>NC_046284.1:94761989-95995858 GCF_004115265.2 Rhinolophus ferrumequinum | reverse complement strand
AATGCATTTTGGAGAATAAAATAAATAACGGTTTAAAGATTATGTAGGGTGCCAGATGGTCACTGGACTTATTAGGGAGACCACTTCACAGACTGTGTAGGTGTCTCACCACTGTGATATAAACCTGCAATCTGAAGTTCAAGAATACTGAATGTCAACTATAATTACACACACACACACACACACACACACACACACACACTGGGTGTGCCAAAAAATGTATACAACTGCACACTTTGGTCAGTGTTGCTCAAGAAGTAGTTTGCCATAATTAGAAGTGTCTGGATGCTGACGGTAACCATTTTGAGCACCTCTTGTAATTGCAGAAGTCAAACCTGAGTTATCTTCATCTTTGTTATCGGTATATATTGAATACTACAATTTTAATAGGTTTTTCCTTCCTTAAATAGTGCATACACTTTTTAGCACCGTATGTGTGTGTGTGTGTGTATACAGATAGATACATAGATGACATAGATATTTTCACAGAATGCGGAGTACACCTTGGGAATATCGTCAATGGAATTGTAACAACTATATACAGTGTCAGAAGGGTAGTAGTTGGGGGGGGTTATCGCTTTGGGAGGGCTGTCAATGTCTAACTAGTACATTGTTTTGTACACCTGAAACTTACTGAAAAATGATTTAAATCCATTTAAAATTTTTTAGACCTGTTGCATGGTCCAAAAATAAGGTCAGTCTTGGTCATTGTTCCATGTGCCCTCGAAAATCATATGCTTCTAAACCAATGTTTCTAGACATTCCTCTCTTATGACTCTGTACTTTTTCTTAACATGAGGATTGTTTCTTCTTTTTCTTCCTTTCTTCTCCTGATTATAACCATAATAGTTCATTGGTTGGCTACAGAGGGTAGAAGTATGTGGCTTTTGAGTCATGTGAATGCTTAACTATTTAAAAATGAGTATTTGTATTTCTAAAAAGGGAAAAATGATATAACTGATCTATGGTGGTGGTTTGGACACAGAAACAATGATCTCAACATACTAACTGGCAAAGATAGAGATAGCTAACCAGCCATTATGAGGAAGTCCGGCGATAGAAACAGGGGACACTTCCAGACCGATAAAACCAGAGAATTTAAAATACCTGCAACACAAGGCAAGGCATACAAGGAAAGTTCAAGAAGAGAGTGAGTGAAATCAAAGGATTATAGAGGGTCCTGGGTGGACTGTGACGTTAAAGAGCTACTATCTGAACAACTGATCTGTTTGCTGCTGTCCTGCTCTGACCCTACCCCAACCTTACTTACATTGGACAAAACCATTTGGCATTGGATCCGCTTTAATCTCCCAAACTGCACTCCAAGGCACTGAATTATTTGAGGAAGAAGGAAACCAACATAGAGCAAATCAGAGACAATGCCAACTTGCATAGCACAAGGGAAATAAAACAGAAGGGCACGTCTACCTACAAGACAGATCCCAGAAGTCTTCCAATGTTAGACAAATGCCATCCTTTTGGCATTTGGGGGCTCCCTATCCTACCTGCAATGTATCCCCAAAAGAAACAAATTCATAATTGACTCACTCACCCTTCCCATTCAGAGAAGCCTGGTAGAGAAATGGACATTACAACTGTAGGTCAGATCCATGCCGATTACCTAGGCTAATCAAATGTGTGCATGACTACCAATTATGAAAGCAGAAATGTTTCCTTTTTTTTGCAATCAAAGTTTTTTGGGGTGACAATTGTTAGTAAAGTTACATAGATTTCGGGTGTACAATTCTGTATTACATCCTCTATAAATCCCATTGTGTGTTCACCACCCGGAGTCAGTTCTCCTTCCACCACCACATATTTGATCCCCCTTACCCTCATCTCCCACCCCCCAACCCCCTTACCTCTGGTAACCACGAAACTATTGTCTGTGTCTATGAGTTTTTGTTTCTCATTTGTTTGTCTTGTTCTTTTGCTGTTTTTGGTGTATATACCACATATCAACTGTTTCCCAGATGTTTGAGGATATGTAAGAGATGATCATGATGAACAAACAGCTGTTTCGGGAAAGCAGAAAAATATTTTACATATGTGTGTGTGTATATATATATATATATATATACACACACACATACATATATACAAACATACATATATACATATATCAAAATATCTTTGTATGAGTATATATGTTTATATATATTTATATATATTTATATAAATATATTATACGAAGAGGAAGAGAAGTTTACTTAAATCTTCAAAGGAATATTCTCACAATTTTAAGAATAATTCTCTTTTATTTTTTTACATGAGAACAGGGTGCTATTCAAGGGAGTAACCAGAATATTAGGAAGTCCTTGGAAATAAGAAATTGCTACATTAAAAACTTTTAGATGCCTAGTACTAAGCCCAGGGTCCCCTGCCCCTACAAGGCTGGGATGGAACCTCGAACACAGAGCCCGCTCCCCTGGCCCCTCCCCCACCCGAACCACAAAGGCCTCCACCCCGCCCCCCAGCCTTCAACGGAACTCATTTCCGGACCCCTCCTAAAGCTTCCGCCCTGCCTCAGAGCCCAACTGAGGGCGTCCTCCTGGTCCATCCTGCGAGTTTGCTGAGGTACCTGGGAAAACCGCCCCTGACTCAGCTTCTGGCTGCCCTGGTCGCCTGCTCCTGCGACACTCCAAGGCCCAGCCGCCGCATTCGCCCTCGCCTCGGCCCGCACCTCCAGCCATGAGGACCGCGCCGCCCCCGTTTGTCAGCGAAAACTACCACCCCGAATGCGAGGCCGCCATCAACTACCAGATCTCCCTGGAGCTCTATGCCTCTCACAAGTTCGAGACCATGGCCTCTTACTTCAACTGCGAAGACGTGGCCTGGAAGCCCTTCGCCCAGTTCTTCCTGCAGCAGTCCAGCCTGGAGCTTCAGCATGCCCAGAGCCTGATGTGGCTGCAGAACCAGCGCGGGGGCCGCCTCAGCCTGCAGGATATCTACAGTCCTGACCCCAGCTGCTGGGAGAACGCCTTAACCGTCATGGAGTGCGCCTTCCACCTGAAGATGAGCGTGAACCAGAGCCTATTCGATCTGCAGCACCTGGCCACCGAGATGAAGGACGCCCACCTGTGCGACTTCCTCAAGAGTCACTACCTGTTAGAGCAAATGCAGTTCATCCAAGAGCTAGAGGACCACATCACCAACCTGCGCAAGATGGGAGCCCTGGAAACCGACCTGGCAGAGGACCTGTGTGCTAAGCTCGCTGTGCGTGACAGCCACAAGAACTGACCTTGGACGCCTGCCCTATAGCCATTGGGTGACTTCCCCTGGTCACCATGTTTCTAATGCACATTGCAGAATTTCCCTTGCAAAACGTTTAATCGTTTCCTTCAAGTTTTGCAATTTTTTCCAATAAAGTTAATGGTTCTTCAATAAATAAAGGTCTCCGGGTAATTGGTGTGTGCAAAACTGTCACTGTCTCAGGTTTAAAACAAGTATCCCGGAGCCTCTCCAGCCGCGCATGCCCCATCCACATGCAGCCCCAGGTCTTGGGAATGGAGCGAGAAGGTATTGCGTGGGTCCCAGATAAACACGGTTAATCTTTGCCTTATAAAAATACGGTGGTGTGTGGGGGTCGGCAGAGATGGGTGGTCGGGGACCCTGGTACCTGTAAGTGTGTGCTGGGTAAACCAATTAAAAACTGGTCTGAAAGCACGATTGTGCTGGCCTGTGGAGGAAGAGTGAAGGGAATGGGATTGGGCAGGGATTAAAATAAAGGGGTTCTTCCCTTTATCTGAAATGGTATCGGTTAATTCTAGGTAGCAAATTGGGGGCCTTGGAAGCCAGCTTGCCAGAACACCTCTTTGGCGAGCTCACCCTGGGCTGCAGTGATAATGTACCTGTGGGTAGGGCGGGCTTTCCCATAGACGTGGGGCTGACTTTCTGTGGCCACCAATGCTGGGCGTGTATTAGAATACAGGCAGGTGAGGTTTCTAGTTCAACGGTACCAATTCTTGTTATAAAGCAACAGGGTACCGAAGGAAAAAGAAACAATAACAAATACAAAAAATTACCACCAGAGAGCTGAAAATACAAATTCTTCAATGGAGGTCAAAATTGTGCTATTTAAAGTTGAATATTAAGTAGAAGAAATCTCCCTAAATGTGAAGTCAGTTATTCTGGTTGTAATTAACCAAGTTTAGTATTTGGAAGTACTAAAAAAACTGAAAAATTCAGTTGAACCGAACATTTTGCCAATAATTCATGGCTGTTGCATCAGGACAATGCACCACCTCACACGGTACTGTCTGTGAGGGAGTTTTTAAGTCAGTAAACAAATTACAGTATTGGAAAGCCCTCCCTACTCACCTGATTTGACCCCGATGATTTCTTTGTTTAACAAAGATACAGGAAATATTGAAAGGAAGACATTTGGATGACATTCAGGATATCAAGGGTAATATGAGAACTGCTCTGATGACCATTCCAGAGAGAGTCCCAAAATTGCTTTGAAGTGTGGATTAGGCACTCACATCGGTGCATAGTTTCCCAAGAGGAATACTTCGAAGTTGACCATAGTGATATTCAGCAAAGATGTATGTAGCACTTTTTCTAGACTGAGTTCACGAACTTAATTGTCACACCTCGTACATCACTGAAAGAGAATAAAGAGCCCAGAAATAAATCCATGCCAATATGGCCATTTAATCTATGACAGTGGAAGCAAGAATTTACATTTGAGTAAAGACAGTCTATTTAATAAATCGTGCTGGGAAAACTGGAGAGACACATGCAGAAAAAATGAAGCTGGACCACCTCCTTAAACCATATACAAGAATAAATGCAAAATGGATTAAAACCTTAAATGTTAGACCAGAAACCATAAAACTCCTAGAAGAAAATATAGGAAGTAAATTTGCAGACATTATCCTTCGTAATATTTTTTCTGATATATCTCCCTGGGCAAGGGAAGCAAAAGAAAAAAATAAACATGTGGGATTACATCAAACTAAAAGTTTTCTTACAACAAAAGAAACCATCAATAAAACAAAAAGACATCCTACAAAATGGGAGAAGATATTTTCCAATGATACATCTGATAAGGGGTTAACATCCAAAATTTATAAAAAACTCAAACAACTCAATACCAAAAAAAAACAAACAACACTATTAAAAAATGGACAGAGGACATAAAGAGACCTTTCTCCAAAGAGGACACACAGATTGGCAACAGACATGAAAAAACGTTCAATCTCATTAATCACTAGAGACATGCAAATAAAACCCACAATGAGATACCACCTCACTCCAGTCAGAAAGCCTATCATCATCAATAAATCAAAAACAAGTGCTAGCGAGGATGTGGAGAAAAGGGAACCCTCGTGCACTGTTGGTGGGATTGCAAATTGGTGTAACTATGGAAAACGGTATGGAGGTACCTCAGAAAATTGGAAATGGAACTATCTTGGGGGCAGCCAGATGGCTCAGTTGGTTAGAGAGCGAGCTCCTAACAACAAGGTTGCCAGTTCAATCCCCACATGAGATGGTGGGCTGCGCCCCCTGCAACTAAGATTGAAAACAGTGACTGGACATGGAGCTGAGCTGCGCCCTCCACAACTAGACTGAAGGACAACGACTTGACTTGGAGCTGATGGGCCCTGGAAAACCACACTGTTCACCAACATTCCCCAATAAAAAAAAAAAAAATTAAATAAAGTAAGATAAAATAAAATAAAATGGAAATACCTCATGACCCAGCTGAAGGATTAGTCGGCAATAAAGAAGAATGAAATCTTAAGGTGCAACGACACGGATGGACGCACAGAATATTAGGCAAAGTGAAATAAGTCAGACGGGGAAAGACAAATGCCATATGATCATACTTATATGTGGAATCTAAAGAACAGAATACGTGACTAAAAAAAAGAGAGAAATAGACTCAGAGATATAGGGAAAAAAATTGATGGTTCGTAGATGGAAGGAGAGTGGGGATGTGGGAGAAGGTAAAGGGATTAGAAAGTACAAATTCTCATCGCAATATAGCCATGGAGATAGGAAATGCATTTTGGAGAATAAAATAAATAACGGTTTAAAGATTATGTAGGGTGCCAGATGGTCACTGGACTTATTAGGGAGACCACTTCACAGACTGTGTAGGTGTCTCACCACTGTGATATAAACCTGCATCTGAAGTTCAAGAATACTGAATGTCAACTATAATTACACACACACACACACACACACACACACACACACACACTGGGTGTGCCAAAAAAATGTATACAACTGCACACTTTGGTCAGTGTTGCTCAAGAAGTAGTTTGCCATAATTAGAAGTGTCTGGATGCTGACGGTAACCATTTTGAGCACCTCTTGTAATTGCAGAAGTCAAACCTGAGTTATCTTCATCTTTTGTTATCGGTATATATTGAATACTACAATTTTAATAGGTTTTTCCTTCCTTAAATAGTGCATACACTTTTTAGCACCGTATGTGTGTGTGTGTGTGTATACAGATAGATACATAGATAGACATAGATATTTTCACAGAATGCGGAGTACACCTTGGGAATATCGTCAATGGAATTGTAACAACTATATACAGTGTCAGAAGGGTAGTAGTTGGGGGGGTTATCGCTTTGGGAGGGCTGTCAATGTCTAACTAGTACATTGTTTTGTACACCTGAAACTTACTGAAAAATGATTTAAATCCATTTAAAATTTTTTTAGACCTGTTGCATGGTCCAAAAATAAGGTCAGTCTTGGTCATTGTTCCATGTGCCCTCGAAAATCATATGCTTCTAAACCAATGTTTCTAGACATTCCTCTCTTATGACTCTGTACTTTTTCTTAACATGAGGATTGTTTCTTCTTTTTCTTCCTTTCTTCTCCTGATTATAACCATAATAGTTCATTGGTTGGCTACAGAGGGTAGAAGTATGTGGCTTTTGAGTCATGTGAATGCTTAACTATTTAAAAAATGAGTATTTGTATTTCTAAAAAGGGAAAAATGATATAACTGATCTATGGTGGTGGTTTGGACACAGAAACAATGATCTCAACATACTAACTGGCAAAGATAGAGATAGCTAACCAGCCATTATGAGGAAGTCCGGCGATAGAAACAGGGGACACTTCCAGACCGATAACACCAGACAATTCAAAATACCTGCAACAGAAGGGCAAGCACATACAAGGAAAGTTCAAGAACAGAGTCTGTGAATTCAAAGGATTGGAGAGGTTCTTGGGTGGACCGTGACATTAAAGAGCTGCCTTTTGAACAACTGATCTGTTTGCTGCTGTCCGGCTCTGACCCTACCCCAACCTTACTTACATTGGACAAAACCATTTGGCATTGGATGTTCTTTAATCTCCCAAACTATACTCCAAAACATTGAATTATTTGAGGAAGAAGAAAACCCAAAATAGAGCAAATTAGAGACAAAGCCGACCTGCACAGCAGAAGGGAAATAAAACAGAAGAACACATCTACCTACAAGAGAGATCCACAGGAGTCTTCCAAAGTGAGAGAAATTCCATGCTTTTGCCGTTTGGGAGGGTCCCTATCCTACCTGCAACCTCCATGCAATGTAATCCAAAATTACCCCCTTCATATTTCAGTCATCCACCTTCCCATTCAGAGGAGAAGCCTGCTAATAAAATGGACTTCACAACTGTAGATCAGATCCATGCCAATTACCTAGGGCCATCAAATGTGCCCATTACTCTCAAATATGAAAGCACAAATATTTGCCAGATATTTGACGAAAGTGGAAGAGAACACCGTGATGAACAAGCACTTGTTTCAACAGAGAAGACAAAATTTTACATATTTATAAATATATCTACATATACATACATATATCCAAATGTGTGTGTCTGCATGTATATGTACACATATACACAAATATATATATATTTGTATGCATGTGTGTGTGTGTATATATATATATATATATATATATATATATATGTAACATGAAAAGGAAGAGAATTTTACCAAAAACTGGAAATGAATATTCTCACAATTTTAAGAATAATTATCTTTTATTTTTTTACATGAGATCAGGGTGCTATTAAAGGGAGTAACCAGAATAGTAGAAAGTCCTTGGAAAATAATAAATTGCTAAATTAAAACTTTTATATGCCAAGTGCTCGGCACAGAGTCCATTGCGCTCACAAGGCTGGGATGGACCCTGGAACACAGAGCCCCCTCGCCTGGCCCCTCGCCCCCCCCCCCCCCCGAACCACAAAGGCCTCCACCCTGCCCCCCAGCCCTCAAGGGAACTCATTTCCGGTCCCCTCCCAAAGCTTCCGCCCTGCCTCGCAGCCCAGCAGAGGGCGTCCTCCTGGTCCATTCCGGGAGTTTGCTGAGGTACCTGGGCAAACCCCAGTGGACTCAGCTTCTGGCTGCCCTGGTCGCCTGCTCCTGCGACACTCCAAGGCCCAGCCGCCGCGTTCGCCCTCGCCTGGGCCCGCACCTCCAGCCATGACGACCGCACCGCCCCCGTTTGTCAGCGAAAACTACCACCCCGAATGCGAGGCCGCCATCAACTACCAGATCTCCCTGGAGCTCTATGCCTCTCACAAGTTCGAGACCATGGCCTCTTACTTCAACTGCGAAGACGTGGCCTGGAAGCCCTTCGCCCAGTTCTTCCTGCAGCAGTCCAGCCAGGAGCTGCAGCATGCCCAGAGCCTGATGTGGCTGCAGAACCAGCGCGGGGGCCGCCTCAGCCTGCAGGATATCTACAGTCCTGACCCCAGCTGCTGGGAGAACGCCTTAACCGTCATGGAGTGCGCCTTCCACCTGAAGATCAGCGTGAACCAGAGCCTATTCGATCTGCACCAGCTGGCCACCGAGATGAAGGACGCCCACCTGTGCGACTTCCTCAAGAGTCACTACCTGTTAGAGCAAATGAAGTTCATCAAAGAGCTAGAGGACCACATCACCAACCTGCGCAAGATGGGAGCCCTGGAAACCGGCCTGGCAGAGGACCTATGTGCTAAGCTCGCTGTGCGTGACAGCGACAAGAACTGACCTTGGACGCCTGCCCTATAGCCATTGGGTGACTTCCCCTGGTCACCATGTTTCTAATGCACATTGCAGAATTTCCCTTGCAAAACGTTTAACCTTTTCCTTCAGATTTTACCATTTTTTCCAATAAAGTTAATGGTTCTTGATTCAAATAAATAATGGTGTCTGGGTGATTGGTGTGTGCAAAACCGTCACCTTCTCAGGTTTAAGACAAG
Source organism: Rhinolophus ferrumequinum (assembly GCF_004115265.2). Taxonomy (NCBI): domain Eukaryota; kingdom Metazoa; phylum Chordata; class Mammalia; order Chiroptera; family Rhinolophidae; genus Rhinolophus; species Rhinolophus ferrumequinum. Next base: position 95,986,657 of record NC_046284.1, on the reverse strand, counting down.
TATCCAGGAGCCTCTCCAGCCACGCATGCCCCATCCACATGCAGCTCCGGATCTCCGTGGATGGAGCGAGGAGGTATTTCGTGGGTCCCAGATAAATACAGTTAATCTTTGCCTTATAAACACCGTGGTATGTGGAGGTGCGCTGAGATGGGTGTTCTGGGGCCCTGGTATCTGTAAGTGTGTGCTCGGTAAACCAATTAAAAACTGGTCTGAAATCACGACTGTGGTGGCCTGTGGAGGAAGAGTGAAGAGAATGGAATTGGACAGGGATTAAAATGAAAGTGTTATTCCCTTTATCTCAAATGGTATCAGTTAATTCTAGGTAGCAAATTGGGGGCCTTGGAAGCCAGCTTGCCAGAACACCTCTTTGGCAAGCTCACCCTGGGCTGCAGTGATAATGTACCTGTGGGTAGGGCGGGCTTTCCCATAGACGTGGGGCTGACTTTCTGTGGGCACCAATGCTGGGCGTGTGTTAGAATACAGGCAGGTGAGATTTCTAGTTCATTGGTACCAATTCTTGTTATAAAGCAACAGGGTGCCAGAAAATATAAATAAATACAAAAAATTACCACCAGAGGGCTCAAAATACAAATTCGTGGTTGGAGGTCAAAATTGTGATATTGAATATTGAATATTAATTAGAAGAAATCACCCTGAATATTAAGTCAGTTATTTTGGCTGCTTTGGAGAATGTCGAGGGTGGAGAGTGGAACCTGAAAGAGCAGACAGGAGATAACAGAGCTGGTCCAGGTGAGAGACAAAGGGTGTGAACTGGAGTGGAGGCTGTAGAAATGGAGAGACATAGACAAATTCTAGACAGATTTGGATGAATAAACAAGATTTTCTTAAAGGACCAGAGGTGACTAGTGGGACTTGAGAAAAGTAATGCATGTTCTGGTATTTGGACTTAAACACCCGGGTTGAAAGAGTTGCCATTTATTAATCTGGGGACATATGCGGGGGAACACGAGCAGTGGGGTAGGCGTGGCCTGTAAAATCTGAGGTGCCCATTAGATGTCCAAGTGGAAATGTCATGCAGAGAGCCAGAAAAAGATGAATCTGGAGCTCAGTTGGGATGTCACCTTTGGAAATACACATGTGGGACACATCAGCTATAAGGGGCATTGAGGTCACGGGACTGGCTAAGCTCACCCTAAAGAGAGTAGAGAGACACAGTATGGCCCAGCCAGCCCCAAGACCAAGGAACCTAACAATAGAGGATGGGTTGAGGTGTTGGAACAGGTAGGGGGCTCCTGGCCCCACCTGGACCATGACCTCATTCCAGACCACAGCCAGCTGTGTCTGCTCAGAGTGTTTCTCCAAATCAGCCTGTTCTTAAACTCTGTGTGCCCTCTGGTTTCTCTTTGCAAGATGTGGAGAGGAGTTAAACCATTACCTTGTCTTCATGGCTATGGGTAGAAAGAAATTATTTCTCAGTTAAAAAAATGAGATCAAAATGGCAGCGTGAGGTGAGCCTCTGTAAAGCTCCCCTGGAATTTACAACTAATCGAGCAACAATAACTCCACAAAGGACTCCCTGCACAGCAGACAGGCAAGACGAAGAGGCCCACTACTGAATTCACTGAAAGGAGGGCGAATCATGTGAGCAGGGGAGGAGGGGAGGGAGAAGAGCGGAGACGAAGCCGTGGGCGGGCGCAGGACGCAGACCTAGCTCAGTGCTCCGAGCTCGCTGCATCCCGGAGCTACCGCAGCTGCGGGAGAGGGAAGGACTCGGACTGCTAGGGCTCCGCGTATGGCCCACAGGGCTGAGGGGGAACCATATAACAAGGCTGAACCCAACGCTCACGGCAGAGACCTCAGAGCAAAGACTGAGGGAAGAAGGCTGAAAACGGTGGTTTAAGCCCTCACTGCTGAGCAGAGAACGGAAGCCTTAGGCACTGAGACTAGCCACCCCCTCCCTAACCTCCCAGAGCTCGCTCCGCCCCCACGTGCCCGGTGCTAGAAGCGGAACAGTAGCAGTGTCAGATCAAAAGAACAGAATATTTGCTGTTCTGAGAACTGTGGACCGCAGACACAGATTCGCAGCCCAACTAGTTCTGGCAGAGGGGATGGAGCTGTGGAAGCAGGATCGGCTGTGGTGGTGGTCGCTGCCATTGCTCTGGGCCACCTCTCACAACTCACCCAACCCCTGACCCCACCTATCTGGGCGGATCCCTGCAGGAGTAAACAGAACTGCTGAAACACACGGGCTCTGAATCTGGTGCAGGAAGAGCTTTGGAACCTCAAAAGCTCTCCGCATACACACACAGACACTGTGCCCTGTGACCCAAGTGAACTATTAACAGAGGAGAACCCCGTCTCCCAGGGAATCCCCCCATTGTGTGAGAAGCTGGAATAGTGCAGAGAAAACATACCACTACCGTGAGAGAGAGAAAAAAAGCCTGCAGTCAGAGAGAAAATAAAACATTCTACCAACAAGTACTGGAAAACAAAAGAAAGACCTCTTCTTCCTATCAATGTGTAGATGTCTAGGAAGAGAAATAATAAATCAGTAATTGCCATGAATAACCAAGGCACCAAGACAGCTCAGAAAGAAAGTGAAAAGTCTCCAGAAAAGGAACTTAAAGATATGGAAATATGTGACTTAAACGACAGAGAATTCAAGACTGCAGTTCTGAAAAAACTCAACGAGATGCAAGAAAACACAGAAAGGCAGTTTAATGAACTCAGAAACGCAATCAAAGAACAACATGAGCATTTTATGAAGGAGATTGAAATTTTTAAAAAGAACCAAATAGAATTTCTGGAGATTAAGAACTCAATAGAAGAAATTAAGAATGAAATAACCAGCTTAGGTAGTAGAGTTGACCAGATGGAGGAAAGAATCGAAGATAGAAACCTGGAAATTACACAGATGGAAGAAGAAACAGACTTGAGACTTAAAAGAAATGAAAGAACTCTACAAGAACTTTCTGACTCCATCAGAAAGAGCAATATAAGAATAATGGGCATACCACAAGGAGAAGAAAGAGAGAAGGGAACAGAGAATATATTCAAATAAATTGTTGATGAGAACTTCCCAAATTTGTGGACAGAACTGGATCCTCGAATCCAAGAAGCAAATAGAACACCTAATTACCTCAATCCTAACAGGCCTTCTCCAAGGCACATTGTATTGAAGCTGTCTAAAATCAACGACAAAGAAAGAATCCTCAAGGCAGCCAGGGAAAAGAAGACGGTAACCTACAAAGGAAAGCCCATTAGATTATCATCAGATTTTTCAGCAGAAACTCTACAAGCCAGGAGGGAGTGGAACCAAATATTCAAACTATTGAAAGAGAGAAATTATGAGCCAAGAATAATATATCCAGCAAAGATATCCTTTAGATATGAAGGAGGAATAAACACCTTTCCAGACATACAGAAGCTGAGGGAATTTTCTAATACACGACCTGCACTACGAGGAATATTAAGGAGGCTATTCGACCACCATCAACAGGGACAATTTGTGGCAACCAAAACATAAAAAGGGGGAGAGTAAAGGCCTGAACCGGAATATGGGAATGAAGAAAGTAAGCGTGCTGAAGAAAATGGAATACTCTAAATATCAAACTTTCTTTTACTTAAACTAAAGGGTAACCACTCAAGAAAAATTCAGAACTGAAATACATACTGTAATAAAAGAAGAGACAGAAGGAAACATCATAGAATACCACCACACAGAAATAACAGACAACAACAAAAAGGCAAAGAAACAATGGAGACACAGCCTTACCAGAAAACTAAAGATAGAATGACAGGAAATCCTCATATATCAATAAACACCTTAAATGTAAATGGACTGAACTCACCAATAAAAAGGCACAGAGTAGCAGATTGGATCAAAAAACTAAACACAACCATATGCTGTCTCCAAGAGACACATCTCAACTTCAAGGACAAGCATAGACTCAAAGTGAAAGGGTGGAAATTGACACCCCAAGCAAATGGTACCTAGAGAAAATCAGGTGTAGCCATAATGATATCAGATGAAACAGACGTCAGGGTGAAAAAGATAACAAGAGACAAAGATAGACATTTCATAATGGTAAAGGGGACTATACAACAAGAAGACATAACAGTCATCAATATTTATGCCCCCAATCAGGGAGCACCAAAATATACCAAGCAACTACTAACAGAACTAAAGGGAGAAATTGACCAAAACACAATTATACTAGGGGACCTAAATACATCACTGACAGCTATGGATAGATCATCCAAACAGAAAATAAATAACGAAATAGCAGCCCAAAATGACACATTAGATGAAATGGACATAATTGACATATATAGAGCACTTCATCCTAAAACATCAGACTATATACATTCTTTTCTAGTGTACATGGAACATTGTCAAGGATAGACCATATACTGGGGCATAAAATCAGCCTCAGCAAATTTAAGAAGATTGAAATCATACCAAGCATATTCTCTGATCACAAGGCTTTGAAATTGGATATCAACTGCAAAAAGAAAGCAGGAAAAAACACAAACACATGGAGATTAAACAACATACTTTTAAAGAATGACCAGGTCAAAGAAGAAATCAGAGGAGAGATCAAAATATACATAGAAACAAATGACAATGAAAATACATCCTACCAAAGTTTTTGGGATGCAGTGAAAGCAGTTTTAAGAGGGAAATTTATATCATTACAGGCCTATCTCAAGAAATAAGAAAAATCCCAAATAAACAACCTCATGTTACACCTTAAAGAACTAGAAAAAGAAGAACAAGTGAAACCCAAGGTCAGCAGAAGAAAGGAAATAACAAAAATCAGAGCAGAATTAAATGAAATAGAGAACAAAAAGACAATAGAAAAAATTAATGTGACAAAGAGCTGGTCCTTTGAAAAGATTCACAAAATTGACAAACTCTTGGCTAGACTCACTAAGATAAAAAGAGAGAAGACACTAATTAACAAAATCAGAAATGAAAAAGGGGAAGTTATCACGGACACTACAGAAATACAAAGGATCATCCAAGCATATTATGAAGGACTATATGCCACCAAATTCAATAACCTAGAAGAAATGGACAAGTTCTTAGAAACATATAACCTTCCAAGACTGAACAATGAAGAACTGGAAAATCTAAACAGACCGATCACCAGTAATGAAATTGAATCAGTCATCCAAAACCTGCCCAAAAGCACAAGCCTGGGACCAGATGGCTTCACTAGTGAATTCTACGAAACCTTCAAAGAGGATCTAATATCAATCCTGCTCAAACTCTTCCAAAAACTTGAAGAAGAGACAGTACTCCCTAACTCATTTTATGAGGCCAACATTACCCTGATATCAACACCTGGTAAGGACAACACAAAAAAAGAAAACTACAGACCAATATCTCTGATGAATACAGATGCAAAAATCCTAAACAAAATTCTAGCAAATCTAGTACAACAATGCATTAAAAAGATTATTCATCATGACCAAGTGGGGTTCATCCCTGGGGCACAAGGATGGTTCAACATCTGCAAATCCATCAATGTGATACATCACATAAACAAAATAAAGGACAAAAATCATATGATTATATCAATTGATGCAGAAAAAGCATTTGACAAGATACAACATCCATTTATGATTAAAACACTTAATAAAATAGGTATAGAAGGAAAATACCTTAACATAATAAAGGCCATATATGACAAGCCCTCAGCTAATCTCATAATTAATGGTAAAAAACTGAAGCCCTTTGCTCTATGTTCAGGAACACGACAGGGCTGTCCCCTATCACCTCTGCTTTTCAACATAGTGTTGGAAGTCCTTGCCAGAGCAATCAGGCAAGAGAAAGAAATAAAAGGCATCCACATTGGGAATGAAGAAGTTAAATGATCACTCTTTGCAGATGACATGATGCTATATATAGAAAACTCTAAAGACTCCATCAAAAGCTATTAGAAACAATCAACGAATACAGTAAAGTTGCTGGCTACAAAATCAACATACGAAAGTCCATTGCATTCCTATATACTAACAATGAAATCTCAGAAAAAGAAATACAAAAAACAATTCCTTTTGCAACTGCAGCAAAAAGATTAAAATACCTAGGAATAAACTTAACCAAGGATGTGAACAACCTATATGCTGAAAACTATAAGACATTTTTGAAAGAAATTGAAGAAGACACAAAGAAATGGAAAGACATTCCATGCTCATGGATTGGAAGAATCAACATAGTTAAAATGGCCATATTACCCAAAGCAATATACAGATTTTATGCAATCCCCATCAAAATCCCAATGGCATTTTTTAAAGAAATAGAACAAAAAAATCATCAGATATGTTTGGAACCACAAAAGACCTCGAATAGCCAAAGCAATTTAAAAAAAAAAATAACAATACTGGAGGTATCACACTCCCTGACTTTAGCTTGTACTACAGGGCTACAATAATCAAAACAGCATGGTTTTGGCAGAAAAACAGACACATAGACCAATGGAATAGAATTGAGAACCCAGAAATAAAACCACATAAATATGGACAGATAATTTTTGACAAAAAGCTAAAAACACACAATGGAGGCAAGACGGCCTCTTCAATAAATGGTGCTGGGAGAATTGGAAAGCCACATGCAAAAGAATGAAACTGGATTGCTATCTGTCACCATGTACCAGAATTAATTCAAAATGGATCAAAGACTTAAGCATAAGACCTGACACAATAAACTGCATAGAAGAAAACATAGGTACTAAACTTATGGACCTTGGGTTCAAAGAGCATTTTATGAATTTGACTCCAAAGGCAATGGAAGTAAAAGCTAAAATAGACGAATGGGACTATATGAAACTTAAAATCTTCTACACAGCAAAAGAAACCGTTGACAAAATAAAGAGGCAACAAACTGAATGGGAGAAGATTTTTGCAAACAGTGCCTCTGATAAGGGGTTAATATCCAAAATATACAAGGAACTCATGAAACTCACCAACAAAAAAATAAACAACCTAATTGAAAAGTGGGCAGAGGACCTGAAGAGACATTTCTCCAAAGAGGACATACAAATGGCAAATAGACATGAAAAAATGCTCAACATCACTAATCATCAGAGAAATGCAAATAAAAACCACAATGAGATATCACCTCACCCCAGTCAGAATGGCTATCATCAACAAGACAAATAGTAACAAGTGTTGGAGAGGCTGTGGAGAAAAAGGAACCCTCATACACTGTTGGTGGAAATGCAGATGGTGCAGCCGCTATGGAAGGCAGTGTGGAGGTTCCTCAAAAAATTACGAATAGAATTACCATATGACCCAGCAATCACTCTCCTGGGTATGTACCCAAAAAATCTGAAAACATCTACACATAAAGACACGTGTGCTCCAATGTTCATTGCAGCTTAGTTTACGGTGGCCAAGATGTGGAAACAACCAAAATGTCCTTCAATAGATGAATGGATAAAGAAGTTGTGGTATGTACACACAATGGAATATTATACAGCGGTAAGAAAAGATGATATAGGAACATTTGTGACAACATGGATGGATCTTGAGAGTATAATGCTAAGCGAAACAAGTAAGACAGAAAAAGCAGAGAACCATATGATTTCACTGATATGTGGTATATAAACCAAAAACAACAAAAGAACAAGACAAACAAATGAGAAACAAGAACTCATAGACACAGACAATAGTTTAGTGGTTACCGGAGGGTAAGGGGGTTGGGGGGTAGGAGATGAGGGTAAGGGGGATCAAATATATGGTGATGGAAGGAGAACTGCCTCCGGGTGGTGAACACACAATGGGATTTATAGATGATGTAATGCAGAACTGTACACCTGAAATCTATGTAATATTACTAACAATTGTCACCCCAATGAATTAAAAAAAAAAATGAAACGATTCCTTAAGGAAATGATAGATGTGCTTGTTGTTTTTTTCCCCCTCCCCTTTGAAAACTCAGCCTCTCTCACAGTCCACTCTATTTGACCAGATGAAACCTGTACCCTTCAGATTGTCCCTGCCTTGGAAAAATACTCAAAACAGTTTTCTTCTGTGCCTGGTGTGGTCAGAAAGATAAAAGTGAAAAATTACAGATTTCCACGTCTTACCTCCGACGCTTGGCTAGCTTGAGACTATGTAAAGTGTGCAGATTTGAACGTTTACTAATATATAGAGAAGCTTACTTACACATTAGTAATTACCTTTCACATTTGTCACGATTGTACCTTAATACTTTCTTTTAAGTGAGGATTATGTCCCTTTAACTTAGTTTCCATAAAATGCTCTTGCCCCTTTCCTCCTCTTAGTCAAACTTGACCTTTTCATTCTCTTTCTCTACTGTGAGGACCACTCCTCTCTCTGACTTCGTCTGAGATATATAAATTATCACTCTCCTCTAGATACGAGGAAGAACAGGGCGAGCATCTGTATGTGTTTATAACTGTAAATTGGCTGACAATCCTCCTTCTTTCCTGCATTGGAGAGGCAGTTTGCTGTAGTGTTTTCTGAACCTCACGTTGCCTGGATTCACATACCAGTTTAGCCACTCACTAAATTGGGTGAATTTCAGCATGTTATTTATCCTCTCTGTGTCTCAGTTTCCTCACATAAAATAGGGATAATAAAATTGTTAATAGCATTTGGTTGCCAAGGAGATTAAATGAGTATTTTTTAAAACGCTTACAACTGTGCCCGGCACATACACTATATATATTATTTCTAAGCGGACATTATTGCCATCATCATCATCATCACCTATTCCGGATTGCTGTGTGGGGTTTATGCTTCAGGGAGATGATTTCATGTCTATACTTTGCCACTAGAGGTCTCTCTTGCATTTCCACCCACGTTCTAGTCCAGCCCATTGAGAAGGAGAAATCCTTCATAGCTGCTTGGTTGCCAGGTGCTGCCAGGACCCAGGAGGGTAGCTGGCTGTTTGCTGCACACTCAGGCCCCAGACTGGAGGCGAGTTTTCCAGTGACAAGTTTCCCTGGTAATCCCAGGGCCATTCTGTTTCAACCAGCTTTTTTTGGAAATCGCCCCCTAGAACGCTTTTTGTTTCTTCTTCCCAAGCCCAAATGCCTAAGCCTCTTTCCCGCAGGAACTACATCGGACTCCTCAGAGGTGGGAAAGAGTGAACAGATAAAGTGCTAATCCTGATCCCACCATCATCTGCATGCTGGGACCTGAAAAGGAGAGGGAGGAGTCGGGGTGCTGCGGAATGGGAGGAGGGGACCGCCTTCGGCCACTGAGAAAATAATCATTACAATCCTTAAATCACTATGTACTTCGCATGGAGATTCTCAAGCTTTGCTGTACATTAGAAGCAGCTGCAGACCTTTTAAAACTCTCCTCGGTATGGACACAACCCGGGCCAATGACATCAGTCTCGGGGGCAGGACCTAGGCTTCCCTGGCAATTACAACCTGCCTCTCAAAGTGTGTTTTGTGAACCAGCCTCTTCAGCCTCTCCTGAGAGTCTTAAGCCCCACCGCAGACCTACTGAATCAGCATGTACATTTCACAAGACCCCAGGTGATGAATATGAACACTTAGTTATTTTTTTAATTAAAGTTTATTGGGGTGACAATTGTTAGTAAAGTTACATAGATTTCAGGTGTACAATTCTGTATTACATCATCTGTAAATCCCATTGTGTTCACTGAATTTTGAGAAGCACACTTTAGCACTCTGGTTGTTAAACGGGGCTGCACTTTGGAATCACTTTGGGCACCGGAAAATAACACTCATGCCTCCATTTAAATAACTCACTGCGCCATGCTCTGTGGTAAGTGTTGTACCAAATAGAGTAAGAACAGACTGTGAGTTCAACAACAGTTAGTGAATCAAAAATTATTGATCAGACACACTCACTCACTGATATACTGTCTTTTACCCAATCTGATTTTTTTTCACAATGTTTTGTTTCAAATATTGGTTGGTTAACTCCTTCGTGCATAGCAAAGTTGGCCTCTTTGTGCTTTTATAAACAAAGATTTATTGTAACAGTCACACCTATTCAGTTAGCTAGTGTCCGTGCCTGCATTCGCACTCGAAAAGCAGAGTTTGTAATGCAAGGAAGACCATATGGCCTGCTAAGCCTAAACCATTTACCGAAAATCTTTGCCAATTTATGTTGTATAGTAATTTGCCATAGTCCATCAATTCATTGAATGCTGTCAAATGTGTTCATCTCTTCACCAGTCTGTATGCATCTAATTGTCTTTTTCAGTTCCCTTTCATTTTGTCTCACTTTCAATAAATATTCCAGAATGGTGGGGATATTTATAAAATGTGTACACGTCCCTATCTCTCACACTTACCAGAATTGCAGTTCTCACCTTCTAGACTGATGTCTTTGTGTATTTCAGCAAGTCAACCTGCAAACTTTTTTTGTGTCTTCCGTTTTGCTAGTCCCTCAGTGTGCCTTTGTAAATTGAGGGCCATCAGTCATCCTGTTCCTGGGAACTTCAAAGTGGAACAATGGCTGACTAGCCTTTTTGACTGATTCTTCATAATCACACATTCATCAGAGAGGCTGTTTAAAGTATACTCATTTTTAAGTTATTGCTGTGTATTCCAATCATTTTTCTTACGTTGAGGCATTCAAATTTCATTAATATGTAAAGCTACTGCCTTGCCTGAGAAGAAATAGACTCCTTCCCTTTTATCTGTATTTCAACATTTATTTTTTGTAATGTTGTTTTCACTTTACAATTTATTATATATTAATGATGTCACATGCAACAAAGAGACTTATTCTCTTTTTTTTCTGTGGGATAATCCTCGGTGCAAGATTTCTTTTCTCCCCGAAGTTTAATTCTTCTACAAAGTTTATGGAGAAGTAAAAGTTCCAATTTAAAATACTTTTTAGGACTAGAAATCAAGAAATAAACTTCAATTAAAATATTCTGGGAAAGCAGCATTCATGCAGTTTTGAATTTTTAACCCAATAACCATTCTTTCAACAAATTATATTGGGTTTTGTGAAGTGTTCTGTGCCTAGGAATATAAATTGACTAGGTCACAGTTCCTACACACAAGTATGATGGAAAAGATGAACAAACAGATACCTCCAATCTGAGAAAGAGGACATAAGCTAGACAGGAATATTTGAAAAGTGTCTTCTACAGACAATAGTTTACTGGTTACCAGAGGGTAACTGGGGAGGCGGTGGTAGATGAGGGTTAAGAGGGTCAAATATATGGTGATGGAAGGAGAACTGACTCCGCGTGGTGAACACACAATAGGATTTATAGATGATGTAATGCAGAATTGTACACCTGAAATCTATGTAATTTTACTAACAATTGTCACCCCAATAAATTTTTAAAAAATGAGGCTTATAAGCACACTTGAGGAAAATTTCTGTCCAAAAAAAATTTCTTTCTTAATTGACCTGGTGCTTGCTTATCATCCCATCATGCTATATCCTCTTGGACATTACAGGCTTAGTATTAATTATTAATTAATTTGAAACTGGTTGATGAGGTTCACTGTAAATGATCCTAGGGTATGTATGCCATGATTCTAGCTACCTGGAGCTCCTTCAGCATAGAGACACTTTCTATTCTTTCTTGCCAACCTTCTGGCCCCCAACAATTGATCACAGTATTCTATACATAATAAATGCTCAGTAAACTTGATGACTGTCCCATATGCACCATACACAAACTCCTATAGATGAGGCAACATGGTAATACAACTGGAATCATTTGCCAAATATGAAATAATTGTGCATAGTAGGTGAGTGATAAGGAATATAGGCTTCAAAAATGCTAAAAAAACAATGTGTGAAATCCTTACTCCTAGCCATGCGGTCTTATTTTGGGACATTCGAATGGAACAAATTGCTAAGTAAAAAATTTTAAACCTAAACCCTTCCTGAATAGGTAACTAGTGAAACTAGCAAGAAAAGAAAATACATATCTGATCCATTTGGGAAATTAACCAGGTGCATGAACTTCATGTCTTGTAAGAAATCCTTTTGGCCAGAGACTAATTACTGAAAACTTGATTTTGCTGTCTCATCCATAATCGAGTAGGGGTACAAAATAGGTAATCCAATAACGACATTCCGAAGCACATTTAAACAATGGAAAGAATAGCCTACAACTACATTTATTGTCTCACTTCTATTTATTCTTTAGCCCACTGTGATCTGGCAGCCCAAAATGGGCAATTAAATTCAGCTTACCATTTTTTTTAAAGTTCCTATTACATATATGCTAGGGTTTAAAAAGAGGAAAAAAATACACACATTCCCTGCACTCAAGGATTCCATAGCCTATTAAGGTATATAGACATATGAAGAAAAAAAAAAGTTATATGGAGTGGTAAGTGCCATTAAAAAGAAATGAAGTAGGAGTTGTAGTAACAAAAAGAGAGGGTAATCAACTTTGTTTTAAGTATGGATCTTAGGTTAGATTCCCTGGAAACAGCCTAAGACAGGGATTTTGAAGGAGTGTACTCAGGAGAAACCTGAAGCAGGATAGGGCAGGGGAAGGAACCAAGCAAGGATGTGATCTCAGGCAAAGTCTAACCTTGGCTTGATACAAGACAGATTCTGGAGCATAAATCTCTCTGCAGAGACTGGGCAAAGTATTCAGGCTTTTGTGCCTCTATCATTGGCTGCCCCAGTTAGCCAAGGACAATCCTTCTGAGAAGGTCACAGGCATAAGACATCAGCTGCAGTACTCATAATCAGCTGTGTTTTTGGATGTCCTGGCTGATCAAGTTGATCTGGGCAGAGCACCAACAGCATCTACTAAAAGGGGGTCAGAAAAACTAGGTTATGTGTACATCATTTTGGGCAGTCCAACATCTGAACACCCTTCCTGTTTGAGGAAAAATGTCAAGACAGATGGGAGATAAGGCTTCGCTTCATATTGATGCGAGAGTGGGGTGAATCCCCTGGAGTGGGGGCTCAAACCCTGGGCTAAGAAGGTTCTTGGTTTCACATAGGAAAGAATTCAAACGTGAGAGAGAGAGAGAGACTAGGATTGGCCATGCATGTGGCTGAACTCTAGGGGGAGTGTATATATAACAAGAGTCGAAGAGGCCAACAACAGAATCCAGGAGGGTGGTTAGGTCTATATATTTCTCTATAGATACATCATAGGTAAACCATGAAAAGACAGAAAAGGCAAAGAAGGACTAGTCAACACTAAGTACTGCAGAATGATCAAGCAAGGCAAATGCTGAAAAAAAACCAATGGTGATGTTAATTCGTAAGTGACTACCTTTGAGGGAAGAGTTTTTGTAGACTTTCTTAAAACAACAACAACACTATCCTTCCTCCTGTGTAAGGTAAATCCACCACCTCTCCCCTCCTCTGGGCCTTCTGTCATTAACTGTATCCCCCTACACTCCTGCATCTGTAACATTTCACTCTATTGGCTCCTCTGCAGCAAATATGCACAGTTAAAATATAGTTCCTATCTTCTCCACTTGTAGAACTGCAATTCCTCAATTCAACATCATCTCCACAGTGCACGTTTCCTAAGTCACAGGAAAATGTAAACCTTCCTCTCCATGGTGTTGGATAGGTACTAATGTATTTTAAACAGCTAACCTGTTTTCTGAAATATTTTTCATTTGCAACTATAATTGATATAATCTTAACATGAAACATATTAGAATTGTCATAATTATAACTTATTTTTATTTGCTTATATTTTGTTTAATGGTTTCCTATTTGAGAATTAAGGAATCATGAGACTTGCTGACCAGAAATGGACCAATGATTGCCCCACTCTTGTTTGGCCTTGGTCTATGGTGGTTTAGTGCACTATGTGCACTGTGCTGCCGTGTTTCTTGTTAGAGAAGATCAAAGGATGGCCTACGGAAAGGGAGAAAGTGTATTAGCATTGAAAGAAGAAAGGGGGGCAATGAGGCAAAGGAATGAGTACCTGGAAGAATCAGAAGCAGTGGGGTGTTTGACAGAGTAGGATGAACAATAATCTTTGAAGCCTATGGGCAAAGAGATAGAAACAGACCTTTTCTGACTCCTAAAATCTATTTCTTTTCTATGTACTCTTAATAACAACAATAGTGATGGTGATGGGAAGACTAGGGGTATTCATTCTATGTATCCAGGGTTTGGGCTTTTGGCTTCTCTCTATTGCTCTTCACCGGAGACTGCATTTTCTTTCTATTGAGTTGGCTGCTTGGGCTTATCATTCTACCCAGAGGGACTATCTGCTTCTGGTCACCTGTAATCTATTCTAGGAGGACCCAGGATAAATTCCATGGTCACAGCTAAATGTAAGCACAAAAAAGATCACAACTATGTTCTTCATCAGGTCATGTGGAACCTTGGGGGTTGACTAACCAGGTAGAGTTACTCTGGGAGCAACTATGGCAAAATAGAGTGGGTATGCACTTACTGGGTCCACACTCCAGTTCTGGAACATAATCTCATAAAAGAAGGAACTCCATAATGCTGGCATATTCAGAGCAAAATAATTCTTTTTGGAAGCCAACCAACAATATAAACCTAGCAGTTGGGAGCGTAGGTTTTGGCCTCCTGTAGACCTGAAGTAGACTACTGTCTCAGTTATTTAGCTCTGCTGCATGGTATATTCATCCAGACATAAAGGTCTATACCTCATTGAGTATCCTATTAAGAATCCATTCTCACAAAAGCATTTGAAGGCAATGTAAACTTTCTTAAGATTCCACAGTGGAGACCAAGAAGGAATTTACATCATACTACCCAAAGCAATCGACCTTAAAAATCTCTATTTGACATTTATATTCTCCCAAGTCTCTTAGCCTTCCTGATGCAATGATTTTTCTCTCTGTCTTTCCTTAATACAAGGTCCAGTGTCATTGGCTCCATGATCCTCATTCTCACTCCTACTCATTTTCTCTTCCATCTTTCTAGGCAGTTAATGTGACTCTAGCTCCCCAGCTCAGCAACATAAAGTCTTCCCCAGTTAACAGGAACCATCCTCCTTGGAAAGTGAGTGGGATTGTGTTATTGGTCACAGGGAGTGGGGGAAATGATTTCTTATGCCTCATGTTTCTATAAATGACTTTTCCTCAATTGGTATATTTTTTCTGTATTTCCACTTCATTCCCTAAGAAAGAAACACATGGTAGATACATTTCCAGCTTCTCTCTGCTCCCTTCTCTACTCATCCCCAGGGGTGAAGGAGTAACTTTTCTGATCAGAGACACTAGGGAAAGGCACAGAATAGGTGTGTGTGGCAGCCATGGAGGTATGGCGCTTGGATCACCTTTCAAGAAAGAAGTTGCCTCTCAGTTGCAGTGAGTGAAGTTAGTTGACATCCTCCAGATTTTGAAGGCTATGTTCTTCTTGGGCAGCCCTAACAAATGACGGAATGTAGAAATATTGTTAAAACCTGGCCATTTCTGCCTAATGTGGGATTCCTTTAATAGGCAATGTTTGCTCTGGAGCTCCCTAATGGGTTGATTGAGATTTTGTCAAATCTACATTGAGATCCCAGTATCTCCTGACCCAATTCTGCTTCCTTCCCCATTTTATCTTTCACAGTCTTTACCCCCTGTAAAGCTTTTTGCACTCTTAGCTGTCTCAGAGTCAGTCTCCCAGAAGACCAACTAACACTGTGGCTCTATAGTTTCTCTCTCTCTCTCTCTCTCTCTCTCTCTCTCTCTCTCTCTCTCTCTCTCTCTCTCTCAAAAATTAACACACTCTCACAAACTCCATGTATTGAGTTCCCCAGGGAATAATTTCCCCTTGCAAGTGGAAGGCTGCATTTTTGGGTATTGGGTGCTGGTTGGAAGGGAGGTTTTCATGGGCCCATTATGGCCATACAGTTTCATTCTACAATTCAATCTTAGAGTACAAAGCTGATATTTTTTTATCTCTATCTGTTTGATTCTTATGTCTTGTATCTGAATTGGTTTTGGACACAGGAGGGAAACAAAAAAACCTGATTTATTTATCCCCTCAACTCCAGCATGAATGGACAAAACACTTCTGAAGTATTTTTGGAATACTTAATGATTTTCTTTAGGCCACATAGGGGATTCCTTCTGCTCTTTTGTAATGAATTCATTTTTTTAGAAAATTCGTCAAAGGCAAGATCTTAAAAGGTGATGAATATTTAGCAGAGTGACAGTCATAATTTGATTAAAAAATTATTGCAATAATCACTTCTGCAGATGGACCTATTGCTTCCTTAAAGATTTGCAGATATAAAAATAGAACGTCTGTACCATGAGCATGAGGCTCTCCTAGAATGTTAGTGTATGGGTGTACATGCATACTGGGGGAATTGGTGAGTCCTTTATAGGTTGTTCAGAGACGGGCTTTAGCAGATAAGCTTTAGGGTACCAGTCTTGTCATAATTCCTGTCTTTGGGAACTGCCCTGCATACAGCCTTGGCTTAAGTGTTGGTCTAGGCAGCCAAATTTGTGCTATGGCACCTCTATCTTCCTTCCAGGATGCCTGGCCCAGCTTGCCTACCTGTAGCATCACTCACTATTGATGTCCCACTCATAGCCCCTCAGCTCACCCCGGAGATTGTCTGCAGCTTCAGTGTACAGTTACTCGTTCCCACATTCACCAGAGGCTTCTTACCTCAAATGCCGGTATTTCACTGACAGGAGTACACTATGTCCACTTGTGGGGCAGGGCAGAAGCGCCAGGGAATTTAATGCCCTCAGAGTGTCCCCCAATTAATGAAGGGCAGGAGTTGGTGGATACAGCCTCAATTTCCTCACTCCCTGGGAAGGACCATTCTACAGAATGATCCACACATCCTCTCAGAGAGTCCCCAGTAAAATTGAGCTCCATAGCAATAACCCACTCATTCATACATCTTTTATTGAATTTCCTCCCTTTCTGTCTTTTTTCCCTCTCCATGCTCCCTGGCATCACTATGAAAATAAACTACTTCCACCCAAACCTTTTTTCAGGATCTGCTTTTGGGAGAACTCAAACTTAGACACCATCACTGGTCCTATCAGATTTCCTTCAGGAAATTGGAAGAATGAGTGAGTTGGTGAGAAAACAGAAAGAAGCAGACATTTGGAGTGCAGTTGAGTCACAGAAATTGTAGAGATTTATGGTGAAGAGCTAGGAACTCTTATAATGACTGACTCCAGAAAGGCCTTGAATACAGAACTCCTCTCTAGTTCTAACTCCTAGGAGACCCAGTCCCATGTCCATGAGCTTGCCTGCTGCTAGTTTAATTATGCTTCTGTTCCTTGCAAGCTAAATAGCTTTGACTCAACCAGAAGGCCAAATGAATTTCAGCTTGCTCCAAATATGTCTCTTTATATGAGGGTATATTCATTTGTAACGGAGAAACTGAGTCAGCTAGCAGGTTCATTGTTAATGATAATCCTTTTTAACCATAACATGCTAAAACATGAGAAAAAGCTCTGGTCCCAACAGCAACTCATTATTAAATTATTTTGAAGTTTGGAAGGTAGGACTAAAAACATTTCTGTAGAGAGCTACTTGGTTCATTTTGTTTTATTTGGATTTCGTTAGTTTCTGATCAGGCCCTAAAGAGGGTCGAGTATATTATTTGAAGACCCATGGTCCCATGTGACTTCACCTTTTTTAGACAGCCCACTGATCACTGATCAAGAACGAACATTTCTGCCAAGTCAATTTTTTAAAACATTGTTCCAGCTTAGTAAGAGGAAGTGCAGGGGATGGGAGTAGGTAGCAGGTAAGATCTCCATCAGAGTGAGATTGCTCCCCTAAGGAAGACAACCACAACCATGTTTTTCAAGATCCCTTTTATTCAGCTAATTACTGCAGCAAAGGAGAGAGCAGAGGAATTAAATGGGGGAAAGGAGGTCCCTGCAACCATAGTTGGAGCCTTCGGAAATACATTGCCTATTCCATAAGGAAGGCCAAATAGTCAGGCTTGTTAAGCAAACATCTCTGCAACCAATCAATTAAGGGCTCATGTTATGCAGACCATGGTTTTATCCAGCTCGCGTGCTTTTGGATTTTGAGATAATGCTTTGTGAGTTCTTTTTCTCTAAAGGGACATCTACGCAGTGTTAGCTTCCTAGGAAAGAGACTCAGCAGGTCCCATCAAGGGTTGCCATGCAAGCACTGCAAACCGTAGGGCTTGGCAGGAGAAGGAAGCCTGGAGATACTGCACAAGCTGAGATCCTTGGTGTGGACCCTCACCTGCAGGACTGAATCACACTGGCTAGCACTGTAAGGAACCATACTTAATCCTCTCTCATGTCAAGTTTTATCTGGTGCAGGTCACAGATAGATCTTAGGTATCTCCTGCCATGCAGACTTTCTTACTTCTTATGCTATGCTGAAAATATCCTGCTGAAAAACCCAGAAGACCCCACTTAACCGAACGTCAAAGATGTTACTATCAATAATGGATAAACCAACATCGTGTGCCTCATGATGTGATGTTCCAAGAAGGAAACCAAGCCATTTCTGTAGCATTTCTGCCATAAGAATACATAAATCAAATCTAATCTTAAGGATATGCGTGCACCAGATAAACCCAAACTGAGAAACTCCTACAAAACATCTGGCCCGTACAAGAATGCCCATGTCATGGAAGACAAAGGGAGGCTAGAGAGACATGACAACTAAATACAATATATAAACCTGGATTGGATCTAGGGGTTAAAAAAGAATTGCCAGAAGGGCATTATTGCAATCATTGGTGAGAAGTGAATGTGGACTGTATATTATATAGTAAATAGCATTGTATCAATATTAAATTTCCCAAACTTGGTAATTGTCCTATGGTTTTGTAAGAGAATTCCCTTATCTTACACTATATATGTATATGGTGAAGTTAGCCTCATCCATCTGCCTCTTCAACCTGAAATAATTCAGTGTGTGTGTGTGTGTGTGTGTGTGTGTGTGTGTGTGTACACGTATAATGCAGATACGGAAAAATGTTAACAATTGATATATCTAGATAAAAGGTAAATATAGGGAGTTCTTTATACTGTATATGCAATGCTTCCATAAATTTAAAATCATTTCCCAATAAAAATTTAAAATTCCACTTATTTATTATTGTATTTAAAGTAAATAACACAAAGAAAGCGTTTTTTAAAAAATACCCTGATGCCACAGTAAAGTGGAGAGAAAAGATCTCATTACTACTAGCTCCACCAACAAATAACGGAGCATTGTGGGATAAAGTCACTAAATCACTCGTAGAGGGGCTGCCCCAGTGGCTCAGGCGGTTGGAGCTCCGTGCTCCTAACACTGAAGGCTGCCGGTTCGATTCTCACATGGGCCAGTGGGCTCTCAACCACAAGGCTGCTGGTTGGATTCCTCAACTCCCGAAAGGGATGGTGGGCTGCACCCCCTGCAACTGACAATGGCAACTGGACCTAGAGCTGAGCTGCGCCCTTCCTAAGACTGAAAGGACAACAACTACACTTGGAAAAAAGTCCTGGAAGTACACACTGTTCCCCCATAAATTAAATAAATAAATCACTCCTAGACTCAGTTTTTCTATAAAATGAAAGAGCTGGTCTGGATAGTCTCCAGGATGAGTTCTTGTTCTCACACTTTGCAGGACATTTCTTTCCACATTTCACTCTAACAACACCAAGTCATAAATTCTTTTTCAAGTGTATTTATTCTTTATTGATTCATTTAAATATAGCAGCCTTCTTCCTGAACGCAAAGCCACAAACTGGCAACAATGACCAGTTTCAATATGAATGTCTGGAAATGCAATTTAATGCATCTTAAAATAGAATTGTACTAACAGGAAGTATAATTAATTCAGAGGCCTTCTTATAGAGCAAACACAGGTTTTTGGTATAGGTTCATTTTACCCATAGTGTCAAGGGAATACAACTGAGGCATATATAGAACATTAGCACATCTGATACATTTTAATAGGAGAGATGCAGTTTATATTCCAACTAAATAAAGAAATGGTAAAAAAAAAATGAATAATTTCATCAACAGATTATATTATCTGCTGCCAGTATTAGACTGACTCCTAATAGTGCAATATAAGCCTGACAGCTAGCTTTAAGAGTAATGAATCTGAACAAAAATTGATTGTGAAGTGTTCTTGGCTTAAACCTGGACTTAACTGTCCTGCTGACCTAAGAGAAATCCATGCAGTAAATTGCTTCAGGAAGCACAAGGATCCACAAAACTCTGCTTCTAAAGGGTAAAGCATCATTTTTATTTTGAGACCTACTTTCAGGTGCTGAATTAAATTTTAGATGGCCTCAGCTATCTCCTTGTCTCTAAAAGACCCAACTCACAAATTTGTCATACCTCCAGTTTCGGAAAGCTGGCAATGGGAGTCTTTCCTCAGATGAATCCCAAGCCTCGTTCAGCTTGGTTAGTTAATTACAGTCATTATCATGAAAAATACTAGGTCACATTAGTTCCTCCTTTTTTTTTTTTTTTTTTTTTTTTTTTGCAGAAGAGAGTAATATAGGAATGTTTAGCCTGGTCATTTTGTATTCAGCAACTAATGCTGGATTTTATTGCTTGGCTGTGACATTGGTAGAGGTCAATTGCAAAGCAAGTAGCAGGCAGGATAGAGTAACTTTTGTCAGAAATGTGATAACTGCATAGTGTTAGAGCACTGTTTTTCCCTTCACCACAAATGCACTGAACCACACTCCCACAACTCTGTCACTTTGGAAGCTGACTTGGCTTCTCTGACCCCAAAATGTTCTATCTGTAAAATGGGGTGATGATTTTATTTACTTTTTAAATTAAAAAAAAATTTATTGGGGAATATTGGGGAACAGTGTGTTTCTCCAGGGCCCATCAGCTCCAAGTCATTGTCCTTCAATCCAGTTGTGGAGAGAGCAGCTCAGCTCCAAGTCCAGTCACCATTTTCAATCTTAGTTGCAGGGAGCACAGCCCACCATCCCATGTGGGAATTGAACAGGCAACCTTGTTGAGAGCTCACGCTCTAACCAACTGAGCCATCAGGCTGCCCCCTGATTTTATTTCTTAAAGATCAATGACAGAATTATCTTCTTGGGATAACAGAGTTCTTACTTCAGAAGGAAGTGAGATTCTGGAAATGTATGACCTTCCTTTTGCTTCTTCCTAAAGCTCCACTGAAACAATAGGAAAGGAAATGTTTTTAAGACAGAAATCTGAAAAGGTAAGTGCAATAGGAGATAAGACAACAGCAACAAAATTTGGAAACGGGAAAGCAGTAAATGACCTAGAAAACCTGAGAAATCTGAATCCTAAACTGGCAGCAGGAAAAGCTGAGAAATGATCTGACATACCCCGTAGTACCTTGAGAAGCTTAGGAATTGGTAATAACTAACCCCAGAAGTTGGGGTGAGGGTGGGACTGAAAGCAGGAGGATTAGGTGAAATTCTTTTTATGAAGCATTTAGCGTCCAGATCCCCTACTTTACTATGTGCAGCATTTGATCGCCCTGCCCACTCTGGCAGCAACTATGGGTTGGCCTTTGGAAAGAATAAAACAGGGGACTTTTGGATTGGAGAACACCAGGTAGAGTTGTGGTCTGGAGTACTCTGTGAAAAATAGGACATAAGTGAACATTTATATGATGAATTTGATGAGCCACTTTTCCCAGCCCTCTTCTACTCAGACCCTGTAGAGATGGCAGCCAGACATTGCTTTCCATGCAGGTTATAGGATAATCCTTTCTAGATGTAGACATCAGATGGGCCTCAAGGGAATATGTCAGTCACAGTACCACATTACCATGTCACCAACACTCAACAAAACTCACCTACTCCCAAAAGTTCCAGTCAACTTTTGAGTACTTCATTCTTAAGTATGAACAGACAGACCAAAGAGAGCAATCTTCTAAGGAAAGCCTTTCAGCTGAAAGAAAGAGGCCAAACAATACAAAATAAACATACAAACAGAAAAAAAGAGTGGGAGGAGGGACTGAATTTGAAAGAAGAAAACTTTAAAGAAGAGAATTTCATTAATATCCGCAGAGAGAAAAGAGAATGTTGCATCCATAAAATAAGAAGAGGGTGCTAGTAAAAGGAACATTCAGAAAATTTTAAAAAAAGTATTTTAGAGATGAAAATTATAATAGAGAAATATTAATAAAACGTTTGGAATATAAAGTTGAAGAAATCTTCCAGGAAGTAGAGCAAGAAGACAAAGAGATAGTATGGAAAAAATAAGAAAATTAAAGAACCAATCCAGATAGTCCAACATCCAATTAATAAGAATTACACAAAAACAGAACAAAGAAAATGAAGAGGGAGAGATTATTAAAGAACTAATAATAAAATGTCCTATAACTGAAGGACGTGAGTTTTCAGTGTAAAGAGTCTATCAAGTGCCCAGAAAAATTTATAAAACTACCTGCACCAAGGCATGTCATTACTAATTTTCAGAACCCTAGGGACAAAGAGATAATCCTACTTGCTTCTAGAAAGAGGAAAAACTGTTCATATTCAAAAGGCCGTAGATTAGAATGACTTCAGTTCTCTTAACATCAGCCCAGTAGCTAGAAGGCAATGGGGAAATGCCTTCAAGATTCTAAGGGAAAATGATTCCTAAGCTAGAATTCTATTTAATTATCAATAAAGTGTCAGAATAGAATTAAAATATTTTCATATAAGCAGAGTCCCCCCAAATTTGCTTCTTTTAAGTCCTTTCCCAGGAAACTAGAAGATGAGCTCCATCAAAATGAGGGAATAAATCCAGGAAAAGGGATGTAAGGGAGCAAAGAAACAGTGGCTGCAACTAAAGATGCCACAGAAATTCACAGGCTGAAGGGTGAGGCAAGGTCATAGAATGGCTGCTGTGCATGAGAAGAGACCCAGCAGTCCAGGTTGGAGGTTGTCAGTAGACTTTAGAGAGGTTAGTCAAGATGTCGAAAGGGAGAGAACACCTGATGTATCAAAGGTGTTTAGAGGAGATTTAGACAACTAATGGAAAGTTGGGGGGTTGAGTTGGTAATAAGAATATAGAAAATTAAGCAAGCAAACAATGGCAATCATTAACTCCAGGGAAAATAAAAAGTTGTGCAAAAAAGGGAAAAATAACCACAGTATTGTATGCCACTCAGTTGTGAATAGTATTTACAAAGTCAATGAAAACATTGAGCTCACCATAATTATGATATAACTATATTAAGATGGTAGATGATGGGTGCACTTGTGTGGTGGGGGCTAGAAAGATGAAAATGATAAGCAAGTTAATTAAAGATATCAAACTAATTAGCTGAAATAATTGAAAATTGTTGCTGTGGGAAGGGGAAATGGGAAAATGATTTGACTTTTTATACTTTTTATACTGTGTGCAAATATAGCTTTGATATAAATAAAAACTCAATTATAAGAAAGAGGACATCAATAAAAATAACAATAATTAAAGCACTCAAATATGTTTAATTTATTCCAGGAAAACAACGTATTATTTTGAAACCTGGAAAATAAAGGAAAAGAAACAAGCATTTATCTTGCCTTTCCTATATACACTGTATGTCAATGTAATTAAGTAGTTGATGAAGGAAATTTTCTGTTGTTAGAAATATTCCAGCAATAAATAAAGAAGGAATGATAGCGTTAGAATATAACCATTTTGTGACCCTAATGATACAATGAATCTGGTAAGTGATTATCAGTGTCTACTAACTGCACAAAAAGCAAGAAAGTCAGACATTATGAGCCTCGTGATAGAAGTACAAAACCCACCTATAAGGTATTCTTGCCAAAAATTGAAATCAAGCAAACCAAACCTCTAGAGAAATTTGAACACTAATGAGATAAAGGAATTGTTATTTAAGAATATATCAGTGACATTAAAGTTATTTTTTCTAAGTGTCCTTAATGTTTTAGCAGAGGGGTTCTCAAACTTGAATATACATTAGCATAAAAGGGAGGGTAATTAAAAACAGATTGCTGAGCCCTCATCTCCAGAGTTTCTAATTTGGTAGATCTTTGGGAGAGCCTGAGAATTTGCATTTCTGACTAGTTGGCAGGTGATGCTGAAGCTGCTGATATAGGGACCATCAACTGAGAACCACTGTTTTAGAGATACATTCTGAAGTATTTACAGATGTAATTATATGATGTTTGAGATTTGCTTCAAAATAATCTGGGAGGGAGAGAAAGGAGTCGGAAGAAGGTAATACATTATAAAGGAAGGAGTAGGAAGAGGGTAATACATCCATGACTTGGCAATTCTGGAAACTGAAATATTAAAACATAGAGGTTCATTATACTTTTCTGTTTACTTTTATAATATTATAATAGCTATGTACAGTGTCAGATGCACAGCAGACTAATTGGAGTTATCACTTTGTGAGGTATATAAATGTCTAATCACTGTGTTGTTTTGTACATCTAAAAGTAATAACAAATAGATTTAAAATGTCTATTCATGAAAGACACCACAAAACATTGACAAGTCAAGACAGACTGTGAATAGGTTTTATAACACATATAACTAACAGGATTAGTTATCAGAACATGTTAAAAGCTACTATAAATCAATATAAAAAAGAAAACCCAATCAAAAATAGGCAAAGGATATGAAAAAACAATTCATAGACTAAGAAAACGCATTAACCAATGAACAAAGTAATGATGTAGCAACCATGAGATACTATTTTGCATCCATCAGATTGACAAAAAATAAAAAGTTTGATAGCACCATGGATCGATGAGGATGTAAATCAGTGCAACCTCTCAGTTATTTCTGGTAGGATTGTAAATTGCCTCAATCATTTTGATTTAAAATTTGGCGCTATCTGGTAAAATGTATGAGGTGCCTATCTTATGACCCAGTAATTCTGATCCTAAGTATACTCCTTAAAGACACTCTCATATGAAGAAATGAGTTGACGTTTATAGCATTATTTTAGTAATCAAAAAAATAAAACAGCTCTAATATTCATCAGTGCAAAAATGGATAAGCATATTGTGGTATAGCATGAACAGACGAGGAAGTATTATACAGCAATGAAAATGAATGAACTGGACTTACATGTATCAATAGAGATAGATTTCAAAAACCTGTGTTGATCAGAAAAGTAAGTTACAGAGTGTATGTACAGTATGATACCATTTGTAGTTTACCAACATGTAAAAATATATATGCAAATACATATATATAATTTATATATACCAGGGGGTGCCAAAAAAATGTATACAAGTAGATACTTTGGTCAACG
The DNA here is from genome assembly GCF_004115265.2 of Rhinolophus ferrumequinum. Lineage (NCBI taxonomy): Eukaryota > Metazoa > Chordata > Mammalia > Chiroptera > Rhinolophidae > Rhinolophus > Rhinolophus ferrumequinum. The sequence goes on along the minus strand of NC_046284.1, from coordinate 95,961,594 downwards.
TTGCTCAAGCAGTAGTTCGCCGTAATCAGAAGTGTCTGGATACTGATGGTAACCACTCTGAGCACCTCTTGTAATTGCAGAAGTCAGAAGTCAAATATGACTTGTATTCATTTTTTGTTATCGGTATATATTGAGTATTACAATTTTAATACAGTTTTCCTTTCTTAAAATGTGTATACATTTTTTTGGTACCCCTTGTGTGGGTGTGTGTGTATGTGTATACACACAGAGTCAAAAATATGAATGGAAATAATAAATACCAAATTGAGGTTGTGATAACCTTTAGAGTGGGAGGATACATAATGTCCAATAAGGATATAGTCTTAAAATCATCCAACTAAAAATAATAGTAAGGGAATTATTATAACCCCATTTTCAAGGTCTCATCACTGATTACTTTATGTTTTATACATAAAGTATTCAGGGAGTTTTAGTGAAGTGATAAAGCCACCAACTGCTAGCCTGAGTAAATTGTAAAATGCCACCCCGAGAATCCTATCAAACTAAATAATGAGAGTTACTGTTCAATTTATGCTAGCAATGAGAAAGATGATTATTCTCCTTTCAGACAACTTAGAGCAAGGCTGATTGTACCTTCTCTGCCAAAAGCTATTTCATCGCCTGGCTTGAGTTATTTTAAGTATCTGTCGGGTCTTGAGCAATTTCTATGTATCTCTTTGGCAGCAGTCCCAACATCCAAATTAGCAATTAGATGTATGAATAACGAAGCAAGATAAGAAATCGCAGTGTTTTTAAGGTGAGCCCCATTTGTCCAAAGGGAAAGTAAAACCCAACCACTAACAATAACTAAAGCATTTCTGTATAATAACTTAGTTGTGCTCATTTATAGTTACATAATTTTCATATTGAGATTTCACAATAGGTCTTTGCTTTTAGAAATGAGCATGGCAGTGTAGAAAAATTACTGAATTGAATTATTTAAGTTCTGCTGTGACATATGCTATCATTAATCATTGCCAAAGAAGGGGAAAGGATATTATGTTCCATACTGACTTACACACACAAAAATGAAATACTAGATAAGTAGCAGTAGAGGAATGTAGGCATTAAAAAATATACTTTTAAGGTATTTTTTTAACAAAAAAATACAGCACTGTCACAGTTTTGTAACAATCAAGACACCCTGTGTAAATGAATAAAAAAATTGTGAAAGGAAATATATGAAAATGTTATATTTCTCTAGATGTTGGGTTATTGGTTATATTTTTCACATTTTCTACCCTGACCATACAGGAAAAATATTTTTACTAAGAATTCAGTATTATAATGTATGTGAATGTTTAAAGGACAGACTTTCAGTCCTAATTGCTGAGTTATTAATAGAAAGCCTGAACGATTGACTATTGCAGCATGAAACTTCAATTGCATGTCTTGGTAATTTTTGTTTAAATACGTTAAGTATTTTATTCCAATCAGAAGTGATAGTTCTTCCACTCTACAAAATCACCTCTTCAACAATTTTTTTTCTCCTCTGAACTGTGCTTTGTTGAGATGTCAGAAATACCCTTAATCATTTACCTGTGCATTTAACACTAACTATGGAGGTTCTCAATCTTTGCTGCTTATTGAAGTCACCTTGGGAAGTTTAAACAATTCCAATGCTCAGGCCACACCCTTGACACAGAAATCAGAATTCATGTGGGTGGAATCCAGGCGACGGTAGTGTGTAAAACTTTCCAGGTGATTCCAATGTGCAGCCAGTGCTGAAGATCAGTGAATTAAGTGTCTTGTTACTCACAGTGTGGTCCATGACCACATTACCTGAGAATTTATCAGAAGTACAGAATCTTGGGGCCTGCCCCAAACCTACTGAATCAGAATCTGCATTTTAACAAGATCCTGAGATTATTCACATGCATGTTAAGGGTTGAGAAGCTCTGTTCTAGAGTCCTCAAAAGAATGATCGTGGTTAATAAGGCCAAGGTCATAAGTGTGACCCATGTTCCAACTAGTAGTTTGGCTATGTTTGAGGTAGGTAGTCGCTAACGTTTGTGTTTAACATTTTCTGATTTTAAGGTCATGTGTGTTGATAGTCTTTTGTGTCCAGGGGTAGATGTAATGACCACCCAAAGTAAAGGATGTTTCTGTTCCTTGTTGAGTTCCTTATTACCCCCAGGAAATCAGTTACCGGTAATAATTACTGACACCTCATCACATGAGACTTCACATTCAGATTCCACCGACTTCAGTCACATTCCTGCTGGACCCCAAAGTGTTTCACACATCCATGATGATTCCATTGCACAGAGGAAGCCCTCAGGAAATGTTAGCTAGATATTATTATTATTTCTGCCTTCAAATAAGCAATCTCCCTGACTGGAATGTCCATTTCCCTCCTTCCTCACCTGGCAAATGCTGATTCCCTGTATAGCCTCATCCTAAACCCCCTCACGTGAGGAGTCCCTCCAATGTGTGGCCTTCTGGGATGACAGATCATCTGCTGTGAAGCTGTAGGTCCTCCTACTCTGTGTACTCCTTCAGGAGAAGGACCAGATGTTCTTGAACTCCAAGGACTCCTAGGTCCTCCATAAAGATGTGTATACTGAATCAATAATTAAAAAGAAAGAACCATCTCCCCTCATGGAGATTTGCCAAGTGCATGGCAGAGCTGCTTCTATTCAGGCAGAATAGAAAACCACTAGAAAGCATCTGCTTTTGAAAATGATAGGTTATGAGATCTATTTTTATAAGGCACTTACAGTTTACAGGCAAAATTTTAAATAATGCATTCTTTAAAGCCCTGAACTATAGAGGCTCCTGTTTCATATATAAGGCTTCCAAGGAAATTTTCATATTATGAGAATCGGACTTCTACTGTTCCTCATGCATTCATTCATTCATTCACTTATTCATTCAACAATAAGTCATTTTAAATATCTACTCTGAGAGATTATATGTTTTAAGTGCCCACAGGAGGTAATAACAATATGAATGTATCACACGTTCGCCGGATTAAGTAGAAATACCACCATCATATCATAATGTCTTCCAATGGGAGGTGATGTATAGTTTGCAATTAGGTAAAATATCCCACACTTGCTGTAGAGGGCACAACGATCCCATATTATGGGCTTCCGTGTGTTCCTGCCTCAACTTTGTTGTACTTTCAACAACCAGGCCAACACCTGCAACTCTTCTTAAGGAGGAGTCCTCTGACTACTGGAACTTCTGTGCAATGATTGCAAACATGGAAGTATGAAAACACAGCTTACACTCCAGCATTCCCTCATGGAAACAGATTGAAGCTACCCTCTACGAGATTTGCCTAAAATGGCACACTTACTTAGCTTTTCCTTCTTCTACTTCTCCCACTCCCATTACTGGTGCCTTCCCCAGGCCCCCCTTTACAATCCCCCACCTGGCCAAGCATTTCCTTAATAAGTCACTCAAATGCAAATCCTCTTCTCAGGGTCTGCTTCTGAGAATCATGACCTAAGGCAATTTTTATGGTGCATTTTAAAATAAATATATAAATATATACAGAGAGTTTTACACACTCAGCACTCTTTAGCCTATATTTTATGTAGCTCTTGTGTGGGGCAGCCGGCGGGGTCTCTGCTCCCGCTCCCCACATAAGAATGTGTCTAGGCCAAAAACGAACACCCACGGAGCCATAGGTAGGGGAGTCATACCACTATATTCTCGCTGGCGGCTGGGTTGGAGACACAGGAAACAGGAGCCACAAGATCCGCAACCCGCCATCCACTTGTCTCTGCCAAACAATCTCACTTGCTAGCAATCCGCTTCTCTGCAATCTGCAATCCACACTCCGCCACTTGCTAGCTCAGCCACCATCTTCTTGCTAGCCCCCATTTTTCTGCCAGCATAGCCACAGCAGTTATATTAGTGGCCAATGGCTCACTGGTTACAGCTGACGGCCAACTAGCCACAGCTGATCACAGTGGATGGCCATTTACTACCTGAGCCAGCACCTTTCCACGTGAGGCTGAGAGCCTGGAAACTGCACTCCTGGCTGTCCCCACAGTAGCCTATATTTTATGTTGCTATATGTTTTTATGTTTATGGCACATTATTTATACATGTTGTTCCCACTGAGTTAAAGGGTCATTAAGAATAGGAAATGTTTTATTTCCTTTGTGTCCCTTGTTCTTTTCCCTCCCATCCCCACCACAAAACCTCATAGACGACCCACACAGAATCCATGCTCGATAATATTTATGATTTTTCAAACCAGATAGGATACACATACATTTTATAGATACATACATTGATTAAGAATGGTCAAAGAACTTAAACCATATATTTTTAAAGGATTATTCTTCTAGGCAGGCAGAACATACGGTATATGTGGCGACAGAGCCCCAAAAAGCAGTTTCCAGGATTATTCTTCTAGGCAGGCAGAACATACGGTATATGTGGCGACAGAGCCCCAAAAAGCAGTTTCCAGGCTCTTGGCCTCACATAGAAAGGTGCTGGCTCAGGTAGTAAATGGCCATCGACTGTGATTGGATGGCCATCAGCTGTGGCTAGTTGGCTGTCAGCTGTAACCAGTGAGCCATTGGGCACTAATATAACTGCCGTGGCTAGGCTAGCAAAAAACGGGGGCTAGCAAGAAGATGGTGGCTGAGCTAGCAAGTGGCGGAGTGTGGATTGCAGATTGTAAAGAAGCGGATTGCTAGCAAGTGAGATTGTTTGGCAGAGACAAGTGGATGGCGAATTGCAGATTCTGTGGCTCCTGTGTCCTGTGTCTCCAACCCAGCCGCCAGTGAGAATATAGTGGTATGATTCCCCTATCTATAGCTCCATGGGTGTTCCTTTTTGGCCTCACCATATCCTGTGTTCTTATGTGGGGAAGAGCTGAGACCTCGCAGGCCGCCCTGCACGACACATGGCGCAGTGAGCAGGGTCTCCTACATGACAGTATATTTTAAAATCTTATGACTTAAAAATAACCAAGTGAATTGTTATTTAAAATGAATTCGTCACAAATTGTGTTTTAAAGTAAGAAATGGAGAAAATAATTACACCACTACAGAATCTCTTTTGGACCATTTTATGATTAATGCCTACTAAAATTATTCAAATATAATCTGACACAGATTTTTCAAAAAGCCATAATTAGAAATGAAAGAGGAGATAAAAGGTTTCATCAAGTCTCTTTCTTTTACCATTCAATCCAGTCCTAACCAACTCCTTTTCATGAATTGTTTCCCTAACATCCTTCAGCTAAACACCATTTGAGACACTCACGTGCGAAATTCTTACAGCAGGCAAATGAGTTTGGCAACCTCACTGCCCTGCAAAGCACCCCTTTTCATTATCTCCCAGCAGTGACAGTCCCCAGAACAAGGAAAGTGGCCCTTCCTGTCTGTTTGCATTAACTCACTTATCTGCAAGGCCTTGGAATGTTCTTCCCATCAGGCACTAGTACATTGAATTTCAGAAGTCGTCTTATTAGATATAAAATTGATCTCCAACTTCAACCAATTTCCATGCAAATTAGGCTTGGCTAAACATGTAGCCTAAAAAAAAAAGAGCTATTGCAGAAATTCCACAAAAGACCTGGAGCATTTTTCACCACATGTAGTAAAGTAATTTTTCCATAAGCTTCCCCATGCCTGAGTTGCTACCTTATGCCAGCTGTTCACAAAAGTCAACAAATTGTTTCAATGTGGCTGTTGCTATTTTAATTCTACAGTTTTTCATATATTGTCACGGTTGACCCTTATTGCCCAAGTACCTGTGGGGACAGAGCCACGAGTGCACTCTCGGCCTCACGTGGAAAGGTGCTGGCTCAGGTAGTAAATGGCCATCAACTGTGATTGGATGGCCATGGGCTGTGGCTAGTTGGCCGTCAGCTGTAACCAGTGAGCCATTGGCCACTAATATAACTGCCGTGGCTACGCTAGCAGCAAATGGGGGCTAGCAAGAAGATGGTGGCTGAATTAGCAAGAGCAGATTGCAGTTAGCACAGCGGATTGCAGCTAGCAAGTGAGGTTGGTTGGCAGAGAGAAGTGGACGGCAGGTTGCGGATAGTGTGGCTCCTGCTTCCTGTGTCTCCAACCCAGCCACCAGTGAGAATATGGTATTATGACACCCCTATCTATGGCTCCGTGGGTGTTCCTTTTTGGCCTCACCATGTCCTGCGTTCTTATGTGGGGAGCGGGACCAGAGACCCCACATGACAGTACCAAAAAGTGTTGCTGGAAGAGAACATATCTCCTAGCATTAGGGCATGTGGAGAGAGGTATGGCACTCTAAGCCAATGCCAAAAATGGCACCTTGGTGCCAGAGAAAAATGTTTCTGGGTTTCTTTCAAGAATCACCTAAATCAGAATCACTTGGAAGAGCTTGTGAACAATGAAAATTCCCAGGCTCCACCTATTGAACCCAAATTTCTGGAGATAGGGCCCTCCCTTTTATCAAGCACCACCTGACCACCACTGATTGGCCCAGGAGTGAGTCCATGACTCAGAGTCAATCAGAGGTTTTCCTTAGAATATTTTTAATTAAATTTATTGCGGTGACATTGGTTGGTAAAATTATACAGGTTTCAAGTGTACAATTCTATAACATATCATCTATATATCTATTGCATTGTGTGTTCACCACCTGAAATCAATTCTCCTTCCATCACCATATATTTGACGCCCTTTATCCTTTTCTACTTCCCCCCTCCCTCCTTTCCCTCTGGCAACCACTAAACTGTTGACTGTGTCTATGGGTTTTTGTTTGTTTGTCTTGTTTGTTTGTTGCTTTCAGTTTTATATCCCACATATGAGTGAAATCATATGGTTCTCGACTTTTTTGTCTGACTGGTTTTGCTTAGCATGATAATCTCAAGATTCATCCATGTTGTCACAAATGGCAGTATTACATCTTTTCTTATGGTCGAGTAATATTCCATTGTGCATATGTACCACATCTTCTTTATCCAATCATCTATCAAAGGAAACAGGTTGTTTCCATGTCTTGGCCACCATGAACAATGCTGCAATGAACATCAGAGTACATATATCTTTGCGGATAAATGTTTTCAGATTTTTGGGGTCGATACCCAGGAGAGCGTTTGCTGGGTCACATGATAATTCTATTCTTAATTTTTTTTGAGGAAACTCCATACTGTTTTCCAAAGTGGCTGTACCAATTTACAATCCCCCCAGCAGTGTATGCAGGTTCCTTTTCTCCACAGCCTCTCCAACACTTATTATTGTCAGTAATAGCCATTCTAACAGGTGTGAGGTGATATCTCATTGTGGTTTTGATTTGCATTTCCCTAATAACTAGTGGAGTTGAACATTTTTTTTTTTTTGTATATCTGCTGGCTGTTTTTATGTCTTCTTGGGAGAAGTGTCTGTTCAGGTCCTCTGCTCATTTTTTTTTTTTTTAATTGGATTGATTTTTTTGTTGTTGTTGAGTTGTATGAATTCTTTATATATTTTGGACCTTAGCCCCTTATTGGAGGTGGTGTTTGCAAATATCTTCTCCCATTCAGTTGGTTACGTCTTTGTTTTGTTGATGCAGAAGCTGTGCAGAAGCTTTTTAGTTTGATATAGTCTCATTCATTTATTTTGGCTTTTACTTCCATTGCCTTTGATGTCAAATTCATAAAATCCTTTCTGAACCCAAGGTCCATAAGTGTAGTACCTATGCTTTCTTCTATGCAATTTATTGTTTCAGGTCTTACATTTAGGTCTTTGATCGATTTTGAGTTAATTTTGGTGTATGGTGACAGATAGTAGTCTAGTTTCATTCTTTTTTCATGGCTTTCCAATTTTCCCAGCACCATTTATTGAAGAGGCTTTCTTTTCTCCATTGTTTGTTTCTGGCTCCTTTGTCGAAAATTATTTGTTCTTTAAATGTTTGGCAGAATTCACCCATGAAGCCATCTGGTCCTGGGCTTGCTTTCCTTTGTTAGGAGGTTTTTGATTTACTGCTTCAATCTTACTAGTTGTAAATCCATTGAGATGTTCTATTTCTTCATGATTCAGTTTGGTAGGTAATATCTTTCTAGAAATTTATCCATTTCTTCCAAGTTATCCAATTTCTGGTGCATACATATTCTTAGAAGTATTTTATAATCCATTTTATTTCTGTGGCATCAGTTGTACTGCCTTCTGTTTCATTTCTGATTTTATTTATTTGATTTCTCTCTGCTTCTTAGTCTAGCTACAGATTTGTCAATTTTATTGTTTTCAAAAAAAAAACCCAACTTATGTTTTTGCTTTTTTAATTCTCTACTTCATTTATTTCTGCTCTAATCTTTATTACTTCGTTTCTTCTGGTAACTTTGGGCTTAGTTTGTTCTTCTTTTTCTAGTTCCTTAAGGTATAAAATTAGTTTTTTTAATTTGAGATAGATCTTTTTTAGTGTGAGCATTTTTTTTTTGCTATAAACTTCCCTATTAGTACTGCTTTTGTTGAATCTCATAGTTCTGATATATTGTGTTTTTGTTTGTCTCAAAATATTTTCTAATTTCCATTTTGTTTTCTTTTTTGACCCATTGTTTGTTTAAAAATGTGTTGTTTAATTTCCACATATTTGTGAATTTTCAGTTTTTCTTATGCTATTGGTTTCTAGTTTCATTTCATTGTGGTCAATAAAAATACTTGGTATGATTTCAATTTTTTAAAATTTGTTAAGACTTGTTTTGTGACCTAACATGTGCTTTATCCTGAAGACTGTTCCATTAGTGCTTGAGAAGAATGTCTATTCTGCTGCTGCTGGGTGGAATGTTTTATATATGTCTGTTATGTTCATTAGTCTATAGTGTTGTCACGTCCTCTGTTTCTTAGTGATCTTTTGTCTGGATGTTCTATCCATTATTGAAAGTGAGATGTTAAAATCTCCTATTATTATTGTATTGCTGTCAATTTCTCCCCTCAGTACTGTCAGTGTTTTGTTTCATATATTTAGGTACTCTCTTCTTGGATATATATATGGATATATATATCGGGGGTGCCAAAAAACTATACACATGACTTGTATTCATCTATTCATCTTTTGTTATCGGTATATATTGAGTATTACAATTTTAACACAGTTTTTTCCTTTCTTAAAATGTGTATACATTTTTTGGCTATATATATATATTTTTTCTTTGTTAGGAGTTTTTTGATTACTACTTCAGTCTTACTAGTTGTAGGTCTATCGAGATGTTCTTACTAGGTCTATTGAGATGTTCTATTTCTTCATGATTCAGTTTTGGTAGGTAACATCTTTCTAGAAATTCATCCATTTCTTCCAAGTTATCCAATTTCTGCTGTATACTTATTCTTAGAAGTTTTATATATATTCATATATATATGAATATATATATATGAATTCATATATAAATATGAATATATATAAAACTTCTGGTGAATTGGCCATTTATCATTATATAATGCTATATCTTCTGGTGAATTGGTCATTTTATTATTATATAATGTCCTTCTTTGTCTCTTGTGACAATACTTCACTTATGTTGTCTGGTATATGTATGGCCACCCCTGCTCTTTTTTGGCTACCATTTACATGGATATCTTTTTCCATTTTTTCACTTTCAGCCTATATGTGTTCTTAAAACTAAAGTGAATCTTGTAGACAGCATGTAATTGGGTCTTCCTAAAAATCCATTTAGTCACTCCATGTTTTTGATTGAAGAATTTAATCCATTTACATTTAAAGTAATTATTGATAGGCAATTTCTTGTTGTCATTTAAAAAATTATTTTCTGTCTGACTTGTAGTTATAATGTTCTTCTTTTCCCCTCTTGCTGTTTTCCTTTGTATTATAGTGGGTTGTTTGTTTGTTTGTTTCATAGTGGCATGCCTCAATTCATTTCTCATTTTCTTTTGTGTATCTTCTAGAGGTATTCTCTTTGTGGTTATCATAGTGCTTACCAAGAACTCCTTATAGCTGTAACAAGCTACTTTAAGCTGATAGCAACTTAACACCAATCAAATACAACTCTACACTTTTACTTTTCCTCCCCCACATACTTTATGTTATTGATGTAATAAATTACATTTTTATATTGTATATCCATTAATATACTTTTATAATTATAGTTACATTTTATACTTTGTCTTTTAACTCCTATAGCAGAATTAAAAGTGATTCACACATCACCATTTTATTACTACAGTATTCTGTATTTGTCTACATAGTTACCTTTACCAGTAAGCTTTGTATTTTCTTACAATTTTGTGTTGCTTTTTAGCATCTTTCCATTTTAAATTGAAGGTCTCTTTTTAAAATTTCTGATAAGGCAACTCTAGTGGTCATAAATTCCCTCAGCTTTTGTTTATCTGGGAAATTTGTTTAATTTTACATGGTGGTATGGCAAACATAAAAGTTTTGCTGAATATAGTATGCTTGTTTGGCAGTTTTTTCTTTCAGCACTTTGAATATATTATCCTATTCCCTTATGCCCTGCAGAGTGTCTGCTGAGAAATCTACTGATATTGTTACAGGGTTCTCTTGAATGTGAGGAGTCACTTTTCTTTTGCTGCTCTCAAAACTTTCTCTTTGTCTTTGACTTTTGCCAATTTGATTATAATGTGTCTTGGTTTGGACTTCTTTAGATTCATCCTCTTTGGGATCTGTTAGATTTCTTGAATCTGGAACTTTATTTTCTTCCCCAGATTTAGGAAGTTTTCAGCCATTATTTCTTTAAATAAGCTTTCTGTCCCTTTCCCTCTCTCTTATTCTTCCTCTTGAACTTTCATAATTCAGATATTGGTCCTTTTTTTTTTTTGATGTCACATAATTTTATTGGGTTTTCTTCCCTCTTATTCTGACTTTTTTCTTTTTTCTCCTTTTACTTGATAATTTCAAATTACCTTTTCTTTGAGTTTGCCGATTCTTTCCTATGCTTGTTCATGCCTGGTGTTGAATCTAAGAAAAATTTCAATTCGGTTATTTTATTCTTTAGCTCCAAAATTTCTGTTCATTTATTTTTTATATTTTCTATCTCTTTGTTGAAATTCTCAATTCATTTATACACAACTTTCCAGAGAGTCTTGAGCATCTTTATGACAGTTATTTTGATTCTTTGCCAGGTAATTCATATACCTCTGTGTTTTTAGTGTTTTTTCCTGGAAATTTATTTTGTTCCTTTGATTGAGCCATTTTTCCCTGTTGCTTTGTGTGCCTTGTAACTTTGTGTTTGTATCTGCCATTTTAAGAAGCAGTTAACTCTCCCAGTCTTTATGGACTAGCTTCATACAAGGAAGTACCTTCACCAATCAGCCCAAGTAGAGATTCTGGGGTCTTTCAAACCTTTTCTGTGGATGTGTCTTCTCTGGACTTGTTCATGTAGATTCCTAATTAAACGGATTTGCTGGTTTCTTTTTTTCAGGAGCTTATGATCTCTTGTTTCCTCTGGTGTCAGTATGCTCGACTGTGGGTCCTCTGAAGCAGCAGCATACTGCCCAACTCTTTTTTTTTGTTGTTCTCAGCGGCCCCCAGTCATCTAAAGGATGCCAGTTCCTGTATGTGTTCTGAGACATGTTGAGACAGAAGCTAGTCCCTTGGGCAGCCCCCCCCCCAAAGCCAGAATTTTGGATGCATACTCCATTCCTCTACTCCTGAGGGAGACACCACCAAGCTGTGTCAGCCTTTGTCTGCTATGCCATAGGTGTTCTGTTGTAGCAGCATGCCACACAGCTCTTTTTTGTTCTGACTGGCCCCTAAACATCTAGAGTTTGTTGGGTCCATCCAACTCTGAGATAGGCAAGACAGAAGTCAGTCTCTCAGGAAGCCCCCTGAAAATCCAGAATGTTGGACACATTCTCCACTTTTCTTGACCCCCAAAAAGAGAGGCTGCGAGTTGTGTCAGCCTCTGTCCATTGTGCTGTTGTTCTCTTGGAGCTCCAACATGCTGTCCAGCTCTTTTTTGTTCCGAGCAACATCTAGGCATCCAGAGTGTGCAGGTTTCCATCAGTGTTCCCAGAGAGGTGAAACAGAAGCCAGTCCCTTGGCAGCCCCTGAAAGTCAGAACATTGGATGTATGATCCAGTCTTCCCTTTCACTCTCCTAGAGAAGCCAGGAGTTAGGACTTTGCTCCAGATTGCACAGCACTGTGCTGGGGAGAGAGACTATGGCAAGAGATTGCTACAAATTTTCCTATGGACTTCAGCGTAACTGGTTTCACACTTGCCTTGGGTGCAGAAGCCTCTTAACTGGTTTCTGGATTTCACAGAGCGGGAATTGGTCCATGTATTGTTGTTGAATCAGTATTTCCCTGAGGGGAAGGAAGTTCTGGGGCTACTGTTCTGCCATCTTAATTGACATCTCTCTCTGTACCTTTGACTCTTTTTTTATAGGAAAGAAAAATAAACTTCTATTGTGGTTAGAATTTTTTTGAGAGTTTCTTTTTAACCAGCTAAATCTAACAATATTAATGGATACAGATAGATGCCTGCTGTGGGTGGTAGCTAATATTAGATGAAGTCTTAAAACTTTAAAAATCTAGGACAATGTAAATGTAAGATTCAAAGTATTTTTCTTTCCCAAAATATTTTCTGAAAAAGAAGTTAAAAATATATATAAAATTACAGTTCCCAGGAGAGCAAATTCTCTTGTTTGATTCATTTTTGTTTTTACCCATAGGAAAACAATGGTTCTCATGCTGTTTTGGTTAATTAGGAAGAACAGAGCAGTTATCCAGATGTTAATCCCTTGGCTTGCCTCATACTTCACATCTTTCTTTGGTTTGGAAACTTCGTCTGCCTCAGAAACCAGAGTCAGCTGGTACTAAATAAATGGTCTCATTTTATTTCTATTTAACCATTTGGTAAATGAAATAAAGCCATTAGAAAAGGTAATAGACCTCCGATTTTAAAATAAATATTGAGACTAGATAAATATCTCTGCTTTTTCATGACATTTATCTGGTAGCAGGAACATATTAGACTGTCATAATGTTCTATTCCATTGACTTATCTCCAGGTTCCCTTTTATAGAAGACCAATCTTTTGGATGCTTTTACACTCATCATTTATATGTACTTATTTACTTATCTCTTCTGCATTCACTAGCACTCTATGTCTTAATTCCAACTTTATATGTCTCATGCAAAATTTAAAATCCAAATGTACAGTGCTCTTTACAAAAAAAAAGGCTAAAGTCACCATCTGAATAAAAACTTATTTTACTTAGTGGTGGCCTGGAGATTCATTTATGTGAAGGTTCTTATTGTGAATTTTAAGTAACTATGTATGAACCACTCACCAACATGTTAAATAGAAAGCTAATATTGACAACTTTATGGAACATCTTAATTGAAAGGAAAATACAAATGGAGACTGAAGATACTGATGTTTTTCTCTTTTAACTAAATTTGTCTTGTACAACTTCTCACCAATAATAAACCAAATTTCTCTATCAATCTTTCCAGAAACAGTTCAAATAACCAAAACAACCAAAGACATCTTGCAGGGTTTTTTCAAAGCTGTGAGAGTTTGGTAAAGTAATGAGAAATTGGTGGAAAGCTTCCATTATACTTAAAAGATAGAAAACCACTGAGTTAAATATCTCCTTCATGCAGTGCATGCTTATCCTTTCTTTGTAGATCTGCTCACCTACATGGCTTTATGTCACATGTTTTTCTTTCCTGCCTACTCTTAGCACGGTGGAACCAAATAGTCTTGAAAAGGATTGATTTAATTCTGTGTTATGCATCAGCAATAAAATTTGTCAACTTGAATCTTGATTACCAGTGATCACATCAAAGCTGAAAAAATACAGCACAATTTCTTTTTTTACCCTAGAAGTTAAATTTGTCACACTAAAAAAACCCTTTAGGCTTGTATGGGAGTATGTTTGATTTAGGAATCAGTGAGAAAGAATAAGCAAAATGAATAAACAAAGAAAAAAACCCATGACTCTTTTCTAAGAAGAACCAATTTAGAAAAAGGGGACGATAACAGAGGATAGATGGTAAACAAAGTGGGAATCCACTTTTTAAAGTAACTACATGGAAAACAATAATGATTTTGGACAAATGCTAACATTCATTCAGAGCTAGACATCAAGTTAAACCCTTTATAGGCATTATCCAAACCATTCTGTGAGACAGAGTCTATTATCATTACCAATTTTCAGATGAGAGAACTGAAGGTTAGGAATCACTTTCCCAAGAGCAGACAGCTAGATTTGGTGGAGCAGCAATTTGACATCAGATTTCATTTCAACACCTCCATTCATTCATTGCTTAAGAGCTGTTCTCGATCAGCTCTTATTCCCAACCTTCCCCTCAAACATGAATTCTACAAGCTTTCCGAACATTTTTCTTGATTCCTTCCCTGCCTACCCAGCTTCTCTAAATAAATCACAGCAAAGTACTTTAAATTATTAAAAACCCAAGTTAGTCCAGACCTCTTTGTTTTGCAAGTGAGAGATACCCACTTGAGCAAAAGAAGGAATGCACTGGGTCCCATAACTGAACAGTGCTTCAGGTAAAGCTGGGTGCCAACAATGTCATCAGGTCCTACTTTTTGTCTATGACTCAGTTGCTTTCCTGTATGGCTTTATCCTCAGCTTGCTTTCTCCTTGCAGTCATAGAATGGCCACCAGCAGCTGCAAGGTTAATCCTTCTACTTTGGCAATGCCAGCTTTAGGCTGTCCCTCCTTCAGATGGAGTGATGAGTGCCAGTTCACTTACTTATTGCACCTGGTTTCTAATTCTGCCATTACATTGTGGACTGGTGATCCTGTTTGACACATAATGGCTAAAAGAAAATACTTAAAATTAATAATGCTGGAGGTAGAGAAAAAGAGACAAGAAAGAGAATCAAATCCTAAGTTCAAATGTACATTTTTATGGCTGTTTGTGCAGAAGAGCAGAATCAAGAAACTGGTCCAGAAAATAGACATCAAACCTCATCCATCAATTAGGAATTGGTTGAAGTTTTCGACATTATGAAGGACATTGCAGACATCAACAAGTACCTCTTGAACAAATATTGTGTGCCTGGCGTTCATCTAGATGCTGGGGATAAAGCAGGGAACAACAGAGACAAAAATTCCTGTCCTAGTGGGGATTGCATTCTAGTGGAGGGGAATAGACAAGAAAACAACGTAAATCAGTAAAAATATACTTTGCAGATACCAATGGTTGGGGGGAGGGATTGTTTTAAGTGAAAATAATAGGTCATGGAGGGGTGTCTCGTTAGCTCAGTTTTTTAGAGTGCGGTGCTGGTAATACCCAGGTTGCTGGTTTGATCCCCACATGGGCCAGTGTGAGCTGCGCCCTCCTTAAAAAAAAAATTAAATTAATAAGTCACGGAAGATTTCACTGAGAGGGGATGAAGGGCAAGCCATGAGTATATCTTTTGAAGAGTATTCCAGGTAGAGGAAACTGCAAAGGAAACTCTTCAAATTAAGACTATGACTAGTATATTTGAGGAATATGAAGGTGGCTGGAACTGAAGGAGCAAGAAGAGTAAGAGGAGAGATCAGAGAAGTAATGAGTGCCAGATGGCAGTGGGCCTTTTAGGCCATCCTGTGAATGCTGGACTTGACTTTGAGGGACAGGTGAAACATTGAAATCAGTCAGAAGGCAAGATTTGACATAACATTCTGGCTGCTGTTTTAAGAAGGGCCTATGGGGGTGAAAGAACAGAAGCAGAAGTCTACAATTAGGTTGCTAAGCTAATAAATCGAGATGCATCTCCAAAGAGAATGTTCTCTATGGACTAGACATAGCACTGACTCAGTTACCTAAACCATTTCCAGGATGCAAAGTATTCTGAAAGTATTTTTAAGATGGCTTATCCCATAAAATGTACTAAGCCTTAAGTGTTGAGAGTTGACAGTTATACAATTACTTTTTTTTCATATTTACCCTTAGATAGCAACCATGTTTCCCCGAAAATAAGACCTAGCTGGACAATCAGCTCTAATGCGTCTTTTGGAGCAAAAATTAATATAAGACCCGGTAAAATGTTATATTATATCATATTATAAAGACCCGGTCTTATTTTACTATAAGACTTATATTAATTGTTGCTCCAAAAGATGCATTAGCGCTGATTGTCCAGGTAGGTCTTATTTTTGGGGATACACAGAATTATTTGCACAAGAGGGACCCTTTGATTTTAATACTTGTTTCCTGGGTAGTTTTGCATAACTTTTATGATTTTCTTGATGAACCCACTAAAACTATTTTCCATGCTTAGTTTTGCATAATCTCATAATTAGGAAGCACTGAGGAAGAACCAGGAACTGGGCAATTCAGCAAGATCACAGAAACCATGTGTTGGGAGCTGCCTGTCAGCAAATGCTGCTAGAGATTCTGTAACTATTAGGACAAATCTTGCAGATAAGAGCAAAATTAATGGCTTCAGCAAGATTTGTATAGGCAGCATATTTCTTGTGGGGTCATCGCTACCTCTAAAATCTAAAAAATCCAACTAGAATTATTACTTTGGAACACAACTTTCTGTGTGCCTGCATATTTCTTTTCTCTCAGGCCAGATTCCCCCAAAATACCCCTCTGCCCAACTTCTTACTGCCCTGTTGAGTGGGCACTATGGATTATAGGGGACTTCTATGGTCTTGGATAATGGGAAGCTAGCAGGATATTCCAGTTACCATCACTGCATAACAAATTACCCAAAAACTTAGTAGCCTGAGATAACTATTTTATTTTGTAGATAATATTGTAGGTCAGGAATTATGGAAGAGCTTGGGACGGTAGCTGTAGGTTCAACTGAGCTGTATATCCAAGGTAGCTCAGTCACATGGCCGCCAGTTGATGCTGTCAGATGGGCTGTTGACTCAAGTACCACAAGTGATCTCTACATGTTGTCTGCGCTTCCTCACAAGATAGAAGCCTCAGGGTAGTCAGATTCTTACAAGGTGGCTCAAGGCTCCAAATCTGAGTGTTTAGCATGTAAGATGGAAGCTGCATCATTTTGGATGAGCTAGCCTAGGATGTCATGCAGTGTCATTTCCATCGCATTCTGTTGGTTCCAAGGGAGCCATAAGCTCACTCAGATTCAAGGGGAGGGGGCATACACCTTACCTCTTGATGAGAGGAATGTCAAGGTCCCATTGTAGAGGAGCATGTGGCATAGGAGACATTATTTGGGCCATGTTTGGAAAATATAATCTGCTACAGAGTTAGTTATTAAAAATAGAATGTGTGAAGTCACGGAATTCAAGGTAAGTATAGAGGTCACCAGACTTTGTGGAGAAACAAAACTGAAGAATGTTCACATTCTTGCATTCACAAGAGCAAAAGGATCCAAGAAAACAGTGGGAGCTTACTCAAATCAGGTTAAAATTTCAATAAAGGCCGGCGGCTGGATGGCTCAGTTGGTTAGAGCGCGAGCTCTAAACAACAGGGTTACTTGTTCGATTCCCACGTGGGCCAGTGAGCTGCACCCGCCACAACTAGATTGATGATAACAAGCTGCCGCTGAGTTTCTGGAGGGGTGGCTGGATGGCTCAGTTGGTTAGAGAGCGAGCTCTTAACAACAAGGTTGCCACTTCAATTCCCGCATGGGACAGTGGGCTGTGCCCCCTGCAACTAAAGATTGAAAACGCTGACTGGACTTGGAGCTGAGCTGCGCCCTCCACAACTAGATTGAAGGAAAATGACTTGAAGCTGATGGGCCCTGGAGAAGCACACTGTTCCCCAATATTCCCCCCCAAAAAAAATTATTAAAAAAATTTTTTTCAATAAAGGCTTCACTCTGCATTCTACTCTCATTCATCATTTCACAAACTTTTAGTGAGTGCCTACTACATGTGCCAGGGACTATTCTAGGCTCTTGGTGTACTTGTATATCAGTAAATAAATGTAACAGAAAGCTTTGCCTTCATGGAGAGTGTATTCTAATGAAGTCATGACATTAAAATAAATAACACTACTTGTGAATTTAGTAGATGACAATTAGAGGTGAGGCCTCATGTGGACTTAACAGTACATCTGTTTATATTCTGAAGTATATTCTGGGCTGAAGTTTTGCCAGGTGATTGTGCAACGGACAAAGTGAGGTCTTTGTGAAAGAATTTTATAGGTGAAAGGGTTAATTTGTCCTGTGAGTTTAAGAGGGCTTCTGGATATGGCTAACCTCTTTGCTTTTCCCAAATCATACTGCTTCCCATCCATCTTATGACCTTTGTTCTACTTGTTGGCATCACTCTCCAAAAGAAACCCCTTAAACCCCCAATACTTCACCCCACCCTGTATACATACCCTTGGTCATGTAACTTGAAGTTCCATAAAGACACTTTATATTTCCTCATGTGATTTGCCAATGGAACAAGGCAGATACGACTGTGTCAGTTCTGAGACCAGACCTAAAGAAGTTTTGCATGTTTCTCCTTATGCTCTTGCCTCTCTGCCACTGCCATGCAAGCATGCAGGGGTTGGCCTGCTGGAGATGAGAGACATGTGGACTAGAGCCTAGTTACCCCAATCTCCCTAACCAACAGCCAGCTCACCCCCAGACACAGGAATGAGCCCAGCCAAGGTCCCAAATGCATGAGCAATAAACTTATTGTTATATGGTACAAGATTTTGTGCTTGCTATTATAGTTATGCAGCATTTGGGGGCAACGGAGGGGTGACCCAACTGGGAAAAGGCAGAGCTCCTTTTTTTGGAGACCTGCTTATAGTTCCATTTTGAAGCCAGTCAGCACAGGTCCCTGTCATTGCTGCTGGTGATACCTCGGTGCTGATCAGATTCAAACTTGACAGCTGTCTCTAGATTCATGACAAGGGTGAGACGCAGAGAAATGAAGTGGAATAAGGCTTCATTTCTGCCTGTGAAGGCTTGCATTTGATGTCTCCCGTGTGAAGGGACAAAAATCATCCCTAATGCTTGCTATGGTTGAGGGATAAGGAAGAAGGCCCAAACAGAAACTCAACATTCTAGTGGCTCCTTTGATACCCTTAACCCATTAGGCTCTCTACCTAAAAGTGGACTTAGCTTATTAGTGTAGTTAAAAACAAACCTGTTTGGACAGTGTTATAGGAGGATGGAGGCCATACCATCCACGATGTAGATGTCAGTCCTGGCAGCCATCTTGGCAAAGTGAGCTCCTTTTCCAGAATGCATCAAGCAAGGCTATTTAATCTCTGCTTCCAAATCATTGTGACAATTATCAATTCTGAAGAAAAAAAAATGCCTCCAAACAAAACTGGCCTTTAATGTAAGTGGAGCAGTTACTCTTCCCACAAAGTGTCAGAAACTTTTCCATGAGTCACTTATACTTTTGTGTCTTGCACCATCCCTATCAAAATGCAAATACCTGGGAGAGGTGACCTCTTTGGCCTTCACTAGTGGACACTTTGGGAAAGGAAGAATTATTTTAAAACAGCTGAGCAAAAGAAAGGCCATTCATTGTGTAATTGTTCATTTCCTGCCTTTCCCACTGGACTGCAAGCTTCGGGAGGTCTAGGCCCATGGCCCTTTTGTTTATCCCTCTATTTCCAGAGTCCAGGACTCACAGGAGACCCTCAATACCATCTGTGGAAGGAGAGCAGAAAGGAAAAAACATGGGAAGGAAGAGAAAGGTAACTAAGGACACGCAGAAAAGGGTAAAAAAAGTCTACCTAAAATTCTTATGCAGCATTTATCCTTATATTATAGCTAATGACCTCAAGATATTTTGGGGGCTCTTATTATGCATGTGGGGGTGGGGTCTCTGGAAGAAAGACAACTCCCGCTCTTTTACCTTAACTTGGTGTGGTTCTTTGAAATTTTACTCCTGTATACTCCAAGAAAAACATCACAACCAAGGCCAAGAAAGTTTCCCTACAGGGCATTTCACTGTTTTGATGCATGAAACGTGATGTACTCAAACCCCTCAGCCTTTTTTTTTTGTAAGGAGGGCGCATCTCCGGGTGGCCCATCCATGCCTGGATCAGGCCAGCAACCTTGGTGCGATTAGAACCATGCTCTAACCAACTGAGCTAACTGGCCACCCCACCCCTCAGCCTTTGGGATCGACGCATTCAGAATGAGAACTCCGAAGTGACCAAGACACAAAACAAGTTTCAGGAGGGCGCTCAGTTTTCCCCTACGTAGTACTCTAGATTAGTTCAGTGGCTTCCCAACCTTTAACATGCATATGAATCACCTGGGAAGCTTGCTAAATATGGTGATTCGGCTTCAATAGGTCTGAGGCGAAGTCTGAGATGCTGCAGTTTTAACACGCTCCCAGGTGATGCTGATCTGCTGACTCTGAGACCTCACTTTGAACATACAAGGAACTCGAGGTCTTCACCTCCCCCGCCAGGTGTGCTTACGCCCAGACTCAGCGTTCCCGATCGGTGTCCCGCGTGTCCCTGGCCTTCAGCCTGTAGGGGAGGAGCTGGAGGCGGAGCGGGAGGAGTGGCGCGGGCGCCGCGTGTGTCCTGCCGGAGATCACCTCGGCCCCTTAAAGAGGCGGCGGAGCTGCGGCGGCGCAGGAGGGGGCGGGTTCGAGGAGGGCGCGGCCTCTGGGAGCGGGGCGGCCACGCACATCCCCAGCGCTTGGCGGGGTCACTAGGAACCACGCGGCAGCCTTGGGTCCCACTTGACAATCCGCTCCGTGCTTCTCGCGCCCGCCTCCTCTTGTCACCTCCCGTCTCAGCCTCCCTGCTCCATCCCGGCCGGATCCACAGCCCTCCGAGCTCCTCAGAGAACGAGAGGTGGTGCGTGGGGCTTCAGAGCGCGCCCTCAAGCGGACCCCGGCTCGGCCTTACGGGGCACGGGCAGCAGTATGGACACCAAACGCTGCTTCGCCAACCGCTTCGATGACTACCAGGGCAGCCTGCTGGCGGGCCAGTGCGAGGAAGCGGTGGCGCCTTTGGTCACCGCCACCATCGAGCGAATCCTCCAGGAGCTGCCCCCGCTCGGGGGCGGCGCTGAGCCCCGGGGGGCGGCGGCCGCGGCCAGCAGCTGCCAGGGAGGGCTGTACGGCGGAGTGGCCGGGGTGGCCTACATGCTCTACCACGTCTCGCAGAGCCCACTCTTTGCGGCGGCCCGGGAGCGCTACCTGCGGTCAGCCAAGCGGCTCATAGACGCGTGCGCCCGCGCGGAGGAATGGGGAGAGCCGGACGCCGACACCCGCGCCGCCTTCCTGCTCGGGGGCGCGGGCGTGTACACCGTGGCCACGCTCGTGTACCACGCCCTGGGCCGGTCCGACTACGTGCAGCCGCTGGGCAAGTTCCGGGCTCTGTGCGCCGTCTGCGTGCCGGTCTCCTTCCTGGAGTGCGGCTCCGACGAGCTGTTCGTGGGCCGCGCTGGCTACCTGTGCGCCGCGTTGGTGCTCAAGCAGAAACTCGCCCAGGAGGTAAGACGCAGCCCGGCCACCCGGGGGCGCCCGCTGCCTGCCGGGCCCTGCCCCGCCACCCTCCCCTGGACTCCGGGCTCCAGCTTCGGCTCTCCCGGCCATTCTTCATCTCTCTTTGTTACTCTTTAGAGCTGTCATTGCTTCACTCTCTTGAGGTTGAGCTCCTGCTTTTGTCTATCTGCCCTCCTCTTTTTGAGTCTCTCATTTGTTGGGATTCCGCGTCTTTGCACTTTGTTCGTGTTTTCCACTGAACGTGCCACCTCCCCAGATGCTTCATTGCCCAATAACTTTCTGGAGGCCCTTTCAAGTGAGATTTTAAAAACCTCGAAAATGAAAGGGATTTCCCTTCCTGTGAACCTCCTGTCAAAAGCGGGAGCACCCTTGAATGTTAGAGTGCTAGAAAAGTGATGGAAGTTTTGGGGGCTGATTATGCCATCATTGATTCCATCATTAATGTGGAGGTAAGTAGCTTCTACCCCCAGGTCTGTAATCTAGAATCATTGCCCAGCTGTAGGTCTGATGTGCTTACCATTCAGTTCATCTCATGGCTCTTATAAAATACATATCGGATGGAGGTGGCCTCTGTTAAATATAGAAATGTAGACAGAATTGCACCCTATTGTAATCGAATGTGCATTTTTCATTTTAAAATGTGCAGTTAGGATTGTCAAGATGAAAGCATACTGGACAGGGCAGGTTTTCTTAATGAAAAGCTTTTCCAGTGACTTCTTGAAGTGAACTGGATCTCACACCTGTATATAGGTTTTTGGTTTTTTTTTCTGGATTCACTTGTAATATAGCGTGTGGATATTAGAAGAGACTGCGCCAGTTCCTGTGACTAGGAAAAAAATCCTCCAAAGGATCATAGTAACTAGAACTGAAAGAGAGGCTCTTTTCATTCATAACCCGCTGGAGCCAAGTGTTGTTCTGGGGAGGAAGTGACACATTTAACTTGGGTTTAGTTGGGTGAGAGAGGTGTTTGAAGAAAAATTAAAGGTACACAGTGTTTTAAAATTGTAATTAACGTAGATAACCTTTACAGAGGCAGACTTGATTTTTTTTTTTCTTAATAGCAGGTGAGGTTGACCCAGGTGAGAAAAACGATGACTGAAGGCTGCACTGTGCTACCAGGGCAGCAAAGGTCTGTGTGACAAAGTTGTCTTGAAATAGTTCACTCTGCCTGAGTCACTGTTATCTGCTAGCAGTTTCCTAAGGGCTCTTCCAGTTGTATAAAACCTTTTAGAAGGCCACAGGGCTATTTACATATATTTTGCATTATATTTGCATATACCCCTCAGACCTTGAGTCTGGTAGTAGGCAATTTTCAAATTCGTTTTTTTCCCCCCAGTTGTTTTCTTTAAACTTGCTTCATTCCCTTTGTATGCCTTGGGGCCTGGGGCCTTTTCTCCAGAGTGGAATGGCAAAGAGTGGGAGATTGGTCAGGTCATAAAGGTGGAAACAGACCAGGACTCCTTGCCCCAAAACTGTGGTCCCAGGGCCAGTCTGCAAGGCTGATCCACCACACCATTTATTAGGAGGTCTCTTCTGCTCTTCTGCCAAACCAGATGTTTGTTTATACTAACCAAGTTGAGGTGCTTTGGCCCCTGCTCCTAGAGACAGAACAAGCTCTGAGGGTAAAAAAAAACAAAAAAGCAAAAAACCAAGAAAACTAAAACCAACCAAACAAACAAAAAACCAGCCCTTAACCTGAGCAAATCAGCTAGCCGCAGGGTCAACCTCAGTTGTAGCAATTCATGAAGTTCAGGCTTGAAAGGGAGGTGAAAGGCAGGGGCTAAGCATGCCGGGCTGGAAGCCCTTTGAGGGGAAAATACAATTCTTATGCACAAAATACAAGTCTTACCAGTAGATGAGCCATAAACCTTGCTAAAATTGAATTTCAAACTTCTCTCATTTCTTTATAAATAATCTGTCCTTGTGTCCTGGGTTTCTTTCTCTCCAATGTCATGTGTAGTCATTTTCCTTTGGCACTTCCCTCAGTTACCACCACAATCTGGATCCTCCCCACACCTCTTTGGCACTTAATAATTGGATGAATGAATCACCACTTACTGGGATTAGTGTGATATACTGTGAGCTGGATTCTCTCACTTAAAACCATTCCATGTGCCTCTGAGAAACCAGTCTTCTTAAAAACATGTTTCGTGATGTCATTTTCCTGCTGAACGTCCTGCAGTGGCTCCCTATTACCTATTTTCCTGGCTTCTCATCTCACTTTGACAGTTAGAGCTATGACACTTAAAATGGCAGGCCCCACATGTTCTGGCCCCCTGCATACCTACTCCACTCCTGCTCACTCCGCTTCAACCACACTAGCCTTCTTCTTGTTTCAGACATTTACTGTCTCACGTTGTTCCCTTGCTTAGAATACTCTTTCCCTAGCTATTTTTATACCTGGCTCCCTGACCTTGTACAGGTCGTTACCTCCTTAGCGAGGCCTTCCCTGTCCACCCTATTTAAAACTGAAACGCCATCCCCTGACTTATGCCCTTTATTGCTTCATTTTACTTGTTCTGTTGATGTCTTCTCCAATGAGAATGTAAGCTCCATAAGAGCAGAGTTTTTGTTTCATTGCTATATTGCCAGCATTAAGATGGTGTCTGGTACATACTTAGGTGCTCAACTTTCCTTTTTTTAGTGGTGTTGCAAATAGTGTCTGCTCTATGGGTTGATTTATCACTCGGTGTTTTGTTTTTTTTTAAATTTATCGGGGTGACAATTGTTACTAAAATTACATAGATTTCAGGTGTACAATTCTGTATGACATCATCTATAAATCCAATTGTGTGTTCACCACCCGGAGTCAGTTCTCCTTCCATCACCATATATTTGATCCCCTTTACCCTCATCTCCCACCCCTCATCCCCTTACCCTCTGGTAACCACTAAACTATTGTCTGTGTCTATGAGTTCTTGTTTCTCATTTGTTTATCTTGTTCTTTTGTTGTTTTTGGTTTATATACCACATATCAGTGAAATCATATGGTTCTCTGCTTTTTCTGTCTGACTTATTTCGCTTAGCGTTATACTCTCAAGATCCATCCATGTTGTCACAAATGTTCCTATATCATCTTTTCTTACTGCCGAATAGTATTCCATTGTGTATATATACCACAACTTCTTTTTTTTTTTAATTTTATTTTTTAATTTATTGGGGTGACAGTTGTTAGTAAAATTACATAGATTTCAGGTGTGCAATTCTGTATCACATCATCCATAAATCACACTGTGTGTTCACCACCCAGAGTCAGCTCCCCTTCCATCACCATACATTTGATCCCCCTCACCCTCATCCCCCACCCCCCAACCCCCTTACCCTCTGGTAACCACCAAATTACGTTCCCCAGATTAATTTTCAAACCCGTGGCCATCCTGTGGTCACTGACTGCCCTCCAATCCCCTCACCCTCCCCCCCACCTCTCACCCCTCCCGCCCATCCAGCAACCCTCAGTTTTTCCTCTTTGTCTCCAAAACTGTTTCTGATTAGTTCATTCACTTATTCTTTTCTTTAGATTCTGCAAATAAGTGAGATCATATGGTACTTATCTTTCTCTGTCTGACTTATTTCACTTAACATAATGTTCTCTAGGTCCATCCATGTTGTTGCAAATGGTAAGATTTCTTTCTTCTTTATGGCTGCGTAATACTCCATTGTATAAATGTACCACAGTTTCTTAATCCAGTCATCTACCGATGGGCATTTTGGTTGTTTCCATGTCTTAGCTATTGTACCACAACTTCTTTATCCATTCATCTATCGAAGGACATTTTGGTTGTTTCCATGTCTTGGCCACCGTAAACAAAGCTGCATTGAACATTGGAGCACACGTGTCTTTATGTGTAGATGTTTTCAGATTTTTTGGGTAGATACCCAGGAGAGGGATTGCTGGGTCATATGGTAATTCTATTCATAATTTTTTGAGGAACCTCCACACTGCCTTCCATAACAACTGCACCAGTCTGCATTTCCACCAACAGTATCACTCGGATTTGATGGTGTCCCATTTATCAATATTTTCCTTTATGGTGGTGCTTTTGGTGTCATATTTTAAAAAATCCTACTGCCAAGGTCTCAATCAGTATTTGTTGAATGAATGAATAAGTGAATACCAGTTTCTCACAAATTTTGCCTCAGATGAAGCTTAACCGTTAGACCCGTGCTTGTTAAACTTTGAAGAAGTTGTTAATAAAATACAGATTCTGACTCAGCAGGCCTGGGATTGGGCCCGAGATTCTGCATCTCTAACTGGTTTGCAGGTGATGCTAATGCTGCTTGTCCAGGGACCACGCTTTAATAGCAAGGCAATACATTGCTACATAGGTTGTGGCTTTATACCAGCCGTGTCTATTAAGGCGTGCTATGAGACACCATTCTATGAAGCTTGATATATTTATTTATAAGATTGTAGTTTAGAATACTGATTACTATATCCTGCCATGCTTTCATTCTGAGGACTCACAAGAGGAATTTCTCTCAGGATTTGGAAATAGGAGTAGTTCTGCTCTTCCTGGAAGTTGATTGAGTTTTTAATCTTCAGGATGTGTCATGTAACTGCTTGTGTTTTTCCCTTTATGTTGGCTCCTAGGAAGCATATGGCCAGAATTGTGGTCCCCATAGGCTGTGTACAGTGCCTCATCACAGGTACTTATGTATACTAGCATTTACCCTGGGATTATCTTATTTTTTTTCTTCCATAATGTACCCTTTTCTGAATTTTTCTGCCTTGCGTTTGATTTTATGGTTTGCATTTATGTTTATAAGATTCAGAGATGAAAAAAAATACGTGTGTATAGAGAGACAGAAAGAATCACTATATCCAGGTAATATATTCCTTCTTGGAAATACTCAAGGGAAGTAGCTTTAAGGATTTGTTAGGCAGATATCCTTGAGCAATGGGGTATTAAAGTCCCAAAAGATCACGCCATAGAAACTTGTACTGGATCTATTCTGCTTTCCACGGATTGGTGGAAATGTAGCAGGGAAAAGGAAGTTAGAAAAAAATAGTGAAGGGATTAAGGGGAGGTCTAGGGACCACAGTTAAAATAACTGCCACTGGGTGATTGGACAATAATTCGACATCTTTAAGCCTCAATTTCCTCACTTGTGAAATGGATTAATAACAGCTTCCTCATTCACTTACTATGTTTATTCATTCATTCGGTGAATGTAAGGTTTTTATGTGTGCCAGGCCCCTTGCTAGGTACCAAGATTTAGAAGTGAACAAAAATCAATATAATTATGTTGTAAGTGCTCTGAAGGAAGTAAACAGGAACTAACTGGGGGCAGGACAAGAGGGGGTTCGCTGTGTGGCATAGGTTGGTAAGGAAGTCTTCTTTGTGGGAGTGATTTCCTGGCTCACCACAGAAGCAGGAGAGCGAAGTGGTTGCATTAAGAGCTGACATTCCAGGTGGAGGGGACAACAAAGAGCAAGCCCCTGAGGTGGAAAACTCCTTGGAGATTTCAAAGAAATGGAAGGTGGCCAGCATGGTTGGAGCAGAGTGAGCCAGTGCTGGGGGATAGAGGAGTGCCAGGCCAGGTAGGAGCCCTGAGGAGGGTGAAATCAGATCCCGCAGGGCCAGGTCAGTCACAGTGAGTTTACCTTTGTTTAAGGTTTAAACAGGGCACTGTCTTCACCTTATTTACCTTTTAAAAGGATCCCCCTGGTTTTCCAAATAGAAAGTGAATTGAGCAGTGTTAAGAATGGTCTCGGCGAGACTAGTTACAGGGGGTCTAAACCCCTTTTGTGCCAAGGACTTCTTTGTAAATCTGGTACCTCTTAATAACATTTTAGATGCATAAAGTCAAATCACATAGGCTTACAAAGGAAGCCAGTTATATCGGCGTTGAAATACCGAAATATTTTTAGAATGTGTGATGCAGTAGCATATGTGCTTCTTTATTAACGCGTTAAATAAAAATATTTGGCAGCTGGGCTAAGGATTATGGTACTTTTGAAACAGTGATGGGGGTCATTGATATTTTGAGATACCTTCAACAACTGCAGTGTGATATGAATTCATCTGTGATTTCTATAGACGACAAGTCACAAGTACTACTGTGGTTTGTAGTCTGCATTTGTAATGAAAGTAAATGCGAAATTGTTTAAGATTTGAGAAAATATAAATGTGATTTTTATTTTCCCAAAGGGGCTAGTCTGGAAGTTGCTGTGATGACTCACCCTAGATAAAATGTCTGATATAGTACTTGGCATATAGTAGCAGCTGCAAAATCAGTGTTATTCCGTTTTGCATCTACTAACAGAAAATTAAAAGTGATTCTGAACATCACATAGAAAATTATGAGGACCCAGTACAAGGAATCCAGCTTCATGGACGATTAAAACAAAACAAAACAAAACAAAACTATTGTGAGACTGTTAATTGGGTCCTCAGCTCATTCCTAAGGTAGGTAGTCCGCAGCTGTAGAAGTGGGGATGCTTTGAGTTGCAAATAACAGAATGTTCACTAAAAAGTGATCTGAATCATGGGAGCATTTATTACCTCACTTTATAAGGAGTGTAGAGCTAGGCCATTCCAGGATTGGTTCAGCAACTCAGGAAAGTCATGAGAACCCAAGCTCTTTCCAACCCTTTTCTCTGCTATTCTCAGTGTGTGAGCTCTGTCAGTCTTCAGGATTGCAGGATGGCTGTTGCCATTCCAACCGTCGTGTTCCTATACAACTGAAGTAGAAAGGGAGGATGTGAGGCTTTTTTCTTGCATCTTTTTTTTTTTTTAAAATAATATAGAACATTCTATC
The DNA here is from genome assembly GCF_004115265.2 of Rhinolophus ferrumequinum. Lineage (NCBI taxonomy): Eukaryota > Metazoa > Chordata > Mammalia > Chiroptera > Rhinolophidae > Rhinolophus > Rhinolophus ferrumequinum. The sequence goes on along the minus strand of NC_046284.1, from coordinate 95,933,559 downwards.
CTTGAAGAATTTCCCTTTTGCCTCATTACCCAGCACTTGGTCACTGGCCACTCCTGGTTGTGGAGGAGGCTGGGAAGGTTAAGTGTCCTTCCTTTCTGACCTTTATCATTGGACACAGGTCCTGACAAGAAACAAGAAAGGAGAGGGGGATGGCTCTTAGGTGGTTACCTAAGTGTCTGCCCCTTGGCGAGGCCTGTCTTGTGACCTCCTTTGGCTATTGTGAATAATGCTGCAAAGAACATGGGGATGCAGATATCTCTTTGAGATCCTGTTTTCATTTCCTTCGAATAAATGCGCAGAAGTGAGTATTATTGTTATTTCTATTTTTAATTTTTTGAGGAATATCCATACTGTTTTCCATAGTACCTGGACCAATTTATATTTCCACCAACAGTGCACAAGGGTTCCCTTTTCTCCACATCCTGGCCAACACTTTTTATATCTTGTCCTTTTAATTATAGCTATTCTAATAGGTGTGAGGTGATATATCATTGTGGTTTTGATTTTCATTTCCCTGGTTAGGGATGATTAGTGATGTTGAGCATCTTTTCATGTACCTATTGGCCATCCGTATGTTTTCTTTGGAAAAATGTCTATGTAGTTCCTCTGCCCATTTTTTTTTTAAACAAGAGTTTGGGTTTTTTAATATATGTGTGTGTGTGTGTGTGTGTGTGTGTGTGTGTATACACACACACACACACACACACACACACATATAGGTATATTATTGGGGAATATTGGGGAACTGTGTGTTTCTCCAGGCCCCGTCGGTCTTTGTCCTTCAATCTAGTTGTGGAGGGCACAGATCAGCTCCAAGTCCAGTCGCTGGTTTCAGTCTTTAGTTGCAGGGGGCGCAGCCCACCATCCCATGCGGGAATTGAACTGGCAACCTTGTTGTTGAGAGCTCGCTCTCTAACCATCTGAGCTAGGCTGCCCTTCTGCCCATTGTTTTAACTGAATTGTTTGTTGTTTTGCTATTGAGTTATGAGGTCTGACAATCAAGTTCACGAACTCATCCTAGAAAAAGTGCTACATACCTCACTGCTGAATATCACTACGGTCACCTGTGAAGTACTCCCCTTGGGAAGCTATGCACTGACACCAGCACCTAGTCCACCCTTCAAAGCAATTTTGGAACTCTTTTTCTGGAATGGCCATCAGAGCTGTCGTCGTATTACCCTTGATGTCCTGAATGTCATCAAAATGTCTTCCTTTCCATATTTCCTTTATCTTCGGGTAAAGAAAGAAGTCATTGGGGGCCAGATCAAGTGAGTGGGGAGGGTGTTCAATACAGTTATTTGTTTACTGGCTAAAAACTCCCTCACAGACAGTGCCGTGTGAGCTGGTGCATTGTCATGATGCAAGAGCCATGAATTAATCGTTGGCGAAAAGTTCAAGTTGTCTATTTCACGCAGCCTTTTCAGCACTTCCAAATAGTAAACTTGGTTCACTGTGTCCAGTTGGTACAAATTCATAACGAATAGTCCCTCTGATATCAAAAAAGACTAGCAACATCGTTGCAACAAGTTCACAAACTTAATTGTTAGACGTCGTATATGAGTTCTTTATATATTTTGTATATTAACCTGTTATCTGAAGCATGGTTTGTGAATATTTTCTCCTATTCTGTAGGTTGCTTTTTCTTTTTTATTCAGTATTTTTTCTTTCACTTTTTAAATTAAACTTATTGGGGTAATATTGGTTAATAAAATTATATAGGTTTCAAGTGTACAATTCTATAATACATCATCTATATATCACATTGTGCGCTTATCAGCCAGAGTCAGTCCTCCTTCTGTCACCATGTTTGACCCCCTTTAGTCTTTTCTACCTTTCTCCCTCCCCCCTTTCCCTCTGGTAACCCCTAAACTATGAGTTTTTATTTGTCTATGAGTTTTTATTTGTCTTGGTCGTTTGTCAGTTTTATATCCCACATATGAGTGAAATCATATGGTTCTCAACTTTTTCTGTCTGTCTTATTTTGGTTACCATGATAATCTCAAGAACCATCCAAGTTGTCACAAATGGCAGTATTTCATTTTATGGCAGAAGAGTATTCCATTGTGTATATATACACCACATCTTCTTTATCCATTCATCTGTTGAAGGACACTTTGGTTTCCATGTCTTGGCCACCGTAAATAAAGCTGCAATGAACATAGGGGTTCATGTATCTTTACTGATACACGTTTTCAGATTTTTTGGCCAGATACCCAGAAGAGGGATTGCTGGGTCATATGGCAGTTTTATTTTTAATTTTTTGAGGAACCTCCACACTGTTTTCCATAGTGGTTGCACAAATTTACATTCCCATCAGCAGTGTATGAGGGTTTCTTTGCCCCTACAACTTCTCTAGCACTTGTTATTTCTTGTTGATAATAGCCATTGTAACAGGTGTGAGGTGGTATCTCATTGTGGTTTTGATTTGCATTTTCCTAATAGGTAGCCTTTTCATTTTGTTGATTGGTTTGCTGTGCAAAAGTTGCTCGGTTTGATGTGATCCCACTTATTGATTTGCTTTTTGTTGCTTGTACTTTTGGTGTCACATCCTGGAAATTGTTGCTAAGACCAATGTCAAGGAGCTTTGCCCCTATGTTTTCTCTATGTTTCATAGTTTCAGGTCTTATGTTTAAGACTTTAATCCATTTTGAGTTAATTTTTGTGAGTGATGTAAGCTAGGGGTCCAATTTCATTCTTCTGCATGTGTATCCAGTTCTCCCATTACTATTTATTGAAGAGACTATCCTTTCTCCATTGAGTATTCTTGGCTCCCTTGTCCGATATTAGTTGACCATAGAAACTTGGGTTTATTTTTGGCCTCTTGATTTTGTTCCATTGTTTATATATCTTTTTTAATGCCAGTACCACACTGCTTTGATTACTATAACTTTGTAATATAGTTTGCAATCAGGAAGTGTGATTCCTCTAGCTTTGCTCTTCTTTTTCAAGATTGCTTTGGCTATTAGGGGTCTTTTGTAGTTCTATATGAACTTTAGGATTATTTTTTCTAGTACTATGTTGAGTAGGAGTGGTGAATGTGGGCACTTGTTCCAGATCTTAGAGGAAAGGCATTCAACCTTTTATTATTGAGTATGATGTTAGCTGTGGACTTGTATATGGCCTTTATTGTGTTGAGATATGTTCCGTCTATACCCAGCTTGGTGAGAGTTTTTATCATAAAGCAATGATGAATTTTCTCAAATGCTTTTTCTGTATCTATTGAAATGAACATAGTATTTTTAGCTTTCATTCTATTAGTGTGTATCATTATTCATTGATTTGCATATGTTGAACCATCCATGCATTCCAGGGATGAATCCCACTTGATCATGTTGTATGGTCCTTTTAATGTGTTGTTGAATTTTGTTTGCTAGTATTTTGTTGCAATTTTTTGATCTATATTTATCAGGGATATTGGGCTGTAGTTTTCTTTTTTTGTAGTGTCCTTATCTGGCTTTGGTATCAGGGTAATGCTGGTTTCATAAAATGAGTTTGGAAGTGTTCTCTCCTTTCAGTGTTTTGGACGAGTTTGAGGAGTATTGGTATTAATTCTTCTTTAAGTGTTTGAATTCACCAGAAACCATCTGGTTCTGGTTTTGTTTTTTTTTTTTGTGGGGGGGAGTTTTTTGATTACTGATTCAATCTCTTTACTTGTTACGGGTCCGTTCAGATTTCGTATTTCTTCATGATTCGATCTTGGTAGATTGTATGTTTCTAGGAATTCATCCATTTCTTCTTGTACAGGTTGTACAGTTTGTTGGTGTATAATTATTCATAGGAGTCTCTTCTGACCCTCTGTATTTCTGTGCTGTCAGTTGTAATGTCTCCACTTTCATGTGTGTTTTTATTTACTTGAGTCTTCTTTTTTCCTTAGTCTACCTAAAGGTTTGTCAGTTTTTGTTTATTTTTTCAAAGAACCAATTCTTAGTTTCATTGATCTTTTCTATTGTATTCCAAGTCTCTATTTCATTTATTTCTGCTCTAATGTTTATTATTTTCGTCTGCTAACTTGGGGCTTATTTTTTTTTCTTCCTTTTTCTAGTTCCTGGAGGTGTAATGTTAGGTTGTTTAAGATTTTTCTTAAAAATTATTACTGTCATCAAACAAGGTAAAACAATAAGAGGATACCAAAAGATATAGCTTGCTTTCTTGCTTAGTGTATCTTGGGCGTCTTTGCACATTATTGCATAGAGAGATGTGTCATTCTTTATACTGGTTTGATTTAATGGCTATACAATAACTTAATCATTACTGATGGACATTAAGTTGATTCAAGTTGTTTTTTGTTTTTTTTTTGCTATTAAAGCCAGTGCTGTACATTAGGAATAGAGACAGTGGAAATGTAACGGCTCTGTGCGATGTCAGAAGGATAGTGGATGGGGGGAGAGGGGTTCACACAGTGTGAGGGATATAAATGATAAACGTCTAAATATTACTTTGTCTTGTGCACCTGAAACTAATAAAAAATAATAAATAAATAAATAAATAAATAAATAAATAAATAAATAAATAAAACCCAGTGCTATAAAACATGCACACTTATACATAAAATATGCATATATACATACATAATATTTAAATGTAGTATGTACATACCCACACACATATATCTTTCTATATATGTATGTTTGCCTTCTGTTGCAAGTGTATATGTAGGCTACATTTTTATAACAATTGCTGAGTCAAAGTGTATAGATATTTTTAAGTTGGTACAGATTACCAAACTGCTTTCCAAAAAGGTTGTGTCAATTTCTGTTCCCTTTACCAGTGTTTGGGGGTGCCTGTCTTCCCACATTATTTTCAGCACTGGGTTTTATCAGACTTTTTAATGTATGACAAACTGATAGGTAGGAAATGAGGATAGAAGTTTCTAGGGTAGAAAATGAATCCCCTTATTGTGGGCATTCAACACTCACTAATCAAAATGCATGTGTCGGATTGTACTCAGTCTGGATTTGAGTGCTCCCTGTTTTGTAAGCAGCTGTGTGTGTGTGCACTGCATAAGGAAACCCTTAAGTTTGGCTTGAAATAACAGTAGATTGTGGAAGCTGGATTTTTTTTGTAGGCCAAGTCCAAGTCCAGTTCCTACTTGCCTAATTGTAGACCTGCCAGAAAGGGGGGTACTTCTGTAGGCTACAGCTTAGATCCTTTGTTCCTCTTGATGTAGAGCTTTGTGATTGGTAAAAGGCTGTAAGAGCTGACACTGATTGTGCACACTGTTGTAAGCACTTTACATGTACTGTCATTCAATGCTACCAGCGATTGTATGACATACTCGTAGGTGCCATTACTATTGCCATCATACCCAGTGAGGGAACTGAGGCACGGAGAGGTTGCAGAACTCGTTCCGAGTTACACAGCTAGCCAGTGGCAGAGACGGGGATCCCATTTCCCACAGGCTGGTTGCCAAATCTGTGCTTTCAGTTAGTGCTCCTCACACTTTCATGTGCACAAAAATCTCCTGGAGATCTTGTTAAAAATCAGGTTTTGATTCAGCAAGTCTAGGGGGAATCCCAAGATTCTGCATCTCTAGCACACCCCCCGGTGATGCTACTGCTGCTGGTTCATTGAGCAGATTTGAGCACACAGCTCTGAATAACTATTTCTTTTAATCTTATGGGATTGCCTACCAACATATTTGATGTATTCCCATGAAACTTCATGATTTTCATCAATTGTCCTTTGTACTGAAGATGACCTCTTCCACAAAGGCAAGAATATCGGCTCTCCAGTTTGTAGTTTATGCTGAAGGAAAGAGTCACTGCCTGGCACACCTCCTTCAGGATTAAGGACTCTTCACATCTATGAGTGAATGCATGGATTCCTTTTTTCTGATAAATGTAATTTTGCACTCTAGACAGAAGGTGTCTTAGAATTTCTTTAAAGGCCCAAATAGATGTTCCAGCAGTGTTATTTCATAGTGGTAAAAGAAGAGGCACTTGATTACAGCATTCCCAGATTAGATAGAAAATATGATGTTGAGGTTCATGGAACCATTCTCCCTTTAGGAACATTGAATTACATTTGCCTGTGTGACATAAAGTAGTGCTGCCTACAACTCTGAATTAGTTTAAATTGAACATACTTAAACATTTTCCTTTTTGTTATTTTTATTTTTTTCTGATGCAATGATTTAACAACTCCACTCAAAATAACCCAGATTTCCTCAGGTATAATTTATGTAGACCTTTTCATTTGTTTACATACTCTCCACTAAAACCTAAACTTATTATTTCTATTGTCATTATTTGAAGAGAGCATGGTTTTGTAATTTGCTTATTACTGAATAAATGGGGAAATAAGCATAGTAAAAATTCTTTGAAATGTACTGAATTATTTACTTTGCCAATAATTCCACCTGTCAATGTTCTACAAGGAGGTTGTTTTAGTGGAATTTCACTATTTTTATTGACCTGAATGTGACAATGATAGATGGTATTAACTTCTTATTAATTTGGCTAATTTCAGTTTTGCTGGTTAATTTAATGAGTGACGTTTGTCATGTGAGTGGCTCCTACACAATACACAGTGGATTTGCTCCATGTGGCAGAATCATCCTTTAATATCCCCACGTGGTGATGGTCCTTTGGTAAATTGGCTGACAGTCCATGATGTGTGCAACTAAGTGTTTCTCTTCATGATTCATTTTCTAATTGATCTCTGACCTACATTCATTAATTAAGTACAATGCCTTGGATGTTTGGTTTGTCTCAAGGAAAAATACGTTGTTCTCATGCATTTTAGATATAGATATAGATATATAAATACTACTTGTCTTTTCCTAATTATTTTCTTTATGGATTTAGTTTTAGGGAAACCTACCAAGTTAACAGACTGATTGTTCTTGGGGTGCTAGCCACTTGGACCAACTGAATTTTCAAGAAGTCATTTGATCCATTCTTTCTTTTAGCAAGCTGAACAAAGACGTGGTATGTATAAGGTCAGATTTCCTTTTCTGAATAGCTTTACCCATTCAACAACCCAGACAAATGAATGACTTTGATGTGTTGAAGTGTGAGTGTTGCTACCTGGGTTATAAGAAAGCTGTTTCCCACATGTGAGACAGTTTTACAGACTTCACGGGTGAGAACATCATCTAAATGAGAGGTGGCAAAACAAATAATGGCCATAGCATTATGAGCAGTTAGCTGTTACTGTGCCCATCTGCTGGATCCATTGCTTTGCAGGGGATGGATTCCCGGTGCTCAGTGGTGTGTTGAAATTTGGTGTCCATGGCAACCAAAGCATCATGAATCTCAAAGCAAGCACTGTGGGGACCAGCTGAATCTCCACTACTATTAGGTTGGTGCAAAAGTAATTGCAGTTTAAAGGTTAAAAAAAATTGCATAAACCGCAATTACTGTTGCACACACCTAACACAATGACTTTAGGAGGGTGCCACATTCTGAACAGATTTTACAGCTATGTAAAGCTGAGAGATCCATTACGCAACCAGAAAGGAAGTATTGTCCTCATGCACGTTTCAGTAAGATAATATTGCAATTTGAAGTGTTTTCTCCTTTCCTTGTGAGGCAAAGAAAACTGCACATGTATCACAGATTGCAACTGTTGAAATAGGTTGGACTCTCTCAATGAAGGCATTGAAACATCTGGGGTTAAGTACAGAGTTTTTGGAGTCAGATAGCCTTGGGGTTGAATCCTGGCTCCACCACAGTAGCTGGTTGACCTTAACCAAGTTACTTAGCATTGTTGAAGTTTAATTTCCTCATCTGCAAAATGTAATACAAGCAGCACCCACCTCATTGGAGTGTTATGAAGATCCACTGAGAATGTACATGTCACGTGCTTAGCAGAGGTCTGCTAGGCATACAGTAAAGACTGTATAAGTTAGCCATTATTTTATTAGTAGTTTGAGTATTGTTATCATTAATGTAAAGTGAGAATCTGCATTGATTAAATAAAATAGGTACGCTTTTCACTCAGCCGGTCTAATATTCCCTGTGGTGGTATTCACAGCTGCTCTGTCCCTGATCTCAACAGCAGAGCTTTGAGGTCTTTACACAGAGGCCAGAAAGGGCTAGAGGGAAATATCCTCTGCTCTGCCATGCAGGAGATTAAACTGAGCTGCTCAGAGATTATGTGTCAAAGTAAATTGAGTGGCTGGTCATCACCCCTGCACACTAACCTGTGTGAGTTACCCTGTGCGCTTTGCTTCCTTCAGGGAAAGGGCTGTTCTTTTCTCTTTAAAATTTCAGGCTCTTGGCTGACTTAAACTAGGAATTAGCTTTCTTGTGTCTCTGTTTTGTACTCCTCAGAGTAAATCACCTAATTGACTTTAAGCGACTGTAAATTGCTACGAAGGTGATGTTGGAATGTTTGATTCTTGCTCAGTTCCCCCAGATTCTGAGCGGCAGGTTCAAGGAGCTCTTTCTTGCTCTGAAGTTCTCTTTGCTTCTAAAGATCATCTGATTGCATGGCACTAATTCAGAATTTCAAACGAATTTCAATAGTTGTGTGTCTGGTGAAGTGACAACTTCAAATGAGTTTTCCTCAGCAAATGTTCCAGACCATGTACATTTGGTAGCTTGTTTCAGAAAAGCATTCATACGGTAAAGGACTCTATGAAGTGTTTCTTCAGCTTCTGGGCCCAGGAATTATGCTTTTATTGCATTAGTGCACTTTTCTATTTGCATTTCAAGACTGTAGTATAGACTTCCTGTCAATTTTAGAAATGTAGAATCTGCATTTTACTCTTTAGCTCCCAGCTCTGATTTATATTCATTTATAACATGACCTTAATATTTACAACTATACTACTCTAATGATAAAGGTATAATGATGACTTCCTCCTAGCCCTAATCATTGAGTTTTTGTATATAGTCATTTGTTCTCTTTACGATCTTTAATACCACACCAACTCGCTCTAGGTCGTGGTCTTATCTCCATGGGGGTCTGTTATAGTTTTCTCTGATCTGTAGCCTTCGGGCGGTGTTTCTCACATTTGAGTGTGCATTAGAATCCCCTGGAGGGCCTGTGATGACACACGTGGCTAACGTGTTTCCCCGAAAATTAAGACCTAACCGGAAAATAAGCCCTAGCATGATTTTTTGGGATGACATCCCCTGAACATAAGCCCTAATGTGTCTTTTGGAGCAAAAATTAATGTAAGACCCAGTCTTACGTTCGGGGAAACACGGTAGGCTCCATGCCCAGAATTTCTGACTCAGTAGGTCTGGAGTAGGGCTTGAAACTTTGCCCTGTGATCAGGTGCTCAGTGATGCTGTTGCTTGTCTGGACACAACATTTTTTGAATCACTGCCTTACACTATACCCTTAACCCTGACCAACATCCCCGAAATGTGGGAACTAGGTGAAGGCATATGGTGGGAGAACTAACAATGTATTTTCACCACCAGAAAATAACTCAAATGATAGGACTCACTATATGACGGGCACTGTGATAAGCATATTATATCCGTTTCTGGGGGGCAAATGGTCACAGAGAGGTTCAGTAACTTGCCTGTTATCACACAGCTGGCACTACCTGGAAGATACCCCCCCCACCCCCAGCTATAGTGCATTATTGGTGCAAGAGTGTGCCTCTAGTCAGGACACTCTCTGAGATGTAGTGTACGCTCCAGAGTTCCCTACCATCGTGTGGACGTGCTCCCGGGAGAAAGCAGTACAGGAGTGAGGGACACAGTGAAGGGGAGTAAGCCAGGCAAAGGGACGACTGGAGGCTAAATCCCAGTTTCTGTCTCATCCTGGAGGGAACTCAGGAGTGTACACTACATCTCAGAGATTGTCCTGACTAGAAGCACACTCTTGCACCAACAATGCACTAGAGCTTGGGGTGGGGGGGGGGTTCTTCCAGGTAGTGCCAGTTCTGTTGGCATGCTGCCGAAGTGGCTCTTGTAGCCTAAAAGTAGGTCTCTGAAGAAGGCTGCAGGTGAAGGTGAGAATTGTTAGAAGCGAAGCACATGGACACTGGGGGAGGAATTCATAGAATCAATTGGAAGGATCCAAAGGGATCTGGTGGGAACCCCCGCAGTTTCCATACATGGGCCCTCCAGACCTTAGTAGAAGCCTTGAAGTTCGCTTTCTTGACAGATTGAATTAGAGAAATTCTGGACTTTGAGGCTCAAGGCACTGTCAGGGGCAGAGAGGAGGTATTTCCATGAAAAGAGCATTACATGCTCAGTGGGGAGACACACCCCCATCTCCTCCCCTCACTCGCTGACCTAGCTTCTTCCTCAAGTCACTCCCAGAACACTAGCAGACACACTCGTCCACCATGTGGGAGATTGATGGACAGTCCATGGTTGTCAGATATTCGACAAAAAAGAACCACAAATACTGACATTTGCACTTGTATCCCCTTCCAATGAAAAAGCAGGGGCACTGCCTTCGCCCTACAGTGAATTCCACCAAATGGCTAGCCTTCTACACCCAGAGTTCCCAGTGAGACTTTTAAGTAGGGACTGTCAGTCAGAAAATGTTTGAAAAGCATCTGATGTGAAGGACAGCAATCATAACAAAATAAACAAATAGGAAAACTGAACTTGGAGTAAACAGTGACTATGGGGAGCAGAAGAAAACTCCCTAAGAGCTGAAATCTATAATTGATATTGTCAGAGAAGAAAGTGATCACATAGGTGAAATCAAAGCAGAATAATATTAAAAGCAATATTCAGAGAACAGAACAAGAACTCTTAGAAATTAAAAATATGGTAGGAGAAATAAGATAATGCAGTAGGATAGAATATTAAGTTGAGGAAATGTCCCTGAAAGTTCAACCATACAACAATGAGATTGATAAAAAGAGAAAAGACTAATTAGTCCAACCAGTCTCATAGTTACTCCCGATAAAAGAGAACAGAGTAAATGAAAGGGAAAATTATGAAAAGAGAACTCAAGAATGTTTTTCACAAGTGAAAGACAGGAGTTTCCCGACTTAAGGGGCCCACCAGCATGTTGGATGGAAAAAGAATAAAGAGATCCTAAAGGATTCCAAGGGGGAAAAGCACAACAACAAAAAAACTAGTTCCATAAAAGGATTAGCACTGGACTTTCAATAACAATTTAGAAAGCTACAAGATAATGGAGCAAGGCCTCCAAAATTCACAGAGAAAATTATTTGTCAACTAAAATTCTGCAGCAGCCAAAATTATCAGTCAAGTGTAAGAGTAGAAAAAAAGATCTTTGCAGGATCTCAAAAAGATTAAAAATTTTGTTTTCTTTCAAAAGCGTAAGACAGGTTATCTAGGCTCACAGAACAAGTGTTAAAAGAACTTAGGGGCCAAAAGTTCCAAGTGAACCAGCTACCATCTGGAATACTGCAACAGCTTTCTAACTGGTGAAATGTTTTGGCCCATTGCAAAGGGGAAATGAACCAAGAAATAGGAAAATATGGGATCTTAAAACCAGGAGCACCAATATAGGTGGAATCATAGGAAATTTCCAGAGTGATGGTAAAGGAAGGCCCAGGATGACAGCTGGGTGTCAGGCCAACCGTGAGTACTAACAGCATAGCTACACCCAGGATGTTGCCAAGAAAAAAATAAAAACAAAATAAAATGAAATAAAAGGCTTACCTGATGTGTTTGGCTGTACCTAGCGGTGTTTTGCAGATCTGTCGGAAAGTTTGGGTATGAATTTGTTCTAGACAAATAGAAAACCAAACAACAGTATAAACAGAAAAGGCAGTTTGTTAACTAGGGGTGGTGGGGGATACAAGGAGAAAGGAAATGGTAATCTTGCATGTAGTTTTGCTCAATGAATATTGATTTACCCAAATAAATATTGTTTTAGTAAAAATGTGATGTGACTGTTTTGGATGTTTGAGAAAGGAAATACATGTTTGGATGTTTGAGAAAGGAAATATATGTATAAGAGAGCTAAACCTTCATCTTCCAAGTTAAGAGATTAAGAGAACACCTAAAATGAAAAAGTCAACTTATAGCTGTAAGAGGATGTCATTTAGAAATAGGAAGATACAGTAGGTCCTCAAATAGCGTCATTTCATTATAATGTTGAAATGCTGTTGGAACTTAACCATTGTTTGTATCAGTTAGCCTGTGGTAAAATTGTTTTGTTATATATTGTTTCACCACAGTTCCAAGAGCCTATCAACAATGTTAAGTGAGGGCTTACTGTAAGTAGCTAGAAAAAAAATACACGTAAAAGTGTTTTAAGTTTCTGCCTCAGAAGAGTCAGAATGTGGATGGAGAAGGGTAGGGCAGGAGCCTGATATTATTTTAAAGAATTCCTCTTCACTTTTTAAGCTATGCATGTGTATTTCTTTGAAAAATATAAACACTAAAATAAACATCTTTTTCTTAATCATACCTGTGCTATTTTGGCTGTCATCTCCCCATATTCTGTTCTTCACATTTCTTTTTCTTTAATTTTAATTAAAGTTTATTGGGGTGAGAATTGTTACTAAAGTTACATAGATTTCAGGTGTACAATTCTGTATTACATCATCTATAAATCCCCTTGTGTGTTCACCACCCAGAGTCAGTTCTCCTTCCATCAACATATATTTGATCCCCCTAACCCTCATCTCCCACCCCCCACCCCCCTTACCCTCTGGAAACCACTAAACTATTGTCTGTGTCTATGAGTTCTAGTTTCTCATTTGTTTGTCTTGTTCCTTTGTTGTTTTTTGGTTTATGTACCACATATCAGTGAAATAATATGGTTCTCTGCTTTTTCTGTCTGACTTATTTCGCTTAGCATTGTATTCTCAAGATACATCCATGTTGTCACAAATGGTCCTATTTCATCTATTCTTATCGCCAAATAATATTCCATTGTGTAGATATACCACAACTTCTTTATCCATTCATCTATCGAAGGACATTTTGGTTTCCATGTCTTGGGCACCGTAAACAAAGCTGCAATGAACATTGGAGCACACGTGTCTTTATGGATAAATGTTTTCAGATTATTTTGGTAGATACCCAGGAGAGGGATTGCTAGGTCATATGGTAATTCTGTTCGTAATTTTTTGGGGAACCTCCACACTGCCTTCCATAACAACTGCACCAGTCTGCATTCCCACCAACAGTGTATGAGGGTTCCTTTTTCTCCACAGCCTCTCCAACACTTGTTACTATTTGTCTTATTGATGATAGCCATTCTGACTGGGGTGAGGTGATATCTCATTGTGGTTTTTATTTCCATTTCTCTGATGATTAGTGATGTTGAGCATTTTTTCATATGTCTATTTGCCATTTGTATGTCCTCTTTGGAGAAATGTCTCTTCAGGTCCTCTGCCCATTTTTCAATTGGGTTGTTTGTCTTTTTGTTGTTGAGTTGCATGAGTTCCTTGTATATTTTGGATATTAGCCCCTTATCGGAGGCACTGTTTGCAAAAATCTTCTCCCATTCATTTGGTTGTCTCTTTATTTTGTCGATGGTTTCTTTTGCTGTGCAGAGGCTTTTAAGTTTGATATAGTCCCATTCATTTATTTTAGCTTTTCACATTTCTGTTCCTGCTCAATGATTAAAAATATTTCCAGAACATTTATGGAATATTACCTAATAACAGAAACAGTGTCATTTGTAGATAAATTTTGTCAACAAATATTTCCCCATCAAAAATATGGCTTGATACATCCCTTGTATTCTTATAAGTAATACTAAATTAGGATTTAATGATGACTTTTATTTGAATGGTTTAATAGCTGTCAATTAAAACCTTCATATAGCTTAATTTAAATAGTTGTGTCTTCTTTAATAAAATAATGAGTAAAATAATAAGATCCAGAACTATATTTATTAATCTTCTACCCAGAAGTAAAAAGATAGATGATTTGAATATAATAAAGACTGATTGAACCATTTATGTAGAGCAGAAGAAGAATTCTTTTTTCATGGTAGTGCCTCTAAAATACTCCAAGATCCTAAAATGCTACCAAGTCATTACAACCCAAAGTAACTAATAATTATATAGAACTTTAGGTCTGCTAAGTACTTTTTACATAAGCTGTCCCTTTTAATTCTCACAATATCTCAAGTTATATATTATTACTATTTGCATTTTCAGAATAGGAAATAGAAAACATTGCAGAGGTAAAGTAATTTTCCCAAGGATATAGGATTGAAAAGTTGGATAATGGTAACACTTATTGCCTAAGCAGGATGCTTTTGATAGGAACCAACCAGTTGGGAATCTAAGACAAGAGATCCGAACGGACCCTTTCCTGTTGGACTTTTTGGCTCCCAGTTGATAAAGGATTGAATCTAGTCTAGAATTCAAGTTCTTCAAAGTTGTGATTTTTCTGCTGCCTTGGGCTGGTGGTATCATTAGTGTTAAACAAAATTCTCCATTCCCTAAACATTCCAAGAAATGTTGACCAATAATATCAGTAATTGTTTCTGTTCATTGAGAGGACCCTCAAGGGAGTGGGAGGGGCTTCTGAATCAGTCCTGGGGATTCAGGACTGAATTTGTTGCTCACTCTCACCCAAGATTGCTCACAGTAGTTTGAAAATTCCGAGAGGTGTCTAGAAGGCACTCAGGTACAGGTGAGAAGTTCCCAAATATTAGGATGGTGCAAAAGTAATTGTAGTTTAAAGATTAAAAATAATTACAAAAACTGCAATTACTTTTACACCAACCTAATAGAACATGGTAAAATAACTAGTAGTGTGATTTTGGAGACAACAAACATGAATGATTAAGTGTGAGGACTGAAAGTAGATAGCAAATTGTGAAATAAAAAGAAAAATCCTTAGCAGAAGGCTTCTCACATCGCATTTGTTGCCTGAGTTTCTTTTGCTGTTTTTCCCACAAGCCTTTTGTCTGAATCAATCCCTTTCTCCAGCATCTGTGGCTTCCCACTTGGGTGTACCATTCACTGCATATACGTATGTTTGTTTTCATCCTACACGTTTCCAAGGGAGCCTATATGCACCCTAAACTGGGGCAACTATGAGCTCTTAATCTCTACTCCTTTCACTGCTACTGAGCTGAACAACAGGCACACTCCTAGCAAACAGAAAATTCCTGATATTAATACATATTTAATGAAGAAAGGAAGGAATGCAGATGAGATGTTTTTAATTTCCTGAAACTCAATAACCACCTTTATTTGAGGCTCAAGAAGGGGCAACTCACATTTTAAAAGGAGCTGCTACCTAAATGTGTTTTAGCTTTTATGGGTCTGAAAGCAGCGCTATTTAGGATTAAGGATTTGATGGGCAGGATACTTGGTTGGTCATGAGTGTTGTCAAATTTTCACGCACAATCAGCCTTTTTCCAGCCAAAGGATGGTAAAATGTTACCACTCTTACAATACAAAATGAGAAATGTGCCCCTTTACGTATTTCTGTGTTGAAAAACAGAACTCTCTAATTGTTAACATAAAGTTACCTTTTAGGAAACTGTAGTTTTGGACTTGTACAATACCCGACATCTAAAAAGGTCTTTGTTTTGTTTTTTTAAAATTAATCTGTTACTTTTGTAGTCATGCAAATGATAAAATCTTGTATGTTTCTCAATCTTTATCTCCCTCTGTTTTAAAACTTGCATTCACGCTTGATAAATTAAGCATTGACAGATATAGACACATAATGAACTATTAGAATTTCTTTCTTGTTTATGTCTTAAAGGACTTACCACTTTTCCTGTAAAGAAAGGAGAACGTAATGTAGAAAGCTGTCACTTTAATTGTATCTTAAAATACTGTTCCTTAAACAGTTGAGTTAAATATTTATGAATTATATATGTATAGGAATGGAAGATTCAAAGCCACTTTTCAGGAAGTATACTTTTGCTACAGCTAAAAAATGAATACCTCATCATGTCCTTCCCATAGTGAATAAACAGATAACCGAAGTGGATAATTTAATCAGGAGTTAGGAAAAATGGACCCTCAGAATTTTCCTGCAGCATATACAAATGACTTAACTTAATATTTCTCTTCATCTTAGGCAGCATGGGCTTTCAATTAGTAAGATGGTACCCCGTGTGGATGTACACAGACAGCGGATTCTGATTTATACTCTTGGGTACTGACCAACGGATCTCCAGCAGCCAGAGAAAAGTCTCCATTCTTCCCCTTCGTGCAGATGACTTCTTAGAAATTATAACTAAAACTACTGATGGCTTTAACATTTTAGGCTTTAAGTTTGAGGCATTTTATGTTTTCCATCAGGCAAGCTATGTTCCTGTTCTGACAAACCAAATGTGAATCAAAGGCAGGGCAATACTGCTTCAATTTGTTTCTGTCCAGTGTTCTGTTTTTTCCTAGAGATTTCAGGCTAAATGTGGTACCTTCTGAGTAGTCCCTTGTTCTGAAGTTCTGTTCTCTGGCAGTTAAGATACTGTGATGATTTCACTGTGTTTGCAATGCCCTCTGAATTTTGATTGCCAGGGATTTCTTTGTTTTAGGCTATCAGCGGTTTCGCTGTAGTTTGTCTAGGGTAGATTTCATTTTAATTATCCTACTTGTTACCTGTTGTGCTTCTTGTATTTATGGATCCATGTATTTAATCAGTTTGGCAAATTCTCAGCCATTATTCCTTCAAATATTTCCTCTTCTCCATTTTTTAACAACTCGTGATATAATTCACATACCATACAATTTGCCCATTTACAAACCAGTGGTTTTAATATGTTCATAGGGTTGTGCAACCATCACCATAGTCAATTTTAGAAGATTTTCATTACCCCAAAATGAAACCCTGGAACTGTTAGCAGTCACTCTTCTACTCAACCCCTACTCTGTACCTCAACCCCCACTGCCCTAGGTAACCACTAATCTACTTTTTGTCTTTAGGATTTGCTTATCCTGGGCATTTCATACAAATGGGTATAATACAATATGTGGCCTTTTGAAACTGGCTTCTTTCGCTTAGCAAACTGTTTTCACAGTCCGTCTGTGTTGTAGCCTGTATCAGTACTTCATTCCTTTTTTATTGCCAAATAGTATTCCGTTGTATGGATAGACCACATATTATTTATCCATTCATCAGTTGATGAATATTTGATGTATTTCTAGTTACTGTCTATTATGAATAATGCTTTCATGAACATTTCATGTATAAGTTTTTGTGTGGATGTATGTTTTCATTTCTCTTGGGTAGAGACCTAGGAGTGGAATTGCTGGGTCATATGGTAACTCTGTTTAACATTTTCACAAACTCTCAGACAGTTTTCCACAGCAGCTGTACCATTTTCCATTGACACCAATAATACATGAGGGTTATAATTTCCCCAAACTCTCACCAACACATGTTATTATCAGACTTTTTGATTATAGCCATGTTGAATGGGTGTGGTATATAACTGGGGCTTTGATTTGCAATTTTTTCTGATGACTCATTGATGTTGAACATCTTTTCAGTTGTTTAACAGCCATTTGCACATCTTTGGAGAAATGTCTTTTCAAATCCTTTGCCCATTTTTAGTTGAGTCATTTGCTTTTTATTGTTGAGTTGTGAAAGGTCTTTATATATTCTGGATACAAGTCCCTTATCAGAAATATGAATTGCAAATATATTCTCCCATTTTGTGGGTTGTCTTTTAACTGTATTGATGATTTCCTTTGAAGCACAAGAGTTTTAATTTTTATAAAGCCCAGTTTATCTACTTTTTCTTTTGTCATTTGTGCTTTTGGTGTCATACCTAAGAAGACTGCCTAAAACGAGATTATGATTTCCATTATTTAATATCAATGCCTCCTTCTCTACCTTGGCTGCATGTTAGAATCAGCTGGGCAGTTTGAAGAATTCCTGAAGCCCAGGCCACGCTCCATACCAATTAAATCAGAATCTCTTGGGGTGGGACCTACGCATCCATAGTTTTATAGTTCCACAGGTGTGTCCATTGTGCAGCCAAGGTAGAAAACGACTGCTCTCTGTCCCTCTGGGATCCAAATGAACATACGAGTATATTACACCTTTGTATCACCTCATATTGCTTATCCTGTCTTTTACATTTCCGTTTAATTATTTCTCTGTGTTGCATTCTTGGTAACTTTTTCAGATTTGTCTTCCAGTTCACCAGTTCTCTTTTGAGCAGCGTTTTCACCTGCTGTTTAACCCATCCATTGAGTTTTCTATTAATTTTCTTTTTCTTTTCTGTAAGTTCCAGATAAGCCTTTCTCATGATTTCATATTGCTTGCTAAGTTTTATGATTCTGTCTTTTTTTGGGGGGGGGAGCATTTAATGCATTTTTTTTGCATTCCATAGCTGGTAATTTCAATGTTGGAACTCCTTGGTGGTCTAAATTTCTTGTTTGTTGTTTCTGCATACTGTTACCCATGATGGCTTGTTACCTCGGGTTTTTGATTTTTCACCACGCATGCATATTTAGTTGATTTTAGTATGTGGTGCCTAAATTGGGAATGCTTCCCTACAGAGATTTCTGTTTGCTGCTTCTGGGATGCAGGGGTACTGGAAGCATGGAACCTTTCAGCCTTCTTCCTGGGTCTCCAGCTTAATACGAGAGAAATCAAAATTAGCCCTCAGGGCAGCCTTACCTTGCTTATCACATATACTTCTGCTCAAGTTTTTTGTTTTGTTTTTCTTTTTTTAAAGAATTGAAATGCTTTCTTTTAAAAAAAAAATTATTGGGGAATATTGGGGAACAGTGTGTTTCTCCAGGGCCCATCAGCTCCAAGTCATTGTCCTTCAATCTAGCTGTAGAGGGCGCGACTCAGCTCCAAGTCCAGTCGCCATCCCCAATCTTTAGTTGCAGGGGGCGCAGCTCACCATCCCATGCGGGAATTGAACCGGCAACCTTGTTAAGAGCTCGCACTCTAACCAACTGAGCCATCCGGCCGCCCCTCTGGAAGCTCAGCGGCAGCTCGTTGTCTTCAATCTAGTTGTAGAGGGCGCAGCTCACTGGCCCATGTGGGAATCGAACCGGCATCCCTGAGGCTCTGAGCTCGTGCTCCAACCAACTGAGCAATCTGGCTGCCCTTGTTTTTCTTTTTTAGGGGGAACTTAGGGCTTCCCCTTACTGGTTTTGAGCCTAGCTATGTATTGGTAAATAAGATTTATAAAGGGTATGCAATATTTAATCAATTATAATCTACCAATTATAAGATGCATTTTTAATATACCAGTAAGAAAGAGGAAAAATACAGTCAGACTGATGTAGTACTTCTCATCATTTAGGATTTTGTACTTATTGAGAGAGCTCTTTTAGAGTTATTTAGACATTGATTTTTCTCATATGTCACTTGTGGGTACACCTTAAAGAAAAATGTGAGCAAAATAAATTCATTAAAATAGTCAGAAAACTTTCTCATATTCACCCTCCAGCAGGTCTGAATCACTTCCTCCTCAGAGTCACTGATGCCCATGATTTTCCACAAAATATCCTCGGTACCATCAAAAGCACTGGTGATGCAGCATTTCTTAACAGTCTTCTACTTTGTCTCTAGCATTTTTCCAGGTGGTTGACACCCATCTTGGAGGTTTTAATGCACATGCACAGCCCGTGAGAACTAAGTCCTACTGCCTCCAGGTGGGTTTGGATTTTGAGATACCCACCAATTACATTCCAATTTCAGAGAGGTTAAAATGTGAAAAAAAAAAGTGCGTCTCAGAATGGACAAAATTACATAGTTACTTGGTTATGAAAAAAGGCCTTTCTGAGTATCTAGACCAGTGCTCCTCACACTGCAGCTTGCAGGACAGTACCATTCTGCAAATTGGTTACTGGTCTAAGAGGATATAAGTGCAGAAACTGAAAATAAGCACTTAGGATCTTTTTTAGTAATTATACCAAGTCATTTTTTGTCAGTTGAATTTAATAATAAAACATTGGAACTTGTATTTCATATGTCTTTTGTATTTCATTTTCTTGGCGATGTATCAGTATGTTATTTTACAAAAGTATCCATCCATGATCAATTAGAAAACAACAACAAAAACAAAACATGTCCTTCACTGATAATAGTTTGAGTAGCATTGATCTTAATGGTTTTCAAAGGTTAGCTACAGGCAGAATCACCAAGAGGGCTTGTTAAATCATAGGTTTCTGGCCTTAGGTAGGTCTGGGTAGACTGTGATAATTTCTATTTCTAACAGGTTCTCAGGTGATGTTGACATGGTATTATAGGGACCATACTTCCAGAACCACTGCCCTAGAGCACAGTACTGCTGGAAGCAGAAGTCTTATTGCCAAGGATTTCCAGCTTGGTTTGTAGGACAAGTCCTGATGCTCTTGTGGAAAGTTCTGCTTGCAGTGATCTCTCTTACTTTTAATGACTATAGAGTAACTTTCCATCCAAGTACCAACCAGGCCTGACCCTGTTTAGCTTCTGAGATCAGATGACAGGGTGGTATGGCCGTAGACGTCAATACATTTTAGTAATAATAAAAAGAATAACTTCCCTAAACTTCAGTTTGTTTAATCTCCTTTTCTTGGTGCTTTGTTCAGAACACCACTGACCTTCAGGGCTGGCACAATCAATATAGGCTGCAGGGTATATGTGCTCATATTTGATTAGCTAGTCACAGTTCTAGAATAGCAAAATGTGCATTTTACTTAAGTGAATTAGTGCCATGATGGGGTGTAAATAAGCTTCCGGATCTTTTGATAATGCCTTGGACAATCTGTTGACAGAATTCTACGGTATGACCAACTAGCACGAATGCCCGAGATAACCCTTTCCAGTGGTATAAACCAGACTGCATACCAGACTTCTGAAATATGGACATCACATTGTTAAGATGATAGGAGGAAGTGTCTTTATGAAAAATCTGTATTGCACGTACGTAGCATAGTTCCCAGCAACAACTGTTGTTACACTGTCATCTTGAAGAATATGTATTAACCTCAGAGACCTTGATAAATGACCCTTTAGGGGAAAATTAATATCTTTAGATGAGTCACATGTATTAATCATTGATGCCACAGGCAGAGTAAATTTTCTCGTTGCTGCGATGCTAAGTGCTGTGAGTCCTTGCACTGTCCGCAGGGAACATTTATTGGCCCTCTGAATACTGGACAATACTGCCATTTGCTGGAGTGGCAATAATTAACAGCTCCTGATTTCAGGGGTTACATAACGTGAGAGGAACCTTCCTCTCACTGGTTCTTAACCAGTGCTTCTCAAACGTGAATGCGTTTGCAACACCTGGAGAACCTATTAAAGATGTGGATTGGAGCCTGAGCTTCTGCATTTCCCAGAAGCTCCTAGGTGGTGCTAGTGTGCCTGGTGTGAGGACCACACATTGAGTGGCAAGATGCTAAACATCATGGAACCACCTGCTTTCATGGGGGGATCCCTTTTTGCATAGTAAGTGGGGTACTGGTGTAGCCCTTCACCCAGAAGCTTAGCCTGGTCCCCCAAAGTGCTCATTGCCTGCATCCTCTGCAGACAGTATTCTCCTTCCTCTGCGGACAGTATTCACGTTGGAAGCCTCTCCTTTTCTGTCTGTCTCCTTTATGATCCTTTTACTTTGGTTTTAAAGATGCCAAATTTATTTCCATCAGAAAATGCTGTTGGGAAGAATTGTCATGATCGTCACGTTGATGGTAATTCCACAGCATCATATCAGAGAAGAAACATGGTGCAAGCTCTGTGATATGGCCTAAGTGATGTCCTCAGAAGGCCACAGCTTTCACTTGTAAGCTTGAACTTGTGACCAACGGTCAGTGGTGCATGAGGATGATTACTGCTTTAATAAAATCATTTCACTGCTTGCTTTGCTCTTGGGTGAAACCGGAGTGATGAGAGATATTAGAGCCTGTGTGTGGCCATCGCTCACTGCGTGGCCCTCACATGCTTCTGTTCCCAAGGAGCAGGCAAATTGCAGTAACCCAACAAGGATTATTTTAAATAAGGAAATCTACTCAGATGTGAGGGTGAAAGCTGGATTCTTTTCCTGGCCAAATGTGTCAGTTAGCAATGCTTTTAGCTGTGACGGAAAACCTGACTTACAGCGGCTTAAACAGCCAGGGTTACTATTCTAACATATAAAGGAGGCTGGAAGTAGATGACTGCTGGCATTTAATGAGTTGGTGATTTCAGGGTCAGTGTCTCTACACATCTTTGCCTTGCCCGCCTCATGGTTGCAGAATGTGCGTGGAAACTCCAAATACCATGTCTGTGTTCAAGGCCCCGGGGAGGAACGAAGGCTGTTCTAACTGCACCTGAAATTCTCAAGGAAGAAAAAGCTGTCCAGGACATCTCCAGCAGGTTTGTCCTTCTAGACCAGGGGTGTCCAAACTTTTTTCAACGTTTGTCACCAAGGGCCATATGTAGTAAAATACACAAACAGCCGGGCCACTCACTCGAGGTGAAGTACGTATTGCCTCACCTGGTTTATTTAAGTAAACGAAATATATTTTTGGAATTTGCTGCGGGCCAATTAACAATGGATCGCGGGCTGCAGTTTGGGCACTCCTGTCCTAGCTATTGGCCAGAGCTGTCACCTGGCCACACAGGGAAGACTGAGAAAACTTGCATTTATCTGGGCCACCTTAAAAACTACTGGGGTTCTGTTTTTAAGGAAGAAAGAAGGGAGAAATAGATGTTGGGTTGGCAAAGAACTGTGTGCCACACCTAAAGTAACTAAAAGTAAAATTTCCCTACCTTCTGTGATTAAAACTTTCTTCTTTTCTCAGCAGAATCCAACATTCATTGCTAGGAGATACAGTGAGTGTATGGCAGGGGAAGGTTAGGTAGAAAGAAGAAGCAAAAATCAAACAGCTTTTCAACATCCAAACTCCATTCCCTCCCAGTGAGATACATATACACATTGGGTTTTGAAGGCACAAATTACACCTAAAATCAAAAGGGAAGGTAAATGGACATCACATGGTGCATACAAAGTAGTTTGGAAATTCAGCAGCAGAATTCCCAATGCCATAAATGTGGCAGTAATCCTTATCCTGCAGTTTGATTCAAAAGAACGTTCAAGTATTAAACAGGTTGTGTTGTCAGCTTAATGAATCCCTAATGATTTTGAAAGAAAACCTTGTACTATTAATTATAATTAGAGTGCCTCTTGGGATACTTGAAGATTCAGTTCTTGATAAGGAGCAATCAGTAAGTTTTTTTGACAAAGAATGAAGCCGCATGGAATGTGAAAATCTTGGGGGCTTATTTCTTTTAAAAATGATCTTTGGACATGGATTCTTGAATAATAAATATCTTTCCAATGATGTTACTATATATTTGCTGTTGATTTTTAGTCAACCTTTTGCATCAGTTAGAGTTCATTAGATCTGCATTAGATTAGGATTTTTGCACATTGTTGAGCTGAGGAACTGCTTTTTTTTCCCTCCTTCATTTAACCTTCAGATCATTTTGTTGCTAGGAGTTAACTCTTCTTTCAAAGATGAAGAAAAATACAGTTTTCGGGGGAAGAGGGTGATGTATTTCTCTTTTGATTAAAAATATGATGTAGATGGTCAAGATCAAGCTTTTGAGCTTGGCTTTGTAACATTTTGAAGGTGATTGCCTTGTTTAATCCTCTTTGTGCTTTCTGGCTCTGAATTAGTTCATACATTTTTATCTGTAGCCTAGTCACAGGATGAAAGGGAGTGACAATTTCTGTGTTGTGCAGATTTTAGAATTTGGAGGAGAAAAGTGAAGTAAAAGACAATTTTTAATTTTGTTTCATCCACCAAAAGGAAATAGAAATGTTTCACAGATTCCCATAGAAGGTCTGGCAGAAGATGGTGATTGTGGAAATATAAAGATAAGGATGGGCTTCTTTTTAATCTATCGTGAAACAGGAGATTATTTCTTACAGAGAATTCCTTTTCTTACTTCCAAAAGAGTGTAAAATAGCTTGTGGTGTATCTAAAGGATGGGTTGTGTCCTGGTGGGATCGTGTGACAGAGATGCAACAAAATAGAATTTCAGGGTTTTTTGTGTATGCCTCCCAGTGAATGAACTGAACTCACGGAACCCGGTCCGTGTGAACATTGCAGTGGATAACTGTGCTCTAACTTCACATTGGTTCCTCTGCCCTTATTGTAAGCACTAGGACCTCTTTTGTGTCGGCACAGATCCCTAGTACTTGGCACTTTGGGTCATGAGCTCTGCCAGGGCTGAGAGCTCTTTGAGGGCAGACCCAAGCCGTCAAACTCCAGAGGGCAAGGAGTGTGTTCTGTCTGGTTCACCATAGTTGATACCAAATAAATTGGCAAACAAGTGAAGAACCTCTTCGTGATTCTTACATCTGAGTTTGTATCTCATTTTATGATCCACATTTTCATTGGAAAGTTGTGCCTGCTTTCACTGTACTTATTTAACTTGTGTTGAGAGAATTCTTGGTATGACTTTAAAAGGTACTTGAAATATCTTGACCTTTTCTTTTCACAGCACAATGATTAGAAGGGATATCTTGTGCAGCAGTAAAACAAAAATAAAGTCTGGGGATGAAGAGAATGAAAAAGGTAGAGGTTGACAGGCACGGACATGTTCAGGTTTTAAATTAACTTCATATGTTGTTGCCTAAGAAACATACAGTAACATGGGAAACTTATTCTTGGGGGATGGAAATATTCTCTCAGCTCTACAAAATGAGGCTGTAATATTGAAATGATGCCAGCCTCCCTGCTGGGCACGCTGCCTGCATTTCACCCTGGCACTGAATTCTTTCTCAGCTGCTCTGGCGTCTGTGCCCTTTCTGCTGTTCCCCACTTTGCCAAAGGCCCAGCCTCCCTGAGCCACGTGAGAATCTGCCCTTTGTTGTACTTGAGTAGAGAATATTTCCAACATTTCAATTGCTGTTCTCCCAGTGAGCCAGGGAGGGAGGGGGTGGGAGAGGGAGGGAGGGAGGTAAAGAGGAAGGGAGGGAGAGAGAGGGAGAGAGAGAAGGAGAGCCAGAGAGAGGCAGTGTAACAACTGTTGGATTCTCAAGCCAAAATGTGAGTGCTGTTCTGAAGTTAAGCGTGGCATCTTTGAAATGAGTGGCCTCACACCAGGTCCTTCTGGCTTCAAAGTGGTGGTCACATCTGCCAGGGTCCTAAGAGATCCTGTGAGAGATTCTGCAATGGTTTTAACTTTAGTGCTTCTGTTATGAGGCATCTGGAGAACTTTTTCAGAGACACTTAAGCTTGGGCACATGTATCGGTTATCTATTGCTGCAGAACTCACTACCTCTAAACGGAGTGGCTTATATGTCATTCCTTATTATTGCCCACAAGTCTGTCGGCCCGGTGGTTCTGCTGAGCTGGGCCAGGCTCGGCTGACCTTGACTGGGCTTGCTCACGTGCCTGCAGTTAGCTGACAGGCCAGCTGAAACTGGTTGGTCTGTGATGGCCTCACCTATACATGTGTCTCTCAGCCAGCCAGCTGTTGGCTGAGGTGACGGAGATGACTGAATTCCAAGAGCAGGAATGGAAGCACACAAGGCCCCTTGAGACTTAGGTTCAGAAGTGCTACATCATCACTTCCAGTGGCCAGTCCAGTTTCAAAGGGTAAAGAGCTGGACTTCACCTCTGGATGAAAGGAACTACAAAGTAAGATTGCAAGGGCATGGATGCAGAGAGGGAAAAACTTTGTGGCAGGTTTTTCAGTCTGTCACAGAGTGTAATGTCAGAGGCATCATGAAGTAGTATGTTGGGCATGGATGTGTGTTCTCAGGGCTCTAGACTTCTGGGAAGTATCGGGAGATGTGTGTGCTGGAGAAGGAGTGGGACAGGTTCTGAGGAGTGTTGCACAGCCCCCAGTCCTTTTTGCCTTCAACAGCTCTCATTTGGGCTGCCATGAAGAATCTCAAACCGCTTTCTTCACCTCACATGTATCATAGACCATGTATCCCTTTGCTCCTTCATAAGGCCAGTGCTAGGTATTCCATGTACATAAGTGCAGAATGAGGCCTGAAAGGAGACGGTATTATTCAGTAGTGTGCTTTTGCCTTTCGCTATTTGCCGTTCTGGTGAAAAGCAAAAAAAAAAAAAAATACTGATTATTCAAACCAGCTATTAGGCTATTATGTTGTTGCATTTGACATATTCCTGCCTTAAGATTGAAATACAGCAAGTCCTCACTTAACGTCGTGGATAGGTTCTGAGACTTTAGGTGAAACGATGTATAATGAAACCAAGTTTACCACAGGCTAATTGAGATAAATGAGTTAAGTTCCTACGGTATCTCATCAACATTATAATGAAATGACATTATTTGAGGACCTGCTGTATACTGACACAACACCTGAGATGTTTCCCTGACAGACCAATACAAATATACAGCGCACTTTGCCAACTAAGAAAGTCCATGGTGCGTCTGTTTTTGTATATTCACCTCACCCTTGACTTCATCTCAGTTATCCTGCTCTGATTTTTATTTCTTGTTAACCTCGCTGTGGCCTACAAAGCCCTATATGATGGGCATCCTCTTTCGCGGGCCTCATCTCCTGCCTGTCTCCCCCTGATGGTCACTGCTCCAGGTACACTGGCCTCCTTACTGTTCTCAAACACAACAGGTATACTTCCACGTTAGGGCCTTTGCGTGAGCTCTGCTTGCTGCCTAGAGAACTCTTCCCTCACACATCACCTTGGCTAATATCTTCACATCCTGCAGGGCTGTGATCCCATGGCCCCTTTTTAATGAGACAGACATTGACTCTCCTATTTAATAGATTGCGCCCTTTCACCACAACAGCCCAATCCTTCCCTGACCTACATTTTCTTTCTTTTTTTTTTCTTTTTTTAAAGATTTTATTGTGGAAGGGGAACAGGACTTTGTTGGGGAACAGTGTGTACTTCCAGGACTTTTCCAAGTCAAGTTGTTGTCCTTTCAGTCTTAGTTGTGGAGGGCGCAGCTCAGCTCCAGGTCCAGTTGCCGTTGCTAGTTGCAGGGGGCCCAGCCCACCATCCCTTGTGGGAGTCGAACCGGCCACCTTGTGGTTGAGAGGATGCGCTCCAACCAACTGAGCCACTCGTCCACCCCCATTTTCTTTTTACCTTAACACCAATATTTTCTCGTTTACTAGATAATTTACAATGTTAACTGCATATTATCTGAACCTCCCCCTCCTGCATGTTGGGGGTCCCCAAGACCATCCCAGGATCGATGATTCACTCAGAGAACTCAAAGGACTCAGCATATAGTCCTAACCACAGCCATGATTTATTACAGTGAAAGGACACAAAGCAAAATCAGCAAAGGGAAAAGGCGCCTGGAGTGAAGTCTGGGAGAAAGCAGGCACAAGCTTCCCAGGGTCCTCTCCCAGTGGAGTGAAAAAAAGACACGCTTCATTCCCCCAGGAAAGAGTTGTGACAACACATATGAAGTGTCCACCAGGGAAGCCCATTAGAGACTCAGTGCCAAGGTTTTTATTGGGGCCTGGTCACATGGGCACCCTCTGCCCAGCATGTACCCAAATTCCAGACTCCCAGAAGGAAAGCAGGTATTCAGCATATATTGTTTGCACAAACAGTTATGGCCCAGTGAGCCACTCTTAACCTGCCCTGGGAATTGTTGTCCTGTCTGGAAATCCAAGTTCCCAAATGCCAGCCAAGGGCCAACCTTGCAAGCAGGCCTTTCTAAGGATGGCAGTCTCAGGTCTACTATGAAAATTAATTTCTGCACACCTTGCAAGAATATGCGCTTCTTGAGCACAGAGATCTTGGTTCTGTTTCATGATACATCCTCTAGAAGCGTATCTGACACGCAGTTCAGTACTCAATAAGTATTTATTGAACGAAGAGATGGAACCCAGGCCCTTGAGTGGACTTTCTCTGTGGCAGAAATACCACGCAAAAGGAGGAACAGTCTCCTGATTTACCCCTTCGAGGCCTTACGCAAACCAGCGGGCCCATAGACTCCCACCCACTCAACTCCCTGGCCAGGGGACCTGAAACAAGCTGAGCCTCCACATCCTACTCTGATTCACATGCAAGTCGTCTCTTCAACAAATGCCAATGTCTTATGATGGAATCAGGCAGCATAGGAGCTGCAAAGGACCTTCTCCCTTACGAGTCCATGGGCCAGGAGCAACATGTCCGGAGTAACCTAGTTAGCTGCTCTTTTGATCCTGTTTTTTTCCCTTTACCACATTTGTTTCCCCCCCCATACCACAGTGCCTAATACAGTGCTGAGTAAATGCTGTATTGTCTTAAACATTATTAACTGGTTTGGACTGAAAACTGGCCTGGGTGGACTATTTGACTTTTGCCCGTGTCTGTGACATTTTGCAAGCAATGTCTTCATTTCTTCTTTTAAAGTTTATTTTTAAAGGCAAAAGTGCCATGTTGAAGGACTTTCCCCGCACACGCCACATATATTTCCTTCTTTTTTTTTGTTTCCAGATCCTGAACCATTTTTCACTGTGACTATGTGAGCTCTTTAGTTTACCTATTATCAGTGACTCTTCAGGTAAAAACCTCATTTTTCATTCCCGGCTCCATCAGTAATAGAGAGATTAAGCTAATTTCAAAACCATGTGTGTCAGAATTTCATCCCGTCTGGAAAGTGTCTACTTCATCAGAGGCTTGCTGTCACATTCGGAAGTTTGACAAATGGATGGAATGAATCATTTGTTGAAATTCAACAAAGAACACCCAGCCCTTGTTCTGTGTCTCTACTTAAGATTGGTCTCAGCTCAAAAATACTCAATGGAATTTATCAGCTGGAGAAAATGAAAGGTTTTCAGAATGAATAGCATAGCACTGTCTTAGAATATAAATCTTATGTGGTATTTGTCATCAGAATTAACTTTTAATACTATTTCAAGAATGTGTTGAAATATCATTCCCACAAATTGAATATGCTAGGTTGGCATCTTAATAACCGTCCTTACTAACGCTAAGTCACTTTTATACAGGGAAAATACTCTTCTGAAAGGAAGGGTAATTATGAATCTATTCTTAGGGCAAATAAAAAATAATTGCACATCAAGATTACTGATCACATGAATTAATATTTCTGGTAGAGAAATGATAAATTCTGAGGGAGACAAACTATCAGGGAGCGTTCACTAGCAACTTTAACAAATGACTTGGTCTTGACAGAAGGTCTCGGTTTTAAACACAGCTTCTAACTGTTTAAAGTATTTTGTCATTTTGACAAGATTGGGTTAGCCTTTCCTGAAACTTTAAAAAACCTGCCATGAAAAAAAAATGCAATCATATTTCAGTACTCGGCTAGTGCTCTTGAGGGCAGTGACTTTGTTACTTTCTAGAACTGGCAAGGACCGAAAAAAAAAAAAGGATTTCTGTCCCAAGTCTTTTATTTTGTAGATGAGAGCACTGAGGTCCAGAGAGGTGCAGTGATTTGACAAAGGCCACACAGTAAACTAATAGCAGAGCACAGAACAGACTCAGGTCCTTTCACTTTCAGGTCGCTGTGCCATTTCTTGGTCCACTTTGATGTTCTAAGGCCCTGGTGCTGACAGTCCAGCAGGCGTCACAATAACCTGGAGGGCTTGTTATTACACAGATTGCGGGGCCCTACTCCAGAGGTTCTGTTTCCATAGGTCTGGCATAGGAACGGGGAACTGGACATTTCTGTCGAGTTCCCAGGTGGTTCTGATGGTCCTGATCCATTGACCACACTTGGAGAACCACTGGGCTCAGGCGTGGAAGAAATAGTCTGGAAACTAAATGTGGAATTTTCTGCGAGGGGAAGAGGGCATGTTTGATTTTAGCTAGTCCTGAGAATCTTTGTACCCAGAGAATAGAAGGTATTTTAGTCATTTTTCTTTTCCTGTTGCATTTGTAATTGTTAAATAAGTTTCTAGTACTATTAGCACAAATGCCTGGTAAATTTCTTGCCTGGCTCAGAATTATGACCCATTGGGGGCCTGGGTAATGGGTAAAAGGGACCATAGCAAACCAATGCCGAGGAAAAGAAAATCCGTAAGAGGTCTTTCAAAATATGGAATAATGACTAATTGTAAATATGTCTTCAGAATCCAAATCCTCACCAGGAAATCATCAAATTGTGTTTGCTCAGCTGGAATATTCACATAGGAAAAAAGAGATTCAGGAATAATGACTGAAAACAAGAAAAAAAATGGGTAATTGAATTGACAAAGAGAATTGAACTTTTAAAGCAGGACTTTAATCACTCCAAATGTTGTTTGTCTGGGCCAACTAACAAATTTTGCCAGAAATGTGCTTCAAGTTTTCCTTGGTGCTACAGAATGGGAAGACTTCCTGATATTAAGATTGAAACTTCAGAATGGCTATCATCAACAAGACAAATAGTAACAAGTGTTGGAGAGGCTGTGGAGAAAAAGGAACCCTCATACACTGTTGGTGGGAATGGAGACTGGTGCAGCCGTTATGGAAGGCAGTGTGGAGGTTCCTCAAAAAATTACGAATAGAATTACCATATGACCCAGCAATCCCTCTCCTGGGTATCTACCGCAAAAAATCTGAAAACATTTATACATAAGGACATGTGTTCTCCAATGTTCATTGCAGCTTTGTTTACGGTGGTCAAGACATGGAAACAACCAAAATGTCTTTCGATAGATGAATGGATAAAGAAGTTGTGGTATATATACACAATGGAATACTATTCGGCAGTAAGAAAAGATGATATAGGAACATTTGTGACAACATGGATGGATCTTGAGAGTATAATGCTAAGCGACATAAGTCAGACAGAAAAAGCAGAGAACCATATGATTTCACTGATATGTGGTATATAAACCAAAAACAGCAAAAGAACAAGACAAACAAATGAGAAATAAGAACTCATAGACAGAGACACTAGTTCAGTGGTTACCAGAGGGTAAGGGGGGTGGGGGTGGGAGATGAGGGTAAAGGGGATCAAATATATGGTGATGGAAGGAGAACTGACTCTGTGTGGTGAACACACAATGGAATTTATAGATGATGTAATACAGAATTGTACACCTGAAAGCTATGTAATTTCACTAACAATTTTCACCCCAATAAATTAAAAAAAAAAGATTAAATCTTAAAACCAAATTCTTACGTAGATTCTAAGCATATCTTTTCATAAACATAAAATTTAAATTTATCTTATTTCCTATTTTTATCTTTTTTAACCCCCCCCCCCCCGGCAACTCTGGTTCAAGCCTCCGATTCAAGCTGTTGTTCTCAGTCTACTAGTTGTGGGTGATGCAGCTCCCTGGCCCATGTTGGTATTAGGAGCATTGCACTCCATGCGCTCTACCCGGCTGAGGCAGTTGGTTGCTGGCCCTCAGCAGATGGCAGCTCACAGCAGCTCACCCGCAGCCCAGCTCCAGGTCGAGCCGTTGTTCACAGTCTTAGCTGTAGAGGGCGCAGCTCACCAGACCATGGGGGACTCGAACCTGCCACCTCGGTGTTAGGAGCACAGTGCTCCAACCGACTGAGTCACCGGGTCGCCCCCTGTTTTTATCTTTTGACGGTATTCCTTAGCTAGTTAGATTAAAATGGATGCTTTGTAATATATGGAGAGCAAATCAAAATTGGGGGTAGCAACCTTCCTCCCCACCTCCTTCCAGAAACCTTCTACCTGCTGAAAGGAAATCCATATTTGCCTGCTGAGAATCCCCCTTCATTGTCCCTTTCACCCTCCTAGAATGGGTAAAAATTATTGCTTGCTGACCTAGAGGCTAAATCAAGGTTTTGGGAAAAGGGGAGAGAAAAGAAAGAGGGCAGAAAAAAAGAAGAGCCCAAATGGATTCTGGGGCTCAAGAAATCATTTGTGTGTAAAATATTCTGAAGCAGCTGTGAGGGGGCAAAGAAAGGAATTGGAGAATGGGGAAGGGGTTTGAGGAAGTGTTGTTATGAGTACGAATGGAGTTCTGTTATTGCACTTTGAAAGACGAAAAAAGAAAGATGGATTTTGATGATCTGTAGCTGCCCAAAGAGATATTGCTCCAAGAATGGTCCATGTGGGTCTTTAGGTTTGTTCAGTTTACTTAAAGGACCTATAACTCAGTCTCTTCTCTAATAAAGATTGTTTGCAAGAGGGAATCAAGGGAACTCATGGAAAATCAGGTTTCCAAGGAAACCAGCCTGGATGGGATGAGAGGAACACTATGCCTATCCGTCAGTTAATAAATATTTACAGTCACGTGAAAGCTCTTGCTGTTGCTGAGATGGGTAGTGTTTCCTGTTGGTCCAGCAGAAGTAGTGAAAGAGGTAGGAGCATGGAGGTCCAGGGGAGAACTGGAGACTACACAGGCTTCAGAGAGGTGAAAATGTACTGTGGCTTCAAAAACAGGTTCTGGTAAAAACTTTGAGTCAGCTTTTCATTCTTGGGAAACGGAGTGTATCAGTTACCTAATGCTGCCAACACACCGCCTCAAAATTCAGTAGTTCAAAATAACAGCATTTTCATTTTCAGTTATTTTGCTCAAAAATCTGCAATTGGGGTAGGGATCAGCAGGGATGGCTTGTTTCTTCTTCTTCCCGTCGGCCAGGGCGGCTCAACATGGGGCTAAGGGAACCATTTTCAAGATGACTCACTCACATGGGTGGCAAGTTGGTGCTACTTGTCTGCTGGGAGTCAGCTGGGGTTGGGAGCCTTGGTTCCTTTCACCATTGGCCTTTCCATGGACTGCGTGGGCTTTCTTACAACATGGTGACTGGATTACACGAGCATCCTATGAGAATATGGCAAAAGTGCATGGCATTTCATGCCCTAGCCTTGGATGTCATAGTGTCACTTCTGAAGTACTCTGTTGGTCAAAGCAGTCACAATGGCCTTTGAGGCTCAATGGAAATGGAAAGGTTCTGGAAAAGCATGTGGATGGACTATTGTGGACCTTTTTGGATAATATCTGCTTCACAAGGGAACCTAAGACATGCTTTAGGCTTTAAATGAGTGTTTACAAAAGTTAAACAGATGTCTCAGTGTTTCTCGCCTTGCTCCTTTTCCTCCTTTTATCCCTGTAGACAGCATGCTTGGCCCATCCTAAAAGTCCAAGCCTAAAAGCAATCTTCATTTTTCCCCCATCTTTGTTTAAGAGGCTAGTTTGGGCCATTTTAAACATTTCAGGTCCCAGAGCTGGGAAGAAGAGAGTCAAAAAGTATTAAAGAAGAGAAACAAGTTACAAGTTGTTCATCAGTGGCATTTCCAACCAGCAGTGGCCTTACCAAACACATTAAAAGATTCACCAATCGTTGTACATCACTGGTAGTAGGCACTATATTTGTTGTATATACTCACTGTCTTACTTTGGGTTCTCCTAAAGTACACTCCGAGACAATGATTTGGGAGCAAGTAGTTTACTGGGGACGTGATCCCGGGAAGCACAGTGCGGGAGTAGAAAGTGAAGTAGGGAAGGCCAGAAAGCCAACAGTGTGTGACGATGAGCACGTTGCCCCTGTGGGCTTCTGGGCTACAACCCCACAGGGACCTTTGATACGCAGTGTAGTACACACCCTAGATGTGTCCCCTGGGGGGAGTGAGGAAAGTGGAGCATTTATCCACCAGTTCCTGTCACTCGGTGGGTGGGGGCATCTGACACTTCCAGCCTGTCCCATGCCCAGACTAAACACACTCATGAAGCCAGAGAAAGGCTTTAGGCAGACAGCGCCCGGCTTCACATTACCTCCCAGATGCTGCTGCTGGTTCAGCCCAAGGCAGAGAAGGAGAATCCTGAATGCTGATTAGCTTTCTCTCCTCCTCTTCTCACATAGCACCCCTCCCTTGTCCATCTCCTTTGCTCCATGGCTGTGCTGGTTTCTTTGGTGGTCTCCCATCCCAAACTATGGTTTGAGGTACCTGTGCTGACCTGTCTTACCTTGGTTTGTGTCATACTCTGTCTTTCCCATGGATGTAGGCCTAGTGGTCCTCTCGTTTAAAACAAGGAGGATAGGGGTATGATCAGCTTGGGGATTGCAACTGCGATTGTGCAGTCTATGCTCAGGGGGTGAGGTACAGTGGGCTCCTCAAGTTTTGGGAGTTATTTTAATAAAAGCTAGAAAACTCGGTTCTCTCATTATGCAAAATAAATTCATAAAACCAAAAAGATAGGGCCTGTGGCCCCCTTCTGATGTGGGAAATGTGAGGGTTGCCTGAATGTGCAGGGTCAGGGTAACAATAATTACAGATAGAGGATGCAGGAATTGAAGGAAAAGACTGACGATATAGGCCAGAGTTGTTAAAGTGAAGCTCCTAGGCTGCCAGCACCATTGGCCCGCTTGACGGAAATCCGTCCTGGCTGGCACTTGACTGAGGGAGCTGCAGCGCATAGGCTTTGGATCCAGAGTGCCTGGCTTTGAATCCCAGAGCTGCTCACTAGTTCTGTGACCCTGGACAACTTACCCGCGCTGGCTGTGCCTCAGTTTCCTCATCTGTAAAGTGGGTCTCCTGCAATTGTTTTGTGGGTTTGATAAGATAGAACATGAAATGCATTTAGAATGATGCTTGGCAATGACTAAGTGTTCGGTAACGGGAGTTGTTGTTTCCTGAGTATTCTTGTTCATATCCCAGTCTAGTGAGTCAGTCTCTGAAGGTGGAGTCTGGAAATGTGCGTTTCTAACCAGCCCCTCATGTGCTCCAGGCTGAGAGGCGGAGAGAGCTATCAGGTGGTGTCAAGACAAGACTGATTAGCACAGTAGCACCTCATTTCCTCAGCAACTGTGGGAAATGAGGAGTTTCCTTTGAGTTTTCCAGATGGCTGATTTTCCTCTTGTTTTAAACACACAATCTTAAAAGTTATAACTCGATGTATTACTTATCTTGAAGTCTAAATTCTATTACATGCTTCCACGGAATTCTGGAAATAGTGTTGTAGCACTATTTTCGGGGTGTCTCAGCATCATCAGACAGCCAGGCACATAGTAAATATTTATTGACTGCCTTGCTTTGTCCCCTCATGGTAGGTGCTGAGGATCCAGTGACAAACAGGACCAAATCCCTGCCTGCAAGATGTTCACTGTCTAGTGGAGGAGAGGCCAGGAAATGGCCATGACACAGTAAGAGAAGTGATAGAATAGAAGGCTGTTTGGAGTTTTGTCACTGGGATGTCCTAAAAGCTAATGAAGGGAAGGTATGTGGCCCTCCTGCGGGGCTCTCTGAGTGCTTGGGCCAGCTAGTTCCTAACTCCTGCGTCCTTCCTTTGTCATGGGCACCCCTTGCTTCTGTCAGTTTGTCTGCCTTCAAACGGCATTCCCACCCTCATCTAATACACTACTTCTAACCTCCCGTGGGCTGGAAACCAGATACCCTGAACTTGCTGCAATGTTGCCCTCTCAGAAAGGCCTTCTATGACCTTGCTGTCTGAAATAGTGTGGCCCACTCCCCATACACACGCTGCAGCCCCCTTACCCTGCGTGATTTTTCTCTGTGGCATTTATCACAATCTGATGACGTGTTAGATGTATTTGTTTATGTTCTGTGGTCTGTTTTCTTCGTTGGCATGTAAGTGCCAAGAAGGCAGGGCTCTGTCAGTGTAGGATACCTCTCTGTATTCAGCACCTAGAACATGGCCTGGCTCAGAGTAGGCTTTTAGTAAATATTTATTGAGTAATGATAGCAATTATGTTTCTTTTTCATTATTTTTTTATTGAGGCATAACTTGCATCGATTAACGTGCACCCATTGTAAGTGTTCGGCTCAATGAATAATGTATTTATGCGTACACATTATCACTGCACCCAGGCCAAGATGCAGGGCATTTCCAGCACCCACCCAGCAGGCTCCCTGAGACCCCTCCCCGTCAGTACCTCCTCCAAAAGGTGACCACGCTTCTGACTTCTCTCACCATTGAGTTTTCATATAAATGTAATCATGTAGTTTGGGCTCTTACTTGTCAGCCTTCTCAGCATCGTGTCTGTAACATTCATCCATGTGGCTGCGTGTAGCGGCACTTCCTGCTTTCTGTCATTGCTTGTGGTATTCAGCTTGAATTTACTGCAACATATTTAACCCATTTTCCTTACATGTGGGTGATTTCCAAGTTTGGCTGATATGGAAAATGAGTTTTGAGAATGGTTCTGCAAGGCTCTGTGAGTAAAGGGCATGGATTTTATGGCAGCTGTTTTAGATGGTTTATTCCTTATCCCATTTTTCTCAGTCCTACATTTCTGGAGCTGTCCCTTCTTCCTGCTACTTCAGGGTTCTTATTTATGCCTATGATGTCTGTCTGGAACTAAATCAAATTTACAAAACCACTGCTTGGCCTGGTAGACCAAAGCCACATTCCTGGTGGTTCGTCGCAAGACATAGAAGCAGAATAACAACGTCCTTCCCTTCTCTTCCTCTTTGTTCTTGAATCCTGTTCACTTTCTGCTAATTCCCTCCACTAACTGGGGCAGCTTTGGGCCTAATGGTTGTTTTTTTTTAAAGATTTTATTGGGGAAGGGGAACAGGACTTTATTGGGGAACAGTGTGTATTTCTGGGACTTTATTGAGAAACAGCGTGTTTTTCCCAGGGCCCATCAGCTCCAAGTCAAGTAGTTGTCCTTTCAGTCTTGGTTGTGGAGGGCGCAGCTCAGCTCCAAGTCCAGTCACTGTTTTCAATCTACTTGCGGGGGGAGCGCAGCCCACCATCCCATGTGGGAATTGAACCGGTGACCTTGTTGTTGAGAGCTTGTGCTCTAACCAACTGAGCCATTCCATCTGGCCACCCCAGCTTAAGGTGCCGTGTTCAATCTTAGTTGCAGGGGGTGCAGCCCACTATCCCTTGCGGGAGTCGAACTGGCAACCTTGTGGTTAAGAGCCCACACTCTAACCAACTGAGCCATCCGGCCACCCCAGGGCCTAATGTGTTTTATAGCAGTGGTTCTCAACCATGGCTGCCAGTTATAATCACGTGGGGAACTTTAAAAAAATACCCATTCCTGAGCCCTACTCCAGAGCAATTAAATCCGTGTCTCTGGGCATGGGCCTGGGTATTAATACTTTTGGAAAGCTCTCCAGGTGATTCTAATAGGTAGCCAAGTTTGAGAACCATTGCAGGACACATCTTATCCTAGGAAACAGAGCATATGTATAGAATCAACTCAGCTTCTTCTCCCCATCAGGCAGAATCAACTTGTTTTCACATAATTTACTTGATAGGGCTCTTTTAAATGCTGTTACCTTTCTAAATCTCAGGGAGCAATTTATATGGGAACTGCTTGAAAATGAGCAAGTAGAGCAATGTGGCTTTTTCTTCCACTGTATTAGTTACTCCATGGTGTCTAGAGAAGTAGTAAATCAAGCTTGGCTCATGAATTACAATTTAGATCCATCATTTAAACTCCAGGCTGTGGCAGGGATGCTTTCACTTTACCACTGAATGGATACTTCTGAGGCTGTTACTGTGATTCTTTTTTTTTCATGGGCACCACATATAAGCAGAATTAGCACCAATAATAGGTCACAAGTGTCGTGAGGTCAGGGTCTATTTTTTAACCATTTGTTTCCTGACAACACCAGTATTTTGTCCACTGCAGCTAACATTTGCATAGATCATTTCTGTTTGTTATTTAGTGCATTCAGTAGTTACAACTCAATTAATCCTCAGTATAACAACAGTCTTACTGAGTACTATGTGCTATGTCCTTTTCTAAGCTCTTTACATGCAGTCATTCATTTATTTTTCTCAATAACCCTATGAGCTCACCCAGTTTTCATTATTATCCCCATTTTATAGATTAATAAACTGAGGCACACATTGGTTAACTACCATACCAAAGGCTCACAGATAGTAACCGATAGAACCTAGGATACAAACAGTTTGGTCAGTTTTGGCTCAGAGACTGTTTCCTTATCATCTACCCAGTGCTTCTTAAATTTCAGTGTGCATAGAAGTTACCTGGGAATCTTGTTAAAATGCAGATTCTGGCTCACAAAATCTGGGGCGGAGCATATAACATTCTTCATATCTAACAAGCTCCCAGGTAGTGTTGATGCTGCAGGTTTATGGTCCACATTTTGAGTAACAAGGACATACCCTAGGAGACAACTTCTATTACTGCCCCCATTTTCAGGTGAGTATAGTAGTCCTCGTGTATCCACGGGGCATAAGTTTCAAGACGCCCAGTGGATTCCTGAACTGCAGATAGTACCGAATCCTACATATACTGTGTTTTTTCCTATACAGACATACCTATGATAAAGTTTAATTTATAAATTAGGCACAGTAAATTAACAACAATAATAATAAAATAGAACAATTCTAACAATATACTATAATAAAAGTTATGTGACTGTTCCCTCCCTCCCTCCCATCCTCCAAAGATCTTATTGTATTGGACTCACCCTCCTTCTTGTGATGATGTAAGACGATACAATACCTAAGTGACGAGATGAAATGAGGTGAATGATACAGGCATTGCAGTGCAGCGTTAGGCTACTATGAGGGTGACTTGAATGTAAGCACTGCAATACCTTGACAGTCGACCTCGTAACCCAGATGGCTAGTAAGTGACTAATGGGCGGGCATTGTACACAGCATGGAGACGTTGGACAAAAGGATGATTCATATCCTGAGTGGGACAGAGTGGGAGGGGCGCAACATTGCATTACGCTACTCAGAACGGTGTACATTTTAAAAACTTAGAATTGTTTATTTCTGGAATTTGCATTTAATATTTTCAGACCAGAGTTGACCGTGTGTAACTGAAACTGTAGAAAGTGAAATCGCGGAAAAAGGGGACTATTGTGCTCTGAGGCTTAGAGAGGATAGTGGTTTTACCGGTCTCTCACAGCAAATACACAATGAAGTTGCAATTACAATTCACACAATGGGGTCTCAAAGATAAATCTTTAACCGCTATGCGTGGGTGCATGGTAAGTAGCTGTTGAATGAAGAAGTAAACTGACTTTGGGTGCTGGGTCCAACAGATCACCATTGTGTAGTCAAAGGTTTTACTGTAATGAATAGAACGCAGGTAATTATATATCTTTCATTGGTACTTTTTGCACCTTGGAAATGGATATACCATCAGCTTTTATCTTCACCACATTTTTTTTTCTTATGGCCTAAACAGGTCATTCCACTCTTGCTCTTAATAGGGAACAAAGAGAAAACAGATTGGCAAGTTTTCATTGGGGATATCTTTCTGTGTGTCTCTTTTACCATTGCCTTTGCTTTTGAAAAAGTGGCACAGACCTGGCATCCTCTTGATAGGAATAGTTCTTATTAAAAATACCAGTAGATACAGAAACAATGTTCATTCAAAAACAATTCTGCTATTTAAGGTTTTGTCATCCACAAAAAGATTATTTATCACTTTTTGGATGAAAGGAAATATTTCCATCAGTAGCTTTGACCCCCACGTTCAATGCAGTTGTGTGGAGGATGACATTCAGGCTCCCATCTCTCACTCTGTCCTAATACCTTCAATTTACTCCTGAGCACAAGGCCCATCAGAGAACAAAATAAGAATCAAATTTCATGTTCCTTGCAACAGTTTAATCATTACAGGTTCCAGGAAGAACTCTCTACCCACTCCCACCACTCTAGATATAGTGTTTTCCAATCAGATAATGCATATATGTGACAAAGAGGCTTTGCTTGGAAGAAAATTTATTTCCTTATTAGATTATTTTAGGAGGCACTTCTTGGCTCACAGAACCAGAGGGAATAAAGTACGTGATATAAAATATGTAACTCATAAAAATATGTGACTTCATGCAACAGAAATTAGGGGTGAAATCCTAGTGTCTCTACATTTTAATGGGGTCTAATATTAAGAAAAGGACTCTTGGCTGCATTTGTTGACTAGAATTTGGAAGCTGTTACTTTCTCTGCAGAAATGTAAGTTGAGGTACTGGCTTGTCTCATGTGTATCACTGCTGGGAATAAGAAACTAGACCTAAAGATCAGTGGCTGTATTCACTTCACTCATTCACTGATTCATTTCATTCAGTTATTCAATAAAGGTTCTTGAGTGTCACTGTACTAGGTACTCTGGAGGTAGGAAGGAGCATAAAATAGGGTCCCTGCCCTCAAGCAGTTCATAAAATTCCCAGACGTATAATACAAAAAGAAAAGATGTTAACAGTAAGAGATGATGTGTGTGAAGGATAATATGAATGGTACACAGTGTCTTAGAGCAGCGTTTGCTCAAAGCGTGCTCTGGACTGCGTCAGCATCATCTGAGAGCTTGTTTGAGATGCAGATTCTTGGGCCCCATCCCAGTCCCACTGAATCAGAAACTTTGTGGTTGGAGCCCAGGGATCTTCATTTTTAATGGGTGATTTGTATGCACATTACAATTTTAGAAGCACTGTTTTCTTTCTTTTTTTTAATTAAAGTTTATTGGGGTGACAATTATTAGTAAAATTACATAGATTTCAGGTGTACAATTCTGTATCACATCATCTATAAATCCCATTGTGTGTTCACCACCCAGAGTCAGTTCTCCTTCCATCACCATATATTTGATCCCCCTTACCCTCATCTCCCACCCCCCACACCCCTTACCCTCTGGTAACCACTAAACTATTGTCTGTGTCTATGAGTTTTTGTTTCTCATCTGTTTTTCTTGTTCTTTTGTTGGTTTTGGTTCATATACCACATATCAGTGAAATCATATGGTTCTCTGCTTTTTCTGTCTGACTTATGTCGCTTAGCATTATAATCTCAAGATCCATCCATGTTGTCACAAATGGTCCTATTTCATCTTTTCTTACCGCCGAATAATATTCCATTGTGTATATATACCACAACTTCTTTATCCATTCATCTATTGAAGGACATTTTGGTTTCCATGTCTTGGCCACCGTAAATAAAGCTGCAATGAACATAGGAGCACACGTGTCTTTATGGATAAATGTTTTCAGATTTTTTGGGTAGATACCCAGGAGAGGGATTGCTGGGTCATATGGTAATTCTATTCTTAATTTTTTGGGGAACCTCCACACTGCCTTCCATAACAGCTGCACCAGTCTGCATTCCCACCAACAGTGTATGAGGGTTCCTTTTTCTCCACAGCCTCTCCAACACTTGTTACTATTTGTCTTGATGATAGCCATTCTGACTGGGGTGAGGTGATATCTCATTGTGGTTTTTATTTGCATTTCTCTGATGATTAGTGATGTTGAGCATTTTTTCATATGTCTATTTGCCATTTGTGTGTCCTCTTTGGAGAAATATCTCTTCAGGTCCTCTGCCCATTTTTCAATTGGGTTGTTTGTTTTTTTGTTGTTGAGTTGCATGAGTTCCTTGTATATTTTGGATATTAGCCCCTTATCGGAGGCACTGTTTGCAAAAATCTTCTCCCATTCAGTTGGTTGCCTCTTTATTTTGTTGATCGTTTCTTTTGCTGAGAAACACTGTTTTCAAAGATCACCTCTACCAGAGGAAGAACACATTAAGATCTTGTCCTCAGGGTCTATAACTTAGAAGAAAAAATTAAATTTGCATATGGATAATCAGATGTGATGCGGAACATGAACAGATGTGACGGTAAGAACAAAGAAGAGGGAGGGAGATAGGTAGAGAAATTTTACTTGGTAGCAGGTGGGGGGATCTTTGAATGTTTCCTGGAGGGAGCCCAGGAGGACAGGAAGTGTATCAGGACTGTGTTTGTCTGTAACAGAAAACCTGCTGAGGGTCACTTAAAGAAGAGGGGTTGTTCTTTCTTACACAAGAAGTAGTCTGGAGGTAGTCGGCCTCCAGCGCTGATTTGGGTATTAAGCAGGTCAGGGACTCTGCAGATTTTTTTTTTTTAAATGAGGTATGATTGACATTCAACATTATATTAGTTTCAGGTGTACAGCATAATGATTTTGATATTTGTATATATGGTGAAACGATCACCACAGTAAGTCTAGTTAACATCTGTCACCATACATAATTTAAAATTTTTTCATGTGATGACTTTTCAGATCCACTCTCGTAGCAACCTTCAAATATGCAGTACAGTATTGTTAAGTGTAGTCATCATGCTGTAGGTCCATCCCCAGGACTTACTTATTTTATAACTGGAGATGTGTACCTTTTGACCCCTTCACTCATTTTGCCCACCGCCCAACCCCCAACCCCTGCCTCTGGCAACCACCAATCTATTATCTGTGTCTGTGAGCTTGTTTGTTCATTTGTTTGTTTTAGATTCCACATAGTAAGTGAGATCATATGGTATTTGTTTTTCTCTGTCTGATTTATTTCACTTAGTGTAATGTCCTCAGGGTCCATCTATGCAGCCCTCTTTTTTCCCTCTTATGATCACAAGATGGCTGGTGTAGCTCTGAGAATCACATCTTCATCCAACTGTATTCAAGAAGCTTAGAGGCACGAGGGAAAGAATTCTTCTGTTTTCTTATCAAGGAGGCAACTCTTTCCTAGAGGCCTCCCCACAAACCTCCCCTTTGCCTCATAGACTGGAACTGTGGCATATGGCCACCACTGCACCAGAGGCTGGTCGACCTTCCAGGGCTTCTAGGAATCCTAGTCCAATATTCAAGTAGAATTGGGCTTCTTTTAGCAGGGAACAGGTATTTTCACATGGCAAAGTTTTTGAGTAGTCCACCGACACCTTATGACATAGAGGGACTTCAGCTGGTGGAGTCTGGAGTAAGGGCGTTCCCAGGAGTGGGAAAAGCATTAAGGAAGAAGGCACAGCAGGTCAAGTGTATGTGAAGAGTGCTTACTAGATGCATTTCACTGAAGCACAGGGATCTTACAAAGGAATTCAAGACATTATTTTTAGTCTATGGAACCCAGTGCTCAATTGGAATCATATATGAAAGCCCAATTCACAAAGGAGAGGAAAGCATAGCTGTTTTGGTCAAAAGTAGGATGGGCGGTCTGGAGCTGGCCTGCTCAGCCTCTGGCCAACCACAGCTGAAAGTAGTTGTTTTTCTTTAGTTTTGTTTTTTTCTGTTTTGTTGAGATATAATTGACATACATCACTGTATAAGCTTAAGCTATACAGCATAATGAGTTGACTGGTGTGTATTGTGGAGTGGTCACCACAATAAGTTTATTTAACATCCATCATCTCATATAGCCAGACACAGAAAAATGGTTTTTTCCCTTGTGATTGGAACTTGTATGATCTATTCTCTCAGCAACTTTCAAATAGACCGTGCAGCAGTGTGAACTATAGTCATGTTGTACTGAAAGGGCTTCTCAAAGGCCAAGCTGAAGAACGGTGCCCCAACACTGCTACTTTGACCCTGCCACACCTCCAGTTCTCTGGGACCCTCTCCTCACAGGAGGCCAAGAGGCATTTTGCAAGATCACCCATTTGGCCTCAAGTGGACAGGTCACATGTTTGTATTGAAAATATATGATATAGGCGGGGTGTGTGTTTTTATGGTGTTGCTCTTTGCAAATACCACGTGTGGCCCTGTACCTCTTAATCCTATTCCCGACGCTGAACCCTGAAATAGGACTTGAGAGCATCATGGGGAAACAAGCAGAGGAAGGGGAGCTCTATTCTCTTTGAGAAGGGCTTTGCCTCCTCACCTCTTGCCCTTACCACCCTGCGTTAGTTTCCTAGGGCTGCTGTAACAAAGTACGGTGAACTTAGTGGCTTAAACGACAGAAATGTATTGTCTCACAGTTACGGAGACCAGAAGTCTGAGATAAAGATGTAGGCAGGGCTGGTTCCTTCTGAGGATGTGAGGAAGTATGTGTTCTGTGCCTGTCCCCTACGTTCAGATGGTTTGCTAGGAACCTTCCGTCCCTTGGCTTATACATCTTGACCTTCCTTACCTGGTATATTCCCGCTCTGCCTTCACTTTGTCACCCCTGGGTACATGCCTCTCTGTGTCCAATCTAAGGCCCACCCTAATGACCTCATCATAGCTTCATCATCAGTTTCCAATAAGTTCATAGTCACAGGTACTGGAGGATAGGACTTCAACATCTCTTTTTGGAGGGGTACAAATTAGCCCGTAACACACCCCATATTCCAAACCTCTACTTCCCTTCC
The DNA here is from genome assembly GCF_004115265.2 of Rhinolophus ferrumequinum. Classification (NCBI taxonomy): domain Eukaryota; kingdom Metazoa; phylum Chordata; class Mammalia; order Chiroptera; family Rhinolophidae; genus Rhinolophus; species Rhinolophus ferrumequinum. Next base: position 95,889,881 of record NC_046284.1, on the reverse strand, counting down.
TCTTGGGCCTTTCCCTCCCACTGTTGATCCCAGTGGCCACAGTCTAGTCAACTTACACCAGTGGAACTTAGTGGGGAAGACGGGTTATTTTAAGGACAATTTCATCTTCACTGTTCTGTTTGAAGAGGTGATTGTGTGGAATAGTGTATGAAAAGAAAACAGATTAAATTACCACTGTGTTCAATCTTGTGTATCTGATCCTAAGTATGAATAAAAAAGGGAAATCAAAAGACTGAATAATAATTTTTCTAATTATTACCACTATTACCATTTATATAGCACTTCCACCCAGATTCTCATTTGGAAGCACATTTCTTTCTCCCAGTGATCAAGATCCCCTTTTCCCATCCACTTTTACTCCTTAATAAATTTTCCTTGAGGCTATTTTCTGACAGGATTGTCTGCAGAAAACCCTTTACTAAGAGGTGTAACTGAACCTTCTTAAATTTAGCAGAGTTCATGCAACACTGAGCTGAAACCCAAGGGAAGATGGAGAGAGATAGTAAATGAGACACTGAAGAAATATAAAATGGAGTTTTTTAAAAAATCCTAATGTTCAGGAATAAGGGCACTGATAAAAGGTGGAGTTAAAATTTGGTTGGGCCAGATTATTTTTAGATAATATTGGCTTAATTTGGTGACATACTTTATTGTTAAACTTTGATACTTGCTAATTCAATAGTAGTTATTAGTGACAAAAATCAGCCCTGGATCAAGAAAGCAAAAAGGAGAAGTTACTGTGCAGGCTGTAGTCTCTTCACTTTCTCACACTCAAACACGTTGTCTGATGTTCAGACTGTTTCCTCTTAATCAGTGAAAATTTCCTCTTATCCCATTTCCCCTGGAAATGGAAAATGACTGCAAAGAACCTTCATTCAACCCTCCCTGTACTCAAAAACTCTTATTTGTGTCATCAGCTTTTCTCTCTCCTTTATTCTAATCTGTCAGCAAGCTCTGTTCATTTTGAAACCAGAGGCCAAACAAGTCCAGGGCTCATGCTGCCTGCACCGCTCAGCCAATAGACTGACTCAGGAGTTGAGTCCTAGAATAAGCGTTTATTATCAGAGCACCGGTGGTCTGAGAAGGCAGCGGGTTAACACCTCCAGAAACTGCCTTCACATTCTCAGACCAGCCTGGGATATTGAAGGGAAAATCTGGACGTTCCTCCAGAGGCCACGTGATGTGCCCGGGGTCTGCATGGAGTCTTCCCTCAGGTGATGTGGCTCCAACGTGGTCATCGACCCAGGAGCAGTGATGACAGTAATCTGGAAAGAATGCTAGGCCATAGAGATTGTGATCAGTGAGCAAGGGGTACTGTGATCAGTAAGCAAGGGGTACTGTGATCAGTAAGCAAGGGGTACTGTGATCAATAAGCAAGGGGTACTGTGATCAGTAAGCAAGGGGTACTGTGATCAGTAAGCAAGGGGTACTGTGATCAGTAAGCAAGGGGTACTGTGATCAGTAAGCAAGGGGTACTGTGATCATAAGCAAGGGGTACTGTGATCAGTAAGCAAGGGGTACTGTGATCATAAGCAAGGGGTACTGTGATCAGTTAGCATGGGGTACTGTGATCAGTAAGCAAGGGGTAGTGTGATCATAAGCAAGGGGTACTGTGATCAGTAAGGAAGGGGTACTGTGATCAGTAAGCAAGGGGTACTGTGATCAGTTAGCATGGGGTATTGTGATCATAAGCAAGGCGTACTGTGATCAGTAAGCAAGGGGTACTGTGATCAGTAAGCAAGGGGTACTGTGATCAGTAACCAAGGGGTACTGTGATCAGTAAGCATGGGGTACTGTGATCAGTAAACAAGGGGTACTGTGATCAGTAATCAAGGGGTACTGTGATCAGTAAGCAAGGGGTACTGTGATCAGTAAGCAAGGGGTACTGTGATCATAAGCAAGGGGTACTGTGATCAGTAAGGAAAGGGTACTATGATCAGTAAGCAAGGGGTACTGTGATCAGTAAGCAAGGGGTACTGTGATCAGTAACCAAGGGGTACTGTGATCAGTAAGCATGGGGTACTGTGATCAGTAAACAAGGGGTACTGTGATCAGTAATCAAGGGGTACTGTGATCAGTAAGCAAGGGGTACTGTGATCAGTAAGCAAGGGGTACTGTGATCATAAGCAAGGGGTACTGTGATCAGTAAGGAAAGGGTACTGTGATCAGTAAGCAAGGGGTACTGTGATCAGTAAGCAAGGGGTACTGTGATCAGTAAGCAAGGGGTACTGCGATCATAAGCAAGCACAAGTTTCAGGGTAATTATCTAAAGCAAGAACTGGACAGGGGCCATTTCAAGCTCAAACCCCAAGGAGGGGGTTTTTCAATTGTTAAGCTCTAGGGCAGGGAGAGGCGAGGCCAGAGCCATTGCAAGGCCTCGTTTCTGGGGGGGTCCCAACCAGGCCCTGTTTCAATTTCTCTTCTTCACAGCACTTTAAGCATGACAGTTAACCGTTGCTCACACTGTCACTCTTACCTAGAATGCTTTTCGCTCTTAATTTTCTGCCACAATATATCCCTTGTTCCTTTAAGACTTAGCCAAGGAGATCACTGTGGAGCACCTATAAGGAGACATAAAATAGGGAAGCCTCCAGAAAGGCATGTAAACAAATCCTCAGGTGACACAGCTTGGTCTCTTCCTCTTTCTCTGTTGCCCTCCTGGTCTGCCATGCATGAAATGCTGATCATTATTGACTAGTTGGTGTTGTCTGGAATTCTACTTTCATAAGACCCAGCTGACTTCTAGGGTGAAATGCAGAGGGTCAGAGCCTCGAGAAAGAAGGCCTAAGGCAAAAGAGCAGATGACTCTTGGGGTCTCAGACATGGTGATGACAACTACAACCAACAGGGTACACATACAGGTTTGGGTACCACTTGGCTGCTGGAGGATGAAACCCCTCCTAAAGAAGAAAAGGAAGCAGATATTTAGGCCTGTGATGGGGTCAGTGAATTTCATCTACCCAAGTTCCTATCAGGTCTGGAGAGATGGGGAGCAGATCCAGACTCTGCTTGGCCTTACAGAAGCTGGGGCACGGTGCAGAGAAGGTCCAAAGACTTTGAAGTCCAGTGTAGTCTGGATTTGGGATAAAACTCCAGCACAAACTCCCCCCTGCCCATGCAGTTCTCATTTGCTGGTGGCCCCACTTCCAGAACCAGAAATGCCAGCATTCCTATGACTATCTTACTTCCCAGTGCCACATGGAACTTGCAAATGGAGCCAGGACTGTAGGACCATCCATGAGACCATGGCCAAGCCTGAGGGGCTCAACTATAGTCCTCATTATCTTTTTTTTCTTGTTTGTTTCTTCAGTCTTTATTAAAGCTAGGTCCTCCTGCTGACAGATCGGGGCAGGGCAGAAGCAGCTGGGCCCAAGAGGGGCACCAAAATTAGGCACTTGAGGGGCGTGCCAGGAAGGACTGCACATAGCCAGACCCCAGCCATGGGGGCGTGGGGCCAGCCCACCTTTATTCCTCATTATCTTCAGATCAGTGGTAACAGCTGCTGAAAACTGATGAGATCTTGTCTCCAGAACAGTCATCTGGATTCTTGGTTATTCTTCAACATTGAAGCCCACATGCCTGACTTAAGGGAATGACCTTGCCAAAGCTGACAGGCCCTTGCCATGGCGTGCATTCTTCTAGCACACTCTTGGAATAACCCAAAGGGCTGGGGAAGTGGCAGCAGGCTCTTAGCTCACAACTTCTCAACACTGATTCCCACAGATCACGGCCTAACTTTTGACACACCGATAGCTCTCCTGTCTCATTTAAATCCAAATTAAGAAAATTGTAATACAAGACTTCATCTTTTCCAGATTGGACCAAGCTGGCCTTGGCTATCTCAGGAACAAGTTCCTTGTCCTTTTCCCTCCATTATTTTGTTCCTCAGGCATTTAGTTTCTGCAGCTCTAGTAGGTAGTACAGGGTTTGTTGTAACCCTGCCTCTCTTGTCCATTTATACACACTGTGTCTTTTATTAGTTTTTCAGACTCTGCACAGAGCTTGACACAGCATTTGTAGGACACCCAGCTGCTGCTGCTTGATATTCAAGGTATTTGGTTGTTTCTGAGGAAGATCAATTATGTAGTCTATCTAGCTGTAGGTGTGAAGTTCCAGAAAAACCTCCTGCTAAAGGAAATCCTGGTTGGAGGTCATTTTTATGTTGGAAATAAGTGTGGGTGGATCAGTGGCAAACCATTACAAACATTTTCACATTCACTGAAATAAAACATTACAAGCGGCATTCTGAGTAAAGAGAATGCCAGTGACATCTTATCACTTTAAATTATTTGGTGATTTTTCCCCCTATTTTCTGTTTTCCTCAGCTCCCTTGAGAAGTATGCCTTTCTTCCTTCCAGTTTCAATAACATGATTTGTTTTGCTTTATTGGGGGAAATACTCATTTGTTAAAAGATAATTTTGGACTGTGTCTGGTCCCATGTCCAGAATTTCAGTCTTTCTGATTTTATGACTTGAAATTGTTGACCTTGAACTCCAAGTCGTCCACCTAAGTGAACCACCATATCAGGGATGTGGAGTCACTTGGAGGCTTGAGATAGAAAAAGCTATGTTGGTGTGGATCCAGTCCGCTCCTGCCCCCACACGCCTTCACTGGTGGTATCCCCTCGGCCCTGCCCCCGGAGCTCAAACCAAAGCACCGGCGCTCAGCTCCGCTTACACATGTCTCTCAGGTACCCCGTGAGGATACTTGACGGTTCTGAGGCCTAAGCTGATCTCCTCCTCCGTTGTCTTTCTCATGGCATCATTGCTAGAGCCTCTGTTCCTCTTCATGTTTTACCTCAGAATTCTCAGCTCCCTCTTTATTCTAAGAGGCCCCCACAAGATTGACCTCCCATTTGGCATTTCCTCATGTCATACTTCTTCGAGTGGGGAAAAGTTGTGCGAATTACATCTACGTGAGAGGAACTCAAGTTGGAGAGAAACCTGTGTACTCATGAAGGGGACTTCCCAATGTTTCATGTCAGTACTGTAACTCATGTTACAACCCACAGTTGACAGCCTCTGTGCAAGTCCTTGCATCATTTCCTTTCTCTGATATCAGTACGGGTTTCCTGTTGCCTCCCCAAGCAGAGTTGTGATGTTATCGGAGGTTGTGCTAAAAGAGGGACTTTTTGTCACATATTTTCTTTGCAAACTCTAACCCACTCTTGGAGATGCGTACCACACAAGAAATCCTACAGTGGGAAAAAAATCCTTCTTTTAACCTAACATGTCTCAAATATTTAACCACAAGGACCAGACCCTCCTCTTTCCCCCCTACTGATCGTGTTATCTGTTAAGGACAGAATTTTGTCAACACATGGGTAACACACGAACTCTACACTTCCACGTGGCTTCCAAGCCTGCTGCAAACTGGACTGAGCTTCTCTATTCAACCTAAGCGTTCTCTCTGTCCTGTTCACAACATGATGTACTATTGTACTGGTGTCCATTTCCTCAGCTTGCTGGTGGTCCACCTCTAGGCCTTTGCTCATGCCATTTTACCTACCTGGATACTCTTGCCTTTAGGCGCAGCTTGTGTGCCAGATCCTGCGTGAAGCCTTCTCCACCTTCTCCCTTCTCTAAGTGCCAATACTCTTTGTCTCCAGTACTGCACCGATTAATGCCTGATTCTCCCCCAGAGAAACTCATTCCCATAAGGCATGACCATATGAGGTGTGATCAAAAACCATGGTGAATGTTTAAATTAAAACAAAAAATTATTACAGCAAAAGACACATTGCCATTAATCCCCCGCAACATACTCCCCCTCGCTTCGAACACACTTATCCCATCGTTCTTGCCACTTTCTGAAGCAGTTCTGGAAGTCCTCTTTTGTGAGTATCTTCATCCTCCATCATGACAATGCTCTGTGTCACACATCACTTGTGGTACGGCAATTTCTGTCAAATAATATTATGGTATGTCCTCATCCACCTTATTCACAGGATCTGATACCGTGTGACTTCTGGCTCTTCCCCAAAGTCAAAATGACCGTGAAAGGTAAACGTTTTGAATCAATTCAGGACATCAAGGCAGCCACGACAGTACAACTAAAGACACGAAAGAGGACTTCCAGAACTGCTTCAGAAAGTGGCAAGAACCATGGGACAAGTGTGTTGGAAGCAAGGGGGGCGATATTTTGAGAGGGATTCATGGCAATGTGTCTTTTACTGTAATTTTTTTTTTAATTTCTACATTCTCCATATTTTGTGATCACATCTCATATCACAACCAACTGCACTGGTTCTCCTTACCTCCTTTTGAGGATATAAGAAACGCACTAAACACCTCTTCATTGATCAATGGATAACAAGGATGCTCTTTTGACCATAGAAGTGGTATCTTTTGATAGGCAGAGGTTTTTTTTGTTTGTGTGTGTGTTTGTTTTGGGGCATTGAGTGTTATTCCTTAACCAGCTATGGTTCAGTTCTTCCCTGAGAATCTACTCTGCATTTACCCTGTGAAAGCGGAACACTTTTTTCTACTTTATTTTAAGGAGAGAATGAATGTTGTGGGCTTTTCCCCTCCTAATTTAACAAAAGTGATTGCTTTGAAATGTTGTCATGGCTTAGTGCCTCAGAAACACTTTAATTCTCCTGGACCACTCAGTCACACCATAGGCTTACCTTCGGGGTCTTGTCCCTTCGGCCTCTCTGCAGCAGTAGAAGATGAGCCATGAAGATAATGCAGACGTTGTCTTTCCTGTGTCCTCAGAGTTATGTAAATAACCCTACCTCCCTTACTGACGGAAAAACTGTCATTAGTTTCGTTTTCAGGTCATTCTATGTCTACTGAATGAAATTCGATAGTCCCTGAAAATTCACCCTTGCATAGTCTAATGACTAGATCGTTGTTTAAAAACAAAAGTTATCCTTTTAAATGCATCGATTTTTCTAGAGTAATGGGAAGGCTATTAGGTTTTGTTTGGTTTTCCTGTATGCCTTTAGGGACTATTCAGTTATTTATTTTTATTAAGTAGGTTTTCATTTTAAAAAGTATTGCATGTACTTGGTACACACACACACACACACACACACACACACACACACACAAAGTGTACAAACGGTATATAAAATGAGAGGTAAGTCTTCCTTTCACTCCACATTCCCAGTCTCCAGTTATCCCCATAGGCAAACAATTTTACCTGCTTCTTGTGAATCTTCCCAGGAATATTCTAAACATATCCACGCACATGCATGTGTGAGTGGGGCATGCTACAAACACTGTTATGCACCCTATCTTTTTAATATTGACTATATATGTTGGAGAACTTTCCATATCAACATATAGATCTACTTCATACCTTCCATGGCTGGGTAATATTTCAATGTATGGGTGGTACCACACTTCATTTAACTAGTACCCTGTTAAAAGGAATTTTAGTTGTTTCTAGTCTTTTGCCATTGTATACGGTGCTGTAGTGCATTATACATACATCTTTGTACACCCGGGCACAAATATTTGGTGGAATTGCTAAGACAATTTTTGATCAATGTTGCTAAATTGCCTTCCAAACAGGCAGCACCTATTTACCTTCCCTCTCAATGGTGTATGAGAGTGCCTGTTTCCCCAGGAGTTGCCTGTGCCATAAATTTTACTTACCCATTTTTCCCCCTTGGCTAGATTAGAAATGGTATCTCATTTCTCTAATTATGAATGAAGATAATCTTTGCATAAGTTTCAAGTGTTTTGCATATCATTATATGTAAATGTCTTGTTCATGTTCTTTTCCATTTTTCCTTTCAATTGTGGCTTTTCTCTGACTGGTTTATAAAATTTAAGATATTAATATCATCTGTCATATTTTGCCAACATATATGAAATCATTCCTATGTGTTTTCTTCTGCAACTTTTATGATTACTTTTTAAATGTTTAAATATTTTATCCACCTGGAAATTACTTCATTACACTAAGTGATTGCAAAAACAATACCATTTAAATCGGTTATAAGTTCCAGGAGAACAGAGGCCAAGTTTTTTATTAGCCATTATATACCTAGTGTTTGACATATTTATTTGGTACCACCTGTGGCCAAAATATAATGGGTAGCACATTTCTGACATTTCCTTTCTTTCTTTCTTTCTTTTTTTTTTTTTTTTTTTTTTTACCAACTTTTTCTCAAAAGATTCTCTGGCCTGAGGTTTGAGAGGGATGAGCCATACTTGAATGAGGTATCAGCAGTTGAGCGGCAGTGGTGGAGGCGATAGTGGTGGTTAAGGAGTCAGCCTCCACTTTGGTCTCCATTGCTTCCTCCTCGTGATGCCCAGGGCCTTGGGTAGCCCCAATAAGCATATTAGTCCACATTCAGCACCTTCCTGGCACTCTCATGTGAGATTTGGTCACCTTTCAACTGCCTGTGAATGGAGGAAAACCCACAGTATGGTATGCCGGTCATACCGAGGGCACTGGGGAGGGGGAGGCCCTACAAAATTCTTTGGAATGCTTATTGAATGTGGTAGCTACCACACAGTGCCCTGTGCAGACAACCCTGGGAGGTTCCAAATTGAAGCTCACCTCTACCATTAGTTTGGAGTCTGGAATTGATAGCCAGGCAGGGCTGGGTGAACTTCAAAACACTGTTACTATCTTTAAAATTCATAACAAACACCCCTAATTCTCAGTGACTTATGTTCCTTTTTCATGGGGCAGCTCTGTGTGGGTTCAGCGTGGCTCTATATGTGGCCTCATTCTCCTTGGGCCGTCAGTTACCTGGAGGATGTTCTTCTCATGGCAAGCACAGAGGTGCAAAAGGAACAAGCCAATTCACACCACCATATGGAGCTCACCAAGGTCAAGTTGAGGACTTCCAAGTAGCTTCTGCTTATCTATGATTGAACACAACATAGGGTGCTGGTAAAGATAATGGAGCCTGGAACACTGGAATGGCAGACACTGTTGAGTGCCTACTCGAAAACCATTTATCTCCCCTTCCTTCCATGATGGTAGACCTTAGTTCCCACAGTGGAGGCTCACGATGCCAGATACTTTTCCAGCCTCTCCTGCAGCTATAAGTAGCGATGTTACACAGTTCTGGCCAATGAGACATCAGGAGAACTCTTCTGGGTGCCCTTGGGAAATTATTTTCCTATTTGAGCAGGCCATTTAATTTCTCAAATCCTCAGTATTCTCATCTGCAAGTTGGGGCTAGATACAATTCACAGAGTTGTTGTATTAGTCAAATTTACTTTGTAACAAATAATCCCAAATCCAGTGGTTTACGATAGCACATACTTATTTTTCTTGCTAATGGCCCTCATCAATGGTGGGAGTCGCTCTGCTTTAGGCTGCAGGTAAGGTTCAGCCCAGTTCCACATGTTTCAGGACAAGACAAACCGCAAGTAATATGTTTAAAGCTGCTAATTATCACTGACATTCCTGTGACCAAAGCAGTTGATGTGGCCCAGGCCATCAATAGAGCAGGGAAATGTGCTCCGCCCGCAATTGGAAGTACTAGAGTTAACATGGCAAAGGTGTGGATATATAATTCTATTACAGTAGAATGAAGATGAGAACAGTAGTCCAACTTCTCACAATTCCTAGGTGTGTGAGCATAAACAAATCACTAGCTCCTTAGAACCTTAGTTTCCTTATCTTCAAGGTAGTGCTGTGCTCTTTTCTCTGGGTTGGTGTGAGGATTAAATATAAACCATGTGTCATAGGAGGCCCTTAACAAAAGTTAGCCCTCCGCCCGCACCCCCGAACTCTGTTTACTAAATGGTTTCCTCCCAGAAGTCAGGTGTTTGATTTAATGTGGCTTTCTGTGAGGGTGATGAGTAGGTGAGAAGTCATCAAGATGAAGGCTTCCCTGAGGGAGGAGGCAAACGGTTTCTTCACTAAGCAAGCATTCGTTGAACACCTGAAATCATTATTTCAAGGTCATTATTATGCTTTCATGCTTCAATAAATTGTAACTTTTTTTCTTTTTTGGCAAATGACCCTTAATTCGCTCTGACAAGATTATATGAACAGTGGTGTTTTAGGGGTGATTTTGGCTGTTTCATGGCTCCCTCTGCTGGAGTAAAACGGCATTTTTTTTTCAAGATGAAAATCCTTTCCCTTTAATGGAAAGCAAATGTAATAAACAATTTGCTGCATCGCTAGACTGGCTTTTCATATAATGTTTCTGCTGCCATGTCCTGAATTTACCTGCCACCGAGCTGTAACACCAGTCAGCACCTCTTGCTTTTTCAAGACAGAGCCTTAAAAAAGACACTGATTTTGAAGAGTTTGCCATAAATGTGAATTGATGATAATAAGCAGGTTCTTGTTTCCTGTGAGTAATGCCCTTGTTACTTCAATTCTAACCTCAGTTTTAGAACATCTGGGAGTATTTAAGGCTGGGACAGGCCTATTTACAGGTGCTGGCTGAAAGGAAATGGGGCTGGTCACCAGGTTTGTTATGTAGGTAGACTATAATTTTCTATCAAAAAAGTGAAAATTGATGCAAAGCCAACAACTCCCCTTCCAGGAGGAGCCACCTTTTCTCAGGACATAAATTTCAGAGCTATCAACACGAGATTTTATGTAAATTTATTTTTATAAAGCCATTATTCACTGCTTAATGTTTATGGAGTTTCGCTTTATTTCTGGCTTGGCGGTGTGCCAAATATGTCCCATTCTACTTTCTCACCTCTCTGTCACTTTGGAGTCACTTTTTGGGTTTAAATGACTTAGGGTGTTCAGTGAATTCGGAATTGATTGAGTGAAAGAAGCTTCTGTGGAATGGTGGCGAGCAGAGGGGACTGTGGTAGGCGTGCTGACTTCAGTGTATGTGAGGTAGTGGTCACGCGTCCATTTCTGCCACAGCCAAAGACAGTGTTTTCCTTCAGCTTTGAAACTCAAAATAGGGTCTCAACCAGCACCACCAGCACCATCTTTGGACTTGTTAGAAGTGCAAAATCTCAGGCCTTACCCTAGACCTACTGCTTCTGACTTGGCACGTTCACAAAATCTCCAGGGAATTCATGTGCACATTAAAACCTGAGACGCACTGCTCTGGAGGAAGGGGAAATGGCACAGTAATGCCAACCCTGAGGTATGTGAAGAAGTGCTGGCCCCTCAGAATCTGCCACAGCCAGGAACACCTTACTCTTGCACTCCACTGAGGTCTGTGACTAACACCCATGGGCTCAGGGCCAGCTCCACCCATTAGCTTTGTAGTGCTGGGCAGCCAGCCCACAACCCTGCCCGGCAATCAGTACTTACTATGCTTAGGGACTGGTGCTTGCCGACTTTGCCCTCATAGCCTCTGACTTCCTGGACCTACCTGTCTATCCACCACCTACCTCTGAGTACCTGACTTCCATGGTATATTTATCATGTGATCTTCTTTGGCCTAAAGTCCTAAATTCTGGTTCTTCCCAGCTGGGATATAGCCAGGTCTAAATGATGACACACCTTACTGTTGAGGCCGAATTAAAGGGGCCTGTGTGGGTCTTTAGCAACTAAAGCCTTAAATTAGTCATAACTTCTAAAATCTCAGAGATTCAACGTGAAGTAGCTTAATTTTAAAAGGGGGGCACCAATATGGATCAAATGTCATGCCATCATTTCTGGAATATTCCTTTCCCAAATGCATACCTTGAATCTGATCATGAGGAACATTAGACACATCTAAATTGAGGGACAGCCTATCAAATAAATTTCCCTTACTCTTCAAAAGGTCAAAGTTAAGAAAGGCAAAAGCTGAGGATCTGTTCCAGATTAATGACGTCTAAAAATGACAATTAAATGCAATGTGTGGTTCTGGATTGGATCTTAGACAAAAAATATACATACATATATAAATATATGCATATATATGTATATGCATGTATGTCTTTATCTTTAAGGGCATTATTGGGATTAGAAAAATTTTAATATAGACTGTAGGATAGATAATAGTATTATATCGATGTTAAATTTCCTGATTTTGATAATTAAACTGTAGTTAGGTAAGAGACTATTTTTGTTTATAGGAAATATACACTGAAATATTTTTGAGTAAAGGGGCACTATGTCTGCAACTTACTCTAAAATGCTCCCTCCAGAAATAGAGAATGAGAAAGCAAATGTGACAAAATGTTAACAAGACACGACTATAGGAAAATGGTCTACGGGAAACTTTGTACTATTCTTATAACCTTTTGCAATTCTATACTAAAAATTTACCAAAAAATAAAACGGGGGTTCATTAACAGAATACTGGGGAACCTCACAGAATTAAAGGAAGAGGTGGAAGACTCAGGGCAGCATGGGGGCCTTTGGAACTGGAAGTGAAGACTCGATGCCACCAGAGCAAACTCTGGTCTGGATAAGCTTCTTTTTTTTTTTTAATTAAAGTTTATTGGGGTGACAGTTGTTAGTATGGATAAGCTTCTTTAATAGAGTGATCGAAACCTAGAAATTTAGAGCAAGAAAAAGGCTTTTAAGGTCCTTTAATGTCTCCATTTCATGGACGAGAAAGCTGAGATTTAGACAGCAAAAGTGACTTGTCCTAGGACTCACAGATAATAAATATAGTTTCTAATCTCAGATGTTTAAAACTCCGTTTCATATTGGCTTATAAATGGATTCCCAAAATTTGTTCTTTTTCTTTCACTTTTAAGTTAGAATATGCGTTAAAGTAAGAACAAGATTAACGTAAATGGTAAGTGTGCTGTAACACGAATATGTTCTATGAAAAATATCCAAACAGGATCCCCCTACATGATTAGTATGGTTCCCTCCAAATTTTGCCATTCAATATGTATGTGATAAATAAAATATTAAAACATGAAAAGCAATGGTAATTGTCTTCTAACACAATTTTATACGTGAAAATCAGTTGGAAGATTTGAATTTCTCTACTTAATGTGTGTGTAAGGACATTCGGTACTTTTCCAAGGCATTTTTTTTCCCACCTCATAAAATACATTGTCGCTTGCTTAAAAAGGAGCACTAATCTAGCCTCAATTATTGGAAATGTCCCTCATGATTTGGAGAGACTGATTTCAGTCCATTTAGAAAGCATAATAACAGACATGTAGGGATGTTTAGAAGACATCTAGCCTCACCCACTCCTTTTAAAGATGAAGACTGCCTGCGGTTGGTTACTCACTCTCCACCTCCTGTGCCTGTTTCACACAAAGGAACAGATTTAAAATGGAATAGTATCCATTTGTGTATATTGAAATACTTATCTTTGAGATCTCTTCTGAAATAGCAGTATATTAGAGAAAGCAGAGCTACTTTAATCATGCTTCCTATAATCCTGTATTATCTTTTGGTATAGAAAAGACATTTGTGTAGTGGTTGGATAGTTACACTGGGAGCTGATAAACCTGCCTTGACCAATTACCTCCATGATAACTTTTGAAATCGGATGAAAATCCTAGCCAAATGATCCTAGATGGTGGAGTGCAAAATTGAATATATAGTGGCTTAGTGTGTAGTGAAAAGCAGTGAATTAAAAAGAAAGAATTGAGTGTGCTTTCCATCAGCTGAGTTCAGACACCATCATGAATGGCTAACAAATTTTTCAGAGAATATAGCTTCCAGAGAATATAGTTCTTTCTGATTACAGATGCCATCTATTGCCTACCAGATACCCATTTTCCATATTTCCATTTTCCATATTTCCATATTTCCTGCATCAGCCCTTGTTTGGCATAGCCATGTTCTCAGATTATTTCTTGGTTTTACAACCTCTCTGTCAGGGTGGCTATGTCGAACAGTACTAGCTAATGACATATCCGTGTAAGTCTGCTCTGGACTTCTAGGAAACCTTTTGCTTTCCTGAAAAATAAGAATGGATGTGACTGGTGCTACCCTTCCCCATTTCTTCCTACCTTGAATATAAACATGATGCCTGGAGTTACAGCAACCATTCTGTGTAATTGGGCCAACATGAGGGAAGGAAGAGAATTATGACACCCTGGCTCTGACATAACAAACCACTAAACAATGTCAGCAGTTGGCTGTTGCCAGACTTTTTATTATATGAGAAAAATAACCTTTTATTTGATTAGGCCACTGGAAGTCAGGTTTTCTAATAATTTGGGTTAAACACGTTCCTGATACAAGTGTCATAGACCCTTCTGCGGCAGTCTGCCCAGCTCAAAATAACCCCAGTTCTCTGTGAAACACTGTCCCGCTCCCTTTCTGGGTGGATCTTAGCATCCATGTTGATACATTTGGGCTAAGCGCACCTGACTGAGGCTGAGGCAATCAGATGATTTCTGATAGGAATTCAAAATTGAGTTTTAGTGGTTCTAGTTGATCCTGCAGTGTGGTGAAAACTGAGGGACATAATAAAACTTGGAAACTTGTGTGTGTGATGGTGTGTGTGATGGGAGGTCACCGTCAGCCATAGAGAAGCAGAGATGATAGGTCTGTAGAAAGTGAGAGGCGGAGACTAATATCAAGAGAGAGTTCACTTTCTGGGACCTGGCAGCTTTCTGGATCCAAGTATTCATCCCTTGTTGGGTCTGGCTGCCCTTAGATTCTAGGAGTTGCTCCAGCCTCCTTCCCAACAGCTGGGCAGCCCTGTGTGATTGGCAGGGCTGTGTTCTGAACAAGGGCACCTGGCCAAAAGGGCGAGGGAAGTGCAATCCAGCCTCCATGTTTTGGTCTCTAAGCCTTGACCTTGGAGCTGCGTCAGCCCAGAGGTAACGTGCTGCTTTTTGCCACTCATCTGCTCAGTCGGGCACACACCTTTTTCTTTTTTATTTCACACAAGACTTAGGAAGACCCTTCTCCAGGATAACTAGTAAAGTCGGTGTCTTATAACCAAAGGACCTTGACATGCAGACAAAATGTATTAACAAACAGCTAAACTATTTCATAGATATGCCTGATGTATTTTGCTTTTTTAAATTAAAGTATAGTTGACATAGCAAAATGTGCAAATCCTAAATGCTATTGAATTGGTTCACTGTGTGACTCATATATCCACTACCCAGATTAACAAAAAGAACATTTCTGTCATCCCAGAAATGGTACTTAATCCCAGTCAGTACCACTTTCCTACACACACACAAGGGACACAGGGAGGGAGCCAACCACTTTTCTGGCCTCTAGCACCGTAGTTTGATTTTGCGTGTTCTTGAACTTTATATAAATGGAATCATATAGCAAGGACACTTTTGTGTCTGGCTTCTTTTGCTCAACATGTTCATGGGGTCCATCCACGTTGTTGCATGTATCAGTAGTTCCCTTGTTATTGTTGAGTAGGATTCCACTGGGTGACTATGCCACAATTTATTCATGCATTCTCCTGTTGAAGGACAGTTAGGGTGTTTGCAGTTCTTATGAATAAACTCTTATGAATAAAGCTGCTGTGGACATTCTTATACAAGTGGACCTAGATACTTATTTCCCTTGGACACTGATGTACTGTAGTGCAAATATAAATTATGCATCTTTCACAGTTATAGAATTGTACACTTGAAACTCATATAATTTGACTAACCAATGACACTCCCCCAAATTTAATAGAAATGATAAAAAAACATATATATGTATCTAATAGATGTGTATCTTGTATGCACCTGGATAAATTTTTCTCTTGAGTGTTCCTTCTTAGTGTAATGTAATTGGGAGACCTTATTTTGTAAGTACCTCTTCATAATTATATGTGTAATGTACCTACCTCTTTTACATATTAAACATGGGGCTACTTTATCAGTATTATGGGGATGCATCTTTTATTTATTTAAAAATTGGTAAATGGTTAGTAGTAGTTTGTGTTACAACTAATGAAACAAATTTATAGGGAGGGTACCTGGCATTAAGCTTATAATTAATAGTCTAGCTATGACCAGAAATAAATACAGCAAAGGTACATGAACCACATAAGATTAAGCTGAGTTCCTTGTTCCAACCACCTGTGCTATTTGCAATACTAAATAGTGCTGGATTTGCCATGCAAAGTCCTGTAAAGCAATGCCTGGGTCTCAGCATCATGTGTGCAGGTTGTTTGTTGTTGTGGTTTTTTTTAATCTGTGCACGGTCCTACGACCATAAAATCTTGGTCTAGAGTGGGGCTTCTGTTTTTAAATCTTCCCATGTGATCATATGCTAGAGCATCTGGCAGCTGATTCTTTCCTGTGTCCATCCTTACAATTCTGGTGATTACCCTCAGTTGAACATTGGGACCTGTGAATGGATTTCATCTCCTGATAAATTTTCCCCAGGCAATATGAGATGAGGCACACAATTTACTTAATACTGATTTCTTTTTGAAGACAGCCCTGTTAAAATAAGAACAAATTATGGAGAGTGGATGAATAAGACACTTTGGGGTAATAAATTATAGAGCACAATATGAATTTATTCAGACTAGAATGTAATCATGATGGTAGGGATTTTTCTCTCCTTTGTTCATGGAAGTTCTAGTGAGCCATAGTAGGGCTCAATACATATTTCTAGAACAAACCTTGTATAAGACAAGAACCTTAGTCACTAACTGACAAGGTTATAAATCCTGCTTTGCCCAGTACTGGTTATGTATCCCAGTTGCTCACGCCAGCCTTTCTCAGCCTCCCCAGCTGCGTTTCTGTAGCAACAACCACTTGGAACTTGTGGAAGATCAAATCCTGGGAAGAGGCTTTGCAGAGCTTCTTGTCCTTAAGAGAGTAAAGGTGTTGATTTACTTCACTCTTCTCTCCACTTCAGACGCAGTGCCGGCTCCTCCTGAGATTCTCCATTCCTTCTGCTTCCCCGAGATGGAAAATTAAAAATGAAACCAGCCAGTGATACTTGTTCATCATGGTTGCCTGATCCCTAATTGGGGGTAGGAGGGCAGCTCCCCTTTAGCATGCTTTCATGGCCAGGTCACCCCAAATCGCCTTTTTTGATGTGTTGTTTATATAGAAAGTGATTCTATCTAGTTCTCCTAAAGATCCCTGGCTAAAACTTTCTGAGAAGAAACCAGAAAACAATCATTGTTCCCTGTAAAGTACCTGAAAACACAATGTCAACATATCAAAACTGCACTGGACATTATCAGACAGAGGATTCCCTACAATACCTAAGTGAACACAAGGGGAGGGAGGAAAGTTAGATACATATTTATAAATCATGTAAATCATGAATCAGGGAGGTCCTGGGAAATTATGTGGTTGGCCACCTCATTTTACAGATGAAGACAGTGAAGCCAGAAAAGTTATCATTTGCTCAGGGCCATGTAATGACAAAGCCAGAATTTCCAAATTTCCTAGCCATGGCCACCCAATCCACCCCACCCCACCCCCGCCGCAATAGCTTTAGGTTTTCTTTTGCCCACAGAGAACATACCATTCATGACCAAACCTCTACTGTATCACACTGCTTCCCTTAGCCCCAAGAAACACATTTATTTAAATGTGTTGTAAGGTACTGAGAAAAAAAAGATAAAGCAGTTTTGAAGAATCTCTGTTGCCTCCCCTGTTTAGGACCTGCAGGGCACCCATCAATCCCACAGGCCCATGTCAAAGAGCGTGGCGAAAACAACAACAGAAGCCCCTTGGAACTTGTTCTGTCCAAAGTATCTAGATGTTACAGTTACTGAACCTTAAAATGTCACAAATTGTTCAGATGTTCTTCTAGGATCATTTTCATGAATAGCTCTCTAAAATGACAAGGTAGGTAGTATGTAATACAGTCACTTCATTGGGGTGACAGCGGTTCCTGGAAAAGAAGATAATTCCTTCCAGCACTTGTTGCTGAGGTGCCCGTGGGCTTCTTCCTCTGTGTCTTAAAAAATCGACTTTGAGAATTTGAGGAGCCACTGTCATGGTGGCAGATCGCAGAGTGTCCATTGTCCCTGACCTGGAAGGAGTAGGGAGGCCACCCAGGGCAATGGCAGCAAAGTGATAGTATATTTCTCAGGCTTTGTCTCTGGGCTCTAGGATATAGCACTTACCAAGAAAAATCAATCACAACTTTGTGAATGCAGCCAGAAGTGGAATGTGCATTTGAATTTGTCTACTCAGTCAATCAGCCTCACTTCGAAGACCTCTGGAGCTAGAGGTTTCTGTGGAAACAGAGGTACATGTGGACAAAAATCGCTTTACAGGGAAATGAATGCTAGCAGTGCTGTTGAGTTGATACTTTATGGCTGCCCAGTTGATGTGAGTTTGACTCTAAGTGATCCAATCAACAGTGACTGTAAGAAAGGGAATGATTTTTCTCTAATAACAAGAGTCTGGTGATAGGTGGTCCTGGTTGTGGTACAGATGCTCAGCGATGTCCACAAACCCCAGGATCTTCCTTTCTCCTTCATCATCCTTTGAATGTTGGTCTTTCATCCACATGCTTATTGCCTCAGGATGCAAAATGGCTGCTATAGCTCCAGGCCTCACATAAGCATTCAAGACACCAAAAAGAGGAAGGGCAGATAACAGCCAAGTTCGTCCATTTTATTTTTATTTATCATGAAGTGAAAACCTGTCTAAGAAGCTCCTGCTACAGCAGATTTCCCCGTTGATCAAAATGAGGCCACCTAGCCAACCTGAGCTTCAAAGAAGGCTGAGAACTGAGTATCTGGCAAGTGACAATCGGATTGACAAGACTGGCTGAGGGTATTCACTGTTTATCACATAGAGCTAAACGCAATTGTCACCCTGATAAAACTGAGATCTAGTTAGCAAGGAATAAGGAGAGAATGCTTGTTGAGTAGCTAATTAATATTGTAAACCACAGATATATAATTGGAATTGGTCTTTCCAAATAAGAAAGGCAGTTACTGTCTACCTGATTATGCATAACTAATAATCTCTAGAATTTCTGTACTCTAGCACAGTGCCATGCACCCAGCAAGAACTTGAAAAATGTCTGTTGAACCACAGTTTAAGGATACTGCAATGACATATTCATTCAACAGTGCATTGGAGGAGGGTCGGATGTGAAATGTTCAATTCTGCATCCAGCCTTAATAATAGTCATTTACTTTGGGGGCATCAGGAGCCCAAAGACTCCAGATAGTCAAGTAACCAATACTAAGAGGCTAAAACATTTTCTAGTTCTTTAAGCTTTCTACTAGGAAGAAAGTACATAAGATAAGATGCATCTTGCTTGACCAAAACGCCTAGAATAGAGGACGAGTTAAACACGTGCTATCATCTCATTGCAGAGAGGACTTTTTCCCTAGCCTGTACGGAAGGCAACCACTGAAACATACCATCACAGCCACATCCCAGAATTAGAGCCAAATAAGTATATGTAGATTTGTAAATAGTTGTCATACGTCATTGAATCACAAATAACAAAACAGTATTGCTGAAAGGCACATTAAAGACTGCTGCAGCTTTAATCCTGGCTTTTTCAGATGAGGAAACTGAGATCAAGAGAGGTTACATGTTTGGGCTAAATATACGTAGTTGGTGACAGACTTGTCTAGAAACCAGATAAACTTGACAAATATTTTGAAATAGCAAAAAAAAAAAAAAGTGGTTTGGGGAAACTGGGATAGTGAAAGGCTCAAAGTGTGGTGATGAGAAAAGAAAAGTAAATACACAGACATGAAGGGCCATACTTGACTAGTTTATGAATTACAAGTGACAACAACTTAGGAATGCAAGCTGACACAAGCTGGTCCTTGAGTGGAAGGTAGGGATGGGAGGTGAGCAACCCACCTCCCAGGGTTATTTTATGGGTGATACCCTGAGCGCAGACTTCCAGGACCTATGGTGCTGAATCTTGGGAGCTGAATCACTACTGGACTTTGGATGTCTGTTTTAACTACAGCTTCCATGCATCGTGTGTGTGCCGTATGCCAGGACCAGTACTAAGTGCTTTATATGGAATCCGTCTAGTAATCCAGTGAGGTAGCTAGGTCTCATTGTTGCTGCTTTTTACACATGAGTAAACTGAGGCTTAGAAAGTATTAGGTAACTTGCCTAAATCCGCACTGTCAGAAAGTGATGTAGCTAAGTTTGGGACTCGGGTCTATCTGACCCCAAAGCCCATGTTTTTGATCACCGTGCTGTTCCTTCTTTGGTTCAAGAGCCAGATTTCCTCCAATGCCTTAGAGAACTTAAGAGAGTTTGGAGCCTAGAAGAACCTTAGAGGTCAGCTAGTGCTGCTCAGTGTGTGCTTCCCAGCCCAGCACATGTCGCCCCATTCCACAGCTACCGTGTTTCCTCGAAAGTAAGACTGGTCTTACATTAATTTTGGCTCCAAAAAATGCATTAGGGCTTACGTTCAGGGGATGTCATCCTGAAAAATCACGCTAGGGCTTATTTTCGGGGAAAAACGGTACTGAGTCAGAATCTCTGAGGGTGAGGCCTGGAAAGCTATGTTTTAGCTACCGTGTTTCCCCCAAAATAAGACCTAGCTGGATCATCAGCTCTTGTGCATCTTTTGGAGCAAAAATTAATATAAGAGCCAGTATTATATGATATATTTTATATTATTATATAATATAAGACCCGGTCTTATAGTAAAATAAGACCGGGTCTTATAACAATTTTTGCTCCAAAATATGCATTAGATCTGATGGTCCGGCTAGGTCTTATTTTTGGGGAAACACGGTAGCTCGCTAGATGATTTGTATGTACACTAAAATCAAAGACGCACAGACTTAGTGCGCAAAGTCTAGTCCAGTCCTTTTATATTACAGATGAGGAAACTGAGCTTTGATGGCTTAGCCATAGTTACTGTGGCCAAGTTGGATCTCAAGCCCAGATCTCCTGAATCCTAGTCCAGTGTTCTGTTAACTCTCCCACAAATGTGCATTGGTGTCTGTGTGAGAAACACTGGATGAGGTTCAGTGGACCTCTGGCCTGACCCAGCATGTCTATTCATGTGCTCATAGGGTTTCTCCCTTCCATTCTTCCATGACTCAGACCAAAGATGTTTCTCTATACCTGCGAGTGTCTTTTGCTTGGGAGGGAGGTCTTTTGCTCGTCTTTTCTTTAGCTGTCTTCATCATTATAGTCTCATCACCATTACATTCTTCTTTATTTTGAAAAACTATTTTTGCATTCATTCAGTATTTCATAGCCGTGATTCTCAAACTTAACCGCACTTTGGAATCTCCTGGGGAGCTTTAAAAAATCCTGATGCCTGGGTCCCACACCCAGAGTCTTAATGGAATTGTTTTGGGGTGTGGTCAGGACATCAGGATTTGTAAAAGCTCCCCACGTGATTGCAGTGTGCAGCCAAATACTGGGAACTGCTTTTTCATAAGAGTCTCACCATCATCTTAGGATGAGGAAGCTCAGGCTCTGAGACAGTGTCTTGCAGGAAACAGAATGAAATCACCTAGTGACACCTGGTGCACACTGGGTTACCAGGTACTTGTAATAAATCTTTAAAGCCAGCAGTCGGCCTGCAGGAATGGGGTAAAACCTGTTTTACTTTGCTGGTTTCCAGTGTTTTCTTGGCTTGTGTTTCTTGACATGAGAAAGGAAAAGAAACAGCTCTGAAATGGTATCTGTAACCAAATGTTTACAACTGCAATTCCCTGCTGAATCCCTTTAATGACTGGAAGATAATCATTACTGGAGCAGCCCGACTCCCATTCTTCATTGCCCAGCATAATCATGGTCAGGGAGCATCAGGAAAGCCAGATGGAAGGGACTTGCTCACTCTGCACCAGCACACGTGCCCCATTTGGAGACTAATGAAGAAAACAACAAACCTGCCCACATTGGCTAAGAGAGCGCCCCACTGGGGTTTGCAAATTTGGACTCGTTTTTCCTACACGTAGCATATTGGAAGAGAATTTCCCATTGCTGCCGCTGCTTTTTCCTGGGTAAGCTGATCATTGAAATTATGGTGTGCAGTGTTCTTGCCCGGTGCTCCCTCTTGCTTTCTTGAGTGTCTTTGGGAACGTCCTATAGTTCTTACAGTCTAATTTCTCACCCTTCCCAAGAGAAATTCTCTGCTGTGGGAACCAGCCTCTCTGTTCCCATAATCCCTTTCTACTACCAGTGTTTTCCATGGACCAGCAGCAACAGCATTACGTACCTGGGAGCTTGTTAGAACTGTAGAATCCTGGCCCCAGTCAGGACCTACTGAATCAGAATCTGCATTTTAACCACGTGATTTGTGTGCACATTGCAATTTGAGAAGCACTGCCCGATAAACAGGGTTTCCCCCGTCACCCTATAGCTTAAAATGCCCTCTCTACCGCCTACTTTCGTTTATCTACTTCCTACTTGTACTTCAAAGCATAGCTCATACCCTCTCCCTCTGTGAAGCCCCCAATATTTACTCCCTCCACCTTATACCTGTATGTCGTGACTTTTAGAATTTAAATAAATGTTGAACGTTTCATTATTTAAATGGTTCAGATGTTAACTTAGTCTAATTATTAAGATCATATCTTCCCTCAAAAGTGCCCAGCATAGGATTTGCATATAATATAAATTGTTAGATTCATCAAGATCTGTTTCCTGCTTGAAAGCTTTCCCTTGGCCCTACCTTGTCTCTTTAAGCTTCTGCCTCAAAGCAAATCCCCTGACTTTTTGTCATCTCCACACCTAAAGTAACTCTCGATCCGTTCGGAAATTTTCTGAAGGCCTGACTCTTCCCTGTAACCTAGTGGGTTCCAGCCGAAGCACAACCCCAGAGACACGTCAAAAGTAAAAATCTAATCAATTATGAATATTGACTTTGTACAAAAAGTTTCCCTAACTTTTTTTAAAAGAAAAAAAGTACTTATTTAAGGGAAGAATAAAAATCAAATCCTTAACAAATGGAGAATTCTATCTCCCTGAAACCAAGCCAAGCATATCGATGTCAGTGGTGTCCACGTGTTTCATCTCTGCAGAGTCTGTTAGACTAAAATTGAGCCTTGGGTTCTTCACTCTGACCCTCATTGAAACTTCCAGTACATTAATTTCAAATATTGAACCCGGGCTTGGGTTACCATGAGAACCTGCCCTTCTTGGTCTCAGAGATTTTGTGTTTACATTTTTGACTTGATATGACCTCTCATAAAAGAGAAATGCAAATAAAAACCCCAATGAGATATCACCTCACCCCAGTCAGAATGGCTATCATCAACAAGACAAATAGTAACAAGTGTTGGAGAGGCTGTGGAGAAAAAGGAACCCTCAGACACTGTTGGTGGGAATGTAGACTGGTGCAGCCGTTATGGAAGGCAGTGTGGATATTCCTCAAAAAATTACGAATAGAATTACCATTTGACCCAGCAATCCCTCTCCTGGGTATCTACCCAAAAAATCTGAAAACATTTATACATAAAGACATGTGTGCTCCAATGTCCATTGCAGCTTTGTTTACGGTGCCCAAGACATGGAAACAACTAAAATGTCCTTCGATAGATGAATGGACAAAGAAGTTGTGGTATATATACACAATGGAATACTATTCGGCAGTAAGAAAAGATGAAATAGGACCATTTGTGACAACATGGATGGATCTTGAGATCTTACGAATACAATGCTAAGCAAAATAAGTCAGACAGAAAAAGCAGAGAACCATATGATTTCGCTGACATGTGGTATATAAACCAAAAACAACAAAAGAACAAGACAAACAAATGAGAAACAAAAACTCATAGACACAGACAATATAGTTTAGTGGTTACCAGAGGGTAAGGGGGGAGGAGGGTGGGAGATGAGGGTAAGGGGGATCAAATATATGGTGATGGAAGGAGAACTGACTCTGGGTGGTGAACACACAATGGGATTTATAGATGGCGTAACAATTGTCACCCCAATAAACTTTAATTAAAAAAAAAAGAGAACTAAATCCACCAAGATACCAACATGTGCATAGGTCTTATGTGCTCCAAATACAGGAGAGGGAATTTGCGGTTGTTTTGATAAAGGCCTAATGGGCCGGGTGCCCCTCCCTGCCATCCCCAGTTACTTTTTTTCCCACTGGCAATACCATTTTCTCATTTCCAGGGCCTCAGAGTGTTTCAGAAGCTTGGAGGTCATTTTCTTGGAGGTAGTATACATGTTCATGCGCTTGTTCCTGTGTGCTGGGAGCGGGGAATGGAGGGGTGTCTGAGAAAGCAGGCAAATGAGGGAACAAGAACAGGCCCCTCCCCTTACAACTCCTCTCCTTTCTTCTTTCTGTACTGTTTGTTTAGAGGGGAAAAAAGAGCGCCCTTTTCCTCAATGTTCCCCTCCACACACTTTTAATGAACACTGTTTTCACTTTTTATTTACTGATCAGTAAACCCAAGGGTAGGTTTTGTCTGTTCCCAGAGATAAAGAACTGCATGCATGACTGGTCTTTATCCAGCCAAACAAGCACGGTTTCTCTTTGTTTTTCACAGTGTTTCTGAGAGATAAGTGGAAACCACCCAGACATGGTGCGTGACTGGGGAGGTTTTGAAATATTTTATAAACTCATTCTCTAGTCTGAGCTGTGGATTAAGTATGGAAAGAACGGGAGAATGCACCACATATAACCTACGTTGATTTTTTTTAAAATCTGGGTTAAAACTAAGCAGGAGAGTACACACACATGCACGCACACACACACACACACCCCTATACACACATACACACGGGTCGGGGCATATGAATAAATGTTCAGCTGAGGAAAGAATAAGCTGATTTTCAATTATTGGCACAGGAGTCAAATAGGGAGGTTTTTAGTAATTCAAATGAGTGTATATACCCCGAAAATGCAGTGACCTTTTCCTGTCATAAAAACTGCCTCTTTCACATGGATTCAGTACCAGTATCGGCAGACAGGACCCAAGTTCAAAGAGCCAGATATATTCCCGGGACAATAGGGAGTGGGACCAGGTTAGAGTCCTGTTACGTTCATGCCCTTCAAGGGTCTTAGCAGCTTTCTGCGAGTGACCCAGGACAGAGGGATTAATGCGAGGCTGATGATGCCGCATATTAAGTAGAGGAAGACTAAATGTAAGATCAGTCGGTACTGATGAAGACACACAGAGGAAGATGTTTTTAACAGCAAATCAAATAAAAGTTTTGGTAGCAATTTGAATAGATGCAGAGTAGAAATCATTTAGGAGAAATTTGCTATTCAGCTAAGGAAAGACCCCTGAAATGATGGTGGGAATGCATGGGAAGGTAGGGTGTTGCCGAATTTTAGGCAGAAACAAGGAGTAAACCCGAGAGACAAAATGGGTAGCTAATAAAAGGAAAATTTAAGTCAGTTGTTTCTGAACAACCAGATGGAAACCGAGGGCGTAGTAACGTCTTAGTGAAGCTGAGCAGTGCTTCATTGTCTGCATGCCGTACTCTGCCTTACTGTTTCTTTCCCCGAGGCTCACGAACTTTAATTGCTGTATTGTAGACTTTTGTCTTGTCTCACCTCCAGTGTTGGATAGAAAGTTCCCTGTAGGGAAAAAAAATGTGTCCCGTGCTCTTTGGAATTCCCCTCTACGGTACCTAGTACAGGGCTCAGTAAATGTTAATTGGCAGAATTAATTAATAGAACAGCTTCCTCTTTATGTAATTATTTTTCCAAATTAGATGCTAGATTTGAGGAGGCCAAAACTTGGATTATATTTTACCCTTCTAATGTTGGGTAAATCAAAGGAGCAAGTTATGAGTTAAGAAGTCATCAGTACTTTATTTCAAAAGGAATTGGTGAATCTAATGGCAGATATCAGATAGGAAAATTTCATGTGTTAGGAGAGAGGCCAAAATCCAGTGGACTTTTTCCCTTGATCCCAGATTCATTCAGTCAGGCCAAGGCTGAACTATAGGTGGCGTGTGTGTATGTGTGTGTGTGTGTGTTTACTCTGATGAGTACTTTTCTTGTACAGGTCAGCCTTTCTGGAAAATTGACTTCATGGGAACAGAGGTCTTGTCTATCTTCTTCACTGTCGTATCTCCAGCATCTAGAACAGGCTTCCCTGGCAGATAGTAGGGGCTTAAGAGACAATTGTGGGAGGAAGGGAAAGAAGGATGGAGGGAGTGAAGTTAGAGAGGGAATGAAGGAAAGAGGGGAGGGAGGGCTCTGTTTTTCATTCCGGTAAACCTGGCACTTATTTACTCACTTATCTGCTACCAAAGGACCTCTCAGGTTCTGTGTTAGGAACCAAGGATACCAAAATGATGAGATGCCATAGTCTTTGCCCTCAAATAACTGATCGTCTAGTAGAGAGAGATGTAACACACTAGGTTGGTAAGTGCTACACCGAGGAGTCATGGTGATCTGAGGTCTCCAATTAGGTTTACGAACTTGTTGCAATGATGTTGCTAACCTTTTTTGATATCAGAGGGATTATTCATTATGAATTTGTACCAACTGGACAGTTAACCAAATTTACTATTTGGAAGTGCTGAAAAGGCTGCGTGAAAAACTTAGATGACTTGAACTTTTTGCCAACAATTCATGGCTCTTGCATGACGGCAGTGCACCAGCTCACACCGCACTGTCTTGTGAGGGAGTTTTTAGCCAGGTAACAAATAACTGTATTGGAGCACCCTCCTTACTCACCTGATCTGGCCCCCAATGACTTCTTTCTTTACCCCAAGATAAAGGAAACATTGAAAGGAAGACATTTTGATGACATTCAGGACGTCAAGGGTAATACGATCACAGCTCTGATGGCCATTCCAGAAAAAGAGTTCCAAAATTGCTTTGAAGGGTGGACTAGGCACTGGCATCGGTGCATAGCTTCCTGAGGGGAGTACTTCACAGGTGACTGTAGTGATATTCAGCAATGAGGTATGTAGCACTTTTTCTAGGATGAGTTCACAAACTTAATTGTGTCACCTCATACAAGAGTGTGCCAAAGGGAGCATCTAATCTGTCCAGAGGTAGAGTGGGAGGAAGAAAGAATCTGAAACCTGAGCAGAATTGTAATAAACTCAATGATGCTTTGTAGGCTTAAGAACATTTTTATCTCTATAGTCCTGAAAATGACTGTTGGTGGACTGAATAAAGTATTGACAACAGCAAATTGTTGTAGTTTAGCCTTTCTCTATTCAGAGTCATTTTGAAATTAAAAGTAATTTTGCCTTGGTATATTTTGGACTTTGGTTTCATTCAGGAAAAGTGAATCTGTCATGTAGCAGCAGCTTGTCATAGAATTGTGGCTCTCTCGTTTAGTGACACAAACTGAAGGCCCATTGTCTGGGCCAGATCTGCACCATACACCAGGAATAACACCTTTGTTAAACATCTTGGGTTTGGACCCGTCTTTTCTTCTTTTCTGAGCAATCTCTTGTTCCTGTGACAAGGATTAATGATATAACAACTGTAAGATGGTCTTTGCGTTTTATAAAAGCCTATAGCGGTAGAGGTGTGTATTTCCCGTCAAAGCAGCAAATTTTCTGAAAGGGGCTGATAAACGACAACAAGGAGAGAATCAGAGGTTAAAAGCTAGGTATGGTTGGTTGAGCTTACTTACACCTAAGAAAAGGATTTGGGGGATATGCTGATGGACGTTTTAAGCAAGAAAACCCATTTTCTGAGGAAAAAAGATCCTGATTTGACTTCTGTCTCTTGACTTCCTTCCTCAGGTGCTGACCCCAGCACAGATCAAATCAATTTGCCAGGCGATTCTGGATTCTGGGAAGCAGTATGCCATGAAAAAGAGGAAACCATTTCCCCTGATGTATTCTTACTATGGAACCGAATATTTGGGTGAGTGAAGACATTGTGAAGGAGTCTCTAATATCAGCATTGACTAAAGATGGGAAGATTTTGTTTTTGACATAGGTCATCACTATTCATTTAACTAGAAATACTTTGAAATGCCATTAAAAAGCAACTATTGATAGATATTACAAGTCAGTTTAATATTTGTTTTCAGTCTGCCTGACAAATGTAGCCATTTTAACAATTAATTTCACTGAAGACTAAAATAAAGATTTTATTCTAGATTGTGAGTTCATTGGCCTAATTTTGCTGAGTTTGTGAGCAGTTCACACGCTTATTGCAAATACTGCCACTGTACAGGGAAACAGGATTCAACTTCTAACATTTTCAAGTTTTTAATATTAGTGGATGAATAATAGATTACTGAATAACAATCGCGACTTTTGAGCTATGAGGCTTGTAAAGTGAAAATTAGTTGCTTCTCTTTTGAACCCTTACCCCGAGCATGACTTGCAAGGCCCTTTGTAGATCGCTGCCTCCTTCTCCAAACTCAAGCTTTATTTCTCCCCTTGCTGGTTCTGTCCAGCATAGTTGTTGTGTAGGGAGTCATGTGGGGTCTCTGGTCCCGCTCCGCACATAATAACACAGGATATGGTGAGGCCAAAAAGGAACACCCATGGAGCCATAGATAGGGGAGTCATACCACTATACTCTTGCTGGCGCCTGGGTTGAAGACACAGGAAGCAAGAGCCACACTGTCCGCAACCTGCCTTCCTAACTGCAATCTGCAACCCGCACTCCGCTGTGCTAACTGCAGTCCGCGTTTGCCAGCCACCATCTTCTTGCTAGCCCCCATTTGCTGCTAGCGTAGCCACAGCAGTTATATTAGTGGCCAATGGCTCACTGGTTACAGCTGACGGCCAACTAGCCACAGCTGATGGCCATTTACTACTTGAGTCAGCACCTTTCTATGTGAGGCCGAGAGCCTGGAAATTGCTTTCTGGGACTCTGTCCCCACAATAGTCTTCTACAAGCAAAGTGTTCTCATATCTGTGTAACTCTTGTGCCTGTTCCTTTTGCCTAGAATGCTGGGCTTCCCCCAACCCCTTCATCTATCTGCAATACTTACACCCAGACTTCAAGACTGCTCAAACATCATTAGCTCTATTGAAAAACTGTGTGTTTTTGGAAAATAGGTTTACTGAACCCTCTAGGGAGAAACATTTACACGGTTCAGGTTTTGCCCTGAAGCACAATTGGGTCGGGTCATATCACCCTGCCTATTGGAGCCCTTATCGCATCGTACTGTAATTAGTGACTTACCTGTCCAACTGCCTTAGCAGGTTCTGTGCACCTTCAGGATAAAGACTTTCTCTCATTTATCTTTGTGATCCCTGGACCTTTACCAAGACCCTGCACATAATGAGGGTGCCCAAGTGAATGAATGGATGGCTGATGAACAATGAGCTTATAGACTAGCAGTTCTCTGAGAGTTTTCTCAAAGAACCTTTAAGTTCCTGCTCTAAATTTCCCTAGAATCAGACCTTGAGACAAGGATTTGGGTGTAAATGGCTTATTTGGGAAGTGATCCCACAAAGTGTTGCTGGAAGAATAAGGAAATCGGACAGGGTAGACAAAGAAATTAATAGAGTATGTGGTAATGAGCAACTGTGGATAACTGAGGCTCAGTCCCACAGGGGATTCTTGGAGACTGTATAGAACATGCCTCAGAATTGTCCCACCCAAGGGGTAAAGAAGCTGGGGTGTTTATTCCTCAACTCTCTGCTTCGATCAATAAAGAAGGGATTTAGTCTGTTTTGTTCACTGATCTATTTTCAGCACCTAGAATAGTATCTGGCACATAGTAGGTACTTAATTCTTATGTGTTGAATGAATGTTTAGGATACCAAGAACAAATTGTTTTCAAGCACTTTAGAAGCACTTTCATAAAAGCTATAGATATGTTCATTACAAAGTTTTAAAAAAGTCTTTTCTCTAAGACAGGTTGGTTACTCAACTTTTTTTTATATAAAGATATAGATAATACATACTTTTGGCTTTGTGGGCCATATGGTCTCTCACAAATACAACTCTGCTGTTGTAGTACAAAAGCAGCCATAGACAATACACAAATGAATGAGTGTGGCTGTGTTTCAATAAAACACATTATTTACAAAAAGAAGTTGTGAGCCAGATTTGGCCTACAGGCTGTGGTTTGCCAACTCCTGCTCTAACCTATGTTCCCCAGAAGCCTAGTTCTTAGGCAACTCAATGATTACGTCACTATGTGTGCTTTCAAGTATTATTGCCTTTCTTTTTATTTATACTGTGACTGTCTTTTCACTAAATTAAACCGGTTTGCCTCTCAATTATGTAAATTGATTATGCTTTGTTTGCCAATATAGGAGCAGCTCATGGTCTGTCGTCCATTCTCCAGATGCTTCTTTCTTACCATGAGCACCTCAAGCCCTCAGATCAGGAACTGGTATGGCAGAGCGTGGACTTCCTTATGGAGCAGGAGCAGAACTGCAACTGGCCACCTGAGCTCGGCGAGGCCATCGAGAGAGAGAACGAGCTGGTACACTGGTGCCATGGCGCCCCAGGTCTCACACTCACTATTATCTGAAAACACATCGGGCTTAGCCAAACAGAGATACTTTTTTTGAGAAGTGAGGGTAGTTCTCCTCTTACATCATTACTACATGAGATAAAAAGGTCAAGGTGAAACTTTTCAAAGCCAAAATATCTTTCTTGATCTATAAAGGATCTCCAGAAATGATCCTGTATTTTTAAAAATATATGATCTACATCTATTTGTATATCAATTAAACTAGCACCGTCCAATAAAATATGAGCCACATATCAAATTAAATTTTAGTAGCCCATTAAAAATATAAAAAGAAACAGGTGAAATTAATTTTAATAATGTATATTACAAAACCCAATATACCCAAAATATCATTTCATCATGTAACCAATTTAAAAATCGAAGTATTTCACTTTTTGACATATTAAATCTTTGAAATCCACTGTATATTTTATACTTAAATTACATCTCAATTCAGAGTAGCCACATTGCAACTGCTCAGTAGCTGCATTGGACAGTACAGATCTGAAGCCTGGCATTTCAAAATGTTGTCCCTGGACTACTGGCATGGGCCGCCTGGGAGATGGTTAGAAATCCAGAATCTCAGGCCCCACCCCAGACCCACTGAAGGAGAATCAGTTTTAACAAGATCCCTGAGTGATTAGTATGCGCATTAAAGTTTGAGATGGCACCTTTCTAGAATTCTTTTTCAAATGAGGCTTTCTATCATCACCTAATAAAGTCTAGAGAAATAAAAAGCCGTCTGCAGTGAACTCTCTGGAACTGAGCCTGGAAACTTATCAGACCCCATCTTTGCCTTTTTGTTTAAATCCCATTACACTGCTAATTAGGCCTTTGGAGAAGGGGCAATTTGAAAGAAGTTTAATTCTAATAAATCAATTACTTTTGGTTGAATGGCCAGGGAGAGATTTAAAATACCAAATAGCACAACATTTTTGGATTAGGACTGGATTTGTTTTTGTTTGTTTGTTTGTTTTAATTAAAGTTTATTGGGGTGACAATTGTTAGTAAAGTTACATAGATTTCAGGTGTACAATTCTGTATGACATCATCTATAAATCCCATTGTGTGTTCACCACCCAGAGTCAGTTCTCCTTCCATCACCATATATTTGATCCCCCTTACCCTCATTTCCCACCCCCCACCCCCTTACCCTCTGGTAACCACTAAACTATTGTCTGTGTCTATGAGTTTTTGTTTCTCATTTGTTTGTCTTGTTCTTTTGTTGTTTTTGGTTTATATACCACATATCAGTGAAATCATATGGTTCTCTGCTTTTTCTGTCTGACTTATTTCGCTTAGCATTATATTCTCAAGATCCATCCGTGTTGTCACAGTGGTCCTATTTCATCTTTTCTTACTGCCGAATAGTATTCCATTGTGTATATATACCACAACTTCTTTATCCATATATCTATCGAAGGACATTTTGTTTGTTTCCATGTCTTGGCCACCGTAAATAAAGCTGCAATGAACATTGGAGCACACATATCTTTATGGATAAATGTTTTCAGATTTTTTGGGTAGGTACCCAGGAGAGGGATTGCTGGGTCATATGGTAATTCTATTCGTAATTTTTTGAGGAACCTCCACACTACGTTCCATAACGGCTGCACCAGTCTGCATTCCCACAAACAGTGTATAAGGGTTCCTTTTTCTCCACAGCCTCTCCAACACTTGTTACTATTTGTCTTGTTGGTGATAGCCATTCTGACTGGGGTGAGGTGATATCTCATTGTGGTTTTTATTTGCATTTCTCTGATGATTAGTGATATTGAGCATTTTTTCTTATGTCTATTTGTCATTTGTATGTCCTCTTTGGAGAAATGTCTCTTCAGGTCCTCTGCCCATTTTTCAATTGGGTTGTTTGTGTTTTTGTTGTTGAGTTGCATGAGTTCCTCGTACATTTTGGATATTAGCCCCTTATCGGAGGCACTGTTTGCAAAAATCTTCTCCCATTCAGTCGGTTGCCTCTTTATTTTGTAGGACTGGATTTGGATTTAATTTTCCAGGATATGCTTTAATCCCGTGAGCACAGCTATAAAATACACTTGATTTCTCTTTAGTTTGTTACCTGATTTTTATTACTTCCTTCCCTCTCCTTACCTAATTAATGTTCTTTAATCCAACTGTAATTTCACTTTTTTCCCTTAGTCCAGTTTGAGTTGATGAGTAATGCACGTCTTAGTCCCCTGGTCATCTTTTCTCTGCCTGCCACACTTACGGAAGGAAGGGACTTCGCAGGCTCCTGTGTGTGCTGGTGCCAGTGACACCTCATCGTGCGTTACGTCCAGGCGAATTCTGCCAGTTCCAACTTGAGCTCACTTCTTCTTTCTTTGAGCTTTTTGGAGCCAAAAAACCAGTTATTTACCATTGTGGAAATGATCGCTCTTCATGTCACTCTCAGCAATTCTTTTTCCCATTCTCTTTAATCATTTTCAGGGATGGTCTCTGGATATCCTCCACGCACCTCAGGATCCTTGAATTTTAGAGATGTCCCAAGTTAAATACAGAATATTTTAAAAGGACTCCGTTGTATTAGTTGTAAAAGGAAAGAAAGATAATCTCCTAAAACAAGTGGGTCAGTTTATTGATGTAGATATCTTGAAGGGCACTTATTCCATCATTTCTGTACCCCACCTTCCATCTGTCTTTGTGAATCAGGTACCATAACAGTACAGCACAGGATTCGTCAGGTTGGGGACTTTATTATCCTCGTGTATCATTCATGTTTAGTATCTTGGTAAGATTACACATCGGTTGCAAAGTAAAATCGTTCAACCCACGTACTCACTGGACTACCAAAAATCAATTTGCAAATGAATAAAGAACCACGAGGGGCCCATTATTTCTGACAATCCGCACTCCCATCTCAAGGATATTGGTTTTCCTCTTACGGGATGTGCTGAAAACAGCATCAAGAGTGATTATAAATCTGATAAGTGCAGGTCAAAGACCACCAAGATTTCTCTGAAGTTGCAACAGTAAACTCTCCAAAAATTTAAAACAGGAGAAGACCTAGAAAAATAGTTTTCATTTGTTTGAGGAAAATATTATTTGAGAGTAGATTTATGAACAGAGCAGATGGTTTGGGTCAACAGACCGATTCTGTGATTTAAAACCTTCCAGAAATAATCCAAGTGTCGAACTTCATCAATGATACGTTATTTCCCCCTATGATTGTTTCGTATTGGCTTTCTCAACTCACCTCTACAGGTGACAGCCTAAGTCATAATTTTTGAAGTATAGAAATAGTTCTTGACTCTGCGTTAATAACTCTAGGTTCTAATTGTGATTCTAATACTAACCAGCTAAGTGACGTTGAGAAAACCACTTTGTGTCTTTTGTGCCTTTGTTTTTTCATCTGTGAAATGAGAACATTGAGATGAAGTAGGAAAACTCAATCTTTTTTCATCACAGACCCCTTTTATCCTGTGGATCCTTGCTGTCGCTGAGGGATATGTCCCAAAAGATTTGTAGACACCATATTTATAAATACCCAGTGTGGTGTGTAGTTGTTATCACTAAATGCAAGAAGTATAGCAGGCAGATTCATATGACCTCTTCGTAGCCTTAATGATTCTGCAATACAGGATGAAAATCATTTACAAAGTCATTAAAACAAATACTGTGGCTAAAATAAACTCTAGATTGCATTATGTTACATTACCAGTGTGGTAACACTGATAGTGCGTTTCCTTTCCTCTGTGTGAAACACAGGTGTGGCTTTCTTTTTTCTAAGTCATTTCACAAGGGCTCCTGGGTAGGTGACTTTGAATAGAGAGCAACAAGGGCTTATGCAGTGCAGGTATCATTGGTTGCTAAGCTTTGTAGTGCACACTGTGCAATGTGTGCCTGTGTGAAATAACAGATCCCGGAATGGACCTGCCTGGTGATTCTCCTAAGTTGAAACTGTACGTGCCAAGTCCGGCTGTCACAAGCCTCTGCTAGACTGCATGTTTTCAAAGATTTAGTCTCTCAAACCATATTTCCTAAGTAATAATTCCTTTCTCCAATTGGATTTGGCAAAGACATATAGTATTGTGGCTGACTCAGGTTTCTTATCAATGCACCATAATCAGTGTTCCCAGGATGAAATGACACATTCCCATCAAAAGCAAAGAAATTCAACATTCTTTCTTATAGATGAAGCTGTCTTATTGTGGATTTCATTAAGTCCAGTCAGGAGACAATAGCTTAAAAAGTTGTTCAAGGTCCCTTCCGTGTACCATTCTGTGATCCAGCCTTTAAGAAGAGGCCCTTTCTCTCTGGCTAGAACCATAGGATCGATACCCATTAACTGCCTGTGGCTAATAGCCTAGTATAACGATTGGACCATCTCAGCCCTTCTTCCTTCCACATCTCTCATCTCTACCTCAGTGTTGGCCTGTGCTGATGTGAGAAATGAGACATTATAATGTCAGCAGACAAGTGTGGAGCCCTGGCCATGTGTCAAACACTATGCCACAGACTAGGGGAGCAAAAATGAACAAGATAGAGGTCCCCCCTTGGTTAGTTTGCACTATAGTGGGGAAGGCAGACATGTACACAGACCATTTTAATATACTGTATAAGTGCTAAGGTTTGTATAGGGAGTGATGGGAGCTCAGAGGGATTCCTGGTGCTCCTCCATCAGAAAATGCTTCCGGGAGGAGGTGATGGCTGAGGTAAGTTGGCCAGGCCAGGAAAGGTGGAAAGTTCCAAGAAAAGTCAGTCAGAGGCATGGAACCACATAGCAAAGAAAGGGGAACTGCAGGTGCTTTGGTTTTACTTAACTGAAGAATTTCAAGTAGGGAGTGGAGAAGAAGTGGCAGGAGAACAGAGTAGGAGCTGGGGTCACAAAGGGCTTTCTGTGTCTCACCTGGATACTGGCCTCACCTGGATTCCAGCCTCACCTGGATTCCAAGAGGAAACTAAGAGGCACAGATTATACTTCAGCGTTCGTTTGTCTTAAGGCAGGGGCTGCTCTTTTGTACCCATGTCAGTCAGTCATTGGCCGAAATCTGTTTGGGGGTGGGTGCATGGCCCAATCTCCCATTTGGCGGAGGGCAAATCTCCCAAGAAGAGGGCAGATAGGAGCTTTGCTAGTGGCCAGGTCATAGCTACTGGGAGATGGGGCACCTGCTGCTGGGGAGTTAAATGGGATCTGGCAGAGCACCAAGGGCTTGTGGTTCGCCAGGCTAATAACTCCTCATCCTTTGGTACTCAGGTTAGATGGTGTCACTCCCCATCATGGGCCTTTCCTCCCTCCAGGTGTGGGTTAGGAGCGAGCCTTCCTGTGTGCTTCCACAGCACCTCTGCTTCCTCTCACTTAGCCTAATCAATTCCCCCAGTTAGGCTGTAAACACTGTGAAGGCTTAGCACCTACTACTGTGCCTGGCGTATAGTTGGGGCTCAAGGAATATCTAAACAGCCACCAAATCCTGTAAGCTGTCTCTTTTATTAGCCCCTTTGCCATCTTTCTGCCAACATGATCACCTCATAGCTGTCCCATTGCCCTTCTTTAGGTCTCTCTTGACACTACTGTGGGGTATTTTGTTTATAATAATTAATTACATCATTAAAAATAAAAACCAATCCACAACAAAAACATTCCCACTGGTTCCCTATGGCCCACAGAAGACAGTCCAAACTGCCTAACTAGACCTATAAAACCATCCATAATGGAGGCAGCCAGATGGCTCAGTTGGTTAGAGCGCAAGCTCTGAACAACAAGGTTGCCGGTTCGATTCCCACAGGGGCCAGTGAACTGCGCCCTCCACAACTAGATTGAGGACAACGGCTTGAGCTTGGAGCTGAGCTGCCGGTGGGCAGCCGGTTAGCTCAGTGATTGGAGCGCGGTGCTCATAACACCAAGGTCGCCAGTTCAAATCCTACATGGGCCAGTGGAGCTGCTCCCTCCACAACTAGATTGAAAAAACAAACAAACTACAAAAAACAAAACCCAACAAAAACCGTCCATAATGTGAACCCGATCTTCCTTTCCACCTCACTGTCCTCTTGATTAGAGCACTGCCCTGCTGGTCTTTGCGTGGCTTGTTTGTCCTGCTCCGAATCTTTGCCCTTGCCCATCTTGATGCCTAGGATGCTCTCTCTACCTCACCCTGGGCCTGGAGTTCCCTAGGCATTCTACAAAGTCCTGAAGAAACGCTGCTTCATCTGATTGTCTCCCTTAGGGAGCTTCCACTTTTCTGATCCCTCTAGTATTATTGATAGCACCATTCATTTCATGCTCCACTAGCATCATGAATTACACGTCCTATTGTATATCAGTCACATGTACTATTTTTCTCTCCCTTTCTAGACACTGCCTTCCTGAAGGGCAGGGATCATGTTTAGCACTTATTTTGTATCACCCAGGGCCGGGACTGGCTACAGAATTTGGGGGGCCCAGTACAAAATGAAAATACAACCTCTTTTTAAACAATGTAAGAATTTCAAGATGGCAAAGGCAGAGCATTAAAGCCAGCATCAGGCCCTTCTGGAGGCCCTTGTGATGCTGTGCAGGTCACATGCCCATAAAGCCAGCCCTGCCTAGGCCTCTGCATACAGTGGATGGATAATCAATGAACACTTTCAAATGAATGGATACAGTGAATGAATGGTGAATGGATGTATAATTACATAAGTTCAGTTTTTGGTTTTTTTTTTTAGTTCAGTTCTTTAAAAATCATCCTTTAGTTTGTAGGAGACACTTTGTTCCTAAAACTGAAGGAGGACAATGCTATACGTGACATTTATCAGCAGTTGACTGGAAAGCACTGGCTGAGGAGAGCCTGTTATGTCAGTGCTAATCATAGGAAGTGTTAAATGATAAATTTTAAAAGAGAATAAAGTTAACTCTCATACAAATATAAAATAAATGTATGTCAGCAATTGTATTTGCTCATCAATTAATGCGGGAACCAGAAAGGTGTTACGACTGGTTCAAAGGAAAATCCAAAGAGCAGACGTATTTACAGGCCATTAGGAATGCAGACATGAATTTGCTTAATAGATGAAAACCTGGCTGCTTCCACAAGGGTGGAAGGAATCAGTCTGACTGCTACCAGACAGAATGTGAGTTTCTAGGGACAGGAATTCTTTACATTATTACCAGTTTTCTACGCGGTAATTCCTATCTCTACAGAGTTGTAAAAGAGCCTAGTCAAAGACAAGGAAAGGCAGGGAAACCCTGATGGGTGAGCTAGTCAAGATACCAACTAAAATCCAGTCTTTCCCACTTTATATAGGAGAAGATAGGCCATGCAGGAGAGAGAGTTATCTTAGGTCACTAATCTTCACTCTGCGTATGAGCACCTGGAACTTGGGGGAAATGATTCTATTAATAGTTGTCACTTCTCTTGTTTCTGTTCCTGCCTGTGTAATCGAGATTGCCTTTGTTGAGAAGTTTTGAAGGAAAGTGTTTTTCCTTGGAACAATCAAGTTGGGAAAAACTCACTTCACAGCTGGCTCAGTGGTTTGGGACCATTGTTGTTTTTGGCAGGACTACCAGTTTTGTTCTCAAGAAAAGGTATAGAGTTATAAGTACTTTAACATGACAAATTCTGAACCTCTGAAGGGGAATGGGCAAACTGTAAACATTTAGCCATTCCAAACAGCCAGATAGATATGCATAATACTTACCAGAGTATGCATTAAATATTAACCCATTTGTAAATTATGGATTTCATCAACCTATGTACTTGTTGCTCTTTCTCCAGCAGCCAACACCATGATACAATTCAAAGAACTTAAACTAAATCTCACAGGTAAAATAAGACTTCCTTGTAGAAGATTCTGTAGCCTTGCTATTCAAAATGAAGTCCCTGGCAATATACTTGTTAGAGATGCAGTATCTCGGGCCACACTTCAGACCTGCCAGATTAGAATGCATATTTTACCAATACACTGGTGATTTGTGACCCTTTTACAGTCTGAGAAGTTCTGCTCTATAGTATTAAGCCCTGAAAGTCACCTCTAATGTCTTTTGATGTTTTCACAGGAATTGCCTATCTGTTTGCCAAAGCTTATCTGGTTTCCAAGAAACCACAGTACCTGGACACATGTATCCGATGTGGGGAACTCACATGGCAGAAGGGCCTGCTAAAGAAGGGGCCGGGGATTTGCCATGGTGTAGCTGGCAGTGCCTATGTCTTCCTGCTGCTATACCGGCTCACAGGAAACTCTAAGTACATCTACCGAGCCCAAAGGTCAGCTGTTCTTCACATGTATTTTTTTTGCCAAATGTTATTCTAACGAATTTTCTGAATAGGTAATAGAGTCGCATAGTTTAAAAAGTGTAAAAAGAAATACATCAACTATGCACTCTAAACAATTTAGTTTACTTCCCAGGAGATAATCAGTGTCACCAGTTTCTTAGTTATCTTCTCAGAGATAGTCTGTGTATATATACAAGCAAATAGGGTAAAAATATTTGCCTCTTTTTTTTAGACAAATGGTAGCAACTTGTTATTTTAGCAGTCACCCAAATAAGTGCATACACGACTTTTCATTTTTATTTTTGCATAGTATTACCTTGTATGAATGAACCATAATTTATTTAACCAGTCCCAGAGGGACATTTGGATTATTTCCAGTATTTTCCCTTATCAAGAATGCTATGATGAATAATCTTGTACATCATTTTGTACATGTGTGGTATATCTGAAACATAAATCCCTAGAAGTAGAATTTCTGGGCCAAAGGATATGTGTATTTGTGATTTTTTCTTTTATTGTGCTAAGAACACTTAACAGGAGATCTATCCTCTTAACATATTTTAAAGTTCACAATGCCATATTGTTAGTTATAGGCACACAGTGTCGTACAGCAGATCTCTAGCACTTATCTTGCATGACTAAAACTTTATACCCATTGAGCAATAAGTAACTCTCCATTTCCCTCTCTTCCCCCAGCCCCTGGCAAACACCATTCTATTCTCTGCTTCTATAAGTTTGGTTATTGTGGACACCTCATATGAGTGTTATTATGCAGTGTTTGTCTTTTTGTGACTGATGTATTTCACTTTAATTACCATTCTGACTTCTATTTTGACAGAATTTTTTAGAAAAATGAGTTTGTTAATTTTAATTCTGTACCATTGGGTAGATTTTGGAAACAAATCATTTTCAGTTTAATATGATGACACACTATACAGGCCAGAATACAATGAAACTGCTACTCTCACACATTGTTGGTACTCTTATAAATTGCTGTATATCATTTAGAAATTATTTTGAAAAGCACAAAAAATGTTTATCATATTATTTTTAAGTAAAACAATGTAGGATACCAAATATTATGCAGCCCGATGTCAACAATGTAATAAATCAATCAAAGCTTAGGGGGAAAAACGTTGGAAGAAGAGAGAGTAAAATTAACTGTGGGTTTCTTTTAAAGTATGCAGTGGTTGTCTCTGTTTTACAAATATTCCACTATAATATGTTTAAGTGAAAAAAATGAAAATTACCATATATTGAATGTTTGCTATATGCTCAGAGACTAACATATGATGTCTCTAATCTTCACAGATAACTTTATGCAATTCTGCAACTTCACCATTTTAAAGTCGATTAAGATATTTGCCAAAGGTCATATAACATGAAATTATCAGAGTTGGATATTTTAACTCTAAAGTTCTTCCTCTTTCTACTACACCAGCACTTCTTAATCTAGGGTTTGTGAATTTACTTGAGAAAAGTACTACGTCTCAAATTGAAATATAACATTTCCTTCAATTCTGAATATAGGTAATAAGCCACAGGACAATTAGCAGTATCTGTAATGAGATGACAGAGGTGACAGCACTTTAAATGCTGTTCACTACTAAAAATGTCACCAATAGATGTCAAAGATATTCACATATCATTATGTTACTATTTTTGCAGATATTGTGAAATATATTTCACTCCCATCATTAGTTAGAAATGTCCGCAATTATTAGACCCACTACTAGATCTTGTTATTTAATATGTTAATAAAGAATACATATGTTATTATATCACAAATTTGGTTTTAAAAATTTTGCTAACTGTGTTTTAATATAATTAATTTTCTTGGGAGTCCTGTGTGTTTTATTTTATGTATTTGACGACTTTTTTCTGAGACGGAGTCCAGACTGCCAAATAATCCATAGCACTAAAAAGGTTAAGACTCTTTGAAGCTCCATGAAGCTTCATTGTATAATTACAAATTTTGAATAAACTCTTAAGATGCATCATTATTCTACTGTTTAAAATTTTGAATTCTATTTAGAGATTGTTACATCTTCAGGAAAACAGTTGATAGAAAAATCGTACCAAACAAAATTGCAGTGTTTCCTGCTGATTTATTTTAAGCTGCCAGCAATAAGTCTAAGAACCCTACAAAGATCAAATAAGTAATTACTCTTCATAAGACCCCCTGTGTAGTAGCAATCATCTAAATTTATGGCAGGATCAGCCGTCAGGCCTTACCAACCCTTGAGCTCCAGCCTCTGAATTGGTGATTATTTTTGTTGTTGATGGGAAGAAGGAGAGCTAGTCAGGAAAGAGATGACATAGCTGACAGCACTTCAAATGCTGTTCACTACTAAAAATGTTACTCATGATAAATAATTTGAATAGGATTTGTGGCAAATTCCAGTAAAAGAAAAAAGCTCTTTCATAGAGAATTTAGAGGCCAGTGACTGATTTTTAAGGCAGATGGCCGAAAAATATTCTATCTTGCTATTTGATGTCATGATTATAAAATGTGGCTTGCCTTTTCCCATTCGTCGTATTCCCTTGTTTGCCAAAAGCAGATTGTCTAAAAACTTGCCCATTTATTTTCATAGTCTCTGTTCCGTGTCACATATAAATGAAACCTAGTTTAGCAATAATATGCCTGCAGAAAGATAGCATATTTACTTTTTTAAAAGAACAGTCATACATCAGCTTGCTTCTGTTCGAAATAAATAAAAGTATGGCTACTTATCTGTCTTTTTTATTTTTAATTGGATGACAGAAGGATTGAAATCCTCAGTAAATACCAAACTGCTATGCTTTGCAAATGCTCAAAATAGTTGAATTTGCCTGTCAACATGATTTGTTGTGAAACATATACCATTACATAATGGCTCCTCTGTAGGGCTCCTCTGTTTTTTTTTGTTGTTTGTTTGTTTGTTTGTTTGAACAGAGAAAAAGTCTTTCTTAAAACATTATACAATTCTGGAAAGAAAATGATGCTAAAACTTTAACTCAGCAGAGAGGAGAAAGAAGCAACCCAAGGACAATAATGTGGAAACACTCATGTTAAAACTCTTCATATTTTCTTCTTCTTCTCTTAGGTTTGCTGAATTTTTATTTACCGAGGAATTCAAGGCCGGTTCTCGGGTCCTTGAGAGTATATACAGCTTGTATGAAGGCTTCTCCGGGACGGTGTGCTTTCTGATCGATCTGCTGCAGCCCAGTCAGGCTGAGTTCCCACTCTTCAGCGTCTTTGTTTAGAAGGCTCCATCTCCTGCTGTGGCCCTGCAGAAGGTCCTGGAGATTTCCCGAGCCTACTTGAGGCAGTTTCCACACAAGCCACATTCAATGGTATCACAACCATGAGCCTTAACATTGCTGCCGGAAGGAAGGAAGGAAGGAAGGAAGGAAGGAAGGAAGGAAGGAAGGAAGGAAGGAAGGAAGGAAGGAAGGAAGGAAGGAAGGAAGGAAGGAAGGAAGGAAGGAAGGAAGGAAGGAAGGAAGGAAGGAAGGAAGGAAGGAAGGAAGGAAGGAAGGAAGGAAGGAAGGAAGGAAGGAAGGAAGGAAGGAAGGAAGGAAGGAAGGAAGGAAGGAAGGAAGGAAGGAAGGAAGGAAGGAAGGAAGGAAGGAAGGAAGGAAGAAGAGAAGGGAGGAAGGAAGGAAGGAAAGAGAAGGGAAGGAAGGAAGTAGGCAGGTGAAGGCAACATGATACCAGACTTAAGGGAAGATGGGCTGAGAACCTGCAAAATAAAGACACCACAAAACTCTTCTAAAAAGTATAGAGATTCAATAATTCAGGGACTGGATGTGACACCAGAGATCAGAGGAGAAAGAGAAAGAGAAATCATCTTTTTTTCAGTTAGGGCATAGAAAACAAAACTGAAATGTGGACTACGTGCCCATACTTTTGCAAATGGAGAGAGAATTTGACCATTTGTGGGTGCCCTCCACATCTAAATTCAGAAATAAAGACAATCTAAAGCTAAAATAATTGCCCAGCTGAAAACTGCTAGGAGGGATGAAGTGTCAGCTTGCTGAAGGACAAAAAGGGGAACTCTTGGCTATCCTATGCCTTTAGTTATTGAAATTCATGATTTTTACTGAATGAAGAACTTTGCATATGAATCTCTGTTTTTATCATTACCCTGGGCACTTGAAAGAAATCATATCATAACTTCATTTCAACCCTGAAATACAATTTCCTTAAGTCTTAGAGCATCTCTTTTCCTGGTTGCTTTTTCTTTCCTAAAGCTCAGTGAGAATAGTAAAATTCATAGGCTAGCAAATACTGTAGCAAGTGTTGCTGTCAAATGTTTTTCTCAATTTGAAGTGTGAGCTGTTATTGTCTATTGTCATTTTTTAAATGCCTATATAATTCCTATGAAGCTATTTACTGAACTGTAAAATATACTCCTGGTAAAAATCACTAATCTCAAAGATCAGGGTAACCACTACAAAAGTGTGATGTTTCTGCCTTTGATGGTATAATACTGTGTGCCCTGGAACAGACAGACACTGGCTGAAAAAGGAGCTAGTGATTGTGAAAAGAACGTAGCTCAGTTTTATACTGCTAGATTATGAGATGAGTGAACTCCCTGGCTAATCACCTTATCTTCCAAGACACAGGCTGCACTAGAAATTGTCTACAATACCCACTGAGCCAAGTTGTCACATTAAATTCAACCCTGCTGTACACACATAGAAGTTGTAAAACTACTTCAAGTCAATAGTGGTTTGTAGAACACTGTAGGAGCATCTGTCACTTCAATACTCAGAACACGAGTTTACCCCTTCCCTAGAACTTGGTCACTGGCAATTTCATGTATCAGAGTGGAGGAGAAAGTTATGTACTGTATAAGATTTAAGAATTATTTAAATAGTCATTAAATACGTGGATACGTGTAAACATTTTACATCTATCCCCATGTAAATGCAAGTACTTATTTAGTTCAGTAGTTCTAGATTCATATATGAACTTTGGGAAAAGTTGGGGAGTGTTCTGTTGCTGAAAAATATTTGTGGGGGTACGTGTGTGTGTTGTGTATGTGTTGGCATGTATGCATGTATGCGTGTTGTGTGTGTGTGCTCATTTTTCTGGGAAGAGGATGTCTGGCATTCATAGGATTCTCAAAGAATCTGTGACTGCAGAAAGTTAAGAACCTTTGTATATTTTGTGACTGTTTATGTTCACACGCATCAGAACAAACTAGGACAGAATGATTTTGAATAGCATGTACTTGTTTAGCTTCTTGTTTCATTTTCACATCCTCGGATATAAATATATAAAATTGGCCTCAATTGTTTATCTTTGAAAATACTTATGTTGGGGCCATACCACATAAATAGCTGCTTTCAGATGATTCCTAAAGTTGGATTCTAGAAATTCTTTCAAGAATAATCAAGGACCTCTCAGAAAGCCTTAAGACAAAATGCCTTTGACAATGTAGGCTCCTTTTGAAATGATAGTGGTACCTACCTTCCACCATCTGGTTTTAAATTCATTTCATTTGACCCCTATGGGCTGAAGGTAATAAGCATCTGATAAACAGGACTTTATGGAACACATGCTTTTTTCATCATCCAGAAAGCCTTTGAGATGCTTTAGGGAATTGGTCCAAAGTCTCATAGCTAGGAAGGGGAAGCGTGAGGATTCAAATCCAGGTTTCACTTCCCAAGTGTATTTATCCATTATTCTAGACTAGAATCTGGGGCTATAGCAGTGAACAAAACACCCCTGGAAGTTATCTTCTGTTTCTGTTTGCGGATCCACCATTCATCCTTGAGACCTAAAACCTAAAACACTAAGAAGTGATAATCTAGCTCAAAATATCAGTTTCATTTCTGGGAACTTCAGAAAAACTGGACTCATTCTTGCTCACCTGCCCTTTCAAGGTCCAGTATGGTAACTGACTTTGTTGTGCTGACCATTGTGAAAAGGCAACCCTTTTGTGTGTCAAATCCAAGCAAAGGCCATGTTTGAGTGTGTCTATGAATTGACACCTCGGTAAATTAGAAGCCAGGGTAAGCTTGTTTAGCAGTTAAACATGTTTTTTTTAAGTTTT
Organism: Rhinolophus ferrumequinum; assembly: GCF_004115265.2. Taxonomy (NCBI): domain Eukaryota; kingdom Metazoa; phylum Chordata; class Mammalia; order Chiroptera; family Rhinolophidae; genus Rhinolophus; species Rhinolophus ferrumequinum. The sequence continues at coordinate 95,845,568 of NC_046284.1, read as the reverse complement.
AATTTTCCTGAAAGAGTAGAATTATAGGTTTGGGAAGGTCCTTTTCTATCTTGTTTTCCCAAGAAGAGGAAAAAATATCCCTAAGTGTTGCTATAAAAAAGTGTGGCATGTCACTTCTTTAATTAACCAATTAGTTCCCTTCTACATTATTTTTGAATAGTGCTTAATCAAGCATCTTGCCTCTTGAAGGCTATGGGGGCATTTTCACCACAACTAGTCTAACTTTAATATTATTTACTATATGTATTAATAGAATGAACTGTTGTAAACCCTGAAGGTAACAGTGGAAATATTTGAGGATAGATTGAAAGAATCTCTGAACAATGGGGAGACTGCATTATTCTTTGAGAACACCAAGTTTTGGGGACATAGTTCAATTTTGTGTATTTTGTTGCACTAACACAATTATGTGCCTTCTCTTCCATACGTACCCTAAAATATTATATATCTTCATTATGCCCAATCTCATATCAGTCATCGGTTTTTACTTTTCTTGTTCCATTTGTAATCGGATAAGTGAGAACAGAGATTGACAGCATATATTCCCCTGTGATTCAGGTAACTGACTAATTATTAAACAGTAGTATTCACTTTCTGATAACTCGAGAAACATTTTCTTGGTCTATGCTAAATTGGAACTCTTCCATGGCAATTTGTATCTTTAACTTTCTTTGACACACTAAGACTTTAATTAAGGTAGTACTCAAATTGTTTCAATCTCAATAATTTCAATGCAACAAACTTAAGTTTGTGATATAATCATATTAAGGAAACATGATTAAAAGGAGAAAAAAACACGTGAGTAATGCAAAGAGCCCTGTGTTGGAAATCTTAAAACCTTCCTCTGCCACTTCCACGGGCAATCATCATCATCACCATCATCACCCTCTCCACCTCATAGAGTTGTCGTGAGGATTGTCAATGATGAAATGGATATGACAGTTTAGTAATATGCAGCTCCTTTACATATTTAAAGGGGACACTATTCTATGTACCTATTACAATGCATAGGAAATCATGCTCAATTATGACTTCTAATAAGTATTTCAGCCAAATGGAATCTCCATATGTGGATGCAGTGCTCAGGGTCTGGATCACTTGATGGGTAAAAACAAAGTGTATGTTTTTTATATTCTAGAACCAATCCTGACTATGGCATTTGTGCCTCAGAAGGTTCTGATTCACTGGGGCGTAGTATATAGGAATAGACTGGTTTAGCTCAAGAACTCCTTTTAATGCAAATATTTATTTTGCTTGCTGGAAACAAACAATTACAGTGCCAGTCGTGTGAGAAAAGGAGTTGGCAGGCTAGATCTACCGGGCAAAAGTGGACTGGGAAGTAAAATATTTTGGGTTGAGTTTGGTCTGCACTTTAATTCAGCCTCAGAACTGCATGACATAGTGATAGAAATATATTCTCAGTCACATATAAGGCCTTCTTTTGGGGACCTTGGTTATTTATTCAACATTATCCCAAATTAATAGCTAAATAAGTAAGCCTCATATTCACCAAAGCCATGTGACCTTGGCATAAACTTGGCAAGGAAAGCAAACGAGAAGGCAGGCAAAAGGTGGGGGAAAGCTTTCTGCAGCTCAGCATCTCAGTGGGAGTTGAGGATGCACATTTAATGGGTTTTATTGCTTCCTGGGACCTCTAATGCTCCCTCCCTAATTCAGCAACTTCTTGTCCTTCTCCTCTTTTAATAGTATATTCTGATTTTTTTTTCCTATGTCTGCTTAATCATTTGACCTACTTTATCCTGAGAGGGCAGGTTTTCTCCTTATGTCTTCCATCCATGTCAATTTGTAGCTAAGCTACAGGCTCAATAAGGCTGGACTCCACTCTGGACCGAAGGGTCGGCCTCGAAGTCAGCAGCAGGAGTTGGGCCCATTCTGTAGACAGATCACAGGTCCCGAACAAGCCACCTCAAGTGCAGCTGTGCATCAGAAGAGAATGGTGACTGCATTTATCCTGCTTCTCCTCCTGGCCGTTTTATTTGTACTGTTGTGGAAAAAAACAAAAGTTGATGATGACATTAAATATCTGGGCCTGTTGCATTATCATAAGTCTCATCATGGGGGTGAGATCCCTCTCCTGATCTTTAATTGAAAGTGCTAATAAATAGAGGCCTGATGAATGATGCCTTTAGGGTTTAAAAAACATTTGATTTGATTTTCTTAAAGTATTGAACCCTGCCATTCCCATCTAGACTCTTCCACAAATGGCAGTCTCTAATCTGCAGAATTCCCTGCATCTTTTGCCTTTGTGTACCTGTTACCCCTCTGAACTGAATTTGAAAAAGTATTTAAAATGAAAACCAAATCATCCATATTTTTGTTCTTTGGGGAGGGGGGTTGTTAGTGAGCAGTACAATTAAAAGAGCAGACTATCCTTTCTTTTCCTTGCCTTTCTCCTTCCTGCACAATATGGAGGAAAAAGAGGGCGAGAGGGAGAAAAGATACACAAGGCTTGACTGTCAAGGACTGTGAAAACAGTTTGCAGGTACTTGCTGTTTGTTTCCCCTTTGGTTTTTCTTAGTGCCTGTAGGACTGTGTGTGTGTGTGTGTGTGTGTGAGAGAGAGAGAGAGAGAGAGAGAGAGAGAGAGAGAGAGAGAGAGAGAGAGAGATCGAATGACTTAGGGAGAGTCAGTATCACATATGAAACAAAACCGAACATTGAGCTATTAGATATATCTGAGTGAACGGATATATGCAAGCATACATTGATTAATGAGTGGGTCTTCATTGGGTGTTAATTGCTGTCTAACAAATTAGCACATAATTAATGAGGGCCCTAGTTATACTTCTAGTTGTCTGTCTTAAGCATTCATTTTCATTAAAACTTCTGCCATGTTTAAGCCATTAGTAGCCATCTGTAGAAGACAACAGATGTGAGTTTCACAGAGCCACAAATGTGAGCCACACATGTAATTTAAAAATTTTCTCAGTCGCCAGATTAAAAAAGTGAAGACAAAAAAGTGAAATTAATTTTAATCATGTATTTAACTCAGTATATCCAAAATATTATCATTTCAACATGTAATCAGTACAAAATTATTAAGATATTTTACATCTTTTTGGTACTGAATCTTCAAAATCTGGTGTGTATTTTTACACTTACTGCACATTTCAAATCGGACTAGTCACATTTCAAGTGCTCAAGAGCCACATGTGGCTTGGCCTCTGTATTGAAGAGTGCAGGTTTCATAGTAATGATAAGGTCTTCTTTCTACAGCTTACGTATGTTTTTGTTCTTAGGAGAGAAAAGGGCAACAAAACACGGCATGTTACTTGATTACTGAGGTGTTTCCTCAAATGCAGAGCACTAGTACCAAGAGCTGCCCTGTGGAAAAATATGTTCTGTGATTAAGTAAGTTAGGAAAGTTCTATTCTTTTACCCCCTTTTGGAGATTTACATGGTGGATTAATGTATCAGAGACTCTGAGAAAACTCTCCTTGGGTAAAGAAACCAGTTTGAAGTTGTTGAGTTCTGTGTCGCTCAAGTTCAACCTCCTGATCGTCACTGTTGCCCAGCCACTGCTGTAAAAACATGGTTAGTGTCTGGCATGGTACATTTATGGTATGCTTATATTTGTTTTTTTTCCTACAGAGGAGTGTTAACACCCCTCCCCTCACTCGACACCCGCTGCCCCCCATTAAAGATACTAGAACAATGGTTCTGTCCCAGAGTATTATTCCCTATTATCTTGCACTCACAGAAACCTGAGGTCTTTCTTTACTATACTTTTGGGGACGAGAATTCCAGAAATTGCCACAAGTATCTATATAAGAAAAACTTTGTGTCTTCCCCTCCTCCACTCTTTTGGGAGCCTATCTCTACTTATTCTTTGTATTCAGAATCACCTGAGAGCCAAGATATAGCTTCTTGTTCTGGAACCACCTAGTAAATTGAAACCAGCTGATGGCTTAATGCCTTGCACATGGACATAGATCTTCAAAAAGTACCTAAATACACACCTTCTTCTTATTCTTCCAGAAATTATGAGCACTCTAAAAAGATGAGGGGAGAAACATCTCGATTTGTATACATATGTGTAAACACAGAATACAGTTTCCTAAGTAGTAATACCGGTCCTGCTGATGCTTTCTTTTTATATTTTGTGTGTTGTTTTAATTTACAGGCTTTAACGTGTACTGTTTTTGTCAAGTGTGTAAAGTAGCTGTGACTTAATCAGTTTAAAGAAGATATAGACTATACTTGGCAGCTGTCAATCTTTACCAAATGATATTTTTGCTTTTGTTTTAGTGGGACCTTTGACGCTGCTCGCATAAGTTTTGTTTTATGATCTGTGCTTACATGGCAATTACCAATTAGAAATAACTTCTGTCACTGAATTTGGCCCAAGTTGACTCTAGTAATCTTTATATGTAGATGTATTCAAATAAGAAGATTGACTTAAATGATCAGTTTTGTCTGTTTTTTAGGACTTTAGTTTTTTAATATTAGAGATGTCTTCTGGAGACTGCAGCTGCAGTAGAATCCCTTTGCTTTTGAAAATGCAAAATATACCATGAGTTTTATATAGACTGTCCAGGAATGGGATTGGGACATTCTAAGTGCAAAAGTTTGGTTTTAGAATCCTTCTAATAATAAAGGGCAGCCCATTCTCTAAAAAGGTGACAGCTTTCCCAACTTTGAACATCTGGGGGAGCTCTACTTGGAAAGGAAGTCTGAATTTTAATTTCATGGATTTAGTGGCGCTAAATTAACAAACATTTTAAAAATGGATTTTGTAGAATCCAGTTATTAGGGGAAACACTTTGCAAAGCCATATACGGGAATAGTCAAGCACCACATGTTAGTTTTGGAATGTGCATTTCCCAAGCGAATAGAATTTACCAAAAAGATTTTTTGCACAATTCACAATACTTACAGAAATATGATTGTATCATTGGAGGAATAAAGCTCACCTTCCTAATGATACATTTCATACTCAATAGTAAACTAGTGCAATTCCTTAATTATTTTGGGAGATATAAAAGAATAATCTGCCAATAGACTATAATTGCTTGTTCCTAATTATATGTAGGAAAGAATACATACTATTATTTAAAGTAGTATTGAGTTTTGAAGAACTGCTCAATCAATTAGTATATTAATAGATTTGTCTCAGCACAAATGCAGTTAAAAACATAAAATTATGAAAAATTAACCAAATAATAGAGAGTAGTTATTACTACTTTAAAATCCTACTTATTTCCATTAGCATTAAATCCAATGCCAGTTATCTGTATTATATAACTAAAATTTTGAAAGTCCTGCACAGAAAACAAGAAGCTTCTTCAAAAATGCCTTTTTGCCAAAAACAGGTTCTATGACCTCTTGATAATTATTATATATTTCTTTAGAGGTACCGTGAGGCGCTTTCAAAGACATATCTATAGCAGTTAGGTCTAAATTTAGAGCAGAACATTCTGTCAGATATTTTACTATATCACAAAATGTTGTAGTACTGTATTTTATAAAACCAAATTCTCAAGTATTCTGGTCTTACATATTATTATACCAAAAAACCCACTTTCTATAAGTCTATTATTGTGTACATATTTTTAAAAATAATGGATATTTCAGTCCTAGCAAGAAAGTATAATGCAATACATGACATTAAATTGATCTTTAGTAAAAATCCATTTAGGTATTTGACAGGGAAACTAGCAATCATAAGCTCGGATGTATACATTTTTCTCAAGGACAAAAAGGCAAATGATAATACATACAGACATAGTCAATGGGGCAAGTTACTAGCTGGTGTGCAGACTGAGAAGGATCAACTTGCAAATGCTCATCAGATTTTAGCTTTTGTTATTGGTTGTTCCTGGAGGGGGAAGTGCTGGCCTCCTCTTTCCGAGTGCCGAGTGGAGTGCGGTTTGCTCACAGTCAATGCATGGTATAATGAAATCTCTTTAATAGCAGGATTGAGTCAGACGCTTAGAGATGTACCTTACTGTTTGTTTTTGTTTGTTTTTTTAATTTTTTTTAGTACAATGCTCTGGATCTTTAGATCTCACTAAATGTTTTTAAAACTGCTGTCACAACGTTCTAAACACTGTGATCTTTCCAGATGTGTTTTCTGTATTAGTTTTGTATTGTAGAAAATAATTTGCCATAAACTGGACTCTGTAGCGTTTCAAGTGATGTTATTTATTGGCGTCTCGCCCCTCCCCCAATTTATGTACAGTCTATTTAATATTACAAAACCTGTGATAATCCTTTGCCTTAAAATAAAATCTAATGCTAAATATTGAGTGTGCTTTAATTAATAATTCTAAGCTACATATTTTTCCTTTAAAGCTTAAGACCGTGTCAAATACAGTATTACAAAAATACTCTGTGGAGTGTTGCTGCCTATTCTTTATTTGTGACAGTGTGTGTATCTTGATCCTGGACATGGTGGCCTGCAAGGTTCTATAAATAGACATTAGTAATCCTTTTAGAGAATGGGCCTGGCACCCCTCAGCTGTCTGCTGAATCCTCTCCTTAACCCTTATAGATTTTCCCGAGCCACGCAAGAATGAAGAAAAACAGCCCTTCATGTTCTCGCCCTTTACAACTTTTGTCTGGATTCCTATCGAATCTTCACATTCTATTTGTGTTGACGTCATTTTTCTAAATAGAAAAATGCCAGAGATGCCTGCAGATTGATGGAATCACCTAATTTCATCAGGAAAAGGGATCGTGGCATTATTAAAGTACAATCCCTTATGGGACAGGTTAGGACCTGAATTTTTGAGATATTTAGTGGCCTGTGCAAGCTCCAATGGACAAGGTGGGCTGAGCTCATCCTGATGTCCAGAACGTTGTCACATATTCAGTGAGTGAAAAGGAATTGTGTTAGTCTTGGGACTGGCACACACCAGCAAGCAGAGGTTATGTCCTAGGCTAGGAAACCATTTCCTTATTAGGCCCTGATCTTTACCCTGAGTTAGTCACAGTTGTAGAGGAATACATTTTGTAAGCAGTTTTTCTGGGAGGGATGGAATTGGCTTCTAAGGATTATCTCTGGTGCTCTTTCGTCATTGGAAGCAATACTTCAGACCGCTCTATTTAGAAGGCTGAGGGACAAGCTTACTTGGCCCAGTAAAAAGGTAAATCCTGGGTGCATGAGAATATACTTGTACTTTGAAAAGCATCTGTATGGTCAGGTTATTTTTAAATGACCGGAAAAGCTGGCCCTTTGAGGAACTGGGCGTTCCCTAGGCCCAGAAAATAGGGATTGGGCTGGAAACACATCCAGACCCTCACTCTGGGGCCCATCGTTTGCAGTTTTTCAAAGGGATGTGAACCGTTTCTAACGCGATGCCGGCCAAGGGGCTCTAGGACCCAGCGGAAGCGCGCGGGGCCGCAGAGCCGCGGAAGCCTTTGGGGCTCCACCGCGGGCTGTCGTAAGACGCGAGTTCGCGGCCCGCCCGGGGACCGTCGCCGCCGAGACGCCGCAGACATTCTGGCGCGCGGGCGGCGCACGGTGCGCGTGGGCGTGTCTCAGCCGGGCTGCGCTCCCCGCCCCGTCGCAGTCGGGTCGGTTGCCCCCAGGCCCAGCTCCAGCGCCTGGGCCCGGTGCCCTCGGCCGGCAGCGCAGAGCGCGGGAGCCGGCGCGGCCGGGCATGCCGGGAAGCCCTCGGGCCGCTGCTGCCGCCACTGCGTCCGCCCGCGGTGAGCGCAGCTGACGCGCGGAGATGAAATTCCCGGGCTCGGTGCTGGCGTCCGTGTTCCTGTTCGTGGCCGAGACGACAGCGGCGCTATACCTGAGCAGCACCTACCGCTCGGGCGGGGACGGCATGTGGCAGGCACTGACGCTGCTTTTCTCGCTGCTGCCCTGCACGCTCGTGCAGCTCACACTCCTCTTCGTGCACCGCGATTTCAGCCGCGACCGGCCGCTAGTGCTGCTGCTGCACCTGCTGCAGCTCGGGCCCCTGTTCAGGTGCGTGCGGGACCCCGGGCCCCAGGCCGCAGCCCCGGGCCACCACCCTAACCCACCCTGGCCAAGGGGGGGCGGCCTTCCGGGAGGGACAGGTGGCTGGACCCGGACCAGGCCCAGGCCGGCCCGCCCTGCCCCTCAGCCCACCGTTCCAGTCCCAGGAATGCGACAGGATCCTAGGATAGTGGCAATAAAGCTGGGCGTATCGCGTTCTTGTTAGGTTCTTGCCTATGAAATTGCCATCGTTCAACAGAATTTGAGCGACACAAATGGCAATTTCAGGTGGTTCGATCCCCTGAAATCCAAGATTTGTTTGCGGTCAGGTGGGCTCTGGCAGGATTGGCTTGTGTCATAACATACCCTTGGGAAGTGTGTCTTACATCACTGTGAGAGCGAGAGCGGGGACAGATTAATTTATCAAATACGCTGAGTTGACTGTGTTCCAGTCACTGTTCTGAGCGCTTTACAAATACTAATGTATTCAGTTGTCATAAATAACTAGAAATCCACGTATCAGTCTTTCCTTGTACGTGGAAACATACGGGGTTGTAGAAACGTCTTCTGGTCCTGCCTCACTTACAAACCTAGTCCTTGAAGCTGGAACACAATGTGCCATGAAGACATTTATTTTCTGCAGTGTGTTAAGAAATAAAAACTCATTTCGGGAAATTAATTTTCATTAACACAAAGCAAGAGAAGTACATGATAATGTAGTAGACTTTGGCTTATCCAGGCACATGAAGAGAGTTCAAAATGTGTTTTTTCAATATCTTTCATCTCTGTAAGAAAAGCAAAACAAAGGGTTTCTATCTGGATTAGAAATAAATGTATAATGCTAAACTTTAGACATAGATGATAGAGGAATTGGAAGACATAGCAAAGCCGGAGATGCACCTCAGCTGCCAGAAAATTCAGCTAGCCAGGGACCTTTCCTACCAGGAAATATCTCCAAAACACAAAGTCCAGTAGTAAGATGGGTTTTATAGGGCCCTGTTATAAAACTTTGCATTTCATATTAAAGACAGTTGTCGTCCCAGGTGACACTCAGAATACCAACATGTAGTTTACACATAGTCAGGACAAACTTGGTGAACAAATTTTCCACAAGCTGCAGAATTCTAGAAAAGAAGAAAAAGGTACACTGGCGGAAGTAAGGAGTTGCTACTGACATCTTGAGAGCAAGGGAAGAGTTGGGTAAGAGAGAGAAAGAGAGAGAGAGAGAGAAGTAGAGAGAGAATAAGAGAGAGAGGAGAGAAAGGGAATGGGGAATTATAAAAGTCCTGTATCCTGGAACCATTTAGTGAGGAGAGAGTCCTCCCTCTTCAAGTAGGCCACAGTTTCCTGATTGTATTGTCACTTAGTAGAATCAACGTGATCTGACTTTGGGCAGTGCACTCATCATTTTTGAACCTCATCTGTGAGAAGAAAACTCATTGCTGGTGATGTTTAAGTAAAGTGACAGAGAAAGGGAACTGACATTTCTCAAATGCTTCTTGTGCTAGATGGTTTGGTAGGTGCTTATGTGCCTCAGTTCATTCAATCCTCATCATGAAGTAGATATACTTGTCCCCATTTTAGAGATGAGGAAAATGAGATCCTAGACCACATTCACAAGGCTTCTTAGAAATGGAGGTGAGTGAATTACGTTCCCTTACACTCTGTGAAAGGAAAGAAGGCAGAGGAGTGTGGAGTACATTTTATCAATTGTTCCATCTTAAATTAAGAAAGGTTGGTCTTCTTGGCACAATTTAAAAACACAACCTAACTAGCCATCTAGGTAAATGATAATATCATTTAAAATGGTATTGAAATGGTGTTACCATTTAAAATGTTTCTAAAAACTAAGAGTGACCTAAGACAAGTTAATGATATAATATTATGCATAGAAATAGGATGGCACATATAAACCTCAGCTCAAGGAAATATACCAACTTGTTAAGAGTGGTAATTTCTGGATGGTGGAGAGATGAGTGATTTTAATTTTCTCCTGAAAAATATGGAAAAGTAGGTAATTTTCTTCTTTATCATATACCTCTCTACATTTTTCAATTTTTACAGTAAAATATTTTAACTTCATTAAAAGAAAGAAAACAGTGGATGCTTTGAAGAGAACTTCTCAGCTATAGGAAAGGTTTCAACACCAAAAAACACGGATTTCCAGAAAATTCTAAATGGGTCATTGTCTTCTTGGGGGAAAAAGAAAACATAAAAACAAAGCAACAAACAGCTCCCTTCTGTCAACAAGGACTCTCTCATTCTAATGCAGCTGATTTATTTCAAGGAGATATTGGACCCATGATCTCAGAGCTGAGATACACAAAATGCGGTTCCAAGCCTCTTAGCTTCCAGATGAAAAAAAAAGCAATTTGATGTTGTGTATTAGCATGACTTAATATTTCATTGAAAGTCCTTCCTGCTGACTGTTTGATTCTATTTTAATTTTAAGACTTTACATAAGGATCAACATTATTTCCACCATACAAAGGAGAGTCTTGGTGTGTTTCTTTCCCCTCCTTATCCATTAGACTTAGTAATATTTGGAACTTGTTTTTGGAAAATGTAGCTCTATTTATTTTGGAGTGCATGCTACTTATTCCAGCCCATACTCTTTTTAGGTGAGGTGCTGTTTTTAAATTCACTCAGTTAAACTGCATTCCATTACGCCCTAATGATAATGGGCCAGATCCTACACACTAACGGCCCTGCTGCTTCTTTCCTATAGGGAAGCATCAGCAGAACACCGTATTTCGTTTATGTCAGTTTTATATTTAAAACTGAAGTTGCAGTTTGTATGGTGGTTTCCTCATTAAGGCTGGGTTTGAATGATAACATAGAATAATGCCTTGAATTTATTTTTTTTCCTATTTTAAGGACAATCTTACTGTGAATGATAATAGATATTGTATAAAAATGGGGAAAACATCTCTGACCACCACCAACAAAATATGTTTATCATTTTTACAATTATGTTAATTTTATAAATTAATTGGCAGAAGGAATAAATATAAATGACTTACTACTTCAAGGAATTTCTTTCCATTTTTATTTGCTGATATAACGAGGGAAAAAAAGGTACATGGAAATCTGGGTTTATAAAATAAAAGCTAAGAAGTTCCAGTAATATTTTATAGAACATTACAAAGTGATTCACCACAGTATTTCTTTCTATAGTAAACTTTCAAAAGACTTTAAAAAGAATAATAGCCTAAATTTGAAGAACATTTTTTTTGTTTGTTTCCAAAGTGCTTTTACATATTTCATTCCCTCCACTGTAAAACCTTGTGAGCTAACTGTCACTATCTTTGTTTTACACTTGAGGAATTGAGGCCCAGTGAGATTATGCAAGTGGCTTTTCAAAGGTCACATGGCCCTTTCTATTTAACCAGTTTGGTTCTTGTGTAGCCTCACCAAGCATGTGTGTCATAGGAAGATAAATGTGGCATATAGGAAATCATAGTCAGTATTTCTTTTGAAAACGTGTTTTTATTAACTCCCTTAGTGGCTCTCTGTTACCATAGGTTACTGACACCAATATGCATAGTTTCAGCTAAGGAATGAACTCCTTCCACTATGATGCTTGAAAGTGTGATAAAGTGAAAAACAAAAAAAGAAAAGAAAAGGTCAACCTGCTGATTATCTACATTAGGGGTTGGCAAACCTAGTGTAGGGGTTGACATTATCTACATTAGGGGTTTGTGCCTCACAGGCCAAAACCCCCCACTACCTGTTTTGTAAATCAAGTTTTATTGGAACACAGCCACGCTCATTTATGTACTGTGTATGACTGATGTTGAGCTATAGTGGCAGAGTTCACTATAGAGACCGTAACCTGCAAAGCCTAAAATACTTACTCTTTATAAATACAGAAAGTTTGCCAACCCTGACAACGCTGTAGACAACTTTTTCTACGTCATACTGAAAAATTACCTTGAATTTCATGACAGTATTTACTTTGCGGCTGTATTTAAACAACCTCTCAAGCAAAAAAAAAAAAAAAAAACCAAACAAACGAAAAAAACAGGTTTGGATTTGGAGTCATTGGATGAGTCTTGGAGAATTCCAAGAAGAAATAGTAATTTGTTTCTTACCAATTTTCTTAACCAGTAGTGACAAGCAGTGGAAGTATTAGGGGCTTTCACAAATTTATTAAACATCTACTAAGTGTGAAACTCTATGCTATGATAAATGCATTAGTTGGAAAAAACAGTGGATGGCGAGGGCATCCACCTGGGCTTCAAGGATACCTCTGTGTAGCTCATCCAGAGACATTCTTTGATTTCCGTTGCTAGATACTGAATTTCCATTTTCTCTTCCAGTCTGTAAATGCTGCTTGTTTAATTCAGCCCCCTCCTCAGCATCAAGAGAATTGCTTTCTCCTCCCAACCTTCATTTCATTCATTCACCTCTTAGCATGTGCTGGTGTCTCTTTCGTTTGTTTAGTCTTTAAAAATGCTAAGCTTGATTTTATTATTCAGGTACAACATCTGTTGAAACGACAGAAGAGTAGAAACAGCTAAGCATAATTAAAAAATAAAAATCTTATAATTCGACTGCCTAAAGAGAACAATTCTTAACATTTTGTTGTATATCCTTACTAATATTTTTACAGCAGTGAGCTGGTAAATTGTCTTGGGGGAAAAAGCCCTGATTTGCAGTGTTTGATGATTTCTGTGATGGAAATATTGCCAGCATGGCCTATTTCAGGCTACCAGTTGGTTGATAATGGGCTCACAAAATTCCTAATTATTTAACAGTCTCTTGAGTCAGCATGAGCCAGCTCAAGCACTCCACTGTTTATGTGTAAGTGTGTGTGAGATTTGTATATATTTTTATACATATGTAATTTTCTTTTTACAAAAAAATGGAATTTCCTATATATATTCTATTGTAATGTACTCCTTTTACTTACCAAATATAGTAAACATTTTTATGTATCAGTAGATGTATGTCTATACCTTCAATTTTAAGGACTGAATAATATTTAATTGAATATATATATTATGATTTATTCAATCATTGTTTTATTTTGGGACCTATATAGTATTCCTAGAATTTTGCTATTGCAAATAATGCTATGATTCAAGTTCTTGCAATAGGTTTTTTTCCAAAGTGAGTTAATATATGAGAAATATTTTATGAACTGAAAGTGCTGTATAAATATTAGTTGTACTTACTATTTATTATCCTTATTATGTATATGTCCCATTTTCCCATTTAGAGTGCGAGCACCTCTGAATGAGGCAGGCATGTACAGCTGTCTTTGCATTCCCCACAGCACTTAGCAAAGTGTGTCTACATTCATCACATATTTGAGAATGAAGACAATGGTCGACTTATTGTCTTCTAGTCCTTGTGGTCACCGGTCTAACAATGTGAAGTTGCTAGGCCTCAAATAGTCCTTAGTCATAGATTTTAGTTTTCCTCAGAGCAAATTCAATTGGATCAGCTGGACTTGAACTCAACATGAACTTCATTATTTTCGGCTGAACAAAGTGGTCCAGGATGTTTTACATCTTTTTATGTAATGCGTTAATATGTCTGTAACCCCACCCCGACAAAATGTAGCAGAAAAACCTCTCTCTCTCCCTCCCTCCCTCCCTCCCTCCCCCCCTCCCTCTCTCTCTCTCTCTCTCTCTCTCTCTCTCTCTCTCACACACACACACACACACACACACACACACACACACTGCTATGTACCTTCTTTCTCCCAGGAACAAACGAACAAAGGTAAAACTCACAAAATATGTCCACTTTGTATTCACCAGAGAGGCTCTTGCATTTTCTCTCTTACATCAAGTTTTATTATTTCAAATTATGAGTGAATTCTCATTGCCACAGTTGCCACAGGGTGAGAGTACACAGTTAACAACATTCAATAAAATAAGTGAAGCCATAAAATCTTCCGGTGGCATTATATGGTTGTTATAAAAATGTGTGTAGGGGAGAAAATGTCCTTTGATAATTTTAAACCTAAGACCATGAGCATTTTTCTTATTCCTAGAAAACCCCCATTCTTCCCTGCATTTTATTAGGAAAATTTTTGAACATGCAGAAGACAACTTGAAAGAATTGTACAGTGAACACCCAAGTACTAACCACCTAAATTCTGTAATTAACATTTTATTTCACACGTGTCCATCCCTCTATCGATCCATAGTCCATTTGTGGTGTGTGTGTGTATGTGTGTGTGTGTGTACTTGAAAGTAAATCACACACATCAGTACTCTTCTTCCCTTTCGTATCCGTATCATTACCTAAAGAGGAAAATCCAATTTTAAAATCTAATTTTAAAAGGCTGACTCTGTCAGTCTAGCAAGGTGACTGGTTAAGTCTCCATTCCTAAGGTAGGCGTGAAATTCCATAAATAAGACATAGCTGGCAGGCCCCCAGGCGTGATTGACTTTAGTCATGTTCCACAAGGACTTACCCAAGCAGAGAGATAGGAAAGATAGTGTGGTCTTCCAGGGGAATGCTAGATGGCAAGCTGCTCTGTGCTGGGGGATCTCTCAGCTATAGCTGCTCTTTAACTGAGGAAATTTGGGACATCTGTTAGATGTGGAAAAATACACACACACACGGAGAGAGCTATCTATATACATATGTGTGTATATGTATATATGTGTGTGTGTATATGCATGTGTGTGTGTATAGTGTGTGTGTACGCACACACATATTCTGTATTATCTCCATAACAATGTGCAGAGTAGGTGTTACCTCTGCTTTATAATTGAGGGAAATGGCTCAAGGGTTAAATCACTTGCTCAGGGCTGTATACCGTGTTTCCCCGAAAATAAGACCTAGCCGGACAATCAGCTCTAATGCGTCTTTTGGAGCAAAAAGTAATATAAGACCCCCTTATATGATATAAGACTGGGTCTTATAGTAAAATAAAACCAGGTATTGTATTATATTATACTCAGTCTTATAGTGAAATAATACCTGATCTTATATTAATTTTTGCTCCAAAAGATGCATTAGAGCTGATTGTCCGGCTAGGTCTTATTTTCGGGGAAACATGGTAAGTGTCAGGATGGAAACTGAACATTTTCCTGTGGCTCTGGAGGCCAAACCACTTCCTGTTCTCCACTTGGTTTCCTTGCCTCAGTGGACATCAGTGTCACCTGTCAGTTGGTTCGCACTCAGGTCCGGTTGGCCTGCTGGAGCGCCTCAAGAGGACGGCAAGCTCAGAACTGGTCCTAGGAGTGGATGATTTTAGAGGAGGGGCTGCAGTCCAGAGTAGCCCAGTCAAGGCTTTGAGAATCAGGCTAAGCGTAAGCGGGGTAACTGAGAAAAGACAGAATCCTGTCTGCCTCTGATTGTCATGACTTGTGGATTTGTTTCCAGGTGTTTTGAAGTCTTCTGCATCTATTGTCAGTCCAGCCACATCGAAGAGCCTTATGTCAGCATCACCAAGAAGCGACAGATGCCTAAAAATGGCCTCTCAGAGGAGATTGAGAAGGAAGTGGGCCAGGCAGAGGGCAAGCTGTTCACCCATCGATCTGCGTTCAGCCGAGCATCGGTGATCCAGGCTTTCCTGGGCTCAGCCCCCCAGCTGACCCTGCAGCTGTATATAACCGCCTTGCAGCAGGATATCAATGCTGGAAGAAGTATGTATAGTTTTTATTTCTGCCTGCATTTGGGGATCAGAACATAAAGTTTATTTTGTTTCAGGTGAAATCCATTCAATCCTGAGTTTGCGTTCTGGTTACTAAGCTGAAAACTTAGTGAGTGAAAATAATGTGTTTATTGGCTTATGAATCTGCAATTTGGGCGGGGTTCAAAAGGGCTCACCTGTGCACCACTGTGCATCTGCCGGGGTGGCCCGGAGACGGGGGTGGGGTGGGGTGGGTATTAGAATCCACTGAAGGCCCATTCGCTCGCATTTCTTACGGCTGATGCTGGCAGTTGCTGGGGCCTCAGAGTGTCTCCATTTCATCTCTCCATGTGGGCCAGTTTGGGTTCCTTCGCAGCATGGTGACTGCTTTCAAGGGCAGTGTCCTACGAGCCAGAGGGCCAAGTAGAAGAGTATCGCCTTTTATAATCATGTGGCAGTCAAGTAGCATCATTTCTGCTGCATTTTCCTGGTTGAAGCAGTTAGGAATTCTGCTGAGGTTCAAGGGAAGGGGAGGGAAGGAAAGTGACTCTTGTTGGGGAAGAGTAGAGTTCTGGAAATTCACTGCTGTGACCATTTGGGAAAATACAGCTTGTTGTAGGCGGAAAATACAGCTACCCGAGACCAGGCCTCTTTGGATTTTGGCGCTGTCTTTCAGTGATAGTTCTAAACCAGCTGAGAGAGTTGGTTGTGGTATTTTCTCTGTGGTGAATGATGGAAGCCAGAGCACTGTCCTGTCTTCTTGCAGTTCTAATAGGTATCATGGCTTTTAAGTATCTAACCTTTGGGCTACTCTCACATTATCAAATTGAAGGCAGGTTTTGGTTAAGCCAGATTTCAAAACCAACTCTACATGCATGGACACAGTGAAAAACATTCATATGAGAAGGGGAGATAGCCCCTTTCAAATATTAATACTATGAATAAATGAAAGCCAGATATGCCAGTAAGTTTTACTATATAGATAAGCAAAAATGAGTTAAAAATCCTTAAGGTGGAAAAAAAATGCATATTGAATATAACACTGAAATTGGAATTTAAAAATGTAAGTTACTCTTACTAATTTAACTTCCCTCAATATTATTTTCTTCCTGTCTATATTCCAGGCTGGATGGTAAAATGTCTTAATTTATGGCTGGGTCACAGGGTACTTGCATGTCACAGCTATTTCCCTTATATAGGTTACTTCAAAGTGACGTGACTCTTAAGACATATCAGGACCTTAGGGTGAGATCTTGAACCTTGGTGGACTAACATTTATGTGAAAATGCCTCCCACAGCCCCAGGTAGACAGTAGGTGCTCAATAGGTGTTGTCTAAGGACTTATACCTGGAATGGGCATTGACCAATGTGAGTCCCCTGTATGCTACTGTACCCTTTACCCCGTTCATTGGTTTTCCATGTGACAGGCAGGGTCACAGTGAGAGACCAGATGTGATAGCCTGTTTGATTTTTACACGTAGACCCAATTTTTTTAATCAAGTTTTTAAAAATAAAGATTGTCTTATTGTTCTGAAGTTGGCCAGTGACAGCCCATGGGCCCAGTCAGGTGCTGCTTGTTTTTGTAAAAGAAATTTTACTGGAACACAGTCATGCCCTTTCATTTACCTACTGTCTATGTCTGCTTGCCTTTTTTGTTTTTTTGTGTGTTTTTTTTTTTGACACAGAGTTGAGTGGTTACAACAAGAGAATGTGTGGTCCACAAAGCCTAAAGTATTTACTATCTGGCTCTTTACAGAAAAAGTTTGCCAACCCTCATTATAGTTTTTTAGCTAGTATTCTTTTCAGGAAAATAAAACCTATCTATTAAAATGTCAGCGTCACAAAAATATCTGTGAGATGCCCACCAAAAACTTGGAAAACTGTTAAGTTTTCTGAGTTAATAAAGCAAATCATATATATGGGAAAAGGAAATGGGCATGGGCCTCTTAAAAATTCAGATGGCTGCCATTTATGCAGGTCTTGCCTAACCCCAGTCACTGCCTTAACGTATGTGGGGAAGCAATTCCTCACCAGGACGGGGAAAGGCAGTTATAATTGGAGCATGGGCTGGGGTGTGTCACGGAGGCAAACATTGGTAGCAGCCATCATGTGATTAGGAATGCATTTGCTGCGAGGAACAAACACTTGACTACAAGATTAAACAACCTGGAGTTTATTTTTCTCATCTAACATGAAATTGGAGGAAGGCAGTTGCTGGCATTATTTCAGCTACTCACAAAGGCTGCAATTCCATTGGTCTTTCTCCTGGGTTGTTACTGCA
Organism: Rhinolophus ferrumequinum; assembly: GCF_004115265.2. NCBI lineage: Eukaryota > Metazoa > Chordata > Mammalia > Chiroptera > Rhinolophidae > Rhinolophus > Rhinolophus ferrumequinum. The sequence continues at coordinate 95,827,755 of NC_046284.1, read as the reverse complement.
GCACCAATCATCATAGCTGTGTTCAGGGCAGGAAGAAGAAGTGGAGGCAGAAGGGCAAGTGTCTTTCTCCTTTTACTAGTAAGTAAAAGCTTTCCCAGAAACCTCCCTAATAGATTTTATTTAGGTCTCATTGACCAGAACTGGTCACATAGTCATCTAGATGCAAGACATACTAGGAAAACTGAGCATAGAGTGATTGCCACCCTTGGCTTAGACCAGATTTCCTCAAACTTCCCTGATGATGATTTGGGTCACTGGATGGAGGGGAAGGGCTTGGTAAAAATGTACAGATTACTGGGCCTCATCCCTAGAAATTGTGATTTGCTGGGTCTGTGATGGGAGGCCAAGATACGTCATTTTATTTTATTTCTCTTGTTTTTCAAACAAGTACTCCAGGTGATTTTTATCACCAGCAAAGTTTAGGAACACTGGATTAGCCTAGTCATGACCTGCCTAGGGTTGGGCCCATTGCCACCCAGAACAAAGTCGTGTTTGCTTAAAATATAAGGGGAGGAATGGATATTGAGTAGGAGAAGCACATAAAGTCCATCATAACCTGACCCCATGCAACATTCAAAGTCTGTAACCATCTCCTGTCTGATTCTGTGCTCACTGAACAAACATTGATGAATTTGGCCATGGCAGAGCTTGGCCTCAGGGAGAGAAGGTGGAGCTGACCATGTGGTTCAGTGGAGAGTTTTTTAATAATTGTTTTATTTCTCAATTACAGTTGACATACAGTATTGTATTAGTTTCAGGTGTACAACATAGTCATTAGACATTTATATAACTTTACGAAGTGATCACCCCTGTAAATCTAGTACCCGTCTGACACCATACATACGAGTAGTTATTATAATATTATAACTATATTCCTTATGCTGTACCCTACATCCCTATGACTACTGGGTAACAACCAATTTGTACTTCTTAATCTCTTCCCCTTTTTTCACCCACCCCAATCCCAGCTGGCAACCATCAAAATGTTTTCTGTATCTGAGTTTATTTCTGTTTTGTTTGTTTTGTTCTTTAGATTCCACATATAAGTGAAATCAGACGGCATTTGTCTTTCTCTGTCTGACTTACTCCACTCAGCACAATACCCTATATGTCCATCCATGTTATTGCAGATGGCAAGACTTCATTCTTTTTTATGGCTGAGCAATATTCCATTGTGTATATGTACCACCTCTTCTTTATCCATTCATCCACTGATAGACACCCAGGCTGCCTCCACATCTTGGCTATTATAAATAATGCTGTAATGAACATATGGATTGTAAATAATGCTGTGGTGAACACATGTCCCTTCGAGTTTTGGGTTTCTTCGGATAAATACCCAGAAGTGGGATTACTGAATCCTCCTTTGTCTCTTGTTATAGCCTTTGTTTTAAAGTCTGTTTTGTCTGGTATAAGTATTGCTACCATAACTTTTTTATTTCAATTCCATTTTCATGAAATATCTTTTTCCATCCCTTTACTTTCTGTCTGCGTGTGTCTTTTGATCTGAAGTGAGTCTTTTGTAAGCAGTATATATAAGGGTCTTGTTTCCTTATCCATTCAGCCACCTGATGTCTTTTGATTGGAGCATTTAATCCATTTACATTGAAACTAATTGTTGATAGATACATAGTTATTGGCATTTTATTATTCATATTTTTTTTCTTCTTCTTAAAGAAGTCCCTCTAACATTTCTTGTAATACTGGTTTGGTAGTGATGAGTTCCTTTAGCTTTTTTTTTTTTTTTTTGGTCTGGGAAGCTCTTTATCTGATCTTCCATTCTAAATGATAGCTTTGCTGGGTAGAGTAGTCTTGGTCATAGGTCCTTGCTTTTCATCAACTTGTATATTTCTTGCCAGTCTCTTCTGGCCTGCAACGTTTGCCTGCGAAATTTCTGTTGAGAAATCAGTTGATAGACTTATGGGAGCTCCCTTCTAGGTAACTAACTGCTTTTCTCTTGTTGCTTTTAAGTTCTCTCTTTGTCTTTAACCTTTGGCATTTTAATTATAATGTGTCTTGGTGTGAGCCTCTTTGGGTTCATCTTGTTTGGGACTCTCTGTGCTTCCTGGATTTGTCCGTGGTTCCCCGAAAATAAGACCTAGCTGGACCATGAGCTCTAATGCGTCTTTTGGAGCAAAAATTAATGTAAGACCCGGTCTTATTTTACTATAGGATAGTAAAATAAGTAAAATAAGACTTATAGTAAAATAAGACCAGGTCTTATATACAGTAATATAAGACCGGGTCTTATATAAAATAAGATCAGGTCTTATATTAATTTTTGCTCCAAAAGACGCATTAGAGCTGATTGTCCGACTAGGTCTTATTTTTGGGGAAAGATGGTATGTCTTTTTCCTTCGGATTAGGGATGTTTTCTGTCATTATTTCTTCAAATAGGTTTTTAATTCCTTGCTGTCTGTCTTCTCCTTCTGGTACCCCAATGATGCAAATGTTGGTATGCTTGATGTTATCCCAGAGGCTCCTTAAACTGTGCTCATTTGGGGGGATTCTGTTTTCTTTTTGCTGTTGTGATTGAGTGTTTTCTGCTACTTTGACTTCTAAACCGCTGATTTGTTTCTCTGCTTCATCTAATCTACTGTTGATTTCCTCTAACGTACATATTCTTCATTTCAGTCATTGTATTGTTCATCTCTGACTGGTTCTTTTTTATGTCTTCTTTCTCCATTTTTATGTTTCTATCTATTTGTTAAAGTTCTCACTGAGTTCATCTACTCTTCTCCTGAGTTCATTATCATCCTTATAATCAGTGTTTTGAACTCTTTGTCTGGTAGATTGCTTGTCTTCATTTTGTTTAGATTTTTAGTCTGCATGCCAGGAGAGGGGAAGCTCATCAAAGATATAATGGCTCTGCCAACGCTTCTCTCTGGGAGAAAGCTGCCCCTCCAGCCCTCAGCCTGGAGCCAAACAATTCAGTTCCTTCCCGTATGTCCCTGGTGCTTTTTGAGCTACTGCCTCAGCACTGGAGCTCAGAGTGAGTCCGTCAGCTGGTAAGTTGGTGCACAGGCCCTTAAGAGTAGCGCCTGGGGCTCTAGCTGCTCTCTGTCTCACTCAGCTGCAATTTCCTTTGATTTTTCACAGCCAGAAGTTGTGATGACTATCTTCCTCTCATTATAACCCTGGGCTGGGAGCTTGGTGTGGGGCTGGGACCCCTATCTCCTCCTGGGGGACCTCTGCAACTGAGATATCACTCCCAATTTTTAACTGCCACACGTAGGTGTGGTACCAGCTCGTTCCTCATCTCTGCCCCTCCTACCAATCTTGAGGTGGCTTCTTCTGTATGTCGTTAGTTGTAGGGCTTCAGTTCAGCTAGACTTCTGGCAATTCTCAATGCTGGTTGTTCTGTAGTTTAGTTGTAATTGTGATGTGGTCATGAGAGGAGGCAAACAGAGCATTTACCTGCTGAGAGTTTTTTTTTAATTGCAATATAGTTCATATGACAAGATTTACCACTTGTAAGTGTATAATTCAGTAGAGTTTAGGATATTCACAGTGTTGGATAGTCATCACCACTGTCTAATTTTAGAACATTTTCATTACATCAATGAGACATCCTATACTCATTAGCAGTCACTGCTCATTTTCCCTCCCCAGCTCCTGGCTATCACTGTTCTACTTTCTGTCTCTCTGGATTTCCCTATTTACATAGTTTATATAAATGGAATCATAGACGATGAGAGAGTTTTATTTTTCATAGGCAACTAATAATAGACACTGTCTGTGAGCTTCAGTCTTTGGGTGACTAGTCAGCTCTCAGCGGGGGCTTGATCAAGTCTCTGGACCTTGCAAACGGGGTTTTCCGGAGGCCCAGGTGAGCACACTAAGGTTACTATGCTCCATGAAGGCCCCTGCAGCCTGCAATTTGGCCTGCCTGGACCACAACGTTACCTTCTCTCTTGTACTCAAAGTGATAATGTTGGTAGTAATCATGACTGCTTCTCAAACCCTTGCTTTGTGCCAGGCACCATGATTGGCATCGTTGTATTTCCCTGTCACAGTATCTCTATGAGGTAGATACGATGACCCCCATCTCACCAAAGAGGGAAGTTGTATTCATTGTCTTCGAGAGGAGGCAGGATTTGGGGTTAGATTTATGTGAATTCAGTCATGAATTCAGTGACTAGTTATTGAGTACGTTCTGTGTTCCTGACGCTGTGCTGGGCTGTGCAGCTAGAGTGAGGAACAAGGTGGACAGGCCCCCATGTGTTTGGAGCTGGATAGACAAACATGATGCAAATAATTAGTCATACATTGATTTTGTTTCAGGTAAATCCTGCACAGTGAACATCCTGTGTGAGGGTATGTTGGGGGAATCTAAGCGAGTCTGGGAGGTGAGGGAAAAATTCCCAGAGGAACTTAAGTTGAAAGCAAAACCTGGTCGATGTGGAGAAGTCAAGTGAAGGAAAAGTAGGAAAGAGTGTCCCAGGCTTTTCAGCTGCATCCCAGAGGCAATGGGAAGGCACTGATGAAGCTACACAGCAGCATGATCAGATTTAGTTTTGGGAACTGGTTACTCTGGAAAATGGATTGGAAGGGAGTGAGGGGAGAAGCAGAGGGGCCAGTAAGTGGGTTGCCACACTTGTCAAGGTGACAATGATAATGACATAGGGCTGGAATAGTAGGAATGGACTACTGAAGCAATATTAGTGATGGAGAAGTGGAGTGAGGTGATTGATTGAATGGGAAGGTGAGGCAGAGCAAGATGTCAAAAGTGGTTCCCAGTTCCTGACATGGGCAGTTGTAACCATGGACCCCATTTGTATTGGTGAAGCATCATGGAGAAAGAACAGATTTGTGGGGTATGTTTTTGCTTTCAGTTTCAGACTTTTTAAAAATGAACATATTTTTAAAGGTTCTACTAGACTTGTGATAGAACCAGCAGATGTTATAATCAGCTCGGAAGAGAATCCAAAGTACAGACACAGGAATAGTCACCAGGGATATTGAAATGAATGTGTAACTGGACGTAAACCTGCCTTTATTACCACATGAGACGGGGGGCAAATGAACCTCTATTATACAAATCATTATACATGTCTATCAGTGAGCTACAGCTTACAAAAGGATATAAGCGCTCAAGGGCAGTTTAAGGCTGGAATCAGATAACCTGGAGTGGCTTTCTAAAGCCGGGGATGTTTCCATTGAAACATTCATTGTTTTGGCTAGACTATTAAAGTCAAGTAGAAAGTTAGGGTTCCCTGAAAAAGAGGGTAGAGTTACCAAGGAGACCAGGTTCCCATGACAGACATTTCTAGGCCAGTCCTGATCAGCCCCAGTGGTCACCAATGACATCACAAAGTCTGAGCTGTCACAAAGGCATCTCCTTGACCAATGAGAGGCTGGAGCGCAGGGATACAGTGGGCAGAAGTAAGCACTGGTATCTTGAGAAGCACAGGTGAGCATGACAATCCAGCTGGGCCGATCTGGGCAACACCCAGTAAACATAATGTCTGGGCAAAGAAGACGCCAGTGCTCTCATAGGGCCATGAAGCACGCCCTCTCCCGCTCCACGAGAGCCGAGCTAAAGTTCCCGGTTAGCCATGTGGACCGCCTTCCTGCGAGAAGACTGCTGTGTCAAGCGTCTGAGCTGACACACACCTGTTTTCCTCACTGGCGTTCTGGAGTACCTGATGGCCAGCATGCTGGAACTGGCGGGCAAGGAGGCCTGCAACCACCAAAAGATGCTCATCACGCCAGAGCACGGGCACAGGGTACTGGATGACAACCACCTCAGCCACCTCTTTGAGGATGACACAAACCACAGGTTAAGGGGTGCCCTCACTCAGAAAGTAGTGGCGATTCCTGAGTCCCAGAGCCTGGCGAGATCTCATCACCGGCCTCCTCTAGTCCCTCAAAGAGCCCATAGACGAGGGAGGCCTTCCGCCATCAGCACTTGGTATTAAAGTGTTCAAACTCATGAGCGTGCTTCTGATTCCTCTGTCATTTTGAGTGTGAAGTGTCTGAGAGACATCCAGGAAGAGATGGGGAGAGTGGGAGGGTAGAAGGGGGTAGTCAGTGTGGGGTGCTGGAATCAGGGATTTCAGGGAGCAGTTTCTAGTGGTGACAATGCAGGGAGTGGCCCTGGTGGCAGGAGCTGGCCAAGCTTGTGGGGGAGAGAAGACTCCCTCACTTGTTCTGAGCAAGTCAAGGCCTGTGAGGCCAGGAGGTTGGCAGAGGGGGGGGGCTCCCCGAATGATGGTGGTAACTGGGGTGGGGCTGAAGACCATGACTGAGGGGCCAGAGGCTTATTCACAAAGGGGAACGTCTGAAAGTAGGTGATGGCAGCGGGGGTGGCTGGGTGGAGAGGGTGGCATAGCAGTTGGCATGAACTTACTGGGTAGGGGCTTTACATGAAGACTGAGGGGGGAACCATAAAACAACATACATAAAAGGAATGATGGTCAGATGTTATTTACTCCCCGCCTCATTTCAGAAAAGGACTTGAGACCGGGATTAGTAGCTAGTGTTGTAAGTGCCATTTAGAATATGTTCTTTTATCCTGTTTTGTGGACACTGGTAAATTAAGTAGTAAGATATAAAAGCTCCTATCTGGTCTAAGACATGTAACTCAAGCAGCTCTTAATGATTCCTAAATAATACATTATAAACACCACTATAAATCTCATTCTCAAATGAAACAGCTGTCTTTTCTTACCATATATTTAATAGAGTAACAGAGAGAGTTGTCTGTGGCTACGTTTTAAGATGTGCAAGTACATTCTGTATAAATTCTGTCCCAAGTGATGGACTCAAAAGCACATGCAATTCTTATAAACACTTTCAGGTGTGGTGTTAAAAGTAAGAGTCATGTTAAGAGTTGTAGAAAACTAACCCCTCTCCTATGAGTGTCAACATTTGACATTTATTTCTCCTGTGGATCATATGCTCGAAGGCCACCCCCTGCCTCCTGGCCTGTCCTACAGGGCTGGTCAGAGGCTGCCCGGCTGACTTCAGCAATGGGACCAGATGACGTGGGTTGGCCGTCCCCGTTCCCCACTTTCTGGCCATTGGATCCCAGACATTCATCTGTTTCCTCCTGAGCAGCACTTCCCTCGTGTGTAACACGGGGTAATGAGAGCCCCTCCACCTTTGGGTTTTCCCAGAGATGAAGTCAGTGTGTGTCAGTAACTGCTGCATATAAGGGCAGAGAGCAGGCCCTTATAAAGAGCTTGTGTGTCTCCCTCCGTGTAGGCCAGATGCTTAGGTGTCGCTGGGCCTGGTTCTCACGTGGCTGCTGGAGGCTTGGGCCACTGGCTGGAAACCGCGGCCTGCTGGGCCTTGTGGACAGAGAAGAGTGCCACGCAGACGGAGAAGGCAGGTACATCCGGAACCAGACAGTCCTCACCTTGGTTTTCTGTCTGCGCCCCTCTGCCTGGGGACTCAGCCTCTCTCCACCTCCTTCCACCATCTATGAAAGCTGCTGGAGCTGGCTTAGCCCTCACCCACTTCACAGGCGTGTCCCAAGAATCAGTGTCGGGGTTGTGCCTGGAGCTCCTTGGAATATGTGCTTGTATAAATCCAAGAAACCCTTCTTGACACATAATGCCCATTAAGCCAGACATTTACAGCCCTTTGTGAAGGTGTCCACCCCCTAATTTGTGATTTGTTCTAGAGAGCCATGAAGCCCTCCTAGCCTTAGCCAAGTTCAACTCTTAGTCTTCTGTTCATGTGAGTAGCTAGCAGGCCTCTCCCCAGCGCCTGCAGGTGGAGATCACACAAAAGTACCAGCACTGCCACCCCATCTTTGAAGTAGAACATGTCTGTGTTCAGAGCGTAGTTTTTCATATTCCCGTGTGTGTCCTTCAGCCAACAGAGTGTACCTCCAGGGTGGGTAACGCCAGGGAATCAATCATTATACCGTAATATTGATGTGTTCGTTCTAGAGCTGTCTGATCTTTAAACTGTTGATTTTGGCTGTGGTTGTGGCTTGTTGTAGAACTGAACTTGGTCTCCTAGATACTTCACTGGCAGGCACACCTAAGGAATTCATTACAGGCCGCAGAAACCATGGTCGGTGGTTAAACCATGTCAGGGTAGTGATACTCTGTGGTCCAGTGGTCACCTCACAGCCCATGCAGGAGTCGAGACTAATGGTCATCATGACACCTTTAGGGAGCCAGGCTTCCTGGGCTTGTTCAGACTCTATTTGATATCCCCAGTGGAGTTTGGAGGTTGAACTTTAATGACTTCCTGTTGGCAAGCCATCTGCAGGACACGGGAGAATCAGGCAGAGCAGTCCTGCTATCCCTGTAAGAACTGTGTTTCAGTTGTGTTTGTGGATTGCACAGGAAATGTGGAGTCCACGGCCAGCTTGGCATCTGTCTAAATGCAGCGCCCTGCCAAATCCCCCTCCTGCACGAGCACAGGAATCCTCCACTCAGGGGAGGAAGGCAGGCAGAGAGTGAGAATCACTGCCCTTGGGAAGGAATGAGCCCCCTGAGTTTCGGCTTTTTGTGCATTTTGAAAAGGTGGGAGGGGGGATGGTGAGAAACAATTTGTCCTAGTGTGGGCCCCGTGGAAAGGACACCATTGGCGACCAGTGCCCTGCTGGGAGTGAGAAAAATAAAACCAGGGTGAGTGGGGACAGGGCCTGGGGAGGGTCTAACTGCCAAATCAGGTCTGTGATCAAACACGGTGTCAGAGCAGACGGGTCAGACACCAGACACAGGATAACACAGGAGAAAACACAACGTGTGAAAAGAGATGAGCCTAAGAATCAAGCCTGAGGGGAACTTGGGGAGTAATGTCAGCTTGGTGTTGGCTTGAATGCAAGTCCTGGGAACTTGGCTGGCCTCCCACTGACAACAACTTTGGGAACATTTTCAAGGCCCAGACTCAAAAAACAGAGAGCCCTTCTATTAACCTCTAATACATTATTTCCTAAAGCACAAATTGCAAAGTGGCAACTCACAGACCTGATCTAGACAGCAGATAGGTTTATCAGTGCTGCAGAGACATCTTAGAAGAAAATAAGCAGCTGATATTTAAAATCAAGAACTTTTTACCTGAATATCTAGATTTCTGGCTTCTTTTGCAAATCAAAAATGCCTGGGTGTGTGGTTTTAGTCAGCTGGAGATACAAGGTACTATCTCTCAAGATCAGACCTCTGGTTTGCCACTCCTCTCGTTTGGATCTCATGTCTGACCTACTTCACTCGCTTATAGTAAGTGGCCACTATAGTTACTTAAATGTATTACTCCCAGCACCAATGAATCTTACATTCAGTGTTCGGAAGGATCGATCTTGTCACTTAATGATGTAGTATAGTGCACTGCTTCTCCAACTATCTTTGGTATAGGACCGCTGTTACCTGTTCTTCTTGTTTTAATTCCTTATGAACTGATCTGAGGTCCTGACATGCATGAGTAGCATGCAGCTCACATTTGACTCACTGCTTGAGTACAAAAGCTCTACGACTGACGTAGACCCTGTTCAATGGCTGAGCCCATTCACTTAAATATTGGGGCAAAGCCAGATTGCTATACATGCTCCTAAATGTTGACTCTCAATTCCTGTTCTTGCAGCCAACCAGTAACAGACAGCCCATTGACCACTACCAGTCCACGAACCACCGTTCAGATAGCTTGGGATTCTGGATTTGTTTTATTTTATTCTTTTAGATGTATAGTTTTAAATTTAAGGACCTGCATTTGGTATCATTTTAGCATTTCTCCTTCAGAGTCCTTCATGAAAGCAGGATATCTCTCTGTTATTTAGGGTTCTAGATTCATTGTGGGGGAAATATCTCTAAACTTATGTTAAAGCAAAACCCAAAGGAAGCCAGTATACAGCAGGGAGGCAGGTTGGATATTGCAGTTGTGACATATTTGGGTTCTAAAATGTAGGAAGAAAGGATTTACCAGCCAGACGACGGAACAGAGAGTCTTCATGACATATTGGGGCAAAATAGTGAAAGAAAAGGGAAGAAACCCAGGTTCTGGTCTCCTGCAGTGTCATTCACTTGGGGGCATGTCAGCCTTCATGGCTGTAAAAGGAGGAGGTTGGGCTAAGTTATTTCCAAGGTCTGCTCGAGGTGTGCAATTACCAGTCTGTGATCTTCTTCCAAGAAAAGTTCTCTACTGAAAGTGATAAGTGGGGCACAGAGAACAGGGATTATTTTTTAGGGTCTCCGTTTTATGGCTGAGGCCATTTCAGCCCCGAGATGGTAATCAGCTCTCCCCAATCACATGGCGAGCCAGTGGCACAGTAGGGGCAAGAGCCCAGCCCTCCACCCTGTTGTTGAGGCTCCTCCTCTAATTTATCCTGAGAAACAGATGGTCCTGAGATAGAACGTGTTTCATGTTCTCCTCTGGGAAAAAGAAGCTAAGCTCTTCAGTATAGAGGTGTTAGGGTCTCTTGGATTTCTAGGCATGTATTCTCAACAACTCACTCTTAAGAACTTCCGTTTGCATTTTATTTGGAGGCCAGGTTAGGATCCAAGGGCTGACTTTATAGCACAGGTCTTTGGACGTTGCGAACATAGATCCTGCTCCAGTAGACATTGTGAGAGCCGTGTCAGGAACCCATCTCCTCCTCAGTCGAGGTGTTCTCAAAATTCTGACTCTGTCTACTGACACGGTCTCAAAGGTAGGTGATGTGATGACATCACAGCCCGGTGCTCAAGAGCCTGTTCTTGAATTACCCGAGTTACTGTCTTTTCCCACATATTCTGAGGCCGTCCTGCTTTGTTGAAGACAAGATCTCTGTCCTATAGCTGATTGTGGGGCCTTCAGGGAAGCATCAGAGTAAATAAAAACTATCTGGAGATGGCAGAGACTTAAAATATCTGTGGCTCACTTATGACATGATCATGTCTGTCATTTTAGCAGAGTTCATGAATACATTCAACCCAGCTTTATTTATCCACACACCTTGCCCTTGTACAGTTTCACAACATGGCGGAAACGAACATATTCATTTACAAACCCAAACATATAGCCTCGTTGTAGCATATACAAATAAGAAGCAAAAGTACATAAACTAAAATTATGCTTAGTAAGCAATTTTGGGTATCTTACTTAGAAATGATCTAGGCATCCATTCAATGTCTATTAATTATCTCATTACAATATCAGCCCAAGGTCTTCAGTTATCTAAAGATTTGGGGAAGGCTCTTCAAGGTGACATACTATAAACCTCGTCACTGTGGAAATACAAGTTAGAACAGTGATTCAATTTGCTTAAACATAGTGGTGAAGCATGTGTGGGGCCGTGCACCCCCCCTGTGGTGGTCACAGGCCTTGCTGCTTGCCTTCTCCAGGATACAGGCTGTCAAGTCACTGATACACAGGCAAAATGCAGTCCAGGAGAGCTTCAATTGTCTCCGTTCTCACAATGTAATAAAACCAGTTTTGTTCCCAATTGTATACTTACTTCAATATTTCTAAGTAACATTCCTTTCTTCACTTTTGAACTGGGTTTAACATGTGTTTACGCATAGATAATAAAATCTTTTACGTGTCTATATCTATATAAGCAGCATATTACCTTTTCGAGAATTATCTCTTACCTGCTTTGGAACTCACAATGAGATGTCTGATAGATTCATGTGTCAGAGCCAGGTAAACGTCCCCAGAGGAGTGTACGTCATGTACACTGAAAGACCAGGTGTGTTTTCTTGGCTCTCCTGGGTGAAGTCCAAGTGCCAACACAACTGTGTTGACTCTGTCTTTCTCTCACTTTAAATCGCATTTCTGTTTTGTTTTTGTTCAGTTATGGCCATTAAGTTATTCCCTGTTGTTGGCAGAAATGGATGGGAATTTGGTTTTCGAGTCTGACCATCTGGCGATCTCTCTAAATGGATTCATGGTTTACAGAGATCTAGTCCCTGCTAAATTAGTGGTGATGTTTGTCAGAATCTTAAACATTCAGTACAATTTTAGTTCCTTTGATCATAAACCTGCATGAGTTTAGGAAAAATATACCTAAGAGGCATAAAAACGTATGCTTATGTTGTACTTAACGCTGGCATATGCAGCTGTGGAAAAGGCAGCCAGATTCCTCCAGGATTCCAGTTCTGTTGGAGGCTGCCAAAGAATAGAGGCGCAAGTGTGTTTGAGGTTTGTGCAAGAGAATGAATGAGATTGTGCACCAAGGATTCTTAGCTGAATGGGGGAAATGAGCATTTGTTTGATTTGAGGGTTTGATAAGAATATTAAAAAAAACAGTTATAGTTCTTAGACAAGTGAGCTGAGTGGGTAGGAGGTGCTGATCAGCATAGGTGTTTCAGCTTAGTGATTTCAGAGGTGTTTATTGTGTCTTGAATCCCTAGGAAAGCACTCTTAATAACTCACACCTACTGTTTCATTTCTGCTGTATTTGGGGGAAGGCTGAATAGGCTAGGATTCAGAGCTCTAATGTTATAATACAGTAAGTCCTCACTTAACATCAGTGACTTTAAGTGAAATGACATATAACGAAACCAATTTTACCACAGGCCAATTGATATCAACAAGAGTTAAGTTCTTACGGCATCTCATCAACATTATAACGAAACAACATTGAATGAAAAGACATTATTCGAGGACCTGTTGCACAGTTCTTTGAACTCTGGTTACCTGACACAGTTGCCTTCTTTTTAATCAGGTCCCTGCCCAGAGATGTACCTTGGCCAGACACATTGTCTAGCTTCAGAAACAAAACTTGTTTAACGTGTTGCCCAGTTACAGGCCCAACTGTATTTTATGAACTAAAGATAATAGTTTTAACCCATGCATTCTTAGAGACACATGGGGGAGAAGTTGAAGGATAGCTCTCTCTCTCTGTGTGTAGTGTTTTACATGATACAAGCTTATAAATTTCGCCACTATATCCTCTCAGTTTTTTGCATGTGTGCACTCACACACATGTACTCACATACAAATACACCTACACAAAATACAAAACTTCAAAAAGAGTCTGATGGGAAATACACTGAAATGTCGATTAGTTGTTGTCTTGGTATAGTGAGGTTATGGGTTATATTTTTCTTCATTTATCTGTGTTTTTCGTGCTTCCACAATGAATGTTAGTTTTTGTTGGGGGTGGGAAAAATGGTCAGGCATGAGCTACTGGGCTAGCTGTGGGTCTTTGTCTTATGCATTTGCGCATGCCCAGTTCAGCACATAAATAGGTTCTCAATATATGGTCAGTGAATGGTGGAAAGTAAAGAGCAAGGCAATTATGTTAATTTCATTTTGACAGGTGAAAAGCAGAGGGGTATCATTTAAGATATGGAAGTTGCGAGTGATAGAAGACCCAAGTAAAGTGGCTTAAAATTACCTATATGTATATCCTCATATAATAAATTCAGAGGCAGAGTGATCCCAGGGTGGGCTAATTTATCTGCATAACAGTGTCATCAAGGACCTGGGCATTTTTCCATCTTTGTGTCTGTCTCCCCTCATGACTGCGAGAAGACTATGTATCCACTATAAACTGCTGCATAGCAAACCACCACAAAACTTAGTGACGTAAAATAACAACAGCCATTCATTTTGCCCATGAATTTGTAATTTGGTTAAGTCTGGCAGGGTCCGTTTATCTCTGCTCCATGTGGCATCAGTTGGGGCAGCTTGGCTGGAGAAATCCAGCTGGAGAATCCACTTTCAAGACGGCTTCCTCACGTGGCTGGCAGTTTGGTACTGTGTTTCCTACTGGGTGCTTAGCTGGGGCTGAGGGCTGGAGGCCTTGGCTCTTCTCCATGGGGGCCTCTCTTTGGCTTCCTCACAGCATCACACCTGGGCCTTAAGAGTTCCAAGAGACATGAAGTAGACATTTTCTGTTTCTTCATACGTTGACCCAGAAACTGGCAGAATCATTTTTGCCATATTCTGTTATTCAAGCAATCACTAGATCTCAGATTCAAGAAGAGGGGACACAGACCCTACATCTTGATGGGAGGAATATCAAAGAACTTGAGGGGCCCTGTTTTAACACATCTACATGTTATAGGTCTAGACATCACAGGCAGGGATGACCAGGTCAGGAAGAAGAGGGAGGCTTCTTCCTGTGTATTTCTTTTTATTGGGGAGGAATACCTTTTCCTGCAGCAGAATTCTCCTCAGATTGTATTGCCCAGACATGGGTCACATGTGCATGCTAAACCAATCCCTAGCCACAGGAGTAGGAAATGGAATTATGAATTATAGGACAAGATATCCTTGTCGCTACAGAACAGCTGGTTAGGACCTAGAATGGATAGATCAACTTCATCTAATTAATCCAGTGAATACGCCATGCAAATATTATCATTTTTTTCTATTTGTGACACAAAAAACTTGAGGAGACTAGTCTACACAAAGTTAGATTTACTCCAGGGGCTGAACCTGTGACCATCTTCCTTGAACACATGGGTGAGCATGTAATCGGAATTAGCGTTCTGCTTTCAAGGAAGAATGGAGGAACGATACCAGTTAAGTGGGAGGCATATAGTATCTGCCACACTGATGTCCAGGAAGTTTGAGGGCCCAAAGTCAAGACCAAAGCCCAGGTTTTTGGATGCTCGACCCACTGCTAGTCTTTTAGCCAACACTGCTTCTCATGGAGTTGTAGAATGCTGAGAGGTGGAAGGTATCCAAGAGAGCATCATGTCTGACTTTGCACTGTATGGACAAATCCTTTTTTTGGTAGCTCAGGAAGGTGCTCCATCAGCCTCTGCTTGGCTCTTTTTAGTAGTGGAGCTCTCAGTACTCAAAAGGCACTGTTCCATTGATACAAAAAAAGACAACCTTTTGTGGAATTATAGCTGTTCAATTTGTTGTAAATTCCAGGGGAGATTGCAAGAGGCTCACCTCATGCTGCCGTTTCTATGATGTAATTGATAAGACACTCTTGTTAGAACATTCTTCCTTGTGTAATAAGTTAAGTGGGAATTTTCCTTTCCCCCCAGAAGTGACATCAGGCCCAAATGCTGGATACACCACATTCAGAAAAAAAGCCACTAAGTATTGGCCAAATTCGCTTTTTTTCAGGATTTTCCAAGAGTGACAAACCAGCCCTACCACAATCAACCCCCTATATACCCACCCCCTGATTCTCTAAGGAAATACCTGTGGGGAAGAGGTGAGAGAATAGGGAATTCTGTAATATTACTGATGGTGAGAGGCCACTCCCTCCCCTCCCAGAGGCCACCTAAAGTGGGGTTTCAAGATAAAGGGTGCTCATAACACGGGCAGCCAAGTACTTCACTCCCTGCCTTTTAAGCTGGGAACCCAGGGCCCACCTCCCACTGCTTCCTTCAGAGATAGCACAGAGATTGAGGCATGCTTCTCATTTGTAGATTTCTGACGGGCATAGCCTGGGGTGAGTAGGGACTGTGGTGCCATGTGCCTGGAAAGGAGACAGGAGGTCCCCACTGTATCAGCTCACTGTTGGGAGTAGCAGACTACCCAAGACTTCATGGTTTAAACAATAACCATTTATTGTTGCTTGATAGTCTATAGGTCAATTGGGCAGGTCTGGTCTGGGCCGAGCTCGGCCGGTCTTGGCTGAGCTTATTTATCAGTACATACTCAGCCCGTGGGTCAGTTGGGGATGACTCATCTGGGCCGGCTGCCCTTGGAATGGCTCACTTCCATGTGCTCTCTACTTCTTTAGCAGGTTAGCCTGGTGGTGGCCGGGCTCTGAGAAAGTCAAAGCCTGCCGAGCGGCAGAGCCTCTTGTGGTTTAGGCTCAGAACACGTACACTGTCACTTCTTCCACATTCTGTATCCACAGTTGAGAGGAGAATGGGGGGCGGGGGCAAATCCCTTTTATGATAATACCCCACCAAGTTGACACTACTAAGTAGAGCATTTTCACTTGTATTATATGGAAATCAGCCTCCTTTAATCTTCAGCCTGATGGTTAGACCTGATTTTTCCTGCTAAAGCAGCACTCACACATCTAATCCCCCTTGTCACATAGCAGATCTCCAAATATTCACAACTATCCTGTCTCCTTTTTCTTTTCCATTCTCTAGATCCTATCATCATTTCTCTAATGACATGCTTTGAAGCCATCAAGGTCATTGTACTTGAGATACATTCTGACTTATCACCTTTTTCTATTGGGGAAGGGGAACAGGACTTTTATTGGGGAACAGTGTGTACTTCCAGGCCTTTTTTCCAAGTCAAGTTGTTGTCCTTTCAATCTTAGTTGTGGAGGGTGCCGTTCAGCTTCAAGTGGTTGTCCTTTCAGTCTTAGTTGTGGAGGGCGCAGCTCAGCTCCAGGTCCAGTTGCCGTTGCTAGTTGCAGGGGGCGCAGCCCACCATCCCTTGCAGGAGTCGAACCGGCAACCTTGTGGTTGAGAGGATGCACTCCAACCAACTGAGCCATCCAGGAGGCAGCTCAGCTCAAGGTGCCGTGTTCAATCTTAGTTGCAGGGGGTGGAGACCACCATCCCTTGTAGGACTCGAGGAGTTGAACCGGCAACTTTGTGGTTGAGAGCCCACTGGCCCATGTGGGAATCGAACCGGCAGCCTTCAGAGTTAGGAGCATGGAGCTCTAACCGCCTGAGCCACCAGGCCAGCCCTGACTTATCACCTTTTATCTTAAAACATGCCATTCATAATTGCATGTGATATTACAGGCTTACTTTGATAAGAGCTGTGAGCAGTGGAACTATGTTGTATTTTATTTTAATGTTTTGCTTTAATCAGAACTCTGTGCCCAAATGTTGTAGCTTTTGGAGGAGCTGAATTACACAGTTAGTTGGTTTATATTGATGGATGATGCAGTAAATTTTCCCAGTTCCTTTTTCATGCTGAGAGCAGCTAAGCCATTTACCCATCCTGCACTTTTACAGTGTAGTTTTAAATATATGAAGGTAGGGCTTGATATTTTTTTCTTCTTGTATCATCTTTACTTGAATTCAAGCACTGGGTACCAGCCTGTTGAAATAATTTTGAATCATGTTCTTTTCTCAGTTTTGTTCCAGCTATACTTTCTGTCTTCATCCACTAATTGTCAAGAAGGTGAGACTAGGACAGCCCCAAAGCCACACAGCCTTGGGCATTCCTTTACAGATGCCCTTTAGCCTGAAAGGAAGTAGTGAAGAGTGTAAGTATAGATAGCTAATCCAGTAGCAAATCTAACTGCACTCGTATTAGCATATGAGTTTTCTCTGACTTGTCCACAGGATATCACGAGAGGGCTCCCCCCCCACACCCAGGCCTTGCTGAAAACTACACACAAGGTCTATAATATTCACTCACTCATTAACTGCAGGTATTTTTTTCTTTATGCATTAATTCAAAATATTGGTATTGTAAAATACTACCGTGTTTCTCTGAAAATAAGACCTAGCCGGACCATCAGCTCTAATGTGTCTTTTGAAGCAAAAATTAGTATAAGACCTGGTCCTATTTTACTATAAGACCCGGTATAATATAATATAATACGGGGTCTTTTATTAATTTTTGCTTCAAAAGATGCATTAGAGCTTATGGTCCGGCTTGGTCTTATTTTCGGGGAAACGTGGTAAAGCATATAGACAAGAGTAGAGAATAACATAACAAACAAACCATGTATCTCCTTGCCTGCTTTGTCAAGTATTCACATGACATGTTTGCTTCAGAATTTTTTTTCTCTTTGAAAGCTAAAACATTACTAGTACAATTGGGGCACCCTGTGACCCTTTTTTGTCATGATTTCAGAGTTTATCATTCTCATGCATGGTTTATCACCTAACTATATATGCACTGTATCCATAAGCATTATATATTGATTTTGCAGGCCTTTAAAGTTTATCATGCTGCAGATAGCATTCTGAAATTTGCATATTTTTGCTCAGCATACTATTTTGAGAAGTGTGCATGCTGATGAATGTAAGTGCTAGTTCATTCTTTTTTGTGGCTTAAAAGTATTCCATTGCAGGCAACAATTTTCTACAAAGGGACAGATAGTAAAATATTTCAGATTTTGCAGGCCATCTATGATCTATGTCACATATTCTTCCTTGGTTTTATTTGTTTCTACAACCCTTTAAAAATGTACAAAACATTCTTAGGCCTTGGGCTATACAAAAATTGGACTGAGTTTGCCAACCGCTATTCTATTGTGTGACTAACACTATTTCTCCATTCTCCTTTTGATTTATATGGCTTCCTAGGTCTCAGGTTCTTCTTTAAAGCAGAAGCGACAATGATTGTCTCGCCTACCTCCTTAGGAGGGTAGAAGATGAAGCAGATCATGGGTAATGAAAGTGCATCGAAATGTTTTTAAAAGGGCCATTTTATTCCTTCTCTCTCTTCCCACTTCCCTTTCTTTTTTTCCCCATCCCTTCTTTCTTTTTGCTGGCCTAAGTAGACTCCGAATTGAATTTGCGCGAAGAGACATGGGAGCTCATTGAGCAATCAAGGTGGTTGGAGATACATGGGAAGACAGATTGGGCAGTTGGGATGGGGGAGGCTGCAGCTCTGGGAAATTCAGGAGGCACTCTCACTCTCCCAGGCAGCCTCTTACCGGTAGCTGGAACACAGCTCTTCCTTTGTTTAAGTGCTGTGGGACTAAGGTCAGAAGCTTGGGCTGATGGCCTGTTCTGCTCCCAAATAACTGTGTGACTGAGCTAACCTTACAGACCTTTTGTCTCTTTATCTATGAGCTGCATTTGTCAACACAAGTTTGACAGGATTGTTGTGAAAATTACATGAGATAAGCTGAAAACGTGGGCATGTGGTCCAGGCCCTTGGGAAGATGCTCACTAGAGATGAATTTACTCAATTGCTGTTTACTTATGGAGGGTCCATTTTTAGGACCACTATAGTACTAGACAGCAAGGCCTCAAGGGGTATGTGCCTACCTTTTTTTTTTATAGCATTGGTAACTTTAATGGATTTTAATGAAATTTGTAACCTTACAGAAGGCCATTAAAGTGAGCTTGGAGTCCATGTTTTGGCTCCTTCTCTGGTCTTGATGCAAAGCAGTGATGAATTAATTTTTGTGTGGGGGGGAAGGTTTTACTAATGAGTTTAATTTCTGTAATACATACATAGATGGCTATTCAGATTTTTAATCTCATCTTGTGTCACTTTTGGTAAATTGTATTCTTCCAGCAATTTGTCCATTTCACCTAAGTTACTGAATTTATTGGCAAATGTTGTTAGTAATAGTCCCTTACGTATTGAATGTCTGCAGGACTGTAGTGATACCCCCTTCCTTTCTGATGTTGGTAACTCACATTCTGTCTTTTTCTTTTCCTGATTAGTCCAGTTAAAAGTTTATTAACTTTGTTGATCTTTTCAAGGAACTAACTTCAGTATGTCTTTAAAACTTTTAAAACTACCCCCAAATAAGAACTTTGAGAAAAGTATGCATAAATAATAACATCCTTCATACATCACTGCAGACACCTTTTTTATGCCTTAAGCACACGTTTACTAATAGGATCTAGCTTGGTGACAGGCATGTGGACAAACAAAAGACGTTTTTCAAAATTGAATTGATTTCACGTTTTTAGTTCTCAGGTGTGCCATACGCACTCCTTCCTCATCCTCTGCAGTCAGAGATCACCCAGACTGCCAAATGGCGGGGATGAAGGCTGGCTAAGGGCTGGAGATTTGCAAATAGGCAACAAGGACACGTGGAAAGGGTCAAACTGGCTGATGCAGCTGTATTATAATGTGGATAATAGTGGTTGTGGTTGCTGGCCTTTCCTTATTAAGGTTGATTCTGCAGTTTTCAGTGTGTAGGAGACTGAGAAAGAAGATTGACAGAGAGAGAATTTTTGTATTTCTAGGGATAAGTAGTTTTTAATGCTTGCTTCAGTTTGGAAGCTATTTCTGGTATTTCTAATTGAGCCTCAGGAGACCCCAAAGTAATTTGGACTTGGTGGATAGGACGAAATTGAATTTTTTCTAGGGAAAATAATATTAAACATAAATTAAAAGCATCTTATAACAAGGTTATTACAATGGCATATGTTCATTATGTTTAGGAAAAAGTAAAACAATAAATTCATGACTTTTGAACTTCTGAGAATTGGCTACTTTGAGTTGAACTTAAGGACATATAGTTGTTATCATCTGCCTCTGTAAACATTTTCTGAGTTCTTCTTGTGTGTGTAGACCAGGATCCAAATGTCAAGGTTAATTAAAGGAAGTGTGTGTTTGTGTGTGTGTGTGTGTGGTGTTTGTATGTGTGTGTAAAGTGACAAATGTCTAGAAAAAAATCTAGAAAAGTTGCTAATTCTTTGACTTCAAAGTTTTATTCATTGTAAAACCTTTAGAAGTACATTTGAATTATTTTGTTTAATGCTTAGCAAAAAGGACAATAGGACATTGAGCACAGAGTTGTGTAACTGATTTCCTCTCATTCAAAGTAAGAGTGACTGGCAGAACAAATGTTTCAAATATGCCATGAAACTCAGTTAAACAGTCCAAAGGGAATGGAGACTTTTCTCCAAAGGGAATGGCATTTGATTTTCTGATAAACATGGGCCATCCAGAAATATAGTTTGCTTGTGTATTTTTCAGCCTTATATTTGTTATCTTTCTGCCTTTCTTTAAAGAAAATCCCATACATATTAGAAATATTCCTTGAAGATTGGGGATGATGCACTATTTGGAACATGTTTGTAGTATATGCTTTGGTAAATGAAGAAGATATGTGAACACTGGCTTAAATACAGTGTTTTTTAATTTAATAATAAATCCTTGTTATCAATTACCTTATTCAGCAAATATCTGTTGAACACCCACTATGTGCCAGGCACTGCACTTGGTGCCAGGCATTAGTGAACAAAACAAGATCTTTGTTTTTGTTGAGTTTAAATTCTATTAGGGATATGAATTAGACATATTTCTCTTGTACCTAAAAGTAAAATTGGTTAAATACGACTAAATGAAATTTATAGGTATTTTCATTACTAAAAATTTTCCTTGTACATGTCTAGACTCATCAGATTGTATACATTAAATATATGCAGTTCTTTGTATACAAATTATACCAAATTAAAGCCATAAAAAATTTACTGTAGTTTTATTCTTACCCTAAGGTTGATTTAGGTGCATTATATTGGTTTTGCTCCAGTATGGAAATTTCTCAAACCTCTGCTCCATATTAGATGTCTGTGATTAGGATTCCACACTGTTCTCATTGACCTATATCCAGATGAATTCATTTATTTGACTATTGCAAATCCAAGAAAGAAGTTATATATATAAATTATATATATATAAGTTATATATATGTGTATACACACACACACACACACACACACACACACACACACACACAGACAGTAGTACCTCGGTTTTCGAATGTCTCCATTAACAAACATTTCGGTTTATGAACGCCGTAAACCTGGAAGTAAGTGCTTCGGTTTGCTAACATGACTCAGAAGTCGAACATGTCATGTGGCTTCCGCTGAGTGCAAGATCCTGAGGCCTACCTAGCTGTCGGCTGTTTTCAAACATTTCAGAACTCGTGGATTACGTTCGAAAACCGAGGTACCACTGTATGTATGTGTGTGTGTGTGTGTGTGTGTGTGTGTGTATATATATATATATATAAAACGTTGGTGCAAAAGTAATTGTGGTTTAAAAGGTTAAATAATAATTCCAAAATCCACAATTACTTTTGCCACAACCTAATATATATGCATACATACATATATGTATTTTATATATATTTTTTAAATATTTAAATTTTTTTTGCACCAAAGAGCATTTTTAGTAATAATCAGTATAGTATACATACCGTGTTTCCCTGAAAATAAGACCTAGCTGGACAATCAACTCTAATGCATCTCTTCGAGCAAAAATTAATATAAGACCTGGTCTTATTTTACTATAATCTAAGACCCAGTCTTTATAGTATAATATAATGATATAATATAATATAATACCGGGTCTTATATAAGACCGGGTCTTATATTAATTTTTGCTCCAAAAGACACATTAGAGCTGAATGTCCGGCTAGGTCTTATTTTTGGGGAAACACGGTAGCTGCTATACTATAGCAGTTGAAAAAATGGTCTGTACGACTGTGTAATGGTATATACGCATATGTCAATGTGTAAGACAATATGAAGTCTTTAGGACTTGAGGATGAGTTCATATCCATTCTTCCTCAGTTGAGCTCACCTCCAATTGTGCTGGGGAGAAAATCCTTCTGTATACCACCAAGACTTTTTGTTCAGGCTTGGCTTTTGCCTGGGTGTAGGCTTTGATTTTCATTTCTGGAGTCTGTGGCCACAAGCCAGTGGAAGTTCCTTAATGCTACTCAATGGAAAGACACACACTGCCCCCACCCACCACCTCCATATAAGAGTGTGTTGTCAAGACTATGCTTGGATTCACTGGAGCATGCCAACGCTGCTTATGTAGCTTCTCAGGTTTCCTTCTAGAGCCCTTGTTTGAAGAATCCAGCATAGGACCTTCTCATTCCTCTGCTGTCCCTGTAAAGTAAGTAGGTCTTGGTAGTACAGCTTAGAATTGGGGGCACCAAGCAGGTACAGTCACACACAGGGAGAACTGAAGTCTTCTTTGCAAGGTCCAAGCCAATTATTTATCCATTTAAAAATTATTTATACCCTACCTATTTCTAAAAGGTTTTCATGTCCACAACCATAAACGCATATAAAACAGTACCATTTAATAAGAATAGAATAAAGCGTTTAAAAAGAAGGGAAGATAGATTTGGGGGGGAAATATACTGAGAATTGTTGTGGGAGTTCAAACACTAGAGTAGGTAAGGATTGTGTGTGCAAATATTTATGAATGTCTAAGGTTCAAGTGTTGGCAAAGGCAGGAAAGGCAAGAGATTATTTCTGTTGTGGAGGGTCAAGTGGCCATGCCTGATTATTTACAAAGTACACTGTACATGAGTAACTGTTTCAAGACAGTTTGCCATGCCTTGCCACAGCTGACAATCTGCAGCAGGATGCAGAACTTTTGTCTTGGGGTTACAAGTGGTCCCGCTACCATCATTTCAGTATTAGATAACCTGACAGAGGGCCCCCACACATTGGTCAGGTCCTAGCTTCCTTTGTCTGGTTATGGAAGGCAAGGGGTTTTTTGCCCTAGCTCAACACACTGGTGCCTCTTCTCTCTGCCTGAGGCAGGATGATAAGGCAGTTGGTAGGGCAGATAAAGGAGTCTGGCCCTGCTTTCTGATCATTGGTTGTGCCTTGGGAGGCCATTCCCAGAAACCAGCTTAGTGCAGTGAGGCTTACCCACTCCCGGGCGCCTAGACAGAATAATTTCAGGAAGTCCTTATATACAGAATACTCGTGTGATAGAAAACAGGTATGAAATTTGGGCTCAGTGGAAGCAAGGAAAAATTGGAGAACTCCCCAAATACTCTGGGGGGATTCTCCAGATTCCTTGAGGCCCTGAGCAGTGTTAGGGGAACTGACCACTCCTTCTTGCCTCCTTTTGATAGAAGAAATTAAAAAGTGGAGCTAAGACCATTGCTAGGAAAATAGACCTCATTATATTTATTTAGGTAGAATTGCCTCCTAGTTACAACTAGTTAACATTCTAGAGCAAGACTGCTTAGGTTTGAATTCCAGCTCTGCTAGCTGAGCGATTTCTGGAAAGTTAGCACCTTTGTGCCTCTGTTTTATCATCTGTATGATGAGGATAAGAACAGAATTTACTTCCTAGAATTGTTAGGATTAAGTGATTCGTATCTGTAAAGTGCTTGAAACGGTCCCTGGCACAAAATAAGTGTCCAGTAATTTTTTTGAGCATAAGAGAGAGGAACTGGAAGAGATTTTATCGCCCAGTTTTCTTAGGCAAGAAATCGAAATATGTATGGGAGAACAATAGCAAAAGCATTCAGGATCTTTAGGGATTGTGGAGTAGATAATAATCATATCATGTATGTTTATTGTATTTATTCTGACAATTCAGAGTACTAAACAAATATAAATATGTATTGAAAGGAAAGTCCTCAATTTCTGACTAAACAGCTGGTAAACTGGCAGATGTTCAAGGAGATTTTGGTAACAGTAAGGTCGTAGTGACTAAAACATTAAAATGTATTTTCCAGTATTAGGGTGCCATTCTGGTTACATCTGTAGAACCAGTTTTGCTCTAGTGATCTAAGAAGGGGTTTAGACTGTTTGTTTTCTACTTGGCATTTTGCCAAGGTAGGAAAGAAAACTATTTCTGGAACAATTTCATTACGATAATGAAAGTGTAGTCTTTTGCCTTAAAAAAAAATCAATCTAATAAACATTTACTGAGTGCCTAATACGTACAGTAGTAGCACACCTAGATGTTTTTAAATAAACATGTTTATGAAAGTGTGAAATGTATGGGTGAAACTCGATGAGTTATCACAAAGTAAACACACCCATGTCTCCTTCTATCAAGAGACAGAGGAGTACCTGCACTCCCAGATGCCTCCCTTTACCTCTTCTTAATCACGTTACCAACCCTCCTGCCCAAAGAGGAACCACGAAGCAGAAAGCTGGCTTCTACCATCACAGATTCCTTTTCCTATATTTTATAAAAATTGTATATAAATGGAATCAGAGGGCTAGCTTCTTTCATTCAGCACTGTACTTGTGAGAGCTGTCTTGTGGCTTGTAGCAGAAGTCTGTTCTTTAGCGTAGATGTGTAGTAGTCCATTATATGAATATACCACAATGAACTGATACATTTTTCTCTTGATTGATATTTAGGTTATTTCCAGATTGGGATTATTAAAAGTAATGCTGCTGAAAATATGTCTGCAGTTCTGTTAACATCTATACAAGCACACCTTGGAGACATTGTGGGTTCGGTTCCACACCACAGCAATAAAGTGAATATCACATTAAAGCAAGTCACAAGAATTTTTTTGGTTTCCGGTACATATAAGTTATGTGTACACTCTACTGTAGTCTGTTAAGTGTACAGTAGCATTATGTTTCAAAAAATGCACATACCTTAATTAAAAAAGACATTATTGCTAAAAAATTATGAACACCATCTGAGCCTGTTGGAAACATGGTGCTGATAGACTTGCTCGGTGCAGGGTTGCCACAAACCTTCAATCTATAAAAAATGCAGTATCTGTGAAGCACAAATAAAGAGAAATGCAATAAAACAAGGTATGCCAGTACTCAGGAGTAGAATTGGACAATAGGGAATGCCCCTGTTAGCTTTAGGAGAAACTTAAAATGTGGTTGTACAAATTTACACTCCCACAAGCAGTGTATGAGTTCCCACTGCTCCACATCCTTGCCAACACTTGGTTTTACTCTTAGTAATACAGTGGGTGTGTAGTAGTATCTCCTTTTTGTTTGAATTTGCATTTCCTGGTGATTAATGAGCTTGAGTTCCTTTTCACTGTCTTTAGTGGCCATTTTGGTGTGTGTGTGTGTGTGTGTGTGTGTGTGTGTGTGTGATGTTCAAATCTTTTTGCCCATTATAAAAATTGAGTTGTATTTATTCTTTTGGTCCCTATTCATACCTTCCTCTATCTCCGTGCTTCTATGTGGGGTCATTATGTACAGGCCTGAAATACTACCATTAATATTTTCTTTAGAGCAGGTCTGCTGGTGACAAATTCCCTCATTTTTGTTTTGTCATAAAATGTCTCTTTTACCTTCATCTTTGGATACGGAGCTGTATGTTAGAGGTCATTTTTTCCCCACTTTCAGGTATCATTCCTTTGTTTTCTGGCTTCCATTATTTGTGTTGAGATGCCAGCTGTCCTTATTATTGCCACTTCTTTGAAGGGAATCTGGTTTTTTGGGGTTGTTTGTTTTCTAAGAAATGAAAACATATAACTGCTTTTTAAGATTTTGACTTTGATGCTCAGCAATTTTAACATGATATGCTTAGTTTTGGCTTTCTTCATATTTATTCTATTTGGGGTTTAGTTTGATATTTTAACACTTTGGGGAAATGCTTAGCCTTTATCGCTTTAAATGTTGCTTCTGACCCATTCTTTTTCTTCAATCTCTCTCTCTGTCTCTCTCTGTCTCTCTCTGTCTCTCTCTGTCTCTCTCTGTCTCTCTGTCTCTCTCTGTTATTTTCACTTTCCCATAAGTCTCTCGTGCTTTTTATTTCTCCATTTTCTTCTGACTTGTGTTTTAGTTAGCACTAATTATCTTTATAGCTATTTCTAATCTATTAAACCCACCTGTTCATTTCTTAATTGCACTTACTGTATTCTTCAGTTCTTGAACTTTCATTTGAGCTTTTTTTAATAAGAATTTTTATTGGGGAAGGGGAACAGGACTTTATTGGGGAACAGTGTGTACTTCCAGGACTTTTTCCAGGTCAAGTTGTTGTCCTTTGAATCTTAGTTGTGGAGGGTGCAGTTCAGCTCCAGGTCCAGTTGCCGTTGTTAGTTGCAGGGGGCGCTGCCCACCATCCCTTGTGGGAGTCGAACCGGCAACCTTGTGGTCGAGAGCCCACTGGCCCATGTGGGAATCGAACCAGCAGCCTTCAGCTTTAGGAGCACGGAGCTCCAACCGCCTGAGCCACTGGGCCGGCCCTCATTTGAGTTTTCAAAATAGTTTCCAGTCTATGATAAATTCTCTATCTTGTTATATAATTTCTTGAACATATCAATTGCAGATATTTTAAAAATAATTTTAATATCTGTTACCTTCTATGGGTCTGTTTTGGTTATCTGTTTTTATATGTTTTTATCTGTTTGGTTATATGTTTGTTGGCATATCATATTATTTTCAATTAAATGTCAGGTATTTTTATTAAAAATAGAGATAATTTGAGGCTCTGGATGAGTTCTCTTTCTCCAGGAAGATTTTACTTTTGTTGATGGCAGGCAGTTGGATTAGATACAGATCAGCTTGACTCATTCACAACTTGAGTTGGTCAAAATTTGTACTTCAGGCTTCGAGAGGACTTATCTATTTCTGGTCACCCTTACTCCTAGAGTCCTGTCCTTTGGGTTCCCACGAGAAAGCTATGGGTGTATACCAGGAACACTATAGGGCTGGAATGTCAGACAGGCTCCCCACTCAGCAGCTGTGAGAGATTGCTAAAAGCTGTGTTCAGATTCTTAGTCTCTTCGTACCCGCTATCATATGGGCAAATGTCTTGAGGGGGAAAAGCAGCTTTACAATTTTCTGTTGGGATTTTTCTTCTCTTTGAGATTTTGGTCCTAGAAGTACTCATTACTTTGTGATGCCTTTGAACAGGTGTTTGTACAGTTGTCCTTGGCAGAAATACTGAACCAAAACAAATTAATCTGCCACTGGCAGCATGGAGATCTTTTTGCTTTTTGATGCATTTTTTTAGGGAATTAAAAAAGCATGAGAAGATATAATTGTACAATCTTTCTAAAAAAATGTAAATGTTCATATATAGCTGTGAGTAAGGCTAATATTGTTCTTAAATTATTCTGTGCAGATCTGGCCTTTGAATTCTGGCACACTTTTTGGGATACATATGGGACAGAATGAAATCTATAATGAGTTCGTTCCATAGTTCAGAACCAGAATCAACTAAAGAAGATATTCAAATGGCCAATCAGTACATGAAAAACTGCTTGACATCATTAGTCATCAGGAAAATGCAAATCAAAATCACAGAGAGATACTGTTTCATGCCCACTAGGATGGCTAGAATTAAAAAGTTAATAATAATGAAAATTCAAGTTAGTAATAATAACAAACATCGATGAGGATGTAGAGAAATTGGAACCCTCATACACTGCTGGTGGGAATGTAAAATGGTGCAGTCACCTTGGAAAACAGCCTGGCAGTTCCTTAAGCAATTAAACATAAAGCTACCATATGACCCAGTAATCTACTCCTATAAATCCAAAAAAAATGAAAACATATTCATACAGGAATGTTCATAGCAGCATATTCACAATAGCCATGAGTTGGAAACAGTTCAAATTTCCACCAACTGATGAGTGAATAAACAAATGCAATATACCATACATTGGAATATTTTTTTAAGAATATTTGACCATAAAAAGGAATGAAGGACTGATATATGCTACAATATAAGTGAGCTTTGAAAACATTATGCTAAGTGAAAAAAACCAGTCACAAAAGAGCACATATTGTATGATTTCATTCATATGAAAGACCAGAGTAGGGAAATCGATAGAGACAGAAAGTACATCAGTGGTTGCTTAGGGCTGGGTGGGGAAGTAAGGTTGGAGGAACGATAGCTAAAGGTACAGAATTTCTTTTTGGAGTGATGAAAATGTATTAAAATTGACTCGTCTTTTTCCTCAGGATTGCTTTGGCTAGTTAGGATCCTTTGTGGTTCTATACAAACTATAGATTTTTTTTCTATTTCTACGAAATATGCCATTGGAATTTTGATAGGGATTGCATTGAATCTGTAGATTGCTTTAGGTAATGTGGGCATTTTAAGATGTTGTATGTATAGAATGGAATACTACTCAGCCGTAAAAAGATGAAATATTGCCATTTGCGACAACATGGATGCATCTTGAGGGTATTATGCTAAGTGAAATAAGTCAGATGTAAAAGGACAAAAACCATATGATTTCACTTATATGTGTAATATAAAGCAAAAAAGTAACAAACTAATAAAACGAAAACAATCTCATAGATACAGACAACAGAATGGTGGTTACCTGAGGAGAAAGGGGTCTTGGGGGAAAGTGAAATGGGTAAAGGGGATTAAATATATGGTGAGAGCCTTCTAGACCTTTGTTGGTCTAGAGCAGGGGTGTCCAAACTGCGGCCCGCGGACCAACTGCAGCCCGTGATCCATTGTTAATTGGCCCGCAGCAAATTCCAAAAATATATTTCGTTTACTTAAATAAACCAGGTGAGGCAATACGTACTTCACCTCGAGTGAGTGGCCGGGCTGTTTGTGTATTTTACCGCATATGGCCCTTGGTGAAAACCGTTGAAAAAAGTTTGGACACTCCCGGTATAGAGTATACAGATACTGAATTTTAATGCTGTACACCTGAAATTTATCTAATGTTGTTAACCAGTGTTACCTCAACAAAAGGAAGGAAAGGAGGAAGGAAAGAAGAAAGAACATTGAGTCGGGTGGTATTTGCACATATCTGTGAATCTATTTTTATAAACCCCATCAAATACACTTTAAATTGTCACTTGCATGGTATGTGAATTATATCTCAATCAAGTTGTTAAAATAAAGAACAGAAGCAGTATTTGTGGTAGCAACTGGGGAGAGAGGGTGGCAGATGTTGGTACAAGCTCATGGTGATGATGCTCTGTCCTTTTCAACCTCTTCATTAACAGTTTGCTGACAAGCTGTCAGGGCCTGGGGTGGAATGAAAACAGAAGAACACTGGGTCCTAGGATACGGGGTCAAGGATCACTCTGGGGAGTAAGCTGTGGAATCCAGCAAGAACAGGGATCTGACAGCTGGCCAGGAAGACACAACACTGCCAAGATAGTGCAGACTTGTCTTACTTCTGGTTGGACCCCACATCCTGAAGCACTATTTAGCTTCCTCAGTTACTCCTGTGGTCAGAGGATATTGCACTGTTCCTACATCTCCCTGTTTTGCAGGCCTCTCACGTACCTCAAATATGTTTTAGAGTTAAGACTTAAATCTCAAAGACCTTTTCTAATTTGGATCCTACTTCTCAGGAAATGTTGGAAACAGGTGCAACCTCTTTTTTATTAAAGTGTTAGTTGACATACAATATTATATTAGTTTCGGGAATACAATGTAGTGATTCGATATTTACATACCTAATGATAGGATCTCAATAAGTCTGGTAACCGTCTGTCATGGTACAAAGTTATTACGATATTATGGACAATATTCCCTGTGCTGTACTTTATTACATCCCCGTGACTTACTGATTTTATACCTGGAAGTTTGTACCTCTTATTCCCCTTCACCTTTTCCACCGGTCTCGCCACCCAGGTTCAACTTCTTAATTGAGAAAGGCATATGGAAGCAGATGTATTTTCATAGGAAGCCCATAACCTCAGAAGTCACCCTCCGGTAAGGGGCTTTGAGAATTCTCATTCCTCACTTCAGTTATGTCTGTGAGAGATTTGGAACCGAAATTACTCATTCAGTGGTGAAAAAAGACAGTTTACAGATTGTGCAATTTTTCATTCATTCATTCATTTACTCAACATACATAAATCAGTAACCTATGGGCCAATCACTGTGCTAGGTGCTGGTGATAAAACTCTGTGTAATACAGAACAGTAGCTACCTCTAAGAGAGTGCACTAAACCAAAGTACCAAGTGATGAGATAAAGATACGTATGCATAGGTGGTGTGAGGTCCCAACTGAGTGGCAGTGAACTGAGCTTGCGAGAGTCTTGGGAGCATTTAGCACAACTGAATGAATGAATGTAATTGAATAAAGGCTGAGGAAAGGCATCATTGATGGGGTAACACTTTCACTGAACCTTGAAAAACAAGTAGGGGTTATTCAGGCAGACAAAGAAAAGAGGAAGGCTGGTGGCAGAGAAACAAACGAGTTAGGATCCTGTGGCAAGAGCCAGATGAGCATTAGCAAGTGACAGGACCAGAAAGGGAGGAGGAGAATAATTTAGAGTAGTACGTCTCAAACTTTGATGGTCATACGGATCACCTGGAAAGTCTTGTTAAACTACAGATTCTGACTCCGTGGGTCAGAACAAACTCCCAGCCCTTCTCAGTGCTGTTGGTTCATGAGCCACACTGAGTGCAAGAGCTTAGAGATCTGTTTGGGTGTGATAGGAGAGGAGCGTGAAAAGTGCAAGTCAGCACATAGATTTCTGGATGGGATGATCTGTAGTGAATGTGTATTGGGCTGCTAGAGGAAGTGTAAAAGGAGGTTTCGGGGAACGATGAAATTTTGTTCTGTCTGTGGCTTTTGTGGGGGGTTTGTTTGGGCGTTTGTGTTTTTGTTTTTGTTTTTTGGGTCACCTGTAAGATATCTAGGAAGAGAACTCTGGTAGGTGCTTGGATAAAGGAGAAAATAAACCCATGGTCCCTAAGTGTTAACAGAGCGATGTGCCTATGAATGAAAATGAGAAGGGGCTGCAAAGAAAGGGAGAGGAGGCTTAGGAGAAAATGATGTGATCGCTTCTACAGGAAAAGTTTCAAGAAGGTGGGAATGAACAACATCAGATGTTACAGAGACATCAGGAATGAGCAAGACCAGAATCCAGATCGCAGGGAGTTGAGGGCTGGAAAGTGAATGTTTTGATTATAGATAGTTCAAGAGGGCTGCCAGAAAGTGTCAAGGAGAGAGTGTAGTAGTAGACAGAAAGAAGTAGAGGGTGAAGGGGGGGGTTCTTCCTCTCTCCCTCCCTCACCCTTTTGTTTTTCTTTCTTTTCTCCTCCTTCCCTCCCTCCCTTTTAGCATTATTATAGAAATTTCCCAGCATACAAAAAGCTTCAGAGGATAACATAATGACTCTCCATGTATCTATCACACAGCTTCAACAATTTTGTACGTTTTTGCCAACTAAGGATATTTTTTTAGGTGCAGCTGATTTAAGCACGTTCCTACACTCAATAGAAAGAGCCAAGGTAGGGGGAGCAGTTGGAAATTTAGAAGAGAAAAATGATAATTGAGGGAGCAAGATGTTTGAGAAGGAGGCAGTGATATAGTACAGGTAGAGATCCTGGCTCCAGACAGTGCAAAAGGCACTGTGTCGATTGAGAGGAGAGAGAGAGTTCAAAATCACAGCCCCTCAGAAATCTGGTTCAAAGTTCCATTTCCAGAAGCTCGCTGTTCTGAGTCCTCCAGTTTCCTTCCACCACTGAACTCCACATCTCTGCAGGTGGCTTCAGTTCTGCCCTTGAAGCCATTCACTAATTTTTTGAAAAATCTATTCCACCCAAGCATTTCACAAGATCAGTCTCATTTTATTGAAGATCTAGTGTCCACGGAGAGTGGTCACTTTACAGAGAATGACCATTTACCGTCCTCCATCTTGGGTGTTATCTCTCCCAAGTAACAGAAATTGTTCCCCTGGTCCTGCAAATAGAATTCCCTTCCTAAGAGAAATCCTGGGGAAGAAAATGTTCCCATCACTTAACACAGAGGTTAAATTTGGGGTATCAAGTCGGGAAATGAGCCAAGTCATGCCTAATAACAATTCATGTCTCTGTGAAATAGGAAGAGAGTTCATTTGGCTGGAATGGAGTGGGAAGACGCTTTCTAAGCGTGGTAAGGGTTGAGAATATTGCCAGAGCGTAGTTTTTAGCCTTACCTAAAGTGATGTCTTGCTTTCTAATAAAAGATGAAAGCAGCCAAATGTCCCTCCCCCCATATCCACTCATATGTAGGAAACGAGAATAGGAGTATTAGGGGACATTAGGCTTCTGGGAAGTGCCACTTCAATAGGTGGGATTGCCAGCTGATCCCCTTTTATGTTGACTGTGGGACAGGAAGGTTAGGAAATGGGGGCAGGGAACTTTTCTTCATTTAAGTTTGAAAAAGTAGTTATTTGCATGCGCATCCTACTAAATTCCAGAGGTAGAAGTGTACATTCTAAGCATTTTGTACACGCTTCTCTCCCAAGTGTATCTCTCTTCCTGGCCCCCGTTGTAGCTGAGACATTTTGCAGTGAGCACCCAACAGTGGGAGTGATGATTGAAGTCAGTGATTTCAAGATAATTTCTTTGCATTCTCAGAAGGCTTCAGTGGTTGGGTGCTACTGTACAACAGTCGGGTAATAATTGGCTAACTCTTGTTCGAGAAAAAGATGCCAATTTGGAAATAATTGGCCTCACAGGAGTAAAACGAATAGATGCTTAAAAATTGTTTGGGTCATTGCATTGTTAAAAGTAATACATAATTTGGAGCTAAAGTACCATCAGTATAACAATGTAAATACTTTATTGTGTGAATACATTATTTACATTTTAATTGTTTATGCTTAGCTCATCTTCTGCATTTGAAGTATTTTTCTTATAGTGGAAAAAACATAAGGACTAAAAGAAAAGGATTCAATACTAGATTCTTAGAGTATAGAAATTTGTAAGCACACATATAAAAATATATCACCAATATGTACTGCTTTACAATTTTTCACTCAGTTAGCCTCTCAGGAAAAATAACTCAGTCCAATTACCTCCCAGTCTACTGTCGTGTCCAGCGCAACACAGGCAGTGAGGGTGCGAGAAGGGGCAGCTTTGGGTTAAGTTTTAAAGAAAGAAACAAACAGAGACTTAATGTAGTTAAATCTCAGAAGGTCAGGGGTCTCACAGTTCTGAAAGACTGGAGCCCAGAATAAAGCTGACTGGAGGTTTTTATTGATAAGTCTACAAATACAAAAAAGTAACATTGTTTTTTACACGGTCTGTGAGACTCATACATCATAGCAGAAAAATGTTTATTCCAATCACCCTTTGTCTATAAACAGCCGAAGCACAAGGTCCCATGATGTCTTACTTAAGGTATGTACCCTCTCAGGGTCAAGCCTCTCATATTGTTAACAGCTCCATTGAGATAAGTGGAGAGAACTGATCTTTATTGTCCTCATGACTTCTCTCACAAACAGGTGCAAGGGAAAAGCCCAGGCAGGGGGAAGGGGAGGCAAGGCCCCTTCCCATATGTTTCTAAGGCATCACGTCGGGGGTCTCCACTCGGTTCCGCCTGACTTGGGTTATATCTCCCGTGAGATATCTTACCCGTGTTTGGCTGCAAACCATCCAAACCATCTTTTGGAGACCAGATAGAGACACATGAGGTGTAAACACAAGGATGGAACAGAGTCCCAGAAAGGCACAGTCTCACAAACTCTTCTTTCCTTAAGGAAAGACACGTGGGGACAGTTGGCTAGGCTGTTGTGTGACTACAGTCTACTCCTGTGACAGGATTTCTGTCTTTAAATTTCATTAGTACATAACAGTCTTTCCACTGAATGATACTGATGATTTAAATCAATGCCAAAGACTATGAAAAAAGTTGATGCTATGAAAAAAATGAGCTTCTCTCAGGGAAATATGTACCAAAGTTTCGGAGTTTTTATGCCCACCATATATAGATGTTTTTCCATTGATTCAGAACTTAATTAAGGAAAAACCCTTTATTCCCATACATTTAAAGTTACACATTTAAGTAGAGACAGTTATGTTACATGGACATTGCATTTTAAGAAACAGGCGTGGAAGGTGTTGTCACCTCAATTTTATGGCTGAGGAAACAGAACCAAGAGAGATGGCCATTTCCCCAGTGTAGCCTGGTGAGACAAGATTCAAACCGGAGCCAGACTCTTGTTTCCTACCTGCAAGCCCTGCCTCCCAGGGAGGTGATGCCAGCCTGCAGGGAGGTGGTGCCAGCCTGCAGGGAGGTGATGCCAGCCTGCAGGGAGGTGGTGCCAGCCTGCAGTAAGTGACTGTATTTCCATTCTGATCACACAGTCTGTGCTCATGAGTTGGCAGCACATTTCTTAGACGATGGAACTCATAGCCTATATAGTGTCGTGCTCCCAAATACAGTACCACGTTCCATTTAAAAGAGCCACAGCTTTTCCTGCTGTGTTGTATAAACTGGATAAACCCAATAGCCATAAGTCGTTTTAAGAAATAAACAGCTTAAAGTTAAGACTTCTTAAAACACTAAGGCCTTTCAGCCCAAGACAGATGGGCTCTCAGTAACAGTGAGATTCTCATTTCTTCAGCAATCTGTAGAACTGAAGAATACAACTGAAGAGTAAAGAAACATGAGCATTCTATAGTCAGTATATAAATGTGAAAGGTCCTGCAGATAAGAGAGGAACTCACTGAGCAATTTATTCTTGCATGCCTTCTGTTTGTGTACCTACTACTGCTGTATGTTGAGTGGCTTCAAGAATAAATATCAGACATGGTCCCACTTGACTCCTCAGGAGCCTATGAGCTAATTGAGGAAACAAAACATACCACGTAAAGGACTCTGCATACTCAGGCAGAGCAAGATGGGACCAGGAAGGTATTGCAGGTTGAGTTGACCCCGAAGCAGAACCCGAGACAAGGATTTGAGTGCAGGTATTTTTGGAGGCAGGTGTAAGGAGCACGGGAGAAGGGAAATGAGACAGGGAAGGGAAGGCAGCCAATCAAGGGGGCATTATTAGACAAGGGTCACCATGGTGACTAGAAAGGACTGCTATGAGAAAACACTGGTAAATAGTACAGCACACATGCCTCGGACTTATTCTACGCCAGGGGTGGGGGAGCTAGGGTCGTTACATTCCAGCTCTTATCAGGGCTACTGTTGGGGTACTGAAGACTCTCCCAGGGGTACCAATTACCCAGAACTGTCCAGCACCTAGGCAAAGCGTCCTTCTACAGCCCTAGCAAAAGTGCTCAGGCGCAGTGACTGATACCCACAGGTTGAAGTCAGCCCGTGCCTATAAGACAGACGAGTCCAAGGAATACGGGTAGAGGGATGACAGCGTGTCTGCCACAGTAGGAGTCTTGGTGGACATGAGATGTGACGGGGCTCTTCCTCTTCTCTCCCCAGGTCTCTGCATGTTCCTGTCCCTGTTGTCCATTGTGTACGGCGCCTTGCGCTGCAACATCCTAGCCATCAAAATCAAGTACGATGAATATGATATCAAGGTGAAGCCTCTGGCCTATGTCTGCATCTTCCTCTGGAGGAGCTTCGAGATTGCCACACGAGTCATCGTCCTCGTCCTCTTTACCTCCGTCCTGAAGGCCTGGGTGGTGCTGGTCGTACTCATCAACTTCTTCAGTTTCTTCTTGTACCCCTGGATCCTTTTCTGGTGCAGCGGCTCCCCGTTCCCTGAGAACATCGAGAAGGCCCTCAGTCGAGTGGGTACCACCATCGTGCTGTGCTTCCTCACCTTACTCTACGCCGGCATCAACATGTTCTGCTGGTCAGCTGTGCAGCTGAAAATCAATAACCCTGACCTCATCAGCAAGTCCCAGAACTGGTACCGGCTGCTCGTGTACTACATGCTGAGATTCATTGAGAACGCCCTCCTCCTGCTCATGTGGTATCTTTACAAAACCGACATCTATATGTATGTGTGCGCGCCTCTGTTGATTCTGAAATTGCTCATTGGCTACTGCACAGCCATTCTGTTCATGCTGGTATTCTACCAGTTCTTCCATCCTTGCAAAAAGCTCTTTTCCTCCAGTGTTTCTGAAAGCTTTCAGCGGTGGCTAAAGTGTATTTGCTGTCCTTGCAGGCGGCACAAATCCTCAGAGTCTGTAGGAAAGGCAGATCTAAGATCACCCGGAGACAGAGATGAGACACCTTCTAGCAGTAAATTCGTTTCTGCACCCAGCCACATCTTGAGTGCTGATGAATTCTGCTCTGCTTAATGGGACCTGGATCTCTTGGGCAGAGACATACTGTTTTCTGGGTGGATCCCTCTTCTTCATACAAGCAGATGAGCCCTGCACAGTTAACATAGCAGGAATTAGCTCTCAACTTCTTGTGAGTTGCTCCCCTTTAGAGAGCTCTTGGGTGTGTGGGAACTATGCAGAGAAGTCGGGGAAACCCCTGAGTGTTGGAGGGCAGCCTGAGGTACCTCCATTCAGAGTTGACCATGCTCTCCCAGGCACCTACTGGCTTTTTCACTGACAACATATCCACGCTGTCTGTTGAGCTGGTTAGATCCATCAGGTAGAATGAGGACAGGGCTTTCTTGTTGTGTAGTTTTCTGGACTGCTGGGCCAGGTAGCCTAATGTTTTATTTTCCCTGAGCAGTTTTCACCCAGGAGCTGTCCTGATGACCAGCAAAGGTTGCTGGGGTTTTGCCATCAGTAACATCATTTCTGGCAGAGTTTTCAGAGACAGCTGTTCAAGTTTGGTTTTTTTTTACTAGACAGATGTTCCATTTTCGTCTCATTAGGGCTCTTTGTTCATAACCAACTGTAGCCACTGTGGCCTGCTATCTCGAATGGATTCAAAAGTCTAGATTTGGAGACTTTATTCCCAAAGGTCCATGGATGCAAAATTGAATTCTAAATTTGGTTATGGAAGCCTTAGAATTTTAAGAAAGTTGTGTCTTCCTGTATGTTGAAATATGTTGGAAAAACTCTGGATCAGGAGGGTGGTTAAAACATCAAAATGATGTAGGCTTTTGTAAGCAGAGTTCTTACCTTCTCAGGAAGGTTAAAGATGTGAATGTGCTGGAAGGTAGCCTTCACCCTCTTCAGGGTTCATTCCTGTCCTACGATTCTGGGAAATTTCTAATAGAATTTGCTAGGATTTCCCTTCTTAAGAAAGAAGTAAATAAAACTCATAGTCTTTACTCCCTTTCTTCCTTGTCTGTCAGGAAGGTTTCAGACACAAGTTACCTTGGTTAACTTCAGTTTTTCTAGAAAACTCCATAGAAATCTTTCACCCAGCACAGGTTTGTAGGACATTTTATTTTTTTATTATTTGAAGGAAAAGGGTTTTCCTCCTACCTCAGAGTTATATATAGACTTCAGAAACTTTTAAATTATAGAAAATGATAAAATGTTCCAGTGATTTTTGTCTTTAACTGAATGCATGTTGATTTGGCATGATTATGAGTTAATTTGAACAAGATCTCCAGTTTTATCCTTCTACACTGTCCTATCTTCAGTATAATTTCTGAACCCTGTTTGTTTCATAAAAGGATTGTGTAACATATCCGCAGTTGTCTTGGGAAAATGCCTGGATTTAGTGCCATTATTTTTACTGTAAGAACCTTGATAATGAAATACCTAGAAGCAGGTAACCTGTCACTGACTAGGCCGGACATTGCAGGTCATTCAAGGTTGACAGTCTAAGGACTTGGCTGAACTTTCTGGCCCATCCAGTTTCTAACAGCCAGTCTATGATGGGACAGGTTGAAAATGGTGAGTTTGAGCAGGAGTTACAGTCAGAATCAGACAGGGATGGAGAGACTGGTACTTCCCAGCCTTGGTTTAGAAGCCTGTCTCAAAAACCGTTAGAAAATCTGAGGCTTCAAATACATTTTAAATAATTCTAATGTAGAAGATAGGTAAATATCTTGAGTGACCTCAAACCAAACTAACAGTGATGGTCTGTCAGACTCCCAAAGCCCAATTATAAGCCTCTTATATAAGGATGAAGAGGTGTGGTAAGTAAATTGGACATGTTGTCATATTTCACCCTTCAGACACAGATACCCTTGCTTTGGGGCCATGTATGTCCATTCACTCTGGGGAAGAGAAACCACTGCTTTTGTTTCTGCATGTTGAAACTTTAAGTTATGTTGAACTAAGAATTTTTATTTTTAAATTATTTATATTATACCTCTGAAATGGTGAAATTATAGTTCAGACTGCAGAGCTAGGTTGCCCTAAAGACAAACAAACCAGCCAATTCCCTCACATGTTGAGAGTTAAAATGTGGTGTTCAGTTATAATTCCAATTTTTAAAACTCTCAGTGTTTTGTCTAATTGTGTGCCATAACTTGTCATGACAGCTGCTCCAATGGAATTACTATCATTTGGCTAGATGGAAGTGAAGTATTTCCTCAAAATATGTTGAAACAAAATCATCAAACATGTTTAGACTTTCTTCATTACTAGAGCCAGTGCAGTCTAGAGATTGGCATCTCCCTGTCAAGCCTGACAAGTTACTTAACTGCTCTATGCCTCAGTTCCCTCACCCACCAAAGTCACAATGCATACTTGCCCAGCCTACCTCACAAGCTTGTCGGAAAGATCAAATTAGATTATAAGTGTGAAAGTGCTTTGAAAATATTTTTAAAGTGACATAAATATTGAAGGAGTTATTATAGTCATTCAGATCCATAAACAGGTTATTATTAGTTTTTTTACTGTTAGAAAAGAAGCAAGGAGCATCATCCACATGCGTGTCTTGGGTGAATACGCTGGCCTTTGGCCTTATGGGAGGGCAAGCGTCACGTGGTCTTTACTCTTGGCGAAAACTCAGCCCTTGCCGTTTCTCTTATATTAGTTGCTTACAAAAATTAGCAGCCAAATACTTGGTAGTTGGACAAAAAAGACCCACCACAATCTGAGAAATTGCTTTTGATGGCAGATGAGCTTATCATTTTTTGTATCTATCATCTTTCATAAAGGACATAGCAGCATCTTTTGATAATTTACAACTTGAATGCCTGATCCTGCTAGAGTTTCATTGAATGTGAGTTTAATCTTCTCAGCCTCATAAATGGGAAAATAAACATTAAAATTGTCAAATACAGCATTTCCTTTGAAAACCACCTTAGAACTTTAGTGCTATGGTTATGAGTGTATGTATCAGTAAATTGTGGGTGTGAGCTTTTGCAGGCTGCTTTTCTGCAGCCATTTACTCTAATAAATATTGTTTATGTTTCTTCATATAATAAATTAATTTTTCAATTTCTCCTTGTTTCATTCCTTACGCCGTCCTTTTATAGCTTTTTGACTTAAGGAACTGTTTTAAAAACAGAAATTTAAAAATGGTCTTGTTGTGATTAATTAGTTTTGTAACCTCACCTGGAAATTCCTTCTGTAGGATGAGAAATTTGAGAGTGCTAGGATTCTACCTTGTAAGGCTAACAGTCCATGGAATTGCCTGATTGTTTTATAAGCATTTACTCCATTTGTTAAAGCTGCACTGCTAGATACAAAGATTCTGCTCAGCTGTCTATTGATTGCTGTGTGCGATACAAAATAAGGCAATATAAATCTCTTCTAGACAAGCATAGATGGTATACTGATTCAGAAATATACTGAAGGGGCGACTTGATATGAACATAAATAATCAAATGTAAATGATGATCCATGGTTGGAAAAATATGTTACTTATTAAAGGGGTCATTTCAGAGCATGAGATAGACACGGATTGGTTCAGTAATTCCTTTTGTTCTGAAGGTGGCCTTGCAATTCGGAAAGACTTAGCTATAGGATGAGTCTTTTGAAAGATCTCTTGGTGTTAAACCCTTGAGAAAACTGAATGTCTACAAGTATAGTATGTAATTAGGTCAGCCTAAAATTACTTCATTTGGTGTTTGTAAATGTTTCATTTTAAATTACTTCAAGCTAATAGAACGGCCTCAAGAATAGTGCAAGGAATTCCTTTATATCCTTCACCCAGATTCACCTATTAACATTTTGCCATGTTTGCTTTGTCATTGTCACTTTCTCTCTTTTACCCCTAATTTCCTAAATACTTCAGTGTGTGTTTCATAAGAACAAA
The DNA here is from genome assembly GCF_004115265.2 of Rhinolophus ferrumequinum. Lineage (NCBI taxonomy): Eukaryota > Metazoa > Chordata > Mammalia > Chiroptera > Rhinolophidae > Rhinolophus > Rhinolophus ferrumequinum. The sequence continues at coordinate 95,787,782 of NC_046284.1, read as the reverse complement.
GACATTCTCTTACATAGTCACAGTACAGTGATCAAATTCGGGAAATTTAACATGGATACAGTACTAGTTATCTAATCTAGAGTCCACATTCCATTTAACAATTGTGTCAATTGCTTCATTTGTTTTCACAGAGCTTCCTCAACAATGTAAATCTACTCAGTTCTCTTTTATGGGGTTCTCTTTGTTTAAAGTTATAAGTTTTCACTTGCCTATGAATGCTGGGAAAACTACAGCAGATTTTGAAAAGCTATTTAAAGAAAACATGCATATCATCAGTACTGACTACTGTGTTTCCCCGAAAATAAGACCCAACCGGAAAATAAGCCCTAGCATGATGTTTCAGGATGACATCCCCTGAACATAAGCCCTCGTGCATCTTTCGGAGCAAACTTTAATATAAGACCCGGTCTTATTTTCGGGGAAACACGGTAATAGCTTCAAACTGTAAATTTGGAATGTTTACTGGTGAACCGTGGGCAATTCTTTTTCATGGATATCCATGTTAGGCATCAAGTATTTGCTGCTTAATATGGGAGCCTGTAGTTCTTTCCCCATCCCCACCCCACTGTGATAGTTCTGTTTTACAGTGTTCAGGCCCAAGTTTGTAAAGATTAGGAAGGAGGTGAGGGAAGTATATATTATGCCTCTATGCCCATATTTCTCCCTGTCTCCCCTTCCAGGATACTATATTTTCTATGAATGTCTTTCCAGATGGGAAAGAGCTCAGAAATCTCAACCATATACTATAATTAAACGAGTAACATTTTGAGCCTTTTCTCTTTTTTCAGAGAAAGGCACTTCATAGAAGCAGAGATTTCTTCAGAGCCGGGAATGCAGGCACGTCCCCAGTCCCCCCTCTCCTAGCGCAAAACAGCCTGTGCGACTAGGCCTAGCCAGCTCAGAAGGTGTGTCTGCTGCAGAAGCCTGCTGAAAGGAAATGCCTCACATCTCCTGGTCACCCACTCTGCGTGGTTGGTTCTCTGGAAATGATGAGGCCAGGAGGTCTGAAACAGCGTTGCTTTAAGCGGGATTTGGAACCCAGAGCATGTTTGAGGAGTATGTAGCCGTGTGCAGCTGCATCTCCTCGCAGCAGGTTATCAGGCAACTTCCCACCCAGAGTCCACTGCGGCATCCACCTCCGTGTGAGGGGGATTCAGGGTTTGCCTCCTTCCAAGGAGAGATTCATCAGCTAGATTCTTGAAATCCTGCCTGTGCTTCTGCTCCCTCCCTCCCTCCCTCCCATCCTGAATTAATTTTCTCAGAATGATGAGTTCCTGATTGAAGCCTGATTAACCTGCTTCCCAGAGCCCTGGGAATATCATCGTCTGTAGGCATCCACATTATACATATTGGTTTAATTTCTTATCAGCAGGCTTCCTATTTTAATTACCTAAACTCTACAGTTAATGAATCTGGTTTTCAGGAGCGATAGTACTTCAAGAAACAAAACAGGATTTAGAAACACTATTTTGGAGTGTTGCTGCAATACCATCTTCATCATCACCCCCATAGAAAAGAGAATGTTTCCCTGATGCCACTTTCTCCTAACAAGGTGACCTTCTTAAGTAGAGTGGCAGAATTTTCTAGAACAATGGTGTCCAGTTGTAGGGCTGCAGACCTCTAAGAATTGGAAAGGCATCATGTTCCTCTCCACTAACTAGAGATGTTTGCACACTAACCAGAGATGTCTGGCATACACTTTACAATCATTTTTCAAATCCATGGGGATGCTGTTGTGAGCGATAGAACAGGGCTGATGAGAAGTATCACTGTACAGTGGTACCTCGGTTTTCGAACGTCTCCGTTGACAAACATTTTGGTTTATGAACGCCGTAAACCCAGAAGCAAAACCTTCGGTTTTCGAACACGACTCAAAAGTCGAACGTGTCACGCAGCTTCCACTGAGTGCAAAGTCCCGAGGCCTAGCTGTCGGCTCTTTTCGAATGTTTCAGAACTCGTGGATTACATTTGAAAACCGAGGTACCACTGTATTTAAAGTATCTCTGTCGTTAGCCCTACCAGCCCCTACCATGAGCAGTTGTTAAAAATTCAACCACTATCCTGTGGGAGGGGACATTAAAAGACGTCCTTTGTCATTGGAACTGTTGGGAACTACTACCTTAGAAGGTTTCTCTGCTGGAATATTTTCTCACGTGTACCTTCCTTTTAAGGAGAGGGTTGTTCACACGCAAGTCACTTGGCTTCTCTCATTTCCAGCTTGATACCAGAGATGAGAAAGTTATTTTAAATGGAATGTGGATGCTCTATCTTCAAAAAGTAAATTATCTACCTTCACACAAAGTATGCCATTGAAGCGAAATGCTTTTACAATTTCAAAGCACTAATAAATGTATATTATTATCATAATACCCATGAAAATAATGAAGTGATTTCTACACATTCTTTCATTCACTTTCCTATTTGCTTCCTTGGCCTTATTAGAAATTATATCACGGTGCTTTCAGCTACAATTTGTAGAATACCTGATTTAAAATAGCTTCAACAGAAGGATTTTGTTATTTAAATGAACAAGAAGTTTGGAGAGAGGTGATTCTAGTTTAGTAGGCCAAACATCCTCAGGCTCCAGAGGCTTTCCACCTTTCCTTCAGCCACCCTCAACCTGCTGCTTCCTCGTCACACTTGTCTGATGATGCAGCAGGACAACCTGAGCTCCAGGTATCACATTTGTACAACTGAACCCACAATTGAAGAAGGGATTCCCCTTTTGCTATCTCTATTATTTCAGGAGGAAAACCTTCCCTAGATGCAACCCGCCCTCCACAGAAGTTCCCGTTCCTTATTGGCCCAGCTCTGAAGCTGTCTCTGGCAAGGAGAATGGAATTGCCATGATTTCCTTTGACTACACAACATTCACCCCTCGGGGCTGATAAAGGGGCCACCATCCCTTAGTTCATGAGAGGAAAAATAGCCACAAAAATATAATAGCATCCTGCAAGGAACAAGTGGAGGAAAATAGCCATTTGCAGAGCAACCTAGTGTCTTTCATTGACATTTTTGAAAACTAAAGACTCAGCTAAGCTGATGAATTGGGGAAGTGTGTGACAGCACCCTACCCGCTCTTTCCAAGAAAAAAATCCCATATTTACCTCATCTCCTCTTGTATTATATGTCACTGGTTAAGAAGCTCTTTGGAAGAAGTCATATTGAAAAAATAAATAGTGGCAACTACACCCCATTACCCTGTGAGAAGTCCCACTAGTGGGATTATCTTAGTGTCACAGGATTGAAATTGTGGGACTGTGGGCATCTAGAAAGAGCAGGGAGGAGAATTCTCAGCTCTGGAGAATCAGGGTCCCCTGAGATTTAAGGGGGAAAACCAGATATCCATTCATTAGTTCAACAAATATTTACAGAGTGCCCCTGTGAGCCCCGTGCTGGAGTAGGCACTGAAGATTGACTGGCATGCAAGAAACTAGCCCTAGTTCCCAGAATTCATAGTCTCTTTGAAGAGACAGACACCCAACGTGGTGATTTCAATGCAGAGAGGTAAGAACTACGATGGGACTGTAAGCCAGGAGGTCCTAGGGACAGAGATAAGGAGCCCAGATTTGGTCCTGGAGGTTCAGAGAACATTCACAGAGAAAGTGACATAAAATCTGAGACCAGAAGTGAATTTACCCTGAAGCTTATAAAGCTTAAGCCTCGGGCGCCACAGTGAATGCTGGGAGTTATATAGCATGTTCTAGGTGGGTATGAGAGGTCACGATGCAATATGGAAGCACATGTACTAAGGATTTCTGCCACATCGTCCAAAGAGATCACAGAGAAGAGATCTGAATCTTTAGGGCGCCAGTAATTTGTTGTGATTTCCTTTTCATTCTGAATATTCTTTCATACCTAATGTTGAATTCATTTTAAAAATACTTTTTCAAAGCCTCTTCCCAAGCCAACTTGTTTATGCTTCAGGCCCCATAAAACTTAGATCTGCCCCTGCTTGAGATCTGAAGCAGGAGTAGGCATTTGCCTGGTGAAGGCACTGGAAAGAATGTTCCTGGTAAAGGGACATGTGCAAAAGCCTGGGATGACCGGTAATAAAAAGAGCATTTGTCATCAGGTTACAGCCCGTAGGTCAGTGTTGCTAGACAATGGGAGGTAGGTGACATTGGAGAGATGATCAGGAGCCACATTGTGAGACGGAGAAGAGCGTGATAGTGTTGATATGAGTCAGGCACCATGCTAAGCATCTTACACCCACAATCACTTATTCTTCACATCGATTTTGTGCAGCAGTTACTACAATTATTTCCATTTTACAGAAAACAAAGCTGAGACTCGTGAGATAAAGAAACTTTCCTGTGGTTGGACAGTAAGTAGCAGGGTTGAGATTCAAGCCCAATATTGTCTGGTGCCAAAGCTCAAGCATTAAATCACTAGGCTCTCCTCACTCCTAAACTTTTTTCCCCCCAATTTACAGATGTGGTTAAGTGTGGAAGATGTCAGAGACTGAGGGAAGAAGCAAGCCTGGTGGCATTTCCCAGGGTCCTCCGGGTTGAAGGGGCAGGGGCATGTATTGGGTCACCCTTACTCAGTAGGGAGGGTTGTTTCTGCTGAGGTGTCAGGCTGGGGGCTGAGGCAGGGCATCCTTCAGCTCCAAGCACTGGAGACATGCTCTGAAGAGCCATGAGGGGGCCACTGGGCTGAAACCATGAAGGCCCTAGAGGAAAGAACTCTGGGATTGAAATCCTACTCTTCTACAACAATATTTGTGCTCAGGGCTGCTCTCTTCTTCTCCTGGAAAAAATTATAGGACTCACCCCAGGTCCACTAGTGAATTAGATCACATTTGAGCCTAGAACCTGGTTTATCAGGTCTTATTTTTTGTTTTTTGGAAACGAAAAAGTTAACACTGCTTAAGTAGATAAATTAGAAATATATATATTTTCTTCAAGCTGATATTTTAGGAGGGAGACTATTAAGTGCTCACATTATAGAGAGAGACAGTTTGGTTAAGGTGTCATAGTTACCTGACATTTGATGGTGTCGGGCCAAGGGACAAGAAAGACTTCAATCGCTACGCAGACCATCCACCTCTTTCGTTAAAATCCCCAAGTTTCCTGAAAAAAAGAAGCAAGACATTTTATCTCCTTCAACACCAATGCAGAACTCTAGTTAGCTGGTTTGACACATCTAGAAGGATCCGTTTCCCCACATTAGAAAGGTTTAAGTAGCTTAAATGTTTAACGGCAGGCTATAAGACCTACCTTATGTATTTTGTCTTACTGCCAACATTCCACTCTTGAAATTACAAGATCAATGGGAGGAAACGTGCAGCCACCTGTTCTACAGGTCACATCTTTCACCTGTAAAGGGCTTAATGTGGACTAATATTGGCCCTGAAATCTGGTCAATTGGCTTTGGACATCTTGAAGTATGGAGAGGGTCCCAGGAGTTGCAAAAGGAAGCAGTGTGGTCTTCCGCTGCCAGCATCACACAACTCTCCTATCACAGGTTATAGAAAAAAAAAAAATCCTAATTCTTCTGCCTAAATGTTGACCTCACTTTTTACATCTTAGAACTCCTTGGGACTACTTTACATTCACCTCCCAGACTGAATTCATTCTCTGCCTTCTCTGGAGAACTGATTCTGAAGGAAAGAGATAAGCAAGGTTTCCATTAGGTCCCAAAGAACTAGACAGGTAGGGCAGGGCTCTTTGTAACCTGACAGGGCTAAGCAGCATTATAGGAGGAAACAAATATTACATTCTCAGTGCCCTGATATCATCAAAATGTTTTCAAAGGGAAATAAATTTTGTGCTACAATGTCATCTCCTTAGTACTCTGATTCATTATCTAATACTGATGAATGCCATCATGTCTAAACCAACACTATCCATCAGTACGAGAGCCACTAGCTACGTGTAACTACTGAGCACTTGAAATGTTCCTAGTCTGAATTGAGATGTATTGTAAGTTAAAACACACATCAGATTTCCAAGACTTAGTACCAAAAAAAAAAAAAAAAGGAAACTGTCTTAATTTTTTTATATTGTTGATATGTTGAAATGATATTTTGGATATATTGGGCTAAATAAAATGTATGATTGAAATGAATTTCATGTCTTTGTAGTTATTTTTAAAATATGCCATTAGAAAATTTAAAATGCTGTTCATGGTTGGCATTTGTGGTTTGTGTTATACGAGACAGTGCTGCTCTTGACACTCGGATGGCTTGATACCCTGAAGACCTGCTTTTCTGTGGAGGATACGAAGTATACCAGAAAGACACCAGATTAGCCAGGTCTTCTCCTTGGATGGCATTTTCCTCCCCTCGTGTCAGGAAAATTGTATTTTCAGTAAGAACAAATACTCCTCACTCTATTAGTTCTATATTCAGTGAGAATATCCTGAGCAAGGGAGAAAATATTTTTCAATATAGTGGTTCTCAAACTTGGCTTCCCGTTAGAATCATCACCTGGGTGGCCTTGAAACATTCTGAAGTCAGGCTACACCACAGACTAATTAAGTGGTAATGTCTTGAGGTGGGACCCGGGTGTCAGCGTTTTCTTTATTTTTTAAGTTCCTCAGGTGATTACAAGGCACCCGAACTCTCCAGCATTCCAGAAAGTTTGCTTTATAAGCAAAGGCAGGTGTCTGGGTATTAAGAACAGCTGACTCTTCCATCATCACACACAGAAGGTCCTTGACTAAAGTCATTTTGTTCAATGTTGTTTCATATAAGGTTGATGAGAAAAAAAAAACAGTTGATTCCCAGCCGTGGCCACTGTCTATGTGCAGTTTGCACGTTCTCCCCATGTCTGTGTGGGTTTTCTCCGGGCAGTCCGGTTTCCTCCCACATCCCAAAGATGTGCACGTGTGGTGAATGGGCGTGTCTACGTTGTCCCAGTCCCAGTGAGTGTGGGTGTGGGTGTGGACGTGAGTGCATCCTGTGATGGAAGGGCGGGTGGGTTGCCCGCTGAGCACCCTGAGCTGCTGGGGGATGCTCCAGCCACCGCGACCCTGAACTGGAATAAGCAGGTTGGAAAAGAATTATCTTGTTTTTATTCACCTCTTAAATGTCTGTATAGCTCACATTTATTTCAATGTTTAATATTAGAAGTGTTTTGGATCTTTAATTAGTTTAGCGATGTTTTTGTGACCAGAAATATGCTACAGGAAAGTAACTCTTGTTTAGATCAATTATCCTATGGTAAAATTGGTTTTGTTATATGTCATTTTGCTTAAAATCTGTTCCAAGAACCTACAGACAACGGTACTTGTGGACTTACTGTGTCTGTGTCTAAAGGTAGCAGAATCACTGATTTCCTCACACTGTGCTCAGAAGTCCAAATAAAATGTAGCTCCTTTCTTTATATTTTAGAATGGATTTGAACTTCCTCATGATTCCCTGTCCCCATTTGGCCCCAAAAAACAAAACAGAAAAGCCTTGCTAAGCCTGGTGTCTCCATCTCGGCTAAATTGAATAGTGCCTTTGGAATTACCGGATATCTTAGACTTAAAATGCTCTGTCTTTCAGAATGCCCCCCCCCCTTTTATTAAGATGGCGGCACCCGGGTGTTTGGGAGAGAGACTGTGTGTGACCTCATGGCACAGGGCCCTGTGGGACCTTCTGGCGTGAGGCTGGTCCTGGGACCAGATCAGACCAGTTTTAGCTCATACCTGGGCCCTACACATTCTCCTGGACTCTGCTGCCAAGGTCTGCAGACTTTGGAGCCCACATCTTCCCCTTCTGGAAGAGAGATGGAAGGCTTTCAGCCTCAGCCTCACATTCCATTTCCCCTGGGCAAGGCTGGGCTTCTGGGTCGCTGTGTCCATACCAGAGGCCTTAGTCCGGCCCTCCCTCTGTCTGCACTCTTCTCCTTGGTAATGGGTGATTAGGTGGTGTGGCCACTGTCTATGTGTCCCTCAGAGGAAAATGACAAAAAAAATGACCAAAGGGAAATGACAAAAAAAAGCCCCTAAACCTTTGGTATTCTCTCAACTGATTCAATATTCTTGGGCTTCGGTAAGGATGCAGGGGGCTCCCTCTTCCCACAATCCCCCAGGGCCCATCACCCACTTCCTCGCATGCGTAGCCCACCTTTCTCTGGGGCAGCAAGTCTCCTTTTCCAGGTACCTCACACTGAAAGAATGTCCTTTTTGCTCTGCAAGAGCAATGTGGCCTCAGCCCTCTAGGATTTGCTTTTGATGTGTTTAAGTGAGAGCCAAAGGGACACAGAAAATGGTTCTCCCTCACAACAAAGCCTGGTTTTCACAATCATGGCTTCAACTAAAAAAAAAATTTATTTTGCCACCTCAAGTGGGAATACTACCTCCTTTCTGATTCTAGCCCCAGTCATAACCCTGTATCCCCCCATTCCAGGCAGATGTTGCCTCAGGGTGACTAGGGACAGGGTCAGCCACACTGAAATGCAAAAGAGAAAAGTTCATTAATAAGTATTTAAGATGTGACTATGACTCTTATTCCAGTTACACTGGAATAGTTACTGAGTGTCGAACCTTGTTCTGTGTGATTTACATGAATTAAATCATCTTAATCCTGATCACAACCTAATGATGAAACAAGCACAGAGAGGTTAAGTAACTTGCCCAAAGTCACACAGCTAGCAAGATAATCAGGGATTTGAATCTAGACCAGCTCCAGAGTCCACTGAGCTCTTCTCTCTCTCTATGTGGTCCTTCCCCTTTACACCCCTTTACACACTCCTTGCCTCTCTTCTTGGGAGTCACAGAGATAAAGAGTGGCAAGAAAGCATTCTTTTGACATGGGAGGCCCAGGAGATCTCACTGCTGAAATGCTTTTTGGAAGGAGTTGTAGTACAATATTTAAAAAGTCAATAAATGTGTAGGACGACAACTTAGGTGGGGTTTATTACTGATCATTAAAGCTCCCCTCCCAGCAGTATTTAATCTGTCTCTGTGGAGTCCAAGTCCTTTGTTTCATGCTCATTTGAATTCCAGACACTTCCATTAACCTATTGTGGCCTATTATACAATGCTCCCATTCCCTACTCCTTAGCCTCACTAGCTATTGCCTCCTAATTTCTTCTGTTCATCACCTATACTGGACCCTGCACAATTTGCAGCATCTTTAATGCAGTTACATGTGGCTTTCTGATTGTGTCTTACATGTGTGTTTTATTTCTCCAACTCGACTGTGAACTCTCTGAGGGTGGGAACTGTACCCCATATCAGACTCGCAGCCCCCACAGTGCCTAGCAGACTCAGGGCTCAGTAAATATCTGTGGAGTGATTCACTTGGGGAAAGGTAAATTATGTCCATGTTTTCATTATTAATTCAGTTCCTGTGCCTACTTACTTTGCAAATCTTTGAAATTTTCCATTCAATCTCTGGCTTCCTTTCTGTTCCCAATATATGCAGTGGGCTCTGTGCTGAACTGCCAGGGTTGACCTTTTGGCACCGCCACTTCCTTGCTGAGTGATTTTGGGCCAGGTGCATTCACCCCCTTGTGCCTCAGTTTCCACAGATGTATTATGGGGATATATAGTTGTACTATCTCATTAGGTTGGTATGAGGAATAAATGAGATAATCCACACTCAACAGTTAGAATTGTGCCTGGCACATTATAAACATTCAATAAATGTCAGCTATAAAGAAAGGATACATGTTCCTCGTTTACCTTTTACTATCATCTCTACTACTCTCTGGTTTCTACACCCCAAGCATACATTTACACGCACATGGAAAAACACACATTTTAAATATTTTAAATTTTCTACCCATTTGCTCACATTTTTCAAATATGTGGTTTCCAAACTGACCGGTCGACAGTCACACTCTCCTTGGCCACGGGGTGGCGGTGTTTGCTCAGCCAGGTATGGAATATTGACAGCTGCCTTACACTGGGGCCCATCCTGAGCTTAAGAGGCTGTTTGAGAAGTTGCACTGGTTCTAATTTTCTCCCGTTTACTTTCCTTATCCTGTGATTGGCTGTTTATTTCCTTCCACTTCTTTTCCCCTCTACTGCTCAACCCACCTTCCTCATACATCTAACCCCTCCTTCAATATGCACCTTATAGAGTATGGCCTGGCAGAAATGTGGTTGAGGCTTACATACCACCCAGCAAGGTGCTGATGAGAATGTTTTTAAAAAAGAGCCATCTTGGGGGCAGGCTCAGTGACTCAGGCGGTTAGAGCTCCATGCTCCTAACTCCGAAGGCTGCTGGTTCAATTCCCACACGGGCCAGTGGGCTCTCAACCACAAGGTTGCCAGTTCAATTCCTTGAGTCCCGCAAGGGATGGTGGGCTGCACCCCCTGCAACTAGCAATGGCAACTGGAGCTGAGCTGTGCCCTCCACAACTAAGACTGAAAGGACAACAACTTCACTTGGTAAAAAGTCCTGGAAGTACACACTGTTCCCCAATAAAGTCCTGTTCCCCTTCCCCAATAAAATCTTTTTTTTCCCCCCAATAAAATCTTAAAAAAAAAAAAAAGCCATCTTGAAAATCCTGGGAAATTAAAGATTAAATCACTAAATATTAAGTCCCCTCTGGGCAGGAAAGGCAAATGCTCAGCTGGTCTCCCCAGTCCAAACTCTCCATTCCAAGCCCATGGCTGGCCAGGACGAGTCATGACTCTTGCCACGCTGACACATGCTGGGGCTTCAGAGTCCTTCTCAGCACAGTTCTCCTTGAAGTTTCTAGTGACCAACAGGCCAGCAAGACAAACCCGTGTCTGTCATCCCAGGTAGAGCAAGTTTCTGGGTTCAAGTGTAATACAACAGTCCTCTTTATCCATGGTTTTGCTTTCCATGATTTTAGTTACGCGGGGCCAACTGCAGTTTGACACAATTGAATGGGAAGTTTCAGAAATAAATAGTTCAAAAGATATTTTGAGAGAGAGAGAGAGACCACATTCACATAACGTTTTTTACACTATACTATTGTAATTGTCTTATTTCTTTATCAGTCATCGTTCATCTCTGACTGTGCCTAACTTATAAAGTAAACTTTACCATAGATGTGTATGTATAGGGAAAAAAGGGCATATATAGGATTCAGTACTATCTGTGGTTTCAGGCATCCATTGGGGTCTTGGAACATATCCCCTGTGGATAAGGGGGGTGGGGGTGACTGTATATGTGCAATTCCCAGGCATTACTTTCTGCATTTGGCTGCTTCCCAGAGTCACTGCCAAGGCCTCTTCACCATTTCCTGTTCCCGGGTGTGATTAACAACAGTAAAACATTAAGAACAGCAGCTGTCATCAGCGAGCCCATTCTGAGGGCTAGGCATTTAGTGATTCCCGTGCATCATCTCATCTCGTCTTCAGAACAGTGCTGAGACGTAGCCGTTACACCTGTGGAGAGCATGGCTGAGGTTACATAATTGGTCAGTCATGCAGCCAGAAAGTGGGAGAGCTGGGGTTGAGTCCAGGCCATCTGACTTTAAAACCCTTGCTCTTAACCTCCCACTCCCTTGAGGTTCTTCAGGACATCACATGTTCTTGCTTCAGCAGCTGAAAGTAGAACAATGCCATCACCCTCATGCCCACCCCACAGCCACAGTTCCCAGATGTCACTCCCCCTCACCACCCACAGCCCACAACTCTGCAGAAAAATCAGAGTTGGCAAGTTGACCTGCCACCCTGGAAAGGCTGTGGTCCTTTACTCTGGGGCCCCATCTCCAGCAAGCTGGGAAAGAGCTGATACCCAGATAGGCAAGTCCACACAATGACAATGGGTAGTTTAGCATATGGTGAGGGAGGTGATGCTCTGTTAGCAGTGCTGAGAAGCGGGTGAACTTGGGAATGTGGGGAAAACACTAAAGGGGACTTAGGAGGAGGCTTATCCTCTGATTCAGAGCTGGTTTGGCTGCTCCGAGTCGTCATTAATTCCTCCACACCCTGGGGAAGGGCCAGCTCTATAAAGAAGTAAAGAAATTTTCCTCTGAGTGGCTGTTGAGGTGAGGGAAGGGGTCAGCTCTTCCGTAGCCTGGGAGAGGTATGTGGACAAACCACTTCTGGGGCATAAGGCTTTTACACGGACAGGCCTAGATTCTCTCTGAGGGCACTGGTCACAGATTCTACATTCCGGCTGCTTCAGTTGTGTGCTGTATTTAATCCCCATTCTGATGAAGAAGAGAGGAAGGAGCAGATTGTCATGATAGTTTTGGTTCACTGCATGGTTTGTTTCGTTCTCCTGAAAAACGGGTAGTCATGGAAACCGTGGAAGGCTTATCCTGGAAGAACCCTACTAATCTAGTGTTGCCATCCATATCTTTTGTAACTTTCCAAAATTCTTCCACCTGTGGGTTGCAAACCATTAATGGATCCCAAAATCAGTTTTGTGGGTCACAACCAGAACTTGTTTAAAAAAGGATATAAAGTAGAATGAAATATAAAGGAAAATACCAGCACGTCTTGCACACATCATATTCTTTAGGAGAATTTTTGTTTCTGCTCTATACATTTATGAGTGTACTGGGTCACAATATAAAATGTTTTCTTAATGTGGCTGTAGTCAGAAATGTTTGTACATTTCTATTAACCCAAGTCTCACCTTGACAGAATGGAAAATCCTCTTTTTCAGATGACATTTGTAATAGTCAAACGGTAGACAAAACTCAAATGGCCACCAACAGTAGAAGAGAAAAGTGTGGCATAATTATACAATGGGGATATTATATCGGGGAAGCCAAAAAATGTACACATTTTAAGAGATGTTATCTCTATGTATTACTTTTCAAAGTTGAATTATGGTAGCACTGTGTAGTATGATGTTCGCTCAAAAGATGGCGTTCATCAAATGAATGCTAGTGTCATTCATTGTATTGCAATTTTAATACAGTCTTTTCCTTTCTTAAAATGTGTACACATTTTTTTTGGCACCCTCTGTATATACAGCAAAGGAAGTGGATGAACTATAGCTATATGCAACAACACAGATGAATCTTACTAACATTGTTTCGAACATAAGCAAGATGAGAAAATAATTCCTAATTTATGTTGCAACTTACGTAAAGTTTTTAAAAGGCAAAATTAAACCCTACAACTTAGAGGGATGAACCCATGGGTAATACAATTATAATGGAAAGTGATAATTACCTAAAGTTAGACTAATGATTACCCCTGGAGGGAAGAGGGTTGGACGATGAATAGGAAGGGATATACTAAGTGAGTCATACCAGAGGACTGGAATTGTTCTATTTCTTAACCTGGATGGTGCTTACATGGGAATTCACTTTTAAATAATTGGTTAAATTATACATTATGTTATATTCACTTCTAGGTATGCATCTCATACTTTTAAAAAAGGCTTTAAAAGCATGGCGATCAAATTTGTACCTTTCAATGTACATTTTTATTAGTTGCTGGTTTTATTGCTGTAAAACATCTTGCCGATGAAAGCTTCATAAAAGTGATGTGACAATTAAATTATGTTAGGGCCCATCAGTTCTAGACCAGCAGAGTCCAACAGAAATTGCAATGATGATGGAAGTGTTCTATATCTGCACTGTCCAATACAGAAGCCACCAGCCATAAAAACATGGCTAGTGCAAGTGAGAAATTAAATTTTAAATTTTATTTAAATTTAATGAATTAAAATCTAAAAAGCCGCATATGGCTAGTGGTGACCATATTGGACAATACTGGTTTAGACCCATTTGCTTGGTATAATCAAACATACTCATGCTTTGTTTTTGGACCAACCTGAAAAATTTGAATCCTACCTCTGTTACTACCACCACGAGACTTTACGTGGGGTACTTGGTTTTTCTAATCCTCAACATACCCATCTGTGGAATGGGAGACGAGGAGAGATACCTCTTAATCTTGACGTGAGTACTGGATTAAATGAATGACTGCAGATGACCTATCACAAACCCTGCAAGTAGCTGATGTTGGAGAAATGTTGGTTTCCTTCCCGGACCTATGTGGTCATCTTGAAACTGTGTGACCTCCAAATCTGGACTGGATAAGAGAATTCAGATGATTTTGTGATATCTGCCCTGCATCTCTCAGCAATCCCAAGGACCTACCTGCAGGGCCGCAGCGCCATCATTGCTGTTCTTTAGCAGAGCTTCTTCCATAGCGCAAATGCCAAAGAAACATTTATGCCCATGTTTCCAAGAAGAAACGCACGTCCAAACACCAGCCCAACCCTTAGATACAGAAAAAGACGACCTGTACACATAAAATGTTGTCTTGTTTCTTAGACTCAAGTTTATATGTTTTATCTGTAGCAAACAAGATGCATTATTTATTTCTTCTCTCAGTGAATAGTTCTTTAGAGTTTTTCTCCTTTGATATGAAGTGGTCCCATCCCTTAATATATGTTACTAAAGCAATTTATATTGCTTTTCAACTTTTTGACTTATTTCTGATGTGACTGGACGCTCTGGCAAATTTTTCAGTGTGTGAAAAACAGAACTCTCATTCACAACCCTTCTTCATATGAGACTTCTCAGTTTACACACACACACACACACACACACACACACACACACTCCTGGCCAGGTATTTTTTATCAGCTACCCTGACTCAATTGCAGCTTATATGAGAAAGTTCTGGTGGTTGGAGTTGATTGCACACTTCTATGTGAGCCAATAATGTGAGGCAAGACTTTAAAAGGATAGCACAGTCTGTCGGAAATTGTGCCATAAACATGTTATCTCCACAATGTAGGAAGCCAAGAGCCCCCTGCACTCTTGACCCGTCAGACCAAACCTAGAACATCTTTCTCACGTATGTGGACTACATTTAAAATGGGAGGTAAAACTCATGCATCATGCAGCTATCAAGTGTTGAGCACTGTGCTATGTGCATTGTGTACCTTTCATCATCCCACCACCCAGCGGGGTAGGTATTAATACCCCTCTTCCATTTTACAGATGAGGACACTGAGTCTAAGAGAGGTTAAACACATTGCCTACGGTCATACAGCTGATAAAGGTCTGGATTCAAACAAATACTATGCAACTTCATTAAACTTTTTTGCCTTCATTCTGAGTAACTTCAGTGGATCCAGAACTTTGCCTCACTCTTTCTTTGCCCTCTCAGGAATCTTCACTTCAGCCACCCTCTCCTATAGTCACACTGTGGACCTGGTCATCTCTCAGAAGTGCACCGTATATAAAATCTCCATCTCAGACATAGGAGGTCAGACAATTAAGTTTGCAAACTCATCCTAGAAAAAGTGCTACATACCTCATTGCTGAATATCACTATGGTCACCTTCGAAGTACTCTCCTTGGGAAGCTATGCACCCATGCCAGTGCCTAGTGCACCCTTCAAAGCAATTTTGGAACTCTTTTTCTGGAATGGCCATCAGAACTGTTGTCATATTACCCTCGATGCCCTGAATGTCATCAAAATGTCTTCCTTTCAATATTTCCTTTATCTTTGGGTAAAGAAAGAAGTCGTTGGGGGCCAGATCAGGTGAGTAGGGAGGGTGTTCCAATACAGTTATTTGTTTACTGGCTAAAACCTCCCTCACAGACAGTGCCGTGTGAGCTGGTGCATTGTCATGATGCAAGAGCCATGAATTGTTGGCAAAAGTTCAGGTTGTCTAACTGTTTCACGCAGCCTTTTCAGCACTTCCAAATAGTAAACTTAGTTAACTGTTTGTCCAGTTGGTACAAATTCATAATGAATAATCCCTCTGATAACAAAAAAGGTTAGCAACATCATTGCAACAAGTTCACGAACTTAATTGTCAGACCTCGTACACCCTGGAAATACCACCTCCCATTCCTCTGTCTTCCTTATTCACTTATGCCCAAGATGACTGTCCTTTAACCTCTTCGAGACCTTTGATTTTCTTTTGGCCCTTAGACATTGCTTCCGTCTTCTGTTCACTTCTTGCTGTTTTACCCATTTTAGACTCTACCCCCCCATCACTTCAGCCATTGTCTTGCACATGTCCTGAATTCCCTCACACACTGTCCATCTGTACCCTCTACCAGGCAAAACCCAACCCCGCTCACCCTAACTGCCTTCTTCCTCTACACTTGCACATAGGTTGGTAAAGAGAGCTATGAAAATTACCCACAGATTTATACCACTACTGATTTATGATCTCAGACTCAACTGGGTCTTTAGTTCTGTCTGGAAATCATTTTGGCTTCTATAGCCAAGCCCCACTTCCAAACGGCAGAAACAAAACCTAAGAGCTTTCTTCATTTTCCTGAAACGTTCACCTCCCACTTCATTTTTAACAGAAGACCTTGCCTGCTCTTTCACAAAGAAAATGGAAACCACAAAGAGGAAGTCCCTCAACTTTCTGCCACCAGCCATACAAAACTTCCTGCATCTGTACCCCCTCTTTTTACAAGAGAAAAGGCCCCTCCTGTCTAAGGCTCCGTCCATGGGCTCAGGGACATTGCTCTATCAGAGGTCCTCCATATTTAGCCTCTCCCTTTGTCCTAGCTCCTTCTCAACAACATTTACAAGCTCCTTTTTAAAAACAACATGAAATCAGATCCAAGTGGTATCCACATGTCTTCTTGATTCCTGCCAAGATCTGTCTTTCCTATCACAGCCAAACATTTTGAGGTGATTCCATTCCCTCACCTTAGCCCATTAGTATCTGGCCTCCCTCCTTTCTGTCTACTGAAACCTCTTAGGTCATTAATAACTTCCTTATCACTAAATCCAGGGATACTTATCAATCTGTCTCACGCTTAAACTTTAGGCATCACATGACTGGTACCTGAGACTCCAGTGGCTGCCAAGCCCCATAGTTGCAGGTTTCCCCTTTCTTCTTCATTGCCTTTCCTCCTCTCCATTGTAGACTCCTCCTCTTCACACCAAGGTCTCTAAGAAGTGTCTGCCCTGGGCCTCCTTCTTTCTTACTGCTTCACTCTCCCGTGACCTTCTTTGCCTTCCATTTACTGATGACAGCCACACCTATGTCTCCATCGAGACTTCTTTATTGAGCCCCACATTTGTACATCCAACTAACCAACCAATGCATCCTCTCAGAGATCTCCCCTTCCCAACCCACCTAAACTCAACCCTGTGCAAAACCTAATGTATTACTTTCCTCCACATAATAGTCATTCTTCATGACATTTTTTTCTCTAGAAGATGGCATTACAATGAACCCAGCTGCTCAAGCCAGAAACCAGCCTTGACTCATTCCTGTCTCTCAGTCTCATCCTAGCTTATTCCTCAGTCAACGATCTTGGCAATATTACTTATTGATTCTTCCATTTCTCTCCTTTGCCATTCTTTCTAGTGTAATTCACATCACAATCCTCTCTCAGACTGGTGCTATACACTGGTACCTCGGTTTTCGAACATCTCTGTTGACGAACATTTCGGTTTACGAACGCCATGAATTTTATGGATCTATGGTATCATTAGATAGTAAAATTCATACTAAATTTGTAGTTTTAGGGGTTGATTTTAAAGGTGTGGAACGGATTAATCCATTTTGCATTATTTTCTACGGGGAAGCCATGCCTCAGTTTTCCAACGTCTTCAGGAAAGGATTATGTTCGAAAACCGAGGTACAACTGTATTTGCTGTATTGTTTGAGGTATTCAATTCATCTGTGGAAGAGAAGAAAACAAATGAGATGGGTGAAATTCCCACGATGTGTTAGGCATACATAAATGTCTTAGATCAGACTGCCATACCGAAAATGCCATAGACTAGATACCTTAAACAAAAGAAATGTATTTTCTCACAGTTCTGGAGACCGAAAGTCTGAGATCAGGATGCCAGGATGGTTGAGTTCTGTTAAGGTCTCTCTTCCTGGCTTGCTCGTGGCTGCTTTCCTGTGTCCACATGGCCTATCTTCAGTGTGTTCCTGTGGAGAAAAAAAGAGATGTCTCTCTCTCTCTCTTCCTCTTCTTTTTTTTTTTTTACTTTTTTTTTTAATTTATTGGGGTGACAATTGTTAGTAAAATTACATAGATTTCAGGTGTACAATTCTGTATGACATCATCTATAAATCCCATTGTGTGTTCACCACCCAGAGTCAGTTCTCCTTCCATCACCATATATTTGATCCCCCTTACCCTCATCTCCCACCCCCCACCCCCCTTACCCTCTGGTAACCACTAAACTATTGTCTGTGTCTATGAGTTCTTGTTTCTCATTTGTTTGTCTTGTTCTTTTGTTGTTTTTGGTTTATATACCACATATCAGTGAAATCACATGTTTCTCTGCTTTTTCTGTCTGACTTATTTCGCTTAGCATTATACTCTCAAGATCAATCCATGTTGTCACAAATGTTCCTATATCATCTTTTCTTACTGCCGAATAGTATTCCATTGTGTATATATACCACAACTTCTTTATCCATTCATCTATCGAAGGACATTTTGGTTGTTTCCATGTCTTGGCCACCGTAAACAAAGCTGCAGTGAACATTGGAGCGCACGTGTCTTTATGGATAGATGTTTTCAGATTTTTTGGGTAGATACCCAGGAGAGGGATTGCTGGGTCATATGGTAATTCTATTTGTAATTTTTTGAGGAACCTCCACACTGCCTTCCATAATGGCTGCACCAGTCTGCATTCCCACCAACAGTGTATGAGGGTTCCTTTTTCTCCACAGCCTCTCCAACACTTGTTATTATTTGTCTTGTTGATGATAGCCATTCTGACTGGGGTGAGGTAATATCTCATTGTGGTTTTTATTTGCATTTCTCTGATGATTAGTGACGTTGAGCATTTTTTCATATGTCTATTTGCCATTTGTATGTCCTCTTTGGAGAAATGTCTCTTCAGGTCCTCTGCCCATTTTTCAATTGGGTTGTTTGCTTTTTTGTTGTTGAGTTGCATGAGTTCCTTGTATATTTTGGATATTAGCCCCTTATCGGAGGCACTATTTGCAAAAGTCTTCTCCCATTCATTTGGTTGTCTCTTTATTTTGTCGATGGTTTCTTTTGCTGTGCAGAAGCTTTTGTTTCATATAGTCCCATTCGTTTATTTTAGCTTTTACTTCCATTGTCTTTGGAGTCAAATTCATAAAATGCTCTTTGAACCCAAGGTCCATAAGTTTAGTACCTATGCTTTCTTCCATGCAGTTTATTGTGGCAGGTCTTATGCTTAAGTCTTTGATCCATTTTGAATTAATTTTGGTACATGGTGACAGATAGCAGTCCAGTTTCATTCTTTTGCATGTGGCTTTCCATTTTTCCCAGCACCATTTATTGAAGAGGCTGTCTTTCCTCCATTGTATGTTTTTAGCTTCTTTGTCAAAAATTATCTGTCCATATTTATGTGGTTTTATTTCTGGGTTCTCAATTCTATTCCATTGGTCTATGTGTCTGTTTTTCTGCCAATACCATGCTGTTTTGATTATTGTAGCCCTATAGTACAAGCTAAAGTCAGGGAGTGTGATACCTCCAGTATTGTTATTTTTTTTTTTTAATTGCTTTGGCTATTCGAGGTCTTTTGTGGTTCCAAACATATCTGATGATTTTTTTGTTCTATTTCTTTAAAAAATGCCATTGGGATTTTGATGGGGATTGCATAAAATCTGTATATTGCTTTGGGTAATATGGCCATTTTAACTATGTTGATTCTTCCAATCCATGAGCATGGAATGTCTTTCCATTTCTTTGTGTCTTCTTCAATTTCTTTCAAAAATGTCTTATAGTTTTCAGCATATAGGTTGTTCACATCCTTGGTTAAGTTTATTCCTAGGTATTTTATTCTTTTTGCTGCAATTGCAAAAGGAATTGTTTTTTGTATTTTTTTTCTGAGATTTCATTGTTAGTATATAGGAATGCAATGAACTTTTGTATGTTGATTTTGTAGCCAGCAACTTTACTGTATTCGTTGATTGTTTCTAATAACTTTTTGATGGAGTCTTTAGGGTTTTCTATATATAGCATCATGTCATCTGCAAAGAGTGATAATTTAACTTCTTCATTCCCAATGTGGACGTCTTTTATTTCTTTCTCTTGCCTGATTGCTCTGGCAAGGACTTCCAACACTATGTTGAAAAGCAGAGGTGATAGGGGACAGCCCTGTCATGTTCCTGAACGTACAGCAAAGGGCTTCAGTTTTTCACCATTAATTATGAGATTAGCTGAGGGCTTGTCATATATGGCCTTTATTATGTTAAGGTATTTTCCTTCTATACCTATTTTATTAAGTGTTTTAATCATAAATGGATGTTGTATCTTGTCAAATGCTTTTTCTGCATCAATTGATATAATCATATGATTTTTGTCCTTTATTTTGTTTATGTGATGTATCACATTGATGGATTTGCGGATGTTGAACCATCCTTGTGCCCCGGGGATGAACCCCACTTGGTCGTGATGAATAATCTTTTTAATGCATTGTTGTGTTCGATTTGCTAGAATTTTATTTAGGATTTTTGCATCTGTATTCATCAGAGATATTGGTCTGTAGTTTTCTTTATTTGTGTTGTCCTTACCAGGTTGTGGTATCAGGCTAATGTTGGCCTCATAAAATGAGTTAGGGAGTACTGTCTCTTCAATTTTTTGGAGGAGTTTGAGCAGGATTGGTGTTAGATCCTCTTTGAAGGTTTGGTAGAATTCCCTAGTGAAGCCATCCGGTCCCGGACTTTTGCTTTTGGGAAGGTTTTCGATGACTGATTCAATTTCGTTACTGGTGATCGGTCTGCTTAGATTTTCCAGTTCTTCATGGTTCAGCCTTGGAAGGCTATATGTTTCTAAGAACTTGTTCATTTCTTCTAGGTTATTGAATTTTGTGGCATAAAGTCCTTCATAGTACTCTTGGATGATCCTTCGTATTTCTGTGGTGTCCGTGATAACTTCCCCTTTTTCATTTCTGATTTTGTTAATTAGTGTCTTTTCTCTTTTTATCTTAGTGATCTAGCCAAGGATTTGTCAATTTTTTTAATCTTTTCCAAGAACCAGCTCTTTGTCACATTAATTTTTTCTATTGTCTTTTTGTTCTCTATTTCATTTAGTTCTGCTCTGATTTTTGTTATTTCCTTTCTTCTGCTGACCTTGGGTTTCACTTGTTCTTCTTTTTCTAGTTCTTTAAGGTGTAGCATGAAGTTATTTATTTGGGATTTTTCTTGTTTCTTGAGATAGGCCTGTAACGATATAAATTTCCCTCTCAAAACTGCTTTCGCTGCATCCCAAAATTTTTGGTAGGATGTATTTTCATTGTCATTTGTTTCTATGTATCTTTTGATCTCTCCTCTAATCTCTTCTTTGACCCAGTCGTTCTTTAAAAGTATGGTGTTTATTCTCCATGTATTTGTGTTTTTTCCTGCTTTCTTTTTGCACTTGATATCCAATTTCAAAGCCTTCTGATCAGAGAATATGCTTGGTATGATTTCAATCTTGTTAAATTTGCTGAGGCTGATTTTATGTCCCAACATATGGTCTATCCTTGAGAATGTTCCATGTACACTAGAAAACAATGTATAGTCTGATGTTTTAGGATGAAGTGCTCTATATATGTCAATTATGTCCATTTCATCTAATATATCATTTAGGGCTGCTATTTTGTTATTTATTTTCTGTTTGGATGATCTATCCATAGCTGTCAATGATGTATTTAAGTCCCCTAGTATAATTGTGTTTTGGTCAACTTCTCCCTTTAGTTCTGTTAGTAGTTGCTTGGTATATTTCGGTGCTCCCTGATTGGGGGCATAACTATTGATGACTGTTGTCTTCTTGTTGTATAGTCCCCTTTACCATTATGAAATGTCCATCTTTGTCTCTTGTTATCTTTTTCACCCTGAAGTCTGATATCATTATGGCTACACCTGATTTTCTCTGGGTACCATTTGCTTAGAGTGTCAATTTCCACCCTTTCACTTTGAGTCTATGCTTGTCCTTGTAGCTGAGATGTGTCTCTTGAAGACAGCATATGGTTGTGTTAATTTTTTGATCCAATCTGCTACTCTGTGCCTTTTTATTGGTGAGTTCAGTCCATTTACATTTAGGGTGATTATTGATATGTAAGGATTTCCTGTCATTCTATCTTTAGTTTTCTGGTAAGGCTGTGTTTCCATTGTTTCTTTGCCTTTTTGTTGTTGTCTGTTATTTCTGTGTGGTGGTATTCTATGATGTTTCCCTCTGTTTCTTCTTTTATTGCAGTATATATTTCAGTTCTGTATTTTTTTTGAGTGGTTACCCTTAAGTTTATGGAAAATAAGGTTTGATATTTAGAGTATTCCATTTTCTTCAGCACGCTTACTTTCTCCATTCCCATATTCCGGTTCAGGCCTTTACTCTCCCCCTTTTTATGTTTTGGTTGCCACAAATTGTCCCTGTTGATGGTGGTCGAATAGCCTCCTTTAGTATTTCTTGTAGTGCAGGTCGTGTGTTAGAAAATTCCCTCAGCTTCTGTATGTCTGGAAAGGTCTTTATTCCTCCTTCATATCTAAAGGATATCTTTGCTGGATATATTATTCTTGGCTCATAATTTCTCTCTTTGAACAGTTTGAATATTTGGCTCCACTCCCTCCTGGCTTGTAGAGTTTCTGCTGAAAAATCTGATGATAATCTAATGGGCTTTCCTTTGTAGGTTACCATCTTCTTTTCCCTGGCTGCCTTGAGGATTCTTTCTTTGTCATTGATTTTAGACAGCTTCAATACAATGTGCCTTGGAGAAGGACTGTTGGGATTGAGGTAATTAGATGTTCTATTTGCTTCTTGGATTTGAGGATCCAGTTCTGTCCACAAGTTTGGGACGTTCTCATCAACAATTTGTTTTAATATATTCTCTGTTCCTTTCTCTCTTTCTTCTCCTTCTGGTATGCCCATTATTCTTACATTGCTCTTTCTGATGGAGTCAGAAAGTTCTTGTAGAGTTCTTTCATTTCTTTTAAGTCTCAAGTCTGTTTCTTCTTCCATCTGTGTCATTTCCAGGTTTCTATCTTCGATTCTTTCCTCCATCTGGTCAACTCTACTACCTAAGCTGGTTATTTCATTCTTGATTTCTTCTATTGAGCTCTTAATCTCCAGAAATTCTATTTGGTTCTTTTTTAAAATTTCAATCTCTTTCATAAAATGCTCATGTTGTTCTTTGATTGTGTTTCTGAGTTCATTAAACTGCCTTTCTGTGTTTTCTTGCATCTCAAGGTTTTTCAGAACTGCAATCTTGAATTCTCTGTCATTTAACTCATATATTTCCATATCTTTAAGTTCCTTTTCTGGAGACTTTTCACTTTCTTTCTGAGCTGTCTTGGTGCCTTGGTTATTCATGGCAATTACTGATTTATTAGTTCTCCTCCTAGATATCTACAGGAGTGGCTTTTGCAACAGGTTGATAGGAAGAGGTCTTTCTTTTGTTTTCCAGTACTTGTTGGTAGAATGTTTTATTTTCTCTCCTACTGCAGCCTTTTTTTTCTCTCTCACACGGTAGTGCTATGTTTTCTCTGCACTATTCCAGCTTCTCACACAATGGGGGGATTCCCTGGGAGACGGGCTTCTTCTCTGTTAATAGTTCGCCTGGGTCACAGGGTGCAGTGTCCGTGTGGGTATGCGGAGAGCTTTTGAAGTTCCAAAGCTCTTCCTGCACCAGATTCAGAGCCCGTGTGTTTCAGCAGTTCTGTTTCCTCCTGCAGGGATCTGCCCAGATAGGTGGGGCCAGGGCCGGGGTGAGTTGTGAAAGGTGGACCAGAGCAATGGCAGCGACCACCCCCAAAGCCGGTCCTGCTTCCACAGCTCCCTCCCCTGTGCCGGAACTAGTTGGGCTGCGAATCTGTGTCTGCGGTCCACAGTTCTCAGAACAGCAAATATTCTGTTCTTTTGATCTGACACTGCTGCTGTTCCGCTTCTAGAACCGGGCAGGTGGGGGCGGGGCGAGCTCTGGGAGGGTCGGGAGGGGGCGGCTAGTCTCAGTGCCTAAGGCTTCCGTTCTCTGCTCAGCAGTGAGGGCTTAAACCACCGTTTTCAGCCTTCTTCCCTCAGTCTTTGCTCCAAGGTCTCTGCCGTGAGCGTTGGGTTCAGCCGTGTTATATGGTTCCCCCTCAGCCCTGTGGGCCATAAGTGGAGCCCTAGCAGTCCGAGTCCTTCCCTCTCCCGCAGCCGCGGTAGCTCCGGGATGCAGCGAGCTCGGAGCACTGAGCCAGGTCTGCGTCCTGCGCCCGCCCGCGCGGCTCCATCTCCGCACTTCTCCCTTCACTCCTCCCCTGCTCGCGCGATTCGCCCACCTTTAGGTGAATTCAGCAGTGGGCCTCTTCGTCTTGCCTGTCTGCTGTGCAGGGAATCCTTTGTGGAGTTATTGTTGTTCGATTAGTTGTAAATTCCAGGGGAGCTTTACAGAGGCTCACCTCACGGCACCATTTTGATGACGTCCTCTTATTCCCCTTCTTAAACCAGTCAACGAATCTTTCATTTAATTTTAGGATTAATTAAAGACTCCTTGAATAATCTGGCCCCTGATGGTTCATCTAGCCAGCCTCATTTCTTGGCAATGCCCTTCTCTCTCTCTCTAAATTTCAAATACACTGAACTATTTGCAGTTCTCTGACTCAGCCATTCTCTCTCTTGCCTCCAGGCCATTGAACATGTTGTTTTCTCTACAAGGGTCATGTTTTAGTTTCTTGGGGCTTCCATAACAAAGTACCACAAACTGAGTAGCTTAAAACCACAAAAATTTATTGTCTCATGATTCTGGAGGCTAGTATTCCTAAATCGAGTTGTCAGCAGGGCCATGGTCCATCTGAAACGTATAGAGGATGATCCTTCCTTGCCTCTTCCTAGATTTTGGTAGTTGCCTGCATTTTTGGCATTCCAGTTGCAACACTTCAATCTCTGCCTCTCTCATTACATGATCTTCTCCTCTCATATCTTCACATTCTTTTCTTGTAAGGACACCAGTCATATTGGATTAAGGGCCCATCCTACCTCAGTATTACCTTATCTTCCCCCCCCCATCTTTACTGAGATAATTTACATATGTGATGATTCGATACATGCATATATTGCAAAATGATTACCACATTAAGGTCAGTTAATATCTTCATCACCTCACATAATTAACATTTCTTTTTAGTGGTGAGAACTTTTTTTAATTCGTTGGGGTGACACTGGTTAGTAAAATTACATGGGTTCTAAGTGTACAATTCTGTAATACATCATCTATATATCACATTGTGTGTTCACCACCCGGAGTCAGTTCTCCTTCCACCACCATATATTTGATCCCCTTTTCCCTTTTCTACCAATCCCCCTTCCCCCTTACCCTCTGGTAACCACTAAACTGTTGTCTGTGTCTATGAGTTTTTGTATATTCATTTGTTTGTCTTGTTCCTTTGTTGCTTTTAGTTTTATATCTCACATATGAGAACTTTTAAGATCCACTCTTAGCAACTTTCAAGAATACAATATAGTATTGTTAACTATAGGCACCATGCTGTACATTAGATCCCCAGAACTTATAACTGGAAGCTTGTACACTTTGACCAACATATTCCCATTCCCCTACCCTATATGTTGACCCTTGAACAACATGGGTTTGAACTGTGCAAGTCCACTTATATGGGGAATTTTTTCAATCAACAATTTGAAAAACTCGCAGATGGACCACTAAGCTTAAAACAGATGACATAAACTTGCATCTCGATAAATACAATACAGTATTAGAAATGTATTTTCTCTTCCTTATGCTTTTCTTAATAATATTTTCTTTTCTCTAGCTTTATTGTGAGAATACAGTGTAAAATACATATAACACAAAATATGTGTTAATTGTTTTTGTTGTCGGTAAGGCTTCTAGTCAACAGTAGGCTTTTAGTAGTTAAGTTTTTGGGGAATCAAAAGTTACACACAGATCATAAACAGTCAGAGATATAGAGAAAAAACTGAGTGTTGCTAGATGGGAGGAGGTAGGGATAAGGGGGAAGGTAAAGGGATTAGAAAGCACAATCGGTAACCACAAGATTGCCACGGGGATAAGAAAGAAAGTTTGGGGAACATAATCAATAATGTAGTAAAGATTTTGCAGAGTGTCAGATGGGCACATGTCTTATTAGGGAGACCACTTCATGGACAGTGTAGGTGCCTGACCACTGCACTGTACATCTGAAGCTGAATAATAATGAATGTCAACTAAAATTTTATATATATACATAGTCACAGAATGTGGAGTACAGCATAAGGAATAGAGTCAGTGGAACTGTAACAGCTATATATGATGTCAGAGGGGTAGTAGATGGGGGAGGGGGGTTATCACTTTGTGAGGGGTATAAATGTCTAACTATTACGTTGTTTTGTACACCTGAAGTTAATAAAAAGAAAAAAGAAGAAAAAACTATACAAAAATTTTCAACTGCGTGGAGAGTCAGCACCCCTAACCCCTGTGTTGTTCAAGGGTGAACTGAGTGTGTGTGTGTGTGTGTGTACACCAAAGTTGCCAGTTCGATTCCCACATGGGCCAGTGAGATGCACCTTCCACAACTAGATTGAAAAATGACTTGACTTGGAGCTGAGCTGCACCCCCCACAACTAGATTAAAAACAACTTGACATGGAGTTGATGGATCCTGGAAAAACACATTGTTGCCCAATATTCCCCAATAAAAAAAACTAAAAAAAAATGTATTACAGTAAAACTCACGTTGCCATTACTCCCTCTCAAAATACTCCCTCTTGCTTCAAACACATTTATCCCATCGTTCTTGTGACTTTCTGAAGTAGTTCTGGAAGTCCTCTTTCGTGAGTGTCTTTAGTTGTGAGGTCATGGCTGCCTCCATGTCCTGAATCAATTCAAAACGTTTTTCTTTCATGGTAATTTTGACTTTGGGGAAGAGCCAGAAGTCACATGGTGCCAAATTTGGTGAATAAGGTGTATGAGGACACACTGAATGTTTTTATTCGACAGACATTGCCGTACCAGAAGCAATGTGTGACACAGAGAGTTGTCACAATGGAGGATGAAGTAAAGACACTCATGAAAGAAGACTTCCAGAATTGCTTCAGAAAGTGGCAAGAACGATGGGATAAGTGTGTTCAAAGCAAGGGGAAGTATTTTGAGGGAGATTAATGGCAATGTGACTTTTACTATAATAAAATTTTTATTTACATTCACCGTATCTCTTGATCACACCTCATGTATATAACGGGGATGACAAAAAAATGTATATAAGTGGATACTTTGGTCAATGTTGTTCAAGCAGTAGTTTGCCATAATCAGAAGTCTGGACACTGATGGTAACCACTTTGAGCACCTCTTGCAAAAGTCAAACGTGACTTGTATTCATCTTTTGTTATTGGTATATATCGAGTATTACAATTTCAATACAGTTTTTTCCTTTCCTATAATGACATACATTTTTTTGAGTTATGTATATGTATATTATATCTATATCTATAGTGAAATAGATATAGATATATAGAGAGAGACAGATATATAGATATTATAGATATATATCAGAATTTTTTTATCCATACCTCTGGGTGATACTTTCTTGTTGTTTTGCATGCCTTGTAATTTTTTGTTGAAAACTGGACATTTTGAATATTATCATGTGGTAACTTAGATCCCCTGCCCCCAGGGATTAGTTGTTGCTTGCTGTGAGTTGTAATTTTTTTGTTTGTTTAGTGTCTTTTCTAAATAACTTTTGTAAAGACTCTATTCTTTACCATGTGGTATATGAGGTCTCTGTTCCTGTAACTCAGTGGTCAGCTAGTCATTTGACAGAGATTTCCTTAAATATCTAGAACCAAATTTAAGAAGGAAGGAAGGAAGGAAGGAAGGGAAGATGGAAAGATTGGAGGGAGAGAGGGAGGGAGGGAGGAAGGGAGAGAGAGAGAGAGAAGAAAGGAAAAAGAAAGAAAGAAAGGAAGGAAGGAAGGAAGGAAGGAAGGAAGGAAGGAAGGAAGGAAGGAAGGAAGGAAGGAAGGAAAAGAAAGCAAAAAAAGAAAGAAAAGAAGGGACTTAATACTGGCTCTGTGTTGGGACAATCCTTCAACCTTTAGCCAGGCCATGTACAATGCTGCCTTAACCTTCACTTCCTAGTTGCTTGGAGCCTAAAGATCAGCCAGATGTGGAAGCTTATGGTTTTCTTAGGTCTTTTCTGAGCATTCATCCTCCCGCGGACATGTGGCTGGTCTAGTTTCTCCAGTCTAGAGAGCCGCTTGTCAAAACCCTTATTCCCCCCAAAATCTCATACCCAAACTTTTCCTGCCAGGCTGTCAATGTGTCTGTTGTTTGCCCCAATTGTTATTTTTTACCCCAGGTGGCAGTGGCTTTCCTTTCAATGTTTTTGAGGAAGGACCTTTGCATAGCCACTTCTCCACTATGAGAGAACTGTGATTTAGAGGAAACAAAACCAAGTACTTTTGTCAGTCCTTCAGGGAACCCCCAGACAGGTTAAAACAGACAAACACTGTTCCTTTGGAATAAAGTCTGCTCTGGTCCTTTTACAACCAGGTACCTGCAATGGAAATGGGGTTGCTAGCTAGCTTCAAGATCACTACTTCCACAGGGAGTAGAGGGGTGGGGAAAAGTGAGTTAAAATGCCACAAAGCTCTCCTATTGTGTTTAAGTGGACTTTCTCTTAGTTAAGCATTTGCTGGTTTGCTGTAAAGCTTTCATTATCTTCCAGACTTCTGATACGGTTTATCCTGACAATTTTTCCCAGGTTTTTCAATGAGCCTGGGATGAAAAGCCCCAGGACTTCCTTACTTTGCCAGTATTAATCTTTGCAGGCTGCCATAACTAAATACTACAGAATAGGTGGCTTAAATAACTGAAATTATTTTTTCACAGTTCTGGAGGCTAGAAGTCTAATACCGTGTTTCCCTGAAAATAAGACCTAGCCAGACAATCAGATCTAATGAGTCTTTTGGAGCAAAAACTAATATAAGGCCCGGTCTTATAGTAAAATAAGACCGGGTCTTTATAATATAATATAATATAATATAATATAATATAATATAATATAATATAATATAATATAATATAATACCAGGTCTTATATTAATTTTTGCTTCAAAAGACGCATTAGAGCTGATTGTCCAGCTAGATCTTATTTTCGGGGAAATGGTATCAAGGTATAATAGGGGTTGATTTCTGGTGAAACCTCTGTTCCTGGCTTATAGATGGCTGCCTTCTTGCTGTGTCCTCACGTGGCCTCTTCTCTGTGCACACACAGAGAAAGAGAGAACTTTCTGGTGTCTCTTCTTCTTATAAGGTCACCAGTCCTATCAGATTATGCCCCCTCCTCAAGACCTCACTTAACCTTAATGACCTCCTTGAAGTCCCCATCTCCACATACAGTCACACTGGAGATTGGGGCTTCAATTATGAATTTTGAAGAGATAAAATTCAGTCCATAATACCATCATTTTCATTGACATCATCCCTGACTTTATTATTATTATTATTATTTCAATAAAATCAAGTGCTTTCCCAGTAATGCTTTATCTCCCTTCCACCTGGAAGATTTTTTAAGGCTAGTTGCAAGGAAGTTTGGGAATTTGGGAAGTTTGGAAGACCTAGTATTTGTTTTTTCATTCTCTATATTGGGAGGCAGCAGAGGAGAAGGAAATTGAGAAAATCTTTGGAGTAGTTTAAAACAATACCTGCTACTCTGGTATTTAATAGGCAAAAATATCCTGGGGGAAATGCGGAGTGGATATAGACAGAATACATCATTTTGACTCTGGGCTTACATTACTCATGATGCCTCTTTGATTTCAGTGCTTTCATTAATGACAGCAATTATACAGTCACCTGAGACCAAAGCTTTGCTCATCATTGGGACATATTGATAGATAGATTAGGAGAGTTCGGGCATCTATAGTCATATGTATACCACATTTCCATGGACAGTGCCAGTTTTGATGGGCATCTTCCATTTTTAAGCCCAATCAGTACTTTTAAAACTGAATCACACTGACAGCACAGGTTCAATTATATGTGTGTGGATATAGATATTAAATTTCAAAGGCAAATGAAGAAATTTTAAATGTGATTCAGTCATCAAATCTATTTTTTTTAATTGTGGTTTCATTTCCACCAAAATGTTTGCCTTTGTTCAAAGTTGTTAATCCATTGATCCCAGGAAAGTTTAGTAAGGGAAATGAATGTGGTCTCTGAATTATATAAAAATCTGGATGGAGTCTGAATATCTTCACTTCCTTGAACTGACAGCAATATTTACATTTTTAGCCTGTAGTTTCAAGTTCAGTGTGTGCAGATGTCTTCTCACATCAGTGGTGAAACAAAACTTGATGTGAACTCTTTTTGGTTGAGTCTCTTAGACTTCTTTTTTTCACCCCTTCCTTTCCCTCCCCCATTCTGGTTCAAGCCGTTGTTTCTCGGTCTAGTTGTGTAGGACACAGCTCCCTGGCCCATGCTGGTATTATGAGCCTTGCGCTCCCCCCGCTGAGGCAGTCGGTCGTCAGTCGGCTGCTCACAATGGCCGCTCACAATGGCCACCGGCCGCTCCTGACAGCCCACGGCAGCCCACGGCAGCCCAGCTCCAGGGAGAGCTGTTGTTCACAATCTTAGCTGTAGAGGGCACAGCTCAGTGGCCCATGGGGGAATCGAACCAGTGACCTGGGCGTTAGGAGCACAGCGCTCCAACCGCCTGAGCCACCAGGCCAGCCCTCTTAGACTTCTTTAATTAATTAGATCTCAGTCTCAAGAAAGCAGTTCAATAAATCTCACAACTGCCCACAAATTAATAATCTCACCACATTAAAAAAAATTTATCTATTTTAATTTTTTTGCATGTGGTCCCCAAATTAGCAGAGTTTGAAATGACACCCATAGGAAAATTCTCATTCTTGATCCACCTCATCTGCAATGGATAATTTTGCCTTGCTAAACCATTATTCGCCTAGTAATTGTTGCAATAAAAGGTAGGCAAACCAACCTTCTTCTTTAGACTTGAATAAACCATTGAAACATATATATATATATATATATATATATTATCATTTACTGCATATGATCCATTTGTGGCAAATGAACTCTGCTTTCTTGTATATAATCAAGTTCTCCAGGGTTCTGTGGTTTTCTTCCCTTTAATATCTAAATCACTATAATTCAAACCCCAGAAAATGCCTGAAATTCCAGTATCTTTTCCCAAATATTCCCAGGATTTTCAGACTATTGATATCCTCCTGGTTTTTCCTGCTGCTTCTCCTCTGGGTCAGCTCTGATCATCTCATCATTACTTCTCCTTGCTGCCTCAGCACCTTCTGGTGTATTTCACCCCCTTGCCAGCTTCTGCCTTGTCCCCCAAGATAACCATTAATTCAAGGCTGACACAGGGTTGTGCTGGTTAATGAGATTTAGTGAAGACATACAAGCAACACAAAGGAATTACAATGTAGGAAAGGGAAAACCAGCAATCATTATTGTGTATTCCTGTTCTCGATCATCACCATGAACAAGAAAGTCCTTTATTGGCCATTTCCTCTCTTAAGCCAGACATTCTGTCCTATTTTGGGGCCTATTCCTCATCTCTGTGAGAACCACTTCCATCCACCATGACACTCTCTTCCACAAGCTCCAGTGCTAGCCTCAAATCAGATAACACTGTAAGTTTCTCCATCCAAGGATGTCATCATTTCATTTTGTTATGCTGAGCAGTTTAGCTTTTCGCTGACTCAACCTGTAACCCCCAGGCCAGGCAGTGACTTTAAATTAGCAAAAAGCACATCAAAGTGTCTTCCCTAACAGAAAAACAGCATCTCCCCAAAACTAATTCTGTCCCCAATTCCTAGAGCAATCTATACACCATGAAGACAACTTTTAATATGTCAGATTTTAAAAACCTTTTTATTTTAAAATAATTTCAAGCATGCAAAAGAGTTATCAGGGTAGTACAAAGAAATCTAGTGTACTATTTACCCAGATTTTCAACTATTAACACTTTGTCACATTTATATTATCGTTCGCTCTCCACATTATTTTTGAACCAATGGAGAATAAGTTGTTTTCATTTACTCTTAAACACTTCTGTGTGTATTTCCTAAGAGCAAGGCTATCACCAGTAATGTGACAAACCAACATCATGTGCTTCCTGATCTGATGCACTGAGAAGGATACACATTACTTCTAGAATATCCCTGCCTAAAATGCATAACCTGAATCTAGTCATGAACAAACATCATATATACCCCTAATAAGGGACATTTTACAAAATAACCAGTTTATATTCTTCAAATATGCCACAGTTATGAAAGGAAATAAAAACTGATAAACTCGTCCAGATTAAAGAAGACCAGAGATAGATGACAACTGGATTCCATGCATGATCTTAAATTGGGCCCTGGAGCAGAGCAAAGGAAAAAACTAATCACAAAAAGGACATTATCAGGATAGGTGGTAAACTGACTATGAACTGTAAATTAGGTAACAATATGGTATCCATGTTATATTTCCTTATTTTGATAATTGTACTGTGGTTATATATGTTAACAGATATTTTGCATGCAACTACATACTTTTACATGAAACAGCTTTACTTTCTCACTAGCAAGCAGTCAGACCCTATTAATTTTGTTAGGCCAAACGTTATTTGCTGAAAGTATCGAAGGAGCTAGATCTCAGGGTCATGGGAAATGAATATACCTTTTCTCTTGGAGAGAATCCTGTTACGATGCCGGCATTCCTAGAAGAGCTGACACTTGAATCTCTCACCTGGCAAATACTTAAGTTACCATTTAACATCTTCACAAAGATGAGCCTTTGCTAACTGCCCAAGGTGGGTTATAAGAGTTCAGGTCAATCCTGGGGCAAGGAAACGTGATGGAGGAGACACAGAGACAGAGCTTTTTAACTTCAGGTTCAGGCAAAATATTCAGAAACTGTAGGGACTTAACACTTGTTGCTCAACAAACTTTTTCAGTCTTCTTGGGCTGAGCTGGTTCTGCAAGCATGGGTTACTGCAGGAAACTGGCAGAAGGGGACTGGAAATCAAGGGCTCTTCTGATCAGTCATGTGGCAAAGAGTTATATTATGTGTTGCAAACCAAGAGCAGGATAGCAGAGTTCAAATTTAATCCAGGGACATTGGGACGCCAGCTGATGCTCATGAAATGATTTTATTATTTACAATGAAGCCCTAGCTTTACAAAATGGTTCTGGTGGCTCAAACAAGTAGCAATGCACCAGACTGCCCAGATTCAAATCTCAGCTCCTGGATTCAGTAGCCAAGTAACTGGACAAGTTACTTATTCTCCCTAGGACCTTTATCTCTCATCTATAAAATGATGTACAAGTTTCCTATTGCTACTGTAACACATTACCACAACCTGACTGGCTTAAAACAGCACAAATTAATTTGCTTACAGTTCTGGACATTAGCGGTCTGGAATCAATTTCACTGAGCTAAAATCAAGGTGTCAGCAGGCCTGCGTTGCTTCTGGAGACTCTAGAAGAGAATCCATTTCCTTGTCTTTACAGATTCTAGAGCTACACTCCTTGGCTCCTGGCCTCTTCCTCCATCTTCAAAGTCAGCAGCATAGCATCTTCTCACCGCTCTAATCTCTGCTTCATTCCTCATGTCCTCTCTCTAGTCCTCTGAGGATCCTGCCTCCCTCTAATAAGGACCTTTGTGATTACATTGGGCCCACCCAAAATAATCTATAATCTCCCCATCTCAAACTCTTTAACTTAATCACATCTTCAAAGTCCTTTTAACCCTGTAAGGTAACATATTCAGTTTCCAGGGATATGTACAGTATGTAGATATCTTTTGGGGGGGGGGTCAATTTTCATCCTACTACAAATGGATATAGTAATTTTATATACCTTATAGGTGGTTGTGAAAAGTAAATGAGACAAAGCACATAAGGCATTTGGCATATATTTACCACAATCTGGCATCACAAATGTTAGTTGTTGTTAAGACCAAGATAAATCTATACAAATAGATTTTTTCAAGAAAAAAAAGAGAAAATGGCCAATTTACACAGCAGGCATATTAGAAAGTTTTAAATTCAAATCAATGATTAGTGAGAGAAAATATGCAAGCTTTCCTCATTTTCTTCCTTATTCTGATGGATTCATGTATTGAAATCATATTTAACATAAAGAGTTAAATTTTAAATCTTCATCACCAGACATTTTTACCATCTATTAAATGAAATGCCAGTTAAAACCATATTCTTAATTCCTTTAGTCACCTACATCAGTAAATTGTCCCTTCCTCCCTGAGTGTTTCTTCTTTTACTTGATTTTCTCCTTCAAACAGGAAATAGAACATCTGGATCCTATTCCAGCAGCCTTATTCAAATTTCACTAACCTTGGAGATTGTGGTTCTACAATAAAAGTGGGTTTCATTACACCATGCTTTACTAGGAACCCTTCTAGGTATAAGTGGTAGAAAGCCAACTATTTTTTTAAAAGTAGGAAGTGGTGGTGGTGGGAAGGTATGGCTTGTGTAACTGATTTGGATACTATAATATGGCGACTAGATTGACCTTCAAGAATGAAGGACTTGCTCCTCTGCTGTCAGCACCTACAGAGACTGTCTCAGTGAAGGGAATTGTCTTGCCCAAGCTCATTCAGAATCATCCCAGCTTTAGCTCTTTCCCCAGGGTTGCTGAGGCTTTAATGTGACCACGTGATAGTTCAACTTCTTCTGCTCACTACTACTTTCTTATCTTTCCTTCCTTTCTAAGGATGTTTACCTCCAAAGGTACCCTCTACTAAAACTTCTGAACACTAATCTCCATCTCAGAGTCTACTTTCCAGGAACCCCGGTCTGTAAGAATAACTTAGATGTCCCAGGGTTTCAGGCAGACCAGACCCGAGAATTCAAACGTTGTCATCGTATTTGTCTCCAAACCTCTCTGTCTTTCCCCGGCTAGTAATCAGATTTCATTTGTGTTGACATAATTCTTATACAGCTTCTTAGCAGAAGGTAGTAGAGATTATGTATGGCAGCAGCAGGCACACATCATTGACAAAGAGAGAAAGCCTTCACCCTCTCTCCTCCAGAGTCCCCAACAACTCCCTCCGCATGCAAGTAACTCCAATTGGCCTTGGTAGGGTCAAGTGCCCACCCCTGGGACAATCAGTGTGTCCAGGGAGATGAAGTCTTTTTACCGGTCATCCTTAGGCAAGGAGAGTGGGGCCACATAACTCACAGAGGCATATAGAGTGGCAGCCTGGCAATTCCGGAAAGAACAGCGGAGATGAAAGGAACAGAAATCCAGTTTTCATCATCAGCGGGAACAAGTCTCATTGGGAATCTTAGTGTAGTAACACACCTCCGTTTCTTCAGCAATTTCACACACTTTTCTTGGAATAAATTAGGAGCCTAATTTTTCAGTTTGAGAAATCAAGAAGGAATTATACTCAGGATGCAAAGGAAATTTCCGGGAATTTCCTGGAGACTTGGGTCTGCTTTTCTCTTTTTTTCTCAGCCAAAAGTATTAGGATTTCAATCATATGCCTGAGGGTACTGGTCCTTACTGCCTCTTGGAAGTTGTGAGAACTTCCTTACGTTCACCACAGTCTAGCTTGACACTAACTGCTTAGGCGACAACAGAAGCCAAAGTGGCTGGGGAGATAAACTGTTGGCTAATGCATAGAGGCTCAATTTTCTTCACTCTTCATGTCCAGTCAATACCAGTCAACCAATACCTGTTGCTCCTTGATCAAACTCTCTGCCTGTCTTTCCAAGAGCAATGCACATTACAGTTTACTAGAACACTGTTCTCAGAAGGGAACATACTTGCCATAAAAGGAAGAGTTTACTCTTCATTGAAACTGATCTCTTTCACTCCAGCTGTGAGACTGATTTCGGTTCTCAAGACCCAAAAAATCTCTGCTCACCTCCTTGTGATGATTTGCATAAAGGAGAAAAAAAAGCAATAGGAGGGAATGGTTGATTACCCATGGAAGAAAGTCTTTTTTATAAATATTTTTTTCTCCAATTGTGGAGGTTGGGGAAGGGAATTGGAAAATGTTCAAGAAATAGGTTTATGTGAAACAAGGAATATGACTGCTTCGCATATGAGTATTCGTGGTCCCCTTCCCATTGCTTCTCCAGCAGAGCACAGGCATCAGGAAGTGGATAAAAACATGTGGGAGAGACTTGAAGATCTAGGTAGACTAAGGGAGGATGGACCAGTAGTCTGGGAAAGAGAAAAGGGGGAAGAAGTAGAAAGAAGACTTTGATAAACTTCAAAGAGCTCGATGGAGCAGTAGGCATTCCTATGGGAGAATTTGAGAGTGCCCTAGATAGAGCAGGTTTTGAAGGTGTTTTATCCCTCATTAGGCACCTATGCCTCACTTCTTCAATTACATGCGAAAATAAGTACAGGTCTGAATTACTTTTTGTATCAGTCAAAGTGCAGTCAGAAAAACAGAAAGCACCATATTTCAACAGAGGGAATTTCACACCAGGAATGTATTACATGGATGATGGGCAATCAGGGAATCCCACCATGGGTGTAGAGGCATCATCAGTATTCACACCTACAGAAAGTGGTTACAATCCTCAGAGGTGTGGAGAAACTGGGAGGTGGTGGTGTGACTAATACCAGGACCAAGCCAGGACCACCTGGAAGGAACTAGAACTACAGTGGCAGTGGCCAGCAGGAGCTCCTGCCACAGAGGGAAAGCCAGATTGGTGGGAGCTGGAGCCTCAGTGAAAATGCAGTCACTTCAGAGATGCCACTTGAAGCAGAAAGGCAGGGAAGAAACACTCTGGCTTCTTTCCTGCTCCTCATTCTCCGATTTGGTTGAACATACCAGAAACCAGAGTGGCCAAGGAGCCTGGCAAACATACTTCTCTCCAAAACAGAGCCGAGCAAGGGGAGGGTGGGGATTACATCTCAGAGCAGAGAGGCAAATAACTGTCACGTGTTTTGATTGTCTGTGTTTCTTTGAATTCATCTCTGCGTGGAATGGAACCATGAAGCCAATGGCCCTTTATGTGGGTTACATAAGGTCCAAGAACAATGGAGAAGGTCACCGTTGAGTATCTTTCTTTAAATACTAAAAAGAGAAAAATAATGTTACTTTACTAATCGTCATCATTCTGGAGGCTGTCACAAGTTGTTTATACACAACAACCAAAAGAATTCATGCCTCTCCTCTTTTTTCTTCTCTCATTCACTTCTGTTCCTCCAATTTCTTCTTTTACCTCTCTAGGGAATAACCCTTGTGCAATTAGTCAACTTTGATCTCATAGTGGGGTTGCCATCCTGCTCTCCTGTCCCTTTCATGTCCTGACGACTGACTAGTAGTCAGGGAAAAAAATGCTAAATCTGGCTTTTGGCATCTACCACACCTGACCTACCTTTGTTCTGACCCTGTTTCTGACCTTTGTTCCTAGCCTAGAGAATGCCATGTCTGCCTGGGAATGCTATAGTCATCCCAACATTTTAGTATATTGTTATATTTTTATTTCCTATACATATGGAGCCTTTGGAGTGATTTTGGATGGGGTGGGCACACTCAGGCTTTTTTGTTTCTGGTATCATGGTTAAAAGTATAGCCAAACTGCTTGGGTTTCAAATCCCAGCTCCACTATTTCCTAACTGCGTGACCTTGGCCAAGTACCTTAACTGCTCTGGGTCTCAGTTTCCTCATCTGTAAATGTAGTCATAATAATAGAACCTATGTTATACAGGTTGAATTGTTAGAATCAAATGAATTACATATACTGAATTTGTATATGTGTGTGTCATTGTGTGTACACACACGCATATATTTATCAACTCATATGCACATATATTTGTGTGTGCATATATATGTATACGTGTGTATGTACATACATACATACGTAGCTTAGAAAATTAGCACAACATAGACATTCTATAAATATTAACCATCACCATTGTTATTATTTTTCTCAACAAGGCTGAAAAAGCTGCTCTAGCCTATCAAAAAATATCACACCTACTTAATGTTTTTCACCCAGCATAAAGTCTTGTCTAGTTGGGTGACTTTTAAAAAATTTCTAGTTGATAAGTTAATTCACTTTATATTAATGTAATAAAATATGCTAATAAAAAAGACTGAGAACACATTTAAAAAGAAAGGATAACCACAACTTCAAGAAAACTTTAATTCACTGTGTAAAATACATCCCATGAATTACACTGTTACTTGTCACTCAGTTGTAAAAATTAGTTTCATTCATTTTTCACTATGTTCGGTTGTGATTGGATCATTACAGACCCTTTCTCTGTAGTTTGTGGTTTAAAGATTGAAATTTTTTATGAATATAAGCTTTTCAGTTGACCAATGATTAGAAATTTCCTGATAGTAGAAAAGGAAACAGATTGCCCCAAGGCGCTATTTTCATTTCCTCATGGGAGGAAGAAGCATAGCAGAGAAGAAAGGCAGACACAAGACACTGTACCTCTGCCACCATGGGGAACTGGGCTGTGAATGAGGGACTCTCCATCTTTGTCATTGTAAGTACCAATGAGAGATACATTATGAATCCTCTGACTTGTCTGGGTTCTTTTGGGAACTAAAATAGAAAAAAACTTTTTTGTTTGTTTGTTTTGTTTATTTGACAAATTGTGTTGAAACTGATTTACTGTGTGAACATGCATGCATTTGTAAGCAGACTGAGTCCATTCTTTCAAAGTTAGTATTGGAAAGAATGTAACTGGGGGCTCACTTCACCTAGTTTATTTTTTGAGTTTTTAGGAGTACTAAATTAGCCAGCATTTCACAGAGGGAGTAGAAGACATTTCATGATAATGATTCCTGAGTCTGAGTTGTTTATTAATATTTGCTCTGAGACAAATTTCTACTTTTTGTGTGTTTATACCACTTTAAAAATGGGCAATCAAAATTTTATGCCATTTTCCAAGGAATAAGTACAAGACTGGTTCATGTGCGGGAAATTGGCCTTTATTTCAGTAATTACACCAAAAATAATTGAACTTCTCAACTGTGGTTTTTTTTTTTTAAGTATCTTCTTTTCTCTGAGGTAATTTGAGTTATTTGTAAAGTTTATAAAAAAATCAAGGGAAGGGAATTGAAATTAGATATCTAGACTCATATACAGTATATATATTATATGTGATTATATATATAAATCAATATAATATATCTTGAGAAATAATTTTTGTAAGTAAAGATATGGCTAATTTTCAAATAAACACATTAGTTTATTTAGTTTTTAACATAACAAATATCAACTATTATTTTATGATGGTGGTCTCAGCAAAGCAATCATGGATAATTGGGAAGATAGAAATGTGATTTATAACTATCCTTTTCAAATATCCAATGAAAGCATTATACAGAGGTTAAACAGAACTCTTATAAAAGGAACTTTTGAAAGAATTAATCATGAAGTAAATATTCAGTCTTTGAGTTTTCGAGATACAGAGAAATTAGTGGCACAAACATAATTAAAGCAACAAATATTTTGTCATGTAAAAAAATTATGCCAAAGCAACATTTAAATGCAATATAGAATTCTTCTGAGGAGTCAGAACTATTAACTTGATTTCTTATCACCATTTGAAGAACAGATAACTCCTGTAGAAAACAAGTTCAAATTATACTTTTAGATCCTACCACAATTTTCCCCAGGAAAT
The DNA here is from genome assembly GCF_004115265.2 of Rhinolophus ferrumequinum. Classification (NCBI taxonomy): domain Eukaryota; kingdom Metazoa; phylum Chordata; class Mammalia; order Chiroptera; family Rhinolophidae; genus Rhinolophus; species Rhinolophus ferrumequinum. Next base: position 95,748,382 of record NC_046284.1, on the reverse strand, counting down.
GACCTTCTAATTACATACTCATATATTCAATTCAAAATGAAGGCACCACTTGAAAAGCAAGAGTAAAAAAGACAAGATTAGGAAACAGACAAGTTGTTTTAGTGCCTTCTTTTTAAAGAGAGACTGTTCTCAAGTGTCTATGGACATTTAGTGCTTCAACACATAGTTAAGAAAAAAGATCACTATGGAGCTGAACGTAGAGGACTGGGCAGTATCATCGATTGATGCAGTCAGTGCTTCAGATGAAACAAGCAATTAAAAAAAATCCTATGACTTTCACCCCCTCATTCATGCTCAATATCCCCTCCTTCAAAAGTTAAGCAAAAGTTATCAAATACAATTAAAGGCTTGACTGTTTAGCTGATGAGACCCCCACTAGCTGGGTGGGATGCTGTGTGTGTGGTGGAGGAAGTTTATCGGCACCTGTGAGAGTAGAACACAGTGTCCTACTGGAGCAAGGGACAACATAGCAACGTGTTCCATTCCCTTGTCTTTTTAGAAAGAGTCACCTACTATCGTCTCTCTATCTAAGGTTAGAAAGAAAAGAGGAGGAGAAAGAAAGGAGGGAAATTAGACTGATAATAACTCAGCATACTGACCAACTGGTAAAACAATAATGGGGAACAACATGGGGTGGAAAGGTTAATAACAAGGAAATATAACAATGCTGCCTGGGAAAGAGCTGGCTCTAAAATGGTTATAACCAGTTTTGTAAGCACCCGTATCAAAGGCTGGAGTTGGGAAACTCCTGACCCTGGTCTGACACCAACATTGTGTGAAATGTACCTGTTTAAATGTGAAAACTTCATGCAACTGTTTCTCTTTGTGCAGCTGGTATGGCTGGGGTTGAACGTCTTCCTCTTTGTCTGGTACTACAAGGTTTATGATGATCCACCGAAATTCTTTTACACTCGAAAACTTCTTGGGGTAAGTATAAGTTCCATGTCATGCAATATTGACTAGCTCACATTTTTTAATCAAAAATTCACGTTCATATTCCTTTTAACATTTTCAATAAATATTCTGACCAACCTGAACAGCACCATCAGCCTCACTCCCTCCATTACAACCCCTTGGGGAGGAGTCTTTAGGCTTTCCAGTGTGGGACAAACAAAAGTGTGGCAGAGGGTCACAGCAACATCCCTCTCTTCCCAAAAACCACTGGAGAAACGTTTAGCTTAGAGGAGGCATCTAATAATAGCTCTGGAATGGAAGACTAGGTTGAAGAGATCCATCCAGGGGTAACACAGGTGGGACAAGTGGGACTTTCCATATTCTGTAAATCATCTGATTCCTACCACTTTTGTGCATGGAGAGCCCCGCTCCTAGTGACATGTTATGAAATGATCTTCAGGAAATTCCAGTTTCATTGAACTGCCAGGTCTCTTCTTCTTCATTACAGATGAAAATAATTTCATCTGTCCCTTGAAGATATTGTTTACTACCTCATGCTGAAACCGTGAATTCATTACTGAATAAATCTAATTATAATATGTATTATACATCATATGTATAAATAATTAGATCATCATACTACATTATTATGGTTGTTGTTAACTTATTCAGGTTGATGCTGAGAAGGATGATTTCCTTTTGCTTTCCCTCTCCAATATATACAACTTCTTTGGGTATTTTAAAGAACAATTACAACTCCAAAGCATTACACCATACCAACTTAAGTTACTGTTGAGGTTAGTCTAAGTGCTAAGAAAAGCTTTAAAAAGCCCCAGTTTCTATACTGAACTCCAGTTAATGATATGCATGCTTAAGTATTTAGGAGGAAGTGAACTGATATCTGCAATTTACTTTGAAAAGCATCAAAACTAAGATGTGTTGATGGAGGGATGGGTAGATAGATGGATAGATATGTGATAAAGCAAGCGTAGTAAAATGTAAAAGATGGAATCTGGGAAATGGGTAAACAGGTATTCATTGTGAAATGATTTCAAATTCTCTTTATGTTTGAAAATGTTCATAATAAAATGTTGGGGTGGGGGGTAAGGGCCAGATTAAAACAAAGGGTACCAGCAGGCCCTAAAAGTAAACCTTTGGCTCAGAAGACCCTTCCTTTCCAGATAACTTGATGTCTCTTGATATGTAGGCTGCATGTTGGGAACTCTGGGGAATTGGGGGAAGTGTTCTGTGCTTACAGGTGTCACCCTACTCCCTCTCCTGCCTCTTCTAGTCAGCACTGGCGTTGGCCAGGGCCCCTGCAGCCTGCCTGAATTTCAACTGCATGCTGATCCTGCTGCCCGTCTGTCGAAATCTGCTCTCCTTCCTCAGGGGTTCCAGTGCGGTAAGGGCAAACATTTACAATGTTTGAGTTCCTCAAAATTTCAAGGCCATTAAGCTAAATGCCCTTTCCTAAGAAAAGGAAACCAATGGTTTGTGAAGATTCTAACCTCTGTAGAATGTTCATGAGCTAAGCCATGCCTGATCTATAGTTTATTTCTATATTATTTGTTGATGGAGCTTCCTGGGACAACCATTTAACCTGGAACAGACATTCAAACAACAAACAACCACCAATCAACTTCTACCTCAATAAAAGCAATAAAGCACGTGTGTGTATGCACACACACAGACATATATAACATAAAGTATAGGTATATGTATATACAAAGGGCTTTATGAAGCTGATGTGAAATTTGGGAATTAATCTTACACTATCATGTTTCTCAAAATTTTTAAGTCAGAAAAAAATCTCTTTTGTGGATCATATCCCAAGCAGATGGAATCAATGGGCGATGAGTCACACCATAATGAATGCAATTAAGAGGTGTTGGGTCTGGGGAACTGAGAGATTCAGAGCTTTCTAAATGCCCAGGACTTCTTTCACCTTCACTTCAGCAATTTCATGAGTTTCTGAATGTACTATGCTAGAAGAAAAAGATTATGAGATTATGTAGGAAGAACTTCTGTAATCTATAAAGTGGTATACAAATTTCTTACAGATATTAATATACAAAGATGAGAAACAAGGAACTTAGAGTCTACACACGTACTCAAATAAATGGGTCCCATAAAACGTTACAAATAAGGAGCTACAGGGAATCAAAGGAGGGGGAAATTACATCAGGTGGGGCAAGAGGTGAAGAAAGGCTTCTTGGAGAAGATGGCATCAAACATGGGCATATAAAGATAAAATAAGCCTCTAGGAGATGTAAATGAGAGAGAAAGACTTTCTACCTGGAGAAAATGGCATGGGCAAAAAAAAAGCACAGGAAATGGTGAGGGAGTCGTATTCTTAAAAGCCCTGCGTAAACATGACTTCTGGCTTCTCTTTGGACTTTTTTTTCTTTTTTCTTTTTTTTTTTTTTTTGCCATTCCTGACCACACCTAAGGGGGTAGATCTTCCAAAGTTAAGGATTGACGCCCTGGTGGGACCCATTCCACTGGCTTATTAGTGACTAGTAGCCTCTGTTTTTTTCTTTTAATAAATGTTTTTTATATTAACTAACTTAAAAAAAAAACCCTATGAATTAGAGATCATTTCTAGAGGAGAGCAGCAAACAATCTACTTTGATGAGAATATAGGGACTGTAAAAAGGGCAGATGTCTGGGGTAAGGGTGGAGAGGAAGCTGGGACTTTACTGGTAAACTAGGACTTCGAATGTATAGCTGAGGAGTTGATACCTAATTTGGCAATCACAGAATATTTTGGGGGAAGGAAAGTGGTCTAAACTGTCAATAACAAGTAGAATTTACCTTGAACTCTGCCTCATTTTTCTTAGTCATACTAAATTCACATTGATCCCAAGGAAAATTTGTTTTTTCTTTAAGAACTATACAGCATTCAATTTACTAATACAGGATTAGCAGGCTACAACTAACAGTAGACATTGATTATAAGGATTTCCAGATAATCTCCTCAACCTAAGAAACCACAGAGGTCAAATTCCATTTGCTTGAACGTTTTATTGATGAGCCATCTATAAAGTACAATGTTTGGTATACAGTAGGTACACAGTGAACATTTGCTAAATGAAGTTCATGCACTATAGCTTTTTGTTTTTAAGGAGTCACGATTCATTTTTATTCTCCCTCCCTGTTCGAATAGCGTGTTTTTAGAGGAAGTAAGCCCTGACAAACAGGCAGTGTTTTCACCAGGATGGCCCGTTAGGAAATCCTGTTACCCCACAAGCCCAATTGCACTGCCGTTGAGCTGCATGCCCCATGAGCAGTGCATGCTGTAATGGCCACTTTTAGACTTCCTGTGGTCCAGGAGGGAAAATCCTCATGAGTGTTTCTAAAGATAGGGATGAAATGAGGCTGCTCTTCAAATTGCAGAGAGGGTCAGCTCTGTAACCACAGAGACCTATATAGAAAAGAATGTATTTTTTTTAATTAGCAGCAAGCAACAGTCTTTGACACATAGCATGTGTCCCTCCTTCCGAATTTCCTAGCCTCAAATGTGAACTTAGCAAATGAAACTTATTTTCTGATTGGGATGAAAATTAGTGAGCGTGTTGTGACTCATGTCGGAAATCATAGTAGCTGCTACTTACTGAGTCTTCATAGACCTCACCTCATGAAATCTGTGTCTCAAGCTAGTGAAGTAAGGATGAAATTAAATGGGAGTGTTAGGATTCAAACCTAGGTCATCGTGCCCCTGGACTCCATTTACTTTCCTACATGCCACATAAACTCAAAACTGTCCTATTCCGGTGTTATGGTCTTAGAAAGTCCATTATATGTGTGAATGTTTGAACATGCTGAATAACCCAGGCTGGAAATGGCAATGATGTTGTAACTTCAAGGATTCATTAGTAGGAGCCTATGTAAACTAAACAGTCACAAAACTTCCATTCAGTTTCCAGTGGTTTTAATCATTTAGACTTCACTTTATAATCCTTCTGGTTACCTAGAGAAAGAAAACCACAGGGTTGACCCACCCCAGGAAAGATAAGGGTAAAGACTCAGCCTGCTGTGTTGAGGGAAATGGGGAAGGATGAGGCCCAACTTGCCATGCAGAAACTAAGTTCTAACAGGACGGAAGTTCTAGTCTTAAAATCTGAAAGAAACGGGAAGGTGAGAGAGTGAGCTCTTATCTGTAACCTTATATAGTCTGAGAATCGGCTGCCCTCATGGTGGCTCTCTCTAATCATGTGGTCTAGGGCAAGTCTCTTGGACTTCCTGTCTCACAGTTCTTTTTATTTATTTATTTATTTATTTATTTTTAGCTGAAAAGCAAGTGAGTTAACGCAAATGTAAGAATGAATATGACATTCTGACATTAGTTGATTAAGCCTGTCAACTAAGTGAGGTCAACAAATATTTATTGAGTGCCAGCTATGTGCTAAGCACTGGGGATACATGGTGAGTACGTGTAAAACATGGAGTAAAAAAACATGGATGGACCATGAGCTCAAGAAGCTTAGAGTTTTATGAAGGAGATAGAGAATAAACATGTAATTTCACAATTATAAACAATGCTATACAAATAAAGTAGCGTTCTTCACATTTATCACAGATTCTACTGCTACGAGGTCTGGGCATTACTGGAAGCTTCTTCCCCGGAGTTCTGTAGTTTCAAGGCTGGCTTTTGCAATTCCTCCCGAATAGCATATAAATATCTAACTCAGATTCACTCACGATATGTGTGATGAGACCAGGTGTACCTAACATAGAACTTTTAAGTTTCTGTAACTTACAGAAACTCATGCTCTACCCCATTAAGTATGCACTTCTCTTTAGTTCCATTTCTCAATTTTTTGATTTTTTTCTCTTGCAGTGTGCATAAAGCATAGAAATCTGCCGAGATGACTCAATAATCTCCCTTGCAATTGAATGTTAGGTTATTGAGATTGGGAAAGGCTCTAGGCGACGATAACAGAAACTTCCTTTTAGAAGACAAAGGCCAATTTGTACATTCTAATCTCTTTACATAGTATTGCCACAGGGATAGGAAAGACAGTTTGGAGAATATAATCAATAATGTTGTAAAGATTTTGTAGGGTGTCAGATGGGCACTTGTCTTATTAGGGAGACCACTTCATGGACGGTGTAGATACCTGAGCACTGCGCTGTACACCTGAAGCTGAAGCTGAATAATACGGAATGTCAACTATAATTAAATATATATATATATATATAGTCACAGGATGTGGAGTACAGCATAGTGAATAGAGTCAATGGTATTGTAGCAGCTATATACGATATCAGAGGGGTAGTAGATTGAGGGAGGGGGGTTAGCACTTTGTGAGGGGTGTAAATGTCTAGCTATTACATTGTTTTGTACACCTGAAACTAAAAAAAATAAATAAATAAAAGACGAAGGCCAAAAGCAAGGAGGTGGATTGTTCAGTGAAGAAGCTATGGGGCATGGTGGCAACTTGGATAATTGGTAGGGGGCTGGCAATCATTCCAGAAGTGACTCAAAAGCATAAAAATGACATCTGTGTAGAGAGGAGGAACAAAAAAACCCTGGGCAGTCACAGGCAGCAAAGCCCTTCCTTTTCACCCCACCAAATGGCTGTCTTGTCCCCTTTTCAGGAAATGGTGAAGAAACTGTATCTGGAAACCCCATATAAGCATGACTTCTGGCTTCTCTTTGGAATTTTTTTTTTCCCATTCCTGACCACACCATAGAGGGTAACTGGGAATAATTAGAGATTGATGCCCTAGTAGGACCCAGTCCACTGGCCCATTGATGACTAATAACCTCTGTTTTACCTTTTAATAAAATGTATGTGTTTCATATTAACTAGCTTTACAAAAGAATTACCTATTAAGATCAAACAGAGTATTACTGAATGGACCTTGCATTTCCGAAGCACATTTCTCCATTGTTCTGGCATTCAGTTTATTTTTCTCTAAGGTTCTGTCGCTCAAGCTAAGAGGCACCAAACTCTATTGTTTGATATTTTTGATGATCCATGTTGATGATAGACCTGTGGAGACAGTGTAGAGACCAAGAAAAAAACTGTTCTTCAAATTCAGCACAGAGGAGCCAGTATATTTTTCCCCAAGAGTTTCAAAATGATTTGTCAGGAAGTAGAAAAGAAAGGATAGATATGTGGGTAAATACATCTCTAGTGGTTTAGAATAATCATCTTAGATTCTAGGACGGTGAAAATGTAATTCATTTAACCAAATAATTATTAAAGGACTTTTAAAAGTATATGACATATTGCTCTTCATACCTTCTCTCTGGGGACCCAAGCCACACTAAATGAAAAGTTAAATAATAATACCAAAAAAATCAAATATTTATTTAACACCTCTCGATGAATCTATGAAATAAACCTAAATGGAAGAACTATGATAAATATATAGGTGAGGAAACTGGAAACTGAGTGCATTATTCAACATCACACAGCTAGGTTGTAGGGCTGGGATATAACACAGGCATATCTCTTGGCAAAACTTGCTCTCTGAAATGTAATTCCATACTGTTTTCCGACCCTACTAATTTCCATTCTCTCATTCTTAGGACTCCAATCGCATTCTATCACTCCAATAAGGACTGCATTAATTAGCTATTGCTGTGTAACAAATTTCCACAAACTCAGTGGCTTAAAACAACCCCAATTTGTAGCTCACAGTTCTGCAGGGCAGAAGTACAGCGTCCTGTGATTGAGTTCTCTGCTCAGAGTGTCACAGGGCTGGAATCAAGGTGTCAACTGGGCTGAATTCTCATATAGAAATTCTGGGTAAAAATCTTCTTCCAAGCTCATGCTTGTTAGCAAAATTCAGTTCCTTGCAGTTGCAGGACTGAAATCCCTGTCTCCTTGCTGATGGTCATCCAGGGGCTGCTCTCAGATCCTAGATGTCCCTGTATCCCTTGCTGTGTGGCCCTATAACTGCAGAACCAGCTCAAACTGGTCCTATCCTGTTTCTATCAAGACCCAGAACCAAAGTTTATGATTAACAATTGTGAACACCACTCACAAGTAACAATTGGGAAGCCTTAACTGCTCTCCCTACCCCACAGAACCAAAGGACCCGGATATGACAGGAGCCTGAGCCCTGGAACCCTTTCAGACAGGAAGGGTCCGTGGTCAAGGAAGATCCGGTGGCGAAACCCTTTAAAATCCTGCCCCAAAACCTGCATCTGGCAGACATATTTGAACCTTGCCTCCTTGCCAGTCGACTTGCAGAGAAAAAGCCTTTTCTTTCCTCAAAATCCGGTGGCATAGTATTGGCTTCTGCACACGTCAGGCAGTGAGCCGTTGCTCAGTAACGGCCCCCTCCATCTTCAAGCCTGCAATAATGCATCAAATACTTGTCATGAATTGAATCTGACTTCTTCCATCTCTGACGTCTGGACTCAGATTTAAAGGGTTTATGTGATTGGGTCAGGCCCACCCAGATAATCTCTCTTCTTAAGGTCAATTTGTGACTTTAATTACCTCTGCAGTCTCTTTTGCCATATAATGTAACAAAATCACAGGAGTGACATCCCATCATATTCACAGGTCAGGTCCCACCCAAACTCAAGGGGACAAAATTATTCAAGGTCATTGGGGCTCATCTTAGAATTCTGCCTACCACGAGAACTCTAAGAAACAATTAGGAAACAGGAAAAAGATATTTCCTTAAAATTGTAAAGAGCACAAAGTAGTAAAACAATGCACAGAAGTTGAACTAACCACAAAAGCCAACAAGGCTATATTAGAAAACAAGGACAATCAATTTTTTACCAACAGAAATGTAAAATAAGTGATTTCAAACAGGAAACCCTTGTTTTGAGAGCCTGAGTCACTGCTGAGCTCCACCAGTGGACACTTGGTTATAGCTGATTCTGTTGGCACTCCACTCATGTTCCCTCCACACTGACGGTTACAATACATGGGGCAGCTGCCTTCTAGAAGCCCCAATCATTCTCTACCTGAAGATTTTCTTTCAGTCCTCTCCTGAGGCAAGTCTGAAATGCCATGGTGCGGATACCCTGGGAACAGCCCTCAGCCCGTGATGAACGGGAGTTGGTGGGTGAATAGTCAAGCTTGCTAACCCCTTAGGAAAGAAATGAAAAAACCAGAACTCTGGGGTATTCTACACAGTCTCCCAGAGTTGCCTGATCAGAGAGCCCACTAATATAATAGGATAGCACACCCTTTTTTGGTTTCCTGCCCTTCCAGTCTTTCTTCCCCTACTCTGGTTTTCTGTGATCACCTTTCACATAAGAGTACTTACACTTAAATTCTCGTCTTGGCTTTAGACAGGTCAAAGAATAATGACTATACCTTTACATTTGGTTTGGTAAAAAGGGGCATGAACCTTTAAAGCCAAATAGACTTGGATCTCAACCAACATGAGATTTACCTTGAGCTTTGTTATCTGTAAAATGAGGACAATAATACCTTGTTGCATTAGATAAGGCAATGATTATGAATAACTTGCCTGGCTCACAGAAGGCGCTCAATAAAGCCTAACTCTTTTTTCCTTTGTCTGGAATCCTCAGTGTCTCCTTACTAGTATTTCTGCAGTTCCCAGAATCTGCTGTCCTGGTCAAAACAGCCTTCCCTCCCTCAGCAGCTAACTGAGAGATAGTGGAATAAACACAGGTTTTTAAACAATTATGTTTTTTCTATAAAATCAGAACATTCTATTAAAAATAAGTGAGCCAAGTGTTAAACATCCCTATATTTAAATTGAATACGTTTAGAACCAGATATATCTAATACCTAAGATTGAATATTTGTTTGTTTGTTTGTTTGTTTGTTTGTTTTGGCACTTCACTCTGTTCATCTTAAAAGTTCTCTGAATCTCTGTGGCAGTATATCTAGTCTTGGGAACAAAGCAGCCAGGGTGACCATTTGACCAGTTTTCAGGAGGGCAAAGCTCTGGTTCAATCATAAGCCAGGTTTTGTTTTGTTTTGTTTTGTTTTGTTTTACTTTGGGCAGTGACCTGACTCCAGATTCTCACCCCTATCTTTTTACATATACTGTTAGGACAGGTACACTAATGTATTGATGAAAATACTATCTTTAATTTCAAGGTAATTGCATAAGGTATAAAACATCAAAATATTAATATCTTTGGCATCAGACAGTCTGAGTTTAAATCCCAGCTCTGCTTCTTATTAACTGTGTAACCTAAGGCAAGGTAACCTCTCTGTGCCTGTGTTTTCTCATCTGTTATTAGTGATAACAATGGTACCTCCCTGACAGGATTGATGTAAGAATGGAATGAGTCAATGCATGTAAAACACTTAAAGCAGCTCCTTGCATAAGCTCTCTGTAAATATTAGCTATTATTATTTATACTATTATTATTTGTTTAATGATCTCCCCTTGTGATGTTATTTCTATCAACATAGGCAGGTGGACTATTTTTTCTCCTCCCATAGTATATGTCCATGAAGAGTGTTGTTCTAAAATTATCCACTTGTTCTAAAACTGTTCACTTGTCTGTGTCCCATTTGACTGTCAGGTTTTTGAGGTCAGGCCTGACCTTTGTTAATTTCTATATCCTTTGTTTATTGAATAAATTAATCTGGACTAGAAACTATGTGGCTAGATATGTTTTCTGTTCAAATTCCTGTTTTATACAATTGAGCAATGGATTCCAGGAGATACTTTTTATGTCACTGGTCACGGAACATAAAACATACTGGGTAAGCTGCCACTTACTTGCTGTTTGACCTTGGGAAGATGACTACATCTATCTGAGATTCAGTTTTATCATCTATGAAGTGGATAGAATGATATAGTTTTTAGGGTGGTTGTGAGAATTAAATGAGATGATATGTATCTAATGCCTGGCACAGAGAAAACCTCCCTGTTAAAAATTACCATTTCATTCTTTTCCCCTTAATCCAAAGTGCTGCTCAACAAGAATTCGAAGACAACTGGACAGGAACCTCACCTTTCATAAAATGGTGGCATGGATGATTGCACTTCACACTGGTAAGTTTATTAAGATATTTGAGATTGTGAAGAAAACTTGGAACCAGAGAGTTCCCTCTACTCTTAGATACTTTTCAAAATAAGAGGTCAGCCTTTGTAGGCATTTTAGGTGGTGATTAGATATGTTGTATTCTTTTTCACGAGTTCTGTTAAAAAATATTCACTCCTCTTTCTGCTCTCCCAACATTAGGATTAATTCCTTCGGGTCTTAACACTATTTTTATCTTAGGCTCTTCTGATAAAATCCCATTACCTCGTCGCTTTTCACCCTTTTTAATATCAAAAATGTTAGTCCACATAGGAAAACTTTTATTCACTCATTTAAAAAAATACTTGTTTGAACATGGAGATTCATGGATTTCTTGTAGTAACCCTAGAGGAGCCACAGCCTATAAGTTGAGAATCCCTTAAGGTAACCCTTACCAACTACAATTAAACACTTCATTTATTATTATTGCTTATATATACATATATAGAGATACATATATCTCTATATGTGTGTATATGTATACACACATATGATAGGTATACATATATTCATATATATTGTATTATTATTACAATTATTAAGGTGGTGGTGTTAACATAAGAAGGGATGTATCTGGCATGGCAACTACAGTTAATACTACTCTATTGAGTATTTCAAAGTTGCTGAGAGAGTAGATCTTAAAAGTTTCCATCACAAGAAAACAAATTCTGTAACTATGTGTGGTGACAGATGTTAACTACACTTATTGTGGTGATCATCTTGCAGTACATACAAGCATCAAGTCATTATGTTGTACACCTGAAGCTTATATAATTTTGTAAGTCAGTTATACTTCAATTAAAAATCCAATTCAAAAGAGAAAAAAAAGAAAGAAAGGATGTACCTGGGGCCCTCATCAAATTTCCATTAAGTCACTTAGTAATTGATGTGCCAGACAATAGGCATGCATATATACACAGTCAGGAAGAAAACAGACTTTTCCTCTGCCCTGAAGGAGTTTGTGCCCTAACCTGATAAAATAGGCTTGGATCGCAGGCGTTCAACTGGGTTCCTCATCTCCGACTAGTAGTATGGCAGATGAAATGTTTCAAAAGTGAAATGTATGATAAAATCTTGTTAGAAAGCAGCACAGTGTGATGGTTAAGAGCACAGATCTGTGGGCCAAACTGCTTTAGTTTGATTCTTAACTCTGCTACTTCCTGGCTTGGTGGCCTTGGGAAAGATTTTAAAGCAATCAGTCTATGCCCCAACTTCCTCATCTATAAGATAAGATGATTATAATTGTATCTACATCATTGACTCATAAGGATTAAGTAATTGTAAAGCACTTAGAGCAGTGCTTGGCATCTAATCTAGTAAGTCCTATGTAAGTACTTGTTAAGTAAAGAAGGCAATTTTTTAAAAAGAGATTCATTCTTATGGCCATTCTTATGGTTTGTATCAGTTCAGTATAATTTTGTCATCTCTCTCTGGAGTAATGTCAGAGTCAGGTGAAAGGAACAGCCAAAGGTGTATGTTACTAGAGAATCTTCTGGTTTGAGCACAGATATTTCGGGGGAGAGAGACAATGAGAGCAAATCGAAATATCCTCAGAGACCAAGATTATTTTGTGGAATGTTAGAACTTATTTGGGTCTTCAGGATCTTGTAGTTTGACACCTTCGTTTTGCAAATTAGGACACCAAGACCAGAGAGGTTAAGTGATTTACCTACTATCACATAGCTAGAGAAAAGCTTACCCACTAGAATTGCCTTGCCTCTCTGGTCCTGGAGACCCAGTTTTTGTTTATAAGTGTCCTGGACCATCCCTGTGTCTCCAGATAACTTATCATAGAATCAGGGACTATAGACAAACACAGCTTACAATAAAATTGTGCATACCCTTCACCCTCTTTGTGTCTCTTTTCTGCCCTCTTTAGCGATTCACACCATTGCACATCTATTTAACGTGGAGTGGTGTGTGAATGCCCGAGTCAACAATTCTGATCCTTATTCAATAGCACTCTCTGACATTGGAGATAAGCCTGGTGAAACTTACCTCAATTTTGCTCGAGATAGAATCAAGGTAAGCTTCTTATTTCCTCATTCTGATGTTCCCTAGATCATTAAAATGGAGGACTGGATTACACTGAATGAAGAACATTGCTTGGCCAGAACAACAATAATGACAAAATTTGACTATCTGTAGGTTTCAAAAAAGTGGGTGCAGAGAAAATGTATTCCACACTCCTATCCTGTTTGTGGAGGGTCACTAGATGTTTCCTAGGTCCTTAAGCTCACCTGTGAGAATGTGTATGGGCGGAACCCGGAGTGATTCAGGCTCACCCATGACAAGGCCCAACAGTCAAAGAAAGCCAGGAATACACATCTAGTCAACCAAAGTTGGATTTATTATTTACTACAACAAAAGAGACCTCACACCATGAGGGAGTCTGGGGCAACTCAGGAAGATGTTAAGAGAGGCTTGTTATAGGACTAGGGCTTGTATTAGATGATTTGGGAGGGGCTTAAGGAAGCAAGGATTTGGTCTGGATCGGGTATGGTCAGGAATTGGGGGTAGTTCTAGAATTGGGTATATTAATTTTTTTCTAGGAGGTGCAGGGGAATAAAATGGGGCTAAATCTATAATAGGTAAAGAAACAGCAGTCACCAATATTTTTGTCTTGGTTCAGACAGGATTTTGGCGGGGTCTTATTTTTGCCTCACTCCGTAACAGTCACAGCATGACACTGGTGTCCTATGAAATTGTTTCTGTGAGATAGGGAACACTCTGGTCTCGGCGTTAGTACCAGGCCAGCCACCAGCTGACAACTGTCAGTGATGCTTTTGTTCTTTCTTATCTACAACCTCTCAGGGGTGGCCTATTTCTGCTAATTACCATTTCTTGAGAAGCACAGTGCACTGGGAGTAACTCAGCAGTTCTCCAGGGCCAGCCATTTGGGGTGTCCACAGGCAAGGACTTATTCCCTTCCAGCACTTGTTGAAGCTTGTTCACTCAGAGGGAAAAGCTCCAAGTAGTCTTCATGTGCCCAATAGCTAGGAGGATGGCCAAATCACATTACTATACACCCAATTCCAAACATGTTTCCTTCTGTGTATAAAGGATTACAAGAAAAGTCCCTTAATTCTGCAAAAGTAATTATCCTCAGGCTAACATGAAAAAAACTTGCTTGGTCTATTTAGAGACAGAATTAAACAGCATCAAACAAAACAAAAATTCTTTTTCTGTAATGTCTTGGATACTTTTTCTTTTATATTGTTCATTGTTCTGTGTAATGATACACGTAGAAGGGTGGCATTGTGAACATACTAGGTGAGTGAGCTGACACTGCAGTGTTGTGCCCAGATCTCTTTGAATCACTTTTACTGAGTCTGTGCTCCCCAACTCTTATGTGTTACTTTCACTTTCAATTTCCTGTACAAGTGTGTCTTTCCCAGAAGACTGCCCTGAGACTATTGGAGTCCCTTTGCCCACAAGCTCAGAGATCTGAAACAGCCTAGATAGCTACCTCTCCCTGGGGAGCCCTTAGCCAATAACTGATGGGTGCAGGCCATGAAGGCCCAACTTCCTTGTCTTCAGTCACAATGAACTCACAATGAACTTATGTGTGACTTACCCTCTGCAGTTCCCCTGCAGCCTCAGGATGAAGCTACCTTCTATAAGATTTGGCCTGAGATCATCCTCATACTTGACTTGTTCCTCTTTCCTGTCCTAGTAACCACTCCCTTACCAGTTTCTTCTGGAGTACAGCCATTCTGAATCACTTGTCCATGAATCCTCATCTCAGGGTCTGCTTTGGGAAATGCAGCCTAAGATGTTAGACATACCCAGAATTTGCAAACTAAGCATGGAATCCTTTTCCAAATCAAAGGAAGAAAGATCTTGAGCCCCTTTTAGGCCACCTTATAGTAGACTGACTTCCTTTGTTTCAGACTTCCTTAGAACTATTTCAGTGTATCAATTCATATTTCCTATGACACCTCAACCCCTTTTGCAATTGAGAAACATCTATTCCAAGTCTGTATCCCTCTGTGAGGGATGATTAGGATTATCTAAAGGGGGAATGGAAATATCTATTGTCTTATACATTGGACACTTTATATATAAATAGTCCTGCATTTGAAAGCTTATAAATAATGTGTGTGTGTGTGTGTGTGTGTGTGTCTTTGTATTTTACAGAATCCTGCAGGAGGCCTGTACGTGGCTGTGACTCGGTTGGCAGGCATCACTGGAATTGTCATCACATTGTGCCTCATATTAATTATCACCTCCTCCACCAAAACCATCCGGAGGTCTTATTTTGAAGTGTTTTGGTACACACATCATCTTTTTGTGATCTTCTTCATTGGTCTCGCCATTCATGGAGCTGAGTGAGTGTTTAAACTCCAAGGCCAAGTACTTTATGTCACACCTTTCATTTCCAGGTGTGATGCCTTGTCTGTGTGTGGTCAGCCCATCTTCTGAGGGAATGTGAGGGGACAGCAGAGGTCAGTGTCATAGGAACCACTCAGCAGCACTTTAATTTCTTGCACCCAATTAATAGCTAGTCATAGTGCTGCTATTTATAGCAAGCTTGAAAATACACCAAAGTCTGAGTATCTTTGCAAGCATAAATACATGTGGGGAGTGCTGGTAGGGTCTCAGATGTCTGCAATGATTTTTCCTGCGGCTCAGTCGCTAGTATATTAGACAAACTCCCAAACTATTAGGTTGGTGCAAAAGTAATTGCAGCTTAAAAGGTTAAAAATAATTGCAAAAACTGCAATTACTTTCGCACCAACCTAATAGAAGGGTTAATGACTAATCAGTTGAAAGGGTTTCCCGTAGTTCAATAAGTTTTAATTCAAGCCAATCATTTATTGATTGCCATCTGTGCATGAGAACTGCTCTGTCACTGTGGAGAATGCTGAAAGGAAAAATACATAGTTATTGCCTTCAAGCTTTATAATATAATAAAGGTAAGAGCTAACTTCTAGTGAGCACTGGTTATAGACACAAAATATTTCTTTTAATCCCCAAGATGTAGAGATGCTCTTACTATCCCCATTTCCTGGGGAAATCATAGACAAGGACTCAGACTAAAAAAAAAGGTAAAATGTGTAGCCGAAGCCACCCAGTTTGTAAGTGGCATAGCTAGGATTGGAGCCCAAGTGGTCTAAGGCAGGCTGCGACAAATGCTCTCAGAGACACACAGTGCCTGGATGTGTGGTTGGGAGAGTTTACCTTATTGGGAATCCTCTTTAATACCAGGTTTCCTTTTGCTACTGTTTCACATTGGCTGATTCTTCTACCTGCACACAAAAGCAGGCTTGGGGAAGTTCACTGGTGGGAATGGGGCTCCAGACACATAAGGGTGGGGAAGTAGATGCTTCAGGCTCAGTGACTCTGCTCAGAGCCAAGTCGGCCTAGAAGTGGCCATGTGAGTGTGAAAAGGGGAAGGGTGGGGAGAAGCAGCATTGGGCAACCACTTGTGTGCACTCTTGATCGACTTGCTGACTCTGACCCCTGATCAACTCTTTCTATGCAATGAGAAATCTATGTAAACAAAGAATCTCTTGACTCTCCTAAAGCAATTGAGTATCTTTAAATGGGACTTGATCATAATCCAGCTGTTTCAGAGAACCCTAGAGGAAAAAAAAAATGTCCTCCCCTCTCTTGTTTAGTAATTTCACTTTACATTGGCATAGTTTCATAGATGAGCATTTTTCTTTCTTCTTTTTTCTTTCTTCCTTTTTCTTTTCTTTCTTTCTTTCTTTCTTTTTTTTTCTTTTGAGCAGGCAGATGAGATATAGTTACCCCATTTTCCATTTAAGGAGAATCTGCTACTTACACTGGTAACTGATTGCTCAGTGTCATGGCTAGGTAACAGCTGAACTGGGATTAAAATCCAGGTTTTCTGATTTCTGGTCCTGGCATTGAGGAGAGAAGGAAAAAATCAGTTTTGTTTTGTTTGGCTTTTTTACTTTCTCCTCATGTGAATTTGGGCATTAAGAACTTTAATAGTTATCATTTGTTGGACCCTTACTGCATGTCTGGCATTTGTTGTGCATCATGCCAATTGATTATGAAAATAAACCTTTGATAAGGCCCTAGTATACCTATTTTACAGCTGAAGAAACTGAGGCTCGAAAGAAGTTCAATAACTTGCCCAAGACCACCAAATCAGTAAGGGGTGAACCTGGGATTTGAAACCAAGGCTGTCTAGCTTGGGTCCAGAACTGTTTTCACCAAATCATTCTGCTACTAGTTACCTGCTCTCTCTAAGCCTCATTGTCCTCATATATGACATGGGAGAACTAACACTTACCTTCCAGGATTATTATGAGAATTCATTGAGATAGTTTGTATACAGTGCCTTTCCCCAGGCCTGAAGCATAATAGATGCTCAATACACAGTAATTCTCTTCCCTAAGACCTTGGGATAGAAAAAGATGGTGAATGACCTTGAATTAAAACATTCTCAGTATATACCAAGTGGCACAATAAATTTTAGGTCCCCCCAAACAAACTTTTACAAAGGGCCTTCTATGTCTCTTCTTATATATTCTGAAGACCCTGCCATTAAGTTCCTTGAGGTCAGGGACTTGACATACTCAACTTTGTACCTCCCTCCCTTTCTTCCTCCCTCCATCCCACTAAAACCACATTGTACTAAGTTTTAGTGGTTGCTCAGTTAATATTTATTGAAATGAAGGGGCTCTGAGCACTTGAGGGGACACATCATCAGTGCTCGTGTCTGTGAGTCTGTCATAATATCCACCACGTTAAGTCTTCTTAAATTGATTTCAACCTTTTGGTTTAATTTACACAATTTTGAAACAACAAATAAAGCACTTGTACTAAGCCTCAGGTCTACTGTGTATGACTATGTGGGTGCCTGGCCAAGGGGAAGAAAATCAGCCCATGTTGTGCTGGCAAAGCTCTTTGCCTATAGAACTGTCTTCACAGAGGGGGCATCTTGTTCTAATTTGCACAAAGGCACTGCATGGACTAGCGGTTGCTTTGTTGTTAGATGTGCACTTTTTCTGTTTTTGTTTGCTTATAAATGAAAATAATTATCGAAACAGAAGCACAGACTCCCTTTAAGCAAACAGGTATTGATGATCTAAAACTTACCCTCTATAAGGTTACATATAAATATTCTTTGTGCCCCTGTACATATTTTTTCTACTGCTGAAGATCACATATTTTCTTCCCGTTTCTCTAATCTATTCAGAGAGAGCAATAAGATATAAGTTTTAAGTGAAAAGTACAGGGCCCGTATTAGAATACTTAAAATATGCCTGCAATCTCAAAAAATTTGCTTAATTTCTTGCTACAAAATAATCTGGACTTACGTTTCCTCCCCAGGCGAATTGTACGTGGGCAGACTCCAAAGAGTTTGGATGAGCACAATCCAAAATTATGTTATCAAAACATCTCAGATTGGGGAAAAATAAAGGGATGCCCAGTCCCGCAGTTCTATGGGAATCCTCCTATGGTATGTATAATTCACTGTTACCATTATAGTTTCATTACCAGAATCTTCAAACTGTGTCTAAGAAATACATACAAATGTCATAAAGTTGTTCATTACCAATATCATGGAACTGCTAGAATATTATAAATATCTACTTTTTTGCTGCTATGCTTATTGTCTAGAATTATTTCTTGAAAAGTAAGTTTTGCATTGGTCTTTTATGAATGTCCTGATATAAAACTTGAAAAAGCATTGTTTTTGAAAATGCTGTTTGCATTCAAGAAGTTCCATCTCTCCTCTTCTGGATGTGAGGGCTACAGTGACAACCAGTTGATGATTTTCAGAGGGATTCCACCGTGAGCTGAGTTGGATAGCTCAGATAATCACCTATAAGGAGCTAGGAGCATCTTGCTGGGAAGGAAATTGATGAGGTGACACCTAGGGTTGCCTGCAGGCATCAGGAGGGCCTGTCTATGAGGCATAAAAGATGGACAGCTGGGTTCGTACCAATGCCCAATGGCACTACATGGTAGGGCAGGAGTGTGACAAGGGTGACCAAGGGAAAAACATGCCAAAATATTTACCTTCTTCTGTTGGGAGCTTCAAAGAGCTCCATTTTGTGTATTCTCAATCTCTCTGCTCCATAGAGGGAGAAGTGAGCCCTGTGATGTTCATATCTTCCCCGCCTTGGCAAGCAGGATACATTATTGTTTATCGTGCTAGCCATTGGTATAAAACTAGGCAAAAATCAACATTTGTACAGGGCTTCTGAACAGAATTATTATTTTTTCCTTAAGCACAATATAATAATATAAAGGTAAATTTCCCATTCCATTTTCTCCTTTTTTCCTGCTTTCCTAACATAGGAGTACTCTTCCTCTAGACACCGCATGCTGTCTGAGGACTTAACATCTTTTAACATCCTTACTCATTAATGAAAGCAACCAGACATATTGGTGAAGTGTCCCCACTACATGCAGACATCAACAGAAAGGATAAAAAGGGAACTGTATTTCAAGTCCTCTTAAGGACAAGAAAGCACATTTCCTTGAAGACAGGTAGAGTCAAAGAGTACTACTACTTTAACAGGAATCTACCTCAAAGGAGCTTCTGGGTTTGGGGGGATGTTAGAGACAATGTCCTCTAATATTGAATGGAACTCCAGCTCCATTCAATGGAGCCCCATGGTAACACCCAGGAAATACATGGATGATGCCAGACTGTTTTAAAAACTTGTGCCATGAAAACAGAGGTGAGTAGCAGAACATTACTGACTTTGGACGCAGATATTCTTCAACTCTGGCTAGAGATGGGGACATTTAGGCGGTATTGCCTTCTAAAATTCTTTGCTACTTCAGGTATTAAAACTAGGTGCTCTCAACTTCCAATAATAAGTCCCTAAAAAATAATTTAATAGAAAGATCATTTGTGAGACTATGAGTAGCACTTCGTGGTTTTTTTTTCCTTCTTGGAATCCATTCTGGAATGACATCTTTTAGACAATATTGCCTTCTAAAATTCTTTGCTACTTCAGGTATTAAACTAGGAACCTAATTGACTGAGTCCCAAAATGGATCTATTTGGCCTAAATGTTTTTATATAGTCAACAATGCTACAAGGTAATTCCAGTGTTCTGAAATACCACAGATTCTGACAAGAGGGGAATATAGAGAAATTTGAAAATCTTTGGTTTTATTCCTTTCGGTTTTTCAGCAAGTATATTGCATATTTCCTAGAACTTACCAGGATATTGGAAAAACAGCTAAATTCTTACATAAAATTTCTCATCTTGCAAAAGAATAAACTTTGACTACATAACAATTGAAAGCAATTGCATTAAAAATATAGTGTTGCTGAAATGCTATCTTTTAGAGAAATGTTAATTCCGAAACCAAGCTTGCTCTGCAGTAGGGTTATTGCAACTGCTGTTGCAACACTAGGAGGAAATCCCATCCTTGTGGACAGTTCCTCTTGGGAAAGTTTCTTACTGTAGATATAGTTCCCCAATGTGGCAAAGAGGTTGCTCATTTTTACTGGCTCAAAGTTTTATTTTAATTTGAGATATTTTTCATGCATTTTGTTGTAGAAGAAATTTACTAATCTAATATAAAATATTTAAACAAGCCTACAAAGATTAAGTTGACTTTTAAGCGTTTTGTCCCCATGCATCTTTTATTAGCTATCAACCTTATCACATCCTTCTTTTTTTTTTTTTTTGTCTTCATTTTTTGCTCTGATTACAGACTTGGAAATGGATAGTGGGTCCCATGTTCCTTTATCTCTGTGAGAGGTTGGTACGGTTTTGGCGATCTCAACAGAAAGTGGTCATCACCAAGGTATTGGCTCTTTTAGGAATTACTAATAGTATCTAACTATATCATGGACAAGTCTATCCAAGTTCTCTATATCATTGGTCAGTGCTCTCTTTTCCTCAGTTTCTTTTGATTAAACTTATAGCAGAGATATGACCTACGGTTAATTTCAATGTACTTAGCTTGATAATTAAATGGTAGGGCCCTTTAACTGGGGAAGCTAGAAATTAACATTTTCTGTTGAAAAATGAACTCAAGTGTTTTGTGTAAATGAATGCAGTATGTGTGTGGGGGGGAGAGGAAGGATATAGAGTGATAATATGGTTAGTTAAGAGTGGAGAAGCAAGAGGTAAGTTCAAAAGGGTATACGTTGAGACTTAAAATATTTAGATGCCAAAAGAAGCAGAGAACTAAGGGCAAGTCTAAGGTTGAGATAGTTTCCCAGGTCCCCTTTACCTCCTTTTCTGTGCTTTGTATGTAATCATAGAATATCAGAGTTAAAGTACCCAAAGTCTCAAACAAGTTAGTAACTACACTGCAACTAGAATTTAGTCTCCTACCTCCAAGTATATAGTGGCTTTCCACCGAACACTTCTATGCTGCTTCTCATCAGTAAATCAATCTGACTAAATAAATAGAAACAGAAACTCCTTGTTATAGTTTCTGAAAACAAGACAAGACTATTTTTTATCAAATAAAATTTAATCCAATTCAGTTCAGTTCAAAAAGTATTTACCAAAAGCCTACTATTGGTTATTCTTACAAAACACACAAATTCTTCCTGTCCTCCACCCTAGCTTTACTTTCTTGGCATCTATGAAAGGCCATTGTAAAAATAGTCCAGCTGGCATTGGAAATCTTGAAATATAAGAAGCCACAACAGTTCTCCTTTTGTGATACTTTTATTGTACTGTAAGAAAAATCTCACAGATCAGCAAAACGTGAGACCACAAAACTTCCCTTACTAGACCAGAACAGACTAACCAGATAAGTGTTTCCCTTACACATATATCTAAGGCAAACTTGTTTTCCTATGAAGAAAATACTCATTTTCTTCTCATATAAACACGTATAAGAAACAAAGTGTGATCCCAAAGCATTCCAGGGATAATGCTGTCCCCCTAGTACATTTTATTAAATTCAATCCCAATTTTGGTTATGGTAGCAAAATTGCAAGTGGTAAAAATTAGTTTCACCATACAACATTGCAACATGACAAACAGAATTTTCAAAATAATTTTGATAAATTTTCACTTTCTGTTTTTAAAATGAAGCTTCACAACTCCTTATTTCAGTGCTGAAGGGAAATTGGTTACAGCTTTAACACATAAGACATATTTAAATCACAAGTTTTAGAATTGTTTGGCAATTTTTATTAAAAGGACTTCCTATTCTACTCCTTCTCACTGGTGAAAAGAAAAGCTCAACAAGATCAGTCAACATTAGGAAGCTGCTGGGTTTTCTTTTTTCCCTACTGATTTTTCTTTCTCTTTATATTCCTTGGTTTGTTTTTGGTTGTACATATGAAGTCCTTCTAGGTGTCTCAGGAATTGTCAAGGAAGCAGCATATGACTTTCTGTATTGAAATGAGAGCTTTTTATTATGTTCTATTTTTTTAAATTATTTACCAACTCACCAGTTGATGGACATTTGGACTGTTTCCATTTTTTTTGCTATTATAAACAGAGATGCTATCAACATTCATGTACGTGGATGGATAGCAGTGAGTGGGTAGGGCCTGGCTTTGGAAGAGACGGATGGTGTATTCCCCAGATAGGGAGAAACGGAGAAGCAATGCATGGAATCAGACAGGTTGGAGGTATGACTCAGGACAAAGGCAGACCAGCACAGTCAGACTTGGTTTGGGAGTCGTTGCTATATAACTAGGCAGTGGGATTTCCTTCTTCTTCTGTCCAGCTGCTAAGGCTCTCAATCATCCCCTAGAGAGACAGAAAGACTGAGCAGGAAACCATCTTTTCTACCTATTTTTAGCTCCTGCCTTAACTTCGTAGAGAGAAAAAAAAAGAAAAGATAGTAGGTGGGTGTCTTAGGTTGGATTCCCTGGCAAAGACTCTGAGACAGAGAACTATACAGAGAAGTTTTATTGGGGTATATTCTCAGGAGAGGAACCTATCAAAAAATTAAAGGCGAGATAGGAGAGGGAAAAATCTGACCCTCAGTGTGGTTGCGACAGCAGCCTCAGCTGATCCTGCAGGGATTGCTGGAGTTGGAATGGCCCCTCAAAGTTGTCCCAAATTGAGGAGAAGGGCCAGACCTTTGTATCCCTGCATCAGCTCATCATTGGCCACGGGCTACAGTCAAGGGCAATTCCCAATGAGAGACACATCTGCTGGGGAACTGCTGTGTTGGCCCTAAAGAAGGGACCTGGGTGGGGCATCTTAGCTCAGCCTTTTATCCATATGAACAGTGAAAAGGCAAGTATTTGGGAAAGTGTAGTTTCCAGAGACATGTTTTGTTTTGTAGGTGGTCACTCACCCTTTCAAAACCATCGAGTTACAGATGAAGAAGAAGGGATTCAAGATGGAGGTGGGACAATACATTTTTGTCAAGTGCCCCAAGGTGTCCAAGCTGGAGTGGCACCCTTTCACATTGACCTCCGCCCCTGAGGAAGACTTCTTTAGCATCCATATCCGCATCGTGGGGGACTGGACAGAGGGACTATTCAATGCCTGTGGCTGTGATAAGCAAGAGTTTCAAGATGCCTGGAAATTACCTAAGTGAGTACAAAGCACAAATTACAAAGGTAAATTACAAGTTCAGGAAAAATGTCATTAAATAGCTCCTCTTCTCCCCTCTCTCTCTGTCTCCTGAGTCTGGCAAAATCCGCAGGTGCTACAAATATATGTAGCTATCTCTGTGTTCTCCCATTTTATGTGTGTGGTGTGGCTGTGCATATATTTATATAAATCTTATGTGAAATAGAAAATATTTGAATCAAATATTGGTAATGAATGTTCCCAAATTCCTTTCAATACGTAAGGTATACTAACTTTCCTAACACAGAGAATTATAGTGTATCAAAGATATTGTTAAAATTTAATTGGCATGCCTTATTTTAGGGTACATGCCATATATTATTCACTTTGCCTTCTTCTCACATGCCTAACGTGGTGTCAGGCACTTAGTGGATGCTGAAGAAAAGTTTGTTGAATAACTCAAAGAATAGTTACATGAAAAGTGCAGATATTCAATCTGTAAGATGTTACGACATAGAAATTTCTCACTTTATTTCAATATGCAACGTAAGCAGAAATTTCAAGTGTGGAATGCCCTGGTAAGAAATACAGACGTGTGTGTGTGTGTGTGTGTGTGTGTGTGTGTGTGTGTGTGTGTGTGTCGTGGGTAAAAGGGGGTGGGGAGATGAATAAAATACCCTGAGAGTTACCAAATGTTTTCCGTTGGCTAAAACTTCCACTTTGTACTTCCAACCCCAATGTTGACACTAAGTTGGTTACTTGAAAACTGTTTCATAGAAGGAAGTGCCCCATAGATAGCTTGTCCTTGTTTGAAGTGACATATTGCACACCCCCAGGAAAAATGTGTGCCCCATTCTACTCTGAAGAGCAAGATATCTCTATAACCATCTCCTCCCATGCTTCCCTCCAGGATAGCGGTTGATGGGCCCTTTGGCACAGCCAGTGAAGATGTGTTCAGCTATGAGGTGGTGATGTTAGTGGGAGCAGGGATTGGGGTCACACCCTTCGCATCCATTCTCAAGTCAGTCTGGTACAAATACTGCAATAATGCCACCAATCTGAGGCTCAAAAAGGTAGGTTCCTTCATTTTTCAGAAGGCTTGGAGTAGCCATCACACTCCACCAAGTGAAGCCTGAAAGAGCCTTCGAGTGAGGCTGGGAAAGACCAAGAGAAGTGAAGGCAGGTTTGGGGTGGTTCCAGAGAGGCAGGCTTCTCTTAAAAGGGCTATTTGATAAGTTAAATGTGCTTCCATATAAGCAGGCCCATTAGTAAAAGTAATATACTGAATTTGTATATTACTATGTAGTATAGTATATTACTAGAAATTCAGAAGAAAGTTGGGGTAGAGAGAAAGTATTCACAACCCCAATCCAACTTTTTTGTATATTCTCTTTCAATATTTTCCTACATGTCATATTTTCAGAAAGTTGTAAATATTGAGTACGTACAATTTCATGTCCTGCTTTTCTGAAAACAGTATTTTTCAGTGTTGTCACAGCCTTTATAATAATCATTTTTACTGATTCCTTCATGTTCCATTGAGAGGATATAGATATAATTTTTCTAACATCCTAGGTTAGATATCGAGATCAATTCCATTTCCAGCTCTGCAATACTTTTGTTGCAGGAGGAGAGCAAGCAACATGTCCCTTCATGTAACTTTTACTTTCTCATGGATATCGCCTCAGAATAAATTCCCACGGGATTTTTTTTGTCCCATGTGTATTTGGTTTCATTGCCTGATAAAGGATATCTTTAATAAAACTTGAGACATTCTAATAACTGTGGTGCTAACCTCTAACAGGGGCACTGAGCTTATTTTGACTTTTCATTCTCCCTGTTTCCTCTTTTCTATGTGAGGGAGGTATAGGTAGAACTGCCTTTTGCCCAGGAACTCAGGGACGTGGGACAGTGGCAGGCAGGGAAGTAGCCCTGTGACAGCCCCTGCTAATCTACATTCCGGTGGCCTTTGTGAGAAGAGGTACAAAGGAAGCCAGGGATTCTGGGAAGGCAAGAGCAGACACAGAAAGAAAGTGGTGGGCTAACGTTTTTTCCTTAAGCTATGTATTTCTGAGGCCAAGCTATTTATTGTATTTACCGCCCTGCCATTGTGAAGGCCAGAGCAGGCTCATGTGAACTAGCTTGTCAAATGTCCAGTGCTTTCTGAAAACCTCTTTCTAGACCTGCTGAGTAGCAGGAAAAAGTTGGGGGTAGGGGAAGAAATCCCTATGTCAGTGCTGATAGATCCTATTTAAATATCATCTGCTTCATGAGCTATCCCTCTTTCAGATCTACTTCTACTGGCTGTGCCGGGACACACATGCCTTTGAGTGGTTTGCAGACTTGCTGCAGCTGCTGGAGACCCAGATGCAGGAGAGGAACAATGCCGGCTTCCTCAGCTATAATATCTACCTCACCGGCTGGGACGAGTCTCAGGTGAGGACAAGATCCCAAATCTCAGGGCCTTCCCGTAGTGCCCAGGGTTTACTGATTTCCCCTTGGTTATTGGAGTGTCTTGTGCACTGTTTTTACCAAGAACAGTTGATAGATTCAGGTGATTTGCTCTCTCAATATTCCCACATGTTGAGGATAGGTTTAACATATCCTTAATATCCTGTTGAGATTAGATTTAAAGTTGGTATCTGTGGAACAGATCAAAGCTCAGGAGCCTATAATGAATAAAAGCCATAACTTTGACATTATTAAAGCAATGTTCCCACGAGGGGTCTCGAAGCAGGCGGACGACATGATCCACTAGGTAATGAGAAGAGAATATTAGCTTTCTCCCTTTCTCTCTCCCTATATATACACACTTATGCATACATATACTGTATATCCCTTTCACTTTATGTTTATACATGTTTTATAATATACACAATACATTTAAGAAGTAGTATTAATTAGTATTAAACTGATCAGAGTTATTAAGCATATACTGTGTACCAGGTATTGTTCTTAGTGTTTATATAATTGTCTAATTTAATCCTTGCAACAATCCTATGAAGAAACTACTATTTTTATCCATATTTCACAAGTGAGGAAACCAAAGCCCAGAACCAGTTAGGTCATTTGTCCAAGGGTATCCAACTAGTAAGTGGCAGAGTTAGAATGCTCTTAGCAACTCCCCGTAGTTCACTATTATCATTTATAAATAAATCAAAATATATCTAATGAAGGTGATATATATATATATATATGCATATACATATGCATATATATATATATATAGTACATATGTGTGTATGTGTGTGTGTGTGTGTGTGTGCATGTGTTAGTGAATCCCCTCCGGGGACATTTAGCAATGTAAACATCCCATAATTTACAAGACAACTCCCGCAACAAAGAATTATCTAGCCACACATGTCAAAAGTGCCTCAATTGAGAAACTCAGAGACAAATTAATGATTCCTAGGAGTAGCATCTTTATAAAGAAGCAAACATTGATGACTTGCCTGAAAGCAGCCTAAGCTATCACCCTGAGAGAGGAGCTAAGGCAAGAGTCTCTGCCTCCTCCTGGCCAGTGTTTCAGTGGGCCAGATTCACACACTGGCTACTTAACCCTGGGCATCTTTCCCATGTACCTTATCTTTGTGAGAATTAACTTCTTCTTGTTTGGGTTTTGACATAGTGTTTATCAGATTCTCTGAGTCTTGCTGTAAATGTAGACCCAGGGACACATGTCCATGAAAATTGCTACTCCAGAAAAGTAGTTTGAAGATGCCACTTCTGCAATTTAAAGATGACAACAAAATTTTTTGATAAAAATGAAACGTAGAAAAAAAAACTATATCAATTGCTTTGCAGTTTTGTTATTTAAAAAGCCAGATACATTTTTTTAAATGGCAAATTTATTTGCATTGAAAAATAATTATTTTGCTTTGCAAAACTGATCTCTACAGGATTATTAAACCAGAGTAACCATCCTTCTTAACCTCCTCCATCCCTTGTCCAGTAGATTTAAAATCTGATTTAATTTTTAAATAAATTTAACTAACCACATTATGAAAAATATCTGTTGTTCAAACTAAGGCCCCCTAGAATGGTAGCAGAAAACAGTATGTGACTATGTACACACACAAACACACACACACACACACACACACACACACACACACACACCAGCTTTAGGTTTGGTTTGATGCCTCATTATATTATCAAAATATGAGCGCATTTTAGTCTATGATTGTTTTAATTCTTAGTGATTCTTCCAAAGGAGTGGGGGTGGGAATACATTAGGATGAAGAGAGAAAGTCACAGAGCAGATGAGCTAGATGTACAGCAGAGAGAAAAACAAGTAAGACAGAACATTTAAATCCTACCCGCACTTCAAAGCCTGACTCAAATGTTGCCACCCTGAAACCTTTCCATATCTTCCCGCCCCACCTACCTTCTTTGCTCTCATTGAAATGTTTGTGCCTCTTTCATGGCACTCATCATACCCTATTCTATAACTATGATTATTCATGTTGATACTTCAAGGTCTGCCCTTCTGGATTGTAAATTGCATTAGAAGACCAGGTTTGTTTGTATTTTTTGTCTGCTACACTTTGGCATGGTACCTTGCCCAAATATATATATATATATATATATATATATAGTTAGAAAGGGTAGTGAAAGCTTGGTTTGTGAGATAGATAAATATATCTGTGTGTTTTTTACAACATGTCTCTTTTTTTCTGGATTCATGTGCTTGCCTGCAGGCTAATCACTTTGCTGTGCACCATGATGAGGAGAAAGACGTGATCACAGGCCTGAAACAAAAGACTTTGTATGGACGGCCCAACTGGGATAATGAGTTCAAGACAATTGCGAGTCAACACCCAAAGTAAGGAGTACCCTCCAAGGTGCTCTTGACACTCCTGGGCTGCCTAAAGCAGCAGCTCCCAAACATGGCTGGATTTGTTTATTCTGGAAACAAAAATACCTAGAGTCCTATATTTACACCAAACAGAAGGTTCTAGATATCTCTGACTTTAGGAGAGTTGTTAGAAACAAAGATTCCCAGGCCCCCACCTCAGACTTTCTGAATCCTGCTCCTCCCAAGTAGGACCATAACTCGGTTCTTTTCTTTCATCTCTTAAATTTTACTAGTGTATCTACTTCTTTTAACTCAATACGATGTATACTTATTATTAAGGAGACATTGCCCTTACTTTCAGTTTTAGTATTGGGGTCTAAAATCAAAAGGTGACAGCCATCCCAAGGTCATTTGTGCCCTTGCTAAAGCTGTAGCTATCATGAAACTTTGAGGGGATTCTCTATATTGCTAGGATATATGATAAACTCAAGAAATATCCATAAATATACCCTTGAGACCATTGCTTATTATACTTTAGTGAACATATGAATCACTTGGGGATCTTTTCAAAAATGCAGGTGCTGATTTTAATAGGTCTAGGGTGAGGCCCAAGAATTTGCATTCTTTAAAAAGCTGCCGCTGAGGCTACTGGTCTGGAACCACACTTTGAGAAGCAGGGCTTTGGACTCTAAGATGTGGAGGGATGAAGTCACACCATGCTGTGGGCAAAGTTGGTGTACCTAAAGCAGATTTGTTCCTGATTTCAGGATGCTGGAGAGGGCTGGGGCGAGGCGGCCCAGAGCCCTGAAGGGAAGTAGCCCACAGACTCACAAATTCACCACCATTTTCTGTGTGGTAGAAGTTTCCATAAACCCTACTGGAATGCCATTTTTCCAGGGATGTTAATTGCCATTTGAAGTATCCAGGAGCCCTCCACAAACAGGCTGAGCAGCTCTCCCACAGAGTAATCCAAATTTTGCAACTTGTGGAAAAAAACAAAGGAGCAGAGGGGAGTCTGCCCTGGGGCCTGTAGTCAATGGGAAATCCCCCCATGTGCTGTGTATTGCATCCCAAAGCCTAAAATTGTCTTTTTTTCCTTTCTTTCTCTCCCCAAAGTACCAGAATAGGAGTTTTCCTCTGCGGACCTGAAGCCTTGGCTGAAACCCTCAGTAAACAAAGCATCTCCAACTCCGAGTCTGGTCCCCGGGGAGTGCATTTCATTTTCAATAAGGAAAACTTCTAATCAGTCTCTTCCATGAGGAAATCAATGTGGGTTATTCTGCCAGACGCCCAAATAATGCTAGTTGATAATGTAGGTCCCCACCCCCACGCCCGTCCTTTAAAACAAAATGGAGGAAAAGAAACTA
The DNA here is from genome assembly GCF_004115265.2 of Rhinolophus ferrumequinum. Lineage (NCBI taxonomy): Eukaryota > Metazoa > Chordata > Mammalia > Chiroptera > Rhinolophidae > Rhinolophus > Rhinolophus ferrumequinum. The sequence goes on along the minus strand of NC_046284.1, from coordinate 95,718,886 downwards.
TACTATGAAGATTTTCCCTGAAAGGAATGTCAAAGATTGTTCGATAGTGATAATTTGCATTTGTATGGGACTTTATGGTTTTCAGAGCACTTTTACAAACATTCCTCATAGTCATACTAGAGAAAGGTAGGGCAAGGATTCCTGGGCTCAGTTTTTAGGGTAAGGCAAAAATGGAGACTCCAAATGGTGAAGTAACTTCCCAAAGGTTATGAAGCTGAGAGGCACCTAGGCCGTCTGACTACAGGTTTGGTAGTCCTTCCACAATACCAGGCTGCCTGGAATATAGGTTTGTATAGTCCCCAAAAGAAGAAGCAAACCGAGGAGTAACTACTCATTTTCCATTTTGTGTCATCTTTGTTCTCATTATTGTCATATTGAAGGACATTTTCCAGATAGATAAGAGGTAACATATGGGAAGAGTGATTTGACACAATAGTGACAGGATTGACATTTGAGCATACTCCAGTTTCCCAATACAGCCAACTAACTGTGTCAGAGATTCTTCTAACAAAAGAATATTAAAGTGGGATTAATGTATTACCCAGCAATTATAATCATGCTTGGCAAAGAGTGGATACTCAATGAACATTTGTTGAATGAATAAGTGAAAAGACATTTAGAACATACAATGCCAGGGTAGAACTAATTTAAAGCCTGAAACAGAATTATCTAAGGAAGTAACCTCTGTTATTCTTATAGGCCAAAGGAACCCGATTCTGCTAAGGGTAGAAAACAAGCTAATGAGAGTAACCAATAAGATGTCCTGGAGTCCCTCCCATTATGTGAAGCATGGAGGAAAGGGAGATGGAGGCAGAGAACTGACCTCCTACCATAACTGGCTGGCACCTCTAGTCCTGCAGTTTGAAGGAAATGCAAACTGATTTACAGCCTGAAAGGGTCTCCTCCAGCCAGCACTTGTGAATTTGAAATTAAGAATTGTGATAAATAGGTATCTGATATGCCCATTTACTTTAAATAGCATCCACCCCTTATTTTACTTAAACACACACACACACACACACACACACACACACACACACACACACACACACACACTGGATCTTATTTGCGTCACTAATGGTTTATTGCTTTATAACCATCAGCAGCAGCAGCAGCAGCAGTATCATCATGAAATTTATATTTCTGGAAACTAAAATCCTCAGCCTACTGTGTAGGTATTGAATTCACACCCAATAGAACGTTCTGGATATCTATGAGTTCAAAAGAGAGTCTCTACATCACTGTTAGTATGACTAGAAACAGTTTTTTTTTTTCTTATAACAGCTCTTATTTCTGGAAACTAAAAACAGTTTTATTGGCCTCACTCTCTGGAGCCAATAGATATTTAGAATTATTCAACTTCAGTAATGAGGAAAAAAGAGAAGAAAGCAGGGGGAAGGGCAGAAGATTGGGTTAGGAAAGGGGCAAGAAGGGGGGAAAGAATAGAAGGAGAGTGAGAGAAAGCAAAAAAGGCAAAAGAGAAGGGTAGGGAAAGGGGGTCTCATATTGGTCAGTTTCTACCCCAGACTTCTTACAGTCTTGTATGTATCGAATGTAGTTGGAGGAGGCATACATATATTCTTTTTATTTTGATTATACATGGTATTGAATCTGAAATTCTGGTCACAAATTTTTCTGCTGAGTGGTCATATTCAGGGGACCGAGATAAACTAGTAAACTCGGTTATTCCTTTGGGCTCTCAGGATGGCCAGGGCACTGACAAGTCAAGCTTGCTGCTGGAATCTCACCTCTCAAACCATCCCAGGAAGGTTTCCACTTAGAAACACTTAAGTCCAGCCTGTTCACACTGCGCCCCAAGTATCAGTTCATTCATTCAACAAATTTTTATTGAGCTATTTCTTTGACTCTGGTTCTGTGTTCATAGTTTCAATTCTCGACACCAAAGTGTGAGCAAGATGGGGAATCACAGTTATAAAAAGTCGGGGAATCTTGGCCCTCACTAACCTCTGTGGCATAAATAAAACCAACTCAGTTTGTTGCTCTGAAAATGTTTTTGCAGGGTTTGTCCCTTTGACACCAACATGGTTACCAAAATAGAGATATATGCCCCGTGTTATCTTGGTTCTGAGATGAAAAATAAGTGTAAAAGTGCTTGTCATTATGAGAGTGCCTTCTTCATGCTTCTCCCAAGCCGCTGCGTAGCTTTGCTAGCATTTAGTATTTAGCATTTACTAACAGATACTGAGAGGATGACTAAACATTGTTTTAATCTCAAGGCTATGAAGGTTTTCCTTAGTCCTCCTGCCTTTGCAATATTGCATTTATAAAATTTGTATACTTGTAGGTGTGGTATGTGAATAGTCCTAAGGGTCCCTAGGAGACCGTTCTTAGGAAGAACTATTAAAACTGTACTCAACTATTAAAATTAATGAGCTCTGTCGGTGTCTGTGTTATTGATCTTTGTATTAAAGGGTGGATTCAGATGGCAAAGATTTTCTCTGTTCCAGTGGGTTTGAGATTCTGTTTGTGTATATGACATATCAAACACTGCACAATCCATGGATTGGGAAAGGAAAACTGAATACTCAGCTCTGTGCCAATGTCCTGGTTACCCTCACAGCACGGGTATAAGGGACATGGGAATGTCACGTCAGGACAGAATTTCAAAGGCAAAGAAGCCCTAATATAAGATCTCTTTTCACTTCCACTCATCTTTTAGGCTCTAACTTTGCAATTAGGTGTCAGTAAATCAGATTGTGAATATACCTTTATATACTCATGGTTCTATGTTGGACATTGTTCTAAATGAGTCAACCAGTTATGATCCACACTGTCTAGGAAATGGAGAGGCACGGGTTTTATGTTTCTGTGAGAGTCAGCAAGGGCTGCCACAGAAGCAAGAGACATTTCCTGAAACAAATGTTGATGATAAAAATAGCTAACATTTAGTAAACACCTCCTACTATGCCAAACATTTTACATACACTTCAGGAAATCCCTCAGTATACTGCAAGATAGTCCTTTTATCCCAATTTTGTTGATAAAACTGAGGCTGAGAGAGGATAAAAGTGAGGCATAAACTGTCGCACAACTACTGGGCAACCGTGTCAACATTAAATCCACATCCTTCTGGCAAAAAGTCCATGTTCTTCATACTACACTAGCAGATTAGACAAGATATAAGTAACCAACGATATTTTCAAAGCTAGGTACAGATTATGCACTAATAGCTGGGGAACAGTTGTGGTATAAACCTGTGGTTTATGCCACCTAAGTACCAGGATAGTTTAGACACATTGATTAACCCAATTCATAATCATTTTTATTTTTATTTATTTTTTCAGCTTTATTGAGGTATAAGTGACAAATAAATTGTAAGATATTTAAAGTCTACAATACGATGATTCCCCAAATAATGTTTTTCCAAGGAACAATAACTTTCACCTATGTAACCATAATGCAATGAACCAATCGAAGAAATTTAACACTGATACGAACAATCTTTTATTATATAGTCATGTATAGGTGACCTTGTATCCCAGTGCACTGCATTAGGAGGTAGGTATTGTCAGTTTGTCATGTTATTGGTGGTATTAAGTTTAATCACCAGATTTCTCTGTTATAAATATAAAGGTGTCACTTTACTTTTGTAACTAGTAAGTAACATTTGGGGAATACTTTGTGACCGTATAAACATCATTTCCTCCAATAGCATTTTATCCAGTAATTTTAGCATACAAAATCATATCATCAGCAAACAAAGACAATTTTACTTCTTCCTTTTTGATTTGATGCATTGTATTTCTTTTTCTGGCCTGATTACTCTGGCTCGGACTCCCGTACTGTGTTCTATAGGAGTGGTGAGAATGAGCACCCTTGACTTCTTTCTGATTTTAGAGGAAAAGCTTTCAAACTTTCACCATCGAGAATGATGTTAGCTGCAGGCTTGTCATATATGGACTTTATTAAATTGACGTATATTTTTTTCCATACCCATTTTGTTGAGCATTTTTATCGGGAAAGGATGTTATATTTTGTCAAATGCTTTTTCTGTATCCATTGAGACAATCATATGATTTTTATCTTTATTTCTATTAATGTGGTGTATCACATTTATGGGTTTGTGTATGTGGAACCATTCTTGCATCCCAGGGATACATCATACTTGATCATAGTGTAGAATCTTTTTAATGTGCTGTTGAATTTGGTTCACTAGTATTTCGTTGCAAATTTTTTATCTATATTTATCAGAAATATTAGCCTGTATTTTCTTTTTTGTAGTGTTCTTATCTGGCTTTAGTATCAGGGAAATGCTAGCCCTGTAAAATGAGTTTGGGAGTGTTCCTTCTCTTCAATTTTTGGAAGAGTTTGAGGACTGGTGTTAATTATTTAAATGTTTGGTCGAATTCACCAGTGAAACCATCTGGTCCCAGAGTTTTCTGCGCTAGGAGGTTTTTGATTACTGATTCAATCTCCTTACTCTTTTTTGGTCTCTTCAGATTTTCTATTTCTTCATGGTTCAGTCTTAGGAGATTGTATGTTTCTAGAAATGTATCCATTTTTTCTAGGTTATCCAATCTGTTGGAGTATAATGCTTTATAGTATTCTCTCATGACCCTTTATATTTCTGTGGTATCAGTTGTAATGTCTCCTCTTTCATTTATGATTATATTCATTTGAGTCCTGTCTCTTTTTTCTGAGTTCTAGCAAAAGGTTTGTAAATTTCATTTATCTCTACAAATCAAACAAGCAACCAAAAAAATACATAAATAAACAGCTCTTAGTGTCGCTGATATCTTGTATTGTTTTTATGGTCTCTACTTTATTTGTTTCTGTTCTGATCTATGTTATTTCCTTCCTTCTGATAACTTTGGGCTTAGTTTGTTCTTCATTTTCTAGTTTCTTGAGGTGTAAAATGAGGTTATTTGAGCTGTTCCTTAGTGTAGGCATTTATCACAATAAACTTCCCTGTTAGAACTGCTTATACAGCATCCCATAGGTTTTAACATGTTGTGCTTCCATTTTCATTTATTTCAAGACATTTTTTTATTTCTTCTTTGACCCATTGGTTGTTCTGGATCATATTGTTTAATTTTCACATACTTGTGAATTTTCCACTTTCCTCCTGTTATTTTCTCATTTCATACCATTTGGTCAGAATATATATTGATGATTTCAGTCTTCTTAAATTTGCTCAGTTATTTTGTCACCTATCATGTTTTTTAATTGAAGTTTATTGGGGTGACAATTGTTAGTGAAGTTACACAGGTTTCAGGTGTACAATTCTGTATTACATCATCTATATATCACATTGTGTGTTCACCACCCAGAGTCAGTTCTCCTTCCATCACCATATATTTGATCCCCCTTACCCTCATCTCCCACCCCCCACCCCCCTTACCCTCTGGTAACCACTAAACTGTTGTCTGTGTCTATGAGTTTTTGTTTCTCATTTGTTTGTCTTCATCTTTTGTTGTTTTTGGTTTATATACCACATATCAGTGAAATCATATGGTTCTCTGCTTTTTCTGTCTGACTTATTTCACTTAGCGTTATACTCTCAAGATCCATCCATGTTGTCACAAATGTTCCTATATCATCTTTTCTTACCGCCGAATAATATTCCATTGTGTATATATACCACAACTTCTTTATCCATTCATCTATCGAAGGACATTTTGGTTGTTTCCATGTCTTGGCCACTGTAAACAAAGCTGCAATGAACATTGGAGCACACGTGTCTTTATGGATAAATGTTTTCAGATTTTTTGGGTAGATACCTAGGAGAGGGATTGCTGGGTCATATGGTAATTCTATTCGTAATTTTTGAGGAACCTCCACACTGCCTTCCATAGCAGCTGCACCAGTCTGCATTCCCACCAACAGTGTATGAGGGTTCCTTTTTCTCCACAGCCTCTCCAACACTTGTTACTATTTGTCTTATTGATGATAGCCATTCTGACTGAGGTGAGGTGATATCTCATTGTGGTTTTTATTTGCATTTCTCTGATGATTAGTGATGTTGAGCATTTTTTCACATGTCTATTGGCCATTTGTATGTCCTCTTTGGAGAAATATCTTTTCAGGTCCTCTGCCCATTTTTCAATTGGATTGTTTGTATTTTGTTGTTGTTGTTGAGTTATATGAGTTCCTTATATATTTTGGATATTAACCCCTTATTGGAGGCGTTGTTTGCAAAAGTCTTCTCCCATTCTGTTGGTTGACTCTTTTGTCGATGGCTTCTTTTGCTGTGCAGAAGCTTTTCAGTTTGATATAGTCCCATTCATTTATTTTAGTTTTTACTTCCCTTGCCTTTGGAGTCAAATTCATAAAATGCTCTTTGAACCCAAGATCCTTAAGTTTAGTACCTAGGTTTTCTGCTATGCAGTTTATTGTTCCAGGTCTTATGTTTAGCTCTTTGATCTGTTTTGAGTTAATTTTGGTGCACAGTGACAGAGAGCAGCCCAGTTTCATTCTTTTGCATGTGGCTTTCCAATAAATGTGGCACCATTTATTGAAGAGCTGTCTTTTCTCCGTAATATGTTTTTGGCGTCTTTGTCAAAAATTATCTGTCCAAGTTAGGGAGACCACCTCAGGAAAGATGTAGATGCCTGATATATGCACTATACTCCTGAAGCTGAAGCTGAATAATGAATGTCAACTACAATTTTATATATATATATATATATATATATATATATATATATATATATATATATGAAGCAGAGTACAGCATATATATATATACAAGAAGCAGAGTACAGCATTAGGAAATGTAATGGCTGTGTGTGATGTCAGAGGGATAGTGGATGGGGGGAGGGGGGTTGTCACTGTGGGAGGGATATAAATGATTAATGTCTATTACATTGTTTTGTGCACCTGAAACTAATAAAAAAAATTATCTGTCCATATTTATGTGGTTTTATTTCTGGGTTCTCAATTCTATTCCATGGGTCTGTATGTCTCTTTTTCTGCCAATACCATACTGTTTTGATTATTGTTGCCCTGTAGTACAAGCTGAAGTCAGGGAGTGTGATACCTCCAGCATAGTTCTTTTTTCTTAGGATTGCTTTGGCTATTCGGGGTCTTTTGTGGTCCCATACAAATCTGATGATTTTTTGTTCTATTTCTTTAAAAAATGCCATTGGGGTTTTGATGGGGATTGCATTAAATCTGTGTATTGCTTTGGGTAATATGGTCATTTTAACTATGTTGATTCTTCCAATCCATGAGCACGGAATGTCTTTCCATTTCTTTGTGTCTTCTTCAATTTCTTTCAAAAATGTCTTATAGTTTTCAGCATATAGGTCCTTCACATCCTTGGTTAAGTTTATTCCTAGGTATTTTATTCTTTTTGCTGCAATTGCAAAAGGAATTGTTTTTTGTATTTCTTTTTCTGAGATTTCATTGTTAGTATATAGGGATGCAATGGACTTTTGTATGTTGATTTTGTAGCCAGCAACTTTACTGTATTCGTTGATTGTTTCTAATAGCTTTTTGGTGGAGTCTTTAGGGTTTTCTATATATAGCGTCATGTCACGTGCAAAGAGTGACAATTTAACTTCTTCATTCCCAATTTGGATGCCTTTTATTTCTTTCTCTTGCCTGATTGCTCTGGCAAGGACTTCCAACACTATGTTGAAAAGCAGAGGTGATAGGGGACAGCCCTGTCGTGTTCCTCAACGTAGAGCAAAAGGCTTCAGTTTTTCACCATTAATTATGACATTAGCTGAGGGTTTGTCATATATGGCTTTTATTATGTTAAGGTATTTTCCTTCTATACCTATTTTATTAAGTGTTTTAATCATAAATGGATGTTGTATCTTGTCGAATGCTTTTTCAGCATCAATTGATATAATCATATAATTTTTGTCCTTTATTTTTGTTTATGTGATGTATCACATTGATGGATTAGCATATGTTGAACCATCCTTGTGCCCCTGGGTTGAACCCACTTGGTCATGATATATAATCTTTTTAATGCATTGTTGCATTCAATTTGGTAGAATTTTGTTTTAGGATTTTTTCATACATCAGAGATATTAGTCTCTAATTTTCTTTTTTTGTTATCCTTACCAGGTTTTGGTATCAGGGTAATGTTGGCCTCATAAAATGAGGTAGAGAGTATTGTCTCTTCTTCAAATTTTTTTGGAAGAGTTTGAGGAGGACAGATAGTAGATCCTCTTTGAAGGTTTGGTAGAATTCACTAGTGAAGCCATCTTGTCCCGGACTTTTGCTTTTGGAAAGGTTTTGCATGACTGATTCAATTTCCTTACTGGTGATCAGTCTGTTTAATTTTTCTATTCTTCATGATTCAGCCTAGGAAGGCTGTATATTTCTAAGAACTTGCCCATTTCTTCTAGGTTATTGAATTTGGTGGCATATAATCCTTCATAGTATTCTTGGATGATCCTTTGTATTTCTGTGGCATCTGTGATAATTTCCCCTCTTTCATTTGTGATTTTGTTTATTTGTGTCTTTTTTTATCTTACTGAGTCTAGCCAAGGGTTTGTCAATTTTATTAATCTTTTCAAAGAACCAGCTTTGTCACATTAATTTTTTCTATTATTTTTTTGTTCTCTCTTTCATTTAGTTCTGCTCTGATTTTTATTTCCTTCTTTCTGCTGACTTTGGGTTTGATTTGTTCTTCTTTTTCTAGTTCTTTAAGGTGTAACGTGAGGTTATTTATCTGGGAGTTTTCTTGTTTCTTGAGATAGGCCTGTAATTATATAAATTTCCCTCTAAAAACTGCTTTTGCTGCATCCCAAAAATTTCGGTAGGATGTATTTTCATTGTCATTTGTTTCTATGTATCTTTTGATCTCTCCCCTTATTTCTTCTTTGACCCAGTCGTTCTTTAAATGTATGTTGTTTAATCTCCACATATTTGTGTTTTTTCCTGCTTTCTTTTTGCAATTGATATCCAATTTCAAGCCTTGTGATCAGAGAATATGCTTGGTATGATTTCAATCTTCTTAAATTTGCTAAGACTGGTTTTATGTCCCAATATATGGTCTATCCTTGAGAATGTTCCATGTACACTAGAAAAGAATGTATAGTCTGATGTTCTAGGATGAAGTGCTCTATATATGTCAATTATGTCCATTTCATCTAATGTGTCATTTAGGGCTAATATTTCTTTCATTGTTTTCTGTTTGGATGATCTATCCATAGCTGTCAATGATGTATTTAGGTCCCCTACTATCATTGTGTTTTTGTCAATTTCTCCCTTTAGTTCTGTTAGTAGTTGCTTGGTATATTTTGATGCTTCCTGATTGTGGGCATAAATATTGATGACTGTTATATTCTCTTGCTGTATAGTCTCTTTTATCATTATGAAATGTCCATCTTTGTCTCTTGTTACCTTTTTTATCCTTAGGTCTGTTTAATCTGATATCTGTATGACTACACCTGCTTTTCTCTGAATACCGTTTGCCAGAGTGTCAGTTTCCACCCTTTCACTTTGAATCTATATTTGTCCTTGTAACTGAGATGTGTCTCTTGGAGGCACCATATGGTTTGGTTTAGGTTTTTTTATCCAATCTGCTACTCTGTGCCTTTTTATTGGTGAGTTCAGTCCATTTACATTTAGGGTGATTATTGATGTGTGAGGATTTCCTATCATTCTCTCTCTGGTTTTTTGGTAGGACTGTGTCTCCATTGTTTCTTTGCCTTTTTGTTGCTGTCTATTATTTCAGTGTGGTGGTATTCTATGATTTTTACCTCTGTTTCTTCTTTTATTATGATATATATTTCAGTTCTGGATTTTTTTTGACTGGTTACCATTAAGTTTATGTAAAAGAAAGTTTCATATTTAGAGTATTCCATTTTCTTCAGTATGCTTACTTTCTCCATTCCCTTATGCCAGTTCAGACCTTCTCTCTGCCCCCTTTTATGTTTTTGTTGTCACAAATTATCCCTATTTATGCTGTGAGTTGATTCCTGCACTGCAGTAGCAAGTTGCCTTTTTTGTTTTTTTCTTTAAGTGTTTTTATTTTCTTCTTTACCCTGTATGTTATGTTTAAGTGTATAGTGTCTTATTTGGTGTAGGGGTTGCCATTCCCTGCTTCTGTCTGTCTGTTGTAATACTGCTCATGGTTTTGTATTCTTTTACTTTTTCGTGTCAGGCTGAATAGCTTCCTTCAGTATTTCTTGTAGTGCAGGTCGTTGTTTAGAAAATCCCCTCAGCTTCTGTATGTCTGGAAAGGTCTTTATTCCTCCTTCATATCTAAAGGATATCTTTGCTGGATATATTATTCTTGGCTAATGATTTCTCTCTTTCAATTATTTGAATATTTGAGTCCACTCCCTCCTGGCTTGTACAGTTTCTGCTGAAAAATCTGATAACTTAATGGGCTTTCCTTTGTACGTTACCGTCTTCTTTTCCCTGGCTGCCTTGAGGATTCTTTCTTTGTCATTAATATTCGACAGCTACAATACAATGTGCCTTGGAGAAGTCGTGTTGAGGTTGAGGTAATTAGGTGTTCTATTTGCTTCTTGGATTCGAGGATCCAGTTCTGTCCACAAGTTTGGGAAGTTCTCGTCGACGATTCGTTTGAATATACTCTCTGTTCCCTTCTCTCTTTCTTCTCCTTCTGGTATGCCCAGTATTTTTATATTGCTCTTTCTGATGGAGTCAGAATGTTCTTGTAGATTTCTTTCAATTCTTTTAAGTCTCAAATCTCTCTCTTCTTCCATCTGTGTCATTTCCAGAGATCTATCTTCGATGTCACTTGTTCTTTCCTCCATCTGGTCAACTCTACTACCTAAGCTGGCTATTTCATTCTTCATGTCTTTTATTGAGTTCTTAATCTCCAGAAATTCTATTTGGTTCTTTTTAAAATTTTAATCTCTTTGGTAAAGTGTTCATTTTGTTCTTTGATTGTGTTTCTGAGTTCATTAAACTGCCTGTCTGTGTTTTCTTGCATCTAGTTGAACTGCAATCTTGAAGTCTCTGTCATTAAGTCACACATTTCCATGTCTTTAAGTTTTTTTTCTGGAGACTTTTCATTTTCTTTCTGAGCTGCCTTGTTACCTTGGTTACCTTATAAGTTACGAGTTGCCTTTCTTTTGCTGCTTTTATGATTCTCTCTTTGTCTTTAACCGTTGCCATTTTAATTATAATGTGTCTAGTTGTGGGCCTGTTTGGGTTCATCCTGTTTGGGACTCTCTGCAATTCCTGGACTTGTATGTTTATTTCCTTCACCAGGTTAGGAAAGTTTTCAGTCATTATTTCTTCAAATAGGTTCTCAATCCCTTACTTTCTATCTTCTTCTTCTGCTACCCCTAAATGTGAATGTTGTTACACTTGATGTTGTCCCAGATGTCTCTTAAACTATCCTCATTTTTTTAATTCTTGTTTTCTTTTTGCTGTTCCAGTTGGATGTTTTCTGTTAGCTTGTCTTCCAAATCACTGATTCGATCCTCTGTTTCATCTAGTCTGCTGGTGATTCCTTTTAGTGCATTCTGTATTTCAGTTATTGTATTCTTCACTTCTGACTAGTTCTTTACTATGGTTTCTATGCCCTTTTCATGCTTGCTATCTCTTTATTCAAGTTCTCACTAAGTTGCTTAAGCATCTTTATAACTGTTGTTTTGAACTCTGTCTCTGGTAGGTTGCTTGCCTCCATTATGTTTAGTTATTTTTCTGGACTTCTGTTCTTTCGTTTGGGACACACTTCTTTGTTACCTCATTTTGGCTGCCTTTCTCTGTTTGTTTCTATGTATTAGGTAGATCTCCCAGTCTTGCCAGGTGGCCTTATGTAGTAGGTGTCCTGTGGGGCCCAGTGGCAATGTCCCTGGTCACCTGAGCCAGGTGTTCCAAGAGTGTCCTCTGTGTGGGCTGTGTACCCTCCTGTTACAATTGAGCCTTGATTGCTATTGGCATGCTGTGGATGGGATTAACCCTCAGGCTGACTGGCTGTGGGGTTTGGTCACTTACACAGTTTATGGGCTCCTGTGCAGGAGGCTTACCCCACTGTGTAGGATTCGCCCCAGTAGGCTTTGGTGCCTGTTAAGACCACCGTTTGTATGTGCCACTTATGGGGCTAATTGGGTGGTGCTCTGCTGTGGTCTTAAGCCAGCCTCCAAGTATGTTGGTTCTTCGGCCTTTTGGGAGGGGCTCTGGTGCAGGCCCAAGTCAGCCATTGCCTGTGACTGTTTGGGGGAGCTACCTGGTAGGAGCTACAAAGCGATCCACGGTTGTTTGCTGTCTGTGCTAAACCTGAAGGTGTGTGGGAGCGGCCACACTGTGAACCGAGGATGACTGCCATCAGTACCAGGCCTGGGGTAACTCTGCAAAAAGCTAGGACATCCGGATGTCTGCTGCCACCTGCCAGCTCCCTTAAGGTTCAGCCACTGATAAAGCCTCGTGCAGTACATGAATTGGGTGAGGCAGAGTCTCTGGGAGTCTCTAAAGTAGGAAGGGTTGTGGTCACTAGGGTCGACTGTAGACTGGTTTGGTGCCAGTGCTGAGCTGGGAGAAACTCAGCAAAAGTCTCAGAGCACACTGAGGCCAGTTGCCGCCCAAGTGCCTCAGGCCAAGTGCCTCCAGCTGTGTGGGAGTTGAGTGGAGCAGGGTCCCACCTGAGTCAGCAGGGCGGAGCAACGGAGCTCACCAGGCCAAACGGATTCAGATTTGGCCTCTGGGGGTGAGCTCAACACAGGAAAGATGGCACCTGCCTGCCAACTACATGGGAGAAGGACCTTTCACTGGGAAAATGCCGACTGTCCTCCAGTCCTCCTCCTGATGTCACACACCTCAGTCTGCCCCTCATATGTCTCTGAGGCCTCCTGAGTCACCGTCCCTCTGCAGTAACTCAAGGTGAGTGCCTGCAAGCCAATGAGTCTGTGCGCAGGCTGTTTAAAGGAACATCTGTGTTTCCTGCAGCCTTTTGTTCCACCCAAACAGTCAGAATTTCTACTGTTTTTCACAGCTAGATGTTGTAGGTGCTACTCTTCCTGGCACCAGTACTCCAAGCTGGGGAGCCTGGTGTGGAAGGCTGGGGTCCCTCACTCCTCCAGGGGAACCTCCATGGCTGAGATATCCCTCCTGATTCTCAACTGCCACAGGGAGGTTGGGGACCCGTTCTGTGTCTCTGCCCTTCCTACCAGCCTCTACAAGGCTTCTTTATATTTTCAGTTATAGGACTTCTATTTGGCTAGACTTCAGATGGTTCTCAAGGTTGATTGTTATATAATTTAGTTGTAATTTTAATGTGTTCACGGAAGGATGCGGGCACAGTGTTTATCTACTCCGCCATCTTGGCTTTCTCCCTCTTTTTTCCTTTTAATCCATCCAGCCATTCTATGGCTTTTGAATGGAGAAGTCAATCCATTAACATTTAGAATAATTATTAATAGGTAAGGACTTACCATTGCAATCTTTAAAAAAATTTTCTGGCCATTTTGTAGTTCCATTTTTCTTTTCTTTCTTTCTTGCTGCCTTCCTTTGTAAGTGGATGATTTTCCATAGTGGCATGCTTTGATTCTTTCTGTTTATCTTTTGTATTGCACATTTTTGCTTTGTTGTGCCCATGCGACTTACATAAAACATGGTGTACTAATATATATGTCTATTTTACAATGATAACAATTTAATTTCTATCACATACAAAAGCTCTATTCTTTTATCCCCCAACTTTTATATTTTTGATATCACTATTTACATCTTTTTTTATTGTGTAACCATTAACAAACTGTTTAAGCTGTATCTGTTTTTAATTATTTTGTCCTTTAACCTTTTTACTAGATTTAAATAATTAACACATCAACATATTACAGTGTTAGGGTATTCTGAATCTGACTGTATGCTTACCTTTAACCATGTGCTTTATATTTTCACATGTTTATATGTTACTAATTAGCATCCTTTGTTTCAGCTTGAAGAACTCTTTTCAGCATTTCTTATAAGGTGTGTTTAGTAGTGATGAGTTCCCTCACTTCTTGTTTACTAGGGAGTCTCTATTTAGCCTTCAATTCTGAAGAACAACTTTTCTGGGTAAAGTATTCTTAGCAGGCAGTTTCATTCTTTCAGCACTTTGAGTATATCATCCCATTTTCTCCTGACCTGCAAGATCTCTCCTGAGAAATTTACTGATAACTATATACGAGTTCCCTTGTATGAGAATTTTTTTTCTCTTCCTGCTTTTAAAAATTCACTCTTAGTCTTTGGGTTTAGACAGTTTTTTTATTAGGTGTCTTGGAGAGGATTGTTTTTGATTGAAAATTTTAGGTGACCTATTAGCTTCATGAACTTTGATGTCCAAATTTCTCCCCAGGTTTGGGACATTCTCAGCCATTCTTTTCTAATATATTTTTTAAATTTTTCAATTACAGTTGACATACAATACTATATTAGTTTCAGATGTACAACACAATGATTAGACATTTATATAATTTATGAAGTAATCACCCCAATAAATCTAGTACCCATCTGACACCATACATAGTGATTACAATATTATTGACTATATTCTCTATGCCGTACTTTATATCCCCATGACTATTTTGCAACTACCAATTTGTACTTCTTAATCTCTTCCCTTTTTCCCCCATCCCCCACAATACCCTGCCCATCTGGCAACCATAAAAATGTTATCTGTATCTATGAGTTTGTTTCTGTTTTGTTTCATAGATTTCACATGTTACTGAAATCATATGGTATTTGACTTTCTCTGTCTGACTTATTTCACTTAGCATAATACCCTCTAGGTCCATCCATGTTGTTGTAGATGGCAAGATTTTCTTCTTTTTATGACTGAGTAATGTTCCATTTTATATATATATAAAATCACTTCTTCTTTATCCATTCATCTAGTGATGAACACTTAGGTTTCTTCTATGTCTTAACTATTGTAAATAATGCTGCAATGAACATATGTATGTGTATGTCTTTTTGAATTAGTGTTTTGGGTTTCTTTGGATAAATGCCTCAAAGTGGAATTACTGGGTCCTTCTTTGACTCTTGTTGTAGCTTCTGTTTTAAAGTCTACTTTGTCTGGTATAAGTATGGCTATTCCAGATTTTTTGTTTGTTTTTTGGTTGTTTGTTTCCACTTTCATAAAATATCTTTTTCCATCTCTTTACTTTCAGTATGTGTCTTTCTTTTGATCTGCAGTGAGTCTCTTGTGGGAAGCATATGTTAGGGTCTTGATGTTTTTCTCCATTCAGCCACCCAATCTCTTTTGATTAGAGCATTTAATCCATTTACATTGAAACTAATTGTTGATAGATATGTTGTTATTGCCATTTTATTATTCATATTATTATCTTTTTGTTTTTGTTTTTTGTTTGTTTGTTTTTAAAAAGTCCCTATAAGATTCCTTTTAATACTGGTTTGGTGGTGAAGAACTCCTTTAACTTTTTCTTGTCTGGGAAGCTTTTTATCTGTCCTTCGATTCTAAATGATAGCTTTGCTGGGTAGAGTAATGTTGGTTGTATGTCCTTCCTTTTCATCATTTTGAATATTTCCTGCCAGTCCCGTTTGGTCTGCAAAGTTTCTGTTGAGAAATCAGCTGACAGTCTTATAGGAGCTCCTTTGTGGCTAACTAACTGCTTTTCTCTTGCTTTTTAAAATATTCTCCCTTTGTGTTTAACCTTTGACATTTTAATTATGGTGTGTTTTGGTATGGGCCTCTTTGGGTTTATCTTGTTTGGGACTCTCTGTGCTTCCTGGACTTGTATGTCTATTTCCTTTACCAGGTTAAGGAAGTTTTCCATCATTATTTCTTCAAATAGGTTTTCAATTCATTGCTCTCCCTCTTTTCCTTCTCATACCCCTATGCAAATGTTGGTATGCTTCATGTTGTCCCAGAGGCCTCTTAAATTATCCTCATTTTTTTGGATCCTTTTTTTGGTTTTGCTGTTCTGATTGGCTGTTTTCTGTTTCCTTATCTTCCAAATCACAGATTTCATCCTCTGCTTCATCTAATCTGTTGATTCCCTCTAATGTATTCTTCATTTCAGTTATTGCAGTCTTCATTTCTGCCTGGTTCTTTTTTATGTTTTCCAACTCTATTTTTATGTTTCCTATCTCTGTTGAAATTCTAACTGAGATCATTGAGTATCCTGTTTTGACCTCTGTGTCTTGTAGATTGACTGTCTCCATTTCGTTTAGTTATTTTTCTGGAGCTTTGTTCTGTTATTTTATTTGGGATGTGATTTTTGTCTCTCCATTGTGGCTGACTCCCTATGTTTATTTCTATGTATTAGTGCCTGAGACGCCAGCCACCCTTTGTCTCACTCAACAATCTCCTCTGGATTTCAAAGCTGTAAGTCATGGGACTTCTCTTCCTGTCACTGGGACCTTGAGCTGAGGAACCTGGTGTAGGATTGGGACCCCTCGTTCTTCAGGGGGGATTTCTGCAGCTTAGATACCCTGATTTTTATCTACCACACGTGCGTGTGGGACCAGCCCATTCCATATCTCTGCCCCTTCTACCAGTCTTGACTGGCTTCTTCTGTATACCTTTTTGTTTTTGTTTTTGTCTTTTTTTTTTTAAGATTTTATTGGGGAAGGGGAACAGGACTTTATTGGGGAACAGTGTGTACTTCCAGGCCTTTTTTTTTTTTTCCAAGTCAATTTTTGTCCTTTCAGTCTTGGTTGTGGAGGGTGCCGTTCAGCTTCAAGTTGTTGTCCTTTCACTCTTAGTTGTGGAGGGCGCAGCTCAGCTCCAGGTCCAGTTGCCGTTTTCTAGTTGCAGGGGTTGCAGCCCACCATCCCTTGCGGGAGTCGAGGAATCGGGACTCGAGGAATCGAACCGGCAACCTTGTGGTTGAGAGCCCACTGGCCCATGTGGGAATCGAACCGGCAGCCTTCGGAGTTAGGAGCATGGAGCTCTAATCGCCTGAGCCACCGGACCGGCCCTTTTTTTTGTCTTTTATTATATAATTTTTTTTTAATTTTTGGGGAAGGGGAACAGGACTTTATTGGGGGAACAGTGAGTACTTCCAGGACTTTTTGCAAGTCAAGTTGTCCTTTCAATCTTAGTTGAGGGCGCAACTCAGCTCCAGGTCCAGTTGCTGTTGTTAGTTGCAGGGGGCTCAGCCCACCATCCCTTGTGGGAGTTGAGGAGTCGAACTGGCAACCTTGCAGTTGAGAGCCCATGCTCCAACCAACTGAGCCATCTGGCACTGGCCCAGGAATCGAATCGGCAGGCCTTCGGCGTTAGGAGCACAGAGCTCCAACCACCTGAGCCACCGGGCTGGCCCTTCTGTATATGCTTAGTTATAGGACTTCTGATCAGCTAGACTTCAGATGATTCTCAATAATAGTTGTTCTGTAGTTTAGTTGTAATTTTGAGGTGATTGTGTGAGTAGGCGAGCACAGCATTTACCCACTCTGCCATCTTGACTGGAATTCCATTATTTCTTTAAATTTCTACCCCTTTCCCTCTCTCTTCTCCTCTGGATATCCAATGATGTGCACATTATTTCCTTTTATGGTATCCCATAACTCCCTTAGGCTTTCTTCATTCTTTTCATTATGTTTTTTCTTTTTGCTCCCTGATTGGATAATTTCAATTGAAATCTTATACCTCACTGATTTTCTCTACTGCTTGCTCATGTCTGCGGTTGAATGGTCTCTATAGAATGCTTTAGTTCAGTCATTGTATTCTTCAGCTCCATAATTTCTGTTTGGCTCTTTTTCATGTTTTTAATCTCTTTATTGAACTTCTCATTTAACTCTTGTATTGTTTTCCTGATGTCATTAAATTGTTTGTCCATGTTCTTTTGTAGCTCTCTGAGCATTTGTAGAATGATTATTTTGACTTCTTTGTTGGGTAATTCCTGGATCTCCATTTTTTGGGGGGCTAGTTGCTAAAGTTTTACTGTATTCCTTTGATAGAGATATATTTCCCTGATTCTTTATGATTCTTGAGGCCATGCATAGGAGTTTGCACATTTTAAGGTGCAGTCACCTCTTCCAGACTTTATGGACTGAGTTTAGTAAGAGAAGCCTTTCACCTGTGGGTGGGGGCACAGTGGATCATGTTGTGACTTTGGGCCTCGTGGTGTGGGGTGCCAAGTGTGGTATGTGGCAGCACCAGTCAGGGGAAATGTGATGTCTCTTCAGCTCAAGCCACTGGGGTCCACAACATTAAAAATTTTGTGGACCTTGGTGAGCATTGCAGGGTGTCTGAAGTGGCTGCAAGGGCTATTGGGGTTCTAAACAGCACCTCCAGTTCTACTGGATTGGGACCAGTGTAGGCAGCGGTGGTGGCCATTGTGAGTGGTGTGCACACAGTTGGCTGCAGGGACCAGCCACAGGGTCCTGTGTAAAGGCTGGGGTCAGTTGCAGACATACTCAGAGTCATGGTGGCCAGGGCAGATAGCAACTATGGGCTCATTAGCAGCTGCAGGGAATTTGACTCTTGACATACTCTCCTGTGGCTGCACACTCTCACTCTAGGCTTGCACACTGTAGTGGAGGCTGGTGGTAGGTTGGGGCTGGGGGCATACAGGTGCAAAGCTAGAGGGCTAGCTATAGGTGAGGATGCTGGTGCCAGCCAGTGACAGAAGGCAGGGTCTGATCTGGGCCCACAAGCAGCTGCGGGAACCCTAGTTGTTGGTGTGCTCATCCATGGCTGCACATTCTCCCTGCTGTGATTGTGAGCTGCAGTGGAGGCCAATGAATGGTGTCAGATCAAAAGCATCCAGGTGCACAGTTGGTGTCCTGCTCTTGTGCAACTGCAGAAGCCTTGGCAGGCTGTAAGCATGGCTCCTGGACTCTGGTGGGGGTGGAAAGAGACTCGAGCAGCTGGCATTTTACACTTGCACATCTACAAAGACCTCAATGGCAGTAGGTGTGGGTTAGAGCTCTGGTGGAAGTGGTGTGAGGAAGGGAGCAAAGAGAGATTCAGGTGGCTGGTGTGGTACTGTGATGTAAAAGCTGGAGAGATCTGCAGGGGGTCTGCAGCAGCTGTGCTGGCCAATGGCTACATCAATGGAGAAATCTGCCAAGTTTTTCTGCAAACCAGGCCTCTGTGAATGATGATTGCTCCTGCTATGTGTCAGCTAATAATAGCTGGTGCTTTTCTCCCTTATTCCTAGCTGGCTCAACACATCTCAATTTTGCAAGTCTGGTTGGGGTGAAACTAAAGCAGGACTTTTGTGCAATGTCCCCAGAGGCTTCTGAAGCTGTTCACTCACCCAGATCTTCCTTTCTTGGTGAGGGGAAATCTTTCTACCTGGGAAATCTCATTTTGGCACTGAACAATGCAAGTTTGGGGTATAGGGTGATGCAGGCAATATGAATTTGCTTTCTTTTTGTTTTGTGTGATTATTCTCAGTTTTTGTTGTTGCTGTTCCACAGTGTTACTAAAGTGTCCTAAGTAGACTATAGAGGTCTCCAGAGCTGTTTTTGTCCATTGATAGTGTCCAATCATTGATCTTTGTGGGAGGAGAGGGAAACTGGGTTATTCTATCCCACCATTTATTCTGTGTACCCTAATTTTTACTTTTAAATTAAGATGAGATAGGACCTATCAAGAAATGGAATTATTTGGCTTGGAGAAAAGAAAGCTCTAGAGTGACTCAATAATATTTAATGAATCAATTTTTTAAATATTTATTTTATTTATGAAGTATTTCTACCTGGCAGGGAATGGTCAGCTTTGGCCATATTGTAGGAGTGTGTGTGTGTGTGTGTGTGTGTGTGTGTGTGTGTGTGTAAATAAAATTGCGTGAGGACAAATCTAAATTATAAATTATAAAAGGACAGAATTTCTAAACTGGAAATGTTGTTGGTTAAAAAGCAAATTGCTGACAGAGGCTAGGAAATCTGACCCTTAGAGATTTCTAAAAATCCAACAAAAGATCAACTAGGTGGCCTGAGATTCTTTTAGAACTATAGTCTTTATCTTGTTGTAGTGGTTGGGGAAAGCAGTAGTCTCAACAATTGACTATTCCAGTTAATAATGCTGTATTTTGTATTTTGCCATGTATAATGTGCCCCCATGTATAATGCACCTCCATGTATAATGTGCACCCACGTGTCTGGGTGAAACTTTCAGGGAAAAATCTTTCATTTTAATTCAAATTTTTTTATTTGTTTACATTTAGGTACTTTTTTATCATAATGGAATTTTAGCATTT
Source organism: Rhinolophus ferrumequinum (assembly GCF_004115265.2). Classification (NCBI taxonomy): domain Eukaryota; kingdom Metazoa; phylum Chordata; class Mammalia; order Chiroptera; family Rhinolophidae; genus Rhinolophus; species Rhinolophus ferrumequinum. The sequence goes on along the minus strand of NC_046284.1, from coordinate 95,698,829 downwards.
ACTTTTTAACATATTGTGGTACAAGAAATTTTATGCAACAAATAATTGCAAAACGCAAGAACAGATACAAGGTACAAGAAATTTTATGTACCAGTAACAAATTTATGATATTTACGTATCATAGAAGAGCAAGAACTCTTCGTCCTTGCCAGTTCAACAAAACTGATTATCATATTCCAGGGTATTATTTTGCATATGGATATTGTTATTGATTTCTAGAGTTACACTTTAAACTCATAAGCATAAATAAAAGAATTAAAAACATTTATATTTTTACTACTACCCATGTATTATTACTACCCATGTATGACTTTTGGAAACAGCTCAAAGTATTATATTGTGAAATTTCATCCGTCAGAGAAGACTGCTCCAAATACGGTAAACCGGATTTATACAAAAACAAGGCTCAAAGATCTTTATAAATTTTAGAATTACATTAGAATATTAAGTAATCACCAAATTTACCATTACATTAGATCACTCAATTTCTAAAGGTTGCTTCCTCTTTTCAGTCATGCAATTCTCAATGAAGGAACAATAAAATCACTAACCCACCCACTCCGTGAAAAAGGTAAACATCACTCTTTCAGGTCAGATGGGGGGAAATTCAGGCCATGAGAAATGAGTCTCCTTGGTCCTTCCAAGATTTCAGAGTAAATTTCAGAGCTCCTTGCATTGGTTGATAAGGGGTGAAAAAAATGATTTTATCTAAACATTTCCTGGGAATAGTTAATGCACAAGTATTGGCTGAAAATCACCAGGGCACAGCACTGACATGGGAATTATTTCAGATCTAACTATTGAAAGTCAGCAGAGCTGTCTGATCCTCCTGTTTTTCCTTTGAGGCTCTGCATCACCTACAGCCAAAACATTAAACTCAGCCATCTGTGTGGTGAACTTCCTGCTGCATTTATTACCTGGTGTTTTATTCTACACTGGTAAATGTGCCTGTGACTTTATTGAGATCAAAGGCAACAGTGAGTTTGACCATGTCCAACTCGGAAGTAGGCTGTAAAACACCCTTTAAATATATATGTCTTTGTACTTTTTTTTTTTTGTAGAAAATATTTAGCAAACTTTACTTTCCATTTGGAATATATAAAAATGCATTTTGAGAGCTCTTCCTCTGTGAGATATTGTATGTCAAAGAGTGATGGAGGGAAAAAAAGTAAAACATAAATAGATAGTATCAGCATTAACTAGAGGGAACAAAACAGGATAGGGAATATTAAAATAAAATGGAGTGAGTATTTTCCCTTGCTTTAAAAATTTAATAATGCTTAAATTGATTGGAACTTGGTCCCAATTTTCCACTTCTGTCTATATCCATGTCCTCTGCAATGTGACTTTGTAGTTTCTTCCACCAATTGGAGAGATCTATTTGTTCACCCCTTGAATCTGGGCTATTCTTGTGACTTGCACAAATCAATACAGCAAAAGTGATGTGGGAGTTCCAGAGTCTAGGCCTCAAGAAACCTGGCATGCTTCTGTTCTTTCTTTCACTTTGCCTTTTCCATGACAGTGTGCCCAGGCTAGCTTGCTTGTGGGTGAAACATGTAGGGCAGAGCAGAGTCAGCCTAGTAGTACCAGTCAAGATACCAGACATATGAGAGAGAGCCCAAGAGTAACAGGACATCCTGGGCAACCCACAGCTGACTGCAGGTACATAAGTGAGACTGGCTCACAACCACAGGATCACCAGTTGACCTGTAGCTGCATAGGAAATCGTGACTAGTTCTTGTTTTAAGCCACTAACTTCAGGATATTTGTTATACAACAACGTTACTGACATAAATGGTATCAAAAATTGACTCAAGAGGGACGGCCGGATGGCTCAGTTGGTTAGAGAGCGAGCTCTCAACAACAAGGTTGCCTGTTCAAGTCCCGCATGGGATGGTGGGCTGCACCCAATGCAACTAAAGATTGAAAACGGCGACTGGGCTTGGAGCTGAGCTGCGCCCTCCACAGCTAGATTGAAGGACAACGACTTGGAGCTGATGGGCCCTGAAGAAACACACTGTTCCCCAATATTCCCCAATTAAGAAAAATTATATTAAAAAATTGATGCAAGAGATGGAAGGGTCCAGGATGAGAGTTGTAGGTGATTATATCCATGCTTACATTGCATGGCAAACTTCTGAGGATTACTGTAAAGAACATATTAGCTTTACGATGAGGAAAACACCATATCCTCTGAATTGTCATCATGAGTTATTTGGAGTCATACTTGTTTTAAAAGTCCCTGGGCTCATGGTGCACAAAGATGTTGTCATCTAGAATATACCAGGTAATTTATTTTAGACAATTCTACCCCAATAACCAGTATGTTGTTCCATTCACACAGAAATCAGCTATCTGGCAATCCCACGATCTGAAATGTAAGTAAAAACTGGGATTGATGGCAGGAGGAAGTGTCTGAGGAATCAAAATAGAACTAAAATCCACAAACAGTAGTACATTAAACTCTGGCAAAGCCAATCAGAAATTCATGCAGAGCTTTTTTATACTTGTCATAACAAGCTTAGTGAGGTCCCCAATCCATTGTTGATGAGAAGTGGCAAATTAAGAGAGAAGAATTACTAGAGGTTGGTATATATATGATGGTCACAAGTGACATCTGAGAACCTAAAGAAAGGGCAAAGAAACACTATAAGCAGATTCAAAAATCTCAGAAGCATAGCGGTCTGGGGTCATTTAGTGTAAGAGAGAAGCACTGCATATACCTCAACAGAACCTAAGAGCATCATTGTACTGCATTTCTTCATTTGCTCATTTATACATTTATTCAACAAATGCTATATATACTGAGCTTTTTCTCTGGTCAGTGTACTGGTCAGAACCTTAAGGGCTGATAATATTAATTTGAGCTTATAATTCGGCACAATAACATGTGTAATGACAGTGGTGTTTTTAATAGCCCTTTCACTAAAGGGTTAAATAATGTTAAGTCAGCTAAAATATTCATGCACAATGGTTAAGATTTTTGCCTATGTTTAAAGGATAAATCTTCAGTTATCTGGAAAGTGCACATTTTGAGAATGACTCGTTCCAGAGTAATCCCAGATAGCTTAAGTTTTGTATTATTAGTATGTCTAATTTTCTGTAAGTTTTGTATAATTAGTGTGCCCATTTCTAGTACAGGAATGTCCACACTTCTGGAGGAAAGGGAAAGAGAACTTGTGTAGATTGTGCCTAAAGAAGTAAAATTTGTTTAAAAATTAATTTAAAAATAAAAGTAAAGAATCAGATTGCTTTAAAAGCAGGGAGGGGAAATCAAAACTACGTGATATTTAAGGCATTAAAAGAATAAAAATAAGGTTTTATTCTTCTAAAATTCCTTAAATCTGCTAAAAGTAAAAAATATAAAATACACTAACAACTTTTTTTTTTTTTAGTTCTGCTTTCTTAATGGTATTTAAAAACACAGTTATTTTCAGAAATGAGGAAGTTTTGACATGCCTGCTGGATAAAGGTCTGCTGCAGGTGGTGTTGATTGCTTGAGACAACAGAAAACTATAAATTCCTGTCTAAGATTAAACTGGCCAAATGAATCCAAAGCATGCCTAACATTTGGAAAAATCATAGTCCCACTAAAGAGTTATGAAACCCACAAGTCACATGGAAAAGACAGATTCAACTAAGTAATACAAATTCAGACACTTCCAGTTCATGATTGGTGACCTGATCTGAAGCAATGATGCTTTTCTCTCTCCTAAGACTCTTAAAGTACGTTTTAAAAAAAAAAAAAAACAGTATAACCTATGCAAAGAGAATAGGACAATCAAGAGATCAAAGGTTTCAAGATATTCTTAGAAGCTGGATAATTGCTAGAGAAGTGGTCATTCATAAATTGAGATGAAGGAAACCCAAACGAGAAGTATGTGAGGAGGATGCTAAAACTTAGGAAGATGCCTACCTGTCTGTCCTGAACAATGCCAGAGAGTTTAGGGGTGTGGAAATACCAGATATAAAGGAGGAGGATAGTGACACATGGGACTGAAAAGAGTAGAGTCTATCATCCAGCCAATGGAAGTTCCAGAAAGAGAGTATAGAGCTAACAGGTGGGAGAAAAGTATCAAAGAAATTATTAGATAATTTATCGGAGCTAAATGATACAACTTGTCATACTGATAGGGTCCAGTGAGTAACCAGTACATTGAAAACAAATTACCACATGTAGACACATTATTACAAATTTTCAGAACATCAAGGTCAAAGCAAGATTGCAACAGTCTCCAGAAAAGAAAAATTCAAGTGAAACAAAACAAATCAAAACAGTCAACCCATAAAGTAGCAAGAATAAAATTGTTTCTACCAATCCTGGAAACTAGAAGACCAGGGATTAAGGCCCTCAAAGTTTTTCTGGAAAATATTTTCTACCTAGACTTCTATACTCAGCTGTCTTAGCCTAGGTCCTCAGGCTTTGATGCAAAGATTAAAAGCAGACTTTGATGCAAAGATTAAAGTACTGATACTTTTCTTGGTAGGTATAAGCCCAGGGTGGTGAGGGTGACGAACAGGGGAAGTGAGACAAGGAATTGTGAAGCGCTAAATATGAAGCATCACAATGAGCCCTAAACTCAGCAGGTGTGTATGCTCAGTGCATGGGTCTTCTCTGGAAGAGCTTCAAAAGGAACTGTGCCTGTAAGTCATCCAAGAAAGAAAGGGGAGGGAATTTATCTTCCTATTGTACCCCTCTTGTCTGTTTTCCACTGGTCAAGATTTTCTCCATGGAAATATAACCCCCTGTGATACTGTGCTATAATAAGAAATACGTATACATACATATACATACTTTGGTCTTTGTTCTAGGCTTCGAAATCCTTTGTAATTTCCTAAGTGATAATGGTGCTTGGAGAATCTTTTGTTCTAATATTTGATCTTTGACCCTGGTTCATGCCACAGAGCTCCTAAATCTCTTGCATTTCCTGAGTGATAGGCGCACATTTCGTTCTAATGAAGCAACTCTGGATGGGCTCCTGGACACTTCAAGATAGGGGCTGGTCACCTGAAATACCAAGCCAAGATTAGAAGCTTGGAACTTTCAGCCCCACTCCTCCATCTTCCAGGGAAGAAAGAGGGACTGGAAATTGAATTAATAATTGATCCTGCCTATGTGATGAGGTCTCCATAAAAATCTCTGAACTAAAGAATTCAGAGAGCTTCCAGGTTGCTAAACAAATCAGTGTTCTGAGAGGGCGGAACATTCTGAAAGAGCATGGAAGCCCCGTGACCCCTCCTATGTACCTTACCTGGCTATTCCTGAGTTGTATCCTTTTATAGTGAACTGGTAACCTAGTGAGTAAACTGTGTTCCTGAGTTCTGTGAGCCATTCTAACAAAGCATCAAAACTGCGGAGGAGGTTGTGGGAACCTCAATTAATAGCGGATGAGTCATCAGTACAAGTGACAACCCGGGACTTGTGATTGGTGTCTGACATGCGAGCAATGTTGTAGGACTGAGTGCTTAACTTGTGGAAGCTGACACTAACTCCAGGTAGATAGTATCAGAACTGAATTGAATTGCAGGACACCCAGCTGGTGGAGAATTGGTCAGTGTGGGAAAAAATTCACACACTCGGTGACTAGAGGTGAAGTAGTGTTGAGGAGAAACAGAGTTTTTCCTTTTCACCACTACACTCCATGCCCCCCCCCCCGCCACCCACACACACCTTTGGGTTGCACATCAGGCCTCGGTGACATGTCAGGGACTAGACCTCATGCTCTGCATTGGAACATTTCATCAAAGCCTGGAAGAAGAGGGACAACCCCACACAAATGGGGCTCTGACCAAGAGGAAAACAAAAGAGGCATTTGAGGGAATCTGAGAGGAAGCACACAGTTTGTGTCCTATAGCTTAGCTAAATACTCAATTGTGAGGCAGAATAAAGACATTTTCAGACTTCCACTTTTTAAAAATTATTTATTATATATAACAGATGTAAAGCAAAGTGCATAATAAACACTAATATTAAAAGTACAACTCAATAAATTTTTACGTATTAGGCACCATTTGACACCACCCAGATCAAGGTATATGGGGCATTTCCAGAACCCAATTTCCCCCAGGCCCCTCGACAGTTAGTATCCTGACCCCTAGAGGTAACTACTCTTCTGACTTCTAATATCATATACCCACGTTTTGCAAGCTCTTGGATTTCATATAAATAGAATCTAGTAGTACATACAATTTTGTCTTTTGCTTCAAAATCTTCTTGAGATTCACCTATGTTGTGTGCAGTAGGAATTTGTTCTTTTTTATTGTGGCATAATCTTTAATTGTACAGCTCCACTGAAATTCATTTATCCATTCTTCCATTAATGAACATTTGGTTTGTTTCCAATCATGAGTAAAGCTGCGACAAACATTCTTTTATGTCTTTCGGTAAGCATATGCATTTATTTCCCTTGAGCATATATGTAGTAGTCAGATTCCTAGATCACAGGGTAAGTGTATTTTTAGCTTTAATAAACATTGCCAAACTTTTCCAATGTAATTGTCCCAGTTTATACCCCTACTAGCAACGCTATGAAGGTATAGTAATTAAGACAGTGTAGTATCAGGGCCAGGATAGAAAATAGGCAAAATAACAACAACATATATATATATATATATATATATATATATATATATATATATATATATATAGTTTTTAAAAACCATATAAAACCCATATATATATATATATACACACATATACCACATATATACATATGTATATGTATGTGTATATATATGTATATGTGTATATATATATACATATACCACATATATATATTTAAGATTATATATATTCAAGTTAAATATATACTAATAAATCAAGTTACTGTATATGTATTATATATAGTAACTTGATTGACATCAAATGTGGCATTACAATTAAATTGAAAGAAAGGATGATCTTTTTTGAATTTTAATATACAATTATATACTTTATTTAGACATCTATGTCATTAATTGATGGGGACAGAGAATCTTCTCTTTTTTTTAAAGATTTTATTGGGGAAGGGGTACAGGACTTTATTGGGGAACAGTGTGTACTTCCGGGGCTTTTCCAAGTCAAGTTGTTGTCCTTTCAGTCTTAATTGTGGAGGGCGCAGCTCAGCTCCAGGTCCAGTTGCCATTCTTAGTTGCAGGGGGCGCAGCCCACCATCCCTTGTGGGAGTCGAGGAGTCGAACCAGCAACCTTGCGGTTGAGAGCCCGTGCTCCAACCAACTGAGCCATCTGGCCACCCAAGAGCTGAGCGGCAGCTCATTGATTTCATTCTAGTTGTGGAGGGTGCAACTCGCTGGCCCATGTGGGAATCGAACCGGCAGCCCCGTTGCCCAGAGCTCACGATTTAACCAACTGAGCCACCCGTCCGCCCCAGGATGATCTTTTTTTATTAATGGTGTTGGAGCAATCATATACTCATGTGGAATAATATAAACCTTGACCCCTACGTCATACCACACCCCAAAATTAGAGATTAGCATAGACCTAAGTGACCTAAATGGAAAAGGTAATAAATAAAACTTCTAGAATAAAACATAGGAGACTATAATTATGACCTTGAGGGTAGGCAAAGATTTTATAAACACTAACCATAAAAGAAAAAAATTAAATAGGACCTTATAAAATTAAGAACTTCTGTTCATCAAAAGACATTATTAAGAAAGTGAAAGACAAGTCACAGACTGTGACAAGATAGTTACAATACACATATCCATAAAGGAGTCATATTCTGAATATATAAAGACTGTGTACAGATCTACAACAAAGAGATAATAATTTTTAAATGGACAAAACACTTGGACAGTCTTACTTCACAACAAAAAAATATCTAAATAGACAGTAAACAAGGAAAATTCTTAATATCTCCAGCTATCAGGAAAACACAAATTAAGATTTCAAGGCAGTACTAGCTCATATCTACCAATACAGCTAAAGTTTAGAAGTCCTGGCATTGGTGAAGACGTGGAACAATTGAAACTCTCAGATATTTTGAGATTTTTAGGTACACTAAAATTAACCACCCATAACTCTGGAGAAGTTACTTGAGGCTGTATTTTTGAAAAATGAGGAAGTGATCTAAAATGAATGAGGAAATAAGATCTAGAAAGGAATGGCTCCAACTCAGGAGAGTAGAGAAAGAATGTTCCAGGATTATGGATGTGGAGTATTTCTGGTTGAGCAGCTATTTCAGATAGAAGCAAGAGGAAAAGAGTACTCCAACAGGATCTCCAGGAAAAAAAGGAACTTGATAGGATAAGTAAAATGATGGAGAGTTAGGGGTTTCTTTGAGAGTTGTTGGGCTTTTTGAACTTATGTTAAAAGCATTTGACTGGAGTTAAAAAAGATCACTCTAGAAATAGTCCCTTTTTAGTGGCATAGTCATAGTCATGACATTAGATACACAGAGAAGGAAAAATAAACTTAGCACACATCTCAGCTTGAAGTTAAAAAAATAGATTACATATTATATGACATTTTATATGATACATTATTATATATTATATGATATATAATATAATATTATAGTAATGTAAATGAGGTTCGTTTTCCAATTTTAGAATTAATAATAGACAAACCATAGAAGAATTAGCTATGGTTAAAAAATAGAATGTAAAGTTATCAATGTTGACAATATAAAATTAATGGCAAAACAGAAGGGGTAGAGTATTAAAAAGATCTGAGGGAGAAAAGAGATATACCATCTGTATTTGTAAATATTCCCATGGGAAATTTCATAAAAATAATTTCACGTGCCCATATGTGGCACAAAAATAGCTGAGAGACACCAGATCTGATAGGGAAAATGGACAGATGACATAGTATCCAAATGCTCCAGCCCTCTAGGCTTGTGTAAGTGGAACCGTGACCCAAATTCCATGAGTGGCAATAAAGCCATAACCCTAAAAAGATAGACTAGTTTTACTTCTATATGATAGAAGGGGCCTAAAAGAGAAAGTAAGTTTTGTTAGAGAGTGTCATACATCATGTACACTTCCGTCTGGAAACAGACTTTACGTCTGCAATACATGTATACAAGGATATTTATGTAGTACTAAAAACATTCTAATTGTCCTTCAGTAAGAAATCACAGTGCATCCACACACTGGAATACTTACAATATAGTCATATAGTTAGAGCTATATGTGTGATCCCATTAATGGGAACAAAAAGCCCTGTGTGTATGTGTCTGTGTTTAAGTGCATGGGAAAGGTCTAGAAAGATGCACACCAAAATATTGATATGGTAATCTGGGGAAGTAAAAGGGAATTTGGGGTTAGGTGAAAGGGAATTCTCACTTTTACTCTATATTATGTTGTGATTTATGTTGTTATTTTTTAATTAATTTATTTATTTTTTAAATTTATTGGGGTGACAATTGTTAGTAAAATTACATAGATTTCAGGTGTGCAATTCTGTATCACATCATCTATGTTGTTATTTTTTTTATATTTTGATCAGATTTCACATGATCAGATTTGTGCATAGATATTGTTTACAAAACATTAGCTTACTCTAAGTTTTGGTGAGAATGCAATTCCAGTCAGCCCATCGTATGCCATCCCTCTTTTTAAAACCCTTCAAGGTTTCCTACTGCTTTGGGATAGACTGCTGACTTTTTAATGTGACTTAAAAAGGGACTGTGTTTTCTTTTTTGGCTTCATTTCTTCACTTCTTGATATTATACCTAATACCAAGGGGGCTGGGAAGTGCCATCCTGCCATGTGCCTACAAGTAATACTGGACACTTTTGGAGAACAATACTAGTTCATGATCCTTTTTGTATGCAAAATACACTCAGCCCTTGCCAAGGCTGACAACCCCAAAATTCTCCCATTCTGTCACAGCATGAAGCTCAAAGTCCAAGAACATTAGTTGATACCCAGGAGCTACTGTAATTTCTACTTGCAAACCAGTCAATTCTCAGTTAACAGCCAACAACACGTTACTAGAATTGTTTCTAACACTTGGGAAAGAAGGACTGTCTCCCAACCCAGCAAGTGTCTGACAGAGCAGAGAAGTCTGCCCATGTCAGTGAAACTGTGAGGCAGGCAGTGTCTGTAATCACAGCTGCAGCCAGAAGGGATGTCACCCACCTCATACACTGCTCCTTGCAACACTTTTTCGTTGGACTTTTTAGGACCCCACACTCCTCTCATTTTCTTCTTATTTCACTGCCTATCCCACAGTCTTTCCCATTCCAATAAAGGGAAACTCCAAAACCTTAGCTTATCCCTGCCTGTTCTTTCTCTCACATACCACATGCCATTCATTATCAAATCCGTGAACTCCACCTTCCAAACATTTCCAGAACCTGACCTCCACTGCTTCTCATTACCTCCACTGTTACCATCCTAGTCTGAGCCACCATCATCTCTCACCTGTGCTATTTGCAATGCTCTCCTAACTGGGCTCTTGGCTTCTGTCCCTGCCCACCTACAGTCTCCTCTCAACACAGCAGCCACAGTGATCACAGCCCTCCTCTGCGCAGAACCATCAGCGCTACATCATCTGACCCAGAACGGTCCTATAGGATCGAGTCCCCTGTCATTTATTTGGTCTTGTTTCCCATCACTCTCACCCTTTCTCACTCAGCTCTAGCCACCCTGGCCATCTTGCTGTCCCTCAAACATACCAAGATTGGTTTCACCTCAAGATCTTTACACGTCCGGTTTCCTCTACCTGGAATGCATCTTCTCTCACAAATCTGTGTGACTCACTCCCTCACCTCCTTCAGATCTCAGCTGACATATCACCTTTATTAAAGAGGTCTTCTTTGACAGTCTCATCTAAAACAGCACCCCTGCCAGTGTCCCCTCCCTGAATCATTCCCTCGCCCCTGCATTCCCTCCTGTTTATTATTCCTTCTATGTAACACTTATCATCTGAACATATTTGTTTATTCCCTGCCCCTCCACTCAAATGTAAGTTAGTTCCATGAAGGAGGCGTTTTGTTCATTTGTTTCCCCAGAGCCTGGAACAGTGTCTGGCACATAGTGAACTTTAAGTAAATATTTACTGCATGAGTCACTGACCTCACCCTGTGTTGTGTGTGGGAACAGAGCAAGAAAAGAGAGTAGGTGTTGGGAGTTTGGCAAGAGGAGGCCTGGAAAGGCCAGTGAGGAATACACATGACACAGCTGAAAGACCTTGAATGAAACAGAAGAATCTGGAATGCTGGCGATTTCTCTGAGGAAGAGTTGCTACAAATCAGATTGCTGTGATTTCTCCTGCTTATACTCAGAGGCCTGGGAAATGTGGGTTACAGTGTGATAGGTTTAGTTGGACAGATTTTAACGATTTTAACAAATGGATATGTTTTATAGGAAAAGCTGGAGATCTATGACTACACATTGTGGGTAAGGGATCAAAGCTAGCAGAGAGCCATCCTTTGATTCTCAGGGAGAGAGCAAACTTTGAAGTTCATACTTCAGTACCCAATCAATGGCATCTTTCTGTCCCCTGGTGGCAGCACAGCTAAACTGCACAGGAAGATACATTCCTTGGAGAAGGCAAAACAAAAATGTCAAGGTTAATATTCCATTGTATATATGTACCACATCTCAGCCGTAAGAAAAGATGAAATACTGCCATTTGCATCAACATGGATGGATCCTGAGAGTGTCATGCAAAGCAAAGTAAATCAGATAGAAAAAGTCGAGAACCATATGACTTCACTCATTTGTGGGATATAAAACTGAAAGCAACAAAGGAACAAGACAAACAAACAAACAAAAACTCATAGACACAGACAACAGTTTAGTGGTTACCAGAGGGTAAAGGGGAAGGGAGGTTGTAGAAGAGGGTAAAGGGGGTCAAATATATGGTGATGGAAGGAGAACTGCCTCTGGGTGGGGAGCACACAGTGGGATTTATAGATGATGTCATACAGAATTGTACACCTGAAACCTATGTCATTTTACTAACAATTGTCACCCCACTAAATTTAATAAAAAAGTAAATTATAAAAAAAGTCAAGCTTATAGCTCTCAAAGCCTGTAGCAACCATAAGTGTGTGTGCACGCATGTGTTTGCTTGGGATAAAGATCTCCCAATGTTTTTCCCCCGTGAATCTGCCATGCTTTCTTACTCATGTAACTTCAGCATCAAAGGAGACCAGTTGAATGGAAGATATTCCCCTGACAGTTAGGTTTGGATGTAAAACACACCCCTTGCTCCAAGCCCTAGATAAACTCCTCTCACAACCACGTGCGAAATGTGTTTGTAGAAAGGATTTCTCTTGTGGCTGGGAGGTTGGCATAGGCAGCCCCTCTAACTTAGGAGTCTACAGCTTTAGGATGCGCCTGTCTCACTCCACTCCCTTTTAGTCTATGAGTCTGGGCAGCCCTGACTTTCCCACTGAGACTTCACTTGCTGGAGGCATCTATACCTCCCCCTCGATTCTTCACCGTGAGCTTCTAACTTCTGCCTAACAATATATTTCTTACTCTTGGGTTTGTGTGACTGAAGATCTCATCTCTAAAACGTATCCTGATCCCAGTTGACACCCAGCTAATGGTTCCCTTAACTTTACCAGGCAAAGGAATCACCAGAGGAGAATGTCAAAAATGGAAAATTCCAAATCTTCCCCACCTCGCCCTCCAACTATGATTTAGAGCATAAGGATGGAGCCTGGGCATTTTCATTTTATCCAGCACTTCAGGTCTCCTCACTGTAAGTGGACTGTGGATGACATTTGGGAAACATGGGCCAAAATGGTAGTATAAAAGAGGGTTCTGGAGCCCCTCCTCTGACACTGCCCCGAATCCCTAAAAGCAGAGTCAAGAAATTTGCAAATGTCGTATGTAGAATTTGGTCTTCTCATCAGATATGTTCTGCGTGCTGACTTGGAGACAAGTATGACCCAATGTTGCAAAGACTTCTGGCTGCAGCTACTGATCACTCTCATTCTGTCTTCTTGGCTTCAGGATCATGACCAGCTTTGGCCAAGCTTCCTAATTGAACCTGCTTCCTTGCTTGGTGCCAGTCTTAAGCACTGGGTTTTCTGTTTGTCCCATTTCAGTTCCGTAAGTCCCGATAACTTATATCATGAGGGGGGAAGTGCCAGAGACACTCCTGGACAGATGCAAAGTGTTAATTTGGCATTAAATATCCATTAGATGGATAGGTTTGGATTTTTTTACTCCATGATATTAAAGTTAAAAGGAACCTCATCCATTTTATAGATGAATAAAATACAGCTTAGAAAGGTAGAATGATTCCTTCAAGATCACCTAGCCAACTGGAGGTAGAGCTAGGACTAAAATGTAGGCCTTTTTACTCCCAGTCAAGTACTATTGTTGGGAGCGGAGAGGCAAAGCTACATTGATGAAGCTGATCCCAGGGAATAGTGTTCCCTATGAGTTAGATACCTTAACAAACATTACTCAGCTCAACAAATGAGAAACCAAACGCTATGGCGTCCTTCGTTGCCATTGGGTTCTTCACCTGCCTCCCTAGCCTATCAGACATGGGTTCCAGAGAACTCAAACTGCATTATACCTCTTACATTTACATATTTCCCTCCTACTTCCATAGTAATTGCTGCGGTTCGGGATAGTCAGCCAGAAGAAACTGTGTTGCAAGTTCTATGCAGCACCCCCCACACACATGCACACGCACAATTTATGCACACACAAACATACACAAGCATGCAGAATTATGAAGAACGGGGCAGGTATGGTATCGTGAGCAGGACAAAAAGGGCAGGCCCAGTGTGTATCATTTTTGTGCTTTGTTGGGGGAAATATGCTATGATTCACAATTAATTCCATTTTAGAATGAAGAATCGTAAGCGCTGGCACAGGATCTCTGTAGCCGTGTATGTATACGTTGTATATTTATACAGGGGAGGGAAGCTTGCTGTTTTCAAGAGTCTTGTTTTCTCTCCTCTTAAATTACTATTATTTTAAATTTATTTTTAAGATATAATTTTTTAAGTGGCTAGGAAACACTCCTTACTCTAATGCAGGGGTCGGTAAACTCTGGCGAACCTGCCAACTGTTTTGCGGAAATAGTTATATTGGAATACAGTCACACCCATTCATCCTGTGGCTGCTTTCACACTAGGACAGCATACCTGAGTAGCTGCGAAGTCCTGCAAAGTCTCAAATGTTTACTATTTAACCCTTTACAGAAGAGGATTGCTTTCGTTTAATTTTAATTTTTATTTTTTGGCTTAAACAACAGAAATTTATTCTCAAATTTCTAGAGGCTGAAAAGTTCAACTGCACTAGCAGATCTGGTGTCTGGTGGGAACCTGCTTCCCGGTTTACAGATGGCAGAAAAAGGGATCGTTCTGGGTGGTGTTCTGCATGAGCGTTACTGTGACAGCCTATGTTGGCTCGTGCAGTTTAACCCAAATCCCTAGTCTACAAAGTTAAAGGTTAACGAAGGGTCAGTACAGGCCACAGTCTAATAATTTTCATGGCGATTTTCTCCATGAGGCATTACAGAGGATGAAAATGAATCTACAGAACTTTCATCAAGAACAAATACTGCCTCATATAAAACTGTGCCCTGAGAAACCCAGATTGAAATATCTCAGGTTAGAAGCTGGCATACATAAAAATGTATCTAAAAAGATGAAGCATTCAGTAAAATAAAAAGGTCTGTATTTTGGCGTGAAGAAAATCGAATACATAGTACTGGATAAACCCAGGCATCAGATTCCTTGATATGGTTAGGCAGAGCTGCAAAGAAACTTCACTTTTAAAGGATTCCCAGAGTGGGGTAGTTGCCCACATTTTGTGTCCTAATGGGAAGGAACACAGTACCAGTGGTGCTGCCAGTGCTTGTACAAAGTGCCAGCTTTATCCCTGAGATCCTTAGAAGCCATGTTGGGAAGACACTCTTCATGAAACAATTAGGGGCTCTTTCTAATGAGGCCTGGGTTGTCAATATACCCTACATATATCCAAGGATGACATGGATGACATTAAGTGGGACCACAGTGAGAGATACACAGTTTACAATTAGACAAGGTGGGCTAGAATCTCCTGGACCACTGAATCAACATATATAGATGGTGGTCATCTAACTCTTGGCAGGGCTGAATGCTTAAGATCCTTTTATAGGGTACTTTTAATAAACACACAACGGTCAAGTTTACTGAGTTACTTGACATTGAAACTATAAGCCTCTTAAGCCACTTTTCTTTGGTGTCTGCTATAAGACCTAGTTTCTTTGCCATAAAGTCACAGATTTTTCTCCCATTTTCAAAGAGCTGTTATCAAGGATAGACAAGGTTTTTTAACTCAAACTTTGACAATATAATCTCCAGCATTGTAAGATTACTTTTAAAAATGGATAATAAATGCAGGTGGTGAAAATGCTCTCAGTGACTCATACATAATTAGATAACACCCAACTGGGAGAGAAGAGCAAAAAAGTACTTTTTACTAGAGAAACTGTAATGAGATGTTGCCATCATTTACGGCAGCATATTGGTACTATACAAACATAAAATTACAGCTTTACAAAAATCCGAGTTAGTACTTACATTTGAATACCCTAATTTTTCATACTTGAAGTCATTAATTTAAAAAAATGCAACAATTCAATTGCAAGTTGACAAACAGGACAAAATTCCTTGCCAAAAATAGTCATTAAAAGCTAATGAATAGTTACATAGTATGTTTTACCCTGACTTTCTTTTAAATGAAGTTTTGTGTTAAAATCGTAAAATAAAGGGCATAAAACAGTATCTATTAATTATGTTTTAATGGTGAATGCTGGGTTTGGGTTGCTATTTTAATGGTATTTATTCTGTACAATATATCTATGTAGTCCGACATGCATTTCTCTTCCTCATTCCTATTTAGAGTTTCTTAGAGTAAGCACAATGCCATTTCTTTAACAATTCAATGATCATCCAGAAGCAAAAGTACAGCACAGGAAGATAATCTTTATTATATTTTAGCTAGAAACAGAGCAGACAGCGAGTTCACGAGGTATTTTTGATTATTATTCTTTTAAGATCAGGTTTCAATAACAATAATCAAAATGAGTCTTAATTGCACAGATATTTTGGTCACTATTATAATCTTCAAGGGCACTAAAGCCAGCAGCGTAAAGTAACACAAAGGTAATTAATGACTATGAGAATTTTCGACGTTCCAAAAATGTAGATCACTACATTAAACTCTACACTTGTATTTTCTTAATATTCTTAAACATTGAAGAATTATTGTTACACAGCAATATATCAAACATGCACATAGTATTCCTACAAGAATACTATCTTAATATTATCAACATTAATACTAAGCTATCCTTTCCCCCCAAAATTCAATGAATCATGGTTCCACTCCCTAAATGTATTAGTGTTAGTGGTAATACACAAACTTGATTTTGTTTTCAAGGTTACATAGCAGATTGACTTCACATTAGGTGGCCAGCTGTGTACCCTAATTTTTCATCTTGCACTTTCTTAATAAATTTAATGACATTTCATAAGCCCTGAGATTTTCAATAACCTGCTAATGATTGTATACTTTTAATTTATACTTTATTCCATTTAATTTGAACCCCATATAATAAGTATTTAAAATTATTTACAAATGTAGTGGTAACAAGATTTACTACTTGTACAGTTAGACTACTAATAAGGCCTTTTAAGTAAGAGTTGCATATTTTAATGCATTTTTTTTTTTACTTGCTAGGAGCAATTCTTAAAATTACATCTATGATTCTCTGTCAGCAATGTGCTTTTCATTTTGCTTACTTCTACATGGATAACCAGATTCACTTTTTTCCTCTCTTGTAAAACAACACTTTTTTTTCCTTCCCAAACATAAATGTTAGATGTCTAATTGAACAGGTGCCAAAAGAAACTTAGAATTTGAACTACCAGTCAACTATAATGACTACGAGAAATATTCTCATAACAGGCATTCAATACATGTTACATGTGAAATGTGTGAATTGTAAGGCAGCTGTTAGTCATATACTTTTCATCATATATGGTAACTCATTTTGTTTAACTAGAGAATTCAGGTTACCAGATTTAATTCGCCCTCAAATGTAAATCCAACAATTTGAAAATTTAAAAACTGTTTTAACAGTTCTCAGAAAAGGTAAACAAGTTAATAGTAGTTGCTACTGTAACATTAGTTGATAGAAAAAAGAACAATTTACTTTTCAGTAAGTCATACGTACAACTGAAAAGAAGAAATAAAAAAGCTAAGAAGTATTAGCTAATTATTATTTTCTCCAGATTTATCCTTGCAGCTGTTTTTGTTCAGATATTTATCCCTGTTAACTTCTCTGAAGCTGAAAGAGAATTTTATTATCTGAATAGATTTCCCCATCTCCTTAGGTACATAATGATAAGTGAAAAGGTGGTATAAATATACGTGTAAGATTGTATTTTCATGTCATGCCATTTTTCTGCATTTGTTTCTTGTTGACAATAATTTTTTCCTATTTAAACGATTCTGTACAGAATATGAGATAATCTGCCAATTTACAATGAGATTGCTTGCTTATAATATTCAGTTTTTGTAGATAGCTTTGAAGCATATTGCACATGTGTCATCTAGCACATTAATAAGTAACTGTTATTCTTTTTAGAAAGGATACACTGACAAATTCAAAGCCAAAACATTTTTAGTCTGTCACAGGACAATAGCAATGGCAAAAACATTGACAATACAGTTCATGGTTCGGTTCTCCCATCTTACGGTACAGGTTCCTGAAAACACACACAAAAAAGGACCAGCAAAACATTGAAATTACCAGAGAATATATGTACATTTTTCATAGGTTTTAATATCTTGTTTTCTGCAATCTCTTAAATCTTCACATTTTACATTTGTCTGAAAGAATACTTGTTAGTTACTAAGTACAAAGCAATTCTGTGGATAAAGTCTTTTCAGAATTTAATTAGAGATAAATAAGCATTTGATAAAAAGTACACTGTTTGACTTTGTTAGAAGTTGGATTTTGTTTGAATCAGCTTAAGGTCTCTTACCATCAGATGTGACATCCCAAAAGCATGAGCTGGCTGTGTGAAAGCCATATGCACTTCTCTGGACCACGGCACAGGTCACTAAAAATAAAATCACAGAGCGAGGACACTTACAAACAAAGGAAAAGATATCCAAGATCTAAGTGTTTGAGTTCAGAGCTTTACAAGGTGTAAAAGTAACAGAAAAGAAAGCATTCAGGAAATGGATTGAAAAAAAATACGCCTCTTATCTTCATTATTTATTACCATGATTTTGTCCCCACTGGATCCAGTCTGTTTGTTGCCCATTGCCATAACCACTGGTGATTGTAGTGCAGGTAAATTCTGGGCCAAGGTATGGGCCTTGCCTCATGGGCATAATTCAGGTACCGAAACAAAGAAAATATTCCACTTTACAAACAATTATTGTGTGGCACGTCACAGTCCTACATGTAAGGAGGCATGGGGCTACTGAAAGGAAGACAGTAGAGTTCAGTAGATTTCAGTGGACAGAGATAACTGATGCAAGTGTTAAAGGTGACGTTATCAAGGAGAAGTACATGGTTGGCAGGAGCTCAAACTGCTTTCAAGTAGCAAAAGATCTCCATCTTTTAGGTATTATCATATATTATCTTTTGATGAATAATTCAGAAGTCCTTCATACCCTATTAGTACCAAGTTGAGTGTCTATCATCCATTTATATTCTCCAAATTCAGAGAAAACCACAAGGACAAAGGGGAGTAAACTTGTGAAGAAGGACACCAATACTTACCAATATATTTATAAGCTTTTCCCAGCTTAACCAAATGTGCTAAAGATTGTTCCACTATGCTTGCGGTCCACTGGTTGATGTTGTCCTGATCATAATCTTCACCACCCAAAACCCCATCTATACACTGAAAGGGCAGAGGACAGTTAAACAAATTATACACAAATTGCAGCAAAAATTTATTCAAAACACTGAATAATTTATAACCTAATAAAGCGTCTTAGAAAATATGCATCTGGTAAATACTCATTATGCACTGTCCCTAATTGTTTAAGAATTTTCAAAGCATTTCTGCATGCATTATCTCACTCTACGGGATACTATGGGCTACACAAAGATAAATATGTAAAGGACATAACCTAGCAGGAAGCTAATAAAATAACTGTAACACAGGGAAAACTACTCAAAGGTGGTAAGTTATGTCATAAAAAGATTATGAGGGGTGGAGATTTTAAAAGGTTAAAGAATGGCTTTGAAACAGGTGGGATTTGAACTACTGTGTTTCCCCGAAAATAAGACCTAGCCGGACAATCAGCTCTAATGCATCTTTTGGAGCAAAAAATTAATATAAGACCTGGAATTATATTATATTATAATTATATTATATAAGACCCAGTCTTATAATAAAATAAGACTGGGTCTTATATTAATTTTTGCTCCAAAAGATGCATTAGAGCTGATTATCCAACTAGGTCTTATTTTCGGGGAAACACGGTAGGTTTTAGATGCTAAAAAGAAAGGATGAGACCAATTTAAAAATTTAATTCTCAGCATTTCAGATCTTCTTCCCCAGCGTATGTCCTCAATTTGGCTCAAAAAAACTCATAAAAAAATTAATTCTCATGTATAATAATTACATTCTCCTTCATATTATGTAATTGCTTAGCTATAAAACTAGCACAGCTAACACTAAAAGTAAATCATCAACAAGCGATACTTTCAGGTGCCCAGGAAAGGGAACGTTAAATAATTTTCCACAGTGCTTACTTGCATCCACTTTTGAGACGTGAGTGAGAGTATCACGATCTTAGGTTTTTAATGTCACTGCTGCCACCTACTTGCTGTGTGATATTTTGCAGGTGATTTAACCTCTTGAAACCCCTAGTTTCCTAATCCTTAAAGTAGAGATAACAGCCTGATCTATTCAGGTTGTCGTGAAGATGGAATGACATCATGAACACTATGTGCTCAAACACAGTGACTGCCACAGAGTAAACACGTAAATAATGTCAGATATTATCATCCTCATCATTATCATTATTGCTGCTTATTTTATTTTTCCAGTTCTATTGAGATGGAATTGACATATAACATCATGTAAGTTTAAGGTGTACAACATGATGATTTAATACACATATAGATTGTGAAATAATTACCATGATGAGGCTAATTAACAAATCCATCTTTTAACACAGTTACTATTTTTTTGCATATGGGGTGAAACATTTAAGATCGCCTCTCAGCAACTTTTAAGTATACAATACAGTATTGTTAACTGTAGTCACTATGCTGTACGTTTTACCCCCAGAGCTTATTCATCTTATAACTGGAAGTTTGTACCCCGTGACTAACACCTCCCCATTTCCCACCCCCTACCTCCCAGCTCTTGACAATGACCATTACACTCTGTTTCTATGAGTTTGGCTTTTTCAGATTCCACGTATAAGTGAGAGCATACAGTGTTTGCCTTTCTCTGACTTATTTTGCTATTATTTTATATTCAAGTGATAGAGTCTGGATAATAAAGCACTCATTTATGTATAGAATCCACCTTAATCTCCCTCTAAATTGCAGCTTTCATTTGCTACAATTATAGTAAAAATTCAGAAAGGCACTAATTAATACAGAATGTTAAGCTGGATAGTATAAAATCTTCACTAGTGATGAAATGTAAAAGGAAAAGTTAAATTTAGAGGGGTTGAAGAAAGGAGCAACACTTGAATTATTCTCCTAGAATGTTCAATAACATGACAGTTACGAGGGCCAATGGCCCAACGGTCAGGGCAACAGGGTTTTAATTCTGGCTTTACCATCCCCAAGCTCGTGACCTTTGGGTAAACCTCCTCCTCTCCCTACACTGCCTTTACTTAATGGGAAACTAAGAGCACTCCATTTTCTTTGGGGTTATCTAAATGACAGAAAACATCAAGGGGCTGTGGATCACACTGTAAACAGCCCTGATAATTACTATTAATTAACATTCAGCCTTCTTAATTTTAGCAGTAACCACTAGGCCCACTAGATAATGAGGTCCTTAATCTGTCTGTATTCCCAGAGCCAAATTCAGGCCATGGGCACATAGCAGACACTCGGTAAATGTTTGTTGTTGAAGTAATATTGGCTTTGATAGACTCTTTGGGCATCCGAAATCAATACTACTTTAGACTAAGTTCCACGTTAATTCCATTTGTATCACTTTTCTTTGAGAATTTGGGGGCAAATTCTGTTACTCACAATAAATAAAATATATGCATATCACTGATAAGTGAGTGGCTGTAAGACTTCAAAGGGAGAAATATTAGCATAGGGGCTCGAGCAAGAAATGTAAGGAAAGAAAATAAGGAGATCAGCAAGAGATAAGGAAAACAGAAATACCTACTGAAACTCTATAATCATCTAGGAAGTGCCAAAATGTTTAAAATAGTTCTCTCTCTCTCTCCCCCCTCTTGCTCCCCCTCTCTTCCTCTCTTCCTCCCTCCTTTCTGATGCCTCATCAGCAAAGAGTTGGCTTATGGGAAAATAGGAGGAGGGAAGAGAGTAGACGTGGAGCTGAAAGTCACATGTAGCAAACCTGAGATTTCTTTGAAGTCTCATATTTTATATAAAAACTTCAAGTGAAGCCTGCTTTTGACTCCATAATGTGTCAGAGTTTGTTTTTATGTAAAAATATTTTCAGTGAAATTACTTGTATTACTTAGCACCCTCTTGCAAGTATTTAAGTAAAACTGATGCTCTAAAACGCTCCCAGTGGCTCCTAGCCCCATGTAGCCACCACCAAGTATGCGTATCCCAGTTTAAGAAGCATGGTTCTTTTAATTTAATAAAACATCAAAGTAACACATGTACATCATTTAAAAAATCCAATGGAAAGAGAAGAACTTACAATGAAAAGCAAGAATCCCCTCCTCGCCCTTTCCCATCCCCAGCCCCACTCCCTAGAGGAAACAACTTCAGTGTACAACTGTTTTCATTTCTGCTAAGGGTTACTTAAGTATCTCCAAATAGTGTTTTATCACTATTTCTTGATTTACGAATTATAGACAACATCCCTAGAGCTCTTGCTGAGATGAAAATTCAGTTCCCTCAGACCACCTGCCACCTTCTTCCCCCTTTCCTTCAATATATTGAATTTGCTATTTTTACTTGAATATATTTGTCCCATTAGGAGCACGTTTCTCTTCCACACCTGGCATTTCCTTCCACACAGAGGATTTTTCCTTAACATTCCTGGCCTCTTGTCCCACCTGTTATGATTCCTCCTCATGGAGGTGGAGTGAGTTACCTGGTTGGTGAGTGACAACAGTTGTTCCACCATTCTCGTTTGGGAGAGCCAATCTCCCAAATGCCTTGGATATGGGTATTTGATTTCTCCTTCCCTCTCTACCCAGACCAAGGAAAAGCATCAGCCTGGCTATGTGTGTCTTTGCTGACTCAGTCTTTCCCATGGATGCCTCTTCCAATGTCTGAACTGAACAGGCAAGGAGTTAGCAAAACAAACTCCAATCTCTAACCCAGTGTTTACCAATAACAAAGGTGCTATTTTATTCTCTGTCTAGTGACTCTTGTCTTTGCATTTGGCTCAGAATGTGAGTAAAGAAGATACTATTAAAAGGCTCCTCAAATACTCCAGCATCCTTTTCTTCATGTTCCATCAACCAAGGACAGTCCCTCTTGACTTTCCACTTTGAAAAATGAGGTTGTTATCACTCCTGCCCTTCCCATGACCACCATCCCCTCTTCCACCTCCCAATTACCTTCATTTGTGCTTTTGTATTGTCAAGGTATTAAAAACATTTGCATTGTGTTTTAAAAAATATTCCTGGGCTACATAGTTCTAATACATAATTGTGAACTATTAAAACATGGCAGGATTTTCAGGTGCCTCTCTAGGCCTCAAGCTGATCCTAGTTGTACAAGGCTAGCCCTGATTGAGTTCTGGGTGAGCTTGTGACCCAGAACATTCAGGAAGGTGAGGCACTGTCTCAGGACAGACTGACAAGTTGCTAATGCCCACAGGGCAAGCCAATCCAGCCCAGACTAAAGACAGGTAGGGCCAGCTCATTATTTTCTAGAATTTGGCGCAGTTAAACATGATTCAGGACTATTAAAAGTGTTCTTAACAAAAACTCATAGACACAGACAATAGTTTAGTGGTTACCAGAGGGTAAGGGGGGTGGGGGTTGGAGATGAGGGTAAGGGGGATCAAATATGTGGTGATGGAAGGAGAACTGACTCTGGGTGGTGAACACAGAATGTGATATATAGATGATGTAATACAGAATTGTACACCTGAAATCTATGTAATTTTACTAACAATTGTCACCCCAATGAATAAAAAAATTTAAAAAACCTGCAATCAATGCAGCAGCTTCAAAATGAACAATATGTCTAACTCACCTCTTTAACAATATTGTGGGCTTCTTCCGCATTGAAGCGAACCTAAAGGGCGAAAACAAAAGATAAAGCTGCTTTCAACAGACTTCCTTTTATTTGTAGTCATGATGATACAGAGAATCCCCTAGGCTGGCCTAGACAGGTATTAGTGACAGGAGACCATAGTGATAGGGGACATCAGGTCTACTGAGGCTGCTAATCCTACCTCGAACACTTAAAATTACAGAATGTTTTCCCCACTTACCTCCCTGTAGATTTTGATTCATTCGGTCTAGGGCAGAGCCTGTGCAACCCTTTTTTTTTTTTTAAGTGCTTTACTGGTGATTTTGATGAATGCCCTAGATTGAGAATCATTGCATTGTAAAGCCCAGGAAACAGCAGAAGGTGAGTATAAAGATGTGTTATCAGTATATAGGAGATGGCTACAGTGAAGTGAGAAGGATATGGTTCATGAGAACAGAATGCTTAATAGATTAATTCAATTTTGTTTTTAACTCATGCTAGGTAAAAATGTAGCTTCCCTGAATAAAAGATTATGAAAATACTTGATCATTCTAAATTAATATCACCTTAATACTATATAATACGTCTGGCAACTTAGTCTTTCCTTTGGAGTGACTTGATAGACTGCTGAGTTAAAAGCGACTATTAATGACATGTAAGTGTTCTAGAGTAGAGAACTAGGCTATGTGATAAGATTGAAATCTATACCAAAATTCTTCAGGTAATACATGATTTGTTTCCATGGAGACATTTTCAGGTGCTTTATGACATCATTTTTGTAAATCCCACTATACAACTTAAAATTAGTTCAAAAAACAAGTAAATTCTGAAAATAAGTATTGTCTTAAATATCAATGTAAAACATTTTCAACTTAATTACGCCACAGAATTCCCCAGCAACAAAGGAATAAAAATACTCTGAATAATTAGAAATATTATGAAAACAGTTCTCACATTTTGACCTTATTAAAATGATCATTTTACCTTACATTAAGGTCCTCATCTATTTTCAAAAGTGGTCTACAAATTAAAGTATGTCCATTTCACTTTGATTTGGAAGGTCACAAATAATCAGGATGTACTGGGTGGCTATGGTAACACATGTAATTTTATTTCTTTTTAAATATACTATTTGGGAAGTACTGCCATACAGAACCCTCTTCGGAGTCAGGAGACTAGCACTTGCTGGGGGATATGCCTGAGGGTGAAATTGCTCGTGGCTCAATTTCTAAAATAAGAATACCACTAACTTGTAAGTATGTATGCTACCTGCATCCCAGAACTGATTCATTTAAATGTGGTTTTACCTTCTGCAGAAGCCCACATCTTCAAGATGGGTGGACCAGAAACCCCGTTCTTCCAGGCTAATAATATATCATTTTCTGCTGTGCCTCCACCACGTGCCTACTTTTTTTCACCACACCATTCACCTGTGGCTACCACTGGACAGAAAACGTCTTTGTCTATTCTGCCTTTGCAGGCCTGTCACAGGATATGCTGGGATCCAATAGGCCTCATCTTCCTACTGGTTCATGTGAAGCCAGAGTGGTAGTGGTGCAGTCAGAGGCCTGGGTTCAAATGGAGCATCTGCCATTCCTGGTCTTTTAAACTTTGGGCAAGTCACTTAGCCACCATGAAAGTCAGAGTCCCCATCAGTAACAGTAAGATAACTGACATCATGGGGTTCTGGTAAGGATGTGGGAAGCCTGAGTCAGTAAGCAAGGGTACATAATCCATAAAGCACCTCCTTTCGACCAAACCAAGCAAAGAGTGTCAGGGAGCTGACGCTGCTCTGCCATCAAGGCCTCGCACGCAGGGAGGCCACACCTGCTTTGGGGACACCAAGGGATGAAGGAAACAGCTGGGAAAACTGGTTTCCAAGGCCTGCCCTGCAGGCGGGCGGCACCCACCACCCCAGCCACACCCCATGCATCCAAGTCAGGCCTTCCACCCCTTCGGCCCCCACCCCACTGCGGCCCCAGGCGCTCCCAGCCATCCCTGCGCCCCCACCCCGGATTCTCAGCCCACCCTCCGATCTTTGGGGTGGGAGACGGGCGGGGCGGATCCCCGGCCCGGAGCAAAGGACCCAAGCTCAGAGGACGCTGTACCCCGATTATCAGGGCTGCCTGGCGCCTGGAGACCAGCTAGCCGAGACCCTGCGGCGAGGTGGGGGGGGCTGGGGGGCGGGGGTCTCTGGGAGGCGGCTGAGGGGCGGTACCTCGTCGCAGTGGCGATGGTACTCCTCCATGGTGGCGCCGACTCTCCCGGGGGGGCGGAGCGATGGGCGGGTCGAGCTCCGCGGCCGCGCACTGGCCTCCGGGGAGAACTCGCCCCTGTTTATGTCCTGGGGCGGTACCCACGCAGGACTCGCCTTTGTGTCGCAGCGACGACGCGGCCTTCCTGGGACAGCGGCAGGGTTCCGGACGGTGGGAGGCCTCTCCCCGCTGCCTCCGACCTTTCTGAAAACAAGGGATGGGTGTTAAAAAGCTGTGAATTGTGCCAGTGTAGATCAGATGGGGTGACCTGGTGTCAGTCAAACTCCACGTGATTGGTTGAGTGCTCGGTTCTGTGGTTATTTGCACATCTTTGTTCATCATCATCCAGCAAATAAGTGTAGTTAATGCAGTGGTGAACAAGCTACTTTGATTTGTCCACTTACTAGCTGTGTTACTTGGAAAAATTAACCTCCCACAGCCTCAGTTTTCTCACATGAAAACTTAAAATTATACCTGTTTCATGGTTGGTTGTAAGGATCAAATGAGATGCCTTATATATAACTCCTAAAGTAGATGCTTCTACTCCCCTCCTCCTCAATGACTATCTAAAAAGAAATATTGTATAGGAGAGAAGTTAAAAATACCCTAAAATTATAATTTTTAGCCGAACAATGGTTACATTTATTTAAAAATAGTAAGTTCCAGATGATCCCAAGGATTTCCTCCTTTAAATCCACAACTACCCAGCAGGTTTGGTTCTGTTACCATCATCCTATTTTTCAAGATGCAAATTTAAGGAGAAGAATGAAACTTAGAAGGAGCAGGGCATTTGGGACAACTTTTCACCTGGTTGTGAGAAAATTCAAAGGCTTTTGCTGGTGGGCCAAGGAATAAAAAAGAAGAGATCTCCAGTCAGAATCATACTCTGTTAAGACTCCAAGGACCACACCCCTCCATGGTAAGGGTGTAAAACAACAAAGATTGACCTTACTGGGACAGAAGCTCAATTTTAAATCACTTCAATCCTTGAAATTGAAGTAAGGCGATCTACCGTGTTTCCCTGAAAATAAGACCTAGCCGGACAATCAGCTCGAATGCATCTTTTGGAGCAAAAATTAATATAAAATTAATATATAAAAATTAATATGATATCTTATATAAGACCCGGTATTATATTATATTATATTATATTATATTATACTATATTAAGACCCGATCTTATAGTAAAATAAGACCGGGTCTTATATTAACTTTTGCTCCAAAAGACACATTAGAGCTGATTGTCCAGCTAGGTTTTCTTTTCAGGGAAAAAGGGTAGCATTGCTAATTCCTCTAGCCATCTTTCAGAGGCAAATGTAAATTCTTTCTGGAGGAGGAAAACATCATGCTAGGCCTCAAAGTAGATATACAATTGTTCGCATACATCATCAGGTGCACAATAAAATATAACTAGATGCATAAAAAGAAAAAACAACATTATCATAATCCACAGATACTGAAAACAGCTTAACCAGCGATCTAGATGGTGGAATTCTGAGAAATAGACTTTAAAATAACTGTGCTTAATGTATTTAAGGAGACAACATTGAGAACTGGAAAGAACTGGAAGCTATAAAAAGTATCCAAATGGAATTTCTAGAAGTGGGAAATAGGGGTGACTGGTTAGCTCAGTTGATTAGAGCGTGGTGCTGGTAGCACCAAGGTTGCCAATTCAATCCCCACATGGGTCACTGTGAGCTGCGCCCTCCTTTGAAAAAAAAAAGTGGGAAATAGTGTAACCAAAATTAAAAACTTAAAGGATGGGTTCCATAGTATTAGGTTGCTGCAAATGTAATTGCGGTTTAAAAGGTTAAAAATAATTGCAAAAACCGCAATTACGTTTGCACCAACCTAATAGTTTAGGCAAAGCTGAAGAGTTAATTAGTGAAATTTTGAAAATAGGCCATAAGGAAATATTCATAATGAGGCATAAATGAATGTAAAACATGTGAGAAAGCATAGGGACACAAGGAGTACCATGAGAATGTCTAACATACATAATTGGAGTTCCAGAAGGAGATGAGAGACAATGGACAGAAGCAATATTTGATGAAATAATAGCTGAAGATCTTCAAAAAATCATGAAAAGAACTTTATTAATCATAGTCTCTACAGGAAGCAGACAGAACACTACAAATGTAATAATTCATCAAGGATTTATTTACAATGATGTGTATTTGGGAGGTGGGTATGGAAGATCCACAAGGAATAGTTCAGAGACATGATACAGTATACTTCTTTTGCCCCTGAACATTCACCCTCTTGACCAGTTACAGAGGCAGGAACTTTTATAGCTCTTTTTTGTTACTTGATCCTTACTTGCCTTTCACTCTCTTATATAAAGGATCATGGCTAATGTTTTTTATTTCAAGTAGTTATATGACCAACTTGTTCTTACATTAGAATGACACAGTACTGATGGTTTGCCTCTAAATCTCAAGAAGCATGTTTTAAACTGATCATCTGTTACATTTATATGGGCCCTGTGATTGGCAATGTAACATCACCAATGCGATGATGGATCAATGTCATGTTATACAATTTTGGAGGTTGAGAGATTCCTTCAAACCCACCATGGAGGCCTTCTAATTTTTTAATGCATGTTCTTATAGTCAAAGCTCTTAATTTATGTACATTTTTTCTAACTGTGCTTTTTAAAGTTATTATAAGATGCCAGATGACTCTACAATCTTTATTAGCACTTTTGTTGCCATCGAAACTAAGTGCTACAGCCACTTGATCTTACTTGCATTTCATCCTCTGGTGACAATGTAAGTAATCATGATGTCACTTCACACCATGAATTACTCATGCCCCATTGCTTCTCAGCAAGAAGATTATCCTTGTGCTCCTTGAGTATAGGAACAAGAGTTACATTTGAAGATCTACTTCCTCAGGGTTTACTTCCTAACATCCTGTATTAGTCAAGGTGCTTCAAAGAAACAGAACCAGAAAGACCAATATGCTGAAAACTATAAGACATTTTTAAAAGAAATTGAAGAAGACACAAAGAGATGGAAAGACATTCCGTGCTCATGGATTGGAAGAATCAACATAGTTAAAATGGCCATATTACCCAAAGCAATACACAGATCTAATGCAATCCCCATCAAAACGCCAATGGCATTTTTTTAAAGAAATAGAACAAAAAATCATCAGATTTGTTTGGAACCACAAAAGACCCCGAATAGCCAAAGCAATCTTAAGAAAAAAGAACAATACTGGAGGTATCACACTCCCTGACTTTAGCTCGTACTACAGGGCTACAATAATCAAAACAGCATGGTCTTGGCAGAAAAACAGACACATAGACCAATGGAATAGAATTGAGAACCCAGAAATAAAACCACATAAATATGGACAGATAATTTTTGACAAAGAAGCAAAAAACATACAACAGAGAAAAGACAGCCTCTTCAATAAATGGTGCTGGCAGAATTGGATAGCCATGTGCAAAAGAATGAAACTGGACTGCTATCTGTCACCATGTACCAAAATTAATTCAAAATGGATCAAAGACTTAAGCACAAGACCTGACACAATAAACTGCATAGAAGAAAACATAGGTACTAAACTTATGGACCTTGGGTTCAAAGAGCATTTTATGAATTTGACTCTAAAGGCAAGGGAAGTAAAAGCTAAAATAAATGAATGAGACTATATGAAACTTAAAAGCTTCTGCACAGCAAAAGGAACCTTCGACAAAATAAAGAGGCAACCAACCAAATGGGAGAAGATTTTTGCAAACAGTGCCTCCGATAAGGGGCTAATATCCAAAATATACAAGGAACTCATGCAACTCAACAACAACAAAAAAAAACAACCCAATTGAAAAATGGGCAGAGGACCTGAAGAAACATTTCTCCAAAGAGGACATATAAATGGCCAATAGACATATGAAAAAATGCTCAACATCACTAATCATCAGAGAAATGCAAATAAAAACCCCAATGAGATATCACCTCACCCCAGTCAGAATGGCTATCATCAACAAGACAAATAGTAACAAATGTTGGAGAGGCTGTGGAGAAAAAGGAACCCTCAGACACTGTTGGTGGGAATGTAGACTGGTGCAGCCGTTATGGAAGGCAGTGTGGATGTTCCTTAAAAAATTACGAATAGAATTACCATATGACCCAGCAATCCCTCTCCTGGGTATCTACCCAAAAAATCTGAAAACATTTATGCATAAAGACCCGTGTGCTCCAAAGTTCATTGCAGCTTTGTTTACGGTGGCCAAGACATGAAACAACCAAAATGTCCTTCGATAGATGAATGGATAAAGAAGTTGTGGTATATATACACAATGGAATACTATTCGGCAGTAAGAAAAGATGATATAGGAACATTTGTGACGACATGGATGGATCTTGAGAGTATAACGCTAAGTGAAATAAGTCAGACAGAAAAAGCAGAGAACCGTATGATTTCACCGATATGTGGTATATAAACCAAAAACAACAAAAGAACAAGACAAACAAATGAGAAACAAGAACTCATAGACACAGACAATAGTTTAGTGGTTACCAGAGGGTAAGGGGGGTGGGGGGTGGGAGATGAGGGTAAGGGGGATCAAATATATGGTGATGGAAGGAGAACTGACTCTGGGTGGTGAACACACAATGGGATTTACAGATGATGTAATGCAGAATTGTACACCTGAAATCTATGTAATTTTACTAACAAATGTCACCCCAATAAATTAAAAAAAGAAAAGAAACAGAACCAGTAGGCAATATAGATAAATAAATAGATAGATAGATGATAGATATAGATAGATAGATAGATAGATAGATAGATATAGATATATATAGATATATAGATATATGGATTTACCTTAAGGAATTGGCTCACACAATTGTACAGGCTTAGTGAGCCAAGAATCTGATGGGGAATGCCAGGAGGCTGAAGACTTAGGAAAGATGCAGTTCAAGTCTAAATGTAGTCTGCAGTAGAACCAGGAAGAGCCCATGTTGCACATGAAGTCAGCAGGCCATCTACTGTAGAATTCCCTTTTGCTTGAGGGAGGTCAGTCAGTCTTTTGTTCTAGTCAGGCTTTCAACTGATTAGATTACCCTCCACCCGCATTATGGAGGGCAATCTGCTTTACTCAAAGTCCACCGATTTACATATACATCTCATCTAAAAATACCCTCAAAGAAACATTCAAAATAATGTTTGACCAAATATTGGGGCACCACAACCCAGCCAAGTTGGCACAAAATTAACCATCACAGGCTACTTCTGGTACTAGTACTGTATCAGTCAGGTTGCCAAGATAAGCAGATGGCACACTTAAATTGGCATAAATTGAAGGGGCTCATTTACAAAAGGACTAATTACAAAGGTGTGGGCAGGTGAATGACGAGTGATATTATAAGAATTTGGGATTAACAACACAGGAGTTGTCACTACTTCTAGGCCCAGAAGTTTGAGGGGAAAGAGAGGCTTAAGCAGTCATGTGGAGAAGACCTCTTTGAGAGGAACAGTGACCATTTGTGGAGGGGTACATCAAACCCAAGGTGCCTTCTGCAAAGGGAACCAGAGGCATATTTACATATTTACCCTGACCTCTTCTCCCTCCTTCTGATCTACTGATGTTCCTAGTTGGTTGAACCCAACTGGAAACCAGAGAGCATGGGATCTATTACTATAATCTAATCCTTGGGTCAGCTTCCCAAGGCAGAGAATGGGGTAGAACATGGATGTGGAGAGGCAGAGAACACCTAGCACAGGTATCAAGCCACAGATCTAAGAATCCCTAAGATTCCCCAAGCAGAAAGAATAAAATAAAAATTGTATTTTGTCACATCACAGTAAAATGGCTCAAAACCAAAGGAAAGAGAAAAATAAAGCAGCATCGCCCCCAAAAGAAGACAAATTACTTTCAAAAGTCAAGCAAGAAGACTGACATCTGACTCCACACAGAAACAGTGGAAACCCAAAGATAATGTTTTTGCCTTCAATGACAATGTGTTTTTACTCCTTTGAAATACTGAAGGAAAATTCTGTGAAATTAGAACGTATACCCAACAAACATAGCCTTCAAAATGAAGATGAAATAACAAAAATTTAAAGTAAATAACTGAGAAAATTAGTCTCCAGCAGAAGTACACTTTAAGAAATAAAGAGGCAACCAACTAAATGGGGGAAGATATTTGTAAACAACACCTCCAATAAGGGACTAATATCTAAAATATATAAGGAACTCATACAACTCAACAACAAAAAAACAAACAATCCAATTAAAAAATGGTCAGAGGACCTGAATAGACATTTCTCCAAAGAGGACATACAAATGGCAAATAGACATATGAAAAAATGCTCATTATCACTAATCATCAGAGAAATGCAAATAAAAACCATAATGAGATATCACCTCACCCCAGTCAGAATGGCTATCATCAACAAGACAAATAATAACAAGTGTTGGAGAGGCTGTGGAGAAAAAGGAACTCTCATACAGTGTTGGTAAGAATGCAGACTGATGCAGTCGCTATGGAAGGCAGAGTGGAGATTCCTCAAAAAATTAAGAATAGGATTACCATATAACCCAGCAATCCGTCTCCTGGGTGTCTACCCAAAAATATCTGAAGACATTTATCTGTAAAGATATATGTGCTCCGATGTTCATTGCAGCTTTATTTATGGTGGCCAAGACATGGAAAAAACCAAAGTGTCCTTTGATAGATGATTGGATAAAGAAGATGTGGTACAGATACACAATGGAATACTATTCTGCCATAAGAAAAGATGAAATAGTGTCATTTGTGACAACGTGGATGGATCTTGAGATTATTATGCTAAGTGAAATAAGTCAGACAGAAAAAGTCGAGAACCATATGATTTCACCGATATATGGTATATAAAACTGAAAACAAGAAAAAAAACAAGACAAACAAATGAGGAAACAAAAACTCACAAACCGGGTGAAGGGATTGAAGGGCAGTCGGTGACCACAGGATGGCCACGGGGTTTGAAAATTAATCTGGGGAACGTAATTTAGCGGTTACCAGAGGGTAAAGGGGTTGGGGGTGGGAGATGAGGGTAAGGGGGATCAGGTGTACGGTGATGGGGGGAGAGCTGACTCTGGGTGGTGAACACACAATGTAATTTATAGATGATGTGATATAGAATTGCACACCTGAAATCTATGTAATTTTGATAACAATTGTCACCCCAATAAATTTAAATAAATAAAAAAAAACTCACAGACTTAGACAACAGTTTAGTGGTTACCAGAGGGTAAGAGGTATGGAAGATTCTAGAAGAGGTTAAACAGGGTCAAATATATGGTGATGGAAGGAGAACTGACTCTGAGTGGTGAACACATAATGTGATATGTAGATGATGTATTACAGAATTGTACACTTGAAACCTATGCAATTTTACTAACCATTGTCACCCTAATAAATTTTAATTTTAAAAAACTAGCAAGGAAAAAAAATATTAGATACAGAAAAGTTGAAAGTAAAAGAATGAAGAAGATATAGCATGCAACATTACCCAAAGCTGGCATATATATAAGTATCAGATAAAGTAGGCTCTAAGGCACAAAGCATTACTAGAGGAAAGGAGACACATTTCATGATAAAAGTGTCAATTCACAAGGCAGACGTAACAGTCTTATATTTGTATGTGCTTAAATTGCTTCAAAATATACGAAGTAAAAATTAATAGAATTAAAAGATAAAATAGATGAATTAATAATCATATGAGAAATTTCAATACCACTCTCTCAATAGATGACATGACAAGCTGGCAAAAACATACATCAGAAAGGATACAGGAGATTTGAACAATATGATGAACAAATTTTTATCTAATTGACGTGTGTAGAAAGGCAGAGAGTGAAAGAGAGAGAGAGAGAGAGAGAGACCACATTCACATAACTTTTATTACAATACAATTTTTATGACTGGTCTATTTTATTATTAATTCTGGTTGTTAATCTCTGTGTCTAATTTATAAATTAAAATTTATCATAAGTATGTATGTATAGAAAAAACATACTACATATATATCATATATATAGGTACTATTCGTGGTTTCAGGCATCCACTGGGGGTCTTGGAATGCATTCCCCATGGATAAGGAGAAACTACTGTAGTTGAACAAGGCACTTCAAATCACAGTTATTAATGTTCTCACTAGTAGACCATCCTATGTTATGTAAATATTGATGGAACTCTCCAATTTGTAATGCTAACCCTGCTTCCCTATGCATTCTGTTTCAGGCATCTGTTTGTATAATCCTTTTTTTTTTCTAGTATAACTCAAGACTTTCACACTACTATTTCAAGGCCTTTGTAATATCTGTTCCCAGAATGACAGAATGAGTTTTCTTCCATAACTCAAACCATTACTACAAAAGAAAATTGCAAAGTGATGCAATTTTTCTAATTACCAGAACTAATGATCAAGAGTAAAATGCTAATGTTTAAATTGCCTTAATTGGGATGAGCATGGATCAACAATGGGGCAGGGAATAGAAGATATAAATGGAGCAGAAAGTTACTATGCTGAGATATATACTTTCTTCCATTTTAAAGGCACTGACTGAAAATGTAGATATGTGAGGAGAAATGTCTTATCTATGAGGATTGCTATACTATGGCATTAGTCTTTAGAGGATTGAAAACAACAGGATTTGAATCCTGGCTGCAAATCAAAATCACAGGGGGAGGTTTTTTAAATTGCGTATTGTCATGCGGGGCGGCCTCCGGGGTCTCTGCTCCCGCTCCCCACATAAGAAGGCAGGAAACGGCGAGGCCAAAAAGGAACACCCACGGAGCCATAGGCAGGGGAGTCATACCTCTATAGTCTCACTGGAGGCTGGGTTCACACGACGTGCAACCTGCTGTCCGCTTAGCTGCCAGCCAACCGACGGACTCTCCTCAACTCTCCTCCACTCTCCTCGACTTCCCTCGACTCTCCTCCGTAGCCGCCGCAGTTATATTAGTGGCTAATGGCTCAATGGTTACAGCTGATGGCCATCTACTACCCGAGCCAGCACCCCTCCACATGAGGCCAAGAGCCTGGAAACTGCTCTCTGGGGCTCTGTCCCCACACGTATGCTATCTCATTGTGGTTTTAGTTTGCATGTGTGTATACAGATATCGAATTATAATGTTTTTTACACCTGAAACTTACATAATGTTATTAACCAATATTACCTCATTAGAAATAAAAATCTACTGGAGCCTACCCCCCAAGACTGATTTTGTTGTTCTGGAGAGGGACCTAGCATCAGTAGTTTTGCAAAAGCTTCCCCACATTATTATAACATGCAGTCAGAATTGAGAAAACCTTGGTGCAAAATCCATTTTTTCCCCTCTAGATGTCATTAAAACAAGGTAAATGCACTTTTTTTTCTGGTAAGGTTTAAACACAGTTCTGCTGGAAGTTAGAACAATAAATTATATTACTTCTTGGGTCTTTTTGTAGCCTATGGTTTGGTGTGGGGACAGAGTCCCAGAGAGCAGTTTCCAGGCTCTTGGCCTCACGTGGAAAGGTGCTGGCTCAGGTAGTAACTGGCCATCAACTATGATTGGATGGCCATCAGCTGTGGCTAGTTGGCCGTCAGCTGTAACCAGTGAGCCATTGGCCACTAATATAACTGCCGTGGCTACGCTACCAGAAAAATGGGGGCTAGCAAGAGCAGAGTGTGGATTGCGGATTGTGTGGCTCCTGCTTCCTGTGTCTCCAACCCAGCCGCCAGCGAGACTATAGTGGTATGACTCCCCTATCTATGGCTCCGTGGGTGTTCCTTTTTGGTCTCACCATATCCTGCGTTCTTGTGTGGGGAGAGGGACCAGAGACCCCGCAGGCCACCTTCATGACATTTGGTCATTCATTCACTCATTTATTCAACAAATGTTTACTTAGCACACACTATGTGCCAGGCATTCTGTTAGAGCAGTGGTTCTCAGTCAGGAGCAGTTTTGCCCCCTCCTGGCCCCTGGGGACATTTGGCAATGTCTGGAATCGTTTTTGATTGCCACAACTTGGGTGGGTTCATATGATGAGTACAGGCCACAGATGCTGATAAACATCCTACAATGCACAAGACAACCCCCCACAACAGAATTATTTTGCACAAAATGTCAATATTGTGTTAGATGAGGGTGAACGGGAAAAATTCCTTGTCTCTATGGAAATTATGAGCTAGTGGGGAAAGGCGGCCAATATGCAAATACTGTATATTTTTATACATATACATATAATATGTATATATGTATATATATGTATTGTATGTGTATGTGTATATGTATATGTATATGTGTGTATGTGGTGTCAGGTAATTGTCAGTATTACAAAGGTGACTTAAGCAAAGTGAGGGATTAAAGTATGACTGGGGAGAGGCTATTTTAGATGAGGTGATAAGGGAAGGCTCCTCTGAAGAAATGTTTAAGCAATCATTTTTGAATGATGTAAAGAAGTTAGATGAGAACTTGGAAATTAGACTAGAAGTTAGATTAGAAATTGGAAGTTAGTTGAGAAGGGTCAATGTGTTTTCTCAGAGAGTGAAGAAGGGAATTAATTAGGAAAATATGGTAAGGCTTCAGTCAGCTCAATTGGTCTTTGTGGATGTAATTTCAAAGTGAAACCAATCATTGAGGCCGTGGGCTCTCGTCACAATCAGCTCTTGAAAGCATGTGCAGGAGAGTAGGATTAACTGGGGCTGGGATTTCCCCAAGTGACTTTAACTAAGAAAGAGAGGATCATGGGATTTAAAGGCATTTTCAGGGGAGGGATTGTGCTGGTAAATCATGGATCCTAAACTGGGTAAGCCGGCTAAGTAGTGTTGAGTAGTGAAAAAGCAATAGGGTTATTGCATTCAAGGTCTAAATGGGATCAGAGAATTATTGTGGTGAGGATTTTAGAAGATATGAGATAGGAAGAAAGAGAGTAAGGGTCAGAGAGTTGGATGATTGAAAATAAAATATTTTTGAGGCCAAGATCTAAGGAGAAAGGGGAATCCTCTCCTACTCAGTGCCTCCTTCATATCCTGCTGTGGGCATTGAAGCCAGGAAAGGGGTGGATTACTAGGAGTACAACAAGAGGCTTTGTATTGGTGTCACAGCTACGGGATAGTGTTTTTTTATTTTTTTCATTTTTATCAGATTCTATGATTTTGACATCATGTATTTCCCCTGCTTTTTGGTATATAGGGTGGTCTGGGGGTATAGGTGAAAAGAGATAGCTGAGTACAAAGCCTGGTTTACTGTACTATGATTGGCACTTTGGCTAGGGGAAAGTAAGCAGGCACCAGAAGAAGGAAAAGACTTTTCTATATAGGTTGATCCCTTTCCTCCAGGCTTATAGATTTTATGAGATACCTATCTTATATCCTTCCCTCTTTTTCCTGTACTCGTTCATGTTGCTAAGGGTGAAATTACATTTATGTCTCTGGTATGCTCTGCTTGTTCACACAATTACATAACAATAGGAATATTTGGGGCTGACATTTGAAGGATTCATTTATTTTGTGTGTTTTGGTCCCCCTGCTCTTGCTATTTCTGGCGAAGGTGGTAGTTTTTGAACTATTGGTTTAACTAAAAATTCTACTCCCCATCTCAGCCACAAATTACAAACTTGAAACAAATCTCAAGACTCAGAATACAGGCACACCTCATTTTATTGAGCTTTGCTTTATTGTGCTTCACAGATGATGCATTTTTTACAAATTGAAGGCAAGACCCTCCACCAGCAAAAAGTCTGGAACTGAACCCGCAATATGTCTGAAGTATGCCTGTATTTCTTTCCATCACAGAGAAAAAAAATCTGTTTCTAATTTAGTGTCTGTCTTTTAGTGGAAAGAAATGCTGACCTTTTGATTCAGGGGCTATGATCTGACCCTGTTGTCTATTATAGTGCTTTATTGCACTGAAGGGAACTATAAACTGCTTAAATAATAAATGTATGAATCAGTTCTGTACTGATTCAGGGAAAGAACAGGTGCAAGGAGACCCATTAAGTCTCACCCAGCTCTTAATTTCTCTGATTCTTCTAAACCATGTCTCATGAGGACATTTCTTGATGATTTTGAAGGACTGGAGTAAGGTATTTACAAGTATAAAATGCTTCATTAAGTTTAGCTATTTTGCTCATCAAAAATCTGCAGCCTTATCAGAGGAAATCATTCATTGTCCAAGTTTATATGCTAATGACCCTCTTTACAGTCAAAGCACATTATACGTATTTATTCATAGGCCCAATGAGAACCTTTAAAGTGGTTAATTTTGAAACACAGCAACTTTTTTATGGGAAGAAAATAACACTGAATATGAACAAAATGAACATTTGTATCATGGTTTCCACAGAAGAAAGCATTTGCTAAGTGCTAGCACTAATCATGTATGTTTATTCAGTACATGATGCAGCCCTGGTTTGCAAATGCATAATCAAATATAAACGTATACAGATGGATTTCAGTCGGCACTGAGGTACTGTAGATAGATTTCTCATTGTAACAATCATGATATTCTATCCTCCTTAGGTAAAGACATGAATGGTACAGATGTTAAACAATGTGCTGAAGCAACATGATTAAACACGTTTCCTATTCCTTAATTCCAAGGTATTAAAAACTAGGAATCAGCACCGAATC
The DNA here is from genome assembly GCF_004115265.2 of Rhinolophus ferrumequinum. Classification (NCBI taxonomy): domain Eukaryota; kingdom Metazoa; phylum Chordata; class Mammalia; order Chiroptera; family Rhinolophidae; genus Rhinolophus; species Rhinolophus ferrumequinum. Next base: position 95,660,632 of record NC_046284.1, on the reverse strand, counting down.
AAATGTTCAAGGCTTAAGTATCTCTTCCTAGAAACTAACAATGATGTGGAGAACAATAACAGCTATTTATAAAGGGTTTTCTGCCCACAGAGTCTTATCTCTGTTGCACCCTTAGTTAATGTTTCATGGAATATGGTACTAAGAGCCTGGAGATTGCCAGTCATTACACTGAGGGCATCAGGTCAGTGTGGCAGGAATGTGTTCAGATGTGAAGTAGGCCCTCCTTGGGGGCTTTTCACTAGAGGCAACTCTCCTGGAGTCATTTTGGAATTTGGTTTTTAGCTATTTCTTTCAGGAATCATCACAAAGTAGAGAAAGCTATGATTTTTTTTTTTTGATTCTTTGTTGGCTAAAAATTTAACGCAGCTAAACACTTGAATTGATTCAACTCATCTGCCTTTGCTCTACTTCTATCCAGGCTCGAAGTAAAAGACCCTTAACGGACAAACTTGGGCCTCTGTAATTCTGGGTTTTCAGGACAGCAGGGGAAACCTCTGATGATTCTCTGGTCTGCTCAGCTCTGGTTCTCCACCATGGCCATTACAAACATTCTGCCACTCTCCAACCCCCTGATTCCAGAATATTCCAGTCACTATAAGCATATTGCTTCCCTCTTCACCAAGAAACAGAATCTATTGTATGAGGCCTCCTTTAATTTTTTGCCACCTAACATAAGAACACACTTGCAATGCCAGCCATTCTTTGCTTCTCTCATAACAGAATTGGTAATCCCCTCTACTGGTTCTTTGATATTTATTCTTTCTTTCTTACACACTATGGGAAGACATTTTTCTGCTTCTTTCTCCTTTGTTTTTTATCCCATTCCTTCTAGGGTTTATCGTAACTGCCAACACGTGTGTCTTGTATCTCTCACTGACGTGTAAACCCCATGAGGGCAGGGAACTGGTCTATCTTGCTCCCCATTGTATTTCTAGAGCAGAGATCAATGCCTGATTTTATATCTATATACATATGTGTGTGTGTGTGTGTGTGTATGTGCGTGCGTGTGTGTTTAATGAATGGATGAGAGCTAAGAGGGGTATTTGGTGAGGCAGAGTAGTGTTATGGAACTCAGAGTGTTTTATGGCTCAATTTCAATAATTTTGTTCCTTTTGAAGTCTCCTATGATACTCTATTCTACTAACAGGTAGTATTTTATCAACAAAGCAATGGTGCCATTGGAATACTTATCAGTAGTTCCTTGTTTACTTCTAACTAAACACAGTCTATGTCCCTGATGAGTTGTGAGGTTTATAGCATTCATACTGTGCTGTGATACCCAGGAACTGCCAATGTGTAAATTTCCCAGTGAATTATTTGTAAGCAAGTTAAATAATAAAACTCAACTTGAGAAGGGGAAGAGTACGTGAAAATGTTTTGATTGAATTATACTTATTCTACTGTATTTTATTTATCAGAGCATTACATAATATATGTTTATGTTAGATACCAAGGACACACTTGGACTTAGTGTGTTTCCTGCTCCCCGCTCCCCAAAAAAAAAAGCATTCGCCATTTACAAATAAAATGAAAGTGAAGATAAAAAAGGTCAACTCCAGAAACAGTATGTCATTCAGTAAGAAAAAAAAAAACCACCCAACTATTTAAAGCTTATCATTTAAAGGTTATATTTGAGGTCCAAATAAAATGAATCATTTGCTCCCAGCTATCAGACATCACATTGTGAATCTCTCTTGAAGAAGAGAGTAGGAGGAAAAGCAGGACTTAGTCTGTTTCTGTGTCACCTTTTATCTAAGCTAATCTAAAACAATTTTTGGTGTTATATCTTTAACTATAATTCTTTCTTAGACTTTGTGATGAAATTAAATGCATATTATTTTTATTTTAAATAACTATTTCAATAAATATTTAGTCATGACCAGCTATATTCTAACAGTAGCCTGAACTTTGAGGGATAGGAAAAGAAGGCAAAGTGATGCTTTAGCTGAGCTGATTCTCAAAAAAAGGGTAGAAATTAATGATGCTAAGGAAGGTGAAACTGCCAGGTAGAAGTAACAGCGTACTCAACAATGGAAGCATAAAATATGTGTGAAAAATTACAAATGTTTCCATTTGACAAGAGAAAAGTTACATGTGGATATATAAAATTGGGAGTCCTTAATGTAGAGAGGGTAGTTAGATCACTTGGGGGTGGGAAATGGGACATGGAATATGCAGAGTGAGGGGGAAAAAGGAGCACAGAGGTTAAATACTAGGAAACACTCACATCCAAGGGATGAGCAGCAGAAAAGCCTCCCAAAAAGACAGAGAAGGTGTGGTTATGAAGTGAAATCACACCAAAAATCCCCAAAGTAATAGAGTAGGTAAATTGCATTAATGACTTTAATTTTTCACCCCTCTCTGTATCTACTCCTATTACTATGTACATTTCCAGTGCTTTCCTATTCTGACTCTGGGCTTGATCACATGGCAGATGTGACACAAAGATTCGAAAAGCAGCTTGTACAATTGGGCCTATAGTCTTGCATCTCTGCCATGAGAAGGATTAGCCTCTAAGTAGCTCACTGGTCACAACAGGATTAACCACCCTGAACTGAGCTCAGCCTAACTCAACCAACCCCCTTCGGACCTACAGACATGTGTTGAAATAATAAATGATTGTTGTTTTAAGTCACCGAGTTTTGGGGTAGTTTGTTATGCTGCAATAGCTGACTAATACACAGAGCTTCAAGGAGAGAGTGGTGTGGAATGCCAGGGAAAGAAAAGAAGGATTGAAAATCGTACGTTGAATTATGCAATTAGAAGTTTTCTGCCGACGTTAATCAGAGCAATTTCGATGAAGTGGTGGGTTCAGAACCACAACTTCAGAGGATTTGAAGAATGTAAGGATGTAGCAGCTACCATTTTATGGAGATAGACTATGAATGCAGTGTGGAGAGCTAGAGGGCAATAGCTAGAGGGATATGGATAAAGGGTGCTAGCTGAAGATGGTAGAGATGTGACTACCTTTACATACTTAGGAGACAGAACCAGCAAAAGGGGTGTGGTTACAAACAGAAGAAAGGAGAATGACTTGTGCAGAGTGATCCCTGTGCAAGTGGAAGATGACCACTAGGGCAGAGGAAGAGGAAATAGCCTTGGTTAGAAGAAGGGGTACTTCTCCACTGAGCTGGCAAGATAAAAATAAGGTTGGAATAGATGAAGTTTTCAAAAAAGAAGGAAGAGGAGAAAAGAAAAGTGAAACAGGGAGTTTCCATATTATTGCCTCTACATAAAGTGCAAAAGGATATTGGTCAGGGGACTTTGCAAAGTCACATTGCAAAGAGTGAGAAGAATGATAAATACTAATTGCTGCTCTTGGATAAAGAGAGGGAAGACTCACTCCAGTATTGAGTGAAGCTCAGGATGTTTTACCAACTAAAGCTGAGGATTGTAAGTTTACAGTGGTAAGAATACATGCTTGTATAATTTCTCTAGATAGGCTTTGTAATTCAGGTCTAGGAAAAGGTAAGCAGTGGGAGGAATTCTACTTTGGAATGGCACAGGGTAGTGTGATAGAAGGCAAGATATATTAAATACATAAGGACCAAATAGGGAAGAATGTTGTATCAGTACAACCATACGATGTATTCATGAGCAATAGAAAACACTACCATATGTAACAGCTTAAATAAGTAAGAGATTTCTCATACTTTCTCATAACAAAAATCCTGAAGAAGGGATCTAGGGTCATGTCATAACTCCACAATATCATCACTGTAACATCAATATACCCTTCTTCTTCATCCCTGTCACATGGCTTTGATCTCTGTGGTTGCAATATGACTACTAAACAAGTGCATCATCGCATGAGTTCCAGGCTGGGAGGAGGAGGAAGGAGTCTAGGGCTTTCTCTTACTGAGGTTCTCTATGGGAAGGGAAGCCTCCCACTGGAACTTCCCCTAACATCTTTGGACAGAACTGTGTCCCATTGTACCTCTTGTTGCAAAGGAGACTGAAAATTCAAGATCTTAATTTTCTAGCCTCTATGGTACAAGGCGGCTCAGGTAGAGGGGTTTGATATTGAAGTTAGCTGAGCCAATGTAGGGTCTGCCACAGAAATGAGATCAAGGGAGAGCTGACACACTGCAAGAAAATGGAGGAACCAAGTTTCAAGAAACTTGAAAATCAGATGTGGTGAGAAATGAGAGGACGCCAAGGGATATTGGAGGTTAAAATTTCTGGGGTGAAGCAATTTAAGCAATGAGAGATGTTGAAGAGCCACGAGCGTGAAGGTTCTTGGAATTGAGACGGTCAAAAAAATTAGACCAGAAAGAATCTTTCATATGAATATGGACATTCCTTGGAATGATGGAGGGATCTGAGGTTTGAGTAAAGTAAAAAGTGTTGTTAATAAACAAAACAATATCCTTTTCTGCATTTTACATCAGTAATGAAAACAGTTTCTATTGCACATTTTTAAAACCTGAAAGAAATCAGGATGACTTCAAAGAAAATCAGAGAGCAGGTCCAAGAGAAAGTTAATATGCACTGATTGTGTCAATTAACTACTGCTTAATGTAATAGTTTAAAACAATAACCATCTCTACTTTTTCAGAAGTCTGTTGATTGGCTGAGTCATCTGGGTTTTGCTGATTTGGGCTGGGCTCAGTTTGTTTCAGCTTGGCTCATTCACACACCTCTGTTCAGCTGGCAAGTCTCACCTTAGATGACTAGGCCCTATTCCCCATGGCCTTCCCCATCTTCCATCAGGCTAGCTTAGATTCATTCTCGCACAGAAGAAAAGAAGTCCAAGAGAGAAAGCAGAAGTGTGCAAGGTTTCTTGCCGCCTAGGTTAGGAATTGGAACAATATCACTTCTTCCACATTGTGTTGACCAAAGCAAGTCACAAGTTTGGCCCATATTCCAAAGATGGGGGTAGGGACTCCACCTCTTGGTGGGAGCTGAACTATCACAATGAAAGGGGCATAAATACAAGAAGGGAAAAATTGGAGCCATTTTTGCTATCAATCTACCATACTGTTTGTTTGTTTGTTTGTTTTTTGAGTCATTTGTTGAAATTCATGGCCATGGTAAGTCTGACTATGTATATTTTCTTCATGAAAATAAACACAAATACTCATAGTTTGATTAAATGGCTTCCCTTAGATTACTTAGATGGGATGATTTGAAATGTCAGTAGCTGGTAGTCATAAATATGAATGGATATAGACCACTTTAAAAGTTTGAATAGTTTTGTTTTTCAGGTTGAATTGCTAACCATACTACTTGCTATGCATATTGAGCTCATGCACCACTTCATTAATATCTTCACCCTCATATCACCAGCCATGTGATAATGTACAGACTCATCACTGAATTGCTTGGCAATCATGTGCCTGGTATATTAAGCAACTTGTTAGAACACTGATGAAACTCAGGCAGGTAGTGATAGCTTTCTATTATTTCCATAAGAGTGATGAAAGAGAGAAAGAGAACTTTTTGTAAATCCAGTGATCCTTCACACATCTGAAACAAACAATATTTAGCTTGGTGTTCTCAGAGCTGTGAATACCAAATGTTCTCCTGACTCTGTTTGCTCCCACCCAGAGTGTGCACACATCCATCTGTTTCAGTGTGGATCTCTCTCTCCCCTCCTTTCTTCCCCTCTCCTTTTCCCCCTTCTCCAAGTTAGCTCTATGAGAATACAGGTTTAGAAAGAGTAAAGGCAGAACCCTCAGCCTTCTTTCTCCGGATGAATGAGTTTCTCTAACAATGACGCTTGCAAATGCCACAAAGAAGCTGTTGTCAGGTTGTGGGTCCTGAGTGAGAACTGAACTCTCTTACCAGTTGTTTTTTGATGTACTACTTCAGAAGCTAGGAAACAGAGGAGATTTAAGAGCAATCAGCTTTTCACAGAATTCAGTGAAACAATTTTTCCCTTGAAAGTCACTTTATTTCCAGTGATACTTTCCATGCCGGTGTGTTAAAAATGTCACTGAATCAAGCTTTTTATTAACTTGTCAGTGTATCCAAAGTGTTCCAGAAAACCTCCGTGGGGGAGTTTTCTTTTAAACCTGCACATTGCCACATAGGCTTTCCTCCCTAATTAACAGTGACAGGTTCTCTTTAGTGGAAATATCCCACTCTTGGAGTACAAGAGGGAGCAGGTGGGTGGAAATAGATTTGGATCATTTGTTAGACACAGAAAGAGAAACCAACAGTGCTAACGGCATGTAACTGTGAAGAGAATATTGAACGAATAAGTCCAGGAGAGTGAACTCATACAAGTTAACAATGGATTGAGGTAATAACACAGGCAGCTTATTCCAAAGTAACTGGAATGTCTTGGATCCTTTGGGGACTGAGATTTTCCCCAACTCAGGGCTACATTGTTGAGCCCACCACCTTAGTCCACGTTGTGGAATCTGAGATCATTCTAGTAGCCATGACATTACACTGTGGCCACCATTCCTAATTCCATGAAAGTCTTGGCTTGTCAACTTCTTGGTGTCTGGGTGGTTTCCAGTGTACACCTTACTTGACTCCACTGATTTTTATTGCCCTAAACTCTGGATGCCCACTTGGTTTCCTGTTCTTTTCCCCATCCCAATGTACTCAAATTTCTAAAAAACCATGAATCCATACTGATATAATTTGAAATTCATTCGCTTAACCTAAGATAAAATTCAAATTCATTTGGCATCTGCATAAATAGACTAGGAACCTGTTGGGTAGTTTTAGTAGAGTCAGCTCTATTCTTTGGCCCAGAGGGTTCCCTTCTATGTAGCATCATTTTGAGATGGTATCTACCTACCACCCAGATATTTATATGAACAGCTTGCCAGGAGATCCCAAGTTCCTACTATTGGAGTAAAGAATCATTTTGGCCAGATCTAGGTTTGAAATAAAAACTCATTTGCAGTTACCATTCAAATTCTATATGGCACCCAAACAATATTAAATGTTGAGATAGTATACTGTCGGACTTCTGGTTTCAGCTTCAACATGTAAAGAGTTTGATAGTTGTCACTCTCATCCTTATGACAAAAAAAAGCTAAATTGGAAGATCAGTGACTTTTTCTTGGACTCATCAGAAAACTGAGGTTGCAGGGCAAACCACCACCCCAAAATTTGGAGAAATAGGTGAATTCAGAGTCACAGCCAAGATCTGTTTACCTGTGGCAGAAGTGGCTAGAACCATAAACTGGTAGGAGTACTTAAATGGTAATTTTGAGGAATTGCTAGAGGCTGAGTGTGGACTATGATGAGAGGGAGAAACTCCTGGGTAATGCAGTCTTGTGAGGGCCCATATTTTCTTGAGATTTACTTCCAAGAACCCCATCAGGTTCTCATGGTGAAGAACAGCAAAAGATCCCCTGGTAGCTCTGACAGTGGGAGGGGAAGACTGACTATTGTGAGATGTGCCCAGAGTATTCTCTATGACAAAGTCTACTGTCCAGGGGTGAACGACTTTACCAGAGTCTTACTCCACTTTGAGGAAGGGTATTTCTCCTATTCTCTTCCCCTCTAGCCCTCCTTTCTTACCTAAGAGGGGGGAAATAAAGCTAAGGAATGCTTGCGAAGATCACAGCCCAGAGACACAAGCCCATTAAAAGACAGATTTCATCATAAGGTTATAGAATGCTGCCCCTCCCCATCACTTTACTACCACACAAACAAGACTCCAATATAATAATGGATTTCAGTTGAAAGAACGGCAAGATGCAGACTCTCTGAGAAGGAATAGTTAGGGAAGCCCACAGTCAGCAGGAGGCAGAAGCAAGGACACTAGGGGAATTTGAAGCCTCGGGCACCAACAGCTACAGCAAACATTAAACAGCCCGACTCCTAGCCAGATTAACGTGAAACTTCACAATAAAGACCTATTTGCCATAGTTCCTGTTATCTGATATGTAATATCTTTTCAACAAAAAAGTCAAGCTATGTTAAAAGACAATAACAATTACAGTCTGGAGAGACAAAAACAAACATCAGAATCACACTTAGGGTTTGTGTGTGTGTGTGTGTGTGTGTGTGTTTAAAGATTTTATTGGGAAAGGGGAATCAGACTTTATTGGGGAACAGTGTGCACTTCCAGGACTTTTTTCCAAGTCAAGTTGTTGTCCTTTCAATCTTAGTTGTGGAGGGTGCCGTTCAGCTTCAAGTTGTTGTCCTTTCAGTCTTAGTTGTGGAGGACATAGCTCAGCTCCCGGTCCAGTTGCCGTTGCTAGTTGCAGGGGCTGTAGCCCACCATCCCTTGCGGGAGTCGAACCGGCAACCTTGTGGTTGTGAGCCCACTGGCCCATGTGGGAATCGAACCGGCAGCCTTTGGTGTTAGGAGCACGGAGCTCCAATTGCCTGAGCCACCGGGCCAGCCCCACACTTGGTTCTGACACAGATTTTTGAACTATCAGACAGTGGATTTAAAATAACTATGAATAATATGTTTGTTAAGGGCTCTAATGGATAAAATAGACAACATTCAAGAGCAAAAGAGTAATTTAAGTAGAGAGGTAGAAAGTGTAAAAAAATAAAAGCTAGAAATCAAAAACACCAACAGAAATGAAAAATTCTTCTGATGGGCTTATCAGTAGACTGGACAGGGCCAAGGAAAGAATCAGTGAGCTGGAAGATAGGTCAGCATAAACTTCTCAAACTGAAAGGTAGGGATAGCATACTGTCTGAAAACCTACAGCAACATATAAAACAAAAATTTTTACCATAGTTATATGTAGCAAGCTATTAAAACAGATTTTGAGAAGAAATATGAGATTGCATAGGAACCGTGTCTTTCAATAGAAAAACTCTTGGTTAATAAAATGTCTCAATAACTTGATTACTTACAATCATTACAACTGGAATTATTAAGGAAGCAGCCTGTGTATATTGGTTCAACTGTTTTAGCAGGGACTAAATACCATGACTTTAATAAGGAGGAAAGTTTATTTCTCTTCCATATGAAAGGCCAACCTAATAGAACAGAAGGATAAAGAAGCACTGGTCAACAAAGTTATCAAGAGACTCACATTCCTTTCTTCTTGTCACTGTGCCAATCCCTTGGATCCTCCTCAGAGTTAATAGAGGTTCATCACCATCACATCTCTTTTAATCCATGGGGAAAACGGGAAATGAAGTAGAGGACAGGCATTAAGGATATGACCCAGTCATTGCTCGCCAGCACATGGTAGCCACAGCTAGCTGCAAAGGGTTCTGGAGAATGTAGACTTTAGCTGGGTGGCTACCCAGTTTAAAAAGTGGAGGTTTCTAGTATTAAAAAGAAAAAGAAAGATTAAACATTGGGGACATTTAGCAGTCCAGTCCACAGTGGACTCTCTGGCCCCCCAAGTACTCATGAATACCGCTTTCGCCAAGGAAACAAACCAAAGAGCCATGCAGTTACTTTATCTAACTGAAACCTCCCAGGATCTCTGCGTGATGCATAGTTCTGACTACCGCACTGGGAGGTGAATTCTCAAGGTATGGCAACCTATAAACTTGAAGACAAATGGTGAGTGGTGAGGAGGGATAGGATAAGTACACTTACAGCTCCCATTCTGTAAAAGGGAAGAATGCGAAACACATGACACTCATTGTCCATTGCAGTTAACAAATTTTGCTGCACAGCAATTGTGAAAAGTTCCTGCCCTAGCAATGGAGTGCCACCAGTTCTACTCTGGGGTGACTCCCTTGTCTCTCATTCCGGAGGGCAGTATTAGAAATGGGTATTATTGGAAAGTACATCCTTCCTGAGGGTTGCACCGTATTGTACAGCCCGATTTCTACTGGTATGGATTTGACGGACTTGGGGTTGTTTTAGGGTTTAAACAGGTTTGGGCATTATTATTCCACCAAAAAAATTTAGAAAACTACTAGGTTATTTGCTTTTGATCAATTCTATGTAAAAGTAACCAAGGACAGTAGTTCTTAAGTTTGCCAAAGTTTTCTTTTATTTACTAACCTCTGTGCTCAACTCTTGTCCTCTTCCTCAATTATTTTTCTTCTTTCTTGGTATGATGGTAGCTAACTTGAAGGCACATGAAACAGTGAGCTTGGGAGAGATGAAAAAATCCTTAATCTGGACATTCCTGCTGGTCTGGCTCTTATTGCCTGGCGAAGAACAATTATATGAGATGCTCTTTACAAAGGCTAAGAGCCACGGTCTTATCTTTGTGGTGTTGGGAGTATGGAAGCAGTTGGTTTTTCCAAATACGCAAAACCTTATATTATTAGATTCTCAGTCAATTTAGATTGTAGGCTACAAGCTGAAAGCATCTCTTAATAGAAATGTGTTCTCCATCTGTGTTTGCAAACTGGCTAACCCTTGCCTAGTTTAGTTCTTGACTGTTGTACTTTGCTAAAAGAAGCCAAGATATACCAATAATGTGACTTTTGTAAATACTTCCTCATGAGCTTCAATCTCAGTAGGCCAACAGAATTCCTTCAAATACACTGACAACAGGTTTGCTATGACATAACAAAGGTTATGTCAAACCATCTACCCAGCCTGCATTAACTTTTTCCTCACTGCCTGCTGCCCAAAATGCTAAGCAAGTACTAGCACATATTTCAGATTCCGTTTGTTATGTCAACCCTGCTTCTGGTAGCAAACTCACTGTTTGGCTGCTTTAACAAATACCAGATAACAATGATTTTTTAAAAGACACACTATTTCTGTCTCACAGAAAAGTCTGACAGGGAGGTAGAATGAGGGATGGGAAAACTCTGCTATAAAAAGTCATCCAGGGACCCAGCTTTCTCCTCTCTTTTTGCTGTGCCATCTCTGAGGATGTTGTCTTCATGTTTGGTTAAAAGTGACTCACCACCACTTATCCAGGTTCTGGACTACAGAAACAGGAAAGGAAGAAGAGAAGGCAAGAAGCCTTCTTTTAAGAATGTGGCAGAGATTTCAGGCATTACTTACATTCAGTGGTGTACCAAAGCTGGCTTGCACCAGCTTGCACCAGCTCATAAGAGGCACTTGTTAAATTTTCAATATTTTGTGAACCAATTGTTAAACACAGCCATAATTAAAGATTAAATGACATAAATTTGCCATTAAACAAATTGTGTTAAAAAGCTAAATAAGCTTGTCTTTAATTATTTTACTCCATTTTCATATATATATTTACTACATTATCTATGCTACTGTTATTTGCATCTGTGTTACCAATATGGTGGAATTACTATATAACTTTGCTACTGCACAATTTGCCACTTGCAAATCTGTTCCCAACTCTACATTCAGTGACACTGTATCTTGAAATCACACATGGTGGGAGTATTTATACCATAGAAATCAGCAAATGCTACAAATCAGGGCTCCTCCACCCCCTTCCTGGAGAGCTGGTAGTTAAACATTTGCAACCCATCGTTGCTTCCACTATATCTCTTTGGCCAGAATTTACTCACATGATGACATCTAGCAGCAAGGGAGGCTGGGACATGTAGTCTCTAGCTGTCTGGTCACATGCCCACCTATTACTTAGGGATTCTATTTCAAAGAAGAACAGAATGCATATTGGGGGACAATAAACATTCTCATGTAGAAGAGTAAGCTCTGAACAGTTTTCTAGGACTGAGGTCCTCTTTGTCAGTAGTTCATTAGCAGAGATGGTAATAAACTTATAATAGGGATTTTAGTACTTGTCTAGTCCACCATCACAGGGTTAGGGAAAATTAGCAATTTCAGTTTATGATAGTAGACTAAGAACATAAAACAAGCTCCCTGTCTGTCCTGTGTCTAGTTCCTAGGAAATGCAAAAAAATATGTTAAAATATAAATAAATTTATAAATGTGCTGGAAAACAATAAAGTGAGCCTTTTGTATCTCCAGAAACTATGAGGAATTACTAAGAGGAAGAAAAATGATGTAGGATTCAAGAATATACCTAAAACCTAAAATATGCGTAGGTGATTGAGGGCTTTGAAAAGTGGAAGCCACTCATAGAGAACTCTATACCTGGCTCCACTTGTAGGGAAATCCAAATTAAAACACCAAATATACTCAGGTATAAAAGAAAGTCTGTACTTTTGATTTGCTAAGGAACTGGAATGTGAAGGTATCTAGCTCCTCCTTCCTTCTTTAATGCAGTTCTTATGAAGGGCAAGTCTTGTTTTAAAGTTTTAAGTCTGAGTATTTTTTTTAAACTGATATACCAAGCTCTACAATTTAGTGCTCAATAGTGACTCCTAAGGGAAGAAAAGACATGACCAGTGACTGGATGTCATGCTTATCTTGGATATTTGCTTGCAGAGTAAACAACCATGCAACCCATTTGCTCTCCCTACATTAAAGTGTAATAAGGAAGTTTGGACTACGTAATATGGTCAGAGACTTGTCTTATGCATACATGACTTACATTAAATGAGCATTCCATCCACACATTTTACCTTTGATTTACGTTAAATCATGTTATAAGAACAAAAAAGCCAAAAGTAAAAATATTCTCAGAATGATAGATGTTAAACTTTTACTTCCTCCTCACTAAATAAATAAATAAATAAATAATAAAAATTGTAACTGTCTGTTTTTAGCAGCATTTTTCACAGGAGATTAGAAAAGTCATTATAGAGTTATGGATGAATTCTTCGTGTTTGATGATAAGAATGGCTAATGCTTGGACGCAGCTGGATAGCTCAGTTGGTTAGAGCGTGAGCTCTGAACAACAGGGTTGCTGGTTTGATTCCCACATGGGATGGTGGGCTGCGCCCTCCACAACTAGATTGAAGACAACAAGCTGCTGCTGAGCTGCCAGAGGGGAGGCCGGATGGCTCAGTTGGTTAGAGCGCGAGCTCTTAACAACAAGGTTGCCGGTTCAATTGCTGCATGGGCTGGTGGGCTGTGCCCCATTCAACTAAGATTGAACTCGGTGACTGGACTTGGAGCTGAGCTGCGCCCTCCACAACTAGATTGAAGGACAACGACTTGGAGTTGATGGGCCCTGGTGAAACACACTGTTCCCCAATATTCCCCCCCAAAAAAAGAATGGCATAATGCTTCTATGGATTTAACAGAGCTGGAAAAGACTGTACAGATAAACAATACTTTAGAATGTTGGACATTTGGATTCTGCAAGGGAGCAATATAGAATTACAAAATTATTTTTAAATGATTTATTTATTTCTCATTTTTTGATCATTGGACATATTCTTGTAATAATATTAATTGAGTACCTACTATGTGCAAAGTGCCACTAAACCCTAAAATAAACACAAAGATGCCCACAAGGAGATTGCAATCTAGAGGGGAATAAAAGGAAAGCTATCTCAGCTCAATTTTAGTAAAAATATCGAGGGCAAGTACATATTGGCTGTCCCATCTTTAAAATAACAAGTTGGGAATGCCTAAGTTAGGAGATTTCTAATATTAGGCAGTAGATCTGTAGTTCTTTAATTTCTTCAGTATTCAAAGAGCACAACCTGAATGCCCTAGTTTACAGGGAAAGATACATTTAAAAAAAATAATAATAAGCCCACTCTTCCCCTAAAGGGGCTTGTGTGGGAAGGGAAAGAGAGAGGACAGGACCGAGCTGATAATTTTCCACAAACTCTTTGAAATCTTGCTTTTAGCTATGACAGGAACCAGTGTTAGTAATGTATATTTATTCTCAGCCTTTTTTCTTTTTTCACCTCCTGAGAATCCTGGGTTGTTGGAGCCTGATATTAAGGTATTAAGTGGAGAGAAGAATTAGAGAAAGTGAAACTGCCAAGTTGATCACATATGAAAGGGTACAACACTATCCCCAGAAGATGAGAATGATCTGGAAAGGCTGGAGATCTATGTGAGAGAGGCACTCGGGAAATTTACGAGAGACAGGAGAGACTGGGAGAAGCTACCATAAATGAATGAGCAGACAGATGCTTAAAAGAGTACTTTGGGAAAGTCTTGCTCCGTGGTGAGGTGTAGTTCTTTACTGCTTCTTGAAGAGACACCAGGAAATACATGGCTTTACGAAGTCTTTTAGAATCAGACGTGTGTGTGTGTGTGTGTGTGTTGTGGGTGTCACTTTACTACAATATGGGCCTTAAACAAGGGGTGAGAATGGTCATGTTAATTGAAGATAAAGGGAAAAGAATTCTGTCAAGTTGGAAATACAATACCATTTTACTCTAAGCAAAAACAGCGAAGTCCTTAACATTTTCACTGCGATGTTGGGCTATACTCAAATGATATTTCCATACCACTGATTGAGGCATTCAACTTTACCCCACGAGCTCAGTGTTCCACAAAGGAAGTTTAGGAAAGCAGATGTACATTTGTCTATCTTTTTGTGTTTTATAAGAATGAATAACAGTAGGAAATTTTTATACTTTAAAGTAGCCATTTATTTTAACAAAATGTAGCACCTTAACTGTATTTACTTAAAAATATAAATACTGTAATTATTTTCTGTGGATTTTTTGACACATTTTGGAGAACAAACTTCAAGTCAATTAATGCAGTGAAAGATGAATATTTCTCCCTCCTTTCCCCTTCTTTTTTCACTTATCTTTCACTCTTCTGGTTCTAGAGGTGAGGTAGTGAAAAGTGCTGCAGACCAGGAACCAACTGGTTGGTTTGGAATTGGAGTTCCTTTTTTTTTTTTTTCCATTCATTCATTCAGCAAATACTATCAGGAATTGGAGTTCTTGATTCCACTTATTAGGCCATGAGATAAGTCACTTCATTTTTCTGAGCCTCAGTTTCCTCTTATGTAAAATGGGCATGGCAGAACTTGATCTGCCTATCTCACAGCATTTTTTGAGTTGAGAGTGTGAAACCTCCTTGCAGACTGTGCTAGAAATAAGAGAGATTGCTGTTTTATCTTCAATTTCCTGAGGGCCTGGCTGTAATAGTATTGTCTAACTTAGTAGTAGTTGGTAAAACCCTGCCCTTCCTTCCTTCCAACAGGTAGTTGTAACTATATGGTAGACTACTAAAAATTAAATATGCTCTGAAGCACAAAAGAATGGTAGAATTTCGGCACAAAAGCACATCGTGGTGGGGAGGTGGAAGTGGAAGCTATTTTTTCAAATATATCACATAGGTATATGTTGTTACTTGAGGACAAAACTAAACATGACATATAACACCAATGTTTAGTCTTTCCATTTAAGATTTAATTTTGCTTTAAAGCATGGTATCAATTTTCTACTTCAAAATAACATTCCCCTTCTCACTTCTCCAGCCCCATTTTCAGCTTTATGGGATAGACTGACAAACTTTCTCAGAATTTGACTTTTCAGAGTATACTCTCTGTAGGTATATAAAAAATTAACATTGAAAAAAAAATTAACATTGAGCTGTTTAAATTATGCCTTTGCAGCCAAATGCTAGACTATTTACGGTAATTGAAACAGAAGTTTCAAATCAAGATGAAAATGGGTAGCATAAATGATTTAACCTTTTTTTCCTTCAGATTCAACAGTTCATATTGGACATTACAAAATCAGGGATTTTTATACTGGAGATGCTATTTTAAAAAAATAATACGTCACCTTGGGTCATGTAAGGTGAATTAACGTTGTAATGGATGGGAAAGGGAGTGGGAAATTACTGAGGAAGAAGCCCAGAAAAATCAAATGTAAGGTAGGGGGAATTACAAGTCGTTTTTATTTTTTATTTATCATGTTCTAGCTTTAAAAAGTGAGACTGTATAACGTTAAAAATCATGAGAAAACTAATTCCCTTAAAAAATTAAATGTGAATATGAGATCTAATTCCATTAAAATTAACTGTGAATAAGAGATCTGCTTTTACAATTTTCAGAGCATTAATTGAATCTCCTAGGATTACAGGATTGAAGATCTGGCCTTAGTAACTATTAAGGCCAATTCCTTCATTTTCTGGATGAGGTTATTGCTACCAGAGAAGTCCAGTACCTTGCCCAAGCTCACACAGTGAGGAAGTTAGCAGATCTGGACATGGAGTTTGGGTTTCCTGGTGTCTCATCTAATATTTTTTCACTGTGCCCCCAATCAATTCCACATGTCCATCTTCACAAGCTGTTAAAGATGGGAGATGCGGCAGGCCCTCTGTTAGCATGTTTTTATGTTGCTAAATAGTTGTATTTTGTACTTCAGACTGTACTGCACAATGATAAACACTTCTCTACTGTACATGTCAAGACAGAAGATAGAAAGGCAGGGTGTGGGGCAGTTGTCTTGCCAGCCTAGGTGGTGGAAGAGGACAGCTCTGCCATTACCCTGGGAGTGTTGCTGCAAGCTCAGCATAGAGACTATTCTTCCAACCCTTCGAAAACTCATTCTGTGAGCTCTTTACGTTTATTTAAAATTCTCTTCCTGCTTAAAATAGATTCTGAAGTCTGTAACCCAGAACCTGTCAAATTAACCTGCTTAAAGCATCACAGCCAGTAAAGGCAGACCTATGGTTTGCAGTCAGGTCTGACCCTTAAAGTTGACATTCAAACCTCTTTTTTTTTTAAAAAAAAAAAAAAGTTTTTACTGGGGAAGGGGAACAAGACTTTTATTGGGGAACAGTATGCACTTCCAGGATTTTTTTCCAAGTCAAATTGTTGTCCTTTCAATCTTAGTTGTGAAGGGTGCCATTCAGCTTCAAGTAGTTGTCCTTTCAGTCTTAGTTGTGGAGGGCGCAGCTCAGCTCCAGGTTCAGTTGCCGTTGCTAGTTGCAGGGGGCGCAGCCCACCATCCCTTGTGGGAGTCGAACTGGCAACCTTGTGGTTGAGAGGATGCGCTCCAACCAACTGAGCCATCCGGGAGTTCAGCGGCAGCTCAGCTCAAGGTGCCGTATTCAATGTTAGTTGCAGGGGGCAGAGCCCACCATCCCTTGTAGGACTCGAGGAGTTGAACCGGCAACCTTGTGATTGAGAGCCCACTGGCCCATGTGGGAATCAAACCGGCAGCCTTCAGAGAGTTAGGAGCACGGAGCTCCAACCACCTGAGCCACCAAGCTGGCCCTCAAACCTCTTTTGTTCCAAAGTCTTAAAAAGAAAAGGAAAAGACCTTATCTCAGAGTGAATTTCTTTAGTTTTCAGAAGTAATTATCCTATAACGAGAGAGGCCTTGGGAAGTGAAAATCTCTAATCAGACACTTTATTGCAAGGATTGTGGGTTCCAGTCAAAGAACTGGAGTTATGAGCAGGACAGAAGAGGACGTTTGCTGATTCCTTTGTCAGTGCTGCAGCAAGAGAAACTGAGATGCTCTAGATGTTAAAGGAAAGACATGAGTCTGGCAGAGGATACTGAATTAATAACCCTGCTTACTACTGCTAGTAGCAGGACTGCTTCTGCAGATTTAGTCACAGGAACTGTGAGTAACCTAGAGAATACTCCCTCTGGAGTGCTGAGATACCCATCAGGCCCTGTGGGACTTCAGGTTGCAGCATTTGGCTTGTTGTAGATTATTTAGTAAAATTATACTTCCTTATTATAAAAATCCCTTGTGTTATGGTGTGGCCAGGCCTCTTTCAGGTTTGGGAATTGGTGCCAATCTATTGAGCTATCCAGTGGAGACAATTCTCTAGTTTTCTTATACTAAAAACGCAAATTGATTCTTCTACTACAGATATTATTAATCCTAGAGGTATTTTGAGATGATAGACAGGTTTTAATGGTGTCATAGTAAGGTCATATGAAGCCAAATAACTCCTGGATTTTGGATAAGCTTGTATTTGGGGATGATCACACAAAAAGTCTTTATTAGAAACGTTGAAAAATAAAGTGTAAGTTGCCTAATAATAGCCCACCCATGGAAAACAATTGCTTTAACTTCTCTTGCGTGCTTTAATCTCAATTCTGACAAAATGAACACCTATTGGCAATTTAACATTTCCTTGGTTTTTAGCTGAAAGAAAATTGAATAAACGGAGTGCTGCTAATGCTTGAGGTAAATGTGCAATCTTGTAGGACTGGATTTAACTTGTTTTCCAAATACATAAAAATATATCACAATTATACTTCATTTAGATTTTTTGTGTATGATTTTATCTTTATTATGTTATATTTATGCCTGATATTCCCAAATCTATTTGTATATTAGCCTTGCTACTGTAAGAGAAAATTAAGTGGGAATCACATGCCCTCTTAAGTTTTGCATTTTAGTTTTGCTCGGTGTAAGAATCATCCAAACATGCTCCAGTTAAAAATAGTCAAAGGATCTCTATAAACATTTCTCCAAAGAAGATATGTGAATGACCGATAAGCACATGCAAGGATGCTCAACATCACTAAGCATTAGGGAAATATAAATCAAAACCACAATGAGGCACCACTTCATACCCACTAGAATGGCATAACTAAAAAAAAGATAATAAAAAATGTTGACGAGGATGTGGAGAAATGGGAACCCTCAGAGGTTAACATAATGTAAAACATAGAGTTGAACATATGTCGACGTAAGAAACGTCCAAACCTGTAGAGAAGTTTAATGAGTTTATTTGAGCCAAACTGACAACAATTGCCAGGAAGCAAAAT
Source organism: Rhinolophus ferrumequinum (assembly GCF_004115265.2). Classification (NCBI taxonomy): domain Eukaryota; kingdom Metazoa; phylum Chordata; class Mammalia; order Chiroptera; family Rhinolophidae; genus Rhinolophus; species Rhinolophus ferrumequinum. The sequence goes on along the minus strand of NC_046284.1, from coordinate 95,642,257 downwards.
CTCAACGGATTGAGAAAATACTCTGGAAAATGACAGCTTTGCAGCTTATTTTATACATTAGAATCAAAGGAGGGGACATAAAGAGAGTTCCATGAAATCCATTGGTGGTAGATTAACGGGGTGGAAGAAAGCAAAGCGGGGAAATCTCTGGAATTGGATAAAAAGTAAAATGGAAAGACCCATACTTTTTTTACATTAGTAGGTACAGGATAGTTAATAATTAACATTTACAGCACATAGAGATGGTATCTGTGGAACAAGGTAACAATGAGGGGTTCTGTAGTCTGTGCTCTTGTACAATGAGCTGTGCTGTGAGTGGTCTAGAAAAAGGAATTACTCTGACATTCCAAGGTTATGTTATCTTAGATGCAAAAAGACAATAGACAGCCTCCCTTAAGGTAAAAATTGACCTTTGTCAAGGAAGCTACAGGCCAAGGATGTGACTACACACCATGGCCCACTTTTAGTTAGGAGTTTTGATGTTCAGACCATCCTATGTGGTTAATTTTGGTCTCTGAGTTTGTAAGGCCGGCCATGCAGGCCTCCCCTGAGCTTGTCAGGTTTAATATGTAGCTTCTCTGGGGCCGGCCCAGTGGCTCAGGTGGTTGGAGCTCCATGCTCCTAACTCTGAAGGCTGCCAGTTCGATTCCCACATGGGCCAGTGGGCTCTCAACCACAAGGTTGCCAGTTCGACTCCTGCAAGGGATGGTGGGCTGCGCCCCCTGCAACTAGCAATGGCAACTGGACCTGGAGCTGAGCTGCACCCTCCACAACTAAGACTGAAAGGACAACAACTTGAAGCTAAATGGCACCCTCCACAACTAAGATTGAAAGGACAACAACTTGACTTGGAAAAAAGTCCCGGAAGTACACGCTGTTCCCCAATAAAGTCCTGTTCCCCTTCCCCAATAAAAAAAAAATATATGTAGCCTCTCTTTCATCCACATATATGAGGTCTGACAATTAAGTTCGCGAACCCAACTCATCCTAGAAAAAGTGCTACATACCTCATTGCTGAATATCACTATAGTCACCTTCAAAGTACTCCCCTTGGGAAGCTATGCACTGACATGAGTGCCTATTCCGCCCTTCAAAACAATTTTGGGACTCTTTTTCTGGAATGGCCATCAGAGCTGTCGGCATATTTCCCTTGATGTCCGGAATGTCATCAAAATGCCTTCTTTTCAATATTTCCTTTATCTTCAGGTAAAGAAAGAAGTCATTGGGGGCCAGATCAGGTAAGTAGGGAGGGTGTTCCAATACAGTTATTTGTTTACTGGCTCAAAACTCCCTCACAGACAGTGTCGTGTGAGCTGGTGCATTGTCGTGATGCAAGAGCCATGGATTGTTGGCAAAAAGTTCAGGTTATCTAACTTTTTCACACAGCCTTTTCAGCACTTCTCAATAGTAAACTTGGTTAACTGTTTGTCCAGTTGGTATAAATTCATAATGAATAATCCTTCTGATATCAAAAAAGGTTAGCAACATCATTGCAACAAGTTGGTGAACTTAATTGTCCAAACTCATATGACCCAGCAATTCCACTCTAGACATGCACCCAAGAAAAATGAAAACATATATTAATGCAAAAATATGTACATAAATGTTCATAGGAGCATTATTCATAATAGCCAAAAAGTAGAAACAATCCAAAATGTCTATAAACTGATAAATGGATAAATAAAATGTAGCATGTCCATGCAATGGAATATTATTAAGTAAAATAAATGAATGAAGTACCAACACATACTACAACATGTATGAACCTTGAAAATATTATGCTAAGTGAAAGAAGCTGGCCACAAAAGACCACACATTGTTTGCTTCCATTTGAAACATCCAAAATAGGCAATTCTGCAGAGACAGAACGTACATTATTGTTTGCCTAGGGCTGAAGGATTGGGGGAAATGGGGAGTGCCTGCTAATGTTTATGGGGTTTCTTTTAGGAATGATGAAAATGTCCAAAAATTGATTGTGGTGATAGTTGCACAACTCTGCAAATATATTCAATACCACTGAATCATACACTTTAAATGGATGGATTTCATGGTATGTAAATTATATCTGATATATGCATATGATATCTGATTATATATATACATATATATATAATCCAAAGGACTTTCTATATGTTTTAATATCTCAGATTTACCCATAATAAAGAATGACATGGTTCTCTTTATGTTTCATCGACTTCTTGGCAATGTTTTGCAACTGTCTTTTAGCATCACCTTGCTTTTTCTGGGCATCTGATAGATGTAGGGAAAAAGAGATCTCGGAGTGAGGAATGCTTAGGGAGAAAAGCATGCATGCTAAACTTATTCCAAATTGTTCATCTCTTTGGAGAAATAAGATGTGGATGAAATATATAAAGAAACTTATGCTGTGGTTTAATTCAGCAACTATACTTCAGCCTTTAATCAGCTTTGCACTGAGGCAAGAAATGTGGGGAAACAAAGACATGTGAGACAGAGAAATTATTGTCTAAACGGTTAACTGTGTGAATGGATGGACGTCAACTATTAATACTAATCTGAGAGCTAAATGTAATACAAACCACAAACATACCAGGGATGAAGGGAGAGTTTAAATAGAACAGTGAAAAACAGGTTTCGGTCTGGCTAGATAAATAATAGCAAAAGTGCATAATTTTATCCACTGAATATAAAGCATGTGACATTTGAGTCAGTCACATGTTAAAGAAATTTCTCAAACAAATTGATTGCCAGTATGTGTCGAAGGTTTCATTCAAACTTGTAGCAAGTGAAGGTGAACTTTTCTGGAATAGGATTCTTTAAAAGATTTTTTGAAGTACACCATATATATGGTTAAACACATCAATCTTAAGCTGAATGAATTCTTGCGCTTGTGTAACCACAATCCAGATCATGGTATAGAAACATCCCACCATTCCCGAAAGCTCTCTCATGCCTCTTTCCAATCAATACTACTTTATCTCACCCAGGTAAGCATTGATTAGTTCTGCCTATTCTTGAATTCCATATCAATGAGATCATACCGTATGTCCTCTTTTGTGCCCTGCCTCCTTTTGCTCTACAAAAATGCCCATGAGCAGCATCCATGTTCTTGTGTGTAGTGGTAGTTCATTCCTATTTATTATGGTATAGTATTCCATTGTGTGCATATACCACAATTTACCTGTCTATTTACCTTTTATTGGATAGTAGAGTTTCTTCCAGTGCTTGGCTATTAGAAATAATGTAGTCATGACCCTACTTGTACAAGTCTTTTGTTGAAACGTGCACTAATCTCTCTTCAGTATAGACCCAGGAATGGAAATTCTGTGTCATGGGGTTTATATAAGTATAGCTTTTGGAGATTGCCAAACAGTTTTCCAAAGTGGCTGTACATATTTACACTTCTCCCAGTAACGTAGGAGAGTGCCAGTGGAAGAGATTTTTTTTAATAGGGTGAGAGTGTGGTTAGATACTGATGTTAAACTACCGTGTTTCCCCGAAAATAAGACCTAGCTGGACAATCAGTTCTAATGTGTCTTTTGGAGCAAAAATTAATATAAGACCTGGTCTTATTTTACTATAAGACACGGTCTTATATAATATAATATAGTAATAGAAACAAGGTCTGCTTCTAGCAAACAGACAGGAAAGATGGTTGGCTGTGCAGTGAATGCATTGTGAGTATAAATTTAACTTCCCAGAGAGGGCTCTAAATCTCATCAACATTTATCATAAAAGTGCTGAAACATTTTTATCAAAAATGTAAATACTTTCCAGGAGAGGTTGTTAATAATATTCTCAAAAAGTTCTGCTTCAATCCACCTTTGCTAAGGTCTGAGAAAATTTTTGTTGTCACAGACCTAATTCAATGCCAGATATACTACTAAGTAATTTTATGACCTTTGGTACATTACTTGAACTCTTTGTGCCTTTGTTTCCTTAGCTGTAAGTTGGGGACAGTATTATCTACCTCACAGGACTAGTCTGGGGTTTTGATGTCTGGCACAGAGCAAGTGTTCAAATAATTCTAGCTTCTCTTCCTTTCCTTTTTTCCCCTTCTTGGAGAGGTCAAGTGGGTTGATAAAGAGTAATGCCAGCATTGTGCCCTCATAATTATCTTAACAAAGCAAAAAGTCTAGGGCAACAATAGGGAAAGTGGGAAGGTGGAGGATGGTTGGAGAAGAGAAAAGAATAAAAAATGTAGGAGGGTAAGACATCATCTCCCCATCCTTAAAATAAAGTTTTCCATAATAATGCTGGCTCTGAGGTGGGGAAATGGTGAGCAGAATAGAACACCTGGTATTCTGAAAATTAAACCTCATTGCTTATATCAATATTAAGTACACACATACACACAATTGAACTGAAAATATGTCCATGTGAAAAAATATCAAAATTAAAATCTCATTTGCATATATAATATCAGTTAGAGCAAATGTTCATTGCATAGTAATCATCTCTCTAGGAGAGTCCATTAGCTTGATTTGCATTCATTTAAATGTTCATGTGGGACGTTGATTTTGCCTGTGCAATTACTAGAGTAGTTAATACATTGTTCTATTAAAATGGTTAAAAGACTGCACAGAAGTGGTAACACACAAATGTGGCAATTGATGGGCCAATTGGTAGGAAAGCTTCTCACATAAATAGACACCCTTCCTTCAGTGTGGGCAAAGAAACTGAAACTAATTGCTGCACACAAACCTCCTCTACCCAGGGGTATTCTTGTAGCAGGGATTCATGAATGGGTGGAAACTCCTTTTTACAATAAGCAATATAAGTAAGTAAATCATATGATATGTTAGAAGTTGTGGTAGATTGCAAGTATGACTGCAAATTCTTCCCATCCCTGTTTGTATATCCTTTTACCATGTTATTTTGCAGCACTACTTACTAAGAATTGGAGTCTATTTCTCAACCCCTGAAATCTAGGCTGGCCATGTGACTTGCTTTGGCCAACAGGACATTAGCAAATAAGACACAAACACAAGCAAGGTTAGAAAAGTGTAGCTCGCTGGGGCTTACTCCTTTACTGCTCTTGGAACACTGAGACCACTATGTGAACAAATCCCAGGATGATTGCTGGAAGATGAGAAAGTTCTATGGAAGCACACAGAGGTCCCTTAGCCTGCCAACCACCAGAAATGTGCACGAGGCCATTCTGGATCTTTCAGCCATCAGCAGACCAGCTGCCCACAGATGCATGAGCAAACCTAGGAGAGAAAAACTGCCCAGCCAATCCATACTATCACGAGCTAAATGAAATGGTTGTTGTTTTAAGCCACTAAATTTGCAGTGTTTTGTTATGCAGAAGTAGCTAACTGGAACTGAAGGTTATACATATTTCAGAGAGAAATAGAGCAGAGAAGGAGGAAATAGAAGAATATATGTGTGTGTGGTGGGGGGAGTGAGTTGCAATTTTAAGCAACTTTGTAGGGAAGGCTTCCTTGAGCAGATAACACTTGACTCAACATTTGAAGGAGATAAGGAAGTGAGTGATTCATGTGGTTATTTAAAAGAAGAACATGCCTTGCAAAGGGAATAATAGCAAGTAGAAAGTTCCTGAGGCACAGTGTGTCTGGCATTTTTGATGAAAAGCAAGGTCAAAGTGTCTGGAGCACTGCAGGAGGTAAGGGCAGAGAGATAACAGGAGGCCAAATTTTGCAGGAGTTCCCTACTAACATCTGGCAAGAGACTTCCCATACACAGGAGGGGGCAACCCCACGGCTTGCCATGTCTGCTATGAGCCCATGGAAACGAATCAATCCAGAGGCAGAAAACTAACATGAGCTAGGTCAATCATTTTCTTTTTCCTGGAAATTTGAAACTTCGAACACAGACACCCAGAGATTGGGAGGTGTTGAAGCTGAAGTGACCTTACTGGCTGAACTCAAGTGACCCAGAATCCATACCCACCTGTAATTGTTGAGTTTCTGGAGCTGGCTTGTTTCTTGTCTGTGCCAAGGTTTAGGAGCTGAACTTGATGTTAAGGCTGTGGGAGACCCTTGAGTCATTACTATGAATTTGTGTTCTCAAATATTTTTTATATATAATTAAAAAATAATTATTCTCAAATAAGGCAAAGTTAATTTCCGTTGCTTGCAAATAAAAGAACCTTAACTAACATAATTATCTTGTGATTTCTTTCTTGTTGTTTAATATATGCCATCTTGTCTGAAATGGGTTATTAGTTTCTTAGAGACAGGAATAATTTCTTCAGTTTATTTTGTATCTGTCCTCTCTACCCAGCTGTGCTTATAAGATAACATAACAGCTAAGCGTTCATTCAGTGTCTGTAATGTGTCAAGCTCTGTGCTCATATAGGTTATCTTACTTAAACTTCACAATAACTCTATGAATAATTGTCCTTGATTGTCTCCATTTTGACAGATGAGGAACCAGAGCCCAGAGAGGTGACATGGCTAATAAATGGTAGAGTGTGGACTCAAACCTAGGCATTCTCATCCTAAAGCCTACGTTCTTTCAGGACTCAGCACTTAGCAGGTAAAGGTACTTGTGTTTTGATTTATTGAAGAGTATTAAGTATGCACAAAATCACCTTCTGGGAAGATCAACTGGCCTTCACCATCCAGGCATGGGTTCCTTAGCATCCCTTCCCTGGGTAGAGAGGTTTCATTCTAGGAACACATGACAAGAAAAAATTCTGAAATATTCTAAATTGAAACTACAGTGGCTGAAGAGTGAGAAAAAGAAAAGTTAGCTTGTTAATGACAATGGACCACCTCTGACAAAAGACAGCTCCCGCTCCTGTATATCTGTGAGGACTGAACCCCAGGAGCCTCTGCTTCTTGTTTACACATGAGCTTTATTGACTCTGCTGCCTATCCCACAACCAGCTCCACTTCACCTTCTCCCATCCCCTTTGTCTATAGCTAATGTAAATTCTTTGAGAGGGGCTTATACCTCCCCCGACCTCCACTTGATGCATAAGAATGCTTGCAAAACTCTGGATGAAGGACATGCACATGTTGTGTTTTTCTGCGTAGGCTCCAAGCCCCAAAACCGATCTTTTTTTGCTAGCAGTGGCCTAATAAACCCTTTCTTTTAAAAAGACTTTAAGCCATGGAAGTTAAGATTTTTGTTTGTTTGTTTAACACTTACTATCAGTGACAAGTTAGGTGGTGTGATGTACAGACTGCAGAAAAGCGTTACTGCTCAGAAAGTGTTCCTTACCCTGTCAGGGCCAGACATGAAAAAATGGATCACATTTTGGGTTAACATTCTCGTTAAGATGTAAATAAGTTATACAAATGTAAGTATGTATGTGCTTAAAAACAAAATTCAATCAAGTAAATTTGAAGATCGAATTGGCTTTATTAAATGATTCATGAACCAGACAGCATCCCCATCTAGCAACTAGAATGGCTCTCTCAGAGGCTGTACAAAATGGAAAGTTTTTATAGGCAAAAGGGCGGAGAAAGGGAGCTATTGACAAAAGAAAATGAAGGATCACTTTTGGGTCAAGACATCTTTTTTAGGGGGAAGAGAACTGGAACGGATTTTCTCATGTAGATTGCCTGTGGGGGACTGAGAGAGTCCATGTGACAGATCACCTTTTTGTGCTTGAGCAGAAAATTTCAGACTGGTTGATTAAGATTATGTTTCTGGGAGAGGCTGAAACAGCACTTAGATCAGGTATTACATCTAGGTTTGATATCCTGGGCTTTTCGTACGAACGACGCCATTTTGGGCCTGTGGTTTTCTCTTTGACAGACTCTAGTTTGAGGAAAGAATAGACATTCATTGTATCAGCCATATGGAGCTAAAACAGATGAGAAACCTGTATGGAGAAGTTGCCTGGTATGATGGGGAAGAACACTGTGGTAAAATACATTGATGGTTCCAATTCCTTATTCCTTCCTATACAGATACTCTTTGCTATGAAATTTTGCAGTGCCTTCCATGGGTAGGGTGCTCTTCCCTGTCCCTTAACTATGAGTTCAGCCAAAGGACTTTATTTGGCTAGTAGAGTGAAGTGCAAATGAGGCTGTGCCTGTTCTGAGCCCAGCAAGAGGCTTTGCATGTATCGTCTTGCGTTTTGGTCTTGTTCAGTTACCATGAGAAGAGCATGCCTGCACTAGCCTTCCAGTCCCAGATGCTAACAGATTCAATGGAACAGAGTCACCTTCCACCAAGCTCAGCCTAAATCAGCTGACTGTCATCTAACCTGCAGACACATGACAGTAAATGATTCCGGTTTTAAGCCACTGACTTTTGGGGCAGTATTTTGTGGCTATGGCTAATTGATATAAGCACCAGACTTACAGAACAGACCTTAGTTTGAATTCTGGCTCTTTTACTGACTGGCTATGTGCCCAAGGACAAAGCACTTAGACTTTCTGAGCCTCAGTTTCCTCATTAGTAAAGTGGGCATGATTATACTTATCTTTTAAGGCTGCCAAGAGAAATATCAATGATACATGTAAAGATCTTCATAAATATATAACAGATGGATGCTTTTTCTTTATTACTGAAGATAATTGATTCTCTCTAAAATACTTATTTTTTTTCTTCCTTTGTACATCAGAGGGTTCTGATTTAAAATTCCACATTGTCTCAACTGTTTCACTCCATGCCAGAGTTTTAACGAGAGAGAACAGTGGACCACAGTGGTGGTGAGAGCAACTGGCCGAATGAAAGACCCTCAAGAGGAATAATGAAACTCAAGTGGTCAAAATCATTACCTCTTCACTTGATTCTGCTCTAGTGTTTGGTTTAATAAGAAACCATTCCCTGATACTTAGGGGGAGAATCTGGAACCATCTTTAGCAACCCAGCTGTTCTTGGCCTCCTGGCCACCCTTGGTGGGTCAATGCCTAGAGATGAACCAAAAGATGAAAGGAGGCATAGAAAGAGCAAATTCCACCAGTTATCTGAATATGATATCTCCCATCCACAAGGGGTCAACATTTAGTGGACTGGAAATGCAAAAATGCCCAACCCTTAGACCCAGACACTCCACCCAGCAATTATCACTCTACCTCTGAGCTTACAACACATTCTGTCTCCCCATTTCATTTGCCAATTAATTATGTGTTGCTCCATGACACTGGCCTGCTACTCTGTAATTATGATCATGTTATTTCAGTGCCTTGCGGCTTTGTTGTAATTTTACTTTTCAGACCTTTTCTTTTATGTTGGGTACTGTTAGAATGGAATATTCCCATGACATAACAGATTTACAGATTTACAGTCAGCTTGTGATAGTTTAATGTCAAGATGTTACAGAACTATCTACCACTGAGAAAAGGGTTCAGACTTAATAATTAATTGGGATTTTCAGATTAAAAAAGTCAAGCAACACATCAAACAGACTTTATATACAGGTATTTGTAAGTATGTAGGGGAATCCTTATTACCTAATATGCATTATTTGTTCCTTTAAGCATAACAGCTTCACTTGTTAATGCAGAATAGGTTGAAAGATATTGAAACAGGTCTTGTGTTCTAGAAGCTAGTATTTAAGGTTTTGAAAATACGCGTGCGCGCACACACGACGGGGAGGCTTTTTATTTACTGCCATATTACCAATGCCTAGAATAGTTACCAACACGTAGTAGGCAAATATGTACTCAAATATTTCTTGAATGCTTACTACTTGTCAGTGTTCTAGGCAGTAGGGATACCACATTGAATAAAACAGAAATCTATGTTTTCATGGAGTTTATATTGTACAAATGGGAGACAAAAAAAAAGAAAGATATAAATAAATACAATACTTAGTATATCAGATGGGAGAACTATGGGGGAAATAAAACAGGAATGGGGAATAGGGAATGCTGGGGTTAAGTGGAAGAGTCAGTATTTTAAACTGGGTAGTCAAGGAAGACCTTAAGGATAGATGACTTTTTTGTTTGTTTATTTTTATTTTTAAATTACAGTTGACATTGAACATTATTTTACATTAGTTTTAGGTGTACAGCATAGTGGTTAGACATTTATATAGTTTATGCAGTGATTCCCCACAATTAGTCCAGTACCCACCTGGCACTATACACAGTTGTTGCAACATTATTGACTATATTCCCTATGCTGTACTTTACATCCTGTGACTATTTTGTAACTGCCACTTTGGGTTTTTTATACTTTATTTTGACATTCAATATTATTTTATATTTCTTTTAGGTGTACAGCATAGTGGTTAGACACCCATATCATTTAAGAAGTGATCCCTCTGAGCAGTCTAGTACCCACCTGGCACTATGAATAGTTATTCCATATTGTTGACTACATTCCTTATGTTGTACTTTACATCCCCATGACTACTTTGTAACTACCAATTTATACTTCTTAATCCCTTCACCTTTCTCACCCAGCCCCCCACCCCCTTCCCATCTGCCCACCATCAAAATGTTTTCTGTATCTATGAGTTTGTTTCTGTTTTGTCTGTTTATTTTTTTCTTTAGATTCCACATATAACTGAGATCATATGGATTTTTTTCTCTGACTTATTTCACTCAAGATTCAAAGTATACTGAATATTTCACTCAAGATTCAAAGTATAATGGCCTCAAGATTCAAAGTATACACGACTTTTGAAGAGAAACCTAAAGTTGTTGAATGAGCCCTGATTGTACCTGGCAGAAGAGAGTTCTAGGCAGAGGAAGCAGTCAGTGTACCAGCTTTGTGTGTTGGAGGAACATCAGGAAGGCCAGTAAGAATACAGTGGAGTAAACTAGGGAGACAGTGGAAGAGGATAGATTTAGAAAGATGGCAATGATTAGACCACGCAGGGACTTAGTGACCATTGTAATAATCAGGTTTTTACTCTGAGGGAGACAGAGAGCCAATGGGGTATTTTGAACAAATAAATAATGTGTTTGGAATTGTATTTTAAAGGGTCATTTCAGCTATTGTGGGAGAAAGGACTATAGGGGGCAAAAGGCAGAAGCAAGGATATCAGTTGGGCTGCTTGTAATAACACAGCAGAGATGGTGGTGGCTGGACATGGATGGTAGCAGTGCAGATGTGAGAAGTGGTCAGATTCTAGATGTGTTCTGAAGGTGGAATAGACAATATTTCATAATAGATTGGATGTAGAGTATAAGAGAAAGAGAGAAGTAAAAAAATGATCTAAGGATTCTTAGTTTGTGCATCAATATGGATGGAGTTGACATTTAACAAGATGGGGAAGACCTTAGAAGGAAAAGATCTGGGGGAAATATCAAGAGTTGGGTTTTGTACAAGGTAAGTTTCAGATTAGTCATCCAAGGGAGGATGTTAAGCAGGTTGCTAGATAAGTGTCTGGAATTCAGAGGAAATATTCAGACTAGAGATACAAATCTGCGGGTCATTAGCAAACCACTGGAATTTAAAAATGTGGGACTGGATTCGATCACAGGTGCATGATAAATATTTGATAGGTAATAAATATACACTATCTCTTCTGTTAGAACACATTTTCTGAAAAAATAGCTTATATGCTAATAGGGGAACGATGTCAACATAATGTGGAAGTTGTGTTGGAGTATAATTATAATCTTCAACATGAGAGGAAAAAGGACTTAATTTGGCTGCTGCAGAGTCAGCAGCCTTTTTAACTTTATTTTCAGAAAATTAAAAGTGAGGGTCTGCACCCAGGGCTTCCTCTCCAAGGAGGTACACCTCCAGCCTTGCATGGTTTTTGCTTCTGACAGATTGCACTTCCTCCTCTGCCCACATTAATGGTAGCCTCACTGTCTTAGAGCTTCACTTTCATTTGCATCGTCTCAGCTCTATCAATCCAGAATTTCCTCTCTATTGGTTTCTTGCATTTTTAATATCCCCTGAGACAGCCTCTAGCCATACCAAGCTGTGTGTCTGAACTGTCCAAGTTATCACCTGAGATATTGTGCTAATGCTCTGCTAATAAAGTTACAGAAGTTTTGAGTGATTTGCCCCTAACTTTGTTTTTTCTATAAGCCTTGTTAATTTTAGTGTGTTATTCTGCAAAATGGGAGATTTTTCAGGGAAAGCTTGCACACATATAGTTGACATGTTACTTTTGTCCACGTCTTCCCTAGCATCTTTTCCTTTAGGAACTGTACCTTCCTCATCAGGTAAGGCTATCAATCTATCAATCCCACCCCCAACCCCCAAACAAACAGGGATGGGCACATGACTCAGGATGGCCAATCAGAATATACTATCTACTTGGCCATGGTGATTGTTTCAGGGATGGACAGACACATGATCTAAGCAGAGCTTATCCCTGGTGCTTTGCTGGAGCTATAAGGAAGAACTCTCTTAACTCTGGAGCTGTCTTAGACACTATCTGCCTAAAGAATGATGCCATCACAAGAGAAAAGAGACACAAATTAAGAATCTAAAGTAAATTATTCATGTTCTGAGGATTTCTCCCATTATTCTTTTCCTGGAAACTGTCTTTTTTTAAGATTCAGTTATTTTATGTTGAAATGTTTCATGACCATCTCTACCTCCTCCATGAAGGGCCGTGAGCTCCCTTCTCATTCCCACAGCACCTTGTACACTTCCCTGCAGCAACCTTGTTGCATGACTTCGTTTATAGTCTGTTCCTCTCCTTCCCCCACCTTTTGGTGTATTCTTGATGGTAGTGACTTTGCCTTATTCATCTCTATAAACCCAGTATCTAACACAATGCCCAGTACATAGTAGGTGCACAGTAAATGTGAGTTGAATGAATGGGTGAAGATATGATTCTAGTGATACTTATGATCACCTTGCATGAAAAGACACATTGTCTTGGATACATACACATGGACACAAACTCACTCTGAGGAATGTAGGATTTTTGATAGATAAAGATTTTGATCCAAATATTTAACAGCTTTAAACAAAAAAGCAGCGAAAGCATTTAATTGACACTAAACTTGAAAATAAGATAGCAAGAGAGAATGCAGAGTAGGGGAGGCTTTAGAAAAAGAGATGTTGGAAAAGAAACATGACCTTATAGACTTAGAGGATAGAGGTAGAGAAACTGAGGAGTGATATTATTCAGGAAAGTAGGTATAAGTAAGGAAGATGGGAAAAGATGGAAAGTTTAGAGGTGGAGGTGGGAGGCAGTGGTAGGAAGGCTCTGGATGTTGGATCTTGCAGCTTTCAATTAAGATTAATTTGCTACTGGGTGTCAGGACTTGTGCTGGGTTATTGGGACATTGAAATGAATGTCATAGTCCCTGCCCATCCCGGGAGAGGTCTAGGTTTATTATGGTGGTCAAAAAGCAACGGGATGATGAGGGATGTGTTTTGGGGGTAGATTGCCCACTTTTCTGAATAGACAGTGACCTTCCATTCCTTACCCAAGTTGTAGGAAGTATGGCAGCTGAAATACTGTCCTCAAGTTGGGAAAATTCTCTACTCTCTCCCCATTTTTGTTTCTTTCTCTCTGAACTGTATAATCCCTCACTCTTGCTAAGTCTAATGGGATTCATATTGTACATGCTCTTCCTGCCAGTTGACACAATGGAGGCAGGACCCAGATCTCATAACATCTGTCCCATCTCCACCCCCAGCAGAACAAGATAACCTCTACCAGAAAAAATGTCAGGCCCCAAGACAGAATCCCCAATCCTTATTTGCTGGAGATAGGGTGTCATGCGGGGTCTCTGGTCCCGCTCCCCACATAAGAAGGCAGGTCATGGTGAGGCCAAAAAGGAACACCCACGGAGCTATAGATAGGGGAGTCATATCACTATAGTCTCACTGGCGACTGGGTTGGAGACATAGGAGGCAGGAGCCACACTATCCACAACCCTCTGTCCACTTGTCGCTGCCAAACAATCTCACTTGCTGGTAATCCGCTTCTCTGCAATCCGCAATCCACACTCCACCCCTTGCCAGCTTAGCCATGGCAGTTATATCGGTGGCTAATGGCTAACCGGTAACAGCTAATGGCCAACTAGTCACAGCTGATGGCCATCTACTACTCAAGCCAGCACCTTTCCACATGAGGCCAAGAGCCTGGAAGCTGCTCTCTGGGGCTCTGTCCCGACATAGGGTATTACTTCTTCTAGAAGTCCCGGCACTCTACATGCCTTGACTTTCCTAAGAAAGTTTGGGTAGGGCCTCAGCTGCTCTTCCCAATCAGAGTCAAAATAGGAGGGTGCCCCCTGGTACCACGGTCCCATCAATCCCGCTGCACTTTCCCAGGACCCTGGAAGATCTCAGGGGAGCGATTCATAGTCACCTCTACTCCAAGAAGGTGGGAGTAATTTGTGCATTGGCTGTGGTGGGCAGTAGGAGGACACTGGGCATAAACACCGACTGTGGGAGGGTGTGGGCACTGTCAAATCCAACTGGCAGGTGGAAAGTGTGTCAGATGGATAGCCCTGGGGGCAAGAAGTCTCTGCAAGGTAAGGGTCCCAAGAAAGGGGAGACCTATCGAAAAGGATACACCTGAGATCTTTCTGGGCTAGGTGGGTTCTGACATCACCACAAGGGGGAGTTCAAGGGTGGCAGGGTTGGGGGGCAGTGCATCCTGGAGCAGGCTGGCAGAACCTGAGGGAGGGCCTTGGTGATGCTTGTCCAGATGGCATTCTGAAGATGTTTTGAGTTCAAATGGGCAGCCCAGGGGCAGCGGGTCCTGGGGTGGCGGGGGACAGAGGACAGGAGAGCTCCACGACGAAGGCATTGGTTGTCTGGAGGGGCGGGCTGTGCTTGGTGCGGCTCTTGCTGGGTGGGCTCTGGCGCCGCCGCCTGGGGGCGTCGGGCAGAGAACCCGGTTGATAGGGGCGGCTGGAGACCGCCTCCCAGCGCGGCCCTGTACCTGCGCGGGGCGGGGAGGGAGAGGGGCGCACTGCGCGAGAGGCGGTTGCCGAGCGCGTGAGTCAGTCCGCTCCCCTGGGTTAGGAGCGGGACTTCGCCTCCCGCCTGGGTCCGCATTTCATCTCCAGCTTCAGCGAGTCACCTACGAATACTGGCCCCCTCCGGAGGCTGGACCAACCGCTTTTCCGTCTGGGTAAGTTTCTCGTCTTTGGATGCCTCGTGCCTGGGTGATTCGGCGGGAGGAGGGTCTCCCAGTCTGTGTCTCTGCCTGCCTTTGCTTCCTCTCTCTGGTTCTCTCCATTGGAGACAGAAAGTTAGATTTTTAAAACGCAACAGAGAATATCAAATCTATACTCGGACCCCAAACAAGCCAAACTCTGGGGCCATATTCTTAATTTCCCGGGTACCTTCAAATGTCCGGATGCGGCGTTTATGGGGCTAGGAATGTTTGATTTGTTTGGTGTGTTTCCTTCCCCCCCCCACTTTCTTCCTGGGTGATTCTTAGAGATTGGGGGTTGGGGGGAGCTAGAGGGCTGGGCTGGAACCCTTTGCCAGGGCGGTGTCCTCATTCTCGGCGAGGTGGCAGATGTTTTACTGTAGCCTGAGTTGGGATCTTGGACCAACCCTCCTCAGACCAGGACATGCCAGAGCTGTATATCAATCTCGTCATCACTGACTGAATCAAAATGTTCTAGAGGCACAATTAATGTGAATGTCATGATAATGTTGTTTGAAATAATTCATTGAACTCTGTTGGATATTTTTAATGTATTCCAGGAAAATTTTAGATTAGTGCTGGTTTTATTTTCTCTATTTTCAGAGGTGCTTCCAAAACTATTATTTTCCTTGCAAGAAAATCAATCAGGACCTATTCTATTTCTTGTAAGGACTTAATAATACAAAGCTACATGTTAGTTTTCCTTTTCCTCTACCAGTTTGTGTGCGCATGTGTGTGCATGTGTGTAGCGTGCACGTCCACTAACTGCTTTTAGAAAAATCAATGTGAGGAAGATGAGTCCCCCTGTCTACCACCTAAGCACAAGTGTTTCCGTAACTATTAAAGAGGTACTAATTATTGCTGTCGTTTTTGCTTATAAGTAGCAGAGGAGAGAACCTCCTAGAATGCCTGCATTTGTGGCTAATGTTGACGACTGATTGCTTTATCATCAGTATTGTTTGGTTTGCTGCAGCGTTAACAGGTGGTCTTAATTTACAGCACAGTTCTTTTGCTTTGGCAAATATCCTTGCTGATATGGGAGGGCAGTACTCCCCCGCTTCCCCCTCCCGACCATGTCTTTATCCCGCTTTGTGGGTGAGAGGAAGATGGGTGGGGGAAGCTTTCCTGGCAGTTGATTGAGTCGCCTATCATAAATTGCTCTTTCCTGAATTGTTATTTGGTTTATGGTCTGTGATTATAGAAAAGACCTTCCTCCCACCCCCCGGGAAGAAAATTAATAAAACCTGACATGTTCAGTTTGATCACAGGGATAACTTTTTAGAGTTGCGTGGAAGCTTCCATGATTCTCTTTTCCAAAGCTCTTTGCAGGGAGCACCCCAAACTGAGTTAGGTTTCCCACCTCTCTGGTAACACGACTCTGCATATTTCCGCGCTTACTGTCTTATGATTCTTGGGTTACATACCAGTCTCGCTCAAGATAGTAAAATTTCTTGAAAGGCAGAAGTAATGTCTTACTTGTTTTCGTATCTCCGGAGCCTACTAACGTGGGTCTGTTGAATGAAGGAATAAATGAATTCAGCAGTCCAGATTTCTTGAACACCATCTACGCATGCTTTTTCTTCACTCTTAGAAGATAATCCTAATTACGAGACTCTCAATGTGTATCAGAGTACACTGTGTTGTAACTAAATGAGAGTTTGACATATATGGAATATATCTACAGAGGGGGGTGCCAAAAAAATGTGTACACCTTATAAAAAAGGAAAAAAGGTATTAAAATTGTAATATTCAATATATACTGATGACAAAAGATGAATACAAGTCATGTTTGACTTCTGTAGTTACAAGAGGTGCTCAAAGTGGTTACCATTAGTGTAATTTTAATAGTTTTTTCCTTTTTTGAAGTGTGTATATATATTTTTTGCATCCTCTGCATATATTAAATGTGACTTTTTTTCTTCTTTTTTTGTGTGTGCATGCAATAGAGAAGCCAACTAAAAGTGGCTTTAAATAGAGAAGCCTGACAGCAGAGGAGCACTGGAGTTAGTTCAGTGGCCCAGCAATGTCGGAGTTCTGAGTCAGTGCTTTACCCTCCTGGTTTCAAGATGGCTGGAACAGCTTAGACATTACATTCTTATTCCATGTTCAAAGGCAGGAAATGGGGTTGAAAGGTGTAGAATAATTTTCCTCATGTAACTTTCTCTTATCAGAGAAGAAATATCTTTCCCCAAAGTTCCTCAACAGACTCTCCCTTGTATCTCATTGGCCAGAGCTGGGCCACATATGTTGCAGTCCTCAGTGGCAAGGGGGTGGGGTGGGAAAGTGAGTTTCTGGCTTTTCAGCTTCTACTGTAGAAAGGAGGCCAGGGAGGAGGGCTCAGAGATGGCTAATCAGCAAGTCTGTTAGACTGTTGTGAAAATGGTTCTATTTTAACCTGTGACTGTATTAATGAATGGTCCAAGTAAAATTAAATATTGTAGCAAAAACACATTCAGAACAGGGTCCCGCTGCAAGGTGTGTGGCATTTTAAGGGTGCTAAATCACTTCTGTAGAGTGTGTTGACTTTTAGAGACTGCAGGTAAAAAAAACAAAATATATATACACACACACACACACACACACACATATATTATATATATACACATATATATGTGAAATATATGTACATATATTATATGTAATATGTTATATGTGATATATAATATGTTATATATAATATATATTGTATATATGTATACGTAATATTACCATGCCAAATAGGATCCGGCTGCTTGTACGCTAGTTCAAAAATCAGGAGACAAGATTGGTGGAAAGAAAAGCAGGTTTATTTCAAAATGCCAGCATTAAGGGAAGACAGTGGACACCTTGTCATAAAGACTGCCTTCCGGCTCTTAATACTGCCAAAGGTTTTAAGCGCACGTAAGGAGAGGGCAGAACAAAGGAAAGTTGGTCAGGCAGTTCCTGGGGAAAAAAGGCACTACCTAGAGGCTGGTTTGTTTCAGGGATAGGAGTGGATCTAATGCCGATGTAAAAACTTCTTTCAAGTCAGAGTCTTGGAGGTTTCCTTGAGGAACCAGGGTCATTGAGCCTGGTATGCATAAGGCCTGGAGTAAACAGAACCATTGAAACTGGTATGCATAGTAAATGTATGGCAAACAGTTGTTAAGGATTGGCAGGAGGGAAGGGCAGCAAAGAAAAAAAAAACTTTCAAAAAGTCTCAAGTCAAACTACAATGTTAAATCAAATTACACTAGAGGTTTAAATCTCAAAATAGAAGATACAGTGCCACCCTTACAGTAATGTATATATCAATTATATTAAATATGGGTCAAATCGTCCAGTTCCTGGAACAGAATACACATTCAATAAGTAGTTATCCTGTGAGTAGACTACAGGAATACCTTGGAGATATTGTGGGTTCAATTCCAGACCATCTCAGGAAAGCGAGTATTACAATAAAGTGAATCATAATCATTTTGCTGGTGGAGGGTTTTGCCTTCAATTTGTAAAAACTGCAACATCTGTGAAGCTCAGTAAAGTGAGGCTCAATAAAGCAAGGTATGCCTGTATTGAGTTTGGGAGCTTCACAACTACACAGGGACAAGTGAAAGAGTTTAGAAAAAACACATTACTGGTTTGGCACCTATGCCCTGAAATGCTGGTTTACACAACCTTAGAGTCTTTCATTTGGATCCGAGGAACCTGGAGGGCAACTTAACAGGAGGGACAAGAACATAAGCAGAGGTAGTGGGTACTGACAGTTTAGGTCAACAGATTTTCTTTAGGGGCTTTCTCTATACGCGTACTGTGGAAACCGTACTACAAAAAATGTTCAAGATGCTACCTAGTGTGTACACACACACACACACACACACACACATACGATGCATGAAACGAAGAGAGCATATATTACTGCCAACTTTCTTGAGTCTCCTTCCTGGTATGAGTTCCTGAAAACTACACAAGGTTTGGGGACATAATGATAGGAGATCAGTGGTTCTCAAACTGTGTTGCACTTTACAGATCACCTGGAGAGCTTTTTAAAAATCCATATATGTATGGGCTGATTCCCCAGACTACTTAAACTAGGAACCTCTGGGAATGGGACCCAGGTATCAGGATTTTTAAAACTCCCCAGACGATTCCAATATGCACCTGAGTTTGGGAACTGTATTAGTTTGCTCAGGCTGTCATAACAAAGTACCACAGACTAGGTGACTTAAATAACAGAAATTGATTTTTCTCACAGTTCTGGATGCTAGAAGTCCAAGATCAAGGTGTCAGCAGGGTTGGCTTATTCTGACTGCTCTTTCCTTGGCTTGTACATGGTTGCCTTCTCGCTGTTTTCACATGGTCTTTTGTCTGTGTCCTGCATAGTTTTGTCTCATGAGGACACCAGCTGTGTTGGATTAGGGCCCAGCCATATGACTTTGCCTTAATAACTTTGCCTTAATTACCACTATAAATGCCCTATCGCCAAGTATAGTCAAATTCTGAGGTACTTGGGGTTAGAATTTCAACATATGAATTTGGGGAGGGGACACAATTCAGCCCATAACAGGAACCACTGGACAAGTACAGTACTTCTCAAACTTTACTGTGCATCCAAGTCACCTGAATACCTTTTCGTAATTCAGATTCTCCATTCAGTAAGTTTGAATGGGGCATGAGATTCTGTAGTTCTAACAAACTCCAGGTAATGTGAGTGCTGCTAGTCCATAGATAATACTTTAAGTAGCGTGGTTCTGTCTAGATCTGTGGTCCTGAAGCTCTAGCAGGCATTAGAATCACCTGGAAAGCTTGTTAAAAATAAATTGTTGGGTCCTGTCCTCAGAATGTCTGATTCAGTGGATTTGGAATAGGGCCCAAGAATTTGCATTTCTAACAAGTCCCCGGGTGATAGTGATGCTGTTGGTCTAGGGACAGTACTTTGTGAACCGCATCCCTGACATTTTGACACTGGTGTTGGGTGAGTCTAGTTCATTACATATACCATTGTATGTGAAGTTTATCTGCACTATTTGCTATAGTAATTGCCGATCATGTTGCCAAGCTTAATTTTTCTGCTCACAGGACAAAGGATGAGGAAATGGGAGAAAGCTGCGTTGAGATCTCTTTTACTCTCTTACACAAATTGATGTGAATGAATATGGAGCCTAGATGTCAGCCCATTTGTCTCTATTCATGTTTCTTCTACAATCGCAAAGTTAAATTGTAGCTTGTAGCTGAAAGACGATTTTAAGAGACTAGTTGCTTGCTTCCCATATGTGAATTGTTTTTGAAGGATTAACTTGTCGAGATTGTACAATCTCAAATATCTCAAAACACATTAAATTAATCATGTTTTTATTTCTGTATGAGACCAACAGTGAGCTACATCAAACAATATTCGCTCCAAAATAACTGGAGATAGGAAAATAGTTGGCCTGCTATTTGAGAGTTAAATTAGTAAAATTCACATTCTGTGGATGTTGTTATTCATGGGAGTAAAACAAGAGACGGCCTGTAAATGTGAGACTAAATGGTTTAGAATCATCCAAAACTTTAAGCTAGTGAACTGGGTATAATCTCAAGAATTGATTTGTATTTTATAAAATATAAATCTATCAAAAATAATAATAGATATTTTTTTTGTTTGGCTGTGGTGTGCTGGTCACTACTATAGTAAGTACCTCATTTAATCCTTGTAACAAACCTATAATATACCAGGTGTATCAGCTATCTATTGCCATAATAATGCTGCATAACAACCAGCCACAGAGTCTCAGCATATGACAGTACGCATTTATTACTCATGTATCTAGGGTCAGCTAGGGGTTGGCTAGAATGCATTGCTGATCTTGGCTGGGATTGCTCACATATTTTGGTGTTAACCTGGATATCGACTGATCTAGGTGAGCCATGGAGTAACTGGTATGCAACAGCAGGCAAACCAAGTCATGTTCTGCAGTATCAGAGGATGTAAAAGAGAACAAAGGCCTAGAGTCATGACTGTCATACCATCACTTCCACCTTATTTTGTCCAAAGCAAGCCACATGGTCATACCAAGTCAGAGTGGGAGGGCCCTATAACATTATATGGCAAAAGGCATGGATGCACCAAGGGGTGAAGAATAGGGGCCATTTTTTGCAATCTGTCATGTAGGAAAAAAGAAGGTTGAGAGACATTAAGTAACTTGTTCAGATCACAGTACTTAGGAGAGATGAAGTCAAGACTCAAAAGCAACTTTGATGCCAAAGCTTAACACGTTTTCCTTTGTACCATATGATTTTTCTACTTTTTATTGTACCTTGTTTAGAGAATAACTATGTCAACAAAAGGTATATGGTCAGCCTGGAGGATAAAAAATTGTCTTTGTATATTAAGTCATAATTGAGATTTTATACATACACGTGTATATATACATTATTATGTTATACTTTTCTATTTGCTCAATTTAAAACATTTTGTTTTTAATTTTTATTAATGTTCTCTATTGTGTCTATATGAAACAACTGAAATGTTTCCGTTTTAAACTTAAAAATGGATTC
This sequence comes from Rhinolophus ferrumequinum, assembly GCF_004115265.2. Classification (NCBI taxonomy): domain Eukaryota; kingdom Metazoa; phylum Chordata; class Mammalia; order Chiroptera; family Rhinolophidae; genus Rhinolophus; species Rhinolophus ferrumequinum. The sequence continues at coordinate 95,620,824 of NC_046284.1, read as the reverse complement.
AACCTGTAATCCAATAAATCTTTTAAACAAAGATAAAAGCAGATTTCTTGCAGCCCCATTTTCTCTGGGGCTGTTATCAAAAGAATGGGTCCTGCTTAAGTACTACCCTCACTTAGGACTTTTCCAAAGTTATGCTAGATGTATAGGACCTCTATTCAGAATGTATTTGCCAATGCCGTAAGTGTTTACCCTTAAGGTTTTCGTACGTTTTCCACATTCCTGGTGAACTTTCCAGCAATTGGTAGTGCACCTCCCAGCACTGCCCAGGGGACAGGTTACCTGTCACTTTTCCAGCCTGATCATATGACCCACCACATTAGACAAGCTCAGTTGTAGAGATGGATGCGCTAGGCTGTTACAGCCCAATTCCATTAAACATTTGAATTGTGTAACGAATTCTGTTTCTCCTGATTTCATGCTCAGCAATCAGCCTTATGATTTCCCATGTTCATTGCCTTCTGGGAGAGAACAACCTGGTCAGGTTGTCTGGTCTGCCCAGAAGTTATATTTCTCATTGTCAATGGCTAAGCTACTACTCTGGCCCTAAACACTTTAGAGTGTTGTGAATGTGAGTCAGCATGCAGCACCTTCAAGCCTAATAAATGCAGAGACACTGATAAGATCAGTTATCTGAGGTTGTACTGCTCAATGCTAGGCCTGGTGATGATGAGTCACCAAAGTGAATTAATGTTAGCTAGCATTTATTAATCATTTTCTGCATACCAGGCACTGTGCAGTTTTATTTACATGATCTCATTTAGTCCTCATAACAACTTTGTAAGATAGTACTTTTATCTCCATTTTACAGATAGGAAGACTGAGGTATAGATTAAAAACTTGCTCCCAATCAAATAGCTACTTGGGCAGAGACTTCTAGTTGCCACCCAGTATCCTTTTTCACCTTTTCCCTTTAGTGACAGAATTCAGTTTTATTCGGGTGGCGATTCATCCAGTGAACAGTCTGTTACCCAGCATCTCTTACATCCAGGTATGATCTGTCGTGCGGGAGACCCTGCTCGCTGCGCCATTTGTCATGCGAGGTGACCTGCGGGGTCTCTAGTCCCGCTCCCCACATAAGAACGCAGGATATGGCTAGGCCAAAAAGGAGCCATAGGTAGGGGAGTCATACCCCTATAGTCTCACTGGCGGCACTATAGTCTCACTGGAGGCTGGAGTCACACGACCTGCAACCTGCTGTCCGCTTCTCTGCCTGCCAACCAACCGACTCACTCGACTGACTCCTCCCGACTCACTAACTCATCAGCACAGCCGCGACAGTTATATCAGGGGCTAATTGGCTAACTGGTTACAGCTGACAGCCAATTAGCCACAGCTGATGACCATCTACTACCCGAGCCAGCACCTTTCCACATGAGGCTAAGAGCCTGGAAACTGCTCTCTGAGACTCTGTCCCCACAGATCCTATGACTGAGTTCTGCCAGTGAAAGATAATTGTTGTATTGTATGGGACTTCTAGAAAGCCTGCTTCGAGAGTTGACTTGGCTGGAAGGAGGGCCCTTTTGTAACTCCTGGTTCCTCCAGCTGCTAGCCTGGAATGGAGGCATGATGCCCTTGGACTATGGAGTGACCTCTTGGATGTACAGCAGCATTGACATTGTTAGAACAGAAAGGTAGAAGAAGGGATTTGGGTCTGTGATGACACCATAGAGCTACTGTGCCAGTTTCATTCCAGAGATCTTTACTGCTTCCTGAACATAATAGTGTTCTCTTAGAAGAGAAGAAAGGTAGGGATGGCTATTGGGTAGCCAGTGGACAGTGTTTGCACTCTGCGTGCCAAGTGCCTAATATTTGAACTGTGATAGATGTGTGCTTGAGTTCTAACTCTGCCACTTACTGGCTATGTGTTTTGGGCACATACTGTGCATCCCTGTACATCCTTTCACCCACATTTTAGTCAAGTCATTGATCCAGTAACCAGTTTCAGGTGGGTATAACTGGATAGTACCTTGCCTTAGCCTTGCATTGAATATTTCACTTTCCACCCCAGGACTTTTTTGATGTTTCAACACAGAAGCCTGTTGGAACCTCCTGGAACCTCCTGGCACCCACACATGTGTGTTATGGAATGTGAGAGAGTTAACGGCCCAAGAGTCCATCCTTGACTAATGTGGGGTGGGAGCCAGGGATACAGGTTCCTCTTTTCCATCCTTGGCCACATAATTCTGAACTGCATTTTAGTATTATTTCCTTCTGAGAGGTTCTCAGAGGGTCTACGCGTGATTCAGCCCGTTGCCTAAAGTTGTGGCCAACCTAAAAATATACTCTGTATTGATTTATTGATTTTTCTTCTTTTCCTATTCCCTTTCCTCAATTCATTAATTCTATTCCTTGGAATCAATCCTCCCCACCTCCGCGCGCGCGCACACACACACACACACACAAATATATATATATATAAAAACTGCTTGCACACAAACCCTTTTCCCAGGCTCTGTGTTTAAGGGAGAACTCAGTTTAAGACATTGTGTAACCTTGAATTAAGCTCTATTGGTAAAACTTTGGCACTTGCTGACACTTTATACCCCATATATAGTGAAGCACTTTACTATTTGTAGTGTACACAGATGACAGTACTTTAGGAAATCTGGTCGTATCAAGTATTTGTGTGGACGAGGATCAGTAAGAATTGATATACCTTGTTGATGGGAGTACAAATTTGGGGAAAACATTTTGTAAAAGAAAACGTGGCACTATCCTGTGAAATTGAACATCCACATACCCTATGACCTAGCAGTTTTATCTCTAGATATAACCCTTAGAGAAATTATTCTGCACGAAGACCAGCAACTCTCCTTAGAGGTGTCCTTTGCAACATGGTTCATAATACAAAAATACTGAAATAATCTAATTGTTCATTGATGTGAAAATAGAGAGACTAAAGAATTTGATATTTATTATTTCACAATAAAATAAAATTAGTTAACTGCTGTTATATGCAAGAACATAGATGCATATTAGAAACAAAATATTGAATGAAAAACTGAGCCACCAAAGACTTCATGCAGTTGGGCATAATTTTTCTAGGCCCTGAACCAAACAATACTAAACAATACACTAAGGAATCATACGTACGTGATAAAGTATAAAGCAAGGAAAATCCAGGATTCAGGCTAGTGCTTTCCTCTCATGGGGAGACAGGGATGGGATAAGGTAGGAAGATAACAACAGATGCCCTAGCACTGGTAGTAATGTTCTAGGTCTTGAATTGGGTGATGGGGTCATTGAGGTTCATTTTTTATTATTATTCTTTATAATTTATTTAAATGCAATATAGGTTCTTTTGTACATGTAATATCAGATATTATATAACAATTTTTAAAAGATGAAACCACCATCAACAAAGATGCTGTGCTAATAAAACATGGCTTCGGTGAAAGCCTACTCTAGCCCTCATTCTGAACTAATGGTTCTCAGAGTCAATGTGATGTATTTTTTCCCTTTGAGTTTCCAAGTGTATTGTAATCAATTAAAATGGCAGTGTACAAGGTTCAGTTTTACTTATGACCCTTAAGGGTCATGTCCTCAGTATATTTAGAAAAGAACAGTTTGTTGTGTCCTCTCTGCTACAGTGTCCGTCCACCCGCCTGTGATTCCTGTATGTCCTGAGGCTTCTCCTTCTCTCTGCTATGCACCATCCAGCTGCCATTTTACTGCTAGTCTCAGCGCAGCCCTCATGGGCTACAATCCCTCTTGTTTCTATGCTCTTTGCCTGTATGTGTTTGTACCTGAGCTTGCACACACACACACATTGGGAGGTAGTATAATGGTAGGGAGTAGTGAAGCTATTAAAATGACATTTCTCTTTATAGTTTCAAACCTACTCCTATCTTTCTTTGAAAATGCTACCACACAAAGCTGTAAAATTATACCAGATTTTAAACTCTAGGCCAGGGTTTATAACCTTTAAAATACTTTTGTGCCACAGACCCTTTGATGAAGCCTATGACCTCCTTATCAGAATAGTGGTTTAAATATATAAAATCAAACACACTGGATTACAAAGGAAACAAATTATATTGAAATACAATTATCAGAATATTTAAAAAAAAATTTGTGATATGGTAATATATGTACTTCTTTATTAACTTATTAAATAACAAGATTTTTTAGAAATTTATTGGGGCGACAATTGTTAGTAAAATTACATAGATTTCAGGTGTACAATTCTGTATGACATCATCTATATATCATATTGTGTGTTCACCACCCGGAGTCAGTTCTCCTTCCATCACCATATATTTGATCCCCCTTACCCTCATCTTCTACCCCCCACCCCCTTTACCCTCTGGTAACCACTAAACAATTGTCTGTGTCTATGAGATTTTGTTTCTCATTTGTTTGGCTTATTCTTTTGTTGTTTTTGGTTTATATACCACATATCAGTGAAATCATATGGTTCTCTGCTTTTTCTGTCTGACTTATTTCGCTTAGCATCATACTCTCAAGATCCATCCATGTTGTCGCAAATGTTCCTATATCATCTTTTCTTACAACCGAATAGTATTCCATTGTGTATATATACCACAACTTCTTTATCCATTCATCTATCGAAGGACACTTTGGTTGTTTCCATGTCTTGGCCGCCATAAACAAAGCTGCAATGAACATTGGAGCACACGTGTCTTTATGGATAAATGTTTTCAGATTTTTTGGGTAGATACCCAGGAGAGGGATTGCTGGGTCATATGGTAATTCTATTCGTAAGTTTTTGAGGAACCTCCACACTGCCTTCCATAGCGGCTGCACCAGTCTGCATTCCCACCAACAGTGTATGAGGGTTCCTTTTTCTCCACAGCCTCTCCAACACTTGTTATTATTTGTCTTGTTGATGATAGCCATTCTGACTGGGGTGAGGTGATATCTCATTGGGGTTTTTATTTGCATTTCTCTGATGATTAGTGATGTTGAGCATTTTTTCATGTCTATTTGCCATTTAAACAACAACATTTAGTGGTGGGTCTAATGACCACCCAAATTTTAAAGTAGAAATGAGCATCAAGCATATTTCACAATATCTGCAGTAACTGTAATGTGATATAAAAAATAGCTATGATTTCTATTGGTGACAAAGTCACAGGTGCTAAAATACTATTGCAGTTTGTTGCCTACATTCAAATTTGAAGGAAGTGCTAAATTTCAGTTATAGATTAGTAAACATAAGGATGTATTTTTTTTTCCCATCCAAGTTCATGGACCCTTTAAATTCTATCCATATACACTTGGGGTCCATAGTCCCCACCTCCAGAAGCTTGCTCTAAGCAAAACAAAAGAAATTACAACAGATGAAGGAAATAATTTTAAAATGAATACCCAATGTTATCTAAACTACAGTCCATAAGAAAAGCACTTATTTCTCATACTTCATGGGATGCAGGCGTGTGTGGCGGGGCAGGGAGGGCTAGGACATCTCAATTCCCATTCTTACCTCATAGACCTCTTTGTGAGGACCTTACTCTTCAATGCCCTATAGACAAGTCTCCGTACTTCCTTCAGGAAATCCTGTCTCCTCAGAGGAGTAGGTCTTACTTTTGTATTTATCAGTCTCCCTTCTTTCTCTATTCTGTTTTCTCCACTAAGAGCCGTTCACCTTTGGATAACTCTCTAATGACTCCCACATAACAACGCAGGGTGGGCTTTGGCTCCCTGAGTCTCTTCTTTGAGACCTCTCCACTGTGGTAAGTTGTAGTGAGCAGAGCACATTCACCCCTCCTACCTCTCCAGTAAAAACACTTATTCTCAAAGATAACCCAGTCTTAGAACATAAGGAAAAAGAAGCATTTTCCCGACTGCCTCCTAAATTAAAAGGCCGCTCAAGTGTGTAGTGTAGCTTGTATTGTAAAATTATTGTGTAGATCGGGGATAGTTCTTTATTCATCCCACAGCCCCTTCCAAATGGGCTCATTAGTGAGCTATAGACTGTTTTTTTAAAGTGTGTTTTTCCAGGACCCATCAGCTTCAAGTCGAGTAGTTGTTTCGATCTAGTTGTGGAGGGCGCAGCTCACAGTGGCCCATGCAGGGATTGAACCCGCAACCTTGTTGTTAAGAGCACCACGCTCTAACCAACTGAGCTAACCGGCCGCACCTAGACATTTTTTAAGGTCCAAGGTTTTGTTTATTGTGATTCATGAAAGCCCATAAAAAAGCCATCAAAATTATCATGAAAGTTGTAAGCGATAAGCTTTTTGGATTTTTATATGGAAAGGTGTCAAGGTTTCAACTCCATTTCATGAATCAAGAAAACTCATTTAGTATCCACTCGCATTATAGCTTTTGTTCATCTTACTCTTACCACTGACTTTTTTGTGTGTTTTTTTGTTTGTTTTATTGAGGTGATATTCACATAACATAAAATTAACTGTTTTAAGGTGAACAATTCACTGGCATTTAGTATAGTCACAATGTTGTGCAACTGTTACTACCTCTACCTAGTTCCAAAACATTTTCATTACCCCGAAAGGAAATCCCTTAGCCATTAAGCATCACTCCCTTCCTCTCCTCTCCCCCTAAGCCCTTGGCAACCACCAGTGTGCTTATAGAGATAGCTATTCTGGACATTTCATATAAATGGAATTGTACAACATGTGACCTTACTTTTGGCTTCTTCATTTAGGATAATGTTCATCCTCATTGTTCCATTGTATGGATATTCCACATTCTGTTTATCCATTCATCTAGTAATGGACACTTGGTTTGTTCCCACCTTTTGGTTACTGTGAATGCTGCTGCAAACATTTGTATACTAGCAAATGTTTGAACAGTTGTTTTCTTTTTTGGTTTAATTTTTTAAGATTTCTATTAAAATACAGCCAACATATAATATTATATTAGATTCAGGTGTATACCACAGTTGTTCAACATTTATATACCTAAAGAAGTGATCACCATAGTAAGTCCAGTAACCATCTGACACTGTACCACGCTATCACAATACTATTGACTATATTCCCTACGCTGTACATTACATCCCCATGACTTATTTGTTTATATCTGGAAATTTGGACCTCTTATTTCCCTGCACCTTTTTCTCAACCTTTATAATTTTTCAATTACAGTTGACACGCAATATTATATTAATTTCAGGTGTGCAGCATAGCAGTTAGACATTTATACAATTTAAGAAGTGATCCCCTGACTGGTCTAGTACTCACCTGGCACTATACATAGTTAGGACTATATTATTGACTATATTTCCTATGCTATAATTTACATCCCCATGACTATTTTGTAACTACCAATTTGTACTTCTTAATCCTTTCACCTTTTTACCTAGCCATCCATACCCCCTCCCCTCTATCACCCCAACAAACCTAGTACCCATCTGACACCATACATAATTATTACCATATTGTTGGCTATATTCCTTATGCTGTACCCTACATCCCCATGACTACTGGGTAACAACCAATTTGTACTTCTTAATCCCTTCCTCTTTTACACCTACCTACAACTCCCCTCCCATCTGGCAACCATCAAAATGTTCTCTATATCTATGAGTTTGTTTATATTTCGTTTATTTTGTTCTTTAGATTCCACTTATACATGAAATCATATGACATTTGTCTTTCTCTGTGTAACTTACTACACTCAGTACGATGCTCTCGAGGTCCATCCATGTTGTTGCAGATGGCAAGGTTTCATTGTTTTTTTGTGGCTGAGTGATATTCCATTGTATATACGAGGTCTGACAATTAAGTTCGCGAACTTGTTGCAATGATGTTACTAACCTTTTTTGATATCAGAAGGATTATTCATTACGAATTTGTACAAACAGTTAACCAAGTTTACTATTTGGAAGTGCTGAAAAGGTTGCGTGAAAAAGTTAGACGACCTGAACTTTTCGCCAACAATTCATGGTTCTTGCATCACGACAATGCACCAGCTCACACGACACTGTCTGTGAGGGAGGTTTTAGCCAGTAAACAAATAACTGTATTGGAACACCCTCCCTACTCACCTGATGTGGCCCCCAATGACTTCTTTCTTAACCTAAAGAGAAAGGAAATATTGAGAGGAAGACATTTTGATAACATGCAGGACATCAAGGGTAATATGACGACAGCACTGATGGCCATTCCAGAAAAAGAGTTCCAAAAGGGTAGACTAGGCACTGGCATCGGTGCATAGCTTCCCAAGGGGAGTACTTCAAAGGTGACTGTAGCGATATTCAGCAGTGAGATATGTAGCACTTTTTCTAGGATGAGTCTGTGAACTTAATTGTTGGATTTCGTATATATCACCTCTTCTTTATCCATTCATCCATTCAGGGCTACCCAGATTGCCTTCGTATCTTGGCTATTGTAAATAATGCTGCAATGAACATATTGATATACATGATTCCTCGAAGTAGTATTTTGGGATTCTTCGGATACATAACCAAAAGTGGGATTGCTTAGGCTTTATTTGTGTCTTGTTACAGCCTTTGTTTTAAAGTCTACTTTGCCTAGTATAAGTATTGCTATCCCAACTTTTTTGTTTGTTTCCATTTTCATGAACTATCTTTTTTCATCCCTTTACTTTCAGTCTGTGTCTTTCTATCTGACGGGAGTCTCTTGTAGGCAAGACCCTCTCTAAGGGTCTTGTGTTCTTATCCATTCAGCCACCCTTTCGATTGGAGCATTTAAGCCATTTAAATGGAAACTAATTAAAAAAAATTTTTTTTTCATAGGCCAACATTGGCTTCTAAAGATTACTTTCTTTTTCTTCTTCTTTTTTAAAAAAATTTTATTGGGGAATGTTGAGGAACAGTGCGTTTCTCCAGGGCCCATCAGCTACAAGTCATTGTCCTTCAATCTAGTTGTGGAGGGCGCAGCTGAGCTCCAAGTCCAGTTGTTATTTTCAGTCTTTAGTTGCAGGAGGCACAGCTCACCATCCCATGGCGGGAATTGAACCACCAACCTTGTTGACCGCTTGTGCTCTAACCAACTGAGCCATCCGGCCACCCCACCATCATCTCAGTCGCAGCTTGTTGTCTTCAATCTAGTTGTGGAGGGCACAGCTCAGCTCCAAGTCCAGTCGCCGTTTTCAAGCTTTAGTTGCAGGGGACGCAGCCCACCATCCCATGGCGGGAATCGAACTGGCAACCCTGTTGTTCAGAGCTTGTGCTCTAACCAACTGAGCCATCTGGCTGCCCCGGAAACTTGTTGTTGATAAGTATGTAGTTATTGCCATTTTAGTCTATGTTTTATTTTTTCATCTTAAAGAAGTCCCTCTAAGATTCCTTGTAATCCTGGTTTGGTGGTGACGAACTCCTTTAGGATTTTCTTGTCTGGGAAGCTCTTTATCTGTCCTTTCATTTTAAATGATAGCCCGCTGGGTAGAGTAGTTTTGGTTATAGATTCTTGCTTTTCATCACTTTGAATATTTTATGTGAATCCCTTTGGGCCTGCAAAGTTTCTGTTGAGAAATCAGCTGATAATCTTATGGAAGCTCCCATGTAGGTAACTAACTGCTTTTCTCTTGATGCTTTTAAGTTTCTCTCTTTGTCTTTAAACTTTGGCATTTTAATTATGATGTGTCTTGGTTTAGGCCTCCTTGGTTTCATATTGTTTGGGACCCTCTGTGTTTCCTAGACTTGAATATTCATTTCATTCACCAGGTTAGGGAAGTTTTCCATCATTATTTCTTCAAATAGGTTTTCAATTCTTTGCTTCTCCCTTCTCCTTCTGGTTCCTGTATAGTCCAAATGTTGGTATGGTTGATGTCCCAGAGGCCCCTTAAACAGTCCTCATTTGTTTGGATTTTTTGTTTGTTTGTTTTTGCTGTTCTGATTGGGTGTTTTATGCTATCTTACCTTATAAATTGCTGATTTGATCTTCTGCTCTATCTAATCTACTGTTGATTCCCTCTAATGTGTTCTTCATTTCAGTTATTGTAGTCTTTATTTCTTACTGGTTCTTTTTTATGTTTTCTATCTCCATTTTTATGTTTCCTATCTCTTTTTATTTATTATTGGGGAAGGGGAACAGGACTTTATTGGGGAACAGTGTGTACTTCTCGGACTTTTCCAAGTCAAGTTGTTGTCCTTTTAATCTTAGTTGTGGAGGGCACAGCTTAGCTCCTGGTCCAGTTGCCGTTGTTTGCTGCAGGGGGCGCAGCCCACCATCCCTTACAGGAGTCGAGGCGTTGAACCGGCAACCTTGTGGTTGTGAGCCTGCGCTCTAACCAACTGAGCCATCTGGCCACCCGGGAGCTGATCGGCAGCTCATTGACTTCATTCTAGTTGTGGAGGGCGCAGCTCACTGGCCCATTTGGGAATCGAACCAGAAGCCCCGTTGCCTAGAGCTCACGCTCTAACCAACTGAGCCACCCGTCCACCCCTCCTATCTCTTTCATGAAGTTCTCCCTGAGATCACTGAGCATCTTCATAGCCAGTATTTTGAGCTCTGCATCTGGTAGATTGCATCTGGTAGATTGCTTGTCTCCATTTTGTTTAGTTCTTTTTCTGGAGTTTTGTTCTGTTCTTTTGTTTGGAACATGTTTCTTTGTCTCCCCATTTTGGCTGAATCCCTGTGTTTGTTTCTATGTATTAGGTAGGGCTGCTATATCTCCTGGTCTTCGTAGAGTAACCTTATGTAATAGGTGTCCTGTGGCGCCCAGTGGTGCAGTCTCCTTGGTCACCAGAGCCAGGTGCTTGAGGTGTGTCCCTGTGTTGGTTGTGTGTGTCCTCTTGTTGCAGTTGACCCTTGGTTGCTGTTTGCGTGTCAGTGGGAGGGATTGACCCTTGGGCTCATTGGTTGTGAGGACTGCCTGTAACTACCGTTGGGGAGCTGTTATGAAGGGGCTGACCTTATAGAGGCGGATTCGCTTTAGCAGGGTTCTGGTGCCTGCCCAGTTTGCCTTTTGGGTGTGTTGTCTGCAGGTGCAGCTGGGTGGTGCTGTGGCATGGTCTGAAGCTGTCCATTGGGTGTGCCAACCCCGGCGTCTCTTGGGAGGGGACTTGCTGAAGGCCAAGTTCAGCTGCACCCTGTTCCCTGCATGAGGCCACCTGGCATGACCCACAAAGCAATCCACAGGTGGTCACAGCCTGTCCGGTGCTTGGAGGTGCCTCGAGAGGCCAAGCTGTGAACCAAGGCTGGCTGTCGTTAGTGCCAGGCATAGGGCTACTCACTCTGTGGTATGGGACATGCTGAAGTCAGATGTTGCTTCTTTGGATTTTGTGAACCTGGGAGAGACTTTGGGAAATTCTGCAGCATGAGCCAAGGCAGGTGGTTTGTTTGGAAAATGCACTGGAAGCTGCTTGGGTGTGCTGGAAGTTGGGTGGGTTGGGGTCTCAGAATCACTAGTTCAGGGTGAAGGTGTTAGCCACATTGATGGAGACTGAGATATGTTGGCTGCCTGCCTGCGTCTGCAGGCCAGGAGGGGGGAGGGCTCAACAAAGATATGATGGCTTTTGCCAGCACTTCTGTCTGGGAGAAAGCTGCTTCTCCAGTCCTTGCCCTGAAGCCAGATAACTCAGCTTCTCTCTGTATGTCCCTGACACTTTTCAAGATGCTGCCCCAGGGCTGGAGCTCAGAGTAAGTGAGTCCATCAGCAAGTAAGTCCATGTGCGGTCCCTTTAAGAGGAGTGCCTGAGAGTGCAGCTTCCCTCAGTCACAATCTCCGCTGGTTTTCACAACCAGAAATTATGGGGACTTCTCTCTCTGACACTGGGCTGGGGAGCCTGGTGTGTGGCTGGGACCCCTTGCTCCTCTGGGGGGCACCTCCACAGCCAAGATGTCCCTCCTGATTTTTAATGGTCACATACCTGTGTGGGACCTGCCCACTCTGCCTTTCTGTCCCCCTACCACTCTTGAGTGGCTTCTTCTGTATGTCCTTAGTTTTAGGACTTCTGTTCAGCTAGACTTCAGGTTATTCTCAATGATGGTTGTTCTGTAGTTGTATTTTTGATGAAGTCAGAGGATATAAGCACAGCATTTACCTACTCTGCCATTTTCACTGTAGACCTTTTAATGTCAGTTCTCTGAGCTACACAAACACCTGGCTCCAGTTTGAAATTTCTGTTTGTATGAGATAGATTAAGTACTTAGTGTCATTTGTAGCCCCCAGAATACCTACTGATTAACTGAGTTGTTGATGGATTTATTATTTTAACTATTTTTCTAGAATTAATAAATTTTAATAAATTTTATTTTTTGAAACAGTTTTAACTTACAGAAAAATTGTGAAGATAGTAAAGAGAGTTCCCATACATCTACACTGAAATTCCACTATGGTACATTTGTTACAGTTAATGAACCAATATCGATGTGTTATCATTAACTAAACTCCATACTTTATTCAGATATCCTTCATTTTTATCTAATGTCCTTTTTCTGTTCCACAGTCCCATCCAGGATACCACATTATATTTTGTTATCATGTCTTCTCAGCCTCCTCTTGACTATGAAAGTTTCTCAGACTTGTCCTGATTTATGATGAAAGATAAATAATAAAGGGGAGGGCAGAAGCAGACCAAAGGTGGTTAGGTCAGTCATAGAATTCTTAATCACTGTATTTACTTGGAAAGCAATTCATTTTTCTTTTTCAAATTTTTATTGGGGAACAGTGTGTTTTTCCAGGACTTATCAGCTCCAAGTCAAGTCGTCGTTTTTTGTTGTTGTTTTTTTCAATCTAGTTGTGGAGGGCACAGCTCACTGGCCCATGTGGGAATTGAACTGGTGACCTGGGTGTTATGAGTGCTGCGCTCTAACCAACTGAGCCAACCGGCCACCCCACAATTCATTTTTTCAAGGTTTTCTTCTGGTGGAGTTTTGCCACATCTTTGCATTTTAACCCTTGATTATCAAGCAGTGTGGCTATATCAGTCAAGTTTCTTAGTTGAAAACAACCAAACCCTTTCTGCTTAGTTTAAGCAGAAGGGTTTATTTGGAGGTATCAGGTGGTAGGTTGTTTCTGGCCCCAGTTTTCCCTACCTTTGCCCATGCCTTTTGGACACATGACATGGCAGTTTTCCTTACTAAAGAAGAATATTTCTGTGTCCCTTGATTCTGAGGTTGGCCATGAGACTTGCTTTGACCAATGAAATGTTGGTAGACGTGCTGCATGGAGAGGCCTGAAAAGCATTTTGCACATTTATACTTTGTTCCTGCTCCCGTGTCATTTGCAAGAGAACATGCCAAGGCCTGCTGGAGGATGAGACACCTGTGAAGCAGAGCCACGTTATTCCGGTAATTCCAGTTGAAGCTATCCTGGATTGGCTCAGAGCCAGCTGACTCCCAGACATATAGGGGTGAGCTCAATTGCAGCTGACCCCACATACTCAAGCAAGCTCAGCCCCGCCTGCCTGAACCCTGCAGACTCATGAGCTACATAAATGCTTATTTTGTATTTCGCTGAAATTTTGGGTTTGTTACGCAGCATTATTGTGTCCATGAATAACTGATACAGGTAATTTCCAGCATCCTGGGAGGGCCAGAGAGGCTGGTTTGGATGTTACTTGGCCAGGAGAACTGCCAACTCCACCACGGGACATTTCTAGCAGAAACTTCACTCCTGCAGCCTTCTAGTACTCAGCACCTGAGATGCTACAGAGTGGAAATAATGTTCATCAGCTTTTCCAGAGAAACCAAATGTTTCCCCAACTCATTGCATACAAGAATCACCAATATTCCTCACACAGTTTACTTCCTCATTTTAGTCCTCCTGTGGATGCATCTGACTGGTAGGCTCTAAATCACACCTGGAACCTTAGCTGTGGAGGCATCTGGAAGATGTGTTTTTCAGCTTTCTAACCTTTGCAGTACACGAGGACCTGCTGAAAGGGGTTTGGAGTAAGTGCGAATTGGTCATTCCAATACCTACCACAGAGGCATAGACAAAACTTCCTGATTCCCTGATTGTCTGTCATCTCTGCGTAGGAACAATCAAGGTGTTGACGCTCCGAGGACTTGAAACCTTGAGGGGAGGAGCCCTGGACCCTTTAATTGCTCTAGTGCAAACTTGCGAAGGGCAGTCTTAGCTCCAGCAAAGCAGTTTGGTTCGATATTGTTGACTGGAAATACGCCCTGCCTTTTCCTCCTTGGCATCTGGCAGAGTGAGTAGCATGAGAATAACTCCAGGTGAAACAACACTTTAATTACACTGGACACTTCAAGCAAGGAGTTTCATTCCCATTTCACTTTTTCTGTAATGAATGAAAAGCTACAAGCAAAGGTGTATAGAAAAGCATACTTGCACTTATGCTCTTATGTGGGAAAGATATAAAGGAAGAAATACATCTGTGTCTCTGTCCAACCCCTACACTCATGTGTCAATTCCTTTGACCTAAGGACATTAAAAACTCAAAGGGTTATAGCATTAGCCTGATTGATTTTAAGTTCACCCTTCCCCTTTAACCCGACTCCCACCACAAGCTTGAATGGCCATCTGAAGTGTCTGGTCTGAGTCACATGGCAGTTACTGATTGATAGAAGACATTTCCACCAAATGAACAGGCTTTGGGTGTAGGTGTATTTATTTGTAGACTGCCATTTGTAAACTTGGCCATATGAAATCTTTATTAGTTCCTTTTTATCCTCTGAAGACCTTGTTCCCACTGTATATTTACTGAAACGTTTTGGTGACTTTTTTTTGTGTTTTAATTTAATAGGCAAAGCCATTAAATTAATAGGCTGTTACTAATACTGCAAACACTGAAAAAGATTGCATTTGTGCAGTATTTTAAGCAGTGAATTTTAGTTTATCTGGGTAAAAAATTAAGTATTCATCTGTCTAGCTAATATCTGGATCCTTGACTGGTTACCAGTAAAAGTAGGAGCAAACCCATCTGAATATATATGTATGTATGTGTGTCAGAACAGCATATAGTCTGTAAACATTCCCAACTGTGGCAACGTGACCAAAACATTTACTTGGTAGATCAAAAGATATTCTCATATTGCCAATACACTACTTGGCCCATATAACTTTGTACATTGTTATTTGGTTTAATATCTCTTGTGTGTTGATGGAAAATCTAAATAGAGAATAATAACCCACTCAGCTAACCAGGAGTTTGTGGTAGCCACTAATTATTATTGTTATTTTTCTTGTATATTACCAAAAATTTCCTTGCAACTTTCCAAGTAAATGTCCTTGTATGTTACCAAAATTACTTGTTATAAGGTCTGAAACTTCACAAAGGTGCCAGACTTGAATTAAGACTTGTGCCAGGGAAAACTTACCTGTACAGATCAGCCCCCACCTAACACCTCTCACTGCGTGTCCCACTACTTCCCTCCCTATAGAATCTTCTCCTCCAGCTAACTGGTATACTCATTGGTCACTAGTGATATCATATACATTTCTATCTTTGTCTATACCTTTTGCCCTGCCGAGAGGACCTCCCTGGCACCGTCTGTGCATCTGTGACCTACCACATAAGGCCTGGCCTAGCTGAGGCCAAGGTAAAGTTTAACTCTAAACCCAGAATTCTCCTGGTTTGCTCAGCTTTTGTCCACTGCTCCCTCCAAGATGCCTACTTATAGCTAAAAGTTTAGTCTCTAGAGAATACAGATAGACTGACTTGTAATTCTGTATATCATCAGCCCCTACTTTACTGCCATACAGATACAGTCAGTCTTCAGCTGCTGGGATATGGTTCCAGGGACCTCCAGCACAAAGCTAAAGTTTGGGCAGCAAAATTCCTTGCATTTCATTAGAGTTTCCTGCACTGATATTTCTGACGTCTGACTTCACTCTTACCGATAAAAGGGTCACATAATCCCTTTGTTACAGTCACATGATTCCATTCTTGCTTCTCTCCAGTAATGGAGAAGGAAGGTCTTTTGTCCCACATGCCTCTTTATGCTTTATGTGTATGAGGTACTGAAGCAGTATGGCGTTTAAACTATGGGCTTGGCTGATTAGCTCACTTAATCCTCAGTACAGCCCTAAGAGGTTGGTGCCATTTTTATTCCTATTTGGAGAGATGGAAACTGAGGCTTGAAGAAGTTAAGTAATCTAATGCCACAAGCTATTAAGTGGAGGTGCCAGTATTCACACAGGGGCATTCTGGCATAGGTCTGTGCTGTTAACATCTACACTACACTGCCTTCCTGATGCCTGTTGGTGTCTATTAGGAAGTTGAAGCGAATGGAAGGGATTGCTAATTCAGGGGCTTCTTCTGTTACTCTCACTGTGCTATCAAGAATGCCAGGAGATCCTCTTGGTGGAATAACTAAATGGGTGGAAATTAAGTTTGATACTCCCCTAAGGTCACAAAATACGGGACTTCAGAAACATCCATGTCATTAAGATCTGGTCTATAAGTAAAGGCAGAACTGAGGTGTGAATCACACCAAGTAAAGCACAGAGGTTGGAATCCTGCTATTGCCAAGTATGGGTTATAACATGGGTATGTTACTTTACCTCACTTACCTGGCACTTAGTAAGTACTAAAGTGTTAGCTCTTATTTCTATAACACACTGTTTCCTTAGCCCTCTAGCCTTCCTTATAACAAAGAACTGTACAACTAGCCTTTTACATCAATTAGAGAGCTGCCTGCCTCTACCTCATTCAATTAAATATGTTTGTAAATGTGAGACGGAACAGTAATGATGGAAAAAATGGATATACCCAGGAAGCCTAGGTGATCAAGGTGACTTTGTTTCCTTTGTTAATAGAATGAGGAGTTGGAAGGAAGAGGAGTGAGTCACTCTGACAATGAAATGCTACCAGTTTAGGATTTGTTTTATTATGACTATTGCTTGTTTCCTGTTGCCATTCATTTCTTATTTGGGGGAACAACAATCCTTTTTTTTTTTTTTTGGCCTTTTGATTTACAGAGCTGAGACATCCACTTCAAAACACATTAGCCAAACCCTTTCCCTTCCCTGTCACCTCATCACCATCTCAAACACCAAAAATCAAATTTCCAAAATTGTCTAGAAGTAATGGATGTGCAAAAATGTTGGCATGTGCTTTATCTTTGGGGATCACTTCCTATGAATGGTTCAACGTGGGTTTATTATGGGGGTGGTGAACATTAAGGATATTTGGGGAAATTGTCAACTTCCCTCTCTTATAATGATGTTGGGTGGAGAGCCTCTAAGGTAAAGATTCTCAAATTTTCTGCAATTGTGACACTCAATTATTTGGGGAAAATGTTCCAAATGACAATAAAACAGAATTTTTAGGACTGAACAGTTGATCCATTTTAAAGGGGAGAGTTTGAAGTAATGACATAAGTAAATATTAGCCTAGGGGAAGTGTGGGTGTACTTTATGGAGTGTTTCAGTACAGATTCTCTTTTTACTTTGTGCTATGCCTTACCTGGCACTACTGAATGCATTGTCCATCTGCACACATTTGTCTTACATCATGTATCTTCTGGCAATGCCCTTTATTACCCTCGGAAACAAGGCACCTCTTCTATGATGTCATTCAAGTGTGTCTTAAGTTCTTCCATCCTCACAGGGGCGGCATTACCTCTCCCTTTTATAAGCCAGGAACATGGTTATTTGGGATGCTGGGAGCCAATTTCCTCCCCCAGTATGCTTGAGGAGCCCTGTGTGTTATTACATGTGTCAGAAGTTTGTCCTGATTTGTCTCTTGTACACTCACTTAGCTGATCACACATATCAGCTTTTTTCTCAGTCACCTCTGCTGCCTGATTCTCTATCTGTTGCATCTCTCTGACCTGTCCCATCCCCAAACTATGGACAATTGCCTCTTTCTCAAAGCTCAGCTAACAGAAAGTTCTCTTGTTTAAGGCTTGGAGATAACATCAGGGAAGTACATGCAGAAAGGAAATTGTAAACTGGGATTCAAATACATATATTATGCTTTTCGTCCATTGGCCCTGCTCCTCTGCAGGGAGTTACGCTGTCTTCATTCTCCTTTCCTCCTGGCCTGCAGCCATGCTGCAGAGGTCCACATACGCCCCCTCCATAAGGGTCATCCTTGTTATATCCTCAATGCTTTCTCCTCCATGCCAGAGGAAGCAAAGGCCGTTTATAATCATTGTAACCTTTGCTGAAAGGGATCTTGGGCATAATAAAAACACCGTTTTACATCATTCTACAGAACCCATTACCCATCACTTGAAAGCATCAGTTCATGGTTTTCTCCCACTAGTTCAGTCTTCGGTGTGTAGTAATCTCCTCTTGCATGGCTATAGGTACTCCCCAAAGTAGTGTCTCCAAGAAGGAAACAATTTTGGAGTTCTACTCTGAAGAGTAAGAATGGCTACAGGTTTAACCACAGCATTTTCATTGTCCCCTAGTCCCCATTGTCTTCTAGTGGTTTAGAAAGGGTGAATATGACTGGAGTCTGGAAGAAAGGTAAAAAGATATAAAAAATATAAAACACCAAGATACATCTTCTTAAGAACGTCTGCAGTCTAACTCCAGAGGTCTAACCTCCCAAGGTTTCATAGAACTCATATGCCTAGCAGTAGGTAGGGTTCCATGTATTTAAAAACAACAACAACAAACCACCACCAACAATCAATCTCCACTTCAGAGACCATTAAGCCCACTTAGTCAATACAGTACTGTGAATTTTATGTGCAAAATCCTATTTCTAATCCTATTTACGTGCTTCTGATTTAGCTCTTTATTAATTATCCTGGTAGAAGCAGGTGACATTCTTAGTTACCATATGGATTTTTTTCTAGTGTGTTTGAAAAACATCGCTATTGTCTGAGGAGAGACTTAATATTTACTTAATTCTAAGCTCCTGGGTTTATTTCATTCGGTCAAGTTTTTAGACATGTGTTTTAATGAGTTCCTGCTAAGGGTCAGACACTACCAGATACCAAAGATGATTCAGACACAGATTCCACTGAAAAACTTTACATAACCTCCTGGGGAGAATCGACAAAAATATAAATAAATACAAGGCAGAAAGGTGTGTTTGCGCTAAGAGAGATCTAGATTAAAAGTGCATTTACATCACTTAATATTCAAGATCAGTGTAATTCCTCTACTTGGCACTTTCTAGTAGCTGCCTAGGGCGTCCAAATTTAGCTGCACATCTTTGGATCACAACAGACTTGGGTTCAAATCCTGCCCCTGACACATAACAATTATTTGACCTTGGGTTGTTCCTTTATATTCAGTGAACTTCAGCATCCCCATTTATATAATGAGGTCAATAATTCCTCAGAGGGGAATGGTGAGGATTAAATGCCATAACACGTATAGTGTATAAAGTGCTTAGCACACAGGTACCTAGCAGGTGTCTTCTCTTCTTCCCTCACTAAATAAATGGACCAAATAGGTATTAAGTGCCCTAATGTGTGAATAGTTATTAGATAGCGCCTAGAAGTAGTAAGTCACATGTTCAAATCTGAGGCTATCAAAGCATTATGACATACTTGAAACTTACTTTAATCATGGAGCCTTCCCTGAATGCCCTATATAAAATAACAATGGATTACCTCAACCTCTTTTCTATTTTCTCCCTAGCATGTATCATCTGAAATATTACATACTTACTTGTTTACTGGCTGTCTATCCCTCCTCCCTAGTAGAATGTATGTTTCACAAGAGCAGGAACTTTGCCATTGAGTTCACTGCTCTATCTCCAGGGCCTAGAACAGTGATTAGCATATAGACCATGCTCAAAAAATATTTGTTAAATGACTGTAGGGATTAAGACAAATTTTAATCAAAGCAAATTTAGTTTTTCTTTTTTATTTTTCTTTTTCTTTTTTTTAATTTAATTTTTTTCAATTACAGTTGACATTCAGTATTATTTTATTTTAGTTTCAGGTGTACAGCACAGTGGTTAGACATTTATATAATTTATGCAGTGATCTCCCTGATTAGTCTAGTACCCACCTGGCACTGTACACAGTTATTACAATAATTTCCTATGCTGTACTTTACATTCCCTTGACTATTTTCTAACTGCCAATTTGTACTTCTTTTTTAAAAGATTTTTATTAAAATGTAGCTAACATACAATATTATATTAGTTTCAGGCTTACATCATAATTCTTCGGCAGTACCCACCTGGCACTATACAGAGTTATTACCACGTTATTGATTATATTCCCTATGCTAAAGAAGTGATCACCATGATAAGTCCAGCCACCATCTGACACTGTACCACTCTATTACAATATTATTGATGATATTTCTATGCTGTATATTATATCCCCAAGACTTGTTTTATATCTGGAACTTTGAACCTCTTATTCTTTATCTTTTCCCCCCTTTTTGATTTTTCAATTAGAGTTGACATTCAATATTGTATTGGTTTTAGGTGTACAGCATAGTGGTTAGACATTTATAGAATTTAGGAAGTGATGCCCCTGACTAGTACCAACCTGGCATTATACGAGGTCAGACAATTAAGTTTGCAAACTCATCCTAGAAAAAGTGCTACATACCTGATTGCTGAATATCACTACGGTCACCTTTGAAGTATTCCCCTTGGGAAGCTATGCACCCATGCCAACACCTAGTCCACCTTTCAAAGCAATTTTGGAACTCTTTTTCTGGAATGGCCATCAGAGCTATCGTCATATTACCCTTGATGTCCTGAATGTCATCAAAATGCCTTCCTTCCAATGTTTCCTTTATCTTCGGGTAAAGAAAGAAGTCATTGGGCGCCTGATCAGGTGAGTAGGGAGGGTGTTCCAATACACTTATTTGTTTAGTGGCTAAAAACTCCCTCACAGACAGTGCCGTGTGAGCTGGTGCATTGTCGTGATGCAAGAGCCATGAATTGTTGGCGAAAAGTTCAGGTCAACTTTTTCACAGCAGCCTTTTAACTTTTTCACGTGGCCTTTTCAGCACTTCTAAATAGTAAAGTTGGTGAACTGTTTGTCCAGTTGGTACAAATTCATAATGAATAATCAATCTGATATCAAAACAGGTTAGCAACGTTGTTGCAATAAGTTCACGAACTTGATTGGCAGACCTCGTATATACTTATTACCATGTTATTGATTATATTCCCTATACTTTACATCCCCGTGACTGTTCTGTAACTACCAACTTATATTTCTTAATTCTTTCACCTTTTTTCCCCTGCTCCCAACCCCCCTCCAATTTATCACTGCAGTAGATCTAGTACCCCTCTGTCATCATATGTAGTTATTACAATATTATTGGCTCTATTCCTTATGCTATACCCTACATTCCCATGACTACTGTGTAAAAACCAATTTGTACTTCTTAATCCCTTCCTCTTTTCACTTACCCTCAACCCCCCTCCCTCTAGCAACCATCAAAAATGTTCTCTGAACTGACTCTGGGTGGTGAACACACAATGTAATTTATAGATGATGTGATACAGAATTGCACACCTGAAATCTATGTAATTTGACTAACAATTGTCACCCCAATAAATTAAAAAAAAAAAGAAAGAAAAAAAGTGTTCTCTGTATCTACGAGTTTGTTTCTGTTTTGTTGGTTTATGGGTTTTTTAAAAAATTTTTTTATTGGGGAATGTTAGGGAACAGTGTGTTTTTGTTTTTCCAGGGCCCATCAGCTCCAAGTCAAGTCGTTGTCCTTCAGTCTAGTTGTGGAGGGCGCAACTCAGCTCCAAGTCCAATAGCCGTTTTCAATCTTTAGTTGCATGGGGCGCAGCCCACCATCCCATGCGGTCATTGAACTGGCAACCTTGTTGTTGAGAGCTCGCGCTCTAACCAACTGAGCCGTTCATTGTCTTCAATCTAGTTATGGAGGGCACAGCTCACTGGCCCACGTGGGAATCGAACAAGCAACCCTGTTAAGAGCTCGCGCTCTAACCAACTGAGCCATCAGCTGCCCCAAGGTTTATTTTGTTCTTTAAATTCTACTTATAAGTGGAATCATATGACATTTGTCTTTCGCTGTCTGACTTACTACATTCAGCACAATACTCTCTAGGTCCATTCATGTTGTCTCAAAATTTCGTTCTTTTTTACGGCTCTCTAATATTCCATTGTATATATGTACTGCCTCTTCTTTATCCATTCATCCACCCAGGGACACCCAGGTTGCCTTCATATCTTGGCTTATGTAAATACTGGTGCAATGAACACATGGATGAGCATGTCCCTTTGAAGTAGCATTTTGGGTTTATTTGGATAAATACCCAGAAATGGGATTACTAGGTCTTTCTTTGTCTCTTTTTATAGTCTTTGTTTTAAAGTCCATTTTGTCTGTATAAGTATTGCTACCCTAGACTTTTCCTTTGTTTGTTTCCATTTTCATGAAATATCTTTTTCCATCCATTTACTTTCAGTCTGTGTGTGTCTTTGATCTGAAGTGAGTCTTTGGTAAGCAACATATGTAAGAGTCTTATTTTCTTATCCATTCAGTTCCCCTATCTTTTTATTGGAGCACTGAATCCATTTCCATTGAAAGTAATTGTTGATAGGTATGTAGTTATTGCCGTTTTATTCATATTTTTGATCTTTTTTTTCTTTTTTTGTCTTAAAGAAGTCCCTCAAGATTCCTTGTAATACTGGTTTGGTGGTGATGAACTCCTTTAGCTTTTTCTTGTCTGGAAAGCTCTTTATCTGTCCTTTGATTCTAAATGATACCCTTGCTGGGTCGAGTAGTCTTGGTTATAGATCCTTGCTTTTCATCACTGAATATTTTGTGCCAATCCCTTCAGGCTTGCAAAGTTTCTGTTGAGAAATCAGCTGACAGTCTTATAGGAGTGCCCTTGTAGGTAACTAACTGCTTTTCTCTTGCTGCTTTTAAGTTTCTCTTTTTGTCTTTAACCTTTGGCCTTTTAATTATGATGTGTCTTGGTGTGG
Source organism: Rhinolophus ferrumequinum (assembly GCF_004115265.2). Lineage (NCBI taxonomy): Eukaryota > Metazoa > Chordata > Mammalia > Chiroptera > Rhinolophidae > Rhinolophus > Rhinolophus ferrumequinum. The sequence continues at coordinate 95,598,121 of NC_046284.1, read as the reverse complement.
ACCTCATTGGGTTCAGGACTGCTATGTCTCCTGCTCTTAGTAGAGTGGCCTCATGTAGTAGGTGTGCTGGGGGTGCTAAGTGGCACAATCTTCCTTGTCACATGAGTCGTGCATTCCAGGTGTGTCTCTTGTGTGGGTTGTGTGTGCTCTCCTGTTGTAGTTGAGTCTTGGTTGCTATTTGCACATCAGTGGGAGGGATTGACCCTTGGGCTCACTGGTTGTGAGGACTGGTCTTTACTATAGTGGAGGAGTTGTGGTACAGGGGCTGACCCTACAGAGCAGGTGTGCCTCAGCAGGGCTTTGGTGCCTGCCCAATCTTCCCTTTGGGTGTATTGTCCTTGGAGGCAGCTGGGTGATGCCCCAGCTTGTTGAGCTGGCCGCTGGGTGTGCTAGCCCCAGGGCCACCTGGGAGAGGACCCGCTGCAGATCAAGTTCAGCCGCAGCCCATGCCCCACCCAGGGCCACCCGCAGGAGCCACAAAGCAATCCACAGATGGCCACTGCCTGTGCCATGTTTGGAAGCACCTTGAGAGGCCAAACTGCAAACCAAGGACAGCTCCTGATAGTGCTGGTCTTAGGGCTGCTCATCCAGAGGTATGGGACATGCTCAAATCAGATGCTGCTTGTCTGGGTTTTGCGAACCTTTGTGAGACCCCAGGAAAGTCTGCAGCATGAGTCAAGACAGGTGTTTGTATGAAAAAGCCAGTGGAAGCGGCTTGGATGTGCCAGAAAGTTGGGTCGCGTGGGATAGGGTCTCAAATTATAGAGAGTCAGATATGATGACCGCCTGCTTCTGCAGGCTGGGAGGGGGAATGGCACATCAAAGAAACAATTCCCTCCACCAGCTTCTCCATTCAGGAGAAAGCTGCCCTTCCGCACCCATCCTGAAGCCAGAGAACTCAGTTCCCACTCCTCATGTGTTCCTGCCTCCTCTCCAGCTGCTGCCCCAGCACTCGAGCTCAGAGTCAGTGATTCCATTGGGGGGTAAGTCCATGCACGGTCCCTTGAAGAGGAGTGCCTGGGACTCCAACCGCCCTCATCTCACTCAGCCCCAATCTCCACTGGTTTTTACAGTCAGAAATTATGGGGACTTCTTCCCCTGGCACCGGAACTCTGAGCTGGGGAGGGGCTGGGACCCCTCACTTCTCTGTGGGGGGGACCTCTGCAGCTGTGATATCCCTCCCAGTTTTTAATCGTTACACATGGTGTGAGATCAGCCCGTTTTGCAGTTATGTCCCTCCTACCAGTTTCGAGGTGGCTTCTTCTGCATGTCTTTAGTTGTCAGGCTTCGGTTCAGCAAGATTTTAGGTGATTATCAATGAGAGTTATTTTGTAGTTTAGTTGTAATTTTGATGTGTATGTGAAGGAAGGTAAACACATTGTTTACCTACTGTGCGATTTTGATTGGAAACCTGCTTTTTCTTCTTTCTATTGACTTTTATGATAACATAGAAACCGTTTTTGAAAGTGAATTGGTATCACTGGGAAGTTGGATACTAAGGTTTTGCAACTCCGTCATGTCTGTTAGTAATGGTCATTTCTTAGCTATTTAAAATTTTTCTCTGTGTGTTATGTGCCTGTCTCCAGAATCCCTCTCTACTCTTGAACCTTATCAGTCTCTCTCAACTCTGGTATTAATTTGTTTTCTGCCCGGAGCCATCTATGACTTCACATTCTTAATTTCCAGATCTTCGTTTCTTTTCTGTGACTCAGTGGTTTCTGTGTAATAGCTGTTCTGTCCATTTTTACCAGTAGGTGCCAGTATCTCATATGACTTAGAGAGACAGATCTACCACTTATGGAGGATTCTTTTTCTGGAAAACGTTCTGTCTTTTGAGGAGAATTCAGGAAGAGCAAGACATTGTCTCTGTTTATAGAAAGCCTGTGTTGAATCTTACCTATAAAAACATGGCATGATTGGAGGTGTTATATTTCTGAACAAAAGGCTCTGAGACCATTTCTTAACATAAATAAATGCAAATTCTTTTTTTTATTCATTTCACGTGTACAAGACAATGTAATAGACCTTTATCATTTATATCCCTCATGCAGTGATAACTCTTCTCCCCCCATCTACTACCCCTCTGACATCGCATACAGCCATTTCCACTGTCTCTGTTCTTAATGCTGTACTCTGCTTCTTGTAACTATGTATTTATATATATATATATATATATACACACACACACACACATATGTATATATGTACACATATGTATAAATGTATACATATACATATATTTATATATGTATATATATCATTGTAGTTGACATTCATTATTGTTCAGCTTCAGCTTCAGGTGTACAGTGCAGTGATCAGGCATCTACATCATCCCTGAGGTGGTCTCCCTAATGGGACAAGTGTCCATCAGATACCCTACAAAATTTTTACAACATTATTGATTACATTCCCCAAATTGACTTTCATATCCCTGTGGCCATCTTGTGGTTACTGACTGTGCTTTGTAATCCCCTTACCTTCCCCCTTATCCCCACCCAATGCAAATTCTTTATGGAGTCTTTCTGATGGATATACCTACACACTGTAAAGCTTTAAAAGGTATATTTAAATCAACCCAAAGGCAGTTATGCCATTCAATTTCTCAGATATTCGAGGAACTCTTCCATACGTCTGTATACTTACAACAAATTCACAATCATGGTTCCCAGTTTGCCTCTTAGTGAGTTTTTTTCAGGATTCTCTGGTTTGAGGGAATAGTTTAATGTAAGATGATCTCAAGAAAATCAGGACACTTGCAAGAATGAACGTGTTTGCTATTAGTAATTATGCCAGCATGAAAAGCATAAACTGACACTGTTTTCAGGCGAATGGAGATGTATAGTTGCCCTAGTTGGGTGGGGCATATGAACTGAAACTTTCCCAGTGACAGTAGCATTTGCCTGGGAAATATCAAAACTAAATGTTGTATTTCACTGCAAGTGGTTTTATGTACTTTGTCCAGACAAATATGAATTTTGAATGACTTAGAATACTAGACCCTTACTTGACCTGACTGAAAATCTCTATTGACCAGTGAACAATGGGTACCTGTTTTAACCAAGTATTTAGAGCTGAAGGCTCACTATGTCCTATCCTAAGTGCTACTTCTGAATTACATCCTTAGTTAGCACAAACCACCAAGAAACTCTTTTCCTAGCTCTTAAAAATTAGTGACTTTGGGCTGGCCCGGTGGCTTAGGCAGTTGGAGCGCCATGCTCCTAACTCCGAAGGCTGCCGGTTCGATTCCCACATGGGCCGGTGGGCTCTCAACCACAGGGTTGCCAGTTCAATTCCTCGAGTCCCGCAAGGGATGGTGGGCTCTGCCCCCTGCAGTTAAGATTGAGCAAGGCTCCTTGAGCTGAGCTGCCTCCCGGATGGCTCAGTTGGTTGGAGCACGGGCTCTCAACCACAAGGTTGCCGGTTCGATTCCTCGACTCCCTCAAGGGATGGTGGGCTCCGCCCCCTGCAACTAAGATTGAACACGGCACCTTGAGCTGAGCTGCCGCTGAGCTCCCGGATGGCTCAGTTGGTTGGAGTGCATCCTCTCAACCACAAGGTTACCGGTTCAACTCCAGCAAGGGATGGTGGGCTGTGCCCCCTGCAACTAGCAATGGCAACTGGACCTGGAGCTGAGCTGCACCCGACACAACTAAGACTGAAAGCACAACAACTTGAAGCTGAACGGCACCCTCCACAACTAAGATTGAAAGGACAACAACTTGACTTGGAAAAACAGGCCTGGAAGTACACACTGTTCCTTAATAAAGTCCTGTTCCCCTTCCCCAATAAAAATCTTTAAAAAAAAAATTAGTGACTTTAACCCCCTCATTAAATATTCAATGAATTGCTTTACTAGCACGTGTTCCCTGACTGGCAAGGATGTTTAAGCTCTGGAATTCTTTCTTTTATCTGACACTCATGAGAAGAGTTAAACCCTTTAATTCTCTCTTACCCTTCAATTCTTTGATGAGAGCCAGAAACAACCTTGTTTATGACACAAACTCTTAACAACTCAATTCCCAATTTGCTGTTTAACTTTATTTCCTCACTTTAACAACTCCCAGTGGATGGCAAGAAGAGGTCAATGCATGCTAATGTGAATGGTGATGGAACATTTCCTTGCCACAACTCTTCCTAACTTGGTCACCTGTCTTACTAGAACTTGTCCTTATGAGAGACCAATGCAGGTAAACAAAAACAGCCCAGACTGATAAAATACCTGTTTGGATTTGTACAGGGGAAATGTTGTATGCAAATTGTTGCATTGTATGCAAAAATTGTATGTAGTTTTACCGACCTGGCAGAATTAATTCACAAGTCCTCTTCCTGTATTATCTTGTGCTTCCCCAAGATTTCACTCCCCAGCATCAGTCACGCCATCCTAATTTTTATTGGAAATGAAGAAAGGTCTGAAAGTATGGTTAATCCTTAAAACAACTTTAGAATACTTTCAAAAATAGTGTCAGAGAAGATACAGTGGAAATACCAAGGTCATACAAGTCTGGCTTAAACTTTACATGAGCTGATTATACAAAAGGAAATTTGATTCTATTACTTAAACATTTTACACACGTTGCAAAGAGGAAGTCCATTATTTTTCATTAATCTCATTAAATTTCTGTTTTATCTTTATCTTGGTGTTAGTGATTTTTTAAAAATTTTGTCAGCCACCTTTTATTCGGAAGGTAGAATTTAAGTGTTAACATGACACAGTATCATCCTGCCTAAATGTCGAATGGTGCTTTAGAATATATGAAGCCAGACCGAAATTGCTGTTTTAAAAGCTACCTGCAGTTAGTGCTTATAACTTCCAGGGCAAAGACAGAATTTATCATTAGGACACTTGAACTTTTGTGTATGTGGACAAAATACCGCTTTAATGCACCTCTCGGTTATTCAGAGGGAAGGCCCAGATCCTACTGTGCATAAAAATGTAAAATGCTGTCTTCTTTGAAGCACAGCTGTGTCTCTGAAGGATTATTAATGCTGTTAATGGACTTCTCTCCTTTCTTTAAAGGGAGTGAGTGGTGGGCCCAGAAATTTGTGGGAGAGAACACAAGAGAGAGGTCTCTAATCTTAGGAGAAAGGACCTTTCTTCCTCAGCAGCAGGAGGGCCTGCTGAGTGGCTAAAGAGGGAGGAGGTCAGAGACCCCTGGGAATCAGTGTGACCTGTGGGCTCTAGAAAAAAAGTGTTTAAGAACAGGTTTTTGATGTTTTTTTAAAAAATAAATTTTATTGGGGAATACTGGGAGACAGTGTGTTTCTCCAGGACCCATCAGCTCCAAGTAGTTGTCCTTTAATCTAGCTGTGGAGAGCGCAGCTCAGCGCCAAGTCCAGCTGCCGTTTTCAATCTTTGGTTGCAGAGGGCACAGCCCACCATCCCATGCGGGAATTGAACCGGCAACCTTGTTGTTGAGAGCTAGCACTCTGACCAACTGAGCCATCCGGCCGCCCCTCTGGAAGCTCAGCAGCAGCTTGTTGTCTTCAGTCTAGTTGTGGAGGGCGCAGCTCACTGGCCCATGTGGGAATTGAACTGGCAACCCTGATGTTCAGAGCTCACGCTCTAACCAACTGAGCCATCTGGCTGCCCAAGAACAGGTTTTAAAGCTTTCCAGATTTGTTTAGAAATTCTCCTCTGTTTACCACAAGCTGCAATAAAGTTAGCGAAATAATAGCTTGGTGTTTATTCTGCTTTGGTGAAAAATGGGCAGGGCTGTGTCAAGTGTTTGGATCAAGTATTGTTGAGATAAGAGGAAGTGATAAGGGCAACATGTAGAGGAAAATAGGGTGGAGCAGTTACAAGATGGACAGAGGTGGTTTGGGGAGGATTGAAGAGGTGATCCTAGCAGGAACTAAGACAAGTGGCCACCTTTGGGGAACCTCAGAAGCATTTGAGAAGAAAACTGGTTATTTTCTTTGAATAAATCAAAAAAGGGAACTCAGCAAGCTGGAAATCTAGAGTATACATAAAGCACTTTCACATACAGTTACCCAGTTTCCCCGAAAATAAGACCTAGCCGGACCATCAGCTCTAATGCGTCTTTTGGAGCAAAAATTAATATAAGACCCAGTCTTATTTTAATATAATTTTAGACTTTAATATATTTTAATATAAGACTGGGTCTTTATAATATAATATGTAATGTAATATAATATAATATAATACCAGGTATAATATAACATAATACCGGGTCTTATATTAATTTTTGCTCCAAAAGACGCATTAGAACTGATGGTCTGGCTAGGTCTTCTTTTTGGGGAAACGTGGTATTAGAATGACTTTAGTGTTATGACTGAGATATGAAAAATATAACTGATTTGGTTTTGACCCTTCTAAAGATGAAAAATGTGACAAGAATTCAGAATTCAGTCAGGCTGCTGCACAGAGATTAACTGAAGGAAGTTAGCTGCAGAAATAATTGGAATTTAGTATTGGCTTCTAGGTAAGTCAAACAGATCAATTACTTGAGAATAAAACCCGAAACCAGCAGAGACAAATCCCCCTCAAAAAAGTATTGATCGAGAGTTTCCTGTTTCATAGCAAGTATTAAAGGGGCTAAAGGCATTGATTAGGGCCTCAAACAGGATGAATATCCTAACGCTTGGATCCTGTGTTCTGACTACCTTGCCTGTTTTCTGAGATGGTAACCCCAATTTGCCTATGGTAATCTCATTATGCTTAAGTGATGTGATTGTGATACTGAGACAATCAGTTATCCTCAAATAGTCATTGTTTTTCCTTTTATAAGTTAATGGAACTCCGGCTTTTTAGCTGGGTATGTGGATGCTTAGAATAATAATGATCACATTTCCTAGACTCCTTTGTAGTTAAGTTTGACCACATAAATGTATTTTTTGTCAAAAGAATATAAGAAGAGTGGTGTGCAGCATCCAGAAGCTGTCTTTGAAGGGAGAGGGAACCTATATATCTTTTCCCTTTTTGACTTCCTGCTGACTGAAATACAGATATGGTAGCTGGAGCAGTCCTCTTTGATGATGAGGTGACCAGTAGTGGAGCCACAAGGTAAAAGGTGCCTGGGTCCCTAACACTGTGGAACTGCTGTGCCAATGTAACTGCCTTTCTCTAGACTTTTACATGAGGGATAAATACATTTTTACTCTTTTAGCTGCTTCTGATAAATGTGAATCTCATCCTGATAAATATAGGAATGTACTCTCAATTCACTTGAAATGAAAATATTTTGTCTTAGTGGGTAAGTATATTTCCAAACCAGGGAATACATAAACAACAACAAAAAAATAGGGATTATATCAGTTATCTACCACTACTGTAATGGTGTGTAACAAATAACCACAACATATTAATATACAATAAACTGTCTTTTATGTGTTCCTCATCCTCCAACAAGCTAGCTCAGGCATAGTCTTGTGGCAATGGTAGACATGTAAGAGAACAAGTATTTTTTCCAGCCTCTGCCTGTCTCATGGTTAACATTCCATTGTCCAAAGCAAGGCATGTGCCTGGACTCAGAATCAAGGGGAAGGAAAATGTATTCTGTTTCTTCATGTGAAAAGCTGCAAAGTCATTTGCCAAGAGGCACAGAAACAGAAATAGGTAAAGAGTTTGGGCCATTAATACAATCAGTTTACCTTTGGTACTAATGTTTTTAAAATAAGCTTAGAATAAATTTGGGGATAGGTTTTAATAGTCATCTTAATACTCGTATATATTTGGTATTTAATGTATTTTCAATATTGAAGAGATTTTGGCATGTTAGAGAATGTGACAGATTGTGATTCCAATTTCAAATGTATAATTCTGTCATTAATTTTAGTCTTGTAATTTGTAATTGAAAGGTGTAAAATATCTTTACTAAGTAAACAATGTTGAAGATCTAAGAGAACTTGAGATTTACTATAGTTCTAAGTTGAATTTTTAGATTTTCTAGGATTAAGTACTGATGAAAATACAGTTCACTCTTGAACAATGTGGATGTGAACTGCGTGGGTCCACTTAAATGCCGATTTTTAAAATACATATATAAATGGACCTACACGGTTCACACCTGTCTTGTTCAAGGGTCAACTGTATTTTCAACCTGTAGTTGGGAATCCACATGTACAGAGGGCTGACTTAAGTTATATTCAGATTTTCAACTTGGTCAGTGCCCCTAACCCCCTGTGCTGTTCAGGGGTCAACTGTATTTCATTTATTTCATTTCATTTCATTTAGTGCTCCTCTTAAATGTTAGCTTTCGAAAAGGCTTTTCCTGACCATGCTATTAAAAAATGACTGTATTTCCTTACCTTGTCTTCTGTAGAGCACTTATCACTATCTGGCATTATATTATATATGTTTTTTAAATTACCAGTTTAATATTAAAATATGCTCTCTACGAAGATAAGAATTTTGTTTTGCTTGTGGGTATACCCAGAACATGTATAAAAGTGTTTGGCATATAGAAGATGCTCAAAAAATTTGCTGACTGACCAAATGAATGAATGAAGCTTTGATTTTCAGGTCATGTATTTGAAATGCTTAAAAAGTAATTTGAGTAAAATGCATGTATGAATGTAATGTAAATCTTGTAAGTGAACTGAATTGTAAACAGGGACAGATTGAGTTCAGCCTGTTCAACTTCAATTGACTGAATATTAATCAGTGACTTATTAGTGACTTAAAGTTCATTATGTTTGTAAATAGAATAATAGGATTTTCAAATTGATCTTGAGCACTTAAAGGAAGACTAGGTTGTTAAATATTACTTTAGTAATTTGAATACTAATTTAAAAATAAAAAACTTAAAAGGTAACGCTAACTGGTCCTTTCTGAACACAGCATTTTCTCAGGAACTTACAACCCTTGCATTGTCCACAAAGTCTTTATAATGCACGCGTGGGGGCATGGAGCAGTAAACATCTGAGTTCCAGAGAAGGAGCAAGGAGACAATTATTTAGTGGTATTGCTATCACTGAAGGGAATGGTAATGGTGTAACACAGGAAATGCGGAGGTTGAACTAAAGTGGAGGAGGTAGAGTGCTCTGTTTTAAAGAAGTAGGTAAAGCTTTCCATGTCTCCAAAACTGAAATTGACTTCTGTCTCTCTAAAAGCCTTATGATGGGACAAGACAGAGTTATGGAAGAAAAAGAAGGGAACATCTAACAAGAACTGTGGTGGCGTTCCTGCTGTACATTCATTGAAAGGAACAAATAAAGAATTGTCAAAGGCTTAATGACGAAAGTACCTATCATTTGGGTACAGTGTTGCAGTAATATCATCAGTGACAGTCAGAGATTCTGGTTCCCATCATAACAGAATTTCTTGTCTCCCGATTTAGTTATCCACCATTTTGGTTATATTGCCACGTAACAAACCATCTCAAAAGCTAGTGGCTTCAAACAATCACCATATTTTGCTCATCATTATTTGAGTCAGAAGTTTGGCAAGAGGTTGGCTGGGCAATTGTCTATGGTTCAGGTGGTATGATCTGGAATAGCTGGGACTGGAACATTAGCTTTCAAGAAGGGTATTTTAACTTACCATGTTTCCCCGAAAATAAAACCTAGCCGGACAAGCAGCTCTAATGCGTCTTTTGGAACAAAAATTAATATAAGACCCAGTCTTATATGAGACCCGGTATGATATGATATGATATGATATAAGACCTGTTCTTATATTATAGTAAAATAAGACTGGGTCTTACGTTAATTTTTGCTCCAAAAGACGCATTAGAGCTGATGGTCTGGCTAGGTCTTATTTTCGGGGACACACGGTACATGTCTAGTATCTCAGCGCTTTTTGGCCCCTTACTCTCCATATATTGTATGATTCTTCAAAGCCTCTCCATGTAACTTGAAAGTCTCACAACACGGTGATTTCAGGCTACTTTCCCTACTTACATGATAGATGGCTTCGAAGAGGCAGGAAGCAGGAGCTTCCAGTCAGTTAAGACCTGCAAGTGGAACTGAAATAGCATTCTTTCCACTGATTCTATTGGTCAAAGCAGTCACAGGGGCTGCCCAGATTTAAAGGGATAGAGATATAGACTCCACCTTTTACTGGGGCGGTGTCAGTATTACATTGCAGAAGAGCATTTGTAGATGTCAGTGAAAATGGGAGAGAAAGGACCTCAGAAAATTCACTCCTCCAGAAAAGCAATGAGAATAGTAAAAATGGTCAGAATCAACTTTTTAATGACTCTGGAAATTAACCAAAGCATTGTGATAATTCAGGGAGCATTTATTAAAGAATAGTGGCTAAATCTCTATTAACAACACTGAGCTTTGTAGAATTTTGACTTTCCATATTGCTACTCCCATCACTTTGGCTCTGTAATAGCCTTGAAACCCAATAGAAAATAATCAATGTGAAAAGCAGCATCCTGGCAGCCACCAGAAGGAGTAGAACAGAGTTGGAGCACTTTCAAAGCCACGTTACCAGAGAATTTCATTTTTTGGCCTGTGTGGTAGTTCTCTAGAAGACTCCAATTTCAAGACTCTTTATTTGGTTTGACTTGGAGCTTGCCCAGGGTGCAAAACTTTTTCTTCAGAGCATTTTTAAAAAGAAAAAAAAAAATTTAAAGTCAGAGGCAATTGTTGAACCTTGTGGCTGCCTGAGATGGTAAATAACATTTGGGTCAATAATAGACTGATGAAGAAGCTTCAGTGAAAAAAAACTGGGGAATAAGATGTCCAGAGAGGACTTTGTAAAACTCTGACATATTCCTGGAAATCTGGAAGGTCATACACATATATAGGGCTGTGTACATGCTCAAGAAAAATGTAAGAAGACTCTAAGCTCTTATGTCTGACTAACCTTAAGGCACTCTGCAAATGGAAATAAAGGCTAAGGTAAAGTTGTAAACTTTCTGGCTGAGTATTGAAGGCATGTCGACATTTATACAGAGTCCCTCAACAAAGACTAGGAGACATATTGGTTTCAAGCATTAGGGAAATTTATGTCCAATCATTAACTGAATACTAAGGTAACAGCAGAGACTTTAGTGGCAATGCATGACAAGCAATGTAGACTTTACAGAATGAGTGCGCAAAAGTCACTAAACGAACAGCAACAATTCCTGGGGAAGGGGGAGAAATTAATCTCCAGAGTTGCCACATTATATTATTTACAATGTCCAGTTTTCAACAAAGCTATGCGGTATGTAAAGGAACAAGAAAGTATGGCTTATCTACAGGAAAAAAAAATTAGTCAATACAAACTGTCTCTCAGGAAGCCAGATGTTGGAGTTACTAGACAAAAACTTGGAATAAGCTATTTTAAATATATTCAAAGAACTAAAAGAAACCATGTCTAAAAGAAAATATGAGAACAGTGTCTCACCATTTAAAGTAAAAAAATCAATAAATACATTATAAAAAAAGAAAAGCAAATAGAAATTCTCAAGTTGAAAAGTACAATAATTGAAACAAAAACAGTCCAGTAGAGGTGCACAATAGTAGATTTTAGTAGAAAGAATCATTGGATTCAAAAACAAGTCAATTGAGATTATTCAGTCTGAGGAGCAGAGAGAGAAAACAATAGAAAAATGAACAGAGACTGTGAGACCTATGGGACACCAATGAAGCATACCAACATATTCATAACAGGAGTCCCAACAGGAGAGGAGAGAGAAAAAGGGTCAGAAAGAACACTTGAAGATATAATGGCTGAAAACTTCACAAATTTGATAAACTACACAATTCTACACATTCAAGACGCTGAATGAATTCCAAGTAAGATAAACTCAGTGATCTTATATTCAGACACATCATAATCAAACTGTCAAAATCCAAAGGCAAAATCTTGAAAGCAGCAAGAAAAGAAAATCATTACATACAAGTGATCCTCAATAAAGTAATAGCTGATTTCTCATCAGAAACCATGGGGGTCAGGAGGCAGTAGAATGATATATTCATAGTGCTGAAAGAAAAAGACTGTCAACCATCAATTCTGTCTCCATCAAAACTGTCCTTCAAAAAGGAGAATTTAAGGCATTCCCAGATATAAAAAATAAAGAGCAGCAGTTAAGGTAACTATATAGGTAAATATATAAAAGAGAACACAAATGTATTTTTGTTTATAACTTTTTATCCTATCTGATTTAAGAGACAATTGGATAAAGCAATAATTATAATTCTGTGTTAATGGGCAGACAGTATATAAAGCTGTGATTTGTATGATAAAAAACAAAAGGTAGGAATGGAATGGAGAAAAACTGCAGCAGTTTTTATATATTATTGGAATTAAGTTGGTATTAATTTGAACTAGATTATTTTAAGTTAAGATGATAATAGTCATTGCAAGGGGAACCACTAAGAAAATAACTCAAATATAGTAAAATAAATGACAAGGGAATGAAACGGTATACTAGAAAACATTTTTAACACAAAAGATTGCAGCAGTGGAGGAATAGAAGAACAAAAAAGATGTAAGACATAAAGAAAATAGCAAAATGCAAGCATAAATCCTACCTTATCAATAATCACATTAAATGTAAATGGATTAACAATTGGATTAAGCACTCCAATTAAAATACAGAAATTAGCAGAATGGATAAAAAAATATGACCAACTATACATTGACTACAAGAGACATACTTTAGATTCAAAGTCACAAATAAGTTGACAGGTAAAGAATTTTAAAAAAACATGCAAACTATCAAAAGAGAGCTGAAGCGACTATTCTCATGTCAGATAAAAAAGACTTTAAGACAAAATTGTTGCTACAAAGAAGCACATTTTATAATGATAAAAGTGCCAACCCACCAAGCATATACAACAATTATACATGCACTTAACACAGAGCCCCAAAATATGTGAAGCAAAAACTGACAGAAAAATACATGAGATTAGAGGTATTATTGTAGCTGTCTTTAGAAAATATAATCTGCCACATCCATATATATTAAAAACTGGAAAAATTACACTACTTTTAGAATCCACATTATCTTGTCTTGGGAACTCGTTTAGATATCTGTTGTGGAAATTAATGGACTGATTGTCCCTCATATCTCAAGATAATTTATTAAGCCCAAATTAGCACCTAAGGGCTGAGGAAATGCAGAGTATATACAGCTCATAGGACTTTAAAACGAAAGCACTCTTGTGTGTAGGTTAGTCATCTCGTGTACATCAGTCTGCCTTCCCCTGGAGGTCTGGACACCATGTATTGATAGCTAGGTATTGAGGGCTGTGGCTGATAGACTAACCTCCAAGTAATGGGGGGGGAGGTAAATTTTTATGATCTGCCTGGAAGGTGAAGTTTCCTTTAATGGACATTTGGAATCTGTTCTTCACCCAACAGTGGACATAGTCCACGTTGTACTAGTGAATTGTCCCCACAAGGAGACAGTATACGAGTATGTCAGCATGTACATTAATAGATGTGGTAGGCAGATAGGTAGACTTTCTAGAAGTGACCTTCAGGATTCCAGAACCTGTAAATGTAATTAGATATCACTCCTGTGATTGTGTTATGCTGTATGGCACAGTTGATCTTAAAAGAGGTAGGTTTTCAGACTGGACCTAATCTAATCATAGGAGCCTTTAAAAGCAGAGAACTTTCTCCATCTGGTGGTAGAAGAGGAGGGCAGAAGGGAATGTCAGATTCAAACGTGAGAGGGATTCAATATACCATTTCTAGCCTTTTGATGGAGGGGACCACTTGATAAGAAATGCAAGTGGCCTCTAGGAGCTGGGGGAAGGAACCCCCAGCTGACAGCCAAAAAGGGAATGGGGACCTCAGTCCTACAACAAGGGAATGAATTCTGCCAGCAACCTAAATGAATTTTAGGTTGAAGCATATTCCCCCCAGGAGCCACTAGATCAGAGCCCAGCCTAGCAAATACCTTGATTTTGGTCTTGTGAGACCCAGAGCAAAGAACCCAGGTAAGTCTACCCAGACTTCTGACCTACAGAACTGTGAGATTGTTGTCATAAATGAATTGGTTTATGGTAATTTGTTACACAGCCATGGAAAACTAATGCAGTGGATCAATAGAATACCACTGTAGAATTCTGTTATTTCTCATCTCTCTTCTTCCCATGATCATATAAGTGGGGTGCACTAGATGTTGCATATAAAGCAGTAGAAAGGTGTCTGTGGCAAGTGATGGGCATCACAAATTCAGGGATTTCTCTAACATAAAGTGAAAATCTGTGAATTTAATGATTTTCGTATATGTCATTATTGTTTCAAAACATTATCTTTATTATTATTATCTTCATTATTATCATTACCATTATCTTTATTATTGTTTTAAAACATTATCTTCCATTATGAGTTTTGTTTATACAGAGAACAGATTGGTGGCTGCCAAAGGGAGAGTGTAGGTGTGGGCGAAATGTGTGAAGGGGGTCAAAACGTATAAACTTTCCGTTGTAAAGTAAACAAGTCATGGGGATGTAATGTACAGCATGGTGACTGTAATCAATAATATTGTGTTGCATATTTGAAAGTGGCTAAGAGTTTTTGACAAGAAAAACATTTTGTAACTTTGTATGGTGACAGATGGTCACTATACTTATTGTGGTGATCACTTTGCAGTGTGTCAGTTGGTGAATCGTTATGTTATACACCTGAAAATAATGTTATATGTCAATTACCGTGTTTCCCTGAAAATAAGGCTGGGTCTTATATTAATTTTTGCTCCAAAAGTCGCATTAGGGCTTATGTTCGGGGGTGTCATCCTGAAAAATCATGCTAGGGCTTATTTTCTGGTTAGGTCTTATTTTCAGGGAAACAGTATACCTCAATACAAAAGAAGGAAAAGATGGAAAGCCAAATCATACTCTCTTGAATGAAATCCCAAGCCCCATGAAAACAGCACCAGAATAAAATGAATTATTGGTTATTTTAGCTTCGTCCTAATAAAGTTCAAATTTTTATGCTTGTGAAAAAAAAAATCCCATAATCTTCCATTATGAAGGGGATTGGGCTATAATCCTGCCTGGAGGATACATAGACTAAGGCAATATTTCTATACACATGATTAGCGGAATATGTGAGAAGGGCCTATCTGATCCATGTGCACAATTTCCACTTTGTTTTTACAGCAGCAAATGATGGTAAGTTGTATATTCATTGAGCCTGTAGAATTTAAAGGACTTTTAGGGGAATTTTTGAGTGCATATTTTTGGAGCCTTCTTTGGAAAGTGAGTAGAGAAACTTATTTAGGGATATCCTTTATTGTGAAATTTTCTCTCATCAAGAATGTCCCTGTACCTAGAGGGTATTTTGCTATGTGAAATAAGTCACACAGAAAAGGACAAATAGCATATGATCTCATTTACATGTGGAATCTAAAGAACAAAATAAATGAACCAGCAAAGCAGAAACAGACTCATAGATACAGAGAACAAATTGATGGTTTCCAGAGGGGAGGGGATTTTGGGATCTGGGTAGAAAAGGTGAAGGAATTAAGAAATACAAATTGGTAGTTACAAAATAGTTCCGGGGATGTAAAGTACAGCATCAGGAACATAGTAATGGTGCAACAACTATGTATAGTGCCAGGTGGGTACTGGACTAATCTGGGGAATCACTGCATAAATTCTGTAAATGTGTAACCACTATACACCTGAAACTAATATAATATTGAATATCAGCTATAATTGAAAAATAAAAAAATTTTGAAAAGAACTTAAAGATACACAGAGCTGAGTTTGATCCTTCACTCACAAAACAAGAATTTTCCATCTTTATCATTCATACTCAATCGCTTTTTCTCCCCTTCCCTTTCTCTGTTACTCGCCTGCTCTTCCCTCTACCTCCTGTTTTTGATATATATCCCTACCCCACCTTCATGCCAAAAGGCTTTAAGCTGAGCATAGCTCTCATTTGAGCTTTTTCCTGTTTGCTAACTCAAAATTTTCAACGATTAAATTTGATAAGTTATTCTGAAATAATGAGGCAGACCTTTGGGCAGTAAGCATTTCATCCGAAAGAAGGTTGTACTTTTGAAGTTCATTCAGTAGGTTATACACCTATTCAGGTGTACATTTACACAAACATTTTTTGGCATGAGGTTTTTGAGGTTGCTTTGAGAGGTGAAAATTCCATTCCACATGAAAATCAGTTTCCTTACTACCAGGTTATTCTCTTAAATACATTTTCATACCTCAGACTTCTTTCCGTATTTTGGCTCCATAAACTTGATTCCTCCAGCTTTCCACTGCTGTGCTGGTTCTGATTTGGAAATTATCTGGGGGGAGGTCTTTAGAGGGCACTCAGGATGGGACCAGCAGGAGGGTCTTGCTAAGATTACAACAGGAAGGAGATAGACTATCTTAGATTATTTGATTGCTGTACATTGTCATTCTAGGTACATTGGGTGAGTGTCATCAATTACATTAATGCAGCCAATCAAGTCAGAGAAGCCTGTATTCCAGATGAAAATTCCCTAAGTCTGAGGCATCTGTTTGTGTAAACGGTAAGATGTGTTACATTTCCAAAGCTTCGTGTTCAAAATTCTGTTCACTGTGTTTTATCTGGGTCACAAGGCCTGTCGAGGCAAGACATGTAGACAACGGAAGATGGTGGTGACTATGATAAACTGGAAGTGTGTACCCTATCTTAAGATAGGGGGCAGCCAGCCATTCCCGAAACCCTACCTAATATGGCCATGCAGATTTTGAGACCAGCATTGCCTGATACTCTTGATTTTTTTTTTTTGAAAAAGGAAGCAAAAATGTGAATTATTTTATGTGAAATTTCCCCATTTATAAATGTTTGCCATTATTTCGTAAAAATTAAAAACAATGGTCAGGACAAACAAAACACTCCTGTAGGCTGGATTTAGCTACTGGATCAGTTGGTGAACTTTGATTGAAACCAAGGGTTCCTTGTGATCCTGTTTTCCTCATTAGTTCTCTCTCAGAAGATACACATGTTGAATACAAACACGTATTTGAGTGAAGAATAGGTACAAAATGGATGATATAATTTATACAAAGATGATATAATTTTTACATCAGTAATAACTTGGATGCATGAACTGGGGCTAGAAAATTTATAGGAAGTCAGTAATAAATACATATGACCACTGTATTGATTTTCCTATCTTGATTATATTGTATGATGACTCAGGGCAAAGAGTTCTGATAAGCTGTAATTGGACACTGATAGGAAATTTACTTGGAAAACATGATTAAACCCCACTAGAGGTTAAGTGACAGAGTCTGGGTGAGTAAGTTTTTCCTTGATGCAATTGTATCCATTCTTCAAGGCTGTTTCTGGAAATAAAACTTTAGGGAAGGATGCTGCCTAACAAGGGCTTATGCTGTAGAAGGATTTTCCTGTTCCTGCTGGTAGCTTATGTGATTGCTGTTATTCAGTGGCAGAATTAGATGAATTGTTGACTGAATAAATTGGAGTTTCTGTTTGAAATCAAGTGTACAGCATGTCATGCTCTGAAACTATTTAAACTGAATTTTAAAATCACTAGGTTATTAAATTTAAGTAGAGAGGTGCTTGTAAAACTCAACTTCAGGGATTCCCTGCTAGAATGTCACGCTTACTGGATTCAGTGTATAGCAGTAACTGTGACCAACTCTCCACTCCACTCAGCTTGCGCTGGGACAGTCCCAGAGAGAAATGGAGATTGGTAAATACCGTTTCGTAGTATGATGCATGAGCTACCACCTAAGACTCCGAACCCCTTCCTGATTCATGGAGTTGATCATTCACATTAACATAATGATTGTGATTGAGGTATTAAAACCTAGCTCTTCCTTACAGAAAGTTTGGGTACCATAGTAAAGCCGGTCAGTGCTGGGCCCATATCCCTTCAGTGCTCATCTAAGATGCAAAAAGCTGCTTACTGCAAATGCTTGTTACTCTCTGTCTGAGGACTGTTTTGTTTTTGGTATGTTTTTTTTTTTTGTAGCCAAGGAGGCAAGTTCACTTTGTGAGGCCCACGTCCCCAGAGGACGCCTTCAACCAACGACAGGTGGGGAGTTGGTGCATTAAAACACCCCAACTTGGTGTCTCTCAGACTTGGCTCTCACTGTCTCCCCAGAAGGGTTGAGCCCCAGTTATAGGTGGCACCACAGTGATAGGTGCCAGCCTTGATAACATTCCCACTATTGGTTTTCTTCCCTTCTTTATCTCACTTCCTACTTCCATACTAGTGTTTACTATGACAACTTCCCAAAGAAACTACTTGGACTCAAATCCTTGTCTCAGGATATGCTTTTGGGGAAACCTAAACCAAGACAGGAACACTGATCTAGTGCTTCAACATTCATTTTGACCAAATTTGGCACAGTGCTAAAGAACATTAGTTTGGAGCACAGGATCACTTTGCAGCTTTGAAATCAAATGAAAGTCTATAAATGACATCCTGTATCTTTCAAACTTATTGATGTTAATAAAATGTGGTATATGGATTTAGGTCACTGTTGGACACCTTCAATGAGGTCTCAGGGATACAGAATTCCTAGTTGATGGCAGGAGAGCTATAAGTGTAAGGTCTCCATCACCAGGGAGGGACACATGAGTAACATGTGGAACCAGGATCATGGCACAGAACGGGGGGCAGGAGAGGGCAGCGGTAAAATCAGCCTATGAGCTAGATCTGGCCTGTGGCCTAATTTTGTAAATAAAGGTTTATTGTAACTCAGCTATGCTCATTTGTTTATAGGTTGTCTGTAGCTGCTTTTGTGCAACAACAGCAAAGTTGAGTAGAAACAGAGATCATATGGCTCACAAAGCCCAAAAAGTATTTACTATCTGCTTCTTTTTGGAGATAATTTTTTGACCCCTGATAAAAAATACCTTACAGTGCTTACATAATATTTTAGTTTAGTTTTTAAAAATTGGCCAGTAAGGCATCTAATTGGACATGGTTTGCTCTTACTACCTCATACCAATGAATAGCTTAATTATCCTGCACTGGGTGCATATGCAGTGGCTTTACAACTTAAGTGACGTATAGTGGCAGAGTGGAAATGCAGCACTGAGAATGACTTGTTGGCTAATTGAAAGCCTGAATATTAATTTCTACAAAGTTAATAGATATGGACATGATCTTAGTTGTAAAGATGCAGAATGGTGGTATGGTGCAATGAGTGCCTGGGGGTGTGGATGCATCTGTGTGTATGTATTTAATAACTTTTGAAAAAACTCAAACCTGTAGAATAATTGTAAGAATGGTACAATAAACACTCATACACCTTTGACCTAGATTCATCAATACTTTACATTTTACTGAATTCATCTTAGGTCTCGAGAAAAAGGATGTTCTTTTTTATATAACCACAATACATTTATCAAATTCAGGATATTTATCATTAATACAATATTATCATCTTATATATGGTCCATTTTCAAATTTCACCAGTTGTCCCAATTTTGTCTTTTATAGCAGTGCTTCTCAAATGTTAGCATGCATCAGAATTACCTGGTAAGCTTGTTAAAACACAGATTCCTGCCCCCCCCTTGAAATTCTGATACAGAAGATTTGGGGTGGGGCCCAAGTAATTTTAGTTATTACAAGCTCTCAAGAAATTTGGTCAAAATGCTGCCAACTTAATGGCTTCCCTCCGTTCCACCTCCCACCAACCCCACCCTTCAAATCCAAGCTGCAACATATACAGGATCCTGTATTGCATTTAGTATCATGTTTTTTTAGTCTTTTTTTTAAGCTGGAACGGTTCCTCAGTCTTGCCTTTCTTTGTTTCTCCTGATACTGACATTATTACAGGGAACATGCTAGGTTTTTTTGACCTGTAGAATCTTTCAGTTCAGGTTTTCCGGAGGTTTTCTCATGATTAGATTTAGATAATGCATTTTTGGCAGAAATACTACAGAAGTAATATTGATCAGTTTGTCCCCTTGATTTAACTTTGATCACTAAGTTAAGGTGGTATCTATCTGATTTCTCCTCTGTAAAGGTGCCTTTTTCACTTGGTAATTAATATGTAACCTGTGGCGAGATACTTTGATCCTATTCCCCAACAAACTTTTATCCAATATCTGTGATTCTTGCCTGAATTATCACATTAATTGTTAAACATTGATCTTTCTAATGCCATCGTTCACTCTACATGTATTAGTTCTCATTTTATAGTAAAGAAGAGCATTTCCTCTTTCTCCTTTGTTTTCTTGTTGTTTTATGGAAATAGTATGAACTAATGGCCTCTTATTTTATTCAGTGGGTTATAACCCTTTGTTTTCATTATTCATTTTTGATGCTCAAATTATTTCTGATTTGACCAGTGCCAACACCTCCAGTCTGGCTCCTGTACCCTTTTAAACAAGGCTCCATCCGCTGTTAAGTACTCTAGAACATAAATTATAAAATACTTTATTAATGTATACATTTTATCTGTCACTAAATACTTGCTGGGTCTGTAGTGTATCTCCAGTACTCTTAGATGTAAAAAGATATGCAAGGGTAATATAAAGTAAATGTACCTTCTTCTACCAAAGAACTAAAATCTCACTTAATATAGTAGGACTAGCGTAGGTAAAGCCATTAGAGACTAATTTGAGATGGTATGTAATCCAGTTCCAAGTTTTTTTGTTTATGTCTTCTAGAACTGATCCACACTACTGTACTTATAACAGCAACACATTTCCTCATTGTGAAAAAGGAAACAATTCATCCTTAGTCTGTGCGCAAGGCTTATACCTCTAATACCATATAGGAGGAAGTCAGTCAGCAAGATATACCTGAGATTTGTCTCTCTGCCTTCAGTGTGTGAAATGCAAACTTTAATATAGTTAGACAAACAATTTCAGGTTTCAGAATGTCACATACTACATAAAATTGTGGAATGCTATTTGGTTTAGTAGGTATTTGGCCAATTTTTGTGGTTAGCTTGCTAATTCTTGCAGTTCATTTGGTTTTATAAACTTTATATAGTACAGTCATTTAAGACTGTCAGACTATATCCTCTGTGCCTCTTACCATTTCTTTTATATTTTTCATCCTTTTGCCCCTCTGTATTTCTTTCAAATAGTTTCTTCTGATCTGTCTTCCAGAATACTAACTCCCATTTTTTCTAACGTCTAGTAATAGTCATCCATTGAATTCTTCATTTTGATTATGGTAACTTTTCCTGTTCTAGAAATTCTCTTTTTAAAATACGTTATATCACTTACAGTTTCTTGTTTTCTCCTGAAAATCTCAGTCTTTATGTCCTTTAACATTGTAAACATAGTCATTTTAAGATGTATGTGATAATTCCAATATCTGAAACCTTGTGGCTCTGTTTCTATTGTATGTTGTTTCTGCTGGTTTTCAGTCATGAACGAGAGCCTGGGTTATTCTTATTCTTGTCTGAGGGTCCAGAGTTCTGACAACAGCACTAAAAGAATCAGTTTTTTTTCCTGGAATAAAAAAGTACATGTATCAAGAATGGATGAGTAGAATTAGTGTGGTAGGGTCATATGCAATTAAATTGCAGGAAAACGTAATGGTTAAGAAGGGGCTAGATCCAGGCTGCCTGTGCCAAATCCCAGCTACTTTACTTAATATTTGCCAAGCCTCAGTTTCCTTATTCTTGAAATAGTAACAATACCCAGAAACTCTCAGAGTTGTTGTAAGTATCAAAAGAGATAATGCATGTAAAGTACTTAGCCCAGTGCCTAGCAAGCACTCAATAAATGTCAATTATTATTATTATCAGAGAGAGTGTCTCAAATTTTCCATGTAGGAAGTGTTTGAGATGTCATCAAAATGCATTCAGACATTCATTAATTTATTCAGTTATTTTAAAAATAAATACACAGTAAATATTTGTTGGAAGAAATAATTTGAGCAACTGGTGGGGAAGGTGGTCTGAATCTCAAGGAAGGGTGGAATTGTAAAGGGTCAGACAAGAGTAAAGGTTGTGATAGAAACAGCCAAGGCAAAGCTTGGAATCAAGATGACTTACATGTGGGATAATGGGCAGATCCACCGGGATGGAATGCCTCAGAGAAAAATATAGTAATCTATAGAAAAATAATGAGTTATCTTGTAATGTTCTGTAATTATCATATATGTTGCTACTTCTGGGTCATCTTCTCCCATTTCCAACTCTGTCCTATATTAAGCTGATTATGTGCACAATAATGCAGGTATCACATATCAACTAAACTAATGGGCTTTCTCCCTGACATAATATATACCCATTGAATAAACTGAAAGGCTCAATACCGTTAAAGTCTTTAGCTCATGTGCCCTGTGTGTTTTATGTGCAATGATAAAAATCGTTGAGAGCCATTTTATCTAAAGCTACTAAAGCAGTGATTCTCAAATTTTAGCGTGCGTTAGAATCACTCAGAGAGCTTCTTACAATATAGATTGCTGGGCCTCATCCTGCGAATTGTTGATTTCGTAGGTCTGGAGTGGGTCCCCAGAATCTGTATTTCTAACAAGTTCCCAGGTGATTCTCTTGCTCTTATTCCAGAAGCGACACTGTGAGAACTACTATACTGACAACATTGAGCCATATTAAGTACTGAACTATTTTAGAATTTGGTCATGTTTTCTTTTGGTAGAATAATTTTCTAAAAGCTATATTTAGTTGTGCCTCCTACCCATGGAAGTAAATTGTTTGAAATAACTTATAGGGGGAAAAAACTTTTTTCTTTTTTTAAAGATTTTTATTAAAAAATACAGTTAACATACAACTGCATGTTGTATGTTATCAGTTTCTGGTGTGTACCGTAGTTGTTCAACATTTATATACCTAAAAGGTGATCACCGTAAGTCCAGCAACCATCTGACACCATACCACGCTATCACAATATTATTGACTATATTCCCTATGCTATTCGTTACTTTCATTTATATTTTATTTTAGCTGTGGTTTTGATTTTTTACTGTGAAGACTAACTGTTTTGGGAGGCCTAAGGTACCATTAAACTTCATTAGTGGTATAGATTTTCTAATACTTGAGAGAAATCCCATTGCATTATTAATAAATCTGAATGGGTAGAGTGGGGCTTTTTCCACAAGTAATCTTTATACTAATAGGTCTTTCATAAATGCAAGCATGAATTCCTTCATCAGTATATTCTGCTGTTCATAATACATCAAACATTTTAAAGTACATATGCAAATTTTATGGCATTTTTTTTCTTTGCATTAATATATCTTTTTAAAGGAACTACAGATCACTTCAGATTCTTGTTGATTTTACCACTGCTGCCTTTTACCTAAATGAGTCATACCAAGTATTACTTGCCACTTCTCCTGACAAGTACTTGAAAGTTGAAGTAATTTTCACATATTCTGTCTCATTCTTCCCTCGTAGTGCTGTAATGCATTATGGGCAGGAAATTACTTTGACAAATGAGACGAGGTAGTGGGAAGGTGTTCAAACTGCATGGTGTTCAGCTCATTCACTCACTTCCGGTTTTCTCTTTGAGTCTGGGCTGTGCTGTCCACTTCCCCATTGCTGGGCCTCACTTTATCTCTTTCCTCAAATAAAACTAATACAAGGTTTTTGTGTGTGGCAGACTTCTAAATCTTGGTAATAACAGTTAGGGGGAAAGATGGTGACAGCCCAGCTCAGTACCTCAAACAACTTAAAGCTGAATGTATTGTCAATACCTTAGCTATGCCCTGTCACAGGGAATTTCCCCTTAGGCCTCTGTATTGTTTACTTCCTGTTCCCTCCTCTCCCCCTCCCTGGTTCTCATCTCTACTTCCCTTTTTGCTGGCCTCCCTCTCTTTGGCCACCTTAATCTGTCTTACTCTATTTCAGGGTAATTCAGCTCTCTTTTGGCTCTCATGCATTTAAATTTTCAGCAAAGGGCCTCACGTTTGTCCATTAAAAAGCTAGTCATCGTTATTGACTACCGTGTTTCCCCAAAAATAAGACCTAGCTGGACCATCAGCTCTAATGAGTCTTTTGGAGCAAAAATTAATATAAGACCCAGTCTTATTTTAATATAAGAACTGTCCAATCCCTGAGGCACTTGATTGCCAGTCATCTGTAGAAGAGAGGTAGTGTCCTTCACTTACCAGAGACCACAAAGTCAAGTGGGCACTCAGGTCAAAGAATGGAGAGTCGTCCTTGGACATAGGCACAAATGAAAGTGAGCTGACACCCCCTGGGACAACCTTCAACCAGTGGTAGGTAGGAGTAGGTATATTAATGTCATAGCCACCCAGCTTTTGGTGGTATTGTTTGAGGCCCTGTCCTTGCAGTTTTTCATCATATCCCGGGAAGAACTGAGTCCCATTTGCCCACAGCAGTAATAAACCTTTGATTTTCTTTCCTCCTTTCTTTGTTTCACTTTCCCTCCTCCTTCATTTTTGCATTTTCGGATTACATGGAAAATAGTGATCTGCCCCCAAGTCCTTGCCTCAATACCTACTTTTGGGAGAACCCAAATTAAGTTAACTTTCAGTGCTGCTGCAACTTCAGATACTAAGTATTAAGTAGTACCCTCTTCTGAATTCTGCAACTGCTCCTAATTTTACATATGTGCTATTGTTTCAGTCCTATTGTGTTCTTGATGGCAGAAGCTGAAGTGAAGCAGGATGTGGGTAATTCTATTTTTAAAAGAATTGTAGATTGATGTGGATGTGAATTATATGATTTTAAAATTGGCCATTTCAGGTCCTGTAGTCAGTTCGTTGAAGATTTTTAATTCAGTGGGAGTCAAAATATGATGCAGTTTTATTTTTAACAGTTAACTGCTCCTCAACTACGTCAAAATTCCTTTCCCATAGATTAGATGCTACCTTTGTGAGATCTTAGCCATAACTCGCATCTTACCTGGAAAGAATCATTTCATTTCAGAGAATTATTTCCTCTGCATTGGGGGCAGGGAGGAAATAATCTGTCTTCAGGAACACTCCTAAAAAGACTGGCAACCTTCCTCCCTTCTGCATATCCTCCTAGAACTGACTGGGAGAGCGGGGAGGTGTTGACTGGTGGTACTATATGGGTGGTACTGTCCCGACACCTTTCCATAGGCCTAAAGGTAAGAGGCTGGCTTCCACTGTTGTTGGCTCAATGAACTTAGTGTGTATCTTCAACCTTGGGCCTGAAAATCCCATCTGCAGCCTGTTGTGGTATGTTTCCTTAGTCTAACAGTAAATTAATTTGTGCCTCCTGATTTCACAGCAACAGGCCTGTTATTAGGATATGTCAATTTGAGTTTTAGAGATTTATCAGGTATGATTTACTTATGAGTCAGTGAGTGTCATCAGAAAGTAAGTGGATGACAAAATCAGAAGCATCAAAAATCATGGTTAAAATAAGATTGGTATTAGTGCTCAGAACTATGAACAGGACAAGATTAAATTCAGGGATATTAAGGATTAAAAAACGGTAAAATGCTTGAACCCTGGACTTACTGGAGGGATGATGGACAGAGTTGAAATGATTGTTCCCATAAAATTATATTAGTAGTAGCAGTACCTAATCATTGGATGTGGGAAAAATATAACAAAGTCAACCAGGAAAGCCTTGGATCCTCTGTGATATTTGGGTCATTAGGATGGATCTCAGAAGATATACAAGAAAGAAGAATCACTTTTATTCATAGGAAATTGATCTTTTTCCTCTTCCAATGATTCCATCTCAATTATTGTGACACAAGCTATTCTGCCAAAAGTAGCTTTCTGGGTGCAGAATTTTCTAGATAATAGCTAGTTTCCTGTCCAGCCAGTCCCCTGTTCATCACTGTATTGCCACATTCGTTCTGTCCCACTTCCCCCTCTCCCTCACTCCCTCCTCTCCTTTACTCCCTCCTTTACTTCACTTGCCTTACTTTCTCCCTAATTCCTCAGGGGCTAAATTGGCTATCTTCCTATTTCAAGGTTCACCCTTTTCTTGATAATCTCTGGCCAATTAGTTTCATTCATGATTACTTTGTGAACTTTGCTTTGTGATTGCTTTGTGCATCAAGGAAATTTCTTATTTACTTCAGAGAACTGATATCATTTTAACTGGGATTTATACCTTTTTTGTTTCATAGAGCACTTTTGAAGAATATACCTATTTTGGGCATGTGTAATGGTTACTCTCTCACTGTTTTGTAGAAGTAGTAGAAAGTGCATAGATTTGGCAGACAGACATGGATGTAGGTTCTGATTTAACCACTTTGTAACCTTGGTCAAATTACCTATCTGTTCTTTATTGAATTTCCTTACTGTAAGGAAGGATAATAATAGCCACCTCCAAAGATGGTTGTGAGGTTAAATAAAATAAACTAGTTATCTGTTAAAACATTAATTAAAATTTTTTTTCTTCTTCTTTATTCCCACTCCATTTTGCATTTCGTTTCCTGATGTTTTTGTATATTTTCAAACTAGGTCAAGGTACCAGAAGACCCAGTCTGTTCAAGTCCAAATGCACAGAGTTCTAAATCTTCTTCTCCATTGTTTCATTTTTTTCAGCTAAGGGAACATTTTTAAGTGAGAAAGTCCTATTCCAGGAGGTTTCAAAATTGTCAGGATTTTTTTCTTATTTTCTTGCAGTTATTTCATGTAAATTCTCAATAATTTCTCCCAATTTTATCCTCTTATCAAGCAATGTAAGAGACAATAGTGACAAGAGGTACAACATGAGCTGCTTTTGTTCACTAGAAATGTTAGTTATCTTTCTGAAACTTTGTAGTCCAAAAGCATCACTGGAATCAGCTTTCCATTAGCTTCCTGTATCTTTTTGACTAAATTCTGATTCCCTGGGCTTATTGCTTCTCACTCTGGCAGTACTTTATAAAATGTCCTCTTCTCCAGTTTACACAGGAGTCTTGATAATTTTCCTTTCAGTTTAAAACTATTTTGTCAGGGTTAGGTGTCAGAGTTGTGAAGCATGAAGTGAATTCCTGTGGAATTCATTCAAAGAGATTTTCATGTTTTGCCTTTATTTGTTCAATGAGTATTTATTACATTCTGAAGTGGAAATGAAAACATGAACAAGACAGCTTCTCCTTATCCAAAACGTACAAGTTGTTTCCTTATGTGAACCCTTACGTTTCTGTTCAATCTCAAGCATGTTATCTGGTATGGCAGGCACATTTAGTTCACTCCCCAGAAACCATTTCCAATCCCTTTCTTCTCTGGCCCACCTCCACTACCCACTACAGAGGCTGAAAAAGCCTGAGGCTCACTTTCCTATTCTCCCTTGTCAATGAGATATAAGGAAAATTCTTCTGGGGCTTCAGGG
Organism: Rhinolophus ferrumequinum; assembly: GCF_004115265.2. Taxonomy (NCBI): domain Eukaryota; kingdom Metazoa; phylum Chordata; class Mammalia; order Chiroptera; family Rhinolophidae; genus Rhinolophus; species Rhinolophus ferrumequinum. The sequence goes on along the minus strand of NC_046284.1, from coordinate 95,571,040 downwards.
AAAGTACTGTAGTTTCTGATAAAAGGAACCAGGTACATGAGGAGAAAGACCTGTTCTGGTTTAATTTGTATCACATCCTGCCTTTGAATGTTTTCTTATTACTGTGATATTTGGAGCTGGGAAAGCCATTCAGCAATCATGAAGCAACCTGACAATGGACCAAATCTCATATGCTAAGTATGGTCAAATTCAACATAGAATAAAAGAGCCTAGATCTTTGGTGACATGGGTGAGCCACCAAACCAACCTGACACTGGCACTGTAGTTTATTATTGTTGTTGCTAATATTGCTATCACTTGCTGCCCAAAGCTTTCCTTGGTTGATAAATCTGGAAAGAGTAACCTATCATATCATTAACAGTTCAGCTTCATTTCTTAGACCTTGCAAGGCCTGAGTAGAACAGGTACATTTTGATTGTGGTTAGGGGGAAAGCATAAAGAGACAAAATAAAAAGTGATCACCACAAGAGAAGGTTTGGGCACCAGGGAAGAAATAATAACTACAAAGAGCAAAAAAATAAAAGGGAATGCAGAGTACAAATTTTGCCTCTACAATTGCACCTGGGTGATGCTGGGTACAACATTTAAAAAGAAATGTAGTGTTATGTGTTTAACTCTAGGTTTTTCGGAATCCATGAATCTTAATGATTTCATAAAGACATTTTATTTAACAACAGTCAAAAAAAAAAAGAAATGTAGTGTTGAGGTTGTAATTTATTCTGTGCTATTTAATATCATAATTACATGTGAACTATGGCAGATTTTTAATTCCATTCTGGATCCATCCTGTCACATAGATGGTAGTTTGAATGTTTAGAGCATGGAAATCAATTTCATGGCTGGTCTGAAGTACACATCATTAGAAAAGATCTGTTGTAAAAAAATTAAAAATAGGAGTGATGATTTGTATCCCTTGCTGTTTGGGCCAATTGATTATTCATGCTCACAACCTTTCCTGAGTTTTTAAGAAGTTGTCAACATCTGTTTTAAATCCTTGAGTAATGCCATTATGATAAGATTGCAACTTCAAAAAATTTAAAACATTTCTCTTAATAGATTGAGTTATACAATTGAGTTTTGACAATTAAGTTTGCGAACTTATTGTAACGACGTTGATAACCTTTGTTTTGATATCAGAGGGATTATTCATTATGAATTTGTACCAACTGGACAAACAGTTAACCAAGTTTACTATTTGGAATTAATTCATGGCTCTTGCATCATGACAATGCATCAGCTCCCATGGAACTGTCTGTGAGGGAGTTTTTAGCCAGTAAACAAATAACTATATTGGAACACCCTCCCTACTCACCTGATCTGGCCAGCTGTAACTGCTTTGTTTACCTGAAGATAAAGGAAATATTGAGAGGAAGACATTTGGATGACATTCAGGACATCAGGGGTAATACGACGACAGCTCTGATGGCCATTCCCATAAAACAGTTCCAAAATTGCTTTGAAGGGTGTAGTAGGCACTGGCATCAGTGCATAGCTTCCCAAGCAGAGTACTTCAAAGGTGACCATAGTGATATTCAGCAATGAGGTATGTAGCACTTTTTCTAGGATGAGTTCGTGAACTTAATTGCCTGACCTCATGTATCTCCCTTGCCCGTCATCTTTCTCTTTACTTAAAGAAATAGCAATTATGGCTTTCAATTTCCTCTTGTTCTTAGATAAGTTATATTCTGGTACGACCCTTTCTGTTACTGTGTTTCTCTGAAAATAAGACCTAGCCGGACAATCAGCTCTAATGTGTCTTTTGGAGCAAAAATTAATATAAGACCTGGTTATTATAAGACCAGGTCTTATAGTAAAATATTATATTATATTGTATTATATTATATTATACTGGGTCTTATATTATGGTAAAATAAGACTGGGTCTTATATTAATTTTTGCTCCAAAAGACACATTAGAGCTGATTGTCGTGAGTTAGGTCTTATTTTCAGGGAAACACGGTAGCACCTGTTCTACTCTATTTCTCACTTAAGAAAAAGTAATAAATGTAAATTTAAAAGAGTATCACTGTACCATGTATATGTATTTTAAGGAATAATTATTTGCTCAGAATTATGTTCAGAAGAACTGTTTTAGGTATGAAGACTTCCAAATATCATTTGATAACACACATTTGAATCACTACATTTAAGGAACATTTACCACAAGAGCAGAGTAGATCTTCATTTACTTTTACCCTTCTGAAGCTTTGTTATATGCCTTCAGTCATCAGAAGCTGTACGTGGAATTCTGTTTATATCCAGGAAGTCTCTAATGCTTTCCTATTTAAGAAGTTCCACTGTGTTGCTTTTTTGGTGGCTCTCATATTGATTGAAATTGCCTTTAATTTGTGATGTGTATTCAGTTGGTTCTCATATAGCATAGCATTCTCAAGAATAGTTCTATTATAAAAATTGGTAATTTCATACATACTGAATATTAACTTTTGACCAAATATGTACTTTTTCTGAGAGTTTTTTAGGATATGAAAGTGTAAAAATATTTGAAAACATACCTTGGTTTTATGTGTTAATTTTCAGGTGTACTGAAGTTTTTGAATTGTTTAATCAGTTGTATGCATAATGGGTAGTATTTTTCCAGCATGTAATGTAAATTTGATTTTTATAGCAATTACCAACATTGACTCTGAGGGAAAGATCCTGAATAGAACAATAACCACGAAAGTAATGGGAATAGGTAGGAACTGATCTGCTTTGACTGGGTAGAAAGATTTTCAAAGGATAAAAACAGGTTATAGATCCATAAAGTAAAATAAATATTATTGTGACTAATCAAAAATGTCAAAATTTGGTGCATCAATATACACTGAAGACAAATGGCATCTAAGAGGCCTACTTCTCTTCTTATTAAAAACCTGTTTAGGTGTGAAAAGAAGTGCAAACTCCCAGCCTTAAAACTTTTGGAAATAAAGAAAAACAGAGAGATTTTTTCTTTCTTTTTTTAAATTTTTATTAAAGTTTATCGGGGTGACAATTGCTAGTAAAGTTACATAGGTTTCAGGTGTACAATTCTGTATGACATCATCTATAAATCCCATTGTGTGTTCACCACCCAGAGTCAGTTCTCCTTCCATCACCATATATTTGATCCCCCTTACCCTCATCTCCCACCCCCCACCCCCTTACCCTCTGGGAACCACTAAACTATTGTCTGTGTCTATGAGTTTTTGTTTCTCATTTGTTTGTCTTGTTCTTTTGTTGTTTTTGGTTTATATACCACATATCAGTGAAATCATATGGTTCTCTGCTTTTCTTGGTTTATATACCACACATATCAGTGAAATCATATGGTTCTCTGCTTTTTCTATCTTACTTATTTTGCTTAACATTATAATCTCAAGATCCATCCATGTTGTCACAAAAAAACTGCCGAATAGTATTCCATTGTGTATATATACCACAACTTCTTTATCCATTCATCTATCGAAGGACACTTTGGCTGTTTCCATGTCTCGGCCACCATAAATAAAGCTGCAACGAAGATTGGGGCACATGTGTCTTTATGGATAAATGTTTTCAGATTTTTTGGGTAGATACCCAGGAGAGGGATTGCTGGGTCATACGGTAATTCTAAATTTTTTGAGGAACCTCCACACTGCCTTCCATAGCTGCTACACCAGTCTGCATTCCCACCAACAGTGTATGAGGGTTCCTTTTTCTCCACAGCCGAAGAAGGGAGAGATTTTAAAGCTATTTAGAAGTTAGGATTTATAGAATGCATTAGTCAGGATTCTCCAAAGAAACAACCAGTAGGACACACATAGACACACACACACACACACACACACACACACACAGAGTGTATACTGGTTTGATTTCTTTATATGATTTATTATAAGGAATTGGCTCTAAATTTGCATGCCCCAATTTTTTCCTGTGTCAAGTTTTAAGATTTTTTTCATTTAGATATGCAATTTTAACTTAAGGTGCATCTATTGTCATTTTTATTATTATATTTGAATTAAGAATTTCTTTTGTCTAAACAATGGTTCATTTTGTAAGTTACAATGAAATAGTGCTCATGAAGTACTTGTGTTGAGCAGTAGATTCTGATTTTAGAACTCTGTTGGAGGCTGTTTATACTGAATTTATTCGCAAACAGCTTATGGTAATTTTGAATGTCTGCTGCTTTGTAAAGAATTGCAACATCTTAAAGGTTCAGGGCACTAAAATTTGCATTTTTAAGAAAATCAGAGAATTGTTTCTTCATATGGAACTCATAAATGATCCTTTTTTAAAAAAGTGAGTATTATTGTGGTATAATTTACATACCATAAAATTCAGGAATTTAAATGGTATAATTTGATGAGTTTGACAAATGTTTCCGGTTATTTAATCACCACAAACAAGATACAGAATTTCCATTACTTTAAAAAGGTCTTTCTTGCCAATTTGCAGTCAGTTTCCTCCCCCACACCTCTGGCAACTACTGATTGCTTTCTTTTATCATAGTTTTGCCTTCTCTAGAATTTCATATCCATGGAATCATATCGTATGTAGTCTTTTGTGTCTGGTTTCTTTCACTTTGTATAATGCTTTTGAGATTCATCCATGTTTTTACTTGTTTAAGTAGTTCTTTTTTATTGCTGAATGATAGTCTGTTGTATAGCTATATTACAATTTGTTTATTTACCAATTGATGGTTATTTGGGTTGTTTCCAGTTTGGGGCTATTATGAATAAAGTTGTTATAATCTTTTAGATACAAATATTTCTGTGGACATATATTTTCCTTTCTTTTGGATATTATACCTACTAGTGGGATTCTGTGTCTTATGGTAACTCTAAGGTTTAACATTAAGAGAAACAGCCAAATTGTTTTCCAAAGTAACTGTACCATTTTTCATTCCCAGCAGCAATGTATGGGATTTCAGTTGCTAGCATATGGTATGGCCAGTCTTTTTAATTTTAGGCGTTCCTATAGGTGTGTAGTGGCATCACATTATGTTATGGTTTTAATTTGCTTTTCCATAATGCATACTGGTGTTAAGCATATTGTCATGTGCATTTGTTTAAACTTTTGGACCATTTTAAACATTCGTTGTTTTCTTATTATTGAGTCGTAAGATTTATTTTTTTACATGTTCTGGATAGGAATCCTTTATCAGATACGTGTTTTGCAAATAATTTCCTCCAGTGTAGCATGCTTTTTCATTTTCTTAAGAGTATCTTCCTGTGTCACAAAAAAATCGCTGAATAGTATTCCATTGAAGTTTTTTGTTTTTTTATTTTGATGAGGTACGTTTCACCAATGTTTTTTCTTCTGTGGTTCATGATGTTTTGTGTTCTGAGAATTCTTTGCCTAACCCAAGGTCACAAAGGTTTTCTCGTATGGGTTCTTCTAGAAGTGTTATAATTTTAGCACTTATATTTATGTCTATGACTCACTTCGAGTTAACTTTTGTATATAATGTAACAAAGTTTGAGATTAATTTTTTCCATTTGTGTATCCAGTTCCTGCACCATTTGTTGAGGACTATCCTTCCCCATTGAATTACTTTAGCTCATTTGTTGAAAATCAGTTGAGAGAGAGAGAGAGAGAGAGAGAGAGAGAGAGAGAGAGAGAGTGTGTGTGTGTGTGTGTGTGTGTGTGTGTTGGGTCGGGGAGGTCTATTTCTGGACTCTTTAGGTCCCTAGTATACATGTAAGGTTGTTTGTGAGCTGTGAAAACTTTGTTAATAACTCATCTTCACCACTGCCACCGTAGTGTTTACTCTTTGTGCTAAGTCTGTATCATATATACTATTTCTGTCATTGAACATACATAATGTACTGTAATTACTTGTTTACATAGCTCTTTTTCCTACTAACCTGTGAATTCCTTGAGGGCAAGGACTGTGTCCTCTTCGTCTATGTTCTCATGTGCTAACACTAGGCACATAATAGGCATCCAATAGATATTTGTTGAATTAAACAGAATATGGAAATTAGGTTAAAATTTTAAATATTTTACCTATATAATTATAATTGGTGTTATTTTTACAAAAATCTAAGCAAATGTTCTCATTTTGTTATCTAGTATTGATGCATAGCACCAACGGTAATTTTTTTCCTGCATTCTGGACAGTTTAATTTTGACTAGTTGGTTAAGGTTTTCTTCTTAGAATCTATCTGTTCTTTGATAATAAAAACAAGTCATAACTATTAGGAGATGCTAGTCATTGTACTAAATGCCAACATGTATTATCTCATTTAATGTTCACAACAACCCTATGATTCAGTTGCTATCATTATCCTTATTTTATGAGGGAGCAGAGAACTAGAAAGGTAAGTAACTTACCCAAGATCACACAGATGATCAATGGCAGAGAGAATGGAGGTAGCCCCTAATTTAAACACTACACTATAATCATGACCTGGCTTCATCTAGGAAAGTTAAGTTGTAAATTAACTTTCACCTTCATGAAGTGTTGTCAGTCCTTAGGGTTGCAGATATGGCACAATATCTTCACTTGATAGAAAGTGAGGTGCTGAATTTATTGTCAATGAGCATACATGCAGTTATTTTCCAGGCAAAGGTGATTGTTTCATGTATTTCTCAATAAGTCATATCAAATGTCTTTTACATCTTGTTCAAGATATTACAGTAAGTGTTGTGATGTGATATTTTGCCTGACATTCCCCCTGTAAAAAGCAATTGCTTTGGTCATGGAAGTTGTTTGTCCTTCTGAGCCTTGTTTGAAATACAAATGCCATAGAGCTAAGCCCTCCTAATCAGCTAATACCGCATTAATTGCGCTAGACTTTATTAACAAACTGGAAGCAGGATGTGCATCTGGTTAGAGAGTGGAGCATCTTGGGAAGGATGGCTTCTTACAAGCAAAGATATCGTAAAAGTATTCATAGTTTACACCTCAGTTTTTTCCTACTGTCATGCAGGCCCAAATTCCACCCCTTCCCAGCTCCAATTTTTCTGAAAGGTATGAGTTTGAAACCGATTTTTTTCCTAATACCATGAATAGTGCTTCTTACCCTATCCCAACACTGGAGAGTTCTTGTGTATAGCTCCACTTCTCAATATGCCACCAATCATCTTTGAGAATTTCTCAACACCTTCCTTCTTTACCTCACCAGTCTCTGAAATCTGGCTTTGTGGTGGTGCATTCATTCCAGAGATTATGACAGTAATAAGAGTAATATCAAAAGCTAACTTTAAATAGCATTTACTGTCTCCTGTTTGCCTCATATTACAGTTTTCTCCATTAGTCTTCACAACTGGATGAAGCAAGTTTTATTATCACCCCCATTTTATACATAAGAAACGTGAGGCTTAAATGGTTAAGTTCCTTGTAAGAGGTCATATGATCCATAAGTGGTAGACACATGAACCTAGCTTTGTTTGATGGAGAAATGAATACTCTTAATGTCTACATCATAATGCCTCATAGAAACCCAAAATACCTTAGAAGTGGATATGGGGCCAGTTTTTGAGCCAAAAAGAAGATAGTATTTGATAATAATCATAACTTTTATAGCATACATTCTTGTTCATTAAAGCACAGTCATATCCGTTATCTGGATATGACTTGTATGCTGCTATTATGATGCTATTGTTTTTTCCTATGAAATTGCATTTGAAGCTTAGCAGTAATGTTAGGAAGATATTGAGGAATTTAGGAAGTCTTCAGGAATAAGGAGAGGAATCTGATAAGATGACCTTGGGGTGAGTGACAAGATCAATTTCTTTGCAATTACTGTAATGGGTTACATCTCTACATGCTTTTTATACTCAGCTTCTTGATTAAATGATAAGGAGGGAACTTGAGAGGAAATAATTAAATTTATTTCTAACCTTTCTGATTCAGAACTTTGCAATTCATTTAGAAAGTTTTGTCTAGGACACAGTTTCATGTCCCCTGAACATTGAGATAGTTCGACCTGAAGGTTAAAGCAAATGGTCTCTGACAAGCCTTTCTAAGTTTCAAAACAAAACAAAAACAAAAAACTGCTAAGAATTCAAAAATCCTGTGTTCTAACCCTGCCTCTTCATTATCTACCTATGTAACTTGGAGCAAGAATCTCTCTGACCCTCACTTTCTTCATCTGTTAAAAAGATGACTAGGTAACAACTAAAGGCCCTTCTACCTCTAAAATTTTTTAAGTTTGACACTGTTCATAATGCTTTCTAAATTTATCTAATCTTTATTTATGTTAGATGCTTTACCTTAATACTTTTGCTGAAGAATACCATAGAACAGTGATTATCAAACTTTTTGGCTTTTGACCTTTTAAACAGTATTGAAAACCTCAAAGAGCTTTTATTTATGTGGGTGCTGTCAGTATTTACCAAATTAGGAATTAAAACAAAATTTTTTTAAACAGATGAATACAAAAGTATATAGTTCAGATACAGAATTGCACACCTGAAATCTATGTAATTTTACTAACAATTGTCACCCCAATAAATTAAAAAAAAAAGTATATAGTTCATTAGCTATCAGAGTAATGGCATCATTGCAGATCATACAACTTCTGGAAAATTCCACTGTACAGTCATGAGAAAATGAGGGTAAAAGCAAAGAAGATCTTGGTATTTTTATGAAAATACCATCGTTTTGACCTCACAGATTCGCTGAAAGGGTCTTGGGAGTAGTCCCTAAGATCACATTTTGAAAACAGCTGCCATCGGACTTGTATATTTAATTTCTTTCTGAATGAAAGCAGATTGATATTTAGGTAGTCCAGTTCACTGTTACGTGCCCCACATCCATTTTCAGTTTCTTCCTCAATTGTGGGTTAATGCACTAACAGGGCAGGCCTTGTTTAAGAACTATTTTACTATAATGGTGCTATTCATGTGTTCTCTTCCTCTGGACACCAGAATCCAGACCTTAGTTTTTGGTTGGATTCAATTGGTTGAGATAGCTTTTTGTTAATAGTCAAAGGAGTTCCTTTAAGGCTTTATAATATCGTGTTTTAAGGCTTTATAGTACCATGTTTCCCCAAAAATAAGACCTAGACAGACAATCTACTGTAATGTGTCTTTTGGAGCAAAAATAAATATAAGACCTGGTATTATATTATATAAGACCCAGTCTTATGTTATATTAAAATAAGATTGGGTCTTATATTAATTTTTGCTCCAAAAGACGCATTAGAGCTCTTGGTCCAGCTAGGTCTTATTTTGGGGGAAACACGGTTATGATGTCACTGATTGTGAGGTTCAGAAGAGATATGCATAGCTGACTTTCGTGAGCCCATATAAGCTGGCTTTAGCTCACCACTGCTTACTGGGGTAAACTGTCACAGAGTGGGGGGCTGCAGAGATATGTTTGAGGATATTCGAATGCTGGAGCATAAATGCCATCTAATCATATTCACTCATGTTATAGAGGTCCAGGGGAATGGATACTACCTAACAGATAGTTAGGGAGACCAAAAATCACGTCTTCATGTTCTTGTCCACTGGGTGCAGATGACAAAGAGCAGAGTTTGGGTCATAAGGGGCAACAGAAAGGATCTGGTTTTATAAGTTCACCTATAATAGTGAAATGTGTGTTGAAGGTGTAGGATCAACTAGGAGACAGGGTTGGGTTAGAAAAAATGTGGCGAATGCCTTTTTAGGTTGCTTTTCCACTCTTCCCTTCATCACTCAACAAATATTCATTGATTATCGCTGATATGCCTAGGATGATGTTAGGTACTGGGGATTCGACATTGAACAAAACAGTTTCCTGTCCTTATCCAGTTTACATGCTAGTGACAATAAAGTTCCTGTACAAATAACTGCAAGTACGATAGGTATTTATAAAAGAGAAGTACAGGGTGCTGTGTATTAACAGAGACTTAACCTATCTGGAACTTCAGAGCAGGAGGATTCTAGGGAGAGAAAACAGACTTGGGCCTCAGAAAGACTGATTTGCAGAGCTAGGTTATGGGTGGGAGAACAGTGCTGGAAGTATAAGAGAGAAAATTAAAAACTCTGAGCGATTACTGTATATGATTGTCAGGAATATTTAATTTGTGATTTGGTGTGAGGTAGGTTTGGGGAGTGAGAGATGGGGAGACACTGAATGGATTTAACCAAGGATGGAACATGCTTTAGTCTTTTTTAAAGAGCACTCTGATTATAGAGGAGAAAAGGAACCAAGCTTAGGCTAAACCTGGAGAATTACTTTGGTATCATTAGGGGCCCGCAAATATCTGGTGGGGGTCACTCCAATAATACCATAGCACCCCGGTAGTTTAGGTTGGCAATATAAATATGATCTATGATATTTTAATTTTTTATACTTGCCAAACTAATTTCTAATCTTTATACTACCCTGGTAGTCATCTGGCCATAGAACTTATACCTTAAAACATAATAACAGTAAAAATGCCAGGCAGTGTTCTAAGTACTTTACAAATATTAACTCGTTTAATATGCACAACATCCCTATGATATAAGATCTATACTTATCCTTTTTTAATAAACTAAATCACAGGGAAGTGATTTGCACAAGGTTTCATAGATAATGAGTGCTAGAGCTAGGATTCAAACCCAAGCTGTCTCACTCCAGTGTCTGAGTATTCGCCACTCTGCCATAATCACTTTTTGTAGTTTATCACCTATGTAGGTAATTAGTTGTAACAAGTTTTCCTGTAACAAGTTTTCCTTATTTATTTCCAATAAATTTCCTGTAATTTATTGAAGTAAATTCTCTTCAGCTATGTAATTTGCCAGTTTGACTCTGTTTGTTTCATAACTTTGTTATTTGGAATAATTGAACTTCTCATTTAGGTAATCCGAGTCCAGAAGCTACAGGCTCTTTTTCGTCTCTTATTTACCTAACAAACACATATGTCGTACTTATCATGTAGCAGTCACTGTTGTAAATGTTTCACACATACTAACTCTTTACAACCCAAAGAGTTAGTACTGTCATTTCCATTTTACAGGTGAGGAAACTGAGGCATCGTGTGTTTAAGGCCAAGGTCACACTGCTCATAAGCTAATTGGGAATCAAACCTACGCAATCTGGCTTAAGGGCCATAGTTTTAACCTCTAGACTGCACTCTTTCTTACCCAGAACAGTCCAGCTTAGTCTCTAACAAATCTAATTGTTGAATGATGAAAATGGGTGTTTTTCTACTTTTGTAGACTAAATACTTTCAATTCTTCTAGTCTTTACTGGTAATACAATTGGGCGCTTAAGTGCATTGGTTATTATGGCAGTGCCTGGAGTTTCAGTTTGAGATAGGAAAGACAATATCGGTGAAGTTAAAGCATTACAGTATTCTGAACTTTCTGCATAAACTACTTGAAGGTTAGTTCTATAGTCTATAGTTTTTTAAGGCTCCCAGAGACCCCAGAATGGAAGAGGCATCATAGGTGCTCCATAAGCTTCTTGATCAATGGATATGTCTTTGAATTCCATATTAGAACTAATATACTGAAGGCCTAATTTTAGGTCCTATCACATGAACAACAATAAAAACCTCTATATTTCATTATTAGATATATCTAAATATGAATTACAATATGACCTCTATTAAAATTCTTCTCATCAAATATATATGCTACAGAATAGAAATCATCTTAAAAATTTCTATTCAACTTCTTTATGGAGCTGTAATTGCTTATAACTAAGGAAAATCACATTATTAATGTCATTTATCAAATTAGCTCTTTGTCATTACTATTTCTTGAACAGATACTTGAAACAAGTGTGAATCTGCACCGTGCGATTCTGTCTTGATGGGCTCAGATAATAAGAATATTACTTTAGCTTTAAATAACATTTCTAGCTTTCAGAACATTTTCAGATGCATAATCTCTTTTCATTTTTTTCTGACTTTCTGTACTGCGTTCATTTCATCTATGCTGTCTTTCCTATCTCAAACTGAAATTCCAGGCGTTGCCATAATAACCAGAGAGAACATGATGTGGGGCTGTAGTGTAAATATATCAGATTGAGCTTCAACTCAGTAAAATGCAGCCCTTTAAATGCTATCATAAGGGGTAGTCTGACTCACAGTACACATTGTATTTTTACAGGTGACTAATGCTTCACAGATGTTTGATTGCTTGGTGATTACAATTACAAAGAATGACACTGCCCCAGTTTCCTGGATTTAATCCATTCTTTCCCTACTTCCCTTGACCTCAATAAGATCTACCTTGACTGTATAACTGTTTTTACTACCTAGTTTCCTAAAAATGCCCCCCTGGATGGCTGTTGTTTTTCCTGTGGCTATTGTTGAACTACCCAATGGAAAACATGAGCCTCTTGAGTTAAAGGACCATTGAAATCTTTTGGGGAAAGGCACCCAACCAAGATCTCCTGAGTCATTTAATTATTTAGCTAATATTGGGAGACCAGTAAATTCTTGGCATTGGGCGTGGTATTAGGTATTCAAAGATGACTAACATATTGACCCAACCCCAAAGGACTCGTGGTCTTTTGAGGTATGTGAAACCAAACTGAAAACTACTTGAAAATGAATCCTGGATGTTCTACTCATCAGCTGTCTTAACTGTATAAACTGCAGAGTAGGAGAATTAATAGTAATTAAACACTTAATATAAATGACATGCTTTGTATGTATTATCTCATTTAAGTCTTCCCCAGATTGTCAGGAAAGGTATAAATATGCCAATTTGACAGATAAGGAAACTTAGAATAAGAAAGGTTAAATAATTTGCTTAAAGTTATACAGTTGGCAGTGCTGAGGTTAAACACAGGTTTAGGCTGAAGCTTAATCTGACATGTCAAATGTGTCTGGTCCCGTGGCTGGGCTTTGTGGACTAACAACTACATATTTTGCCTCGTGTATCTCTGTCATTCCAGATTGGCTTTTCACACTGAAAAAATATGTATATATACATCCTAATTAAAAAAATGGAGAAAAAAAATAGGAAACAAATAAAAACCAACAAAGTAAATTGGAGCAGCAGCTGGGACTTAAAAAGTATGGAAATTTAGACTAATGGGACAAATACTATTTTGTACCATGGATTAGCATATAACATTTTATGAACTGCTATGTGCTAGGATGTGAGATGGGCAAATGCATAGGCTCTGAAAGTTAAGTTGGAGCTTTAATGACTATAGACCCTTTACATTAGGATGGTGTATATCATCTGCCATTTCACAGCAGAGGGCCAGTCAACTATTTCAAGCAGTTCCAGTGATAGAAAATGCATATAATATTTGAGATAGTCCATTTCATTTTTGAACTACCTTGCTATTCCCTAAAGTGAAAGTCTTTAGTGGCTAGATTTTAACTATTCTACAGTTATTTTATTAGCCATACAACAGTTTATTGACATCCATTTGCATATAACACTAGAGACAAATATAGAAAAATTCTAGTTCTTGTTCTATCTCGAGCTCAAAAGATTTTTTGTAAACATCCTTTTATTCTTAATAAGATTCTACTTTACTTTGAAAAAATAATTTCTTATTCATTCAGTATTACTCAGCACTGATTATATTCATAAGAGCATGCTAGAGATAAAGCATAATAGATGAAGAAAGGAAGGTCTTTTGCCATCAAAAATTTCAGTCGTGAAGGGGAAGAGATACCTGTCAGCGGACAAGAATAGTGATTTAAGTGTCATCATAGACCAGGAAAAGAGAAAACGTCTAGAGAAGTTAGTGGAGACTTGAAGAGAACATCACATTTTACTTCATCTTAGGGATGGGGAAAACATTTGGCAGACATCGGGGAGAAAGAAGGTGGCTTGGGAGTTGGGAAACAAAGGGGGAAGTGCAAGTAAGAGGACATTATAGGAAAAGGGGAAAAAGCAGACAATCAGATCACGGGAGGCCATATCATATTCTGGGAATTGATAAGCAGGGGCGGAAGCATAGGTTTGTGTGGGGAGGAGGAGACGAGGAGAACAGGCTAGAGAGATGAGATGGGGAGTGATGGTGAAGAGCCCTGTGAGATGTGCCAAGAGCTTTGAACTCTATTTTGTAGGGCAGCAGGGGTTGAACAGGAGAGGAATACTATTTAGCCACCTTTGAGATACAGGATGGACTCCCACCCCCAAATGGGTTAGGATGTGGAGATCAGTGCACACACACACACCCAAGATGGTATAAAAAGTGGATCACTCACATCATGAGGCTTTCTGGGCAGAGCGGGATGACTCCCAAGTAGGTCCTAAAATGGCTTGAGGGAACAGGAAAAGCAGACTGGCTTGGGGTTTTATGTTGGTCAGGGAGTGGAGCCATGGTGAAGGTTCCCATGCATGGAAAGGGGGCTTGTGTGGTTTGACTCTCCCACTAGCACCAAAGGAGGGAACACCTAGGCTTTCCTATGAGTTTGCCCATTTGTGAGGCAAAAGGAGAAGAGGGTGGGGTGAAGCTTGAAGCGGTCAGCAGTCAAATATCAAAAAATGGAGAAATTGCACTAGCATGATCAGAGTTTTAAAAATCTATAAAACAAAAACAAAAGGAGGAGCAGTGAGAAGATAACCTCGAAAAGGATGAGACAAGATCAGAGAAACGTGCAGGAGACTGTCCAATACCCAGGCAAAAGAAAATGAGGACTTGAATTATGACAGGGAAAACGAGAATGGTTTGAGCAATATTTCTGAGAAAGAATTGCAATTTGGTACCCAATGAACATGGTGAGCGAGAGAAGCTGTTCGAAGATGACTTTCAGAGCTGGTTGTGTAACTGGAGAAAGTGAAAACTATGGTAGGATACACAGGAGGGGAGAGAGGTGGTGCGGAGACTGAATTATTTCAGTTTCGTGTGTTTTGACATGTGATAGCCTAGGGCCACCTCTTTTTTTGAGAAATGTACTTCAGTAGTTCCAGACTCTGCCTTTTTCTAGGTCAACCTGAGTATAGGTGATCACATGTCATAATGCTAAAAATTACAGTCCCTTTCTAAAGCCCAGTTGAGAATGATTTCCTTTTAATTTTCTATAGAAATTATATTGTTTCTTATTACAAAAGTAATCCATGTTTCATGTAAACAATTATAAGTACAGACAGGAACATATAAATGACCCACAGTCCACCCACATGGAAATGATAACTAATATCATATTCATGCATTACCTGCTAGAGAGTGCCATTGCAGCCCACATATGAGAAAAGCTTTATCTAAAAAAGTGAGAAGCTTCAAAGAAGACGTAATGTTTTATCTGTGTCTTGAAGGATTTTGAAGACATTTGCTGGCCATAAAAGGGGGAGAAGATGAGCTGAGAGCAGGGATATAGGAAAATAAGGAAAGCTACACATTTTAATATTGTGATCATACAGTTCATTATGTTTTATAACATATTTTAACTTAATATGAGCACAATTTTTAGGTGAAATTTTTTTCCACATAGGAAATAGGTCTCTTGCCTTTAGGAAAGACCAAATTGGATATTTTTGAAGCTCCTTTCTGAAACTGCTGTTTTGGAAATATCTACCAGCCTGTCACAACAATCTGTTATCATCAACTCAAAATATCAGTTTCTGGGCACTGGGCTTGCTCGTTTTCCTGTTGATTGAGGCCCCAGAAGTCAACAGCTGTGATTACCTGTAGTTATTTCCTCGTTTTTGAAAATTCTGACATTTTGATATATACTTCAATTTTACAATTATTGTAATTAAACATCTTGATAGGTCAAAAATTAGAATTCCCTAGAACTCAGAAAATTAGCTGCAAGTTTTTTTCCCCCAGTTTGATTGAGAAATAATTGACATATGTCACTGTATAAGTTTAAGGTGTACAGCATGCTGGTTTGATGTACAGATATTGTGAAATGATTACTACAATAGGTTCAGCTAACATTCGTCATGCAAGTTTTGCTTTTTAAACATTTGAATATATTGTGGTAGAGAAGTCACTGCCAGACTATGAGGCCCAATGACGTGTGCTCTTGTAGGTCAAGAAAAAGGGTTCTGTAATGGAAAAAAAAAACTTGTTGATAATGCTGTTGGATTCTTTAGCATGCTTATTAGAAGATTCTACTGATTGATATGATTAGTTTCCTGTTCAGTGATTTTGACATTTCATTTGTATTGTAGGTGAAGTATACCAGATAGCCTATATTTCTGACCATGGATTAAAGCAAGGAAATTCTGAGATGTGACATTACCTGCTCCTCTTTCTCTCGTTGTCTATGTCAGACCTGATCAAATATCTAGAGAAGGAGGATCTCACTCTGCAAGTTCAGTTTCATGAAGTTTCATGCAGTACTGTTATCAACTGCAGTGATGAGTCCTGTTAGTTAAAAATAGATCTTCAATCTTTCTGTTTTGCTTGCCACTGTGAATTGTGAGAATACTTTTTTTCTGTAATACAGTAAATGGCCATTTCTTATTGCCTAAAGAATGAAACTTCAGTTGAGCCTCTCCATAAGTCAGATTCTTCCAGTATGACTCATTTTATGAGACTCACTTTTGGAAACTGCATGATGAAGTGTTTTTCAGTTCACTGGATTATTTGCCATAGAAGTGATTTAATGCATAAAATCCCTAGCATGGTTTCAACTGCAATAGAAGAAATACTCTGGATTCCACACAAAGTATTGAAAGCCTGGGGTTCTTGTGGTTCCATGCGTAAGTAGTGTGCATCAGTTATCTATTGTTACAATAATGCTACGTAATAAACTACCAAACTGTAGTGATTTAAAAATCACAACGAAAGTTCACTTCTAGCATGAAAAATGCAACATGTTCTGTAGACCAACTCCACAGAAAATTGGTGAAAATCATTTTTTAAAACAGCTGTTTAAAGTCTCTGGAAATGGTCCTAAGGGCATATAGCAAATGAAGAAATATTCATCCAGGAAAATCTATTAAAACTTTGAGATCGCAGCAAGAGTCTAGTATTTGAATGGATTTCGACTCAGGACTAGTGCAACAAAGAACACAGGGCTCCCTCTCCCTCCAGCTCCTAGTCCAAGGGCCATCTTTAGAGGAGGGGCAGGACATCAGCATTTCTCATCCTGCCCCCAGCTACTAGTTGGTAAGGCTAAGTTCTGGCCAAGTGTGGCTGAGACATGGGGGCTTCATTCTTTCTCCCAACCCGCACTCATGGGATGGAGGCTGTACCTTGGGTGTGGCATCACTGAGTATATTGGGACCCGAACACCCTTCCCTGCATTGTAATCCATGTGTGATCCACACCACGAGAGGCAAACTGAGAAGACCTGAGGCTACTCCTCTTTCTGTAAGTGTTCAGCTACTAAAGCAGGGAGTGTCATTCAGATAAAAATGTCCCATTGTCCTACCCCAGCTCTAGAGCATTGGCTCAGAGATTTTCCTTGGAGGAGAACTGATTTCACTTGCAAATGTATGAAGAAGTTCAAACCTAAGGACACTCAAAAACAGTTATAAATGAAAGGCAATTGGGAAGAGATTGGTAGATTAATTGAGGATATAGACAAAACTGTAGGCTAACTAGTTTTCTGGAGAGAAGCTGAGAAAAGACACCTAGGAGAAGCTACATTGAGCCAGAACAAATTTTAAACATTGACCTAAGCACCTAACCCTTCAAAAAATCCTGGATTTGATTGGATTAGTTCTGTGGAGCCATTTATGCCTCAAGGTGTTGTTAAAAACAATAGAGCAGTCAGCTAGTAATTAGTAGACTTAACAGTTGAATATGGTCAGAAAACGTCTGCTAAAACCAGTGTCATCCCAGTGTGACTGGGGTCATACACAAGTCTGAACCTCAAGAAGAACAATATCAGAAGCTTCACAATGTGAGAGGAGGCTGTAGATTTCACTAAAATAATCCAGCCAGTCACTAAACAATTAGACAAATAATAATAAGCACTTGGTGGTGGGACCAATACCCAGAGTTGCTAGAATATATTATCTAAAATGTCCAGTTTCCAACAAAAAATCATGAGACATGCAAAGAAATAGGAAAGTATGACTAATACACCAGAACGAGAGCAGGCAACAGAAACTTGTGAGAGCAACTAGATGTGGGATTTAACAGGCAAAGACCTCAATGTTACCATTATAAATATGTTTAAAAGACTTAAGGAGGGGTGGCCGGTTAGCTCAGTTTGTTAGAGCGTGGTGCTTTTAACAAGGTTGCCTGTTCGATCCCCACATGGGCCACTGTGAGCTGTGTCCTCCACAACTAGGTTGAAACAACTACTTGACTTGGAGCTGATGGGTCCTGGAAAAACACACTTAAAATAAATAAAAATTAAAAAAAAAACTGGGATGATTTAAAAGGAAAAATAAACTAAAGGAAACCATATTAATTGAGTAAAGGAAGATATGACAATGTGACATCAAATAGAGAATACCAGTAAAGAAATAGAAATCATAAAATTGAACCAAATGGAAATTCTGGAGTTGAAAATTATAATAACTGAAATGAAAAATTCACTAGAGAGCTGAACAGTAGATTTAAACTGACAGAAGAAAGCATCAGTGAACTTGATGATAGGAAAATTGAGATTTTTCTAGTTTGAGGAGCAGAAAGAAAAAGAATGAAGAAAAATAGAAGTGAAAGGAAGTTTTCAAGCTGAAAGCAAGCAACCCCAGGCAGCCCCCCACCACACACAAAGGTATTAGTAAAGGTGACTGCAATTTTAAAAAACAGTATAAATGTACATTTATTTTCTTCACTTAACTGATTTAAAAATTAATTATATAATGTGCATATAAGATAGAATGTAATATGTTTTTCAATAACAGCAGAGGGGATGGGTGGAAGCAAACCAGTATTGGGTTAAGAAAGAAGTGATTCCAAATGGTAACTAGAATCTGGAGGAACAAATGAAGAGAACCATAATTAACAAATAAGAAGGTTAATATAATAAAATCTATATATGTTTGCTCTTCTCTCAGCTTCTTTAAAGACATAAAGACATAAAGTTATGTAAAGCAATAATTACGTTGATGTATTGCTGAGTTTTTAGAATCTATAGATTTAATAAGTATAACAATAATATCACCAAAAGGGGATGAGTTAACTTTACTGATTGTGGTTGAACTCACATATCTAAGGCCTTAGAAGGGACAGCTGGGCTGACCTGGCTCAGCTCCACGTGGTCTCTCATCCTCCAGCAGGCTAGCTTATGCTTGTTGACATGACAGAAGTAGGTGTTTCAAGTAAGAGTGAAAGAACACAGTCTCTTGACGACTAAGCCCATTACTAGCCTATGATCACTTCCCTATTTTATTTCCCCAAGTAACTGGTAAGACTGGCTCAGATTCAAGAGGTGGGGATATAGGAGCTGCAAAGTCACATTTTTAAAAAGAAATGTGGATACACAGAGTGGTTACAGAGAATGGGGTCACTGTGACCACTTCCGCAAACAATAGCTCAGATTCAAGAGGTGGGGATATAGGAGCTGCAAAGCCACATTTTTAAAAAGAAATGTGGATACACAGAGTGGATACAGAGAATGGGGTCATTGTGACCACTTCTGCAAACAATCTAACACAGTATTATAATCATTTATTTTGCACTTCAGACTCTCTTAAAACCTTTTTCTATTTTATCATTGGTTAATTTAAAAAAAAAGAAAAACACATCCATGTTCATCCAGATTTGAGAGATGGATCCAAGTGCCAGGAAGTCTATTAAAGTCCAGATTATTCATTGCTTGTGGGTGGATACAATGTCATCTCAACCCCCCTCCTTTCTTGCACTCATGTTCAATCACACCAAGTACTTTGCCACTTTAGAGATTTGCCCATGCCATCTTTCTGGAATATTCTTTCTCTTAACACTTCTCTACCTCATTCCCTATTCTTGTGCCAGTTCTCAGTTTCAATGTCTCTTGCTCAGAGAATATTCCTTGATTACTTCCTTCAAGTTACATCTCCTTATTGTATGTTAAAATAATTTATAATGTATATTTTTTAATGTTTGCCCTCTCGGGGACATTTGACAATGTCTGGAGATAATTTTTTGGCCGCATAACTGGAAGGTGCTATTATCTAGAGGGTAGAGGCCAAGGATATTGCTAAAAATGCTACTATGCCAGGAACAGCCCTCCTGCACAACAGCAAAGAATTATCCAGTCTAAAGTGTCAGCAGTGCTGAGGTTGATAAACTCTGCTTTAGACCATGCCTGACAATTTGGGATTACATATTTATTTGAGTATTTGTGTAACATCTGTCTTTCCCACTAGACTGGAGGCTCCTTGAGGATGGGATAATGTCTGTTTTGTTTAACATTGACTATCCAGCATGTAACTCAGGACTTGATATGAGGTTAGCTGCACAATAACCATCCATTTGTTAAATGAAGGAGTGGGCAGCAGGTAAGGAGAAAGGAAGGTATATACCTTTAAAAAGAAGGTATATAAACATTTCTGAATATAGAAGATGCCGTCACTGTCCTGCCCATATCCCCAACAACCTGTATCAGTTATGTGAATATTGACCTGAGTTTCAAATGTCAGTACCTGAATTTGTTTGTGTAAGGGCTTTTATCAGTCTATCGGCACCTACTCTGCCCAATAACAAGATATTTCAGAATGCTGGGCATTGTGTTCCCCTGGCAAGTGTGTTTTCTAGTGTCCCCTAAAGTTTTTCAGTGATATTAAGCTGATTAATAATGAACACATTGTTTGCTTCCTGCCCTTCCCTGTTTAAATCCCTCACCTCCCTACTAGAGTTTCCTGGGAATACCTCCTGTGGTAGGCTGAATAATGGCCTCCAAAGATAACCAGATCCAAATATCATCAAACTGCGAATATGTCAAAAGAGAATTTACATATAAGATTAAGGATCTTGTGGTGGGAGATACTTCTGTATTGTCTGATAGAGCCTAAGTGCGAACACACATGTCCGTGGGGAGGCAGAGATACATGTGACACAGAAGGAGGAAATCTGACCACTGAAGCAAGATGCTGCACTGCTGGCTGTGACGCTGAAGGAACTAGGCACAGGCGAGGAATGCCGCTCTGGGAGCTGGAAAAGACCGGGAAACAGAGTCTCATCTAGAGCCACCAGTGGGAGCGTGGTCCTATTGGCAACTTGTTTTCAGCCCAGTGAAGCAGGTTCAGACTTCTTACCTCCGAGCTGTATGAGACTACATAATGTGTTGTTTTAAGCCACCAAATTTGCAGCAGTTCATTATAGCAGCCATAGGAATCTAATACAGATTTTTGTCCCAGGAAGAGTGTTGCTGCTATAACAGATATCTAAAAATGTGGAAGTGGCTTTAGAATTGGATAAAGGCTATAAGTTAGAATAATTTTGAGGAACATGATAAAAAAACTTCTAAAGTACTCTGGGCAGTTATTAGAAATATGGATGTTAAAAGGTGCTGCTGGTGAGAACTCAAAAGTAAGGAGTACAGCAGAGAAAGCCTATATTAGAGAATACGGAAATCATCATAAACAGACTGTTGAGAGAAATATGAATGTCAAAGGTATTGCTGGTAAAGGTTTAGAAGGAAATTCGGAACTTAATGATGGAAACTGTAGGAGAGGGGAGTCTTGTTATGTAGTGGCAGAAACCTAAGCTGAATTGTAAGTAATGAAAATTGAGCTGAGGGGTGGCCGGTTCACTCAGTTGGTTAGAGCACGATGCTAATAACACCAAGGTTGCCGGATCGATCCCCACATGGGCCACTGTGAGCTGCGCCCTCCTTTAAAAAAAAAAAAGAAAGAAAAAGAAAATTTAGCTGAGCAGATTCCCAAGGAAAGCGTTGAAGGCATGTCCTTGTTTCTTCTTGCTATTAATACTAAAATGTTAGAGGAAAGACATAAATTAAGGGAAGAACTATTAAGCAAACAAAAACCAGGACATGAAGATATGAGAAATACTCAGCCTATCCAGATTGCAAAAGAAATTAAAATGAGAGGATTCACTGTCAGGAAAGTGGAGATAAAATCAAGGATGTAGCTAGACATCCGTATGCTAGTACCTCTGAGGGATCAAAAGATCAGAGCGTTCAAACAGAGGACTCTTTGAAGCAACGTGGGATGTGAATCATGCATAACCCCAACCATCTTAGCAGAAGCAACAAATAAATAGAGATGGGATTTTCCAGGAAGGATCTGTGAACAAGCCTCTTGTCTAAGGACATGAATCCCCATAACATACCTGGGAGATTACAAGATTTTTGAATATGTTAAATCCGAAACAGTGCCATCCTTAACTGAAACGATAGAGGATGAAATTAAAGAAGGTCCTGGAACTCCCAAATGTTGACAAGCACAAAACAGGCTGATAAAACCATTCAGTTGCAAACGTGTTAAATTCAACATAAAGATGATTCTGAGGGCAGAGCCTAGAATGTAGAGGGCAGAGATATGGACCCAGGTGAAGACATGGGACCAGAGGGAGGCGCCTCAAGTCACCAAGGCTAATTCCCAGACCTTGAACCTATCTATGGAGGTTTGCCTGCTTGGATATTGAAATTGCTTGGATCAGAGACTCCTTTCTTTCTTCTACTGTCTTTTGGAATGGAAATATCTATAACTTATCAGCTATAAATGAACCTAACACAAAGCAGAAACACAAAATTAGTGGAGAGGAAAATTAGAGTGATGAAAAACAAGAAGAAACATCTCTTTGTGCTTTGGCTTCACCTGTGACAGCCAAGAAATGACACATCTGGGCTGAAACTGAGCACAAGGTACACTTCTCTCCATCAGCAATGTTCACCTGGTTCAGACAGATGAATCCATTGGGGAGTGTCTCATTGTGACTTCCAAAATGATTAAAATATATTTTTCAAACTGTGTAAAACCAGGACACTCAGACAGATATGAAATGAATATGTGTTAAAAGATGTATTTACTCAGTGAGGGAATGAGAAGACAAAACTGGTTCAAAAGAGAACCCAAAGGTTAGATACGGGAATATTAATCAGCAAAGGAAACCATCAATAAAACAAGAAGGGATCCTACTGAATGGGAAAAGATATTTGCCAATGATATATCTGATAAGGGATTAATATCACAAATCTATGGAAAACTCACTCAACTCAACTCCAAAAAAACAAACGACCCAATTGAAAAATGGGCAGAGGACTTGAAGAGACATTTTTCTAAAAAGGACATACAGATGGCAAACAGACATATGAAGAAATGCTCAACCTCACTAACCATCAGAGAAATGCAAATAAAAACCACAATGAGATACCACCTCACCCCAGTCAAAATGGCTATCATCAATAAATCAACAAACAACAAGTGCTGGCGCGGATGTGGAGAAAAGGGAACGCTTGTGCACTGTTGGTGGGATTGCAGACTGGTGCAGCCGCTATGGAAAACAGTATGGAGGTATCTCAAAAATCTGAAAATGGAACTACCTTATGATCCAGTAATTCCACTCCTAGGTATCTATCCGGAGAAATCCAAAACTTCAATTCAAAAATCTTTATGCACTCCTATGTTTATTGCAGCACTATACACAATAGCTAAGACATGGAAACAACCAAAATGCCCATCGGTAGATGGCTGGATTAAGAAACTGTGGTACATTTATACAATGGAGTATTATGCAGCCATAAAGAAGAAAGAAATCTTACCATTTGCAACAACATGGATGGATCTAGAGAACATTATGTTAAGTGAAATAAGTCAGACAGAGAAAGATAAGTACCATATGATCTCACTTATTTGCGGATTCTAAAGAAAAGAATAAGTGAATGAACTAATCAGAAACAGTTTGGGAGACAATGAGGAAAAACTGAGGGTTGCTAGATGGGCGGGAGGGGTGGGGGGTGGGGGGGAGGGTGAGGGGATTGGAGGGCAGTCGGTGACCACAGGATGGCCACGGGGTTTGAAAATTAATCTGGGGAACGTAATTTGGTGGTTACCAGAGCGTAAGGGGGTTGGGGGGTGGGGGATGAGGGTGAGGGGGATCAAATGTATGGTGATGGAAGGGGAGCTGACTCTGGGTGGTGAACACACAGTGTGATTTATGGATGATGTGATACAGAATTGCACACCTGAAATCTATGTAATTTTACTAACAATTGTCACCCCAATAAATTAAAAATAAATTAATAAAAAAAGAATATTTAAATGAATGTGTAAATAGAGGCAAACTGGTTGCATTACATCATGGCTGGGGGACAATTTAATCTCTACTAGACAAGTCACTTTACGTGTCTATCACTAACCTACAACTAACAAAAGGTTGTAAAGGACATTGAATACAAAGTAAGGTTAGAATCAGATAACATGGAGTTGAGTCCTGAAGATGGGGAAAGTTTTCCATTAAAACACATTTATTTCTACAATGTTAAAGTCAAGCAGAAAATGGCAGATTTCTCAAAATTACAGTAACCAGGTTCCTACCATGCACATTTCTAGGCTGAGGCCTGATGAGGGCACAATGGCTGCCAATGACATCCTGAAGTCTAGGATGTCACAAAGGTCTCCCTGACCAATGAGGGCTAGAGCACAGGGGTCTAAGAGGCAGACCTGAGTGCTGCTGTCATCAGAGGCCTAGTCCAGCCAGAGAAGTAAGAGCTAATCAGAGCTAAACCCAGCAACCATCATGTCACAAAAACGAAACAGTGAGAGCTACCGTGAGATTCCCGCTGATCTTTTAATACCTGAGGGAGAACTACCTTTGAGCTTCGTAGATCGCCTTGTGCAGAACCCCCAAAATCAGCATGTAAATTCATCCACAGCTAGTTTTCTTCTGAGAGTGGTCGACTCCCTGACTGACCACATCTTGCAGATGGTGTGCACGGAGGTCAACAATAATCGAACTATGCTGCTCAACTGTGAAGACGCAGAGAGAGCAGCAGGCAGCAACGGAGCGCCCCAGAGAGCAACAGGCAGCAACGGAGCGCCCCAGAGAGCAACAGGCAGTGACGGAGCGCCCCAGAGAGCAACAGGCAGCAACGGAGCGCTGCAGAGAGCAGCAGGCCGAAATGGAGCGCCCCAACGCCACTCTCGGGATTCAGCCTTCAATCTGTTAGATAGGATGCCAGGATCCAGAAGGAAGGGCTGAAGTTTCAGTTCCAGAGCCTGGCAAGAGTCATTGGAGCACCCCAAGCTAAAACATTGCACAGCTGAGGAAGCCTGGCTCTATTATCAACTAATGACAATAAAGGATTGAAATCCATTGCTGTACATCTGGCTCCTCCATTTCATTTTTATTTCAAAGTGTCTGTGAGACATTCAGGAGGAGATGGGGAGAGTGGGAGGGTAGAAGGGGGTAGTCAGTGTGGGGTGCTGGAATCAGGGATTTCAGGGAGCAGTTTCTAGTGGTGACAATGCAGGGAGTGGCCCTGGTGGCAGGAGCTGGCCAAGCTTGTGGGGGAGAGAAGACTCCCTCACTTGTTCTGAGCAAGTCAAGGCCTGTGAGGCCAGGAGGTTGGCAGAGGGGGGGGGGGGTGTGGCTCCCTGAATGATGGTGGTAACTGGGGTGGGGCTGAAGACCGTGACTGAGGGGCCAGAGGCTTATTCACAAAGGGGAACGTCTGAAAGTAGGTGATGGCAGCGGGGGTGGCTGGGTGGAGAGGATGGCATAGCAGTTGGCATGAACTTACTGGGTAGGGGCTTTACATGAAGACTGAGGGGGGACCATAAAACAACATACATAAAAGGAATGATGGTCAGATGTTATTTACTCCCCGCCTCATTTCAGAAAAGGACTTGAGACCGGGATTAGTAGCTAGTGTTGTAAGTGCCATTTAGAATATGTTCTTTTATCCTGTTTTGTGGACACTGGTAAATTAAGTAGTAAGATATAAAAGCTCCTATCTGGTCTAAGACATGTAACTCAAGCAGCTCTTAATGATTCCTAAATAATACATTATAAACACAACTATAAATCTCATTCTCAAATGAAACAGCTGTCTTTTCTTACCATATATTTAATAGAGTAACAGAGAGAGTTGTCTGTGGCTACGTTTTAAGATGTGCAAGTACATTCTGTATAAATTCTGTCCCAAGTGATGGACTCAAAAGCAATTTTTATAAACACTTTCAGGTGTGGTGTTAAAAGAAAGAGTCATGTTAAGTGTTGTAGAAAACTAACCCCTCTCCTATGAGTGTCAACATTTGACATTTATTTCTCCTGTGGATCATATGCTCGAAGGCCACCCCCTGCCTCCTGGCCTGTCCTACAGGGCTGGTCAGAGGCTGCCTGGCTGACTTCAGCAATGGGACCAGATGACCTGGGTTGGCCGTCCCCGTTCCCCACTTTCTGGCCATTGGATCCTAGACATTCATCTGTTTCCTCCTGAGCAGCACTTCCCTCGTGTGTAACACGGGGTAATGAGAGCCCCTCCACCTTTGGGTTTTCCCAGAGATGAAGTCAGTGTGTGTCAGTAACTGCTGCATAACAGTGCCCGGCAGAGAGCAGGCCCTTATAAAGAGCTTGTGTGTCTCCCTCCGTGTAGGCCAGATGCTTAGGTGTCGCTGGGCCTGGTTCTCACGTGGCTGCTGGAGGCTTGGGCCACTGGCTGGAAACCACGGCCTGCTGGGCCTTGTGGACAGAGAAGAGTGCCACGCAGAGGGAGAAGGCAGGTACATCCAGAACCAGACAGTCCTCACCTTGGTTTTCTGTCTGCGCCCCTCTGCCTGGGGACTCAGCCTCTCTCCACCTCCTTCCACCATCTATGAAAGCTGCTGGAGCTGGCTTAGCCCTCACCCACTTCACAGGTGTGTCCCAAGAATCAGTGTCGGGGTTGTTGTCTGGAGCTCCTTGGAATATATGCTTGTATAAATCCAAGAAACCCTTCTTGACACATAATGCCCATTAAGCCAGACATTTACAGCCCTTTGTGAAGGTGTCCACCCACAAGTTTTTTCAGGTTCCATGCACTTTATTTCAGTAATACAGTGATAATCATGTGAGGGGGTTCAGGGAGCTGCCTGACACAGGCCTCTTAGCAGCTTTTCTCTCTGCCAGCATCTTCTGCCTCTGTTTGGCCCACCACTTTCTGGCAGAATAATGCGCCTCCAGGTCATGATATTGGTCCTGGTAGGCCTTGTCCTTCTGGGGAACTGCTCTAGCTCCTTGGTGATTTGTTACAGAGAGCCAGGAAACCCTCCTAGCCTTAGCCAGGTTCAACTCTTACTCTTCTCTTCATTTGAGTTGGCCAACAGGCCTTTCCCCAGCATCTGCGGGTGGAGATTCACCAAGTTCACGTTACCCATGATGTCGTTTGCTTAGGGCACATCACCTTCCATGACTATAAAAGGAGATTGGACTAACTTATTCCAAGCGTCAACCTGAGGTGTACAATTACTAGTCTATGACCTTTTCCTAAGGAAAGTTCTCTACCGAAAGTGGGTAAGTGGGGCGCAGGGGACTGTGATTATTTTCAGGGTATCGATTTTACAACTGAGGCCCAGACAGGGTATTCAGCTTTCCCAAGTTCACATCGGGAGGAGGGCCAGGCTCTCCTACATGCTATCAAGGCTCTTTCCTATCTGCTGAGAAATGGGCCTTGAGATAGAAAGTGTTTCATGTTCTCCTCTTTGAAAAAGAACTTACATTCTTCAATACAAATCTTAGGGTTCTTGGATTTCTAGGAAAGCACTCTGAATAACTTTTTCTCATGAACTTTCACTTGTGTTTTATTTGGGAAATCCTGATAGGTTAGAAGAAAAGGATTGATTTCAAATGATAGGTCTTTGTACTTTGCAAACCTAGGTGTTGTTGTTCTACTGTACATCATGTTAAACCATGTCATGAACACTTCCGCTTCTCAGTTAACTTGTTCTGGTAATTCTGACTCAGTCCACTGACATGGTCTTAATGGTGATTATGTGATGACATCAGTACCCTGTGCCCAAGAGCCTGTTCGTTGAAGTATCTGTCTTTTTCCTGGCAGTTCTTAGACAGTTCTTTGTTGAAAACAAGACCTCTCTCCTATAGCTGATTGTATAGCCTTGTGGGAACCATCAGAGTTAAGCAAACTGGAGGAGTCAGACACTTATAATGACTTTGATTAACTTATTAGTAATATTTTTCACAAGTGAACGTTTTTCTGGGGGGACATAACAAAAATAATGCAAATGAAGGTGAAATTACTTTTGTTCCGTGGTATGCAAAGGAAGATAAAGCCAATTCCAAAAGAATGAGTTTTGGACAAAAGGTCTGTGAACATAATGATTAAGGCTATTTTAGCAAAAGTCTAAAGTAGGTCCTGAACATCTATATTTTTTTATTTATGTATTTATTTTAATTACATTTATTGGGGTGACCATGATTAGTAAAATTACGTAGGTTTCAAGTGTACAATTCTGTAATACATTATCTATATATCACATTCTGTGTTCACCCCCCAGAGTCAGTTCTCCATCTATCACCATATATTTGACCCCATTTACCCTCCTACCCCTTACCTTCTGGTAACCACTGAACTATTGTCTGTGTCTATGAGTTTTTGTTTCTTTGTTTATCTTGTTCCTTTGTTGCTTTCAGTTTTATATCCCACATATTAGTGAAATCATATAGTTCTTGACTTTTTCTGTCTGACGTATGTCACTTAGCTTAATAATCTCAAGATCCATCCATGTTGTCGCAAATGGTAGTATTTCATGTTTCCTTATGGCAGAGTAGTATTGCATTGTGTATATATACCACATCTTCTTTATCCAATCATCTATCGAAGGACACCTTGGTTGTTGACATGTTTTGACCTGAACATCTGTATTTTAATAAAGCTCTAGTGGTGAAAGCACTAGCCTAGTAGATGTTCGATGGAAATTAAAATAGTAAAATTGCAATTAAACGTTTAAAAATAACAACTGAAGTTATACCTGATAACATTATCAGTATTGTTGCCTAATTTCATCAGGGAAAGTACCACCAGGACTCTGGTAAATAACATATAATGGACACTGAGAGAGCTGGTATATCTCCAGGAACTTCTATACATGATACAATTTCTGAAATATTAATGTTAATAATATTTTCCTATTCAAGTTTAACCTAGGGAAGACTGATTACCTCTTTCAATATTTTTTTCTGTAAAACTCATAGGTAGTAGTATATCAAATAAATCTATTAATTTTATCACCTCTCTTTTTAGAATGTGACAGAATCTTTGTGACTTCCAGGGTTTTATTTTTCATTTTGGATTCATTTTGTGGAAGGCAAAAATAAAATTGCCTGGACATTTGAGCACTTAAGATTATGGGTAGGATTGTGGAAGCTATTACTCAAAGTGGCAATACAATAAATAAACATTCAAAAGCAATATAATTTTTGATTTTTTTTTTTTTACTTTAAAGAGAATAATCATAAAGTTAGAACAAAGTATGGAAATTTATTCTGTGGAGCTACAAAATCTGCGTTTTTGGACAGAGTAGAAAAAAGGTATCCCAGAGAAACTGATTTCAAACTTCTGACCTCTAGAACTGTAGGCAAATAAACCTATGTTTGTTTTTTTTAAAAGCTACCAAGACTGTGGTAATTTGTTGGAGCAGTCATAGGAAACAGATACAGCTGAGGAGTGACCTTTTACAATCTCCTATTAAGGACAGACCCATGCTCTATCAAAAGTTGGTGTTTTTTATTGAGAGCAAATCATTCTTGAATAGACTTTAATATAATATTTGATACTAAAGTAGCCATAAATTCTTTTTGAAAATCTTATGAATAAATTCGTGAAAACTGAGTAGATTTGGAAAAAAATTAACACACATTTGTGTTCCTTTTCAAATTCTGTTTCTGTGAACCTTCTACAGCTTTCTGAACAAGTTCGGTTTTGCATTTCAGCCTCCTCTTTTCTATTCTGGCATAAAAAGCCATTTTATTTTAGAAACATTCTCTTTTTTCCCTTCATCCTGAGACCCCCCCCATTAGAGTTTCATTCATGTATATTAATTACAACTTTTAAACAAAGTCACTTATTTTTTGCAGAGAAGACTAGGATTCACAACTGTGTACTGTATGAGTTTATCAGACCAGCTCATGCATACACCTAGCCCAGCTTTTGCAGCTACACATATTCCTTATACAGTGTCTCACTGTGGCAGAAATGAGCCTGTTCATTGACAGACCTAAAGATGTAGCTTCTTTGTAGCATGTACAAATAAGAAACAGAAGTATATGAATTAAAATTATGCTTAATCATCAGTGTTTCAGTGTTTAATAAATGATCAGAGCCATCCATTATTTAACTTACTGTAATATCATCCCAGATTTTCAGTTATCTAATGATTTTGGAAATGCTCCCAAGCTGACATGCTATAACATTATTACTGTAGAAATTCAAGTGTGGCAGAAACATAATTCAATTTGGTTAAACAAATTTATGTTTTTTGAATCTTAATGTTTTAGTGGAAGTAATTCTATAGTTTATTTGATCAGTAAAACCATATAAGTTTAGAAAAAAATATACCCAGGTAGCATGAAAATGCTTGTATTACACTTAATACTGATAAGTCAAAGAATACATAGTTGTTTTCACAAAAACCAAACTAGTAAGCTAGACGTGTTTGCCAAAGATCTACCTAAATTATATGAATTTGAGTTTTTAAAATGGTTGTGAGTCAATTTCTGGGAGAATATATATTATTTAAATTTAGCTCATTTTAAGTATCATAGTTTAATTTTTTAAGACTATTCCATGTATATAATCAATTATTTATTAGATATGCCAATTAGAACAGAGCTCCTTTAAATTCAGAGATTTTTGTGATCTAATAATATCACCCAAAGATAGGAAAACATTACACACTCATACAATTAGAGGTGAAGGCATTTCTGAATTACAGACACAGACATATAAGCAGAGAGAAATAGAGCTTATAGCTTCAATTCTATAATTGTGCCATAAGTTAACAATAAACACAGAAACAGAAAAACTCGCCAGTGCAGGTATCAAAATGCTGTTTTTCACCCATTGGGTATGAAATTCTTAATTGATTTGAGCTCAAAAACAAACCAGAAAATAAAAAGACCGACAAACCAGATTTTCTGTCCTCTCTTATCCATTCAAATTTAGATCTCTATAAACCGTGAGTCCATTTAGAGAGATCTCTAAATGGTCCAACTCTAAAACCAAATTTCCATTCATTTCTGCCAACAATGAGAAATAACTTATGGGCTGCAGTGTATCCAAAATAAAACAAAGACTAAGTTAGGAGATCAGAAAATTAAAACTAGAGAAACAGAGTTAACATCATTGTATTGGTGCTTTGGATTCCCCTGGACCACCAAGAAAAGACATGCCTGGGCTTAAACTCTGCGCAAGTTATACTTCTTTGTCATTGAAATTTACCTGGCTCTGGTAGGTTAATGTATTGGATATTTTGGTTTGACCTCTTAAGATGATTAAAAGATAATTTTCAGAACAAAATAAAATCATGCACGACATTCATACAGATATGAAATGAGCACATATTTAAAGATTTTACTTAACTCATGAGAGAGCCAGCAGATGTTATAGCTATTTAAAAAGAGAATGCAAAGAACTGACACAAGACTATTGTTTAGTAATATTAAAATGTGCTCAGAGGTCAGAGCCAGGGGCCCTAGGATGGAGGCCCTGTCCCACAAGGTTGATCCACAGGCCGAGGACCCAGCTTCCAGCCGTTATTTTCAGGCCTTAAAATCTAATGGATGGCACTTGCTGGTTGGATTTCAAAATTCCTTAGTGCTGATGACTCTTCTCTCCTCGTTCTCTCTTATGGAATCAGAATATCCATAACTATTATCCCATGCCTGACCCACCATTGTATTTTGAGAGTAAATAACTTGTTGTCCAGTTTCAGAAGTCCATAAATGGAGAGTAATTTTGCCCCAGGATGGATCATTCCCAGAATCTCACCCAGACCTAATTTAGATGATGAGATTTTAGACTTTGAGTTGGTACTGAAGGGGGTTCAGACTTTTGAGGTCGATGGCGTGGTGTTAATGTATTTTGTATGTGGGATGGACAGGGATCTCTAGGGGCTCCAGGGTACACTGTGGTAGGCTGGGTAATGGCCCGCAAATATATCCAGGTTCTAATTCATAAAACTGTGAATGTTACTTTATATGGCGAAAGAGACTTTGCAAATATGATTAAGGGAAGGATTTTGAGATGGGGAGAATATCCTGGATTATATGGGTGGGCCCTAAATGCAACTACAACTGCCTTTATAAGAGGAAGGTAGAGAGAGATTTGACACAGAAGAAGGCTACTGTGTGACCACTGAAGCAAGATGCTGTGCTGTTACTGGTTTTGAAGATGGTGGAAGGGGCCACAAAGAATATAAGGAATACATTTCTAGGAGCTGGAAAAGGCAAGGAAGCAGATTCTTCCCTAGAACCTTTGGAGGGAGTGTGGCCCTGTGAACACCTAGAAATTAGCCCAGTGAAAGTGATTCCAACTTCTGACCTCAGAACTGTAAGACAATCAATGTGTATTGTTTTAAGCCACCAAGATTGTGTAATTTACAGAAGCCATAGGAAACTAATGCACCTCCCAAATAAACTACTTCTGCTCAAATCCATGTCTTAGTATCTACTTCTAAGGGAACCCGAACTAAGATGCTAGGAGAGGATACAGGATATAGTAGCCAGCTAATTTATCCCATGTGCCCTGAAATTGTTCCCCACCATCTCCTGTCACATGATGCATATGATTATGTTTTGAGATGGTGAAAATTGTACACAACTGTGTAAAACTAGAAGAGCAAATAGATTTCTTATGACACTTAAATTTGATAAAAAATGAATCCCCTTGGGAGACTTCCACTCTGACTATGACAGAGTAACTGTTACTGGACTAGCCCTTCTGCCATAAATGACCATAAAACTGGACAAAATATATGAGCTGACTGGGAGCATTGTACAACAGGCAGCACCATACAGTGATTCCAGAGAGAAAGGAAACCCACCATGGTGGCTCAACCACCATTCCAGTTCTCTGCCTGGGGAAAAACATCCCAGTGGTGCAGTGAGCTGGATTCCAGGCAGAGTACAGTGGTACTGCTCGGCTGAGGAAACAGAAATCAGAGTTCAGTAGACATGAAGAAGCTGGAATTTGCAAAACAGGGCATCAGAGAAAGAGGAAACTATATAAAGGAAGATCTTCCAAAGTCCATTTAGAGGTTTTTCAAGAGTCTTTGGCTGAGGACTGGGCTGCATATTCACAGGACGAGACTACCTGAGACTGACCAGAGGGTACAAGGTTGAGAGAGGAACAGAGATACTACCAGTTGACCCACGTTGGAGATGCAGACAACAAGAGTGAAAAGATGTTGATAATACTTCATGAATAGCCTGGGCATTCAGCTGAGACCAGAAGCCTTAGGAGTAAAGCCCAAGCCCTAAAGTAAGACCTATAATAGATCCACCCTTAAAAATTATAAAACCCAACCCTTACAAGCTCTGCAGAGGAGATAGAATTTGAAGGCAGCCTTCAAATTCTATCTTAGGAAAGACCTTGGGTTTTCTGCGTACCGTGTTTCCCCGAAAATGAGACCTAGCCAGACAATCGGCTCTAATGCGTCTTTTGGAGCAAAAATTAATATAAGACCCGATCTTATTTTAATATAATATAGGACCCGGTCTTATGTTAATTTTTGCTCCAAGTGATGCGTTAGAGCTGATTTTCTGGCTAGGTCTTATTTTCGGGGAAACTGGGTATCTACCTTAACAAAGAAGAAAAACAAATGTATTGAATTGCCTACTAGAACAAAAATCAGTACTCTTCAGAGGAAGATAAGCAAGATCGTTTTTCTATACGTATCACGTACAGTGTTCAATATACAACAAAAAATATTCAACATGCAAAGAAACAGGAAAATGTGACCTATAGTCAAGAAATAAAGTCAGTAGAAACAAATCCCAAAATGCCCAGTTGTTGGACTCTTTAGGCAAAGACTTTAAAGCAATTATTGTATGGTCAAAGAACTAGAGACAATGTTCAAAGAATAAAAGGAAACATGGTCTTAATGAAAGAATGTATAGGGAATTTCAGATAAATGGAAACCATAAATAATTAAATGGAAATTTTAGAATTTAAAAGTCTTATAGCCAAAATGAAAATCACACTAGATGGTCTCAATATTAGCTTAGAGATGGGTGAAGAAAGAATCAATGAACTTGAAGGCAGACCAATAGTAATTATCCAGTCTGAAAAACAGAACAAAACATATATCCTTGAGAGTTTTTTAAGGTTTTATTAGCTTCTCATGTGTGACTCTTTCAACGTAAGGAAGTAATAACTTTCTTGGTGCTTTAAGCTAGACTCATCTTTTTTCCCCAATTCCCAGGACTCTAAAGGGCCACTGCAGCTTTAAAAAAGCCTACTACAATAGTATAAATGAGTAATCATCTTGGGGAAACAATCTTCCAAAATTTTAACTTACTCCACCTAAGATGCAGTATAGTACAAGCACTAAGAAAACTTCATATATTATGTAATGTTCAGCTGAGCAGCCACATCATGTTACACAATTATCTTCTAAAAGTCATAAAAGTTTAGTGTCATGGTTAGATACATAGACTCTGGTGCCAGAGTACCTGGATTTAACTTAAGACTGTACCATTTACTAATTAGTAACTATGGGCAAAATACTTAGTTTGCTTATCTGTAATATTCAGATAATGATAGTTCATACCCTGTTTCCCTGAAAATAAGACCTAGCCGGACAATCAGCTCTAATGCATCTTTTGGAGCAAAAATGAATATAAGACCCGGTCTTATTTTACTGTAATATAAGACCCGGTCTTATGCAATATGAGACCGGGTCTTATATTCATTTTTGCTCCAAAAGACTCATTAGAGCTGATTGTCCTGCTAGGTCTTATTTTCTGGGAAACATGGTACCTAACAAGTTTTGGAAATTATGGGAAATGATATATGTAAAGCACTTAGAATAGTATCTGGCACGTATGTGTTATCATTAAATATATTTTTTTTCTCAGATCCTTTAACAATAGGTTTTTTCAGGAGTAGAATATTAAAAGAATGAATCATCTTTACAACATTGATTTAAAAAGTATCTCATGTCAAAAATTCTCCTAAATGTGCTTTAGAGGATGAAATAGCTATTACCTTTCCCCTGATGATCAACAGAAGCGTTCCTTTTTGAAAATGGAGACACTGCCTGCTTCTTCGAATAGCTGTCCACCACAGATAAACATTACACTGTGCTATTGGGTGTGTTCGATGTGTAAATAGATTGTGGGAACACGAGAGACTGGTTTTTCAAGTTCTTGCTCCTAGCACTCCATGAGGGTCAAGTAGTCCAGCATTCTACAGTTTGTGTGTCTGACAGAAAAGTGAGCCTCCAAAAGTGATCTAACCATCAGATTGAGGTAAGAATAATGTGTTTGGAGGTCTTCAGTATGGCATCTGCTTTCTTGATTTTTGTATTTTTGTGTTTCTTGCGGGGTGGGGTTTGCTTGTCAGGAAATAACTCCTTCTACCATTTGATACGGGATTTTATAATAAAAGGAGAAAGAAGAATATATACAAAGGGGACATTCTGGCCATTGGCCTGGTGTATAAGTTTAATAGCTTGAGGAGGGAAATATACATATCTTCTTGTTATTAGTACTTAATTTAATCTACAAATTGAGATACTGCACTAGATCCCACTGAACAGTGAGTGTCTCCAGGAACAAGTGTATATCCTAGTGACATAAAGAAATCAAGTTCACAGTAGCAGTACTGTGTCACTTTGCCAAATCCTCCCACACCTCTGTGTATAAAATAAGAGTCCTTTTGCTCTAAATTTCTTTGATTTCTTAGAAAACTCAGATGTTTTATTTAGCTTTGTTGAAATAATTTTTGCATTCAGTCCTATTCTTGATATGGTTAAATATCCAGTATGGATATATATTTAGTAGAAGGAATTACTAACATCTGAAAACTCTGGAATAATTTCAACACGAATGTGATGTTTTTAATACCATGAGGAAATGAGATACTGACTATGAATATGCATATACACTAGAAAGATGCATCAAGTTTTTAAAATTTTCTCTTTAATATAGATTGGTTTAATTAGCAATGCCATCTTCCTCATTGAAGTAAAAAATGCTTTTGCAACATAATATATCAAAGTATATACTTGGAGTAAAAAGGTTTATCTATTTAAAGCATTCAAAATCATGACTAGAAAATATTACATATAGATGATAATGTTATTTTAAAATGCTACTTAAATTTAGCCTCCTTAAAATGTCTCTTAAGCACGGGAATTGAGTGTTTAATTGCACTTTGTAGTAAGTTGTTTACGTGTTGTTTAGACACCAGCTTAAACATAAGACTTATAATTTACACCCCAGTGACTTAAGTGCATGAAGACATTCAGTTGGATTCTGTGAAATCCTTAAAAAATGTATCCCTATGAGACGTGCACAAATATATCCCTATGAGATGTGTACCTGTGCTGTTCTCGGCTGGCGATGGGCGGCCACAGCAGTTGCAGGGCGACCTGGCCAACTGGCAGCAGACTCGGCACATGGCCACCACGGTCGTAGCTTTCTACAACAACCTAAACTGCTGGAGCTCACGCTGCTCATCTGCACGCCGAGCGCCATCCTGGACAGGGTGCGGTGAGACTAGACGGCCAGCATGCTCATGGCCATCTTGGCCTTCTGCACTGGTGTGAGTATTGTCCAGCAAAAGGAAGACCTGAAAACAGAAATTCTGGAATATATATGCGTGGTCAGATGTACTGGCCTTTTATACAGCTGACCAACTTTATTTAGCCTTTTTCCTATTCACTGGAGAATAGCTTACACTGGACTCTATGGTTTTCTGTGGGCCACCTTTCTTTGCTATATTCACAACAGAGTGGCAATGGCACATTAAAGTCAGCTTTCACCTTCCTTCATCTAAAGGATGCCAACACAATGGACAGGCCCCCTGAGAAATGAGATGTCAAGGACTCCCTGCGAATGACATTTTTCCCCCTTAAATGTGGTGGATTACTTGCCGAGAAAGGACTCTATTTAACCATTTATGTGCTCCGGTTGGAATAATTACTATTCTGTAGACCCACTTGTTTCTTAATTATCAATAAGTACTTTAAATTTTATCCAAACCTTTTTTTTCCCCCATTCTAGGCTGAAAGTATTACTTCTCTAGTATTTTCACTTCTTTAGTACTTTGGTTAATACCAATAACAGTGCCCAAATGAGCTTCACTACATTACTTTTGTGATGAAAGAATAGTATTTACATTTTGTATAATAGTAATTGGGGAAACAGCTTGTTTATACTGTCAAGGGGAAAACTTATTCATAAAAGTATGATAGTATTTATTAAATAATGTATTACTTCTACTGTAGACCGTATATAGCATGTATTCTCTGAATTTTTGCAAAAAATACACTTTCAATGTCAAAAAATAGATCCCTACATCTCTGAGTGTGTATGTGTGTGTGTGTGACATTCCTGTCTATACACGTGCACACACACACACACATACACATATATTTACATATGAGCAACTAATAACTGAGAAAAAGATCAGGGAAAATGTGAGAAAAATATCTTTTTGTTGTCAAATCTATGTATTTATTATCTATGTATTTATAATTTTCTGAAATTCTCTGTCTGCCAGTCTAAATTTGGGAAATAGATGTCAGTTTCTTCAGGTTTGTAAAACCTTCTGATAGGTTTAGGGAATTAAATAATAAAGTAATTTCTGCCTCTTTGTGTCCCAGAGGCACATTTAGTATTTTTGTAAGCGCTACTTTCTTATTTAGGATGTTAAGGAAAGCAAAAGGAAATGCAACTCTAATATGTGAAATGAACAGTTTGTTTTACCAAAGTTCTATTATACAATGGCATATGTTATGACTATTTTGCCAGCATATTTAAACACTTAGCTAATCATCTTTAATACTTTCTATTTGGAATTTACTTGTAGCTATGTTTTTCTACATCCCATATGTTGCTTGTGTATGTGCTATCGCTCAGACATTGACCCACCCACACACATTCACACATTTTGAATGATTGCACAAGATTCTTTAACTTCTCTCCAAGTTGGTTACATTCTTGGCTCTTTCTGTGGGTAGTGTCGTCATTTCCTTTGACCTCTCTCCCCTTACCATGTTTTCTCTACATCTTCCATCATTCCTAGCCCACGGACTTCTGATTCTACTGAAGATAACGGTAATAAAGCAGATGGTCCCATTGCTTCCATCACTTGTGTAGTTAGCTATTGTAGTGGAGACCTTAAGTTCTGGAAGTCAGGCAGAATTCTTAGAGGTACAAAATCTGATAAATATATATTGTACTATCGTATTTCCCTGAAAATAAGACCTAGCCGGACCATCAGCTCTAATGCATCTTTTGGAGTAAAAATTAATATAAGACCCGGTCTTATATTACATTATATAAGTCCTGGTATTATATTATATTATATTATATTATATTATATTATATTACCCAGCCTTATTATAAAACCGGGTCTTATATTAATTTTTGCTCCAAAAGACGCATTAGAGCTGATAGTCTGGCTAAGTCTTATTTTCGGGGAAACATGGCAGGACAGGAAATTCACTCGATCTGATTTCCATCTCAGCAAAAACACATCTCTAAGAGGTAGTTAACAAAATCTGCCCCGACTGTCGTACTATCCACTTTCTCTCTCTTAAAATCCCACTTTCTTTAAATTCCCCTGTGATGTGACATCTACCTTCCACTTTATTGACACTAATTCCAAGAGTTACTTGTGGTGGTATTAGGGAATCTCATTATAT
This sequence comes from Rhinolophus ferrumequinum, assembly GCF_004115265.2. Taxonomy (NCBI): domain Eukaryota; kingdom Metazoa; phylum Chordata; class Mammalia; order Chiroptera; family Rhinolophidae; genus Rhinolophus; species Rhinolophus ferrumequinum. The sequence continues at coordinate 95,532,515 of NC_046284.1, read as the reverse complement.
TCATTCCTTTATTTATCCATTCAGTAAGTGTATATTTAATGACAGCTATACATCAGGTACTGCTAGGCACTGAAGTTACAGTGGGAAATACTAAGGTCTGCCTTTATGTACCTCCAGTCAAGTTAGGAAAGATGTTAATTTTTAATTTACCCAAATAATTCAATTATGAGAAGTACTACGGAGGATACTTTTTGAAATCCTCATTCTATTTGACGTCTTTGTTTTATGTGACATTCTTGAACTTTCTCCTTCCTTGTTATCCCTGACTCTATATTATCTGTTCAACTGCTTCTCTACCATTTTTCTTATTCTCCTCCTCCTCTCTTCCCTAAGTGTTGGTTTCCCTCAAAGGTTTAGCATTTGACCCATAATCTATTACTTCTTTGCTTTGTGACTTCTCATCAACCCAGTTTTAATCACCTCTAAGTGAATGCGTCCAAGATATCAATTTCCAGATCTTTCCATCTACTATATATTTTCCCACTTGTATGTTCAACTGTCATCTAATATTCATCGTGTTTGTAGCGAAACTCACTATCTTTTATGTCAAACCACTTCCTCTTTCATCCATGTTTCTGCTGATGGCATTGATGACCGCCTGGTTTCTTACATCTGAAACCTGGAAGTCAAATTTGCTTCTAACGTTGCTCTCAATATCCAAACCACTACCAAGTCCTTTGATTTCTTTCATGATAATATGTCTGGCATCAGTCCTTCTCCATGTCCCTGTTGTTATTTTTTCTTTTATTCTCTATTTTCTCATCCTCTCTTCCCTCAGTCTGAGAGCTACGTAGGATTCAAAGTCTTGGCCAGACTCCATTATGAAGTCCTTACCTCATGGATATCTTTTTCTAAACCTTGGGAACAGAATCATGAGAGTGGTGGAAAAAGCACAGGATGTTGGTAGCCAAAGACCCAGGTTTAAGTTCTGACTCTCCCACTTCCTGCCTCCTATGCGCTTCATCTCTCTGTGAAACTCAGTTTCCTCAATTTGTCCTCTCTTACACAGCGCTCACAAGGAAGAAATATGTAAGATCATGGAAGTGAAATCATTTTAAATTGTGAAGCTCTATATATATAGTAAAATAATATTTGTTAATAGAGGAGTAACTCAGGAGCAGGAAGCAAGGCCCTGGAGCTCAACTACTGAGGCATATAGTGCAGGGGTTAAGAGCATAGACTCTGCAGCCAGAGTACCTGACTTTTGAATCCTGGCTTTGCTACTTACCAGCTGTGTAAAATTGGGACCATTCAGTTAGCTTTTCTGTTCTGAGTTTCATCATCCGTAAAATGGGAGTAATAGTTTGCACTCGTAGGGGGTGTAGAATTCAAAGGGCTCATAGATGTAAAATATTTAAAAACAGTTATAAGTGTGGAAGTGGTGGTGGGGGCTAATGGGGCTAATGGGGCAGCATGTGGGTACAAGGTGGGAGCGAACTATTAGAACTGAGTCACCAGGTGAGGATCAGATGCATAAAGGATGGAAACACAGAGCTGCACATTGTACATCTCTACCTGGCTTAATCCCTCATGATGCAGATCAAAAATGATTCTGCCATCTGGGGCAGAACTGAGCAAATGCACAACAAGGAGGCATGAACATTCTAAGCAACCTTTTGGGGCTCAAGGGTAAGCGTAAGGGTCTTTCAGACACATTTTTGTGTGTGTGTGAAAGAAAAGAGAATGGTGAACAGTTTGCCCTTTAGAGGCATGAAATATGTCAGTATGTTATGGGATCAAAATGTCGGTATCCAAATGTCTACATGTTAAGAAAGCAGACTTAAGCTATCCTCTGTATTCTAGAAATCTGTTTCTTGAAGAAGCACAGGGTTATAGCATTTTGGAGTCCAAGGGACCTGAGAAATTCTGTTGCTCTGAATTCATAGGATCATTGCCCCCCTGTGCATTTTTACTAACACACAGTAGCAGCTCATTTTGGATGAGGGGTTTTCTTTTTTCCATGTTAAGAAAGGACAAATAATAATACTTAGAATATTCCAGGGGTTGTTGTAAATGCTTTAAATTATTTAACTAATTGAATCTTTACAAGAACGTCATAAGATAGAGACATCATTATTATACCCTTTACATAAGAATGAAATTTGGATCATAGAGATTGTGCATGGTTAATGGGTAATTGAGCCAGGTTTCAAACCCAGGCAGCACAACACCACAGCTCATATTCTCAACCATTGAACCCTATCAGCTTAGCGCCTCTAACGTCAGGTTAGGTGGGCAGGTTCTGGAGTGCCGGGCAGCTGTTAAATGTTGCAGCTCCAGTTTTCCTTGACAACTGCTATTAACTGTTTGATAGTTTTTCACAATATGTAAAAATTACTTAAATAAGATTTATGTTAAGTATTCCAATATCTATGCACGACGAGTCTGATTTTTCTCAGTCAGGATTCTGTACGTGAGCATCAAAGGTCTCAAATGGATGCTCTCCATTTCCTAGACATATACTATACTGTAAATTGGCAGCTACTTTTCACTGTATTTAATTGTTGCTTCTGGCCATGGGGATACTCTCTTGAATGCATGCTAGTTTCCATCTTTGTTTTTGCTAACATTTCAAAGGTTCAGGGCTCAATATTTGGAGTTGCTGTTTTATTTCTATTTTCTGTTTTAAGTTGTTGTTCATTTAAAGGTTCTCTTACCTTAGGGATTTTATTTTTTTTACTTTCTATAAGTATTATCAGCTACAAAATAATTAATAGGCTTTTACTTCATTTTCTTCTTCACTGCATAAAAATATTAAAATCAGACTTATCTTCAGTGAACCGATTAATAACCGTATTCATTTCCAAATAGACATAGTACCATTTGTTAAAGTTTGTTAAAGTTTAATTTAGCAGTTTCCAGTCCTTGTAACAGTTGACTTATCCAGGCTAATTTGATTTAATCTTTCTAACTAATGCCAGGAAACACTCTGTTCCTACATTAAGAACATGTCCAGTCCATTTAAGGACCTGTGGTTCATATAAATAGACTTCAAGTGGCATTTTCATTTTGGTGGTGTACAGTCAGAAAATATTTCCAAGAGAGTGTCAGAGATTTTTTTAAAAAGGAATAATAAAGCAACTCTAAGATATATTTCATGTTAAAGCGAGTAAAATCCTCAATATAACTTTAAAATAATTTAATATTGATAATGTCTTCCAAGAGTATAAGTAGTAGATTTTACCAGAAAATATAGTTGAGATGGAGTGGGAGGGGTGGGGTGTGTGTGTGTGTAGAGGAACTGTTCTTGGAACGAAGCCATCAAATAATGATGTTCCAGAGTTTAAAAATAGACTTTAAATTTAAACACACTTTTATCTGGATTATAAAACGAAAGTTCAGCCACAGCCCACTTGGTAAACACAGACCAAGAGAGATCATATCGAACACTTATTTAATTCAGGTGTCAGAGAGTATAGACAAATCCATTAATATATTCTCCCAGGAACTATGTATAGACAGGAACAGTTTTTAGTCTCCTGGCATGAAAGCACGTTAAAATTAGTATATGATTAAAATTTTTGAAATTCATTTCATTTAAATCAAGCAATATGATATCAAGGATGAGTTTTAAAATAAAGCAGTAAGGGCCTAATGCAAAATAAGCATTTTTTTCCAACTTTCAGCCAATAATGAAATATCTAAAGATGTCTGTGCCTACAGACAAATGTATAATTAAGTTGCATATCTTGACTATAAACTAGATAATGTATTGAAACACATTTTGTGACAAAGAATCACTGCCCTCCAATTGAGAGGCTAGCACAGGGAAAATAACTACTAGGAAGTCCAGTAGTTACCGGAGGGGGCGGAACTGGGGTGTTCTCTTTGCATTAGCCATGATCAAGACGGAAGAATTTCACCTGCTTCAAACCATTCACAGCTACAAAATAATTTAATAGGCTTTTACTGATTTTGTTGGCTCTTACTGAGTTTGTGCTCCAAACGCAGGAAGGATAGTTCTAAATCACTTATACACAGTAAACCAAATAACTATTGATTTTCTCTCAAGTGAATTCCTCTTTGACTCTCGTTATTCTTGTACAGTTATATGTTTGGCTTTATACAATAGGATATAATCAAATATTAGCCCTGCTCAGGTCTACAGAGTAGGTTCCTGAACAATGAAGATAAAATCCTGTGGTAATATTTGATTGATTATATTGGAAAATACTTGAACTTGGGCCAGCAAACATGAAATGTAGGTCAAATATTGCCACCAATAATAATAGTAACTGCTCATATCTTGTGAGAATTTACTATGACCCAAGTGCTTCCTGTGTAACCAAAATTCCACAGCTGACAAATTTCAGAGCCTGGATTTGAACCAGAGTCCCTGCTCTGTGCCAAGGTTAGCTTGGTCAAGTTAAGTAACTTCTCACAGTATCTCTCTGGGACATTTTTTTTCTTGCTGCCCGCTTTTCTACCTTTCTCCCTGGTTCACAGGTTCACCCAATCTGTGCTGGTATCTGCAAAGCTGCTGCAGATGTGACCCTGTCCCCAGTGTCTCACTGGTTGGCATCCTTTCCATAACCTTCTGACAAGGGCACCTTGTCTGTGGACCCCTCATCATTACTCTTAGGACTACTGGCCTCCTCAGCACTTCCCATTCCCTAGACCACTGCCAACAGCCCCTTCCCCAGCTGAGCTCCTCAGGCTATGCTATGCCTTCAGGTGTTAAGTAGCATCTGGCCCTTCCTGACCTCATTTTCCTCTACCTGTTCCACACCCCGACCACTGTTGGAGCTTTTATTTCTTTTCTCAGTCAGGGGAAGCTGCTCCCATGTCATATTCTACATCCCCTCTACACTGTCTTGTAATAAAATTATGTTGAGACCTCCAAGCTTTATTCTTGGTAGAGAGAACACTTAGTTCGAGGAACATTAAAAGAAAAAGAAAACATATCGAGGATTACCTCACAGTGTTGTTTCCCAAACTATCTGGTAAACAACTGGTTTCTTTGTGTTTAAATTTCCAAACCACCTCAAACTAATGCATTGCAGAATGTACTGTACAATGAGACGAGTCCACTCACTGATTACATTCTTTTGTCATGTCGATGTCAAATTCCTATAAAAGTTGTAAAATCCTTTCAGTTTTGTACATGTCTTGTCTCAGGACAGTAACTAACGGTTTGTGGGCCAGCATCATTCCATGAACTACATTTGGAGTAACATTGCCGTACAGACCACCTTTCTCGGGAACAAAAGGATCTGATTGACTGCAGTCCATCTTTCATTTTTCAGGTGTGCCTATATGTCCATCTTTGTACAGTACTTTGGTACATACAAAGGTACACACTCAAAAGCAGGAGTGCTGGGCATTGATATAAGATTGACTGAGACAAAATTGTGTGTGTATGTAGTTTTCTGCAAATGAATGCCCCCCCATAATAAAAAAGCTGCATTACTAAAAATGGCCCTATGGCTCCAACTCTGCCATTTGTTCTTCCAAACATTTACAATGTCCATTATTTATAAATGTGTGTTTGGGGAGTTAAAAACAATCTACTTTTTACCAAAAATGGAAATAAATGCAATTATTGCAAACATTTAAATACATGTAAATATATACCTGTTTGTTATGTTATATGTTACATATTGTTATATATGTATATAATACATATTACATAGTAGCAAGCTCAAAGCATTGATGTGAGGGTTGAATGAATTAATATATGTAAACCAAGACCTTAGAACAGTGTTTGGCATTTGTATGTGTTATGTGAGTGTTTACTGTCATTATTGCCATGAGTCATAAGGAAAAGTACGTAAGGCAAGTATAATAATGGAGCAGGAAATATACAGTCCAATATAAAATATAATACAGCATGGATAATAAGAACAGGTATGATTGATAATGACTTGGATAACATAAAGTACATAATGACTTGTTTTTGGTTTTGCATTTGATGTCTCAGGAATTCCATCACTTTACATGGAAAAGGGGTAGGTGACAGGGGCTATGCTAGGCATTTTGCATTAGCAGTTCCTTTTGATCCTCCCCCAAACCCTATGAGGTGGGTATTATTATCTCTGCTTTAAATAAGAAGAAACTGAGGTTCAGAGAGGTTAAGTAGCTCAGCTTCTTTAACACAGTAAGTGGCTGGGATTAGAGCTCTAATCTAATTGGAGAACATTTTTGCCCTGGGATTGGCCTGACAACAGTCTCTCGGGTCTGAACTTCAGGGCCACAGATCCTGTAGGAATTCTTGAATGGACTTCGAGTGGTTTGTGAACCTTTTCTAGGGTACACAGTTTTCATTATCTTCTCTATAGGGGTAGAGAAACACAGCCCAGATAGTATTAAGAAACTTTACACCAGTGTGTTCTCATACTTCAGGGTGCATACAAATCACTGGAGGCTCTTGTTAAAATTTAGGTTCAAGTTTAGTAGGTCTGGGGTGGAATCAGACCTACTATCATCGGTTTTGATTCTAGGAATACTAACATTGGACCTCAATTAAGTGAAATGTTATCTGTTCTATAAAACTCCATTCTTTTTTTGTTTTCAGATTCATCTCTTTTTTTTAATTAAAGTTTATTGGAGTGACAATTGTTAGCAAAATTACATAGATTTCAGGTGTACAATTTTGTATTACATCATCTATAAATCCCACTGTGTGTTCACCACCCGGAGTCAGTTCTCCTTCCATCACCATATATTTGATCCCCTTTACCCTCATTTCCCACCCCCCACCACCCTTACCCTCTGGTAACCACTAAACTATTGTCTGTGTCTATGAGTTTTTGTTTCTCATTTGTTTGTCTTGTTCTTTTGTTTTCAGTTTTATATACCACATATCAGTGAAATCATATGGTTCTCTACCTTTTCTCTCTGACTTATTTCGCTTAGCATTATAATCTCAAGATCCATCCATGTTGTCACAAATGTTCCTATATCATCTTACCGCCGAATAGTATTCCATTGTGTATATACACCACAACTTCTTTATCCATTCATCTATCGAAGGACATTTTGGTTGTTTCCATGTCTTGGCCACCGTAAACAAAGCTGCAATGCACAGTGGAACACACGTGTCTTTATGTGTAGATGTTTTCAGATTTTTTTGGTAGATACCCAGGACAGGGATTGCTGGGTCATATGGTAATTCTATTCGTAATTTTTTGAGGAACCTCCACACTGCCTTCCATAACGGCTGCACCAGTCTGCATTCCCACCAGCGGTGTATGAGGGTTCCTTTTTCTCCACAGCCTCTCCAACACTTGTTACTATTTGTCTTGTTGATGATAGCCATTCTAACCCGGGTGAGGTGATATCTCATTGTGGTAAAACTCCGTTCTTCTCATTAGTAGATCTGTGTTAAAAAAATAAAATAAAAAGAAAGAAAGAAAAGAAAAACTGCATTTAATCATATTACAATATTTTGAATTTTGTCAATAAAATATATGTATACATTTGTTTTCTCTATTGTTATATAAGTATCTACAGAATAGCCATGATTTTGCGTTTTGTAACAAAAAGCCTAAAATATTTACTGGCTGGCCCTTAATAAAAAGCGTTTGTCAACCCCCTAGTGTAGATCATGGTGAAAGACGACCTTCGAGGAGCATAAATGTTGCTTATCTTACTCTCCACAGTTCCTTGCTGCATTTGTCAGACATGACATCACCAAGCAGACTGAAAGGAATATTAATTATGTAGGAGGAGCAGCAAGGCTGGCTGTATTTATGGATAATGCCCCCTCTAAAAGAGAGATCTGGGAAGGTGACAGTCAATTTCAAGTGTAGTTTAAAACTAGATCTTCCTGGGCTTACAAACTGAGCTTCCACAAAGGATCTAGTGTCTTCTCAGCTAGGTCATGCCAGTAAGACTTTGGAAGACATTTGCAATCCATTTAGAGAGCTTAATTAATTGGGGTTGTATGGCAGTTAGCCAAACTTCTGGGTAGAGTATTGCATCTTCTTACATCAGCCTTCAAACTACTTAACATTTAAGGTATTTGTTCAGGCAAGAGCTATGTTACCACACATTTCGTATGTCTGAAGACATTTCTCCTTACTTTCCAACACTTTGACTCTTTTGAAAAGGACTTCTTTGAGCTTACTTTAACTCTTGTGAAAAGGATCTAAACTACACTCATGTTAGAACATACATGATTCTTCAAAATTCTCCAGGCTTCAAGTGGTCTCCTGCATTATAACCTCTACTGTAGAGCTTCCTCTCAGATATCCATCTTGAACTATTTTTTCCTTTGGTCTTGGTCAATGACAGCTTTAGATTTCTTAACTAATGGCTGATTTTCAGGCGAGAGGTCTGACAATTAAGTTCGCAAACTTGTTGCAACGATGTTGCTAACCGTTTTTTTGACATCAGAAGGATTGTTCATTATGAATTTGTACCAACTGGACAAATAGTTAATCAAGTTTACTATTTGGAAGTGCTGAAAAGGCTGTGTGAAAAAGTTAGACGACCTGAACTTTTCGCCAACAATTCATGGCTCTTGCATAATAACAATGCACCAGCTCACACGGCACTGTCTGTGAGGGAGGTTTTAGCCAGTAAACAAGTAATTGTACTGGAACACCCTCCCTCCTCACCTGATCTGGCCCCCAATGACTTCTTTCTTTACTCGAAGATAAAGGAAATATTGAAAGGAAGACATTTTGATGACATTCAGGACATCAAGGGTAATACGACGACAGCTCTGATGGCCATTCCACAAAAAGAGTTCCAAAATTGCTTTAAAAGGTGGACTAGGCACTGGCGTCGGTGCATAGCTTCCCCAGGGGAGTACTTTGAAGGTGACCATAGTGATGTTGAGCAATGAGGTATGTAACACTTTCGCTAGGGTGAGTTCGCAAACTTAATTGGCTGACCTCGTACATCTATTTAAACACGTATTAATTGCATTGCATTAGCTGCATATGCATTTAAAAGCATAGAAATCTTCCGATTTTCAACTAACAGTGTAGCTTAGATATTTTCATGTCAGTACATATTTTTAAATATCTCATTTTATGGCACCATGGTATTGCTGTAACTTCAGGCTGTTTCAAAATTTTCACCTTTGATAATTATGCTGCAATGAATATCTATATATTATCCTCACGTATACACACAGATATTAACTTTTTTGTTAGATTCTTACAAGTGGTCAAAACATGCATATCTTAATTTTAAAAACTTAATTGAGTTATGATTGTCATATAAAAAGCTGTCATATTTAACATATACAACTTAGTGAGTTCGGAGGCAAGTGTACACCTATGAAGCAGTCACCTCGATCAATACCATAACATCCATCACCTCTAAAATGTTCCTCCTTATCATATGATCTCACTTATTTGTGGATTCTAAAGAAAAGAATAAGTGAATGAACTAATCAGAAACAGTTTGGGAGACAATGAGGAAAAACTGAGGGTTGCTAGATGGGCGGGGGGGGCGGGTGGGGGGGAGGGTGAGGGGATTGGAGGGCAGTCGGTGACCACAGGATGGCCACGGGCTTGAAAATTAATCTGGGGAACGTAATTTGGTGGTTACCAGAGGGTAAGGGGGTTTGGGGGTGGGAGATGAGGGTAAGGGGGATCAAATATATGGTGATGGAAGGGGAACTGACTCTGGGTGGTGAACACATAGTGTAATTTATGGATGATGTGATACAGAATTGCACACCTGAAATCTATGTAATTTTACTAACAATTGTCACCCCAATAAATTAAAAATAAAAAAAAATAAATAAATAAAAAATAAAATGTTCCTCCTGCCTTATGTATTTACTTACAAGGACACTTAGCAAAATGTTAAGTATACAGCCCACTATTGTTAACTATGATTACCATGCTATATAGTAGATCTCTAGGACTTACTCATCTAGCATAACTGAAACTTTGTACCCTTTGGCCAATTTTGAAAGACTCAACACATCCTCTAAAAAGGGTGCTAAGAATTATAAAGGCTCTGAAATTTTATGCTAATTGAAAGGTAACCGGTAGGCTTGTCATAGTTTTATGTGTGGTGGTTGAAGACATGCTACTCCTCGGTCAGATGCCGTGGCCTTTTACTCACAGCACGGCAAGTCTCATGAGTTTCATGCTTGCATTGGTTCCCTTTGCCCCCAAGGGCATAGGTCGAAATTGTGTATCAGTGCATTTGTGTAACAGCTGAGGAATCCTGAACTTAGGGAACCCAAACTTTTTACAGAGGTTATAAGCAAATCTGTCCTCTGTCCTGGAGAGAGACTTTTACTTTATTAAACAAATCGTAAGCAAATCTGCCCTTTCCTCCAGAGAGAGACACTGTGTCTTTCAATGCTAGTCACTAAACAAACATCCTTGGAAGATGCATAGATACGAAAGAGACCCATGGAGAATTCTCTCAACTAAGGGTTGAACTTATTTCCACTTTCACCAATGGGGCATGAGCATGCCCATTTCCATACACACTCACCAAACCCTGGATGATAAGGACTTTTTTTTTTTTACATTTTCATAATCTAATGGGAAATCTAAGACATTTTCTCCTTGCAATTTATATTTACATAACTGGTAGGCTAAGTGAGCATCTTTTCATGTTTACATCAATTGCCTTTTCTTATATTTTGCCCCTTATTTTAATGGTTTATTTTCTTGTAATTTGTAGGAGCTCTTTGTATTTTCTAATTATTAATCCTTTTCCTCCTTTATATGGAACAATCTTACTCTCCCAGCCTGTCTCATGTTTCTTTTAAATTTATTTGAAGTTGCTTCCTTTGTACAGATATTTTAAATTTATATATGGTCTATTCTGTGAAGCTGTTTGGGGGGAAATATAGAATTTTATAGGTCTTGGTAGTTAAAAAGCATTTAGGGGAACTACTAAATATGATACAAGTATATCTTCTAATATTTCTTTCAGATCTTTTTCTCTTGAATTTATTTAGGTTTTCTCCTAACCAATTTTTTAAAGATAGGTAAGTCTTTTTAAAAACCCCGAAATACATGACGCCAAGGTAAGAATCAATAATTTTTGAAGAGTGTGGCGTGAACACGGGGAAGCAAAAGAAAACAAGGAAGTATGCGACCATGAAGCAAATGCTTAGTCTCAGAGATCAGAGGCTTAAAGAAAAGGATAGGTTAAAACCTAAAAAGAAACAAAAGAAAGATCCCAGTGCACTCAAGGAAAGAGAAGTCCCCCAACACCCTTCCTGCTTATTCTTCCAGGATAACACACAGCTGGGCCCACCTTACCACCTCCTGGTTGATACCAACTTTATCAACTTTTCCATTAAAGCCAAACTAGACTTAGTTCAGTCAATGATGGACTGTCTGTATGCCAAGTGTGTCCCTTGTATAACTGTGTAATGGCTGAAATTGAGACACTGGGGTAAAAGTATAGAGTGGCTCTAAGCATTGCCAAGGATCCAAGATTTGAACGATTACCATGCACACACAAAGGAACCTATGCAGATGACTGCTTAGTACAGAGAGTAACTCAGCACAAGTGTTACACTGTGGCTACGGTTGACCGGGACCTTAAACGAAGAATCAGGAAAATCCCCGGAGTTCCCATCATGTACATATCTAACCATAGGTACAACATTGAGCGGATGCCAGATGATTGTGGAGCCCCTCGATTCTAATTCTTAAAAGACAAAATTCCTCTGCTTTCCTTCAACCAATTTTCTCTGTTGCCAGTTTATGAAACACGCTACAGCATGAATTATTATTCCACTCACCCATTTGCTCTGTTATGACTTGAATATGGTTAAAGACACTCACTTTTTTATGTTGTTTTGAAAATGATATTTTTGTATTATTTTAAAATTTGTTGCATCTTTTTATAAATCCAATGACTGCTCACACACACAAAAAAGAATCAATAATTTTAAGTATTCTTTTCCAAACTGAGGGTTCTGTGAGAATTCACAGTGAACACCAGAACATTAAAGACTCTGAGAAGTTCTGTAGAAGAAAAGATATTTTGTTTGGTTTCACTACATATATCCAAAATTTTGTTGGACTAATGAATGTTTAAAGATTCCATAGAGTATCTGTTAACAGCTTGTGGGCTACTGTTCCGTGGGGGCACTGAGAGGCAGTCAGATCTAATGGCTAGCAGCAGGGTCCCTGAAACCAGAGTGCTCTGAATTACAAAACCGGTGACTTTGGGCATCGTAATTAACATCTCTGTGCCTCAATTTTCTCATCTCCACGATGGAAGTATTACAGTTTATTTTGTGATGGGTCATAAGGATTCGTTGAGTCATGTAAGTGTGGGTTGTTATTGTGGTAGAACATTTTGAGGATGCTCCTCACAGAGTTTCACTATAAAGCTGATAGTATTGTTACTTGACCTTTGCATTATTGTTCAGAGAATCCATCCCATGGTGGAATATAAAAAAAATTCAACTACTGCACCCCCATGGCATGTGCCACACAGAGCTGCCCGTGTTAGAAGAAACTTCTCTATTGAAAAGCAGTGCCGGGGCGGCCCGGTGGCTCAGGCGGTTGGAGCTCCATGCTCCTAACTCCGAAGGCTGCCGGTTCGATTCCCACATGGGCCAGTGGGCTCTCAACCACAAGGCTGCCGGTTCGATTCCTCAACTCCCACAAGGGATGGTGGGCTCCAACCCCTGCAACTAAGATTGAACACGGCACCTTGAGCTGAGCTGCCTCCCGGATGGCTCAGTTGGTTGGAGCGCAGGCTCTCAACCACAAGGTTGTCGGTTGGATTCCTTGAGTCCCGCAAGGGATGGTGGGCTGCGCCCCCTGCAACTAGCAACGGCAACTGGACCTGGAGCTGAGCTGCGCCCTCCACAACTAAGACTGAAAGGACAACAACTTGAAGCTGAACAGCACCCTCCACAACTAAGATTGAAAGGACAACAACTTGACTTGGAAAAAAAGTCCTGAAAGTACACACTGCTCCCCAATAAAGTCCTGTTCCCCTTTCCCAATAAATTCTTAAAAAAAAAAAAAGAAAAGAAAAGCAGTGCCTGCAGTTCCATAGCATCTGCCCTTGAGTCTTTCAGCTTGGGGTTTAGAGTGCAAGAACTATTTATTTCTCTCCCTACAGCATCTTCTACTCTCTGGTAGTTCTCACCTTTTGGCAGTCCTTGCCTGCTCATCTATTTGAAAGGCATTCCCAAGAGAATTTTGCATACTCTGTTTAGCTTGTATTCTAAGCATCCCTCTGAGTGTACTGAAAATCTCCCTAACTGTTTTGTTGTCACACAGTAACAGGCAAAGAGCAAATTAATTTTATTCTTACTAATTTCATGCTAAGAACACTTCCAGAAATGTTCCATTTTTAAAGCTGCATTTCAAGTACCCCTTAATGAGATATATTTAGATATACCCTTTTCTTTGATTAAAATATCAACCCTATTATTTTTAAATGTCTATTACTCAAAATAGATGCTTTTTAAAAGTCTTGCATCTCTGTGGGATGCTATGAAATTTTTTTTTTAAGATTGTGTTGGGGAAGGGGAACAGGACTTTTTTGGGGAACAGTGTGTACTTCCAGGACTTTTTTCCAAGTCAAGTTGTTGTCCTTTCAGTCTTAGGGAGGGCACAGCTCAGCTCCAGGTCCACTTGCCATTGTTAGTTGTTGGGGGGAGGGCAGAGCCCACCATCCCTTGCAGGAGTCGAATTGGCAACCTTGTGGTTGAGAGCTGGCTCTCCAACCAACTGAGCCATCTGGGAGCTCAGCCGCTCAAGGTGCCGTGTTCAATCTTAATTGCAGGGAGCGGAGCCCACCATCCGTTGTGGGAGTCAAGGAGTTGAACCGGCAACCTTGTGGTTGAGAGCCCATTGGCTTGTGTGGGAATCGAACCAGCAGCCTTCGGCGTTAGGAGCATGGAACTCCAACCTCCTGAGCCACCAGGCCGGGCCGCTATGAAAATTTTTGATTATAGTATCTTTTGTGATGCTGAGCAGTTAGTGAACTGTCCAAAGCTATCCATGCCAAAAAAAAAGCACAATACATACAAACTATCTTGTCATCTTTTTTTTGCAGTTACTATTTTATTCATATTTTTGGTCCTTTTTTTCTTAAAGAAATCCCTTTAACATTTCTTCTAATACTGGTTTGGTGGTCATGAACTCCTTTAGGTTTTTCTTATCTGGGATCATTATAATGTTGTTTTTTTTAATTTATTTATTTCAGTTATACAAAGCAAGGTAATTGCTAGACATTTAAACCCCTCATAAAGTGATAACCCACCCCCCAAGCTACTACCCCTCTGACATCTTATATAGTTGTTACAATACCATCAACTATCTTCCCTATGTTGTACTTCGCATCCCATGACTATATCGTGTTTCCCAAAAAATAAGACCTAACCGGAAAATAAGCCCTAGCATGATTTTTCAGGATGACATCCCCTGAACGTAAGCCCTAATGCGTCTTTGTAGAAAAAAGTAATATAAGTCCCGGTCTTATTTTGGGGGAAATACCATATATACCTATATATTTAGTTATAGTTGACTTTCAATATTATTCTACTTCAGCTCTTCAGGTGTACAGTGCATTGGTCAGGCATCTACGCAGTCTATGACGTGATCCCCCTGATAAGTCCAGTGCCCATCTGGCACCTTACATGATCTTTACAACATTGTTGATTATATTCCCCATCCTGTATTAACTATCAATTTGTATATCTTAATGCCTTCACCTTTTTACCCTGCCCCCAATCCCATTTCCATCTATCACCCTGATAGATCTAGTACTTGTCTGGCACCATGCCTAGTTATTACAGTGTTATTGACTATATTCCTTACGCTATACCCTATATCCCCATGACTACTGTGTAACAACAAATTTGTACTTCTTAATCCCTTCCCCTTTCACCCATCCTTACCCCCCCTCCCATCTTAAAGAAGTCCCTCTAAGATTCCTTGTAATGCTGGTTTGGTGGTGATGAATTCCTGCAGCTTTTTCTTGTCTGGGAAGCTCCTTACCTGTCCTTCAATTCTAAATGACAGCCTTGCTGGGTAGAGCAATCTTGGTTGTATGTCATTGCTTTTCACCACTTGGAATATTTTCTGCCACTCCCTTCTTGCCTGCAAAGTGTCTGTTGAGAAATCAGCTAACAGTCTCATGGGGCTCCCGTGTAGTTAACTGCATTTCTCTTGCTGCTGTTAAGATTCTCTCTTTGTATTTAACCTTTGGCATTTTAATTATGATGTGTCTTGGTGTGTGCTTCTTTGGGTTCATCTTGTTTGGGACTCTCTGTGCTTCCTGGGCTTGTATGTCCATTTCCTTCACCAGGTTAAGGAAGTTCTTTGTCATTATTTCTTCAAATAGGTTTTCAATTCCTTGCTCTCTCTTCTCCTTCTGGTACCCCTATAATGTGAATATTGGTATGCTTCATATTGTTCCAGAGGCCCCTTAAACTCTCCTCAATTTTTTGGATTCTTTTTTCTTTTTGCTGTTCTGATTAGGTGTTTTCTGCTACCTTATCTTCTACATCGCTGGTTGTATCCTCTGCTTCATCTAATCTACTGTCGATTCCCTGTAATATATTCTTTGTTTCCATTATTGTATCCTTTATTTCTAACTGGTTCTTTTTTATGGTTTTCATCTCCATTTTTATGCTTCCTATCTCTATGTTGAAGTTCTCCCTGAGATCATTGAGCATTCTTATAACCAGTGTTTGGAACTCTGTGCCTGATAGATGGCTTATCTCTGTTTCACTTAGTTCTTTTTCTGGAGCTTTGGTCTGTTCTTTTATTTGGGACATGTTTCTATGTCTCCCCATTTTGAATGCCTCCCTGCATTTGTTTCTATGTAATAGGTAGGGATGCTATGTCTTCTGGTCTTAGTAGAGTGGCCTTATGTAGTAGATGTGCTGTGGGGTTCAGTGGCACAGTCTTTCTGGTCACCTGAGCCACGCACTCCAGGTATGTCCCTTGTGTGGGTTGTGTGTACCTTCCTCTTGTAGTTGAGCCTTGGTTGATAATTGCACATCAATGTGAGGGACTGAACCTTGGGCTCACTGGTCGTGAAGAATGGCCATGACTACAGTGGAAGAGTTGTGGTGCAGGGGCCAACCCTATGGAGCAGGACCTGCCTCAGCAGGACTCTGGTGCCTGCCCAATCCGCCCCTTGGGTGTGTCGTACTTGAAGACGATGCTCCAGCTTGTTTTGGCCACTGGGGGGCGCCAGCCCCAGAACCACGTTGGAGGGGATCCACTGTAGGTCTACTTCAGCCACAGCCCATGTCCCACCCGGGCTACCCAGTGGGAACCAGAAGAAATCCACAGATGGCTGCCATCCGTGCTGTGCTTGGAAATGCCTTAAAAGGCCAAGCTGTGAACCAATGCCAGCTGCCTCTAGTGCAGGCTTAGGGCTGCTCAGCCAGAGGTATGGGACACGCTTAAGCCAGATGCTGCTTGTCTGAGTTCCAAGAATCTTTGAGAGACCCTAGGAAAGTCTGTAGCTTAAGCCAAGGCAGGTGGTCTGTATGAAAAGGCCACTGAAGCAGCCTCAGTGTGCCCAAAAGTTGGGCGGGGCGGGGTCTCCAATCACCAGGACGTGGCGAACGAACAACAGAGACTCAGAAAGGGTGGCTGTGTTCGCACGCCGGGAAGGAGGAGGGCTCAACAGAAACAATGGCCTCCGCTAGCTTCCCCCATCCAGGAGAAAGCTGCCTCTGCAGCCCCCATCCCAAGCCAGACAACTCAGTTCTCCCCCTGTATGTCCCTGCCGCCTCTCCAGCTGCTGCCCCAGTGCTGGATCTCAGAGTGAGTGATTCTGTTGGTGGGTAAGTCAGCGTGAGATCCCTTTAAAAGGAGTGCCTGTGAGTGCAGCTGCACTGTCTCAGTCACGATCTGCGCGGTCTTCACAGCCAGAAATTATGGGGAATTCTCTCCCTGACACTGGAACCCTGGGCTGGGGTCTCTCACTCTTTTTGGGGATGGGGGGGGACCTCCACAGCCAAAATAGCCCTCCCAGTCCTTAATGGTCACATGCAGGTGTGGGACCAGCCTGTTCTGCCTCTGTGACCTTCCTATCAGTCTGGAGGTGGCTTCTTCTGCAAGTCCTGAGTGAAAGGCTTCAGTTCAGCTTGATTTTAGGTGATTCTCACTAATGTTTTTCTTGTAGATTAGTTGTAATTTTGATGTGGTTGTGAGAGAAGGTAAACACCGCGATTACCTACTGTGCCATCTTGGTTGTCTCCCTCCATTATGTCTTGTAATCTTTTTAAATAATTTAGCTCAGTTCAGCAAGGTTCCTGGCCAAAGAGTGAAAAATCCACATCTGCAGTGTTTAAGGAGAAATATCTGTTTAAGTGAAGGTATTAAAGAATAAAATAAAAATGAATTTCTTCCTTCCAATCTTACTAGTGTTTTCATTGGGCCCATTTTAGTAAAAGAATGAGAATTGACTCTAGATAAAATGTACTCATTATTTTTACTCATTTGTTTCACTTGATTAAAGTGTATAGTGGGTAAGGGATTCTTTAGGAGGTTCCTATGAAGTAGCTGAAAAGAGCCATCAAAAAATGGTACATATTTAGGTGATTTTATCACAACCTGGATGCTGGTCCTCCGAAGGCTCAGAAATTTGATTTGGTCGGCATACAGAGAACAGATAAAGACACAGGTTCAAACTAAACCAAACATAGAGGGTGCCACTGGCAGAACCTAGACATCCACTCGCTGAAGGGAGAGCTTTATGGGAAACCAACTTACAATCAGAAATATCCAGGAAGAAGTGAAATTCAAGCAAGAGGAAATAGTTGTATGATTTGAGTTGTTAGTGTCATGAAAAGTTGCCAGACTGAGGCCTCATCGCCGAAGTGGAAGATGTCCTATAGAGAATAAACAGGTTATTTTCATTCTGAGGCCTGAGTGCTGCTTCTTTGGTTAGAGACTGGATGGGCACCATCGACATCTCGCTCCTTAGATTTCCTTTACCTATGCCCAGGTTCTCTGTCTCCTCTTTACCCTGTGTTTCTCTAGGAGGACTATATTGTCATCAATTCGAGTCCATCTTATGAAAGTATAATCACAGTCCAGTCCTGCTTCCTGGAGGAAACATTCTGATTTTCTTGATAAAGTTTTGGATACTTCTAATCTCCTTGGCCACTCATTTACATATCTGCTCTAGCAGTTCTGGTACAGATGAGCAAAATCATTTAAGGCTAATTTTGTTAATTAAACTCTCACAGGGTAATTTTATTTCTCTTATATCCTTGCTTGATTTCCTGTCTTCTCTGTCCCCTTCATTTGCTACCACCATGGTGTTACTACCCTCCCTTTGTTCTCCTCACAGGGCAGACCCTTGGATTTTTAGAGGCTGGACTTGCACTTACAGCCAAAGGCAAGGATGACCACAAGATTCAGGTCAAGCATTTTTGTAGCTATCAACCTCTTGAATAATTTCTAAATACAATTCTATAGAATAGTCAGGACATTCTAAATCTGACATTTCAAACATAAAATATGTCTTAAGTGAACCTGGGTGTAATGATTTACAGAGTTACCAAGTGGTTTTCCCATTTCAGCATGAAACCAGATGAGACACACAGGGGTGTTCTTTATCTGAGGAGACCACAGTTGACAGTGATGCAAAAACCAAACCCTTAACCTTTCTGAAGGGCCCCTTTTGTTCTTCACCTTGTTGCTTCCTGTTCATGTCAATCTTAGGGCTCTCGATCCTTGCTGCTTCTAGGACTTTGCAGATGGAGAAAAGGCCTGGAGTAAATCTGGAAAGTCTGGACAGACCAGGGCAGTTTTCTCAGAGGAGGCTGGCTCTTGGTCTGTAGGAAACAGTTCAGTTCTGAATCATTTCAGCAAAGTTCTCATTTGGTGTACAATGTATAGAGGAAATACATGGGGGCTTTGGAAAGTTAGAGAAGCTCTGGACAAGATCCTATCCTTTCAGATCTCCTGAGATTTTTAGGTTAAGCCTAACCTTATGGTTACTGGGAGACCCAAAGCAGCCTTTGAGTAAGTATCTAGTCATACTTGGAAACCTGGCTAGAGCCAAGCAAACCAAGTATAACTTACATATAGATTGTAGTTCACAGGCCTAGGAGGAAGATGAGGGACAGTGTTATGGGATGATGCCCAATCACAAAACCTGGTAGATCACTCTGAGAGTCATTGTTATTAAGGGGATATACAGAGAGAATTCAGGTACTGAGCCAAGGAAAGCATGTGCTCGAGTTAGGATGAGGGACAGGGCCTGGCGAACTTCTGATGTTGACAAGGGGGTAGTTTTAGAACATCTATTTTGCCCTATGTGCTACATTCCTAGAATAATTCACACCTGTGTACACCATGAGATATAAACACTTATCTTGAGAGTAAAATATTATTCAATACAGTTGAAGTTACTGTGTTCTCTTCTCTGATTGCATCTTTCTAAATTTCCCATGAATTCCTTATATTTATAATACAACTGTATGTGTTCCTAAATTAGATATAATGTTGCAACTTATTTCCTTCATATGTATGCTACCGTTATGCATGAATTTTTCTGTAACTTGAGTTTTTCATTCAACATGATGTTTCTGAGATATACGAAGCTCAGACAATTAAGTTTGTGAACTCATCCTAGAAAAAGTGCTACATGCCTCATTGCTGAATATCACTATGGTCACCTTTGAAGTACTCCCCTTGGGAAGCTATGCACCAATGCCAGTGCCTAGTCCACCCTTCAGAGCAATTTTGGAACTCTTTTTCTGGAATGGCCATCAGAGCTGTCGTGCTATTACCCTTGATGTCCTGAATGTCATCAAAATGTCTTCCTTTCAATATTTCCTTTATCTTCGGGTAAAGAAAAAAGTCATTGGGGGCCAGATCAGGTGAGTAGGGAGGGTGTTCCAATACAGTTATTTGTTTACTGGCTAAAAACTCCCTCACAGATAGTGCCGTATGAGCTGGTGCATTGTCGTGACGCAAGAACCATGAATTGTTGGTGAATAGTTCAGGTCAGCTAACTTTTTCACGCAGCCTTTTCAGCACTTCCAAATGGTAAACTTTGTTAACTGTTTGTGCAGTTTGTACAAATTCATAATGAATAATCTCTCTGATACCAGAAAAGGTTAGCAACATCGTACGCGAACCTAATTGTCAGACCTTGTATTCAGGTTGATACATGTAGCACTGGTTCATATTTGTTTTGCTAGCAGTGTTTTTTAATCGGTGGTCTTAGTTGTGGGGGGAGGAGGAGGGAGCCATTTGAGGGACCTTTCCTGTTGTGGACAGTCCAGACTGTGCACTTAGTGTCCCCAAGAGGTAAGCCAATTCACCCGTGGGTCAGCTGCAAGCATGGTAGAGGAAGCTAATTATAATGGAAGAAACTGAATTTTCAGAGAACCTGGAATCTACTAAATGTAAATAATATTTCGTGGTAATAAACACACAATATGGATATAATAAATAAATGCATGCTTACTGATTCAAATTTGTTTTTTTAGGTTAAGTATATGACTGTTTAAAAAATTAGACACTCTTACAAGTGTTGTTGGAAAAATGGCCTAATTAATTTTTCTCTCTTTTGTTTTCTCCACCTTCTCAGTAGTTTCTGGGTTCTGCTCCAGTGGATCTGATTCCTGTCCTGTAGCTTTCTGGAGGATTAACGTTGAGCATCATTAGTGAATCTCAGCTGCTACAGCTGCTACCTCTGTACACCACAGCAAAGGCTTTGGAGAGCTTTTTCAGTTAAAACAATAATGACTTTCTTGGAGTATAATCCCATTGGAGCCTGTTTTCTGTGTAGCCTGGAAGAATACCTAACTACCATTGGCAGCTCTTCAGAGACCTTATAAAAACCACTACATAAAACAACTGAGTGACTCTAGGTTGCTCAGGGAGACCTTCAGAATTGGGGATATCTATTCATCTAGAAGATTCAACCATTGTTACTCAGAGCTGCTGCTGAAATACCATGTCTAAGAATTCAGAGTTCATCAATCTGTCATTTTTATTAGATCATGAGAAGGAAATGATCCTGGGAGTCTTAAAGAGAGATGAATATTTGAAAAAAGTGGAGGACAAGAGAATAAGGTAATATTCATTTATCTTTTCTGCCCTCCTTGACCACTTTCTGTTTGTTTGAAGCAGTTTAAATCAGAAATGGGGCAACTGCAATCACATTGGAGAAAAATATTGGTCAGTGACTTCATGGGTTCTCAGCAGTAGCTCAAATATTAGAAAACGTCGTTGATGCTTTATTATTTAGCTAGATGGAAGGATGGAATTTAGCTAATAATAATGTTGATGAGAACTCCCGTTTGGTAATAATGTCATACCTAATAGCTAAGTGGAAGGACTTTTAGGTTTTAGTACTAGCTCTAGGATGTATTAATTGCATGACCTTGAGTAAGTTCCTCAACTTCTCTATGCCTTGGTTTCCTCATCAATATAAAATGGATAATAATAGTAGCCACTTCATACGGTTGTTGTAAGGATTAAGGAAGTTAATAAATGTGCAGTGCCTTGTACCTAAGTGCACAATAAATGTTACCTATTATTTATTTATAATGCCTTTCTCAGGTCAGTCTCACTGGGAATCTGCCTCCACCATAGCTGGGAGAATAAGGGAATCTGGAGAGTGAAAAGTACCCACTGTACCCCAGAAATCACCTGAATTTCATGAAATAAGTTTCTGTGTGAGGAGAGTTGAGTAATATGGGCATGATTGAGTTTCACATCAATTGTAGATAGGGTTGATATTTAGCTTGATCCCCACGTATGACCTCACCTATATTTTAGCCAGCATCCATTCTGATTGGTTGTATCTTCTATTCTGAATGGTCATAGCATCATTCTGATTGGTTGCTGCATCCATTGTGATTGGTTGCTGCCTGTAGTGTCCTGCTTGTTAAATATATTTGGATATTACATCTTACCCCTAAATAGAGGAGCAGAAATAAATGGAGTTGCCTCCTCAGTCACTGCCTATTGTGCAACATGTAGCTTTTGTGTCTTGTATGTTTCCCAAAACTTCAGTCAGCGGCTTATGCTTATTTTTCTTGAGGAGAAAACTTGTCATAAGATTGCCTTCACAATGTTGCAAAAATATTCAATGTATCTAAAGGAACTAAGGTCCTTAGAATTGGAAATACATTGAAATATTCTTGATTGATGCTTATTTCTTAGTTCAGAGCACAGAATTTTCATTTCTGTCATTCTGAAATATTCAACCAGTCTTAAAGAAACAAAGGCTGTGATTAAAATTATTGTATTTTTTCTATGCCTAAAATTCAGGTAACAACAAAATGCAGTTAATGATTTTAAAGAAATAAATGATATTTTTGGCGTTGGTATTCATGAAAAATGACGAAATTTTCTAATGTGCTGTAAAAAGTTCCATATTGTTTATGGGGGATGAGGTACTAACCAGTTGTTGATGACATTCTCAAAAGAATTAAAAATCACTCTCTTTAGGAAAAAACAATTTATTAACCAGAGCCAAAGTACAATGAATAAGCCTTTGTTCAGGATATTTGTTTGTCATTCTCAAAAACTTTAAATAATAATCTATTGTACCCTCTCTTCCTTTTTCTCTATTATTCTTCCCTTGTCTTCTTATTCTCTATAAAGAAATTTAGCCAAATAGTATAATATACAAAAGAGCCATCAAGGATACAGTTGTTAATTTTCTGGCTCTGTAAACTGTTTTGAGGATTTATGGGTTTTTTTCTGCACTGTTAGATGTTTTGTCTCATTTTGTTCTGAGCTAACCAAGATATGCGCCCAGGCCGGATGACTCAGGCTGTGCCACTCTTAACAGCTTTGTGTACTGAGAAGCCAGGCCAAAGTCAGTGGCAGGGTGTTTACAGTGCATGCTGTTGAATCATACACCCACGCTTGTTGACTGAAATCTTAGTTGCACCATGGAATCTTTGCGTCACCTTAAACAAGTTACTTAGATAAATCTAGTTTCCTCATTAGATAAAACAGAAATCATAGCATTAGCTACCTCAGACGGTTGTGGTAAGGATTAAATAAGCTCACATCATCAAGAGCTTAGAGCAATGCTGACATACGGTAAGCACTCAATAATTCCTGGCTATAATCATCAGCCCTATTATTGGTTTGTGTGGCTCTTGATTTATAAGTTGTAGTGACCACTATCGGTGTTCCATTCAGATCCTCTAGGGTCCCTTGTTGGATCTGTGCTCTCATCTCCCAGTTTCCCCATTCTTTACTTCTAAGGGCTGGCACCTGCTGACTTCTTTAGAGGACTACCTTTGGGTGGCTGGAGTTGCCCATAGGAATAGAGAGCCACAAGTGCCAGGTAAACTTGAGTTTAGGCCCCTACTGGGCAGCCACAAGCCAATGGCTGACAGGTACAGAAACCCTTTACCTCAAGGTAAGACAGACTCTGCAATGCAACTTCTGCTTCAGAGCTCCCCATGAGGTCATACCGAGGATGAACTTCACACTTGCTTAGCCCCCCTCCTCTTCCCTCTCCTGCCTCCCCTACTGCTTTACAGGTTCCTCCTGAGACTACTTCATAAATCACTTGCACACACATCTACATCTCGGAGTTAGCTTCTGGAAAACCCAACCAGAAGATTTGCCAGACCAGACAGGGAACTTAGTCCTTTTTCCTCGATATCCTCCCAAATCATCAACACAAGGAATTTATGGTGTAGCAGATTTTATTGCACCACTAAATTGTTGTGCTACCTATTATAATAATTGTTTTCACCATGTTCCAGAGTTGTAGGTTGATATTTTGTGGGAGACTAGAGCAAGACATAGTTAATTATGAATAAGATGTAAGACAGAAATGGAAGGAATTGTTTCAAAGAAGTGGTAACAGTTGAGCTTAGTCTTGAAATATGAAAAGGATTTTGATATTGGCAAATATATGTCAACTGTGTTTCAGCTGTTTACCATGAACCACAAAATTGCCTTCAGATTCTCCTAATAGGTTTCAGAAAGAAATGGAAACCAAAGAATTTGTTTATGCCTTATGATTACAAAGAAGAAACTAATCTAGAAAGTTAGTAAACTGGAGTTTGGGACGCAGTGGGTTTATTGTTTGTGTATTGATTTACTTGAGCAGGTGGTCCTTAGCAATAAAGAAAATAGGATAAGGGAAAAATGTAAAAGTTATAATGAATCAACATTTTAGAGGCCTGTCACCCAGTTGTGCTCCACAGTCCACAAAGCTACTGAAGTGTGGCATTAATTAAGGTGGTACAGGTGTTCCTAAAGGTACTCTGCACCCAAAGGCAGGTGAGAAGCCTGATAATTGCCTCCAGGCATGAACGGTAGGCGGGGAGAGCTGTCTGCCTATTATCAGAACATTCTAGGTTCATGCAAGAGGCTCAAATATATTTTTCTCCTTCAGTCCGAATAGGAAGGAGAGGTAGGAGATATCTGGACAATCGTTTTGACTATTAGAGGGTAAGAGTATTTTAAATGTTCTCTGTGAAGAACAGATCACTTAGATTTATTGATGGCTTTAAGGCAATGAAGAAAGAGGGAAGAACTGACGCAAAAATGGAGCTGTCAGCAGTGATTGCAAATGGAAAAAAATTACCAACCATTTGGAAGCACAAAGTAAACATCTTTGTTGGTCTTAGATTTTTTTCTAACTTTGGAAGAACTCCATCTAACACAGAGAAGTACAGACTGATAGTCTCTGCTCCCCCAAAAATCTCATTAACAGACCCTTACTCTATTTGATCTTCTGTACCTGAATACAAATGCTGCTAAATGTCTACTTTGTGGTATTGGCCTATATAAGAAATCTTCAACTCTGGCAAACCATAATTGGTTTGGATATGAGACCAAGGATGACCCACTCAGACATACAGCCCAAACTTATGGAAGGTTCTCTTTCCCAGTGGGCATGTTCAGTGAAATATGTTATCCTGGTTGCTGCTGAATTTAGAATGCAGCACACCAATGAAGCTGAGGCAAAAGGATGGCAGAGTATTGTTGTCAACATCCTGAAATACTAGATCCGCCCTCATTTCTGGACTTCTTCTTTAAGCGATATAATGTATTTCTGTGTTATTTATAGCAGTTCGAATCAGATTTTCTGTTACATGCAGCCAAGAACATCCCACAGTCCCCAAGAGTCAGAATTAATCGATATTTGTTGATCACCTTCTGTGAGCCAAGTGCTATGTATTTATTGTCAGAATAATGAAGGTGAGCAAAGACATGATCTAATGCTTGTTGGGTCTATAAACATAAAGACTTTTGCAATCATGGATCAGGCTTTATCCATGGTGTAGATCAGGGGTCAGCAAACTTTTTTACTAAGGGCCAGATAGTAAATATTTTAGGCTCTACAGGGTGTATATTCTTTGTTATGATTACTTCACTCTGCCATTGTAGTATGAAAGCAGAAATAGACAATATGTAGACAAATGGTTATGACTCATGTTCCAATAAAACTTTATTTACAGAAACAGGCAGTGGGCTGGATTTGGCCTAAGGGTTGCAGATTGTTGACCTTTGGTAGTTTATAGCCTTGGGAATAGCTGCATACACTTGAAAGCTTGATAAGCCATCTCCGGGAGTCGCAGGAGATGAGATGGACAGGAGATGAGATGGACGTGGACCAGACACCGTCAGCTATCAGAGATAGAGGTGGGGCTTCTGTCTGGGAGGTTAGATGATTCCCCAGGGTCCTACCATCTCCAGAAGATTTTTGTGCCTCACCCAGTCTGTAGTGGCTCGCATGTTGGAACAGCTTAAATGTGTTTCAGTGCCTCTATAGAGGAACAGCAAATAACCTGGAGGAATAGAAAATACCAAGAAATAGCAGAAGGTTCTACAGAATTACAAGGAACAGATTACAAATTCATTTTCCCAATGAAGTAAGAATTATTAATATCCACCTTTATATAGATAGGGAAACTGAAGTGCATACTTAAACAACTTGTCCAAGGTGGCACAGCTAGTAAATGGCAGAACTTCAATCTGTATCCCCACAGTCTGGCTCCAGGGCTCACATTCCACTCTTAGACCACTTTTAACTTCTGAGTGACATATCTGACCTTCTGGGGAGTGGGGAGTGTGGGGATAGATCCCGGAGTGCAGTTTCCAGGCTCTCGGCCTCACGTGGAGAGGTGCTGGCTCGGGTAGTAAATGGCCATCAACTGTGATTGGATGGCCATCAGCTGTGGCTAGTTGGCTGTCAGCTGTAACCAGTGAGCCATTGGCCACTAATACAACTTCCGTGGCTACGCTAGCAGCAAATTGGGGCTAGCAAGAAGATGGTGGCTGAGCTAGCAAGCGCGGATTGCAGCTAGCAAGTGGGGTCGGTTGGCAGAGAGAAGTGGACGGCAGGTTATGGACAGTATGTATGGCTCCTGCTTCCTATGTCTCGCCCAGCCACCAGTGAGAATATAGTGGTATGAACCCCCTATCCATGGCTCCATTGGTGTTCCTTTTTGGCCTCACCATGTCCTGTGTTCTTATGTGGGGAGTGGGAGCTGAGACCCTGCAGGCCGCCCCGTGTGACAGGAGGCAGAAAAAAGAGAAAGTAAACTATCTAATGCCTACCTCAAACCAGAAAATGTATTACTCGATTCACAAATGTATCTTCATGTAATTTTCAGGTCATCGCTGAGGTATGTGCTATTACAACGTGCTATAGCTGTGGCAACTGAAACTTAGATTAAATCATTTGCTCAGCTGGTAAACATCAGAGCTGAGGTTCTTTCATTCCATACTGCTCCCCTTTCCTCTCTGCTGTGAGGCTTATACAATAAGCGTACTTATTCATACCCTGTTGAAAGCCCACCCACAGCCTTACTAATAGCTGTCAGAGGAATGGAACCAAACAGAAAACATTTCCGTAGCCTGGTGTTTACTGACAGTTCTGACCTATCAGCTGTATAATATTATCCAAAGTTACTATGAATTTTAGTGAAGCATTGCTCTTGCCCAGTAAAAACAATAAGAGTTCTTTATGCTGTTCTACTCTTCATGCTAAAAACCAAAGTGCAGGTGTGTTCTATTTTGTTCCGCACAGTGGGTTCAGCAGAAATGGGCCACTAAGCAAGCCAGAGACTAGTACCATGTTTCCCCGAAAATAAGACCAGGTCTCATATTCATTTTTGCTCCAAAAGCCACATGAGGGCTTATGTTCAGGGGATGTCATCCTGAAAGATCATGCTAGGGATTATTTTCCTGTTAGGTCTTATTTTCGGGGAAACACGGTATCAAGGGACCACAGGTCCCAACCTGGAAACTGCCATTCACCTTGTGGCTTTGTTTTTATGTGGTTAATTCCATCACTTTAGAGCAGAGTGAGGGAGGAAAGAAGAGGGAGAAACAGAAGGGGAAAGTATATTCAAATTGGCTATTTGGAATCCTATCGGTAAGCTAAATATTTGGTTCAAATGAATTTGAAGTGATTTCAAGAATTATACATTCAGCCTGGAAGTTAGGGAGACCAGTAAGTGCCAAGCAGTAATACCCTCTTAGTACTCTACAAATGTTTGATCTATAAGGCTGTTTGTTTTTTCAAATCTTACCACTACCACTAAGAACAAAATTAGTTTGACCTTCTCAAAAGCTTAAAGAAACTGTAGCCATGAAACACCAGGAGAGCTATTGGAGTGGGCTTCTGGTTTGGGCAACATTTTGTTTTAATTCTTATAAAATTGCCACAAAGCTTCTTAATGGATTAACACAAACTCCCAGCATGAACACACTGGCTCCCTAATAGAACCCAAACTCTTAATGTGTTAACAGAGAAATGTAAAAAAAAAAAAAAAAAAATCCAGCTCTGCCTTAAACGAATTTAAAACCCTGGGGGTTTTCTCACCACAGACTTTACTGATTTCGATATACATACACATATTGGGAAACTAACTTAAATTGTGATTCTACAGCATTTTCCTCCAAGTAATTCTTATGGGGCTCATCATAGGCACAGGGCCACAAATACCTGATATTTGGAGACATTTCAAACATTGGATTATCCAAGTATATGTACTTGACAGACTATTTTCTTCGTTTGAAATAATATGGTCGCCATAGTCGTAAGTAAAATTGTTACCTATGGGTGGAAATTGTGGAGGGGGAGAGGGAGGAGAATGGATCTATCTGTCTCTGTGATTCTTCCCCAAATTCTTTTAGTGCCCTTTCCCTTCCTTGTATTCTGTCTCTAGCCAGAATTGTGTATTGGACATGCCCCTAGGTAGCAGGGATTCATTTGCATTCATGTCCAGGAAATTACCATTCCCTTTTATTGTAAATTGAGGAAACACAGAAGTATAAATCCCATATACTTCACAACATGGTTGAATGATTATAAGGTAGGATGTTGGGTCTGGGAGGGTCAGTGAAGAGGACCCTCCCCCACCCCACTCCACCCCAAGGTAGGTCAGTTCAGAAGGGAAGATTTAATTAAGCAAATACCAACTATATTCTTGGGGAAATAGGCACTTTATTTCTAGGGAAGTATAAGTGAAAACTTCATTAACAAAACTGACTTCTCTAACATTTTAGACTTCAGGCAATGGCCAATTTATATCAACAATTTACAATTTACATGACTGTTCCTATATTAATAGGAGTTACGGTTTAATTGATTTAAATTTGATAAGATTAGGCTGACATGCACTTAGTAATTTTTCTAATCATCGTTTCATTGCAGAGTAATTAAGCATAACTGCTAAGCATTTTATGCAAATGTCTAAAATTAAAACTTATACAACAAAGGATTTTTTTTAAGTTTGTAAGATCATTAATGCATTAGGCTCTATGAAGGGCATCAATGTGTACAATATTTATATCATAAATCCTTAATCCAATTAAATATTTAATATATTTTGATACATTTTCATTATAGAAGTAATATGTGTATTATAGAATATTAGAAAATACATATAGTATGAACTTTAAGCGCTCACTTAATATCTCTCTTCCGAAAGATAGTTTCCACTTTTGTTGAATTTCCTTCCTAATATTTTTCTGTGTGTACATATATAATTTTCACATAATTGGAACCATATTATTTATGTAATTGTGTATCCTCTATTTTTGCTTAACCTTATTTAATGAATGATTTTGATGTCATTAAAAATTCTTTGGAAGCATCATTTTTATTGGCTAGAGAAGATTTCATAACATGGATGTGCAATGTTTTGTTTAATTATTTGTCCTAATTACCATGAACATCCTTATTCTTTAATCTTCTGTCTTAATTTTTATTATATTGTGATTCATATTTTGATTTATATATCCTGTAAATTGAAAAAATTTTTCCAGAAATGTTGTCAATTTCCTCTTCACTAAACCATTATACCACTGCCAACATCAAAATTATTGTTCTAAATCATTACTAATTTGATAAAGTAATGCTCTATGTTAATTTGCATTTATATGGTTATTAGTATTTTTACATGATTGCTAGCCATTTGTATTTCCTCTCCTGTGAATTTTTTATTCACATAATTTGTCCTTTTGTTATTGGGTGTTAGTGTTATTTCAATATTGATTTATATGAATTCTTTTTGTCATATATTTGGGAAATACATTTCCAAGATTCAGCAAAAATTCTTTGAGTACTTATATGCAAGGCATAGGAGATGGAGATGAATTAATTTCTAATTTAACAGGAACAAAATTGTATTTTATTAGATTATGCAAAGTCTCCACTTTTACATTGACTCAAATCAAATAGATATATTCTTTCTGTAAAATATAAATAATGTATATCTTTGACAGACTCTGTACACAATTAGTATGTTATAGACAGGATTTATATTCTTCTCTACTTCTGTGATAGTATCCTTACCATTTATAAGTATAGAAATTAAGGTAAGTTCAACTCTGGGTTTCAGAGAATCAAAATAATAGTACCTTAAGTAAGAGAGAAGTTTCTCTTTTTTACCTAGATGAAGTCATGAGGAAAGCAACCCAGGGCTGGTAACGGTGGCTCCGTGCTCATCAGAGGCCCTTGGTCCTCCCAAGTGGTTGCTCTGCCATCTTCAACATGGGCTAACATCTTCAACATGTGAAAAAAATATATATATTCTGACACTTATTAAAATGGTAAAGAAGACTTTATTCAGGACTATTGCAATAGATTTGAAGACTATCCCCCCAAAATTTAAAACAAATAAAAGACTGTAGCAATAGGGGAGAGAGATTAGGCTCAAGACCAATTATAGCAAAAGCCAATGAGGATTTATAGCCAACAAATAGAGTGAGGGGATCAATAAATGGAAAATGACTAAGAGGAAACAGTGATGATAGTGGGATTCTTACTAAATTGACTTATCAGAATTCTTACTGAAGGCAGGCCAGGTTTATATGAGATATCAAGGGTGGGGGATTCTTGTTACACTGATTTAGCAGGATTCTTACTAAATCTGGGCTATGCAGGTTAAAGACAGGGTCCAAGGGCAAGGTCTAATCGAAAAGAGACCCCAGAGGAGCCTGTCCAAACTTTGGTCGTAGGAGAGAGTCTTAGTCACACTTTATGGTGTAAGGTGGTTACTCCAACTCCAGTCCTCCTGTCCTCATTTCAGTCAGTGGGGAGACGGGCAAAGGCCAAAAAAAAGAGACAGGGTTCCTTCCCTTAAGGACATTTTTGAGAAGTTTTACATATGACCTTGCTTACATCACATTGGCTATCATGGCCATACTTAGCTGCTAGGGAGCTTGCATATTTAGCTGGGAAATGTAGTCATTATTCTGGGTGGCCATGTTTCCAATTCACAGTTAGGTGTTTATTGGTATAAAAGAGTAGAAGGAATATTTCTTAATGTCTTCCACCTGTTTCACCCAACCCCCCAACCCCCCTCCCATCTGGCAACCATCAGTTTGTTCTCTATATCTATGAGTCTATTTCTGTTTTGTTTGTTCATTTATTTTGTCCTTTAGATTTCACATATAAGTGAGATCATATGGTATTTGTCTGACTTATTTTACTTAGCATAATACCCTTTAGGTTCATCCACAGCATTAATAGTGAAAGAATAATATGATAAGGGTAAAGAAGGGAATTGATACAGGTATATATAGGCTGAGCAGGAAGGAGATGAGGAAGGTTACTGATGGGCAAGGTGTGAGGGATTTGAAACTGTCATCCACATCCTTAGAGCTCTGATTATAGAATCATTTATAATCAGCAGGTCAGTTAACTTAACCTTGAGAATGAGTGGGTCATTTGTTCATGATTTGTGTAAGCATCCACATTTTGAAAACCATAGCTCTCCAACACTGATAAATGCAAAGATAAGTAAGAATTGTACGTGCTTGATAAATAAAATTAAGTAAAAATAATAATCAATACCAAAAAAATCATGCATCTTATGGATCAGATTTATTTATGGCTTAGCACAAACCTCATCTTCCTTTTTATAGAATCTGAAAGCAATTCACGGTCAGTGGTAATTTTCAGTGAAGGATATAAGGGGAAAAAATATAGCACATAAAGAAAACATTTATATTCATCCTTGATGAATATCAAAGAAATGGTGACTTGACATTTCTTGTACCATATGCTGATACTGAATATTAGGAAAACTGCTAGAAGTGTGTTTTGTAATAACCTTTATGAAGATATGGGTCCCCATAAACATCACCTAAAGAGGTAAAATGGGAAAAATTAAGTACTGATAACTGTCTTTGATGAGCACACAACTCCTTTCTGGCTGCATTTAAAATAATTTAGTTGACGCAAATTCAATTTAGAGACATTTTAGAAATAAAATTCATATATTTGTAAATATATGTATATACCTGTATTCAGCAGCAGAAATAGTTTTAAAGAATTTTTTAAGGGCAATGTGTTCTCTTTAAATTACCTTTTTTTTATGTACAAATGCCCAATTTCTTCCCATGGAGTCACTTTTATCCTTGCATTGTCATAGCAGTAATCTTTAAAAGCCCTATTGAAATGCAGCTTTCCTACTTCTTGCTTTACTAATTCTGTCTCCACCCCTCTTTGGGTTTTTTGTTTTTTTTGTTTTTTTTGTTTTTTTTTTTTTTTTTTTTTTTTTTGTAAGCTGTGGAGTTTATTCTTCTAAATCTTTTTTTTTCTCTTTTAATTTCTTGTGTGTTTTTTCCCCCCCAGGGGATCACTTTGTAAGTTACATAAATGTCTGTCTACTCCCTCTTTTTCTAAGTAATTTACCATATTGATAACAGGACTTTTCTACGGTTTTTTATACTCAAGAAAGTTATCCTTTGGGTTTCAGATTAGTAAAACACATCATTGTTCCTTGTTGAGCCGGGAAATTGAGATTATAGTTATTTCAAGGTATTTCCAGGTGGAAGACTTGGTTTGCTAATTACATATGCGATCAATTTCTGCTATGATTTTGATACTACGGGCATTCCTTGGTGATGTTGTGGGTTCCGTTCTAGACCACTCGCAATAAAGCGAGTCATAATTTTTTTTGCTGGTGGAATGTCTTACCTTCATCTTGTAAAGAAATACCAAGACTTGTGAAGCCCACAAAAGTAAAATGTAATAAAACGAGATGTGCCTTTATACTTAATAAACAATTGCCTGTCTGTTCACATGGCTTTGTGGAAGGATCTAGTGTATTCCTAGGAGCCAAGTGTTTTGCTGCCAAGAAGTATTTTGCGTCATCTGCAGACAGGAAGATTTCACAATGCCCTCTTTCCCTGAGACAATTTTTAAACACTTGAAATTGGCACCATTCACAAGATTTTTTTTTTTTTTTATCTAGACGAGTGTTCTTTCAATCCCGTTCCTTAATACTTTCTCTGAAGTAGCTTTCTATCTAGGCAAAACTTTCCCCCACCTCTCTAATGGTTTTGATTCTTTTTAGTAGCCTTAGATTTGAGAACTAATCAAAAACTCTATAAAGTTGATTAGGACCAGAGTAGTGTGTTTGTTGAAGAAAGCTCCACTGGGGAATGCTTGCCCTGAGAGACTCTGTGATAAGAGGCCACTTGGGCCGGCACCATTTGGTGGGAGAAGCAGGATGGGCAGAAGAAACCCTTTGTGTTTACTGAGGCATAACTTGGAGTGGGCTCAGCATGGCTTTGTACAACAAGGAAAGAAATAGCAGCCGTTAATAATACAGTGTTCTTTCTGAGCAAAAAGTATTTTAATAGATTGAGAGCCAACAAAAGGAATCTGACGTTGAGGAAGAGTGCAGGTTTTGGAATATAAAATTCTGGATCTGATTCCTGACTGTACCGCTTTATAGCCCGTGAACCACAGCAAGTTTCCTTTCTGAGATTCCACCTTTTTAATCTATAAAATGGTAATAATGTTTTTCTCATGGATTACTGTCAAATGACATGGCATGTTAAACAAAATGCCTGTCATTATTTTGGCTAAGTGTTGTGATGGGTAGGTTTCAATAATAGGTTCTGCACACAGAAGCTACAATCAAAATGAAAAGGTCATATTTTTATATTCAGAGTACAGAAAGGAAGTCTGGTGACCCCTGGATTTTCCATAGGCAAATAAGAAATAGCCCCAGTGTTGATGGCATGGCCTCTGGATGTGAAAAAATCAGGAGTGCTAAGAGGTATGCAGCCATTGACATCAAGCTGCTGTGACATTATTCTGCCTGAATTCATTATTTCAAGTGGTGTTTGTCTCATTGTTTCTGGTTTGACAGTATTTTTCATCAGTCCCTGTGAGTTTGCTCTCTTAAAGGAATATGAAACTAGCTCGAGACAAGGGTTCAGCTTGCAGGCATTGTCGCAGAGGTTGAAGCAGAATCTGATAACATCTCTGCAAGTGAACAATAATAAAAAGAGCTAATATTTACTGACTTCTTACTGTATTAATTGGGAAATAGACTTTGCTTTGGGTTATAGAGACACATTATAATAATAGTTTAAACGAGATGGAAATACATTGCCCTCAAATGGAAAAGTCTCGGTTGGCAGCTTTGTGATATTGTGGCTCCATTTTAGCATGGGTCTGGGCACCTTTTCTTTGGTTGCTCCCCCTTCTGGAGAGTTTAGCTCTTGATCCAAGATGGTTCACCCCTATTTTCTGTCCCAGCCTCTGGAAAGGAAGAAGAAGAAGGGTTCAAGGGAAAGGGAGCCCTTTCCCATAGGAGCATGACCTAGAGGTTATCTACTGTCGTTTCTGATCATATCACACTGGCCAACATTCAGTCTCATGACAAAATTTAAATACAGGGGGCACTGAGAAGTACAGTCTTTATTCTGAGTGGTCGTGAGCCTAGCTAGGCATTCCACTAATAGAGAAGGGGAGAACAGCTATTGGGAGACATATACCAGATCATCTATTCCAAAATTAGTATGTGTCAAGCTGTACTTCACACTTAATGCTCACAATGACATTATCTTATGTAATGCTCACAACAAGCTTATGAGGTTGTAACTATTTATTATTATTATTATTTTTTTTTACAGAGGGAGTATTTTGAGACACAGAAAGGTTAGGTCTCCTTAAGTCTTGAGACACAGACAGGTTAAGTAATTTTCTTAAAGTCTCAAATGAAATAAATGATAAGGCGAGGATTTGAATCCAAGCTGTCTGACTTTAGAGCCCTATGTTCTGGGCCACTAGTACCATGTTTCCCCGAAAATAAGACCTAACCGGACAATCAGCTCTGATGCGTCTTTTGGAGTAAAAATTAATATAAGACCCAGTCTTATTTTACTATAATATAAGACCGGATATAATATCATATAATATAATATAATGTAATATAATATATAATATAATTAATATAATACCCAGTCTTATTTCACTATATATAAGACTGGGTTTTATATTAATTTTTGCTCCAGAGGGCGCATTAGAGCTGATTGTCCGTTTAGATCTTATTTCGGGGAAACACGGTATATAGTCCTTGCTTGCTCATTCTCTCTCTTGAGCCTTCATGTGCTCTTGTAGATGAGATTGGAGATTGTTTAAAGGCATCAAGGAATCAGAGGTGTTTTTTGAATTGTTATCTATGGCTTCCTCTTCTAGGCACCTAATTGCTTCTATTCTAAAATTCCTATCTTATTTGGTGCAAAATAGTGTTCAGTACAATTGGGACTAGACTGGATAAGAAAAGAAAAATGCCACACAAAAGTGACAGGAATTTTAGTGAAAGCAATTCCTGATTTGAAAGGAATGTGTCTATGCAAAGATAAAGCAAGCAGTCTTTGTAATATATTGAACATTTTTGATGATAGAATAGAAAAAACGAATTCAATATATCACCAGAATATAGAAAAGATTTTGTTATTTAACTACAGTTAACATAGTTCATCTTTTCAGTCTTTAAGATTTCAATTACATATGGGTCATCAATTCACATGTTACTATGAATATATCTGTGTAGCCACAAGGAAACATAAAGAATAAACTGATGTTTTAAAATGCTAGAGCATCCTGAGCTTATGTCAAATGAAGGATTGGTGTTAGCTGGAATTAAATGTCTTTGGTAGCTTTTTTCTTTTTCTTTGTATTCTTTATCAGTTTTTAACAGTTTGATTTTGGGCCATATTTATCTCTACTACAATTTTTCTTCCACCTCCTATACTCTTTGCTTCTTTTCAGACAAGAAAAAAATAGGGGAAATGGTTAGATTTTTAATATTTTGAGGAATCAAAATAGTTTTGCTTGCCAGAAGGTCTAAGATGGCAGATTAGGTAAATGCTATTCCTGCTGCCTCCCAGGATCACATCAAAATTACAACTGCATCATAGAACAGTCAACTTCAAGAATCATCTGAAGACGAGCTGAGCAGAACCCCTATAACTAAGGATATGAAGAAGAGGCCACATTGAGAATGAAAATTATTTTTTAAAGAGTTAAAAAATAGTTTTGCTTACTGAACAAAAGTATAGGAATTAGCTTATGGAGATGAAATGAGTCCTGTGAATTCTTGCGAAGTAATTGAGAGCTTTCTGTAGTTTTCTCAGGCTTGTATTACTTTTTCAAAGTGTGTTTGATCTAAATTTAAGCCAATTTTAATTTGACTTTATTCCTAGTGGATCTAACATTGTACATTTTTTTAATCTTCTCATTCTCTTTTTAATAAAGATGGCTTCAGTTCGGGCTGGTGGCTCAGGTGGTTGGAGCGCTGTGCTCCTAATGCTGAGGTCGCAGGTTCAATTCCCACATGGGCCAGTGAGCTGCGCCCTCTACAGCTAAGATTGTGAACAACGGCTCTCCTGGGATCTGGGCTGTTGTGTGCTGCCGTGGGATACCATGTGCTGCCAGGAGAGGCCGGTGGCCAGCATGAGTGGCTGGCAGCTGGCAAGAGCTGCTGTGAGCGGCCAACCGACTGCCTCAGCCAGGGGAAGCGCAAGGCTCATAATACCAGCATGGGCCAGGTTGCTGTGTCCTACACAACTGGACTGAGAAACAACAACTTGAACCGGAGTGGGGGGGGGAGGCGGGAAAAAGGGGGGGAATGATGGCTTCATATTGTAAAGGCTTCTATAATTCACAAAGCACACTACCATACTTTATTGCCTCTGGCTATCACAAACATCCTCGGAGGAAGATAGGAAAGGAATCATTATCTTCATTTTGAGGTTAAAGTAGCTGAGACCCAGTAGAGGTTAAGTGGAATGCCCAGTGATACCCAACAAGTAGCATAGTTGAGTTTTTCTTCCTCCCTCCCTCTCTCCCTTTCTCCTCTGTCACTTGCTAGCTTTTACTTATGATTTTTTATTCATTCAACTAAATGGTATCTATTATGTTCCAGCCATTATGTGCTTTAAAATTCAAAGCTGAACAAAACAGATAAAGTTTTGCCCTCGTGGATACTACAGAGGAGTTGGCAAGACAAACATTAAACCAGTGAAAAATAGCCAATAAAGGTACAATGAAAAATTATGGTATGTGCTGTGAAGAAAAAGAACACAAGTGAGAATAAGATGTGAATCTGCTATAGATTTGGTGGTCAGAGAAAGCCTCTCTGAGGGAGCAGCAATAAAGCTGAAATAAAAAGGATATGTGGGAGCCAGCCAGGTGAAGCACTAGGCTGTATGTTCATCATTCAGGATAGGCTGAAATGCTGCAATAAGAGCCCCGAATTCTTAGTGGCTTAAAACAATGAAGGTTTATTTATCTCTCATGCTGCATGTCCATAAGCGGATGGCTGGGAACTGTAACTTATGGCATCCTCAGACCAGGACCCAGGCTTACAGAGCAGACACTATTTGGGATATTGCCATTCTCTATCCAAAGAAGTGGGATATGTGGCAAACCAAACCCTCACTCTTACAGCTTTTACCTGGAATCATATACCACATTTCATGGACCCACGCCAGTTACATGACCACAGCTAATGTCAAGAGAGCAGGGATGTGCAGTCCCAACTTGTTCCACTTTTCCAGCCCCCTTTGCAGCTAGCTAGTGATGGTGGTATGACACTGTCTGGTTAAGGAAACCTAAGGAGAAGTCTGATGGGACGACTTCCGAGTCAATTTTTGCTTTCCAGTTAAGAGACAGGTGCAACTGACACCTCTTGCCCCTTCTTTCTGCCTTAAATGGGGATCCTGTGCTGCAACTGCCTGGCCATTTTGTATAAGAATGATAAACCACACCTTGAAGACAGGGGACCATCATGAAGAAAGGATGAAAGGAATCCTTAAATGACCTGATTTTGTAGCTGAACTAATGCAAGCAGCTGCCTCATTCTGGATTTCTTGTTATGGGGTGGGAGGGCGGGAATGAAACCAATATTTAAAGCCTGTTACTTTTAAACCAGAAGCATTTCTAGCTTATGTAGATGAGTGAGATGAACAGATACTGTGCTTACAACCCAGAAACTGACCTTTCTCAGATATGTCGGAGACTGGGCCACCAATGCAGCAACCAAATGAGGTCCACATTGCTTTGTAAGTGCTGGCTAGTTAAGCGGGGGAAAGATATCCCCATCCTATTCCTCTCTTCTAGCTCCCTATGCTTCCCTTTTTCCTTGGCACTAACTCTCCAATTGCACACTTTCTTTTCCTGGTTGCAATTACCCTCTTTTCTCCTCTTCTTGAGTGTCTGAAAAGGGCTGCGTCCACTTAGTGTGAAATATCCTAGACATGATTGAATTAGGTCAGCTTCTATGAGGGATATGAAAAACCAATAAGCCGCTTAGTATTTTGTGCCAGCCTATGGAGTTCTGCCCAGCTTTTCCCACATATTTCAGATAGCTTCCAGAATATGTGGGACAATTAGCACCAATTGCCTTAGGAATTCCCCAACTAGTGTGTTTAGAACTTTAAATTTTTGCCTCCCTGTGTCCTGGTTTATACGGAGTCCCATTTCTTTTCAGACTCTAGATCTGTGAACTAGGTGAAACCTGGTTGCTAAATAAAGCCCTGTTAGTAGAGCACAAAGAAAGATGCAATGTCAATGTTTGATTTGATGGCCATAATTTCTCCAAGTGGTCTCACCCACTCTAGTTTATGTGGTTAAACTTCAGGCACCTAATCATAGAATTTTTTCCAGAAGGGAATTTGCCTCTGGAATATCCTGGAGTACCCCATTTTTTCAGTTTGTTGTTCTTTGGCTCCCCCAGCCTACTTGATAGGACTGCTGTCTAGGATTGCTGTCTTTGTTCTACTCATTTTGATCACTTTGTTTCTTTATAATTGTTGCACAAATTGTTATAGATTTTGAATAGGCAGTGTTTTATTTTTCCTGTGCCCTGAGGTGTTCAAATGTCTGTTGTGTTTCTCCAAATAATACAGTTGTGGTCTTCAAATAAGAACTTATTCTGTTATTTTAAAGCTTGTAGCTTTTACAAGTTTTCAAAAGTAAATCCTGTGGAGCTTTTCTTACACTCAATTTCATGAGCCATTTATCATGGAAAAAGGGACATGAGGGTACTTTGTAAACTCTAAATCAGGGATTAGGAAAGCATTTGTTGTGGGCTGCTGTCATTTGTATTTAGATAGACAAGAGAATAAGGACTTCAGAGTGCTCTGTATGGCTGCCTGTTGCAACACATGAATCATCTTGCATCATTTGTCCTCTTCTCAACTAACATCAAGGATAAAGGGAATCCTTAGTAGATGTCCTGTTTTGACTGATTTTTGTCTCTGAATATCAGAATGCCAAGGACACAATAGGCACTCAATAGAGACTCATTGGATGAATAAATGAGACAGTGAATTAAAGGTTTTGGAAATTTTACTCCTCATGTAAATTCCCCATTTATGAACTTTCATTAAGCAAGGAATCAGAAGATCTGGTTTCTGGTTTTATCTATACTGTGTACTATCTTTAACATGAGACACAAAGTACCTCACAAGTGAGTTTGAAGGCCCAAAAGAGATAATGAATAGTTTTAAACATTTAAATACCTTTCAACCTCGCATGAAATTGGGTCCTGAACAATATATATAAGAAACTAAAGTCATTGTTACAACCTTTGGGAGGATGCTAGTCTAGTCAGGTATAACAAAGCGCAGTACCACAAATGTAAAAGGAGATGGTATGAGATGTGTGGGATGATTCTGGGATGTTGTTTTGTGGAACACAGAAATGTTATGTTGAAGAAGGGATTGGAGATAGATAGCATAAAGGAATGGCATGTTTGTGAAGCATTTAAGTGGGGATGAGCCTATCTTCTAGAGTAGTGTTTTTCCAGATTTGGAAGTATATTAGAATAAATAGGGAAGCTTTAAAAAATATCATTGTGTAGGCCACATCCCAAACCAATTACATCAGACTCTGTGGGGGTAAGACTTGGGAATCAGTGTTTTTAAAAATATTCCAGTGTATGAGGATAGGGGGATCAAATATATGGTGATGGAAGGAGAACTGACTCTGGGTGGTGAACACACAATGTAATTTTTAGGTGATGTGATACAGAATTGTACACCTGAAATCTATGTAATTTTACTAACAATTGTCACCCCAATAAATTAAAATAATAATAATAATAATAATAATAATAATAATAATAATAATAATAAAATATTCCAGTGTATAGTCACATTTGAAAACAAATATTCCAAAGCTGTGCTTCTCAAACTTCAGTCACCTAGAGATTTTGTGAAAATGCAGAATCCGATCCAGTAGGTCTGAGGTGGAGCCTGAGTTGCTGCATTTCTAATAAGCTCCCAGATGATGCCGGCACTTCTAGAACAAGGACCATGCTTTGAATACCGTGTTTCCCTGAAAAAGAAGACCTAACTGGAAAATAAGCCCTAGCATGGTTTTTCAGGATGACATCCCCTGAACATAAGCCCTCATGCGTCTTTTGGAGCAAAAATTAATATAAGACCCAGTCTTTTTTGGGGGGGAAACACGGTAGCTATTTTTAAAGTGTATATAAATAGATTACATGTCAGATAGTAAAAGAAGGGACTTGGAAATAGCATTTATTTAGTACCTGTGTGCCAGGAATCATGCTGATAACTTTACATGTATTATCTCACTGAATCTTAAAAACAGTCATGGAAGAATTATTACCCTCATTTTAGAAATGAAGAGACTGAGATTGAGTAGGTAAATCATTGCCTAAGGTTGTACAGCTAATTCATGATGGAACCTGGATTCAAACATAGGCATGTCTGACCACAAAACCCATAGGTCATTGGAAATTGTTGGAAACCCTCAAAGGACAAGCAAAAGTGTTTAGTGCTACATTTTTGTAGCAGACTCTTCATTGGATGACTTAAAGAAATTACCCATACTGCCAAATTTTATTTCACACTCTTGCCTCATGTAGTATATCTAGGCAAGTAAAGAACATGGCATTGTGTTTGTCTCTAGATTGGGATTATGCTCCAATGTTACAGTATCAAAGATATCCTGGAGAAGTTAGAATATAATGTGAATAAATACTAATAGTAAAGTAGTAGTGCTCGTGAAGGAAGCCAAAATTCAAAAATAAAACACAAACATGTTTTTCAACTATCAATGTCAAGAGATTGTTGATTTTGGAGGGAGAAATTGTATTTTCTGAACGTATTTAGCTCTGACTCCCTAATTCTTTCAAATATTGTTCCAAATGAAAACATCCCTTAAATAAAGATAGCTCTGCTTCTCTGTTGTTGTTGTTGTTTGAGTGATTGTTTTTCTCTCCTTCCAGGAAGCTGAAGAATGAGCTCTTAGAAGCAAAACGTAGAAGTGGGAAAACTCAACAAGACACCAGCAGAGTCTGTGTCCATTGTCAGAGAAACCTGGGCTTAATATTTGACCGGGGAGACCCATGCCAGGCCTGCTCTCTAAGAGTGTGCAGCGAGTGTCGGGTCTCGGGCCTTGATGGCAGCTGGAAGTGCACTGTCTGTGCTAAAGTCGCGTGAGTTTTTTGCCTTTGCTTGGAAAGCCAGATTTGATGACTAGTGGGATTGGCATGGGGAAGACAAGAAAGAAAGAGTGTTTAAAACTTAGGGGTAGAATGTAGAATTAAAAATACAGCCCAGTCACCTGGACTCTGGAGTCAGACAGACCTGAGTATGGGTCTCTACTTTGAACCAGTAATTACTCACGTGACCTTGATCAAGCAGGCTGGCTTCTCCACGCCTACTTCTTAGGGCTGTTAGACTTGTGTGAAGAAGACAACATATCACAGCATTTTCATGATAGATAGTACTTAATCATTTAAAAGAAAATTATTTTGATGTTCACGATTACAGCTAGCATTAATATGAGCCAAGCTGCAGATATTTGTAGGCCAATAGGGATACACATAGCTACACTCAAAGAATTTCTTCTTTAGGGAAAGATAAAAATATAAGCTCCCATCACAAAAGACCACATATTATATGACTCCATTTATACAAATGTCCAGATCAGACAAATCCATAGAGACAGAAAGTAGATAGTCGTTGCGTCAGGCTATGGTATGGGGGGATGGGGAGTGGCTGCTAATGGGCATAGGGTTTCTTTTTGGAGTGATGAAAATGTTCTTAATTTTATTGTGCTGATGGTTGCACAACTCTGAATACATTTTTAAAAACCAGTAAATTGTAGACTTTAAATGGGTAAATTATATGGAATGTGAATTATATCTCAATAAAGTTGTTATAAAAAAAAATACAGCCCAATCATAGACTCAGCAATGCCTTGGTAGGGCGCATGCGTGTGTGTGTGTGTGTGTGTGTGTGTGAGAGAGAGAGACAGAGAGACAGAGAGAACACACACAATATTTTTATTTTTATAAACTCTAACATATAGTAATTAGAAGCCTCACAGAATGAGGTTTTTTTCTGCATCTGAAAACCACCCGCGAGCTTTCTTCTCTTAGTAGAGGCCCACTTGCTCCACATAGCTTCTCAGAAGGCACAGACCATTCCGCTGAGACATTTGTGCTGACTTGCAAGATGAGTATGAAATAACCCAGCTTGTTCTCCAGATCCGCTGAGGGGCAAAGCTGGAGTAGTTCCTAAATTTCCTCCAAACCTAGTTATTGAGAAAAGATGACGGTTGAGAACCTTTTCATTCACCTCTGTGTTTAGCCTGTGGGAGTGCTGTGGCCATGGATTTCACTATGCCAACCTGGGTGCATGTTAAGAATCATTGCTTTCTAAGTTCAGTTAAGCTAGAGTCTATGCATGATAGGGTCTCTATTACTCCCGGGGCCTACTAAACTCCATCATTTTGCGAAATCTCCCCCATCATCAACTGGTATGTTTTCTCCCTCCCAAGGTCCCTTCATCTCGCTCTACTCTGGGAGGTGCCTAATAATCTCATCTCAAGACAACTAACTCCATGTTGGTCTCTCTTTTTCTGTGTTTGAGGTGGGGGATACTGGCATCACTTTGGGTTGGGTGGGTTGGCTGGTTTGATTTGGTTTGGTTTGGTTTAGTTTATCTTTTCCAGTCACTAACTCATCCTCTTTTAGGAGTTAAGATGCTGCATTAGGAGGATAGTAAATAGTTTAGTAGTAAGAGTGAGTGACCTTCCATTTCCAACGTCTCTGAATAAGGACTACTGTGTTCTATTAAGAAGTCCTATATTCAGTGATTGCATTATTTTTCATAAAAGTGATCCTGAATTGAGCAACTCATACTATGTTTCAACATCGCATTGATATAAGCAGTTCTAAAACAAACAAACAAAAAAGAAACATTTAAGTTATCATATTACTTTCTTTGGATACATTACTTTACTTAAGCAACCATCTTCAATTCTTTGTACCAGGTAAGTAAATTCCTTTTAGTACTTCCTGCAATTAGCAAACATCCTTTAACAGATCTGGGGAAATGAACACTGATGGAATCATTGACATATGGGTTGCAACATAGCCTTTGTTGAATTTGTACTCACTTTCTAAACTGCATTTAGTCATCTGCAAAATTAGGATGCAAAAGTAATGCTGGATATTTTCCTATGAAATCAAGTTGTTTACTTTGGGTATTTCTCTATATACCTATACAGAAAAAGTATCAATAGTGTACTTTGCTTTCTACCTAAAACTAACATGATACATCTGTGTCTCAAATAGGTAATGCAAAAGTTGCGTTAGACCCTGGATGCTTCTTTTTTTTTCCTTCTTCATCTAAGACAGCAGATGATTTATTGTACACGTCACATTCAGCCACAGCTGAGAACAGAACTTGTCCAGAATGTCACAGGTCCAGAGCAATGGACTATTTTTGTACGAGAAAAGTGGGTCTCTTAAAAAGTGGTCACGAGAAACAGATGGCGATGTATGTTCTAGATCCATTGAGAAGTTCTAGACATTAGGCATGCAGTCCAACAATTTGTTCCAGTATCCCTGGCTTCTGGCCCTCCTCATTTCTGCTCCTGTGGCTTCCCCAGTTGCACAAGCTGGCAGTTTACTTGGACCTCTGCCTCATTTTTCTTCTTTTGCGCTTCAGCCTGCGCATTCGCTTCTTCCTCCAGTTGGCTTTCATGGCACACAGGTATCTAAGAAGATGACGCTAAAGCCGAGAGAGCACTGGACACTTCTTAGAAAACTTGTCTTAGTGTGGGGTAATGGGTTTCTCCAATTTTGCCCCCCTTAATTTAGCATTTCAGAGTTAGATATAAAAGGCCCTTCCAGTATAGTGAAATAATGAGTCGCAGAGGAAATGATAAATAAATAGGCAGAATTTCCTCAATTTTAGTTTTGCTTCCACACAATTGTCCAGGATCATTCGTCCCTCTCAGCAATTAGTGACCACTGGGACAACAAATCAAATGAACAAGAAGCAAGAAATAGAAATAGGAAAACTTGGAAAGAGATCCTCGTTTGTTTATGGATACCTAAGCACGTGCCCCTCCCCCCATTTTTAAAACTAGAGTTAACTTACACAAAAGGACACAAGTAACAAGTGTAAAATAGGGTTTCTCAATTTCAGCATTAGTGATATTTTGGGCGTTAGGATTCTTTGTTGGGGTGGGAGGGCTCTTTGCATTGTAAGATGTTTAGCAGCATCCTCGGTCTCTACCCACTAGATGCCAGTAGCACCCATCTCCCTTTCCAGTTGTTAAATTCCTCCAGACATTGCTAAATGTCCCCTGAAGAGCAGAAGTAGCCCCTGAATGAGAAGCAGCAGTGTGCAGCTTGGCGAGTTACCATAATTTTTGTGTAACTATGACTCAGGTGAAGAAATGAAGCATTACTAAAGCAGAGAACCATATGATTTCACCGATATGTGGTATATAAACCAAAAACAACAAAAGAACAAGACAAGCA
The DNA here is from genome assembly GCF_004115265.2 of Rhinolophus ferrumequinum. Classification (NCBI taxonomy): domain Eukaryota; kingdom Metazoa; phylum Chordata; class Mammalia; order Chiroptera; family Rhinolophidae; genus Rhinolophus; species Rhinolophus ferrumequinum. The sequence continues at coordinate 95,488,063 of NC_046284.1, read as the reverse complement.
AATAAGAAACAAAAACTCATAGACACACAATAGTTTAGTGGTTACCAGAGGGTAAGGTAGTAGGGGCGTCGTAGATGAGGGTAAAGGGGTCAAATATGGTGATGGAAGGAAAACTGACTCTGGGAGGTGAACACACAATGGGATTTATAGATGATGTAATACAGAATTGTACACCTGAAATCTATGTAATTTTATTAACAATTGTCACCCCAATAAATTTAAAAAAAAAGAAATGAAGCATTACTAACACCCCAGAAGCCTTTCTCATTCCTCATCCCAATCACTAATCCCTTTTTATTCCCCAATTATAAGCACTGTCCTGCTAATACCATAGATTAGCGATGGATTTTTTTATACAGTTGCTCCTCAACTTATGATGAAATTATGTCTGGATAAACACATCGTAAATTGAAAATATATTGTAAGTTGAAAATTCATTTAATGCACATAACCTACCGAACATCATAGCTTAGCCTAGCCTACCTTAAACAAGTTCAGAACGCTCACATAGCATACAGCTGGGCAAAATCATCTAACACAAAGTCTATTTTATGATAAATCATTGATTATCTCATGCAGTTTATTATGTGTATCGCTTTTGCACCATTGTAAATTTGAAACGTTGTAAGTGGAAATATCATAAGTTGGGGACCGTCTGTACTTTATATAAATTGAATTATGCAGTGTGTATTTGTTTATAAATTATTTTGGTTAGCATTATATTTGTGAGACTAATCCATTTTTGTTGCAATAGTGGTCATCTATTCATTTTCTCTATTTTATGATATTATATTTTATAAATATACAAGGATTTATGTACCGTTGTATCAGTGATGGATATTTGAGATGTTTTCAGTTTTCTGCTCTTACAAATAATGTTATTATAAATGTTCTTGTGCATGTCTTTTGGTACATATATATGTATTTCTTATGGATATATACATGGGAGTAAAATCCCTGGGTCATAGAATATGTGTATGTTCAATTTCAATAGACGGTGCCAAATAGTTTTCCAAAGTGGTTGTGCCAAGTTACCCTCTCACTAGCAATACATTTTTTAATAGCACTGGGTTTTTGTTTTTTTTCATTTCTGTAATTTTGCTAGGTGTGGAGTGAATTCAATTTGCATTTTCTTTGTTACTCATGAAAATGAGACTATTTTCAGTTTATTGAACATCCCTTTTTTGTGAAGTGCTAGTTCAAGTCTCAGCCTGTTGTTTCTATTGGATTGTCTGTCTTTCACTGACTAATTGGAAGGAGTTCTTTGTATATTCTGCATACAAGCAGCTACTTGTGTTAAAGGTATCTTCTCCCACCTTTTGACTTGCCTTTTCATTTGCTTAATGGTGCCATTTGATAAGCAGAAATCTCTCATTTTTAGCAACTCGATTTGTTCATCTTTTCCTTTATGATTAGTGAGATTTTTCCTGTGTCCTGATGAAGAAAACTTTCTCTAACTCCCAAATCATGAAAATATTCACCTATGTGATCTTTTGTAATTGTTATTGTTTTAGCTTTACCTTTAGACTTACGATATACTTGGAACTGATTTTTGTGTATACCCGTGAGTTAAGGATTAATTATTATATTTGAATATGGGTATTCACTTGATGCAGCAACATTCATGGGAAAGCCTGTCATTTTTTTCAGTGTTCTACAGTGTCATTTTCACAAATCAAGTATCATTTCTAACCACTCTGTTATGTGTCTAATATCATGCCAGTGTCACATTATTTTAATTATTGTAGCTTTATAGTAAAATTTTATATTCAGTAGACTTGCCGCTTTGTTCTTGTCCAAAATGAACTGGCTATTCTTGGCCTTGGGTATTTTCATATACATTTTAGAATCAACAATTTCCACAAAACAAACCTTACTAGCATTTTTATTGGGATTATGTTACATCAGTAGATAGTTTTGTGGGAGAATTGACATCTTGCAATATTTTAATCTCAATCTACAAACACTATGTACCCCTCCATCTATTTAAGTCCTCTTTAATTCCTGTCAATAATATATTAAAGTTTCCTGGTACAAGTCTTATGTATTATTACATTTATTTTTAAGTATTTGATTTTTGTTATTATAAATAGTGTCCTTTAAAATTTTTTTCTAATTGTTTTGATATGCAGTTATAGAAATGTAATTGACTTGGGTCATCTGACCTTGTATTTAATAGTCTTATTAAATTCACTTATTAATTATAGCAGTTTCTCCGAAAGCTTTTAGATTTTTATTATACACAATCATGTCACCTGTGAAAAATGTTTTTTTTTTTTTGGTTTTTTTTTTTTGGTAACACATCTTTTTTTTTCTTGCCACATTGCATATTTGTTTTCAACTTTATTTAATTCTGCCTTGTCCCTTATTTGTTTCTTTCCTTTTACATTCCTTAGATTTAAATTAGTTTTCATTAAACAGCTTTTTGATACAGATGCTTAGATACTTAAGTTTTTTAGCCTTTGTTCTTTTCTAACATATGCATTTTTTTAACATATGCATTTAAGGATTGAATTTTCCTATTTTCACTACTTTAGCTGCATCCCACACATTTTTATATCAATTATTCTTATGGTACACATTTCATTCTATATTCTGATTTCCATTGTGATCTTTTTCTTTAACCATGAGTTATTTATAATTGTCTTTCTACATTTTTAATTTTGTGGGGATTTTTCTGTATCTTTTTTTGGTATTGAATTCTAGCTTAATTCTACTATGGCCAGAGAACATACTCTGTATGATTTCAATATTTGAAATTCAACCTAGCAATTAGTCAGTTGTATTAAATGTTTCCTATGTCCTTGGGAAAAAAATGAATTCTGCAGTTGTTGATTTGAATATCTTAGATATGTCTATTAAATGATGTTTGTTAATTGTGTTGTCCAAATCTTCCATATCCTTACTGATATTTTATCTACATATTCTATCTGATGTTAAGAGAGATATATACTAACCTCTCTCAGTAATTGTTACGGATTTTCTACTTTTCCTTTTAGTTCTGTTAATATTTGCTGTATATATATTGAAGTTATAGTCTTGAGTACTTAAATATTTAAGATTGTGAGATTTTATGGGTGTATAGAAACCTTTGTAATTATGAAAAATCCTTCCTTATTTCTAGTTATTATTTTTTCCTTGAAATTTACCTTGTTTGTAATCAGTATGTCTACAACAGTTTTCTTTGGGTTAGTTCATGCTTGGTAAATTCTCTTTTACCCATTTCTTTCAACTGTTCTGTTTCCTTATATTTAAGGTGTGTCTCTTGTCAGCAGTATATAATTTTGTGAGTGTATGTGTGTTGTAAATCTTGTACAACAGTTGTTGGCATTTAATTAGGATATTTGTAGTAATTACATTACTCATATATTTTACTTAAATCTGTCACCTATTTACATGCTCTCTCTTCATCCCATCTGTTCTGTTCTTTTTTCTCCATTTATTTGCCTTCTTTTAGGTTGTCTAAGTATTATATTTTTCTCCTCTATTATTTTTACATTTTATCACTCAACTAATGATTATGCTAGAGGTTACAACATACATTCTTTATTTATTAAACTCTAATATAAATTAGAACTTTTTTGCACTTCCAAGAAAATACCAGGACCTTAAAATCTTTTAACTCCCTTTACGCCCCTTCTAGTGCTATTGTTGTATAGTTTAAATATCCATATATTTATCTATACCTATATACAGTTACACAAACACATATTTATATTTGTATTTATTCATACACACACACTTTATATTAGTTTATTCATGCAGCTACAACAGCATACCATAAACTGGGTGGCTTATAAACAACAGTAATTTACTTCTCACAGTTCTGGAGACAGAAGTCCATGATCAAGTTTTTGGCAGATTTGTTGTCTGGTGAGGGCCTGTCTCCTGGATCATAGTCAGTTGTCTTCTTACTGTGTCCTCACACAGTGAAAGGTTCAAGGAAGCTCTCTGGGGTCTCTTTAATAAGGGCAGCAATCACTTCCCAAATGCTCCATCTCCACATACCATTAAATTGGGGATTATGTTTCAACATATGAATTATGTGGAGGACAGAAACATTCAGTCTATAATTTAGTTAATCCCACATGATGTTATTGTTATCTTATAGTCATTGTTCACTTGGATTTACTACATAGTTACTCTTTTCATTGCTCTATATTTTTTGTTACTACATCTCTATGTTTCTATCTGGGATAATTTTCCTTCTGCCTAAGGGGTACCCTTTAGTATTTCCTTCAGTGTAGTTCTGCTACTGCTGGATACTCTCAATTTTTGTTTTTACGAGTATGGCTTTATTTCACTCTTAATTTTCAAACATGTTTTTGCTGGTCATTGAATTCTAGATTAGGAATTATTAACTTTCAGTAATTTGAAGGTATTACTATTACTCATTCTATTTGCTTCTAGTGGCCAGTGTTTCTATTAAGAAATCAGATGTCACTATATTGTTGCTCCTTTGAAGGTAATATTTTTTCTTTGACTGCTTTTAATATTTTTCCCTTTCCTGTCAGGTTTTCAACAGTTACTATATCATGCCTAGGTCTGATTTTCATTGTATTTATACGTCTTGGGGTTTCTAGCATGTCTTAAATCTGCACCTATTAATGTCTTTTGTCATATTTAAAATTTTCTCAGATAATATCTCTTCACATATCGCTTTTTCCCCAACTTCTCTCACCTCTACTCCAGGTACTTCAAATACATATCTTAGTTCTACTCAGCATCTTTCATCTATCTCTTATATTTCTTTCCATTGTCTTTTAATTAACTAATCTTATCTTTGGCCATGTGTAATGTGCTATTAAATCCATCTTTTTAGTTCATAAATTCAATGGTGGTGTTTCAATTTTAGAATTTTCATTTTGCTTTTGTTATATTTTCTACCTCTCTGTTGACCTTCTCACTCTTTTCTTTTAATTTCCTTTAAAAAAATTATTAAGGAAGGGGAACATGACTTTATTGGGGAACAGTGTGTACTTCCAGGGCTTTTTCCAAGTCAAGCTGTTGTCCTTTCAGTCTTAGTTGTGGAGGGCGCAGCTCAGCTCCAGGTCCAGTTGCTGTTGTTAGTTGCAGGGGGCGCAGCCCACCATCCCTTGCGGGAGTCCAACCGGCAACCTTGTGGTTGAGAGGATGCGCTCCAACCAACTGAGCCATCCAGGAGCTCCGTGGCAGCTCAGCTCAAGATGCCGTGTTCAATCTTAGTTGCAAGGGATGGAGCCCACCATCCCTTGTGGGACTCAAGGAATTGAACTGGCAACCTTGTGGTTGAGAGCCCACTGGCCCATGTGGGAATTGAACCGGCAGCCTTCGGCATTAGGAGCATGGAGCTCCATCCGCCTGAGCCACCAGGCTGGCCCCTCTTGTAATTTCTTGAATAAATTATTTGTATTTTAAAGTCTATGAATTATAGCTCTATTATTATCTGAGTCCCCTATGAGACTGATTCTGCTGTTTGTTTCTCTTGGTTTTGGTCATATCTCATTTTCTCATAAACATAATTTTTGATTGATAGACAAATTGAAAAATTGTAAAGCTTAGTGAGACACTGTATAATAATATGTATCTATTGAGAATATACATTATTCTTGTAGCGGGGAAATAGGATGGGGTCATTAGATTTTCAGTATTACCTTTATCAAATCAAGGCTTGAGCTTATTTCAAAACTGGAGCCACAGGCCCTATGAGAGCTGGTTTGTTTTTGGATCAGTTACTCCTAGTCCTCCACATCTCAAAATACACATAGTAGGTAAGAGAGTCAATTGATGTTATATTTTATGCATAGTGGAAGTAAGAACACTAAAAGGCTAAAATGTGCATTAGTAGAATTGGAATAGATAAGTTTGTTTCTCCGCCCAGCTCTTTTCCTACCAGACACTGCCAAGGAGAGGTTTGCCATTTTAAGGCAATTGAGAAGGAATTGGAACTTTTAACAAATGACAGACCTTCCAGTTGCAGAATCTGAGGACTTATAAGGAATTTCTCAAAATATTTTCCCAATTCTTATACACTATTATTGTATTGATCCCTAGTATTTAATCATTTCCATTTTTTATTGCATTACTGTTGACCCTCCTCTCTACACCCTGGACTCTTAGTTTGCTCAGACCACAGTAACTAGGGAGTGTGACTCATGAGCCCTTCAATCAATCAGTAGTTGCCTCAGGCTCCTGTATGGAGAGAGGAATTTTGTCTTTATCTTCCAAATGCTACTTACAATAACTGAAGCATACTTTTCAATACAGGACCCAAGGAGCTAATGTATTCACACATTGCTAACGGAAAGTTTTTCTCATCAACTCGACTGCTAGTCAGTAAGGATGTTAACTGCAGGTCTAATTCACACAAAATTTCCCCTAAATCTTGTCAGATCAACATTAGTTTATATTGAGAAACTTTTAATGTGCTAAGTCAGTGGAATTTGTAGGTTGGTTGTTACAGAAATAGCATACCCAAACTAATACAACCACTTTATGTGTTTTTTCCCTTAATACTAATGTGGTACATATTATACTTATTTATCTTATTTACTTATTTTATTTATTATCTTTCTTCCTCCACTAGAATATAAGCTTCATAACCATGAAGGCAGGGGGTTTTATCTATAATGTTCACTGATGTAGTTCTAGTGCATAAAAGAATACCTATAGTAATTACTCAATGAATGTGTGTTAAATGAATAGGTGGATGGATGAATAAGTGAGTGAATGACTGAGTAGATAACAGGATTCCACTTAAAGCACTTCAGGCTTAAGCAAGTTATGGAACAAATGTGGTTACCTTCTGTCAGAAGCATGGGGATACACACACACACCAAAAACAAAACAAAAAACATGAGCCATGCCAAATATATTTGCCCTCTGAACAGAGCAAATTTCCAGTTTTTACAGAAAAATATAAGACAAGTTGTTGTCAGAAAGGTGTAAGAATAAATAATAACAAATTGAAAGTTCTGTGCCTTCCCCAGGAGATGTGAATACATCAATATGGACCATCTGAATCACGTATACTTCTTTTATTGGTGAAACAATAACTTAAAAACCCAACCATCCACTTAGCCATTGTTATGTCTCTTGATCCATCCATCCCTCTTACAACATTTATTGATAAAGTGTTTGTATACTAGGGAATAAGGATACAAAGATGAATAAAACATGGATTCCCCTCAGTGATTTCACACTCTAAGGAGGAAGATGAGTTTATTACATTATTGTCTCATCAATAGAGTAAATTCTATCTTCATGCATTAAAATGTCCTAAGAAATAAACAGCTTTCAATGTGTAATTCTTATACCTCTGTGACAACAACAACTTACAGTTCTATCTGTGACAACTGGTATTTACATGATGAGTGTTTAATTTGACATATCAAAATCCCTCCTCATTTTTAAAGCTGAAAATAGGGGTGATTACTTTGCCAATATTCCAGCTATTAGTCTGTATGATCTCAGAGACTTACTCTGTCAGTATTGGAAATATCTTGTTTGCTATTCATGGAGTGTTTCTTGAAAAGGAAGCGTGAATGATATTTTATTGGCAGTGAACGCCCTTTGCTGTGAGAGAATGCTGTAGTGACACTGGGCTGTCTCCATGTTTAATAGACCATAAAATTGAAATTTCCACCCTGACCTCTAAGAGATGAGATGAGTCAGAAAGTGACTCATTCTCTAATCAGTTGGAAGTACAGCCTTTATTGTCCTTTACCTTGGATTGGGTAAAAATAAAGAGATTTTATTGCTCTAGCACTGAACCGATTATAGCAAGGAGTGACGGAGGGAGGCTAGCTGTTACAATGCACCGAGCAGCTTTTGACATTTTCTCCAACCCCTTCTGATTCTAACAAGTTGGTTTCTGTAGATCCAGTTTTAAAACTAAGTCTATAGAAACAGAATAAAAGGGACTCTGACACAGCCAATTAGTTCATTTTGCTATCTTAATGAGACCTAGAAAATTCCACGATTATGTTAGCTGCAGTAGTTGCCATTCAACACCAAGACAGTCATAGTGATCATTTTTCCTAATTAGCACCCCATTTGAACTCAGAAAGACCCCGGAGATAAAAGCTACGTGACAGGCAACTAAAAAATGGAATACTTCTAATATGGTATTTATGAGCTGATCTTATATTCATGCCATGTTGTGACATTTCATGCTGCTCTGTGTCCTTGTGAGAGTCTGCCTTTTTAAAGGAGGAGGAACCTTTTGTTTTTGATGAATTGTAATGATTACTGAAATCGATGAAATATAACTGAAATAGATGAACTGAGTCTCTGTCAGTAAACTTCAAAGAAGATAACACCGATGGTTGGAACAGAGAGAGAGAGAGAGAGAGAGAGAGAGAGAGAGAGAGAAGAGAGAAGGGAATTTGTAGTCCTTTGTAATGAAAAAGAGAAATATAGAGCCCCTGGCATCTGGAAAGTGGTCTGACACTTACACGTAGGCCGTGATGTTGTGAGGAGCTGACCTGGCACTCACAGGTAGGCCATGGTATTCTCCTATTGGACATAAACTATCTCAGAACTGCAATATCTCACAAGATCACTGTGCACCCGTGATGAAGTGAGACAAAATAACACTTCATAATCTTGTCTAAGCATAGACAAAAGTGAGGTGACTGTTCAATCCACAAACTATAAAACATCCACCTTTCTTGGCTAATGTGAATGACCTGCTGCTCCCTTACCAATTACAGCTTTGCTAGTCTGCCCTCCTTTTAGATAAAACGTGTTAAGAAACCAATCATAGCATTGTCCCTGCTTCTTGGCATCACCTAATCCAGAGCATCTCTCTGCTCCCTTGAGCTTCCCACTAAATTACCTGACAAAAACCCAAATCCTATATTAAATCCATTCAAATGCCCTTTTATGGAGACACCCATAGTTATTCATGGCATGTGCTTTCTTTCCCTTCATTGCAATGAACAAAAATCTCAACTTGTTCAACCATAGGTTGGGTTCCTGGTGATCTTTGGTCTGGTGGGTATTGACAGTTGCCACATAGTCATTTCAGAATCACCCCTAGTTCAGCAAAATTTCATAATCTAGCTACAGAGAAAGATTCACATCCAAGTAATCCCATATTGATCCAGAGATTTTTGGAGTGGTAAGAAGCTGTTTTGACTGCCTTGACATGATATTTTGAAAAACTTACTACTTACATACAAGAGCCTTCACTCACTTTAGAAGGCTCTGTTCACTGTGGTGTGGTATTTTCATACCTGTATAGACTAGAGAGATTTTTTAATGTGCAAATATCATATATATCAAGACACTCTATAATATATATAGACAGTTTAAACGATAATAAAAAAAGAGTATATTTGTTACCCAGTTGAAGAAGGGGAACATTTTGTTTTGCATTTTTATTTCCCTTGCTTTACTTTATGGTTTTACTGCACTTGCATGAGTTCCTAAGTAAGAAATTTTCTAATTTTTCATTTTTGAGTGCTATAGAAATGGAAATCATACCATATATATTTATGCATTTGTGACTTTTTAGCCCAACATTTTTTTGTGAAATCTATCTATGCTTATATTAACACCACTACATTCATCTTTGCTATGCTATCATCCTATAATGTCTGTAAGTATTTATTTTCATGTTGATGGACCCTTATATTGTTTCATTTTATAATGTTACAAAAAATGCTGCCATGACATTCTTGTACATATGGCCTGACAAACATGAACAAGAGTTCCCATTGGATGGGGTTTTTAACACTGTGGGTCTTGCTCTATTGGTAGGTTTTCCATTAAAAAAATGAAATAGAATAGAAAATGTCAGTATACAAACACCTATGTGTATGTGTATTAATAAATGAGTATACACATATATGTATATATAAGTAAATGTATAATGTAAATATATACAAATTTGTAAATGTGTGTATATATATAGATGTAAGAGTGTGTGTGTCTGTGTGTGTATTTTCTGGATTGTGATATAAAGTGTATTTCTTACTTTGACCTCTGCCAAAAATGTTTGAGAAGACTCCTGTGGGGAGTGTACCTAGGAATGAAATTGCAAGGCAAATGCTATGAGCATTTTCAGCTTTACAAGATAATGTGAAATTGCTTTTCATAGTGGTTGTACCAATATAAAAACTCCACCAGTATTGTGTAAAAGTTTTCTTCACAGTCTTACCAACACTTAGTATCATAAAAATTTTTAATTTTTGCCAAACTGATAGATATAAATGGATATGTTACCATGATTTTAATTTGAATTTTCCTGACTGCTAATGAGGTTGAGCATCTTTTCATAGGTTTACTGGCCTTTTTTGGTTCCTTTTCTGTGTTATGACTATTTGTGTATTTTGCCCAATTTTCCATTAGATGGTTAGTCTTTTCCTTACTGATTTGAAGGTGTTTTTTGTGATCCCCTTCATCTCTAGAAATGCTTTTGTCTTATATTTTGTTTGCCATTAATACAACATTATCAATTTTCTTTTGGTTAATATTTACATGGTACATATTTTTCTACTATTTGACTTTCAGTCTCTGTCCATATGCTTAAGGTGAGGCTCTTCTTTATAGCATAGATGCTATTTAAATTATATATGTATTTAAATATTTGCTATATATATGCTATATATATAATATTTGTGTTGTGTATACGTATACATGCTATGAATATATGCTATATATAATTTTAGAAGTTTAAGCTGACAATGTTTTTTCTTAAACTATAGAGTTTTATCTACTGACCTTCATTGTAATTACTGCAATATTTACATTTTCTATTGTTGTGATTACTGTAATATTTGCTTTTATTTATATTATTTGTAGACTGATGTATATTTTTCTCATTCCATTTTATCCTTTCTACTAGTATAAATATTATATATGCGTTTTGGTTTTTAGTGGTTACCCTAGAAAACACAACATTCATATTTAATCTTACAAACCAGTAGTTTTGCCCTTCTTCTAGTCAATAAAAGGAACTTGATATTCTTAAACTCCAAATATCTTTTCCTGGCTTGTATATAAATTTTGTCTTATATTTTAGATATATCTTATTTTTTAATTCAGGTATTATAATTTTGTTTATATATCAGTGTTTGTTTAGATTTTATCCATGTTTTACTAATTCCATTTTTCACCATTTCTTTTTATATTTTAGCTTTATATACCTCCTCTTGAGATACAGTCTTTAGAAGTTCCTTTAGTGAAACTATTGATAATAAATTATCTCAGTTTTTATTTTGCTGAAAATTTCTTCATTTCACCCTCATTCCTGAACAATGATTTCCCTTGGATATACAATTCTAGGTTGTTAGTTATTTTCTCTCAGAACTTTGAAGATATCATTTCACTGGCTTCTGGATTTCATTATTACTATTGGAAGTCAACTGTCATTCTAATTGTCATTTTTTGTATATAATCTGGTTGTGTGTTTTTTTTTCCTCCGTAGCTACAAAAATGTTCTCTTTATCTACAGCATTCTTCAGTTTCACTGTAATGAGTCTAGGGATTTCTTTTTTACTTTTCCTGTTTGGAAAGGGAGAAAGGAGTAAATACAGACCATCATCTCCTTAAGGCCAGGGTCCTTGTTTGTCTCACTCATGTCTGTTCCCTTAGCCCTTGCAAAAGGCCTGACATATAGTAGGAATACAATAAATAGTTGACATGTAATGAATACATTTATAAATAATTCTAACTAGTTTCCCTATGAATAATAAGAAGGAAACTCATATCTTATGTCAGCATATCTACTAAGCATATATTATCTCAGAGGTCTGTAGTAGTTAATAAAAGAAAAGGAGAGGGAGATGAGGGTAAGGGGGATCAAATATATGGTGATGGAAGGAGAACTGACTCTGGGTGGTGAACACACAATGTAATTTATAGATGATGTGATACAGAATTGCACACCTGAAATCTGTGTAATTTTACTAACAATTGTCACCCCAATAAATTAAAAAAATAAATAAATAAAAATTAAAAAAAAAGAAAAGGAGAAAGTTGAATCTTTTAGTTACTGTTGTTCTTCTCTAGAGTACGATTACCTATTTTCCCCTATAAATCTAAGGAGACGTTAACTTGACTTTATGTTTAAATAAGCTTCCAAGTGAAAGTTTGAAGTTCCCAAAGTTTAATGTTAAAATTAAGGTCTAGAAAATTCTGAATACTCACTAATCATTAATTACAAATAATGAGTATAGCTCACTTAATTTCAGTCAAACTCATTATTCAGAGTATGACCTAGAGGAAACACAAAATCTATTCCCAGCCTTGTATTTTTCAAGTATTAGATTGATGTGGCAGAGAACGATATAAATTTTATATTGGATGTCATGTTTATTATTTTTCCTCTTTCATCCCTCCTTTATTCCTAATACTCTACCCCCAACATTCACACAAACACAAACAGTCACAGTCCGTCATGTGAAATGCTACACGGTTTTCCTTGGCTTCTGTTGTTTTTCACCCTTACTCAAAGCCTTGTTATAGCTGACAAGTATGAGTTCTCATCTGACAATTTGGCCAAATGTAAAGAGTATGGACTTCCAGTATAAGTCCCATTTCTGCCATAAGACCTTTGTAACTTTGGGCAAGCTATTTAACCCATGCGAATTTCGGTTTCCTCATCTGTAAATTCAGAATAACAGTAGCTACTTTATGGCTTATAGTGAGGATTAGAGGTATATGTAAAGTGCCTAGCACCTTACTTGGTGCACAGTATGCACTCACTAGGTATTACTTTCTCATTCTTCTAAGCCTTCCATCTACCTCTAGGACCTGAGAAGATGGCATAATCCCAAGAGATTATTCTGATGTCATAGAGCTCTGAAATGACAAATGACTCAAGTGCAACCTGACTCAGCTCAGGTTGAGCAAATAAAAGGATTATAGTTCCTGTTCTTACAAAGATAGCAAAAGGTAGTGACTAAGAATTCTGGGAAGATCTTATTTGTGTTAGGTGTTGGCAGCTCTAGGCATATATGGTAAAGATGATATGGAGACCCATTTCCTGGGGCATGGTGACTGGATGTGTCCCACTTTTCTCCTGTGACATGTGAAATTGCTCTCAGTGTGCTATCCACCTCACCCCACATCCCAAGAACGTACCAAAAAAAGAAAAAAACAATATTTTTGACATGCCACTATTGGGTGGTTTTCAGCCACTGATTGATGTTATTCCTCTTGTTCTAATTTCTTTTTGTGTAAACTCTTTGTGCTATTGCAAAGGTTGGCAAATTTTTTTAAATTAAAGTTTATCGGGGTACAATGGTTAGTAAAGTTATATAGGTTTCAAGTGTACAAATCTGTAATACGTCATCTATATATCACATTGTGTGTTCACCACCCAGAGTCACTTCTCCTTCCATCACCATATATTTGATCCCCCTTACCCTCATCTACAATCTCCCTCCCCCCTTACCAAATATTTTTTTTAAAATAAAATGCTAGAGAGTAAATATTTTAGACTTTGCGTCCGTGTGGTCTCTGCTAGAAGTACTCAACTTTGCAGTTGTAGCAGAAAACCAACCAGAGACAATACATAAACAAATGAACATGAATATGTTGAAATGAAACTAATTCATATAATTTTCCCGTGTCACGAAGCATTCTTGTTTTGATTTTTCCCAACCATTTAAAAATTTTAAAAACATCCCTAGCTTGTAGGCTATACAAAACAGGTAGTTGGACGAATTTGACCCACAGGCTACAGTTTGCGTGCCTCTACCCTGTTGCTCTTTTGAATTTTCTGTGTTTATCCTCTCACCATCTGTGCAATTCATTTCCTGAGCTGAATATTTAAAAAATACATATTTCTGTGTTTTATTATTGTGTTCATTTTCTACTGCCACCATAACAAACGGCCAGTTTATCAGCTTAAAACAGCACAACTGTATTATCTCACAGTTCTGTAGCTCAGAAGTCTGGGTTGGCTTGGTTTGATTCTCTACTCAAGATTCACAAAGCTGAAGTCAAGTTCAGGGCCAGCTGAGCTCCTATACTATCAGGAGGCTCTGGGAAAAAATCCACTTTCAAGCTCATTTTGGTGGGCAGAATCTGATTGCTTATGGTTGTAAGGAACAAGGCTCCCATTTCCTTGTTGGCTAAGAGCCAGCCTTATCTCCCAGAGGCCTCTCTGATCCTTGCATGTGGACCTCTACATTAGAGTCTTAGCACGCCAAATCTTTCTCACATTTGGAATCTCTCTGGCTTCTCATTCTGCAGCATCATAGCATCTGATTTCCCTTTCTTCCTCTGTGTTTACGGGCTCAGTGATTACTTTTGGCTCACCCAGATAATCTAGGACAGTCTCCCTCTTTTAAGGTCAGTTGATTAGTAACTTTAATTCCATTATCAAAGTTCAGTAATAGCAGTACCTAGATTAGCATTTGGTTGAATAACTAAGGGACAGGAACCTTGAAGAGACAGCTTTAGAATTTAGGATAGCACAATTACCACCTAGATTTTCAACATAAATATTAATATATAAGTTTGTAGAGCACTTAAAATGTATCCAAGAAATAATTTAACCCATTGAAGCATTTGGTTTTGGTAGATTACGTCATCGTAGATTTGACATCTTTCATAAGTGTATTTTAATAGTTCTGAAACTAGTTCAATAGTTCTCATTAGGTGATATAGCGATTTGGGAGTAGATCTGAGATGCACATGCTATTCTTTCCTTTCAATGAATAATTTGCTCCAAGGATAACATTTTCATTCTTTTCCCGGTAGAGGAACTGTGCTTCATATATAACTTAGTTTTGTTTCTCCTACATTCAGAAGTAGGATTTCAGGGTAATTGCTGTGGAGAACAATTTGACATATTTTTCTGAAGTGATTTTAATATTTAGGATTCAATTGTTAATTTCAAATCCAATCAGTTACTGCATCACATGAGTATAATAATACTCTGGGGCTAGAAATCTCTATTTGACTCTCAGCTGCTTTTCTTTAGGCAGCATGTCAGGCTTACTGATTCTCATTCTCTGTGGCCCAAGTATCCACATTTGTCTTTTCACTTCACGCCCCTATGATACTCTGGTTTATACCTCCAACATTTCCTATATCATCTATTGCCATGACTTCGTAATTGGGCTGCCTGTTTCTGGTTTCTTCCTTCTCCATATAATGCTACAGAGATTGTATGATCCAAGCTGAACTTTAGAAAAACTGCCAGACTTCCCTCATTGCCTCCAGAATGGCAGCCCAGCTCCTTAGCGTGACATTCAACGATTTCCATTATATGACTCAATCCTACTTTTCAACCTCATTTTCCATTACAATCCCCCATGGAAGTGTTGGGACAGTAGTAGGTGAACACTGTTGTCCCAACACCTCTATGGGACATGTTCTGAGAATGTAAATAGGCTTGTGTAACTAGGCTAAAGGCTTTGTGTAACTATTGCAGATGGGGCTTAAAAATGGGTATGACATTCAAAGATCCTTCTTGTTAACCTTCAGCATTCAATTGATTGAGAAATTCAGGCAGGCCCTTCTACCACCTACATTTTTAATTTATCTCCTCCTCTCTGTTAGTCTTGCCATTGCCCTGACATGGATCTTGTCACCTCTGTCCTGGACCATTGCCATGGCCAACCTGTCTTTGTCCCATTCTCTCTACCGTAACCCAGTTATCATATTACATCAAAGTAGCATTCTAAAACAGAATCTGATCATGGCTCCTTTGTAATTCAAAACTTTCACTTGTCCCCCACTGTTTCCACTGAAAATTATTTACCCACTAATGCAGTGGTTAAGAACTTGAGCCCTAGGCCAGGATGGGATCCTGGCTCTACCACTTACCAGCTATGTGATGTAAGACATGTCATGTCATTGTTCTAAGTCTCAGTTTCCTCAACTATAAAACGGGGATAATAATGTTTACACAGAGTTGTTATGTGGATAAAAGTAGATTAAGAATGAAGAGCAATTAGCCAATACCTAGGACATAGCATGTATTCAACTAATAGCAGCCGTAATAATCACCATAGAATACTCCAGAGATCGAGGTAGACTATAAATAACTGGCAATTTTTAAAAAATTTTGAGAGTTAATTATTTGGCTAAATAGCTAATTGCAATGTTCTCCCCTTTTCCCTTGAGCAGGCAGCTAAGGATTGTAACCGGTGAATGGTTTTTTGAAGAAAAGGCGAAGCGTTTCAAGCAAGCCAATGTTCTAGGCACTGATGTTGTCCGGCAGTCCATCTTAAGAAGAAATCCAGGTAATTAAAGTAACTATTTAGTTTCAAAATTGTTTTAATCTTCATTTTGGCAGGCTAAATAACTTCCCTACATTATGTAGCAAATGAACACAGTTGAATTTCCTGAATTCCTTAGGTCATCTCCAAACATGACATCTAAATTTGTAGTTCATACAACAAAAGAGGAAGTCAGTAGAAGGTAAAATCCACAGTGATTTTCCATATAGCTGACACACTGAGATTTTCAAAGGAGGCATTTGTCTTCATCACAGACAGTTCTTTTCCCGAATGCACTTGCAATATTTTCCTAAACATTTTAAGGAGAAAACACAAAACATGAATTAAATGATTCACATTGTCACATTGTGAAAGCAATCCTTGTTTTCAACAGGATGTATTTCAGATTTCTTTTAAATGTTACTTTTTCTAAACCAGTGGTTCTCAACCAAGAGATGATATTGTGTACTGTGCTTCCCTCCCCCAAGCCACAGGAGCAGTTTTAAATGCAGTGAGGCATTTCTGGGTGTGTTAATGACTTGGGAGGTGGGGGGGATTAACGGCATTTAGGGTGAAGAGCCAGAAATGCTCCATGGCCTGACAAGACTTGGGTCAGTTTCACTCGATAAAGAATTATATTGTCACCAAATGCAAGGAACACCGCATGTTGAGAATGCTATTCTGTGCATTTGAACTGTAATTTATTTGGTTAAATATTGAGTGAAACTTGTGTTTCGGAGGATATTTTTTATATGTGGTGTAGTAAGGTAGAGCAGGCATCTTCTAGCCTGTTCCTAGGGTATCTCATCTTTCACACACTGGAGACTAAAGTCCTCGTTTTGAAGTCTGGCAGGAAGGGCTGGGAGGCTTGGAACTGCTTCTGGAGCCACTTGTGGGTGTGGCACTAGCAAGGAAGGGGTTTCCCAGATAGGTAACATCAGATCTGATGCCACAGAAGGACAGAATTAAGCATTTAGCTATGGCTGCTTCCTCCGCTCAAACCATAGCACCTTGCAGAATATATAGACTGTTAAGTCATGAGGTGTGTGCACAGGTGCTCACTCTCCCAGGAAATCTGGCTTAGTTAGGTGCTTAGAAATTGGGGTATTGTTTTTAGAATCCCATGCTTGAATTCAGTCTCTAGAGATATGTAGTTCTCATGAACCCAGCCTCCACTGCTCTAAAAATACCTGTAGAGGGCTGATGTATTATTCCTCCATTATAGTCATCCCTAGAAAGCTTATCTCAGCAAACCCCCCCACGGGTGAGTCCAGATCTTAGTCCTTATTTAACTCTGGAACAAACTCAACAGATTAGAAATAACTTTGTGACTGGGAATCTTAGGATGGGGACATCTTGTCAATTATTATAGACTTCTTTGTTCTGTGCTAATGTACGGAAGTGAATGGAGAATAGAAAATTGCTCTCATTTCTGGACATTTTGTATGTAAAATTGTCTTCTGATTATTTTTAATGAGGAGCTGAAGAAATACAAAGCCAAGAGCAAACGCGCCAGGATGCAAAAAAGTCAAACACTTTACCTTCTGTTGGGCAGAAGGCCAGCCATGATGGGCCCAGGAGAAAGGGGTAAGATAACAACCTTTACAAGGGAATTTTTGATCTTTATTCTAGATACCTCTGAAATAAAGACTCTTTAGTTTTATTTGTTGTTTTTTTTTTTAATAAATGTATTTTCTCTCTCTTTATTGGTGAAGGGGAACAGGATTTTGTTAGGGAACAGTGTGTACTTCCAGGACTTTTTTCAAGTCAAGTTGTTGTCCTTTCAATCTTAGTTGTGGAGGGTGCCATTCAGCTTCAAGTTGTTGTCCTTTCAGTCTTAGTTGTGGAGGGCGCAGCTCAGCTCCAGGTTCAGTTGCCGTTGTTAGTTGCAGGGGGTGCAGCCCACCATCCCTTACGGGAGTTGAACCGGCAACCTTGTGGTTGAGAGCCCAACGCTCCAACCAACTGAGCCATCTGGCACTGGCCCATGTGGGAATCGAACTGACAGCCTTTGGTGTTAGGAGCACGGAGCTCCAACTGCCTGAGCCACCGGGCCGGCCCGAGACTCTTCAGTGACCTAGAGATGGTTAGAAACTCAACCAAAGTAACATTCTCCTATCATTCTCTTCCAGAAATGCAGTTTTAATTACTTTCAGTTTTAGATGAATAAACGTCCTCTCTGATCTGAACATGCAAGAGTTTTTCTTGCATTTGACATATCCAGTTTTGTACTTAATGGTTCCCGTTGCTTCTAGGTAGAAGGTTTCATGTCAGCGCCATTCTTGTCTATAAAGAGGTGATGACTGCCTTTGTTGTAGAATGTCAACTCCCCTCCCCCCAACCTGAATGCTGATATATGAAGTATCCAAATCAGAGATTTATTAATTGGGCTGAAAACATTATATCTCCTGTTTCAAATGCAGGCTTCCTTAAGGGGAAAAAAAAATCACATTTGGCCACCGCAATAACTTAATTTAGAAAGCACATATATCTGTCAAGTACTGAGAATAGGAATGGGAAGCACATAGGGAAGCAAGATTCAAGGAGGCACTGGGACACTGGGGACAAGAGGATTCCATCAAGAGAGAAAAGTGGCCCCCCAAAAAGCCGGCTGTAAGGACCAAAAGGCAAACAGCCTCTTTGCAGCATTTTTCAGTCCTTGTTTTTCAGGTAGCTGTTGGCCAGTTTTGTGGCTGAGATAGTGAGAGTTCTAATACATACCAAGTCACTTCATGGTCTTTTCCAGGGAGCATTGCATCGTTTTCTCAGCATTAATCAATGCGAGAGACTGCCATTGTCTGAGACTTTATGTGGCTCTACAGAAAGTCTTTTGTGTGTGTTTTTTTTAGAATCTTGAACTGTGAATTGGAATGAAACCTAAATGTCCTCTAACTCAAACACTCGTGACTAACCATGTCTTCATTAATTCGCAGAGATGAATGGAAAAGATAGCATAGAGTGACCATATATCCGATGCATTGATCCTTTCTACCATGTTGAATCCATTTGTCACTCCTCAAGACTCCCACAATGCCTTGTGCTTATGCATCACTCACGGCATTGCACTCTAACACCACCTCCCACCCCCTACCCCCAACTGAATTGTAAGCTCCCTCAGTGCTGGGCCTGTGGCATTATTGCTTTTGTGGTGCAGCATCCAGCACAGGGCCTGGCTCATCAAAAATAATCAATGACCTGGGCCGGCCCGGTGGCTCAGGCGGTCAGAGCTCCATGTTCCTAACTCCGAAGGCTGCCGGTTCGATTCCCACATGGGCCAGTGGGCTCTCAACCACAAGGTTGCCAGTTCAATTCCTCGAGTCCTGCAAGGGATGGTGGGCTCTGCCCCCTGCAACTAAGATTGAACACGGCACTTTGAGCTGAGCTGCCGCTGAGCTCCCGGATGGCTCAGTTGGTTGGAGCACATCCTCTCAACCACAAGGTTGCCGGTTCTACTCCCACAAGGGATGGTGGGCTGCGCCCCCTGCAACTAGCAACGGCAACTGGTCCTGGAGCTGAGCTGCACCCTCCACAACTAAGATTGAAAGGACAACAACTTGACTTGGAAAAAAGGCCTGGAAATACACACTGTTCCCCAATAAAGTCCTGTACCCCTTCCCCAATAAAAAGAAAAAAAAAAGAAAAAAAGAGGGAATTTGATAATAACAAAAAAAGTTTAAAAAAAATGACTTGATTGAATAAGTAACTCAGAGCCTACAAATGCTTCTAGAAGCTGTAGTTTACAGACCCCAGTTCAGGCATCACTGCATAGGTTGCAGAATGGTGGCCTTGTGTAGGTTATAGGGTGGTGGGCTTGGAGCTGGGAGATTATAAGTAACTCACAGCACAATGAATTATGTACACCCTGAATTGTTAAAAACAGTCATAGTACTGGACTGAGGCCTGCTGGAACTCCAAACGGATCTGGTGGTTCTCAGTCTTCAAGGAATATAACACCCAGTGGGGGAAAAAATGTACACACCTGAAAAGTGAGTATGTATGGGAGAATTTTAGGAAAATATAAGATGACAATATAAGCTGCCTGAAAGCTTTTCTAAAACAAGACATTGGTTAACTACAAGAGATGTCATAAGGCAATAGATAATTAAATAAATATTAACTAAGTGGCTTAGGTAATCAACATCTGGAGATCAGAAGGGCCATCGGAAAAGATGTCAAATTGTAAGTGAGACTTGATGAGGACTTTGAAAGATTAATGGGGTCCTGGGTGGCAAACAGGGGGAAGGAAGAGTGGTCAAGGTGGAGGAGACATCTTAAGTAGAAGTGTGGAGGTGGGGACATATGCAAGGTGGTTCTCAGAACAGCATAGATTGACATTATACTAAGTGCTAATCTCACCAAATATGTAATTTTCTAATTAGATTGAAGAAGCTTCTGACCCTTTGACAAGATACTCTTCCAGTGGTCTTTGAAACAGAGATAACTTGGCAGATTCCATTAAGATTGTCCTAGTACCTTTGGATACATCCCTTCCTCCAGAAAACTGTAGAATGTTGAGTGAATGAATCGGTCTCTCCCAGTGCCCTCACAAAAATAATGCAGCTTTGGATTTTCATTAACGTAACTTTGGAAACCCCCATGTTTTGAGTATTCAGTAGCCTATATCATGACTTGAATCTCAGTTCCTGAAACCTCATTTTGCTCAAATTCCAAATAATTTAGTGAAATGGGAATGCAATCAGATTTCATTCTATATGAGACACCCCATTGTTCAAACTTCATTCCCCCATGGAGAAATGACATGGAAGATATAAAGATGGTTCCCACCAGGTAGGTTCAGTCACTCATTCCACAAGAATTGGTTGGGTTCTAGTGTATATACCAGGTACTACTCTAGGCTCAGGGGACTTGGCAGGGAACAAGAAGAGCAGAGTTGCTGCTCTCCTGGAGCTGAAGTCTAATAAGTTGCCACCTCAGTTTATCCCAGAGGATCATCCGAACTCCCCTCTCTAGCAAGGTGAGTTCAAGCACCTTGCAAACAGGCTCAGCCCAGGCAGTGCTTCTCCATTCTCAGGCGACAGTCCCTCATCTTTTTCTTAGCCGGGACAGAGGCCTGGCTTACCAGCAAGTGTTATGTCCTTGGGAGAATGTCATAACCTCCTTGACCCTATACTGTAGAGGCACGGGAACTCCCTACCACCTCTCAGCCCCAAGGCCACTTTACTGAAGAATCATTTACTGTTGAAAGTATTAGAAATGGTATTCTTGAAATTCTATTTGAAAATGCTTTCTTTCTTTTCAATATATTTCTATCAGATTTCTTCTTAGCAAGTTCAGATCAGCAACCAGAGGAGAAATCATCATAACTCCAAAAACTGAAAGTGGGCGGAGCTACAGCGTGGATTTAGATAGCCAACATTTTCGGAGTTTAAAGTCAGCCCCAGGTTCCGACAGGTAAGACACATGCAGATTGGGAAGTGCTGTCGCCTGAGGATAAGGTTGATGTATTTTCATCCAAACAGTACTTCTAGGTGTCTGTAAAGTATTACCTCTTGGAGAACTCCTAAAACATAATGCGAAAAGCCAGCAGGTTTTGAGTTGAAATGGAAAGCACTTACACTTCTTCCGGAATTACAGCTATGGAAACCATCTGTGTTATCTGCAGGGACAAGACATTATATTTTGGGACTCAGGGCTGCAGTTCAAATGGAGATGTACAGGGAAATGAAATTCTTTTCATTGATTTCTTGATATTTTTCTGTTTAAACTTCTGAAAAAGAAACCTCTAAGTGTCATATACATTTCCTGGTAGCTTTTTAAAATTATTAATAATTCATCATTTGAACTGCCTCAGAGGATTTCCATAAATTTCAGTTTCTACTTTCACCTCCTCTAACTCATTATTAGTGGGGCCAAGTGAGAATCTCCTATGCAGAGAGCTATCACCTCGTCAAGAATAGTAAAGAGAAACAGAAATGATAGCCAAGAACATAGTCATTTCATATCAGGCTTGATTTTCTTTATCTTGTCGGGGCATGAGTTAAGGCTTACTTTCATGATTAGTGTATTTTCAAAGACAAGAATGAGAAAAAAAGATCTATCCTCATGTTTCTCTGCTTCTTCCAAATGTTAACTCCCTTTTCTTTGCTTGGAGCTGCAGCAATTCTGAAAAGCCTGATAGTATAACTTCCTTAGGTTCTACAAGCAGAATTACATTCTCCCTGTTATTCATTTTAGAATATAGAGCAGCAAATTCCCCTAGAGAGGACAGGCACTCTTTTGACTGTTGTTTTTTTCCCTGATGACTCTCCATACCTGTTTCTTTTTTCCCTGAAGCATTTCTGCAAACTAGTGTCACTTTATGTAAAACTGCACAGAAAAACATATGAAAGCATAAAAGAAATCGTTTATCCACTATCGAAAGATCATCACCAAAGTCAGTATTTTCCACATTTTCAAGAATATGTATTTCCTTTACGATAAAAAAAAATTTAAACCATGGTTGCCTTTGTCCTTGAAAGTTAACCTTTGACTTCCCTTGGGGTAGCCCCATGTTGTGGCCCACAAAGCTTTATATAAACATCTCATTTTTGTTTCTTGATTGTTGAATTCCTGAATCTCAGACATCAAAATTATTTAGAGATGATAAGCAACTAGCTTAGTGTTGCTATTTTTGATTAGTCTCTTAGGGACTCCATGGATGAGCCATCTTGGCTTACATTCAGGCCAGCATTTAAGAGGGATATAGATAGATAAAAAGACAGAGGAGGGAGGGGGGGAGGAAGAAGGAGAAGGTGAAAGATGGAGTACGTTCAAAAAACAAAAAGTATCTTGACCCAACAAACAAAGTTAGATTATTCTATTTTAAATTCATTTGTTTTACAGTTACTCAACAAGAATAAGGGGCATGCACTCCAGTCTCACAGTGCTCGTACCATTCTTCCAGAATCTGTCTGCCTGGGCTTATTCATTGTGTCTTATCTCCTGCTGGGTATAAATAACCACAAAGCTATAAAGCCACATGGACATATTTCATCACATATTAGTGTATTGACTCAGAGGTTTCTTGTTCTTGTAAACTGGAAGGAGATCCCTAAGGAGACTTTATCTTTTAAATTGTGAATACCTGAAATGGTTTACAGATGATCAGAATATAGTCGTCAGGGGTGCTTTGGCTTAAGCATGTCAAGCACAATGTTTTTTCATTAAGAAAGAGAGTCAAGATGTTTGATCAGTAGAGCAAAATGTCCTTTTCCTACAATATGCGTTTATCACAATGGTGACTCATTAATAGACTGCCACAGTGAGATGAGTTACGTTACCCCCAAATTATTCCTTAGAAAGTTGGGGCATGTGGTGGCCCATCTTTTCTTAACTCCCATCACCTAAAGATGTTAACTCCTTTTTGATTGCTTAGAAGTGCAGTAATTCTGCAAAGCCAAGTAATAAAACTGGCAGACTTTCTTTTCTCCTCACATTCTGCAAGCAGACTTGCATTCTCCCCCATAATTCATTTTAGACTAAGGAACAGCAAATTCCCCTAAAGTGATTGTAAGGTCCCAGTCTCTTTGGTCTATTTCCTGACCCAACTTAGCAATTCCCCTTTCTCTTCCACAATACGTATTTTATCATGGTTCATTGCTCTTTTCCTGGAACAATTGGGCTGGGGCATTCTTTTTTTAAAACTCATATCATGTCAGAGTGGAAACAATGTTTCATCAGATGCCTGGTTGACTTTATATTACTTTTAAGTCATTTTAAAACAAGGAAAAGTATGAATGGGTTAGGCAAGGCCCAGTAGCTTCTCAGAAGCATGACACATGGCTCTTCACTGATTGCTAGGGACTTGACACAGTAAGCAATGGCGATTTTAAAATAATATAAGTGCAAACTACAGTTAATAAACAGAATGCTCTTCAAGACCGTGATTCCTCATTCCTTTTACATCACGGTGAGTCGTCGATGCGGTATGATTTGTGAGATATCTCTCTTAAGTCATGTCCTCCCAGAAACAACCCCTTGGACAAGGATTCATAAGGGAGTGATGTTAATGAAGTGATTCCAGGAGAAACAAGCAAGGGAGTAAGAGAAGCAGAATAAAGAAAGGGAAGAAGCTAAGCAATGTGCTCTCTCAAGTGAGGTCTGAGTTTGACGACTCAGCTTGATCCTGCAAGGATCAGGGGGCTCTGGAGCATAAATTATATCTGTAAATTTTTCCATTTTGAGGAGCTGGACTGTACCAATCAGTCATTGACTATGGATTCCCTTGGATAGAGTTTCCAGATTTAGCAACTAAAGATACAGGATGCCCAGGTCAATGTGAATTTCAGATAAACAAGTTTTTTTTCAAGTACGTCCCATGAACTATTTTCATTCATATAGTGTATAAATATTAGTATATTTTATACTAAAAATGATTTATTGTTTATCTGAAATTCTAATTTACCTGGGAGTTTTGTATTTTATCTGGCAAGTCTTCTGTGGGGAGTGGGAGGCACACGCCAAGGCATTTCTAGGCCTCTAGCTCCAGTACTTAAGGGCAGATCGCTGAAGGTCACAGGTGCAAACCATTAGCAGAAAAGCGCTCAGAAGCTGAGGACGGGTACACAGAGCTGGTCCAACGGGATCTGGGTAGGGTGTCAACAATGTCTCCTAAAAACCATAAAGGAAAGGTAGAACTTTGAACTTAAAATTCACTCTGTTCAGTCCAAAATGGAAGGATGATGCTAAGTTTTGCAACAGCATTTCTGTCAAGACATTGGATGATATGGTAAGCATTTTTACCACGTGACCTTCTACATTCTCATAACCAATTGGTTTCTCATCCTTCCTCTTCCCTACCCCCAACATATTCCATCATACCAGTTCTTTCCAAATATTTTCATTGCTCTCCGGGGGGCCCGAGACTGACTATCACAGTCTCTGTGAAGCTTCACAAGCTACTTTGATTGCCTCTAATCTAATAGCAGAGACCACACCATTCAAGCCTGCCCTAAGCTAGTCCTCACCCGCATTCTGAGTGCTATACCTCTCTCTCTCTCTCTCTCTCTCTCTCTCTCTCTCTCTCTTTATCTCTCTCTCTCTCTCTCCCTCTCTCTCTGACATGTTTGGTACCTTTTTGACTAAGAAAAATCATTCTTTCCTCATATCTATTATTTTGGCAAAATGAGTTTATGAAACCTATTCCCTCAATACATGATCCATCCTTTTTTATCAGAAGTAAAATTTCCTGTCCTGAATGTAATTTTCATTGACATCTTTGTAATTAAGATGCCAATTAAACAGTACCCTCTTACTAGTAATTCGAATATAGTGAGATACTCCCTTCTAGCTCTGCGTCAAAACCACATCTATAAAGTCAATGGTGATTTGATTTGTTTCTTGCCAGGCTTTAAAAATTGTTCACACCTATAGCACATCTCTAACAGTATATGGATTTTATTTCCTCATACTAGCTGTGGTAGTTTCGTGACTCAAAAAGATAAAGGCTATAAGGATTGTCCTCCAAAGGAAAATTACTTTAACCTCTTTCCTGTGCCTTTGCTTCATTGTTTAGTGCTAATTCCTCTTTCTTCCTATTTTAACCTACTTTGAGTGAGCTCAGCCCTCCTTAGTGGCAGCAAGAGGGGGGGCAATCAAAGCCACAAGCTGTCAGAAATGCTAACAGCCAAAGGCAATTCACAGAACCATGTTGTCCTGAGAAAAGTGAGTCTTACTTCCATGACATGATGGACATGTGACAGAACGGGTGAGGAAACATGGATTCACAGGAGTATTTAATTTACTTGGACTGTGACCATGTCAGTGGGAGTTATATGAGGTCTGGAGTTGCCAAATAATTCTTCAGCTATAAACTTCTATTTATAATTCAAAACCATCCCTTTTGAAACTCATCCTTTGCCCACCATACACACACACCACACACACACACACACACACACACACCTATCTTGATTTGGGTTCCCCTAGAAGCAAACCCTGACATAAGTTCAAGAGCAAGTAATTTATTTAGGATGTGGTCTTAGAAAATGCAGATAGGGGAGTGGAGAAGTGAGCCAGGGAAGAGAAGGAAGCCAAAACGACTGTATCATTAAGCCAGTTACCTCTATGGGCAACTAGAGCTCAGCCTCTCTGGACAACTGTAGGAAACAGAGAGAACACACCTCAGACTAATCCAGTCAAGAGAGCAAGACTGGCGTATTTATAGCCCAGTGCCCTGTTCATCCATCATTGGTTGAAGGCTAATTCTGGGATATTTTATGACATGTCGGACTCGTTCTGAGCTCCATGCTCTTGTGATCTGAGAAAGTCCTCAGGCAGAGAGTTGTGGGTCCCAGTAAACAGGATTCTGTGGGTAGAGGTGAGTGCTGAGGGGAATGGGTGGGGGCACCGAATTCCGCTGCATCATCCCTCCCAAACTGTTCTCAGACCTCTTCCAACAGTGCAGTTTGTCAAACAACCAGTTGCTCAGCCCCTGGTTTATGTTTACTTTATATTCATGTGACTTTCCTTATTATAATATCAGTGATATATAGAGACTTCGTAGTTCAGCCAGACCCTTGATGCTGTACTTTGGTTGAACTACAACCAGGTTCTTGACCTGCTTCATTCTTGTGGACAAATCATTGTAAGCCCGAAGCCACCTCCTTGCTGTCTCGTTTGTTTCTCCAATTGTTTCCCAAACATCCACTGCCTTAGCATGTTATTTTTCTGTGAACTAAATTAAATACATTTCCCTCCTCTGGTATAACCAATTTCATTTTTACTTGCTGTTACCTAATGTATGTTGTGTGATGTGTTATGTTTTCAGTTAGCTGAGACACAATAATGGTCTTCTTCAAAACATTGAGGAGTAGAGATGTAAGACGTACTCGCCTGTATTTTATTTATACTAATAAATTGAACACAGCTCTGCCAACATTATTGACCTAGTACAATGTGCCAGGTGGTAAATGTGGAAGTTCTTAGACAATGATACTGTTCCACTCCTTCATGAACTTCCAAATTGGCATGGAAGATTGGGATAACTGAACAAATAATTTCAAGGCAATATGGTATCATGATAAGAAGTTGTACTGTGTGCTCTGGGAAAACCAAAGACAGGCATTTACCCTTCCAGAGAATTCAAGGATGCTTCATGGAGATGACCCTTAAACGATTTTAAGGGATGAGGAGGATTTGGCCAGGTGAAGAAAGGTAAGAAGAACATTCCAGACAGAGGCAGAAGAAAATGCAAGGGAAAAGAGGCATAATGCAGTCTTCTTGCCGGTGCTGGAGAACCCACACTTCAGGATTTTTAGAGTGTAAAAATTAAGAGGTGAGATGGACAGCTAAGTTGGGCCAGAATGTGGATGGCTTTGGTTACCTTGGTAACCTTTGTCTTAGCATCCCAGGTAGAACAAGAGTTTAGCAAATCTGAACTACTAATTACAGAGTAAGTGCTTGTTCCATTTAATTACTGAAAGCGAAGTTCTGATAAATACTTGCTTTCTTTGGTGTCCATAGGGGAAGGCACTTGGCTTTCTTCTTGCTACTGACTTCTAGTCTACTTTTTCATGGCTGCTCGCCTCTCTCCTCCACCTGGCTTCCAGCCATTATTTAGAAACAAGACATGAAATCAGGATTTTCTTGTGATGGTAAAAGTCCAAAATATTATCAGACGAAGAGTTCTAGCTGTTCTTAACTTCTTTTGCTTCATACCCAGTCAGAGTCCTTTCCTCGTGATGATTGTCTCCTCCCTTTTAGAGTCTTTTAAAAGGAAACAGATCCTTTATGGCAACCCTAAATCTAAACCAACAAATAAATCAGCTTTTGTTTTAGTAAATCAGGTTATGAAGATTATGTAATTCACCTTGAGACTCATTGAACAAAATTTTATTGAACACCCACCACATTGTATTATCTTTGCCCTCTCTCCATAAAGGAAAACGAAGGAGAATATGTGTAATTAAGCTAGAGAAGCTTCCGATGAATTTCTGCTTCTTCCTCATTTCTCTGCTTCCCTAATTCACCATTCAAGAGCTCCTGTGATGGTTCACCTGTGCCTAAGTATAGCACACGCATGCACACGTACATACACACATACATCTGTGTGTGTGTGTATGTATGTATGTATGTATGTATGAATGAATGAACACATGCACCCAATACCTGAAATTCATTCCTTTGGGATGTGTTGACCTCTCCATAGAGTTTGTTTTTTAAGTGGAGACACCCATATTTGTGTGCCTGTGTGCATGGACACACACACAGGGATCAACAAACTTGAAATAAAGGTATAAATCGATAAAATATGTGGCTTTGTAGGCCATGTGGCCTGAGTTTGAATACTGAACTCTGCTGTTGGAGCATGAAAGTGGCTATAGACATAAAACCGAATGGGCATGCCTGCATCACAATAAAACTTTATTTGTGGACACTAAAATTTGAATTTCATGTAATTTAGGCATGTCCCCAAATATTATTCTTTTGATTTTTTTCACCCACTTAAATATGTAAGAACCACTTTTAGCTAATAGGCTGTACTAAAGCCGGTGGTGGGCCTAATTCGATCCACAGTCCATGGTTTGCCGACCCCTGGTGCAACATGTGCATTCATTAACACAGGAAGTATCCCTCCATTTACCACAGTCTGAGCCATGAGAACAGCGCAGCTCTCTTAATGTGAGCACTGTTCTGAATAAAGAAATTAGTGGTATGAGGAGAGGGAACGATGCAGGTGGCAAGATGTCTGAGATCAATGAATGTCAACTAATTCACAGTTTAGCCCAGTGTTTCTCAACCTGGACTGTGTATTAGAATCCTTAGGTTCGGGGTGGGGCGGGTATTAATCCGTGTTGATGCCTAGATCCCACACCCAGAGAGTCTGATATGATTAGTCTCGGGTGTGGCCCGAGCATGGGGATTTTTAAAAGCTCTCCCCATGTGTTTGATGTGCATCCAAAGGTGAGGGCCATATAGCTTCCATCAGACTGTTGAGAAAGATGTAGTATTCTGGGATCACCAAAGACAGGAAGGTTGAGCTATGTTCAACTTTTTTCCCTTTTCTTTCTCATTTTTAACAACTCTTCCCCGTTTAACAGGCTCACCTCACTTTCTGACTACAACCTCCCTTGCCTGTCTTTCTTACATACCTTCATGTCAGATCTGAAATAGCAGAAGTTAGGAAAGCTCATAAACCACAGGAAGAATAACACGCAGTCTCTGTGTCACGCTGTGCACTAGCCTCCTTGTCCCAGGGAATGTTAATGTCTCTCAGGGTAATGCTGCCTTTTGGCTAATCTTCCTTAGGGGAGCCCTCATTTAACCATGCAGGCGCAAGCTCAGCATTGTCAGCCCACTCTGGGAAGGTTGGATGCTGGACAATTCTTTCTAGGCTACAACTCCTGGGAGATAGTTATGTAAACCAGAAAGACAACTCATTAAATTATAATCTCAGTCCTCTATCCTTGGATCCTTTCTAGAAATGGATATATCTAAGAAGCTATTATCAAGGTTTTGGACTAGCATGAAATTAGAGATAACAAAATGAAGGGCTTTTGAAGTATATTTCATAAGCTGCAGTAAATGAGACTCTTTCCTACTCTAGGAAATGTGTCTTTCAATTAACCCAGAATATCAAAACTCCCCAGACAGTGTCACATCCCACACTTTGGGCCCTATTAGAACAAGATAACTGTTATCTCCTTCTTGCCAGTTTCCCCTTTAGCAAATTTTACCTTGAAGTTTTGTTAGCACTGATTTCTGATATTTCTAATTTAAATGTCAATAACATGATATCTGAATCAAAAATAGCTTTCTTCATTGAACTTTAAACTTCTCTAATTTAGACTTAATGAAACTTTTATCCTGTTCCTATTTAAGTGGCAAAGATGCGTATATTTTGTCATATTTTACATAACATCTAAAAGAGTTGCTGTCCAAATGTTTATAACATTCTGCCTCATTAGACTAAATTTTTTTCATCTAATTACCTGAAACAGCCAACTGAGAGGAAAATAATTTTGAGAAGCTCAGAGTAAATGTCAGAACAAATGTGAAAGCATATGTCATTTTTGAGATAATGGTTCTGGCAACAATGGTTCCCAGAAGCTGACCTACAATCACAAGAATTTTTTTCCTTATTGCAGGATAGCCTCTTGAATGTCATCACCACAATTAATCAACTTCTGCCAGAACTTCTACATACATAGGTCTTTTGGTTCTAGTAAAACTAATCCATGATGGGGACTTTTTCAAAACGGCCTGGGTCAGGGAGAACCTTCAGCACAGACACAAGCAGACATATCTGCATAAGTCACTCTGGATCATAAATTATTGGCTCATTTCTACAAGACTCACTCCTAGCCTTTCTTTTTTTAAAGGAGATTTTACTTAAAACACTAGGGAGAGAGATTTTTGAGGTAATATTGTTCTGAGAGTAGAGAACCTATGGTCATAACACAGCATTACTGGGTAGGTCTCTAAGCCCCTTCTGAATGGGACTTCCGAGATGAGCAGAATCACTTGGGAAGGCATGAATATGGTTAACTTTTGTCGAATGTAGAAATGTAGCACCTAAGATAAAAGGACTCAGGAAAATCACCAAGGAACTTAGAATTCACTTAATCTACTTAGTCACAAAATTTTATTCTCTTGTCAGAATCAAAAGCCACAATCATAGCCTGTGCAAAGTCCATAGTACTATAATTTATTCACAGTGCCATCTCTAGAAAGAAGCCAGAGACTGTTTCTATGTAGTATCAAATGAATGCCACCAGAGAATTTTCATAGTTCTCTTAATCAAATTCCAAGGAACTAACCCCCAGCTCTCTGATCCTTTGATTATCTTCGTGATAGGTCAATCTATCAACATAGAATCAGCCTGATTGTAGCAATTTGACCTTGGTGAAATGATGAGTAAGCAGCATGAGAAACTAGAATGAGTACAGGTTTTGGGTAGAAAGACGATTTTCAGTTTTTATCCTGACTTTGTCATGTACTAACTCTGTGACTGTGTGGTGGTGGTGTGTGTACGTACACACGTACATGCACGTATGGAATAATTGTTTAACCTCTCCAAGACTCACTTTCTTCATCTTTAAAATAGGATGTTAGTACCTTTTTTTTTTTTTGGTGAATGGAAAGTGTCTAACATCCAGAAAATACTCAGTAAACGCAGCTGCTCTTTGCATAATTATTGAGGTGGAGGCAGCTGGTAGTTTCAGTTGGCATATTTGATTTTGGTGGCTTCTCTGATGCATAGCCTTGAAAACACTTATGAACTGTAAGTGACAGCTCCAATGGCTACTGCCAGTTCTTCTGCCAGATTTATCTTCTGGTAATGACACATGCATAATCAGACGTTCTTTTTAAAAAAATATCCTTTATTCTTTTAAGTCTTTCCTCTGATTGGCTCAACTGTAAGCCCTAATCACTATCACCACTTTGCTTTAGCAATAAGATGTTTATTATTATAGGTGCACTTATAATTTATTAAAATAGTAACTAAAAGAGTGAAATTCGTAAGGGCTTATATTTTACCATTTAGCCATATTCTGTGCTCACTGAGGGTAAAGGATAAAATAAGAACAAACAATTTCTATTCAAGGCTAAATTGTCAAAGCTTATATTTACTTATGAAGCTCCATTTAATGAGAAAATTTGTGGTCTCCTCAAGGGCAGGAACTGTTTCTTCCTTAATCATTATTGAACGGAATTGAATCAGTTTTAGCAAACATGAAAGTGAGTCAATCCCATTTACCAAGTGGCATTATTTATACCACATAAATAAATGTGCACCATGAGTCAGTCTCTAAAACAACGCAAAAATAAAATATAATTTTCAATGTTTGATTAAATATGTTCTGAATGCCTTCTTTATGCCAAGACATTACGAAGGTGCTGGAGATATTATGGTAAATACAGAGTGAACTCTGTCCCCAAGGAGCTCACAACTGTGAAAGAGGCACCCAGGCCCACATATGTGGATTAGTTAGGGAGTCACACGAGACATTGTGTACTCAAGTGCTACATAGTTTGGCAAAGACCATAAGTCAATAGGAATTGAGTAGAGCAGAAGTTGACAAGGCCTGTGATTGACAGGAAAGGTCTAATGGGTGAGGCTGGACTCCACCTGAGCCATGAAGGATGGGGATAATTTGCACGAACTGAGAGTGGCAAATAGGGCATATTAGGTGGGGAAAACATAAGTAAAAGCCTTAAAGGTGGAAGCATGACCACGAGCATGGTAAATTGAAAGGATAGAAGGGGATCTGGACTTGGCTGAGACAGTGATAGCAAGCTGTGGGAAATATAGTTGGAAAGGTAGTGAAACTCAATGACAAAGACCCTGGAGTCAGACAAATGGGGTTGAACCTTGTGAGCCCTGGATGGTCTTTGAGGAGGAGAGGGACGTGATAGTTGATGACCAGTTCCAGTGTGGCTCTGGTGTACTTAAAGACATGTGGCTCACATGTCTTTATCATTTTCTTTTAAGCTTTTCCCTGATTGCGTCTTTGGTTGCTGCTCTGCTTCCATGTTAATTCAGAATATTCTTTCACATTTAGGGGAAGCACTGGTTCATCAGATCTTAATGACCAGGAAGCTGGTCCTGGGACTCCGAAGAGCAGCCAGAGCAACAATATGACCCCAGTCACTCAGAGGTCACCCGCCCCAAGCACACGTAGCATGACCTCATTCAGCAGCAGAGTAAGTACACAGATGTGAAGAGACACCCAGCTTCTGGGACTCGACCTCAGCACCAATGCCATGACTGGGTTTCAACTCTCTGTGTCTCTGCGCATGTTGTTTACACTGCCTAACGGTAGAAAGCTCTTATCAGGACCAAACCTATTGTGTCCTTGGCTCCTGGCAGGAAACCTAAAGTGAGAAGGAAAAGGAAGGAGCAGGTTAAAGGTGGCATTTGTATGATGGGGATTTAAATGGCTATATGGTATAAAATAAATATAAGTAATTTTTAGAAGTCTTTAATTTTTTTTTTCTTTATTATTTATTTTTTAATTTATTGGGGTGACAATTGTTAGTAGAATTACATAGATTTCAGTTGTGCAATTCTGTATCACATCATCCATAAATCACACTGTGTGTTCACCACCCAGAGTCAGCTCCCCTTCCATCACCGTACATTTGATCCCCCTCACCCTCATCCCCCACCCCCCAACCCCCTTACGCTCTGGTAACCACCAAATTACGTTCCCCAGATTAATTTTCAAACCCCGTGGCCATCCTGTGGTCACCGACTGCCCTCCAATCCCCTCACCCTCCCCCCCACCCCCCACTCCCCCCGCCCATCTAGCAACCCTCAGTTTTTCCTCATTGTCTCCCAAACAGTTTCTGATTAGTTCATTCACTTATTCTTTTCTTTAGAATCCGCAAATAAGTGAGATCATATGGAACTTATCTTTCTCTGTCTGACTTATTTCACTTAACATAATGTTCTCTAGATCCATCCATGTTGTTGCAAATGGTAAGATTTCTTTCTTCCTTATGGCTGCATAATACTCCATTGTATAAATGTACCACAGTTTCTTAATCCAGTCATCTACCGATGGGCATTTTGGTTGTTTCCATGTCTTAGCTATTGTGTATAGTGCTGCAATAAACATAGGAGTGCATAGAGATTTTTGAATTGAAGTTCTGGATTTCTCCGGATAGATACCTAGGAGTGGAATTACTGGATCATAAGGTAGTTCCATTTTCAGAATTTTGAGATACTTCCATACTGTTTTCCATAGCGGCTGCACCAGTCTGCAATCCCACCAACAGTGCACAAGCGTTCCCTTTTCTCCACATCCGCGCCAGCACTTGTTGTTTGTTGATTTATTGATGATAGCCATTCTGACTGGGGTGAGGTGGTATCTCATTGTGGTTTTTATTTGCATTTCTCTGATGGTTAGCGAGGTTGAGCATTTCTTCATATGTCTGTTTGCCATCTGTATGTCCTTTTCAGAAAAATGTCTCTTCAAGTCCTCTGCCCATTTTTTAATTGGATCGTTTGTTTTTTTGGAGTTGGGTTGAGTAAGTTTTCCATAGATTTGTGATATTAATCCCTTATCAGATATATCACTGGCAAATATCTTTTCCCATTCAGTAGGATCCCTTCTTGTTTTATTGATGGTTTCCTTTGCTGTGAAAAAACTTTTTAGTTTGATATAATCCCACATGTTTATTCTTTCTCTTAGTTCCCTCGCGCGAGGGTGTATATCAGTAAAAATCTTACTCCGGGTAATGTCTGAGAAGTTTCTTCCTATATTTTCTTCTAGGTATTTTATGGTTTCAGACCTTACATTTAAGTCTTTAAGCCATTTTGAATTTATTTTTGTATATGGTGTAAGGAGGTGGTCCAACTTCATTTTTTTGCATGTGTCTGTCCAGGTTTCCCAGCACCATTTATTGAATAGACTGTCATTACTCCATCGTACATTCTTGCTTCCATTGTCGTAGATTAAATGGCCATATAGGCGTGGATTTATTTCTGGACTCTCTATTCTGTTCCATTGATCTATGTGTCTGTTTTTATGCCAGTACCATGCTGTTTTGATTACTGTAGCCTTGTAGTATAATTTGAAGTCAGGTATTGTTATACCTCCCACTTTGTTCTTATTTCTCAAGATTGCCTTTGCTATTCGGGGTCTTTTATGGTCCCATATAAATTTTAGGATTATATGTTCTATTTCTGTGAAAAACGACGTTGGCAGTTTGATAGGAATTGCATTGAATATGTATATTGCCTTAGGCACTATGGACATTTTAACTATATTAATTCTTCCTATCCATGAACATGATATGTGTTTCCATCTATTTATATCTTCCTTCATTCCTTTCATCAGTGTCTTATAATTTTCTGAGTATAGATCTTTTACCTCTTTGGTTAAATTTATTCCCAGGTATTTTATAGTCTTTGGAGCGATTGTAAATGGGATTGTTTTTTTAATTTCTCCTTCTGATGTTTTATTATTGGTATATACAAATGCAACTGATTTCTGAATATTAATTTTGTATCCTGCCACTTTACTAAATTCATCTATCAGCTCTAATAGCTTCTTGGTGGAGTCTTTAGGGTTCTCTATATATAGTATCATATCATCTGCATACAATGATAACTTTACTTCCTCCTTACCAATCTGGATGCCTTTTATTTCTTTTTCTTGTCTGATTGCTGTGGCAAGAACTTCCAGAACTATGTTGAATAGAAGTCTTTAATTTTCATCCTCCATGTTACTTCTCAAGATGTTGACTGCACTAAAATTTTTCCAAACTGATTTAAATCAGGAAAGGTAGAATCTTCAAATATTTTTATAGTTTTCTATACATCTGTTAAGATAAGGGGTCAATACATAACGAAGACTTAAATTGCATTATATATGTGTGTATATAATACAGAGCATCGCCAAAAAATGTATACACAGTTTAAGAAAGAAAAAAATTGTATTAAGATTGTAATACTCAATATATATCGATAACAGAAGATGAATACAAATCATGTGTATACTTTTTTTGGCATCCCCGGTATATAATATGGAAGCTGTTCTTTTGAATGAACAAGCATCGACAACATTTTTTGATTAAGCAAGAAACAGCGTATATATAGCTAACATCTATATTTAAGAAAATTTTATGTACAAATGACAATTTTTTGAGTCAGCTAGTATTTAATGAGGGCCTACTATATGCCAGGCCCTGGTCAAGCCAAGACTTGAAGGCAGTGAAATAATTAGCCGTGCAGGCGGGGACAGCACTGATATTCAGCAAGTATATTACAGGAAAGCTGTTCCAATTACTTATGGCTAGCCTCCATCTTGAATAGTTAATGGCCTTGCTCAACAGTCTGAAATATCTTTAATGCCCCTGGAGGAGTAGCCGCTGTAAAGACCTGAGGTGAGAGCGTGCCTGGTATATTCAAGGAAGAGCAAGAGAGCCAGTGTGGCTATTGTGAGTGCATGAAGGAAGGAGTACTAGGAAATGAGTCCACAGAGGTAGTAGGGCCAGATGGGCCTTGTAGATCACTTATATGGACTTTGGCATTTACTTCCAATAAAATGGGAGTAGTTGCAGGTTTTGAGCAGAGGAATAGCATGATCTGGCTTCTGTTTACACAGGATCTGGTGACTGTGTTAAGAAGCAGCTACCGTGTTTCTCCGAAAATAAGACCTAGCCGGACAATCAGCTCTAATGTGTCTTTTAGAGCAAAAATTAATATAAGACTCGATCTTCTATAAGACCCGGTCTTATATTTTAGTAAAATAAGATGGGGTCATATGTTAATTTTTTTTTTTTAATTTATTGGGGTGACAATTGTTATTAAAATTACTCCAAAAGACATGTTAGAGCTGATTGTCCGGCTAGGTCTTATTTTCAGGGAAACACGGTACAGACAGTTGACGGTGCTGTTCTTACTCGTGCATTCTAGCTGATCTAGCTAGTCCTTTCTAAGGGAAAAAGAGAGACAAAGGGAAATATTTTCTGTTGAATAAACGTAAGACAGCACAGTACTTTAAGAAGCACATTTGCTCTTTCATGAAGGGAAGACATATAAAGTGAGATGATGATCAAAGTAACTTCTCAATTTCTCCCATTTCTCGCATCTCTTTGTTTCAATGTTTTTTGCTTTAGCACGCAAGAAATAAGTTTTTAAAGTGGAAAATTCTTAGAACATGAAAGTCTCTAACCTGTCCTCTGCTGTGATGTAACTTGTCGATTTTAGGTTTCACATCCTGAATCTCCAGAGTATGTGTTGTATGTTAATGACCGTGCAATATTAATTAGCCCATTAATGCTCAACATTACTGATACTCCCAGGGTGCCAATTGGAAAATTTGCTGTTGTCATAATTGCCACTAAGGAAAATGGTCTTGCTTCATTGGAGAACTAACTCCATGTGTGAACAACATTTTGAAGAGATATTGAAAATTGACCTAAAACAATTTATCTCTTTGACTTCTGTAACAATCTTTTGATAAACCTTAGTAGTCTGTGGCAGTTAGTTGGGAGCTATATTCTTCTTGCTACAAGGAGTATGTGTTAGGAAATAATCAAAGACCAAAAACAGTTTATATTGGATGTGCATTGATTAGCATGCTAAGCCAGTGAGAGCCACATCTCTGGAGTGAGTTCATCAAAGTTTCCCTCTTTGGACTAAATGCAGGGCAACCAGGAGGGAATTCCTTCCTGTAGGACTTTGAAAGGCATTTTTTGATTGTTTGCAGAAAGGGGAATTGAAAGTCTCTTTTAGGTTTGATCATTATCACACTGTGGTGTCATTTGCATGGACATTGAACCTCATCCCAGTTCTCAAAAGTTGCAAAATTAGTTTTTAATGCTCAAGCAATTTTGGAGTGATACAGTCGTCAAGCCCCTATGGGCCCAGGCAAAGTTGGGACAGAGTTGTCGTTTATTGTATGTTACACTGAAAGCAAGTCTCAGACTGAATTCTGCCACATGCATAAGAATTTTTAGCAAGCAGGCACCCAGAAAATCACTAGTCATGTAAACTGGGGAAGTCCCCATTCTTTATCCTTTTATGAACTTTCATAAGCACCTTGCTTGAAAGATTCATTCAAATAACAATGTAACCAGCCATGTTCTGATCACCCAGCCTGCTAAATGGAAAAGGTGGCGTGATCTTCTTTTAAATGGGGGTGGAGGAGGTAAAGGATGGTTAAGGATAGAGGGTGTTGAAAGTGGGGACAAACATAGGACCAGACAGAGTTCTAAGCCCGAGTACTACTCTAAGGATATTAAGCTTGCCAGGTTCTTATACATATAGTTCATGTAAGATTAGAGGTACCTATATCATCTTTCTTGCTAACCATGTATTGGAACACTCACTAATTTTGTGAATGAAAAATTATTTCAGATGCCTTTTGTGCTAATTAACAAACCTCTTGGTACAGACTTTAGAGAGTAATTATTGATAGTAAGTTTTAGAGAATATGGACTCTTGATGAGGGACCTCCAAATATCAACTAGCTCCTCCTAAAGAGTGTACACATAAACATGGTTATACTGAAGTATATTACTATGGAAGGATTTTAAAGGAAATCAATGTCAGTATAATGTTTTGTTTTGTTTTGTTTTTTCATTTTTACTTTGTGAGAAGGAACATGGTTTTGAAAATTCCATGGATTTGGCTGCCTTTGAAAGCACCTCAGAGGACCTCACAAAGAGTCATCGCAGAAACACTTCTGGCACACCTTCCATAGCAATTTCTGGGGCTTCCTTCTCCTCAGGTGGGTATTTACAATGTGACTACTCTGTTGTACAAAAGTCTAAATCAGGTGGAACTACACTCTTGTGTGGCATTAAATGGATGTGTCATGCCTTAGATAAAAATTGTCCGTTCTTTGACGCATGGTAGTAGGCCCACTCCATAAGAGCTTCTTAAAGATGGTCCCAGGTGGTGTCTTCAGCTTCCTGCATGCATGCAAAATCCATTCATTCAGTGTATACTTTTGCCAGCTATCACTGCCAAGTTTCAAAGCTATATCAAATGTCAGTATAGGAGTGTAAGAAATATAATTGGCTCATTTGATGTGGAAGATAAGGACACATGCCCAGAGTTCAAAGAAATGGTAGTTCAATTGATCTGGTGGTCAGAAATGCCCTATATCTAGACAGATTAATTATTTCACGGCTTAAGTAAAGAATTATTATGCAAGTAGCATTAGGGTATTCATAATAACCCCTTTCTTTTGTGTGGTACATTCAAATATATCATTTCACTTCATCACCACAACAGTCCTCTGAAGCAGGTATTATGTATGTTACAATTTTATTACCTATGAATAAGGACACTCTGTAGACCTATCTGTCATAATGATGGAGTTTATATCCCGTGTGTAGAATGAAAATCATGACAAAATCCTCAACATGAAAAAAGTTACTTGTTACCTAATGATGATATTTGCATAAAGCGTAACACTGGATTCTGTGTGCTGAGCTGGGGAGTCTCTCCTAGCCAGGTAGCTCCCAAAGGGTTTTCTAACTGTGTGTGGTTATCACTGCATTTTGTTCAGGACTAGAAAATCGGTTCACCTGTGAAATGCAAAATTTTAAACGAGCCTAGAAGCCAACCTCGTAGAGTTTCTACTGCTAGAGTTCCTAATATTCTGCTGCACATCTCCTGTTTATTGAGTACTCTGTATCAGGCACTATGCTAAGCACTTCTGCATCATTTCATTTACAGTTTCAAACTTACGTACTTGATTGCTGTCTTAAATCTTTCCATTTATAAGCAACTGTATTTATCTCAGCAGGGCTTTGACATAGAACTGTTCAGTGGAAATAAACTGTGTCTTGGGAAGCTGTCCACAGCAATCCTGAGGAGTGCATTGTTCTTATATTTTCAAAAGCAAGATGTTCTTCTGATGAAAGAATGTTCTGGTGCCTCAAGAAATAGATTTCCTCCTAATTTACCTCTAGCCACTCACTGGTGTGTGAATTCTCTAAATTTTGAAATCAAGAGTAGTTATTGTTATATTTTTTTCTAAGCTTAAGAGCTTATTCTGTGAGAGTTTTTCAATATCTATGAGCAAAACAGAAGCCTTAAACAGCTTAAAAATTAACATTTTATAGTAGAGCATTTAATCTTTTATGATCAAAGAAGAAATGACACATCAATGTTGGTAATTCAGTCCAAGGAAATTTCAAAATACTATTAAAAAATGGAAGTGTGTTAGCATAAACAGCATTAAGTTACTGACTTTGACCGTTGTTTTCATGACAGTATCTATGCCCCATGCCTAGAAAGAACTGGAATAGAGGTGAAACATTTGCAATGAAAAATGCAACCGAACAAAATAAGCTGATTCGTATCTTTCCTTTTCTCTTCCTTCCTTCAGACCGGAGTCAATCTGAGTTAGATTTGAGTGGATCATTCACAGAAGACTTTGAGGATACTGTAAACCTAAGAAGCAAGTCTGTCCCTGGGGTTTTAGACAAAGACTTGGTAAGTTGGATGTGGAAGAGAGTCTAATGATCATGAGGAAAGGGCATGATCTTGTTCCAAACCTGTCCACTTTTAGGTGAGGATGAGTTGAGACTAGCGTGAGAATGGATGATAATCTCTTCCTATGAGTCTTCACAACCAACAACTAAGAAATGATTTAGAAAAGGTCAAAGGTAATCATGTTAATGAGTGAGGATTATCCCTAACAAAACGCCTGTTGAGAATTTCAATTCCTGGCTAAAAGCACATCACTTCATCTAAACCTGGAAAATGAAGGACCTCAGCATTTCCTAAACCAAATATTACTAGACTTATCTGACAATATATTTTATATGAACCTTTCTACATCTCAAGTATGCCCAATAAACTACCTTCTTAATTGAGACTAAATTATGTGAAAATTAATATTTATGGGAACTCATTTATAAAATGAGTTTTAAGGTTCCTTCCAGTTCTAATATTCTGATATTTTGATTTCTATAATTGCTATAATGCCATTTGAATTCTTTGGAAGAAAGATATAAAACAAATGTTAAATGATATTAATATATTTCCAAAGCAAGCCAGGAAACTCAGAGTTCTAAAACTCAGTGTTACTTACTATAGTATAAAATAACTGGGAAAGTATTTTAAAATCCACCGCAAAGTGGGGGCAGGGGTCAGGCAATAAAATGAAATGGTTTCAAGGATGACTTTTGTTCATCCTTTAAAGAACAGGTAATTCCAATGCTACGAAACCTATTCCTGATCTTAGAAAACTTTGAAAATCTTCAGATTCCTAGTTTGAAGCTATTATAACCTTAACAGTCAAACTTGATTTTAAAAGCAGTTTAAAAAATACTAATTTAAAACTAATAGAAACTATTAAAATATTATTTTAAAAATACTAAATGTCCAAAAACCCCATAGTGTATATCCTTCTATTTTTTTTAAATTAAAGTTTATTGTGGTGACAATTGTTAGTAGTGTATATCCTTTTAAATGTTGAAATGATAAAGCCATTTCCATTAAAATCAAGAACAAAACATTCCCACTATTAGTATATTAATCAACATTGTTCTGAAGATTCTGACAATTTCAATCTGAGAAGAAAATCAAATGATCTTTGTAAATGTTCAATAAGATATAAAACGGTATATGTTTCCTAATATGCTTGAATAACAAAAAAAAATCTTATGTGATTTAGTAAGAAAAGCTTGGAATCAGCAAGGGAATTTGGGAAGACCAGCAGCTCAGCTAATCTTAGTTTATGATCCTGGTTTGGCAAGCAATAGACTCACAAACTAACCAGAAATTTATTGGGAAAGCTGATCAATGAGACAGCCATACAGGGGCTTGACAAGCTATCCAGACATTCTTGTGGAGAGCGGTGGAGAAAGTGAAGACTGGAGTGAGACCAAGCTATTGAGTTATCTCTGGCTGACTATGAGCTGGAGCACGTGTACAAATAAGACATGAGAAGGCCCAGTAGGAAGTAAGAGCTAGAGGAGACTTGGAAAACTGCCTGATTTTTGAATGCACTCTAAAAACAACACAGATTTCACAAATGAAAGAGAACGGTTAAGGGCTCACTGGCTTGAGGTGTTTGAACAACCTCTAAACAATTACTAACTGATCGCTAAACCATGCACATATAGGGATGATCTATAGGAAGTTAAGCCTAAAAATAAAAACGAGAATTAAAAAAAGATGACCAGAGACATGAGCAGCCACAAACAGGGCAGGAAACAGGTTGGTCCAGCCAAGTTACTAAATAAACAAACAAACAAAACAAAACAAAAAAACAGATAAAACAAGGAACAAGTAGCCTTCAGTGGTAAAA
This sequence comes from Rhinolophus ferrumequinum, assembly GCF_004115265.2. Taxonomy (NCBI): domain Eukaryota; kingdom Metazoa; phylum Chordata; class Mammalia; order Chiroptera; family Rhinolophidae; genus Rhinolophus; species Rhinolophus ferrumequinum. Next base: position 95,446,173 of record NC_046284.1, on the reverse strand, counting down.
ATAATCAGAATCCAGAGTTACTATAATATATAAAGGAAAATGTTGGTTTTTTGAGATCAACAAAATGGACAAACCTTTAGCAAGCCATGATTTCTTAGGCTCAGCATTACTGACGTTTATGGCTAGATAATTCAGTGTTATGGGGGACTGCTCTGTGTACTGTAGGATGTTTAAAAAGATCCCTGGTTTTTATCCAGTAGTACTCCCTGAGTTGTGACAACCAAAAATATCTCCAGATAATACCAAATGTCCCCTTGGGGGGAAAACCACCCCCAGATGAAAACCACTAAGCTACAGTAGCAAGAAAAAAAGTGAGAGGACACAAATTACCAAAATTAGGAATGAAAGAGGGGGCATCACTACCAACATAACAAATTTAAATGATTATAAGGTAATACCATGAACAACTGTACGGCAACTGGATTGGCAACTTATATGAAATGGACAAATTCTGAGGAAGACACAAATTACTAAAATTGATTCAAAAAATAGAAATTCTCTGTAGATCTAGAATAAGTTAAAAGTACTGAATTAGTAATTAAAAATCTTTCCCAAAGAAAAGCTTAGATATAGATGGCTTCACTGATGAAGTCCTTGAAATATTTGAAAAAGAAATATTATTAATTCTTCACAAAGGAAATACTTCCCCACTCATTTTATGAAGCCAATATTACACAACCATAGCTAGACAAAGACACTGCAAGAAAAAAAAAACTAGAGACTAATACCCATCATGAGTATACATGGAAAAACCCTTAATAAAATATTTGAAAACCACGTCCAGTAACAAAAAAGGATTATACACCATAACGAAGTGGGATTCATCCTATGGATACAAAGTTGATTTAGCATTCAAAAATAAATTAATGTAATACATCATATCAGTAGAGTAAAATAATAACCACATCATCTCAGTAGATGCAGAAAAAGCATTAGACAAAATCCAACAGCCATTCATAATAAAACTCTCAACAAACTGGGAATAGAGGAAACTTCCTCAGTCAAATAAAGGGCATCTTCAAAATTCCTCCGGCTAGTTGCCATACTTAAAGCCAGAAGGGACCAAATGCTTTCTCCCTAAGTGCAGGAACAAGATGAAGATTTTCACTTTCACTGCTTCTATTCAACATTATACAGGATTGTCTAGCCAATACAGTAGGAAACAAGAAGGAAAAGGAAGGAAGGGAAGGAGGCAAAAAAAAGAAACAGATAAAAAGGGAAAGGAAGGCATCTCATTGGGAAAAAAGAAGTGTTAACTTCTTTACTTGCAGATGACATGGTTCTGTATGTAGAAGAATCTAAAGAATCTACAAACATATTACTAGAACTAATAAACAAGTTCAGCAAGGTTGAAGGATATAAGATCAAATATAAAATACAATTGTATTTCTATATATTAGCAATGAATCTGAAAATGAAATGAAGACTATAATTCCATTAACAATAGCATGAAAAATACTTAGGAATTAATTCATCAAATAATATGACAGTCATGTATATTGGAATTTAGAAAAATATTGCTGAGCTAAATTAAAGATCTAAATTTATGGAGAGACATTCTGTGTTTATTGATTAGAAGATTCAAAAATTTTAAGATATATTCTCTCCAAATCTATAAACACAAACCCTATTAAAATCTAAGCAGGCTATTTTGTAGAAATGGACATGGTAATTCTAAAATTTATGTGGAAATGAAAAGGATCCAGAGTAACAAAATCAATTTTAAAGAACAAAGTTGGAAGATGTAATCTGTTAGATTTTGAAACTTACTATACAGCTATAGTATTAAGTACAGTGTAATATTGGTATAAACATAAGCATTCAAAGGAATAGAACAGTCCAGAAACAACCCTTACACTTATGTTCTATTGCTTTGGGGCAATTCAATGGGGAAAGGATATCTTTTCAACAGATCATACTGGGACAATTGGATATCCATAAGCCAAAAAGTGTATGTGGTGGGGTAGGGAGGGGAGAAGAACTTTGATTCCACCATACACCATGCACAAAAACTAACTCAAAATGGATTTCATACCTAAATGTAAAAACTAAAACTATAAAATTTCTAAAAGAAACCTAGGAGATTGTGAATAGTGCTGCCAAGATATAGAAACAACCAAAATGCCCATCAATAGACAATTGGATAAAGAAATTGTAGTACATATATACAACGGAATATTACTCTGCCATAAAAAAGAATGAAATCTTACCATTTGCAACAACATGGGTAGACCTAGAGGTTATTATGCTAAGTGAAATAAGTCAGACTGAGAAAGACAAATACCATATGATCTCACTTATATGTGGAATCTAAAGAACAGAATAAGCAAACAGAAATAGACTCATAGATACAGAGAACAAAATGGTGGTTGCTAGATAGGGAGGAGGGTTGGGGGGATGGGTAAGAAAGGTGAAGGGATTAGGAAGTACAAATTGGTAGTTATAAAACAGTCACAGGTATATAAAATACAGTATGGGGAATATAGTCAATAATATTGTAAGAAATATGTATAGCATCAGATGGGTACTAGACTTACCGGGGATATCCCTTCATAAATTATATAAATGCCTAATCATTACACTGTACACCTGAAACTAATATAAAATAATATTGAATGTCTATAATTTTAAAAATATAGTCATGGAATGTAAAGTACAGTATAGGGAATATAGGCAATGGTATTGTAATAACTATGTACGGTGTCAGATGGATACTAGACTTGTTGGGGTCATCACTTTTGAGGTATGTTAATGTCTGATCACTATGTTGTTTGTATACCGAAACTAATAACAATATATACATACATACATACATACATACGTAAAAGAAAAACATATATTTCAAATCACACAAATGTACAAAGTAAAAACAGGCAGCTAAGGAATTAGTGGGTTAACAAAGATATCATAATGAACATAGAAAACAATCAGAACTACACAAAAATAAAAATACTACGAAAAAAAGTAAAGGATGCAGCAGAAGTATCACTTGTGGGAAAATTTTATACCCTTAAATATTTACATAAGGCAAGAAGGGGTGAAAATTGTTCACTATGAATAAACTTTGTAGTTAGGATAATAACACATTAAACTCAAAGAATATCAAAATAGAGATATAATTAAGAACAGAAATCAATTAACTACAAAACATAAAATGGAGAATAAAAACAAACGGTTCTTTGAAAAAACTAATAAAGTAGTCTCTCAAAGGAGTGGAAAAGACAAAAAGAGAGGGAGAAAATAAATAATGTGAATGAAAAAGGGAGCATAACTACAGATAAAACAGATTTAAAGATAATATCAACAATTATGTGCAAAAATTTTGAAAACTTAGATGAAATGAATAAATTTCTATAAAAATAATAATTTTTCAAAAGTGACTCAAGAAAAATTTAAAAACCTGATATTTCTGGATCTGAATAATAAAACTGAAATAGCAGTTTACAATCTCATAAAGACAAAAACAGACCCAGACTACTTTATTGGAAAACCCTATGAAACTTTCAAATAAATTATTATCCTAAGTTTTCCATAAAGTATTTTTATTGTGGTAGAATATGTATAGCATAAAATATGCCCTTTACCTATTTTTGAATCTACAGTTTTGTGGCATAAAATGTACTTATATTGTTGTACTCCCATCACCACCATTCATCTCCACAAATTTTTTATTTTCCCCAACTTAAATTCTATACCTATTAAATGCTAACCATTATTCCCCCTCCTTCAGTTCCCTGGCAACCACCATTCTGCTTTCTGTCTGTGAGTTTGATTACTCTAGAAATCTCATATAAGAGGACTCATACAAAATTTTCCTTCTATACAAACTTTTTGGGATAATTGCAAGTTGGAATGTTTCTAACCCTTTTGTGAGTCCAGTGAAAACCAAGGCATTTTGAAAAAGAAAATGGCAAGTCTATTTTATTTCTAAATATAGATGGAAAAATCCTAAGCAAAATTTTAGCAAATTGAATTCAGTTGTGTGTAAGAAGGATAAAACACCATGACCACGCTGGATTTATCACGGGTTTCCAATGATTTTTCTTATAAAGTTTATTGGGGTGACAATGGTTAGTAAAATTACATAGATTTCAGGTGTACAATTCTGTATTACATCATCTATAAATCCCATTGTGTGTTCACCACCCGGAGTCAGTTCTCCTTCCATCACCATATATTTGATCCCCCTTACCCTCATCTCCCACCCCCCTCTCCCCTTACCCTCTGGTAACCACTGAAGTATTATCTATGAGTTTTTGTTTGTTTGACTTGTTTCTTTGTTGCTTTCAATTTTATATCCCACATACAATGATACTTTTAAAAATTTTAGAATAACTTTAGATTTACAGAAAATTTGTGAAGAGAATTCCCACATACCCCATACCCAGTGTCTCTTACTAACATCTAATATTAGCCAACTATATTTGTCACAATTAATCAGTATTGATACATTATAGTTAACTAAAGTCCATACTTTATTCAGATTTCCTTAGTCTTTAATGTCCCTTTTCTATTCCAGAATTCCATCCAAGATACTGCATTACATTTAATTGTTATATCTCCTTAGGTTCCTCTTGACTGAGTCTGTTTCTCAGACTTTCCTTGTTTGTGATTACCTTACTAGTTTTGAGGAATGCTGGTCAGGTATTTTGTAGAAATTTCCCTTAATTTAAATTTATCTGATGTTTTTCTCATGATCAGAAATGGGTTATGTATTTTTGGGAGGAAGATTACAATGGCAAAGTACCATTCTCACCATGTCATATCCAGAGCACATACTGTCAACATGACTGATCACTGCTGGTGTTGACTTTGATCACCTGGCTGAACGAGTGTTTCTCTGATGCAAAGTTCCTCATTTTCCCGTTTTCTATTACAATACTCTTTGGAAGGAAGTCACTGTGTACAGCCCACACTGAAGGAGTTAAGCTCTATCTTCTCAAAGATGGAATATCTACATAAATTATTTGAAATTATTTTACATGGGAGATGTGTCTCTTCTCACCCATTTATTTTCCAATCACTTATTTACATCAGTATGTATTCATGGATATTTATTGTATGCTTGGAGTTATAATCTAATACCACTACTATATTTTCTTGCTCAAATTTTTCTAGCTTTGCCCATTGGGGGCTCTTTGATTCTTGTGTCCCTTGACATATTCCTATCATTGGGGGTTGAGTTTTTTGTTGTTGGTTTGTTTTTGTTTTGTTTTGAGCACTTTCTTACTTTCTAATATCATCAGGTTCTCCAGCTTATCTTGTGAGCTCATCAGTGAGAAAAAGGCAAATAAACCAATATAAAAATAAACAAGTCTTAAACAAGTACTTCATGAAACAGGAAATTTAGTCAGCCAATAATCAGGAAAAGGTGCTCAACTTAATAAATGAAATGAAAATTAACATCATGAATATTAAACATCTACTGGATTAGCAACAATGAAAAATATGTGGCATACCAACTGTTGGGAGGCAAGGATATGAAACAAAGGGAGCTCTCATACATTGCTGGTTAGACTGTAAATTGGTAGAACTACTTCTCAAAGTGTGACATTATCTTAAAAATAATATAGATGAGCACATTAAGATGTGCATGCCTTATGACTTGATAATTCCTCTCACTTGTAATACCCAAGGGAAACTTGTGTTTCTGTGCACCAGGGTACATATTCAAGAATATTCATTGCAGCTTTGTTCATAATAGAAAAAAACCTGGAAACGACCCAGATATTCAGCAAGAGAAGAATGGATAAAGAGTGGGATGTCATACAATTAAATACTACATAAAAATAAACGAACTACAACAATATGCAACAATGTGGATGATTCGTAAGACTATAATATTGAGACAAAAAGGCAAACCACAGAGGATTATATAACAATTCCACTTATGTAAAGTTCAAAAACAGGCAAAGAAAATCATTGTTTAGTGATGTATTCCTAGGTAATAAAACTATAAAGAAAAGCAAGGATGCGATTACCGTAACACTTAAGATATTATTTCAAATGGAGGAGAAAGGGCTTGTGATGAGGACAGGACACAAAGGGAGCTTCTGCTTGATCACTTTATATTGTTATACTGTACATTTATGTTTTATGTACTTTTACATATTTTATAGTAAAAAGATAAGAAACAAAAGCACAGAATTAAATATATAAAATCTCAATTTATAAAGCTATGGTTAAAAGAAATTCTTATTTACAACTCATATTTGTGTGTAGATAACTTTATATGATTTTTCATATAAACAGGAAAGATATGGAATGTGTTATGTATAGCAGGATGCAAAATATTAGTTTAACCTGGGGTGAGAAGAGAGAGAAAATAGGAGAAGCAAAACAGAAAGGTGTCCATAAAAACAAACAATATACATGATATAATCCATTTGTGTGTGTGTGTGTGTGTGTGTGTGTGAGTGTGTACTATCCATACCATAAAATACTGAAATTTGGTCATTAATGTGTTACTGGGAGGTCTAAGTTTAATTTATACTCATCTCTATCTATATTGCTTAAAATTTTGTACTATAAAAATGTATTGCTTGAGGTGGGGATGAGAGAGAAGGTGAGGGGATTCGAAAGCACAGTCGGTAACCACAAGATTGCCACAGGGATATGAAAGTCAATTTGGGGAATGTAATCAATAATGTTGTAAAGATTTTGTAAGGTGTCAGATGGGAACGTGTATTATTAGATCACTTCATGGACGGTGTAGGTGCCTGACCACTGCAGTGTACACCTGAAGCTGAAGCTGAATAATACTGAATGTCAACTATAATATTATATATATATATATATATATATATATATATATATATATATATATATATATATATATTTGGTCACAGGATGTGGAGTACAGAATAGGGAATAGAATCAATGGAATTGTAACAGCTATATACAGTGTCAGAGGGGTAGTCGATTGGGGGAGGCGGTTATCACTTTGGGAGGGTATAAATGTCTAACTATTACATCGTTTTTTACACCTGAAACTAATAAAAAAAATGTATTGCTTAAATAACCACAATTTAAAAAGTCATTTTATTGTGAAGGAGGAAAAAAGTGGGAGAAGAAAAAGAATCTGGAAATTTGGACAAGAATTCAGTGTCTAAAATAGTTCATTTTTATTGGAGAGACTTTTGAGATATAGCTCCCCATCTTGACAGTGTATACACACACACACACACACACACACACACACACACACACACACACACACAGATGCATGCATGCGCAGACCCAATCTTTTTTAATTAAAAAAGTACCAAGTACATTGCCGAAAGTAAATCTCCTTAGAGATCAGGGAGGTAGGAATTGAACACCCAGGTCTGTGTGATTCTAAATTTTGTGTTCTTTCCATAACATAAGCACCACTAGGATGGAGACCACACTCCTCTGATGCTGTAATTCAGGTTGAATAGAGATAAAAGAGAAGAACCTAGGAACAGGGTGATTTATAGATATTTGTATCTGATTTTTTAGGTATTTAAAAAAGAAAGTGGTTTATGAAGTGAAAAGAGTTTCTAGGAAAGAAATAAACCAAACCACTGTGGTTTTTTTTTTTTTTTTCTCCTTCCTTAGGACTTCTTGGAAGAAACCGAAGAAGGCATTGATGACTTAGTGTCCTCCCGGTTTTCTGCAAACACCCGCAGTCTGACAAGTGGCCTGTCAACCGTAAGCAGTTTTCTAACACACACTTGAAGTTTCTTCTTGCTCTTGTTGATTTTCTGTACCTTTGCAAAGGGGATAGGAATGTTCTTTGGACAATGTGTGATAGTGAGTTAAAAATCATTATAGTCTCCTGCTTACATTGCCCCTTTGCCCACAGAGAATTTTCAGTCTAATGTTGGGTGGACTTTTCCTAAGGCTCCTGATTTTTTCCCTCTCCTTCCATGGTCCTCACCCAGCTTTTAAAACTTCTTCACTCCCCAGTTGAGACTCTTATCAGCTCAAGCCTATAAATTATCTCAACTCTCTGCTGAAATATTTCCCTGCTACCATTCTCTCAACTCCCCAGTTGTCCTCCACTCTGCTGCCAAGTCATTTTCCTAAAACACATACCCAAGCAGGCTTCTCTCCTACTCAGACACCATCCATAGCTTCACACTGCCAACAAAATTAAGTCCCTTTTTACTTTAGTGTTCAATGCTTTCCTTGAGGTACCGTGTTTCCCCAAAAATAAGACCTAGCCAGATAACCAGCTCTAATGCGTCTTTTGGAACAAAAATTAATATAAAACCTGGTCTTATTTTACTATAAGATAAGACTGGGTGTAATATAATATAATATAATACCTGATCTTATTTTACTGTGATATATGACTGGGTCTTATTATAATATAATATAATTAATATAATATAATACAATACTGGGTCTTATATTTATTTTTGCTCCAAAAGACGCATTAGAGCTGATTGTCCAGTTAGGTCTTATTTTTGGGGAAACAGTAGGATTTAGGAGCCCCTGTTTCCTTACACCCATCTATGTACCTGTAAGTCTTCTTCTCTGATGTCTGACTGTTGCTCTAATACCTTTTTTCTTTTGACCTTTGGGCAACTTTCCTAAAGAATTCTAAAACAGGCTCTGACAGGAAGTGGACCTACCTAAATGTTCCTGATGCTGACTCAGACACTGTGAGTTTTCAATCTTTCCTTTTCCTTCTTTCCAATGATACTTCATGAATTTCGTGGTGTGGAAAATCTGATTAGGTGGGCAAGTTTTCCAGCATTTATCTTTTTCTGACTTGTGTACAGTTAACAAAGGTTCTCTTTTACAAGGTAAATAATATTATCAAAATACAAGTATTCCCAAGAAAAAACATCCATTAAACATTAGAATCTGAGTACCAGTCAAAAGACACATGGTCCAAAATGATATACCATTAACCAGACACCTTTAGAATAAATATCTCTATTTTAAATCACAGCATTGGCTTGGTTAAGAGCATCAAATTTGATTTTAGTAAAATTGCCTTAACCACCTAAATTTCTCCAAGCTTCAATATCTGTGGGTTCTTAAATTTTCTTCTGTCTGTAGGGACCCCCTGCTTATAGAGGATCTTCTTTGAATAGTGGCTACAGAGGGATATGTTGTAGACATAAGTTAGTGATATGAGGAGGTAGTGAAGTATGGTGGGGAAATCCTCAGTCTGAAAATCGGGAGATCTTGCTGTATGATATGTGATCAAACAATACAGTGCATATTTAAATAAAAAAAATTATTACAGTAAAAGACTCACTGCCATTAATCCCCCACAAAATACTCCCCCTTGCTTAGAACACACTTATCCCATCGTTCTTATCCCACATTCTGAAGCAGTTCTGGAAGTCCTCTTTCATGTCTTTAGTTGCACTGTTGTGGCTGCCTTGATGTCCTGAATCATTTTGATTTTGGGGAAGATCCAGAAGTCGCACAGTGCCAGATCCAGTGAATAAGGTTGATGACACACCATAATGTTTTTTCGTTTGTTTGTTTGTTTGTTTTTGTTTTTGTTTTTTTATTGGGGAAGGGGTACAGGACTTTATTGGGGAACAGTGTGTACTTCCAGGACTTTTTTCCAAGTCAAGTTGTTGTCCTTTCAATCTTCGTTGTGGAGGGTGCCGTTCAGCTTCAAGTTGTTGTCCTTTCAGTCTTGGTTGTGGAGGGCGCAGCTCAGCTCCAGGTCCAGTTGCCATTGCTAGTTGCAGGGGGCCCAGCCCACCATCCCTTGTGGGAGTCGAACCGGCAACCTTGAGGTTGAGAGGATGCGCTCCAACCAACTGAGCCATCCAGGAGCTCAGCGGCAGCTCAGCTCCAGGTGCCGTGTTCAATCTTAGTTGCACGGGGCGCTGCCCACCATCCCTTGCGGGACTCGAGGAATTGAACTGGCAACCTTGTGGTTGAGAGCCCACACTCCAACCAACTGAGCCATCAGGGAGGCAGCTCAGCTCAAGGTGCCGTGTTCAATTTTAGTTGCAGGGGACAGAGCCCACCATCTCTTGCGGGACTCAAGGAATTGAACTGGCAACCTTGTTGTTGAGAGCCCACTGGCCCATGTGGGAATCAAACCGGCAGCCTTCGGAGTTAGGAGCATGGAGCTCTAACCACCTGAGCCACCGGGCCGGCCCCCGTAATGTTTTTATTTAACAGAAATTGCCATATACCAGAAGTGATGTGTAACATGGAGCATTGTTATGATGGAGGATGATTTACGGCACATTTTAAAACACCCTTTCTCTCAACCGTAGCTCACACCCGACTGATTGCACCTAAAAAGTTGAAATTTCTCACACAGTCTTACTAAGGTTTGACGCACCACTTCCTATATTGATGATCCCTGCCTTTCTGTTGCATGGCACTCAGCAGCAGCATTCACTGTATTTTATGATCACAACAGAAAGGCTCCGTGTCACACATCACTTCTGGTTCAGCAATTTCTGTCAAATAAAAATATTACAGTGTGTCCTCATCCACCTTATTCACTGGATCTGGCATCGTGCGACTTCCAGCTCTTCTCCAAAGTCAAAATGACCATGAAAGGTAAACATTTTGAATTGATTCAGGAAATCGAGGCAGCAATGACAGCGCAACTAAAGACATGAAAGAGGACTTCCAGAACTGCTTCAGAAAGTGGCAGGAATGATGGGATAAGTGTGTTTGAAGCAAAGGGGAGTATTTTGAGGGAGATTAATGGCAATGTGTCTTTTACTGTAATAATTTTTTTTGTTTAAACATTCACTGTATTGTTTGATCACACCTCATATATCGGCACTGCCAACAATTTCTGTGAGCCAGAGTTTTCTCATATGTAACATGAGGAGGTTGGCGCTTATTCTTGAAGCCCTTAAAACTCAAAGCATGGTTAATAGACCAGCAACACTGCATTACCTGGAACAGAGACTCTAAAACTTTGTCAGTTCAGAGAGCCCCTAGTATCTTAGTGATACTTTCATAGCACTCCTAGGCCAAAAGTAATACCTAACTAGCCCATTTATTAAGTACTTAGGTCAAAAAACTTAAACACTGGTATCCTAACAACTTAGTAGCCATTTGAAAAAATAATACACGTAAAGTGAAAGAAAAATAATGTTTTTATGCCATTCTTAAATGGTCCTGAATACTTACTAATGGGACTTGTGTGTCTGTTGGGCACTGCATGAATTGTGAATCTTGGAATCTAATTGAACAGTACCATTTTAATTTCTTGTTCTACATTGATTTTTTTTGCAGCACTTGCTTTTTGTCACAGTAACTGCCAAAAACTCAGCTTCACACAGTTTCATTAAGAAGAATAAAGAGTGATTTAATGTTGACACTGGGAACTACTGTTAGTCGTTTGTAGAGTGCCTGATAGAAGTCGCTTGTTTCCCTTGAAATATTAAAATACCTGGTGCTGCTGTGAGTTTGCTGTGGTGCTGCGGGATGCCTAGACACAAGTTTGGAAACTGTGGACCTAGTAGTTTATTAGAAAAGCAGAAGCTCGGACCTCACCTGAGGATTCAGAATAGATCTGAATCCTCATTTTAATAAGATTCACAGGTGATTCATATGCAATTAAAATTTGAAAAGCACTGCTCAAAGCCACCCGCTATCATGACAATTCTGTTGTTTTATTTTAGGAATAGGAAAGACAAATTAGGTCGTCAATGACTCTCTTTAAGTTACGATTTCCAAGTGCAGTCCTCCCTCAGTATCAACGGGATGCAGAACCCGCGGATACCGAGGGCCAACTATAATTATGGCATCTTTGGTTTGCTCTTGCCCTTGACTTAAGCTTAGAAGAGATACTAGCCACATCACCCACATCTTGTTCTGTGATCAGGCTCTACTCTGAGCAATTAGAGGAATGTGATGGCTTTTGTTTTATATATACACATGAGGTCGGACAATTAAGTTCGCGAACTCATCCTAGAAAAAGTGCTACATACCTTATTGTTGAATATCACCACAGTCACCTTCAAAGTACTCCCCTTGGGAAGCTATGCACTGATGCCAGTGCCTAGTCCACCTTTCAAAGCAATTTTGGAACTCTTTTTCTGGAATGACCATCAGAGATGTCATTGTACTACCCTTGATGTCCTAAATGGCATCAAAATGTCTTCCTTTCAAAATTTCCTTCATCTTCGGGTAAAGAAAGAAGTCATTGGGGGCCAGAACAGGTGACTAGGCAGGGTGTTCCAATACAGTTATTTGTTGTCTGGCTGAAAATTCCCTCACAGACAGTGCTGTGTGAGCTGGGGCATTGTAGTGATGCAAGAGCCATGAATTGTTGAAAAGTTCAGGTCGTCTTTTTCACACAGCCTTTTCAGCACTTCCAAATAGTAGACTTGGTTCACTGTTTGTCCAGTTGGTACAAATTCATAATGAATAATCCCTCTAATATAAAAAAAAAAAGTGTTGCAACATTGTTGCAACGAGTTCGGGAAATTAATTGTCAGATCTTGTATCAACTCTCTTTGCATTCACCATCATCTTTACTTCCCAGTTGTTCACAGACAGGACTTTTTGAACTACTGGGTCACTCATGAAAGCCTTCCAGGTGGTCTTTTGTGACAGTCCTGTTGCTAAGATACAGAGTTTATGCTTCTGGCACTAAAGGATAATTTTGTTTTATTTAAAACATGCTTCTTGTCATTAGTGACTCATCAGAAACTTCATTCATTCTGGTAGATTTGGACTTGTTTTACATTTTTATTTTAGTATTTGGTTTATTATTTTCTTGTTTAGTGTTCTATTTTGCGGGTTGCTATTTTACAGAGGTTTACGAAGCTGTGGTCTTACACTACCCAGATGGCCACACAGTTGCTCAAGGGAATCACAGCAGCTATGAGTGCCCTTGTTAAAGCTGCAGTTAGGGCTTCCAAGAGACTGATGGGATGCTCTCTGTGGGTGTCTGAGAAGCTTTTGGCTCCTGCTAGCACAGAATATGAGATGAGCTTTTCTTTGTTTTGACCAATGCATTCTAGACCTTGAAGTAGATTGATCTTGGGTCTACCAGTGAAAAAGGAGAAAGCTACAGGAATGGGGACAGGAGAGGGGTTTAGAAATGCCTCATTGACCTCTGTGCTCATTAGAAGAAGTGAATCAACGAAAGGTATTCACTATCCCAAAAGGGCAATGCTTTCCCCCTCAGCCAGTGTCCTGTATTCCTTAATAATGGTCCTACATCTTGTTGTCCTTTCTCCATCTTGGATTTTATACAACATCAGAAAAACAAGCAAAACAAGTGATCTTTGCTTTCTAACTTCTCCCTAGACTTCCTAGACTTCCCTGCTGATTATATAGAACAGGGATTGTAATTGAATGAAGGGGGGTGGCTACTGTGAAGAGTTCATTAGAAAATGCTGGACGCCTCTTTTCATCTTGTTTATTCCAGACCAGCCTTAACAGCATGATGAGCGTTTACAGTGAAACGGGAGACTATGGCAACGTGAAGGTCAGTGGTGAAATACTTCTCCACATCAGCTACTGCTACAAAACTGGCGGGCTCTACATTTTTGTCAAGAACTGCAGAAATCTGGCCATAGGAGATGAAAAGAAACAGAGGACAGATGCGTAAGCACATAGTATATTCCTCAGACTATTTCACTCACTGAATTTTTTTTTGTCCGTGTGTGTGTTTCTTTTTCAGAAGATTCTTAACATTCCTCTTGATTCAGAGCCTTTTCTGAAGGCTGATTGTCACTTCCCTCCTATGCCACCCTTCTAAATAGTCTCTGAAGTACATGTATAATGGTTGTGTCTGTGGTTACCTGCTTTTTAAGAAGCTATTCCTCAACGTGATTTAGGACTGACATATTTGTAGTTTAACAGAGTCGGCTCTCTGAGATACAACGCTGACATGATGGCACACCCCAGGATGATTAAGAGTTGATTTTTGTTCTGAGTAACACTCCAAAGAAAATTGCCAAGCCATTAGCCCAATTGAACAACTCAAAATGGCAATTTTGAGGCTCTCAGGATTCCTGGGATCACTGGGAGGGCAGGTGTGGATCATGGCACGTTGCAGGGGAGCTGGATATAAAGATGTATCAGGAGTTCCGAGGACCACTGGCAGGTTTGAAGACTCACTAGGAGGACTCACAGGACTATACACGGAGCCATAATCAGCCAAGGGAAGAGGCATATGTGATGAAGTTCTGAAGAATCCAGGCTTAAGCTTCCAGTGTTCCTCCAAGTGGAGTCACACAGGATGCACTTAATTCTTCTAACAACAGGGTATGATAGTACTTGTGAAATGTTGTCTGCCAGGAAAGCCATTTAGAGACTCAACTGGTCACATACCAAAATTCCAGTCTTGCAGAAAGAAAGCAGATGTGCAGTATATGTCGTCTTGTTTTTACAAATAGTTTAGTTACAGTGACCCACTTATATCTGTTCTGGGAATGATGAGAATCCTCCTGAAATCCAAGTTCCAAGATGCCAGCCGAGGACCAACTTTGTAAGTAGGCATTTCTAAGGCTAGCAGTCTCAGACCTGCTATGTGACCCCTTTTCATCATACTAGATGACCTAGGTTCAATAAACTCAGCAAAGGATTCTGAGTACAGAGTGGTCCATTTACTTCCTCAGCTAAATACCACAGGGCTTCAGGATCAATGTAATTATTTAGACTAGCATTGAAAGGGGTTATCTAAAGCCCCAGTAGATGTGCTTCAGGACTCTGGTAGCATTTTGTACATCTTATACGTTTCTGAGTCTGCCATGATGCCCCTGCTCCAAGAGGCTCCTGGGATAGTTCAGGGCAAGGTGTTGGTAGACTTGCTATTGTGACTTAGGTTTTTATTTTCTATTTCTTCTTTTTCACCATTTTTCTTCATTCACCTCTTAGCATTCACTCCTCTCATCAGAAGTCCTAACATCTGAATGGAAAGGAATATAACCCCATAATATTTTGTGAGACTATTGATCATCTCCTTGTATGTATTAACTGATTTAGTCCTCACAATGCCGTAAGCTAGACACTGTTATTATCCCAGTTTTATATATGAGGAAACTGAAGCACACAGAGGTTAAGTAAGTTCTTGAGTTCACCAAAACTAGTGAGGCATAGAGTGATTTAAACCCAGTTGGCTTGACTCCAGAGCCCTTACTCTTTACCATTACACTTTACTGCCTCTCTCTTCTGAAGGCCCAGAGTGATTTTTAAAGTGTTCTCTTATGTAGACTATATTCTCTGGTTCTCTCTTATGCTTACTGGTCTATTCCCCTTACCTCTTTTGTTTACTGAAGTCCCTGAGAATTTCTTGCAAAGTAAATGTTTCCCAATAATTAATTTCATCTTTTATCACCAACAGTTATGTCAAGTCATACCTTCTTCCTGACAAGTCTAGAAACAATAAACGTAAGACGAAAATCAGAACAGGCACTAATCCAGAATTCAATGAAACACTAAAGGTAAATAAATAGTCTGTTATAGCAACTGAAATGATACTGTTCACAACCTAATTGGTTTAGAAATAACTAACTACAGGGAATTTGCATGTCAAGGCTTATGTCTGTTTTAGAAAAGTAGAATTTGAATAAATTACGGTAATGCTCTTGGCTTTCCTAACAGTTTTTGGAAAAGGAAAAATGTAAACCACTCTTACTGTGTTTATTTCTCTGCTGCTGCTGAAGTTACACCTTAAGTAGAGATGATACAGCAAAATTACATCTGAAGTGGTACATCTTGTCAAAAACTGCATTTTGCCTTTGGGAAAACTGTGATTTTTGTAGTTCCCCTTAAAGGAAGTTTGTTACTTTTGACACTGACTTTTCAGGTCACTTTGTACACTCATTGTTTTGCTAACACAGCATGAATATGTCCTGTTTCTTGTTAGGGTTTCAGAATTTGGCTAAATTTAGGCATGTGGTTAATGCACAGTGGAGATATGAGGTTGGAGAAATATCAGAGAAAGTGGCTTAGATAAGATAACCCAGACCTCAATCCTAGAACAATTACTTTTCCCCACGGGCTTCCATATAACAATCCCTTCTCGCACCCTGGACCAGTCTATCCTGGCAAAGATCTGGGGAGACTGAAATGTAGAAGTTATTAGAAATTGCAGGGACATTTATGTACTTTGTGCCTGGAGTGATGGAGTCAGTCCACCATGGCAGGAAGTTTGTGAGTGGGGACATATGTCCGTGGGTCATGTGTGGAAGCAGGAGCCAGTATCAAGACAGATCAAAATGAGAATGAATGAATACAGACGGAGGGTGAATCCAGTGGCCATAGCAGGACAGCAAAGATGAGCCCACACAGAATAGATAAACAGAGTGACATGGCAAATTCAGGAAGCAGTAGCCAAGGTTAATCATGCCAGGACAGGTAAAAGCAAATCTAAGATCCGGAATCCGTTAGTCTACATCTTGTCCCCTGCGGGACCTGCACAGAACGAAAGGAGGTTTGCGAGTGTGTGACATGGGGTCCTGGATGACGTTCCGCTGCAAAAGGAAAAGCTACCTGAGCAATATATGTGTGTGTGTGTGTGTGTGTGTGTGTGTGTGTGTGTGTGTGTGTGTATTAATATATATATATAATTATATATATATAATTAAAATATATATATATATATTTTAATTTGTTGGGGTGACAATTGTTAGTAAAATTACATAGATTTCAGGTGTACAATTCTGTATTACATCATCTATAAATCCCATTGTGTGTTCACCACCCAGAGTCAGTTCTCCTTCCATCCCCATATACTTGATCCCCCTTACCCTCATCTCCCACCCCCCACCCCCTTTACCCTCTGGTAACCACTAAACTATTGTCTGTGTCTATGAGTTTTTGTTTCTCATTTGTTTCTCTTGTTCTTTTGTTGTTTTTGGTTTATATACCACATATCAGTGAAATCGTATGGTTCTCTGCTTTTTCTGTCTGACTTATTTCGCTTAGCATTATACTCTCAAGATCCATCCATGTTGTCACAAATGTTCCTATATCATCTCTTCTTACCGCCGATTAGCAATATTTTCTTTTTGTTCAATCTACATGTATATCTATTCACCCCTGCATTTAGGCTGGCTTTTATGAAGTTTGGTATTTGCAAGTGTCTCACTGCCAGTATGCTTCTGAATTTGAGAGTTTTCATTATGAATAAAATAAGACAAAGAAGTTGGAGAATAGATAGAATAAACCTTGACCTTACAAAGTAGATTGTTAAAAAATAATTAGGCAAATGAAAAACAGGTAAAAGTGGAAAGGGAATAAGCTTCATCCCCCTAACATTTTTTATCCACTGTCTGAAGTTTACCAACCCGCCAACCATAAATAATTTGTTGATACATCTTTCAGTGCTAGGTCTAACACAAAATGAGTTCATAGAATAGAATCTCAGTTGTAGCAGAAATGAAAAATTAAGTGGTTTTTGGTGTTTACTTTGTTCATATTGCTAGCATCTGATCTGAAGGATGACGGAAGTAAATGTCAGTCTGTCATAGAATTGGGCAGAATCCTCCATGTGGAATGTGATGTTGTCAATCTCATTTGTAGTATACCATCAGCCATACCCAACTGGAAACAAGGACTCTGCAGCTCTCAGTCTGGCATTATGATCGATTTGGACATAACAGCTTCCTTGGGGAGGTGGAGATTCCTTTCGACTCATGGAACTTTGAAAATCCAAGTGATGAGTGGTTTGTGCTTCAGCCCAAGGTAGGAAATACTTCCAGATTTGTCATACAGTTATGCAGTGAGTCAAGTTATGAGCCATATTGATGTTACAGGCCTAAAGAATCCGAAGACTTCAAATTATCATGTGATAATCTGAAAGATTAGTGCAGCTAATGTTGGAATAATGTAATACATGTAAATCTATTCTTTTGGAAATCTGTCTTCAGTACAGACTGTATAATGCAAACCACATAATCAGATGTATTATTAATTTGACTTACTAAAAATGTATTCATCACTTGAAGGTTTCCATGGATAAACAAAAGGAATACATTACATGATCCTATTAGAAAGAGAAAGCATTCATTTTCACATAGGTGAAAACAAATGCCTAGGGCAAGATCAGTCTCAAAATATTCTCTCCATTCCTCATTCTCCACGATTCAGACAAGCTGGAGTAGTCTTACTCTGGCTCCCATGAGGAAGTGACCAGCAGCTAAAGCATCTGGTTTCCTACATTCCTACCTTTGAGATTCATAACCCAGGTCTTGAGTTACAGAGAAAAAAATCTCAAAGCTGGTTCTAGAAATCGACAATCTAGTATGTTCTAAACTAGAGCCAAGAATACCTTGGATTCACTCGATGCAGCTGGAGTCTGTCTTTCTACATGTGCAGTGACTTTTTAAGTCAAGAGTGAGGTGAAAAATGTTCACATTTCCATAACCAAACGTTCTTTATATAGAAAAGCAGAAACAAACAAACCATGATGGTAATGATAGTGGACTCAAATCAGACTTCCTGAGTTCAATCCTGGCAGCTTCACAACTGTCTTTGTGACCTTGGACAAAGTCCTTAACTTCTTAGGCCTTGGTGTCTCGTTTGTGATACAATAATTGGACGTAGCTTATAGGAATGCTGTGAGGCTTGAATATGGCCCTGTGTAATGCTCACAGTATTGGGTCAGGCACATTGTAAGCCCTCAGTAAATTCTACATAATAGTTATGTTACATTGCAGTCCTTTACTGCCATTGAGAGAAACCCCAGCTCATACTGGTCAGAAAAGTAAAAGGAAATTATTGGCCAGTGATTATAAAGCATGACTTGATCCAGATGCTCAGATCTTATCAAGGCCCTGGAATCTCCTGGTCTCTTATCTCTGTATTAGCTTCATTTTCCAACTTCATACAGTATTGACCTCCCTCACTAGCTTCAGGTGTGTTTCTCTTGGACACTATAGTAGCTGCAAGCCTCTCATCCTTGCAGTACACTGTCCAGGAGAGGAGAGAGTTCTTCTTCCCCCAACAGTTCAACCAATGCCCTGGGCCTGGTTCTCCCAATTCAGGATGGGATTATTTGCCCATCCTGAGTTTATCACTGTGACCAGAGAGGTGAGCTACATTGGCTGGCTTAAGGCAATCAAAACATACTCTGATCCTGAAAGTGATATTACTCTCAAGGAAATCCAGGTACGGTAATACTAAAAGAATGGTGAGTGGATGCTAGACAGGGAAAAACAAGGGTTGGATGTCAACAATAGTACACATTGATCATGATCAATAGCAGCATTGTTCACATGTAATGGATACAACAACCATTGTGAGCTAAGTATCATTATCCCCATTTTCTATGAGGAGACTGAGACTCAAGTTAAATACAGCTTTCTGGTGGAGTTTTATAACTGTTGACCTCAAACATGGTATAAGTAACTCATGGAAAATCTTTGGGAGGTATAATTGGCCTGTGGGTAAAATTGATAATAAAATGTAATAAAAATCCTTAAACGTAAAATAACTACAAGCCTTTGACTAACGTAAGTGTGATACAGATACAAAGTACAATAGTAACAACAAATAAGTTCTCAATACAATAACATTCCCCTAACATTAATTATGAGAAATATTTGGTCATTACAGCACTATATCTCTTGGAATTGAATGAAAAGTCTCACCAGAAAGGGTAGCATTTAATGTGACTTAACCGTCTCCTGTCACTCCCTTCTTTTTGTGCATAATGGGTGAGCATCACAGAATCATAGTTAGAAAATGTCCAAGACAAGATATGATGCACGACACAGATGGAGGACAAGTAACATGCATCTTGGTACATGAAATAAACTTGTCTGTCATAAATTTAATATTAAAGCACACTGGGGCTCTTTGGAGGGTTTCCAGTCAGTTTCCTGGAAATGGTTGAAGGATTTATGCTCACATAAATAGAGCTTATGGTACCTAAGCTCTCCCAGGCCTCTCCCAGGCATCCTGTGTGCTTAGGGTCCAACACCATTCCGAAGTAATCACCTTCACATTGCCATCAAGTGGTTCCACTGTCATCAGGGAGAAGCATCTCTCTGAGCCTGCTCAAGGTTCTGATTGTGTTTAATGTCTGTAGAACTCAGTTGGTCCTCTGCCAGATAACCTTGGATTCCTTTCACCACATCTGTTGCCTTCAACAGCCTCCACCTGAGACTCTCTTTAGAAGAGTGTCCTCAGGCTACTGAAGCTTTTTCCCACATGGGCAGAGAGCCAGAAGTTCCTTGGTGCTTATGCACTCCTTGCCACAAGACAACCCTTAGCCAGCACCTGGCTAAGATGGGGGGAGGGGTTCTGAAAGCCCAGTACCCTTACTAAGCGTGGGAAACACTCCCAGGCCTTATACTCCAGAGATGCCCAGCCAGATCAGGCTGCACCCTTGCCCGGCTCCCTCCCCTCTCCTGACCTGTTTCCCCCACTGGTCTATCCTGGGAGCACTTCCTCTAGTAAGTCACTTGCGTAAGAATCCTCACCTCAGAGTCAGCTTCTGGGGAACCCAACACAAGTTAGTGTCTCTAATCTTTGTCATCTTTCTCTGCCAAGCTTCCTGACACACACAGAGGAAAGGCTGCAGGCTCGGAGTTCCTTAGCTCCCATGCCTTCCAAAAATTGGGGGACCCATGCCAAAGCCTGCTCTGTACGCTGCCACCCACTTCATGAGTGATTTATCTTCAGGCTGAGCTGGGGTTGATTATCAGAAATGTCACTTCATTCTCAGTCTCCTGTGTCAGTCATTTCAGTGCAGGAGTCACTTCAGCAGCAGCAGCTATAGTATGAGCAGTTCCGGGGCCCTGATGTTTCTTAAAGATCATCCAGCTGAGGAAGTGAAGTGTGAGCTACAGGGACCAATTTCCTTAATAATAGACGATCAGAATTAATAGTCCTCAAGCATTCAGAAATACTGACATCTTTCCGTAGTGGGAGTACTGGAAAGATCTGGTTCCTCAGTGCTTATTGACTGTATTACTGAAAGTGCCTCCACACCTCCCTTTGTTTTTGCTAGATCTTACAGCACTAGGCCAGTCAGGAAGCTGGGGCAGGCAGAGAAAGAACTCAAGGTGCTAAATGTACTGTAAAGTAGTTTCACGGAATAACTTCCATGTTATTGCATAACATGGGATTGCTTAGTAGCTATAACTCATTATCTATCTAAAAGGCATGTTCAGTATTTCGACCAGAAGGGTTTGTTAGTATGAATCGCCTTTCGTGTATTCCCAGAAGGTGCTATTATATAAACAAGGACCTTTGAAAATCAACAGCAAGCTTAAATGTTTTTCCGAGGAAAACTTCTCTGTTCTGCCTTCCGGCGGAGAGTAAATGGAAGTGCCTGTAGAATTATTCCCTAGCTGAAAGGCTCTTTCTTTATTGGGCACTTTTGGCTGACTTTTGTATATAAATTATTATCCCGTCTTAGACCTGTAAATGTACTGGGAACTCTGCTTCTGACTGTAATGGGAAGTGCATCTCTCTGTCTCTTCAAAAAGCAGAAGCTAATGGGTGTTACCTGATTATGCCACACCTCTGCTCCGTCAGATACCCTCACCAGTTCTCTACTGCTTTGGGGTATGGTTTGAATAAATCCTAACCCTCACCCTGGCACTCGGTGCTCCCCGGTATGGCCCAGCCTTCTGTGGCAGAAGCGGATGTCGGTGCTCTTCCCATGTCCCCATTTTCATGCATACGTGGCTGCCCATCACTTTCACTCCCACTAGCCAGCACCTGCCAGTCTTGGTAGGAGAGAGATCCTCCGGCTGCTGGAGTGGGGTTGGTCTGTGGGCATGGAAAGCCAGAATCACCTGGGTATTTAAGTTTCCTGGGGGTTGAGGGCAGAAAGAACAAAAACACTCTCATTCCCTTGCCTCTGACAGGGCCCGCTGTGAGCTGTGATCTCTCTTTTCTCCAGAGCTACCCTGTGGCACTGAGCAAAAGTTGCTCTCCTTGAAACTGCCTGGTATCACAACCTTGTGAAGTCGCTGTTCACTTTGTGGTCCCACTTCCCCACTTCCCATCCTAATAAAACACTGTAACTTAAATTCATGTCTTAGTGTCTTCTGGGGAACCCAGAGTAGACACCTAGTTTCCATCTTCCTTGCTACTACCTCCCTGTACACACACCTCAAACCATACCTGGCTTCCTACCACTTACATGCATTCTTCACAGTCCCCACTGTATTTTGCTCAGACTGCTTTCTTAACTCAGACTAACCATCTTCCCACTCCATTTCATCTGGTATCTCTCCCATTCTTTAAGGACCAGACAAGGGCGACCTCTTTATCCCAATCTGGATTACTCTCTCTTCCCACAGTAGTTTCTTTGTACCTGAATTAGAGCAAGTGTCACTCTTTGTGTGACATTGAACTTGTGTAGTAGAAAACCAGAAGACTCCCAGAAATCAGGACCAATAGTCAATCAGTTAATAGAGAAAGTCACAGAAATCACACTCATGTATATACCCCAGTGCATTTCTTAAACATTTATTTTAACTCAAAACAAATAAATGTGCATTCATTTTCAAGTCTTCTAATATAGGGACAGTTCATTTTTACTGAGTATGATTTCAGTGATTAAAATCCTATCATATCTTCCTGACATAAATTCTACCCATAATGCGTTATCATCAACAGTTTCTAGTTTGCTTTTTTTTTTTAATTTATTGGGGTGACAATTGTTAGTAAAATTACATAGATTTCAGGTGTACAATTCTGGATCACATCATCTATAAATTACATTGTGTGTTCACCACCCAGAGTCAGTTCTCCTAACAGTTTCTAGTTTGAGTTTCTCTAAAGAGAAACAAGAATTTAAGAATAATTTCAAAGTAAACCAAGTATAAAATCTTTCTAAATATTCATGATTTTTTCCTGATTTTGCATAGCTTCAAGCCCAAATATAAACCAATAGCAAATTTACTTTCAAATCTTTGGTTCCTCTAAAGTATTCAACTTAATTTTTGTAGTAACAGCTGTCTTTTTATACTCTTCAGTTTATGCAGTATTAAGTTGTACAGTTAGAACCACAAAGATGCCTGGCATAAAGAACTTAGAAGATTAATGCAGCTGACTCTTGAGGAACATGTTCCTCAACTGATGGGAGCGGACATGCTCGGTGTTTATAGTGAGGATCCTGTTCTTCATTGGGAATGGAAAGAATTAACCTGATGAATCAGTTAAAGAAGAGCAGATTAATAGAGCTTCTACTGCATATATGTCTGCTGGATAAACTGAGAGCTCATTGAAAGCAGGGTTTATGTCTGTGTCCCCACAGCAATTGTTAAAATGCCTTAAAAGCATTACTACAAGAAGCCATTACAAATGTGTTGAATTAAATTGGATCGACTTGAATTATGCTACTTTTTCTGAGCAGGAGTTGGTTGAATAATGTAACCTGGTGGTCTGCAAGGAGAGGATGCTGCCTTGGAATTTCCTTGCAAGAATACCCCAAATACCCCAAGACCATAGATATGTGCAGGGTGCGAGATAACTCCCTCCTTTGACTTTCTTTTGTATGTGACCATGATGCTACAAAACTTCATGTTTGTTGCTTTCTACTTTCACAAGATTTGAGGACTGTATTTATATAAAGTCACCAGTATATTTTAATTTAAGCTAAAACCAATGGAATGTTAATAAATCCCAGTGCATATTTTGATCCCTACTAATACACTGTATATTAGTATGTTGTAACACCTGCACATATCACTTTTTCCTACCAACATTTTCTTACCAAAGATTTCATCCAAAAGCAAATAGAACCTGCACCAGTTGTATAAAAAACCACCCTAAACTTTAGTGACTTTAAACAATAATTTATTACTATCACTCATCATTCGGTAGGGTAATGGGGCTCAGCTATGTGGTTCTCATTTAAGGTCTTTCATGTTGTTTCAGTCAAATGGTAGAGTGAGGCTGAAGTCCTCTGAAGGTTTGACCGGGCTGGTTATTCAAGTTGGCTGTCGCACACTTGATGTTGGCTGCCAGCTGGGAACTCAGGCCTGCCAATTGGAGCACCTATATGTGCCTTGGGCCTCATATCATGGGTTCCCAGAGGAAGCTTCCTAAGAATATCCATTCCAGGAGAGAAAGTAGAAGCTGTGAATCTTAAGGCCTGGGCCCAGAAACTGACACATTGTCACTTTGGCCATATTCTACCAGTCAGATGCAAAGAGAGAGGACAATGTAGCCTCCCATTGGCTACAGTGTCAAAAAAGTATTGACCTCTTTAATCTGCCATAATGTCCATTATAATTTTCCATATATGGTATTCACATAAAATTGACTGAAACTTCAAAGAAGAAAAGTCCTTTTACTAGGTACTTGATCTAAAATAATCAGATTAAATATTAGATAGACAATCTTATTTTACCATCTAATCACATTTTTGCCCATGGTAACATGGTTGAATTACAAAAAATACTTCAAATGATTTTCCCACCCTTACTAATAAGTTTTACCACCACCAAGAACACAGAAAATCAAGCAAGGATTCCGTTTCTTTGTAATGGTGTCGGTCGTTTTTGCTGAGGCTTGAACAGCTTTTGACTTTGCTGTGAGTTTTTGGGATTCTGAATTCTTTCAGTCTGCTTTCTCTCAGAGCAGTTCTCAACACTTGATTCAGTGCTCAAGAGTCAGATCCCTAAGGAAAAAAACCTGAGAAAGTACATTACTTTCTTTACCCTGTTTATGAAAAATTAAAGTTCGTTAAGTCAATGGCAACTGGGAGACCTACAGAACAGAAGCTCTGGGTTCACATTTAACTTTTTCAGTTTAAACTTTTGATTTTTGAGATGATTGTAGATACGCATGAAGTTATAATAAATAGTAGCCATTACCCAATTTCCCTCAGTAATAACATCTTGCAAAGCTATAGTGCAATATCACAGTGAAGATAGTGACCTTGATATAACCTTCCAATTTTATTCAGATTTCCTCAGTTTTCATTTGTATGTGTTTGTATATTTAGTTCTGTGCAATTTTATCACATGTGGAGCTTTGTGTATCCACCACCATGGCCAAGTATAGAGCAGTTATATCACTACAAAGATCCCTCATGTTCTTTTATAACCACACCCAATTCCCTCCTGCCTTTTCCATCCCTGACTCCTAGCAACCACTAATCCATTCTCCATATCTATTATTTTGTCATTTTCACAATGCCATATAAATGGAATAGTATAGTACATATCCTTTTGAGACTGGCTTTTTTTTTCTTTTTACTCAGCATAATTCTCTTAAGATTCATCCAAGCTGTTGCATATATCAATAGTCATTCCCTTTTGTTGCTGAGTAGTAGTTCATGCTATGGCTATACCACAGTTTATTTAACCATTCACCTGTTGAAGGACATCTAGGTTGTGTCAGTTTTTTACTATCACAAATAAAGATGATATGAATATTTGTGTACAGGTTTTTATGTGGACATAATCTTTCTCTAGGATAAATGCCCAAGGGTACAATTGCTAGATTGTATGCCAGTTGTATATTTAGTCTTACAAGAAACTGCAGACTATTTTCCAGAATGGCTATACTATTTTGTATTACTACCAGCAATGTTTGAAGGAACCAGTTTTTCCACGTTGAATTTTAATGATGTGAAAATTACCAATATAATTTTTTAATAATTGGTGACTGGCAATCCAATGTGAATCAAGCATTATTGTCTACTTTCCCACTCTTGGTCATTCAGGAAAGTCTTAAGACATCAAGCACAGACAGGAAGAAGTATCTTATGAGGCTGTTTTCAGTGGCATCTGTATTCTTGCCTCATTCCCCAAACTATATGTGTGTTCGGTGATAGTACAGTCCTCGCTGCATCAGAGGCACTCAGTATCTATTGACTGACCATATGTGTTATACATCTCCCCTCAAATTACTTTGACTCTAATGTTAAATGTTATATGCAAATGCTTTCCTAGAGTTCTCCAGACTCTCTCTTCTCATACCTAAGACATCTCTTAAACCAATAAGTGCTATCATAGTTGAATGGGAATGGGTTATCACATTTAAGCCAAGTAAATTTTGTACAAACATGGGCTACAAAATAATAAAACAAGCATTCTCACTTTTTCTTTTTACCTGTCTCCCCTTGGCTAGGTGGAATGTTCTGCTGACATTGGCCTTCAATACAAAGGAGAGCTGACAGTTGTTTTACGTTACATTCCCCCAGAGGAGAACCTGATGCTTCCACGAGAACAACTTCAAGGTGGAGTAAAAACCAATGACTTTGATCAAGGATATTCTGTTTCTGGAAGCTAGGGAATGGGGGTCAGGAATTGGTTGGACTATGTTACTTTTGCATTACACAGATGAAATCAGTCTAAAGGATTAGGTATCATTGTCTTTTGAGGAGAGTTGAGAAGTATATACAGTGGTACCTTGGTTTTCGAACATCTCCGTTGACGAACATTTTGGTTTATGAACACTGTAAACGCAGAAGTAAATGCTTCGGTTTTCTAACACGGCTCAGAAGTTGAACATGTCACGCCGCTTCCGCTGAGTGCAAGACCCTGAGGCCTAGCTGTCGGCTGTTTTCGAACGTTTCAGAACTCGTGGATTACGTTCAAACACCGAGGTACCACTGTACTATATATGTGGGATTATTACAAGGAAAGGAAGTTCATACTTAGAAACCAACTTTAATGGTGAGATTTGTTTCCTGGAAGTCCCAGAGATACAGGATCTTCCACAGGGTGGAGTGGGCGTAAAGAGGGACAGTCTATGGAGAGGGGAGGTGTAGATAGCTGCCTTATGGATTTATGACATTCACAGCTGCACAGGGAGTTTTGAGGAAAAAGATGACCTAGAATACAGAATGTAAAGGAAAAATCAGAGGGAATCAACTTTTCAATCCCTCTTGCCCTTCTCCTTCCATCAACTCCTAAAGGCTGTCTTCTCTGTCCTTCCATTCACGATCAACCTCTTCAGCGTGACCCTGTGCAAGTAACGTTCTCTCTCTCGGCCTCAGTTTCTTCACTTCATAGGGATATTATAAGGATTAAATAGGTTCATTCATGTAAAGTGTTTAAAACCGTACTAAATAATGGTAGTGGTAGTTTTTATTCATGTTTCAGCACATTTCGTCATGATAAAAGTGTAATGTGGGAAGAGATTTCTCTTACTCAAAAATGTAATTGTGCCTGGGCTATAGTCTTTAGAGCTGGCCCTGCATGGAGTTGACAATTTGGAAGACTAACACATCAAAGAATGGAGTTATGGAATTAGCTCTTTTGGAGGCTTGACGCTTGTGTGTGGCTTTCATTGTAGCTATTTCCCAGTGAGAGCAGGAATGTGACCCAGGAAGCTCTCAGGGTCTTCCTTTATACCTTGTGAAAAGGTGTACCTTGTAGGGGAGTATGTAAATTTTAAAATTTATGTGGTCATTTTTTCCCAATAAACACACATGAAAGACCTACCTGGAAGGAATCTAATAAGGTAAAAAACATTAAATCAGTGCATGGAAAGACATAAAGTAATGTGAAGACCTGATTCGATCAGCAAATGAAATTAATCTTCACAATCTATGCAGTGATCCCCCTGATAAGTCCAGTGCTCATCTGGCACCCCACATAATCTTTACAACAGTATCGATTACATTCCCCATACTGTGTTTCACATCCCCGTGGTTATATTGTGACTACTAATTTGTACCTTCCAATCCCTTCACCTTCTCCCCCATCCCCACCCCACTCCTATCTAGCAACCATCAGTTCTTTTTTCCTGTATCTCTGAGTCTATTTCTGTTTTGTTTGCTCATTTATTCTGTTCTTTAGATTCCACATATAAGTGAAATCATATGGCATTTGCCTTTCTCAGTCTGACCTATTTCACTTAGCATAATATACTCTAGGTCCATCCATGTTGTTGCAAATGGTAAGATTTCATCTTTTTTTATAGAGTGTGTAGATGCACTGCACTGTGCACCTGAAGTTGAAGTAGAACAGTATTGAATGTCAACTATAATTGTGTGTGTGTGTGTGTGTGTGTGTGTGTGTGTGTGTGTGTGTGTGTATAGACAGAGTCACAGGATGTGGAATACAGCATAGGGAATATAGTCAATGGTATTGTAACAGCTATATATAATGTCAGAGGGGTAATAGACTTGGGGGGTTATCACTTTGTGAGGGGTGTAAATATCTAATCATTATGTTGTTTTGCAAACCTGAATCTAATTTAAAAAATAAAAGTTAAAAACTGATTAAACAGGATCAAATATATGGTGATGGAAAGAACTGACTCTGGGTGGTGAGAACACAATGTGATATATAGATGAGTTATTACAGAATTATACACCTGAAATCTATGTAACTTTACTAGCCATTATCACCCCCAATAAACTTTAATCTAAAAAAAAGAAAATGAAATAAATCTTTGTAGATTTTCTTTGTAAATTTTGAAATGGAAACTTTGATCAATCTCTCATCTCTCCTCTTCCCTCCTTTTCCACCACCTCCCTTTTCTCTTCCTCTCTCTCTCTCTTCCTCTTTCATTTTGATGGCTTATGCAGGAAAGAAGACCATTAAAAGGGGAAAGAAGAAGGAGTCACCTATAATTTCTGGAGGGGTACTAGAAGTGTTCATCAAAGAGGCAAAGAATCTGACCGCGGTGAAGTCAGGAGGCACTTCCGATACCTTTGTGAAGGGGTAACTTTTAGTTCATTTTAGATGACACTTAATGGGAGATGAAAGAATCTGTGATCCGTGAGACAGGAGTGGCAGTGAGGTTTCTATGCTCTTCCTATTTGACATGTACTAGGAAAGAGCTACCCTTGACTGCTGGCTCTTCCATCTAAAATAACATGAGTATAGAGGGAACTGCTTATTCTAACCCTCAGCACTTCCAGCGTATTTCAGGATTTCCCATCACTCTCACCTTCAAGATGGGCAAATTTTCCTGTGCGATTCATTTCTTGAAGGAGGAGAAAGTATGATTTTTCTATGTATAATGTACTTTTATTGGTGCTGACAGTATGCAACAACAAAAATATTGGATCCTTGGTGATTTGCTCTCTTGAGGGAAATAGTAAAAAAGTGGAGATATCAGAGTATCCTCCCTGGAGAGTGCTTTGGGGAAGGTCTGGAACTCCCTGCTGGGAATTTGTGCCCACTTTGTTTCTTGAGGGAATACAGCCCTTGAAATGGACCTTCTTGCCCGTTCTAGACAACCCAACAACAAATATCTCTTAATTTCTATTTGAGATGTTTCTCCTATAATTAGAGAACTAGAACAAGAAGGATATGTTTCATTGGTTCAAGCAAATACATAAATGCACATGTACCAAGTACTAAGTGCTGCAGTTTCGAAACTAAGACGTGGTCCCTGCTCTCATGGAATGCCATAGAACACATGAAGCCAAACAAATTCCCATGAGAGTAACTCTTTGAGTCAGATGACAGTATTGTCCCTCTCCTCAATCCTTCTTCGAAAAGTGTAATTTCCCCTACAAGGAAATGAGTCAAGCCTTTACCCGCAGACATTCTTTGATAAGGCGAATAATAAAGAGAAACAGATGTCTGGGGCTTCCCCACTGGTGAGTGTGTGTACCTGAATCCTGGTCCATCTGTCCTTCACACTTTCTCACAGTAGTGAGCTGCTTTATTTGGATCCTGCCATTGCAATTTGCCTCACCAGCCCCACCATCCAGTCCAGGCCTCTTCCTGCTCACTGTCTGGTGGGATGAGGGGATGACTCCTTGCCTATGGCCTCACTGTGGCCTTACAGAGGTGACTTAACATTTTCTGAAATAGTTTTCACTTTATTATGTTGAAAATTTATAAAGCAGCAATTATAAAGGACAGTATCTTTGTTCTATAACTTTTTAAAAGGCCAGTAGCTTTCTAGTAAATTCTTTCCCTAGTGACACTTCTACACTGAGCTGATTTTAAAGAGACCTCAGATTTTTTGAAGAGCACGAGAGAGCAAGAATGGACCCTCCTATAAAGTTTAATATTATAAAATGGATCAGTTAATATTAGCTCTGTCTGTGAGCCCGCATAGCAGTGGCTTAAAGAAAACAAAAGTTTGTGTGTTTTTTTCTCTTGCATGTAAACAAAAACTAAAGGTAAGGTATCTAGGGCAGGTATGGAAGCATCATGATGATCAGGGATCCAGGTTTCTTCATCTTGTTATGGTGTCCACCTCATGGGCCAAGATAGCTGTTCGAATTTTCAGCTATCCCATCCAAATTCCATCTGGTAATATACTTCCCAGAAGTTTCATACAAAACAACTTCTTATATCCTATTGACCAGAATTTAGTCACATAACTATACTAGCTGCAAGGGGAGCTGGGGAAGGTAGTCTTTATTCTGGAAAATCTTGTTTCTAACTTTAAAAAAAAATGAGGATTTTTTTTTTTAAAGAAGAATAAGGAGAAAATGAATATTGGGAGATACGTAGTCTCTGCTTGATACATGAAGTGAAATCTCAAGTGTCGTAATGTATCTCCTTTATTGTAAGGTCATTTGTTTTGCGGCATTTTTCACGTTTGTTTGACGTAATAATTCCATACCTGATTCATCGGGTACTTAGAGCCTCAATCTCTACATGGTCAAAAAATGTTTTGACCATAGGAGAGAAGTCCTGCCATACAGGCATTTTATTTGAGAAGAGATTCCAGGAAGCACCAGTGACAGAGTAGAGAAAAGGAGACAGGGAAAGGAGGGAAGCCGATAAAAATATGTTAATAGGCAGGTTACTACGGTGGGCAATTGGGGCTCAATTCTACTGGGGAAGCAGCAAAGAACTCTGTGGAATGTACCTTAGTATTGTCCCTTTAAGGGACAGGAAGCTATGGGACTCATCCATCAATTTCCAAAACTCATTTGTTGAGGGTTGTTCCTAGGGGCATTAAATCCCTAGTGATCCCAAGATTCCCTGCACATAAGGTGAGTCAACTCACACAGCACCTGAGAAAATCCTTACCTGGGGAAGCCAAGAAACAGGTACTTGAGGTAGGAAGCTGGCAGCATGCCAGGAACAGCTCATCCTGGCTTCAAGCCAACCTGGAGGTGGGCCAAAGATGATAGGAAGCAGGACATTAAATACATTAAATAATATCTATCGCAGGAGATATTTTCATTTCAAGATGAGGGAAGGACTAAAATTGGATTAGAAAAGAGAGTATAGACAGTTTACTGTTGCCCCACTTAAAAGAAATAATAAAACATCCCACGAAGTAAATCCACATTTAAGCATATAAGAACCTGGGAGAGAAAATCCAATACATATATCACACACACCAGGAATTACAGGAAATTGAAATGACTACTCAAGGATGTCATTTTCAGCCCACTGCCTCTCTGATGACTTGATTGCACTTTCTCCTGCAGCTACCTGCTCCCTGATGATAGCAAAGCCACCAAGCACAAAACTCTGGTGATAAAAAAGAGCGTTAACCCTCAGTGGAATCATACTTTCACGTTCAGTGGCCTGCATCCCCAGGATTTAAAGAATGTTTGCCTAGAACTTACCGTCTGGGACAAAGAGGCCTTTTCCAGCAACATCTTTCTGGGAGGAGTTCGTTTGAATTCTGGAAGCGGTGAGGGACTTGGGGACTCGGAAATGGTCTGTGACTGGGCATGGGGCAGGGGAGTGGTTCCTGCAAGTGTGATATGTAGTAGGGGTCAGCGTAACTGACTCCTGAAATTTCCACAGATGCTCCATGCCTTTAGCTGAGGACTTACTTCATTTTTCAAAATAAAAATACTATTGCATAACTTTGTATCCCTCAGCTAGACATTTGGGATGTATAATGTGTATATTCATTCTTTTCACAAAATGTCATTTACACTTTAAGTGAATTCCAACTGCTTTCTTGGGACGTACTTCAGGTTTTGCTCAGGAGAGGCTCACCAAGACAACACAGGCTTCTAGGGGAGAGGAGACTTCCAGGACCAACTTGACTTCATCCTCTTCTCAGTTCTGTCCAATACTTGCAGCCATTACTCACACTAGTTGAATTGAAAGGAAACAATTTTTTCCCTAAAAAATAGCATCGAATGTTGTTCAAACGGGTTATAGAAACAGACCACTGATGCCAGAAGACAACTATAACAGAGAGAATTGGGAGGGAGGGGAATTATAGTAATGGAGCACATGCAACCCCCCAAACTCTCATCCAACAGTTTAGTCCAGACATAGGTGGTCTGTCTGCATTGTACCATGGTCAAGATTTCTGTTGAGAAGGACCCCATCCCTATGATTCTCTACTTATTTATAGATTCAGGAGAGCCAAGAATGTCTGTACCACTGAAGTGAAAACTCCCGAGGTCAGAGAAATGGCCTTGGCACAAAGGAACAGCCTCAGAGACCAGTTCAGCCCGTTCCTTTGTCATGTTAGCTCAGTCCAAATAAGCCAGCTCTCTGCTAAACTACCAAAGTGGGGAAGAAATGAGCCTGTAGAGCCATCCTGATTATTTCTCATCATCTAGGCAGAAGAGAATAGTTAGGCTGCAAAAGAATGTATTCCATTCTAACACCACTCACTAGATGTGGTGAGAACAAGCCAGTGAAGGGCTCTCTGGTCAGAAGATCCCCTCAGAGGTCCATAGGTGTCTTCCAGAAGACCAAAGCATTTCATCTGTGAAGTATAATGCTCCCTTTTCCCTTCTTTAGGTGTGAGTCATGGGAAGAACGTGGATTGGATGGACTCTCAGGGGGAAGAGCAACACCTTTGGCAGAAGATGGCCGACAATCCTGGGACTCCTGTAGAGGGTATACTCATGCTCCGTTCCAGCATGGGGAAACGTCAGCTCTAAAGGTACCGTTCTCCAAAATGAGGCCTCCCAGAACTGTCTGGCTGCCATTTCCTACCAGTAGCCTGCTTGGGACCTGGGATTCCTCTTCCCTGCCATTCCTCATCTGAGGGCATTGAGACATGAGGGGAGAGATATCAGGGTGATGAATATTTGGGGTCTTGCTGAGTGTCTACAAAAGCACGTATCTCTACATGTTCATGGGCCAGCGCCTTCTTGATTGGATGATAAAAAGTGTACCAAACTGTCCTGTTAACAAGCAAATTGTGCAATGATTCATAGGCTTTATACCATAAGGGAAATGGTACAACTTATTTGACAGTACAATTGACATTAGGAGTCCCCAAAGTTTTTCTAGACATGAGTTAATTTAGTTTGCCTCAAATGGTTTGAGGGAAAAGGGGGCACTCAGAATGTAGATCACTTGAAGAGTAAAAAAGGGTACTGGCTACCCTTTCCTCATCCTGGGAATCCCCATGATCTAAAGAAGTCATTGTAGGGATGGTTGCTGGGGCAAGGAGGTGGCCCTGTTATTGTAGCACTCTTGTGGCTTACCTGGGTAAGTTTTCAAGATGAACTGAAAAGTTTTTCTTTGGTGACTGTATAATTTATCATCTAAATCAGCCCATTTTTCAGAGTAAGAAGAGTTAACTCATTACACCAGAACAATAGATATAAACCAGGATTGACTTGGAATATTGGGATATAGGGTCACCCTAGTTACGACCTAGCTACTAGAGAGGTCTGTTATAAACATGTATTTTATAAAATGTTCTAAGTCATGAACTAAAAGGGAATAAGATATAACGTACATTTTGAGCCCTACTTGTGTCGTGTCTACTGATACTCCATTGGTCAAAGGAAGTCACATGGCCAAGCCCAAAATCAAGAGGCAGAGAAATACTCTCTGCTCACAGTGAAGCCATGGCAAGAGTGAGGATGCAGGAAGGGATGAAGAATCATGGCCAGTAGTTCAATCTGCCATACCTTCTGTCACCTGGTCTTTCAGATGCTTTAGCCCCTGTACTTAGATGCAAAGGTAGTTAAAGCTGAAAGCGGCCTCCAGACTTAGTTCCTCATTTTGTTAATTCCAAATCTGAACCCATGGAGCTGAAATGACTTGCCCAAGATCATATAGAAGTTGTGACTGTACCTGGACTTCAATCCAGGGTGTAACTCCAAGGCCAGTGTTCTTTCCACTGTAGTCCTTGGCGTGATCAGGGTGGATGGGGCGGGGGGATATAGATGAAGGGAAGCGGAGTAAAGTCTGATTATTTGAGTATGAACATACCTGACCTGCTCTTCTTTTGGAGTCATCTTATAGCCCCTCAACTCATTTTTGTTTTATTTGAATTCATATAAAATCCTTAAAAGGATAGAAACTGAATTTCTGTAGTAGGGAAGCTAGAATCATCTTTGGGCTTCTTCTAGCTTATTATTTCGTATTCTAAATTTCTTCTTGAATTTGGAATACATATTTAAGAATATTTTTAGCATTATTCTTAGTAAGAAAATAAGCAACCCATTTTCAATATTATTTTTTAAAAATAGGTTATCTAATTCTAGAAAATGGATGTTAGTGGTCTAAGTGTAGCTTCCTACTTATGGCACATTTTTTAGAAACTCACACCCATATTCCTATGCTGCCCTTCTTAAAAACAGAACACAAAATATGTAAGATCATCACTACTTCCTATATTGTAGAAATAAATTGTCTTCAGACTTGATGTGATTCCTTCTGTGTTTTTAGGTGAGAGGGGTGATGGTGAAGTCAGGAGACATCTCTAAAATAGACAAAATGAAGTGGATTTATTCACTAGTAATAAAAGTGGCAAAGTAATAAGTTCTAAATTTTATAACTTGAATTCAAAACGAGCATGAACTCTATGTGTTCAGACCTTTGCCACATATAGAGCAATTCTCTGTATCATGGTTTCATAAAATCCTACATCTAACTGGGTATTTCCATTATGCAAAACCCAGCGACGTAGTCCATCAGAAACCTGTTGGTGTTGCTCTCAGAAATAAAAGGTAAATTGATCTTTAGGTCACTCTTTTTTACTAAGGATGATGTAGAAGTACAAAGAATATTTTTAAATATAGGTAATACATGTGAATGTCACAAAATTCAAGTACTTCAAAGTTGTGAAAAGTAAGTCTTCCTTCCTCCCCTTCCATATCAGAATATATTGACAACCTCATTCTTTTTTATGGCTACAGGGTATTACATTGTAGGTATATACCAAATTTAACCAGTCCTATCAAATGCCACATTAAATATGGTTAAGTAAGCTATGTTTGGTGGCTTTTATAAGCAGTCTTTTTTAAATAAGCAGTGAAATTCAATACACACACATGCACACACACAGAGGGTGCCAAAAAACTGTACACATATATATTTTTTTAATTTATTTTTTAATTTATTGGGGTGACAATTGTTAGTAAAATTACATAGATTTCAGGTGTACAATTCTGTATCACATCATCTATAAATTACATTGTGTGTTCACCACCCAGAGTCAGTTCTCCTTCCATCACCATATATTTGATCCCCCTTACCCTCATCTCCCACCCCCCAACCCCCTTACCCTCTGGTAACCACTAAATTACGTTCCCCAGATTAATTTTCAAAACCCCGTGGCCATCTTGTGGTTACTGATTGTTTTATAATCCCCTCACCTTCCCCCTTACCCCCACCCCCCCCCGCCCATCTAGCAACCCTCAGTTTTTCCTCTTTGTCTCCAAAACTGTTTCTGATTAGTTCATTCACTTATTCTTTTCTTTAGATTCCACATATAAGTGAGATCATATGGTACTTATCTTTCTCTGTCTGACTTATTTCACTTAACATAATGTTCTCTAGGTCCATCCATGTTGTTGCAAATGGTAAGATTTCTTTCTTCTTTATGGCTGCGTAATACTCCATTGTATAAATGTACCACAGTTTCTTAATCCAGTCATCTACCGATGGGCATTTCGGTTGTTTCTATGTCTTAGCTATTGTGTATAGTGCTGCAATAAACATAGGAGTGCATAAAGATTTTTGAATTGGAGTTTTGGATTTCTCCAGATAGATACCTAGGAGTGGAATTACTGGATCATAGGGTAGTTCCATTTTCAGATTTTTGAGATACCTCCATACTGTTTTCCATAGTGGCTGCACCAATCTGCAATCCTACCAACAGTGCACAAGCGTTCCCTTTTCTCCACATCTGCGCCAGCACTTGTTGTTTGTTGATTTATTGATGATAGCCATTTTGACTGGGGTAAGGTGGTATCTCATTGTGGTTTTTATTTGCATTTCTCTGATGGTTAGTGAGGTTGAGCATTTCTTCATATGTCTGTTTGCCATCTGTATGTCCTTTTTAGAAAAATGTCTCTTTAAGTCCTCTGCCCGTTTTTTAATTGGGTCGTTTGTCTTTTTGGAGTTGAGTTGAGTGAGTTTTTTATACATTTGTGATATTAATCTCTTATCAGATATATCATTGGCAAATATCTTTTCCTATTCAGTAGGATCCCTTTTTGTTTTATTGGTGGTTTCCTCAGCTGTGAAAAAACTTTTTAGTTTGATGTAATCCCACATGTTTATTTTTTCTCTTACTTCCCTCGCGCGAGGGGATATATCAGTAAAAATCTTACTCCGGGTAATGTCTGTGAAGTTTCTTCCTATATTTTCTTCTAGGTATTTTATGGTTTCAGATCTTACATTTAAGTCTTTAAGCCATTTTGAATTTATTTTTGTATATGGTGTAAGGAGGTGGTCCAGCTTCATTTTTTTGCATGTGTCTGTCCAGGTTTCCCAGCACCATTTATTGAATAGACTGTCTTTACCCCATCATACATTCTTGCTTCTATTGTCATAGATTAAATGGCCATATAGGCATGGAATTATTTCTGGACTCTCTATTCTGTTCCATTGATCTATGTGTCTGTTTTTATGCCAGTACCATGCTGTTTTGATTACTGTAGCCTTGTAGTATAATTTGAAGTCAGGTATTGTTATACCTCCCACTTTGTTCTTATTTCTCAAGATTGCTGATGCTATACGGGGTCTTTTATGGTCCCATATAAATTTTAGGATTATATGTTCTATTTCTGTGAAAAACATCGTTGGTAGTTTGATAGGAATTTCGTTTGAATATGTATATTGCCTTAGGCAGTATGGACATATTAACTATATTAATTCTTCCTATCCATGAACATGATATGTGTTTCCATCTATTTATATCTTCTTTCATTCCTTTCTTCAGTGTCATATAATTTTCTGAGTACAGATCTTTTACTTCTTTGGTTAAATTTATTCCCAGGTATTTTATAGTCTTTGGAGCGATTGTAAATGGGATTGTTTTTCTAATTTCTCCTTCTGATGTTTTATTATTGGTATATACAAATGCAACTGATTTCTGAATATTAATTTTGTATCCTGCTACTTTACTAAATTCATCTATCAGCTCTAATAGCTTCTTGGTGGAGTCTTTAGGGTTCTCTATATATAGTATCATATCATCTTCATATAATGATAATTTTACTTACTCCTTACTGATTTGGATGCCTTTTGTTTCTTTTTCTTGTCTGATTGCTGTGGCTAGAACTTCCAGCACTATGTTGAATAGAAGCAGAGATAGTGGGCAACCTTGCCTTGTTCCTGATCTTAGGGGGAATGGTTTTAGCTTTTCCCCATTGAGTATGATGTTAGCTGTGGGTTTGTCATATATGGCCTTTATTATGTTGAGATATGATCCCTCTATTCCCACTTTCTTAAGGGTTTTTATCATAAATGGCTGTTGGATTTTATCAAATGCTTTTTCTGCATCTATTGATATGATCATGTGATTTTTATTTTTCATTTTGTTAATGTGGTGTATCACATTAATTGATTTGCGGATGTTGAACCACCCTTGCATACCAGGGATGAATCCCACTTGATCATGGTGTATGATCTTTTTAATGTATTGCTGAATTCTGTTCGCTAATATTTTGTTGAGGATTTTTGCATCTATGTTCATTAGAGATATCGGCCTGTAGTTTTCTTTTTTTGTGGTGTCTTTGTCTGATTTTGGGATCAGGGTGATAGTGGCCTCGTAAAAAGTGTTTGGGATCCCTCCTTCTGGATTTTTTGGAAGAGCTTGAGGAGAATAGGTGATAATTATTTTTTGAACGTTTTGTAAAATTCACCTGTAAAGCCATCTGGTCCAGGGCTTTTGTTTGTTGGGAGATTGTTGATTACTGATTCAATTTCCCTGGTGGTAATCAGACTATTCGGGTTTTCTGTTTCTTCAAGAGTTAGCCTTGGAAGGTTGTACGCCTCTAGAAAATTGTCCATTTCTTCTAAATTGTCAAATTTGTTGGCATAGAGTTGCTCATAGTAATTTCTTAAAACTTTTTGTATTTCTGCGGTATCCGTTGTCACTTCTCCTCTTTCATTTCTGATTTTATTAATTTGGGTCCTCTCTCTCTTTTTTTTAATGAGTCTGGCTAAAGGTTTGTCAATATTTTTTATCTTTTCTAAGAACCAACTCTTGGATTCATTGATCTTTTGTATTGTTTTTCTGGTTTCAATTTCATTTATTTCTGCTCTGATCTTTATTATCTCCTTCCTTGTGCTCCCTTTGGGCTTATTTTGCTGTTCTTTTTCCAGATCCCTTAAGTGTGAAGATAAACTGTTGATTAGTGATGTTTCTTGTTTCTTTAGGTAGGCCTGCAAAGCTATGAATTTCCCTCTTAGGACTGCTTTCGTGGCATCCCATAGATTTTGGGTCGTCGTGTTTTGATTTTCATTTGTCTCGAGATATCTTTTGATTTCTTCCTTGATCTCCTGCTTGACCCATTCATTATTTAGTAATAAGTTATTCAGCCTCCATGAATTGGTGTGTCTTCCAGTTTTTTTTCCTGTAGTTCATTTCTAATTTCATAGCATTGTGATCAAAGAAGACAGTTGGTATGATTTCAATTTTCTTAAATTTATCAAGACTTGTTTTGTGGCCTAACATATGGTCTATCTTGGAAAATGTTCCATGTGCGCTTGAGAAAAACGTGTATTTTGCAGCATTGGGGTGAAATGTTCTGAAAATATCGATTAAATCCAAGTGGTCCAATGTATCATTTAAGGCTGTTGTTTCCATATTGATTTTCTGTCTGGAAGACCTGTCCCTTGTGGTCAGAGGTGTGTTGAAGTCCCCTACTATGATAGTGTTACTGTTGATCTCTGTCTTTATGTCAGTCAGTACCTGTTTTATATATTTAGGTGCTCCTATGTTGGGTGCATAGATGTTTACTAGGGTTATGTCCTCTTGTTGGATCGATCCCTTTATTATTATATAGTGCCCATCTTTATCTTTTAATATGTTCTTCATTTTAAAGTCTATTTTGTCAGATATAAGTATTGCAACTCCAGCTTTTTTCTCGTTTCCATTTGCATGAAATGTCTTACTCCAACCCTTCACTTTCAGCCTGTGTGTGTCTTTTGTTCTGAGGTGAGTCTCTTGTATACAGCATATACAAGGGTCTTGCTTTCTTATCCAGTCAGCCACCCTGTGTCTCTTGATTGGAGCATTTAATCCGTTTACATTTAAAGTGATTATTGATAGGTACTTAGTTATTGCCATTTTTAAATTTGTAGTTAGGTTGTTTTCCTTCATCAGGTTGGGGAAGTTTTCAGACATTATTACTTCAAATATGTTCTCCATCCCTTGTTTCCTCTCTTCACCTTCTGGTATTCCTATGATGCGCATGTTGTTGCGCTTGATGTTATCCCAGAGGTCTCTTAAGCCATCCTCATTGTTTTTTATTCTTTTTTCTTTCTGTTGTTCCGTTTTGGTGATCTCTGCTACCTTGTCTTCTAAGTCGCTGATTCGATCCTCTGCTTCATCTAACCTGCTGGTAATTCCTTCAAGTGAGTTCTTAATTTCGGTAATTGTGTTCTTTAGTTCTAACTGGTTGTTCGTTATGATTTCTACATCCTTCTTTATGTCTTCTCTAAGCTCCTTAAACATTCTTATCACCAGTGTTCTGAACTCTGTCTCTGAAAGGTTGGTTACCTTTGTTTCATTTGGTTCCAGTTATGGAGGTTTCTTCTGTTCTTTTATTTGAGACGTGTATCTTTGTTTCGCCATTCTGGCTGACTCTCTGTGTTTGCTTTGATGTATTAGGTAGATCCCCTAGAGTTCTTAGTTCTTGCTAGGTTATCTTATGTATTATGTGTCCTTTATATTTGACTTGCACTACGTCGTTCTTCTCCTCTGCGTGTGCTCCAAAGGTGACTCTTGTGTTGTGTATATTGTCCTGTTCAAGAAGATCTTTAATTGCTTTTTGCTTGTGAGTAGGTGGGGTTAACTCCTAGGCTGACTCATTGTGAGACTTGGCTCTGCCCACCGCAGGGCGTTCTGCTGCGTGAGGGTTGACCACTTAAATGTGGTTTGGCCTTTATGGGCTCTAGTGCCTGCAGAGAATTCCCTCTGGGTGTGTGACTTGTAGGTCAAACCCGGTAGTACTCTGGTTTGGTCTGGAGTTGGCCTCTGGATATGTTGAATCTTGTGCCTCTTAAGCTGGGCCATGGTAGGGCAGTTTCAGAACAAAGCAAATCACCAAGCACAACAACAACAACAACAAAGAAAAAAAATCACATACATTCACATGTAAAAACACCAGAAAACCCCCACTCGACACAGGCAAAGATATCAAAGATATAAAGATAAAGCAAAACAAAACAAAACAAAGCAAAACAAAAAGCAGCGCCAGTCTTGGCTGAAGCCCACCAAGTAATGTCCAGGTTGTCCTCTGCTGTATCAAAGAGCCCCCTGCTTATTGCGCAGGCAGAGCCGGTCACCTGGTGCCCAGAGTGACTTTGGGACTGTAGATTTAAATGCGTGGGTCTGAGGGGGTCTGGATGATAGTTTTTACAAAGTCAGTGCAGTTTCTGCCCTTGCCTGCACATATGCACACTGAGTGTAGCACCACCAGCCCCGTGTCCAGTACTCCTGAGTCTTAGGGCACTTCTTCAGTGTGTGTGTGTATGGGGGGGTGCGGGCAGGAGATTTCTGAGCTGCTGAAAGCCCAGAGCTGCGTCTGCTGCTTATTGCTGATCCCTGGGAGTGTCTCGGCAGTTGCACTTGCCCCGCCCTAGGCAGGCCAGAAAGGGTGGGGGCTGGGGATGGAGGGGTCTTCTCTCTCCCAGCCCAGCCGCGCGTCACCCTCTTCCCGCAGGCCAGAAAAGGTGGTGGCTGGGGGTGGAGGAGTCTCTTCTCTCCTAGCCCAGCCAAAATCACACTCTTCCCAGCCTCTTCCCTGGGTCAGGGCAGCCTGACAGGCTTCCCAGAGCCTGAGCACTAAGGTTCCTCTGTAATCTGACACTACTCCTCAGTTCAGGGGCCAGTTTAAGTCTCTGGAAGGGCGGGGATAGGATTGGAAGAGCGGGGGGAGGGGCCCAGGTATGGAGTCTGTGTTCTTTGTCCGCCCCAGGGCCTATTAGCCGCCCTCCCGGCGGGAGAAATCAGCCGTGGGACGCAGGGAAAGAGCCCACCTCCTGGTCTCTGTGCTCTCCGCTCCGCGCTGGGATCCCGTGCGTGCCGGAACTGCGGTGCCACTGCGGTTTTCACCGCCACCGCCGCTGCCGCCGGCCGAGACCCCGCGGGCCCGTGTGTTTTCACTCCGCTTCCTTCCTTCCTTCCTTCCCCTGCTCGCCC
This sequence comes from Rhinolophus ferrumequinum, assembly GCF_004115265.2. Classification (NCBI taxonomy): domain Eukaryota; kingdom Metazoa; phylum Chordata; class Mammalia; order Chiroptera; family Rhinolophidae; genus Rhinolophus; species Rhinolophus ferrumequinum. Next base: position 95,404,857 of record NC_046284.1, on the reverse strand, counting down.
AATTAGCGCACCTTCAAGTAATCCTTCCACGAGTCTCTTAGCTGTTCTGTGTGATGAGCAAAGAGTACTTTGATGGGTTATAGGTCCCGTTTGTAATAAGATCCGGAGGAGAACTCAGAAAGTGCGCCCCGCTGCCGCCATTCCTATGACGTCATCCTGTACACATATTTTAAGAAAGGAAAAAAACTGTATTAAAATTGTAATAATATATACCATTAACAAAAGATGAATACAAGTCACGTTTGACTTCTGCAATTACAAGAGGTGCTCAGGGGCAGCCAGATGGCTCAGTTGGTTAGAGCCCGATCTCTGAACAATAGGGTTGCCGGTTCAATTCCCACATGGGCCAGTGAGCTGCGTCCTCCACAACTAGATCGATGGACAACGACTTGGAGCTGATGGGCCCTGGAGAAACACACTGTTCCCCAATATTTCCCAATAAAAGTTAAAAAAAAAAAAAACAAAGCAAAAAAAAAAAAAAAAAAAAACAAGAAGTGCTCAAAGCAGTTACAATGGGTGTAATTTTAATACAGATTTTTTTTTCTTTCTTAAAATATGTATACTTTTTTTGGCACCCTCTGCATATAATGCAGCTATTTCACTTTGGGGTATTCATCCTAAAGATAGATACATATGTAAGAAATGAGTACATACAAGGGTTATTATTGCAGAAGATTGGAAACAACCCAAAAGCCCATCAATAGAGGCCATCAGTAATATCATGTATGCTTAATTTTTCTGTCATTAGTTGATCCCTCTCTTTCTCTGTTAAACATTGGTAAGTGTTAAACATTGGATTCTTGTTTTATTCGTTTTGTTTTGAGATTTAATGAATATATTTATGAATGTATGATTAATTTCATTGCTTTCACAATTTTTTATAACATTTTTTTTATTAGTTTTAGGTGCACAAAGCAATGTAATAGTTAGACATTTATCATTTATATCCCTCATTGGATTCTTGAGTACTTGTTCTTCTCATTTTCTACATACTCTCAGGTATTATTATGTACCGTGCTCTTGTGGTTTTATGACCATTTATATGCTTATCACTTCAACTCACATCTCCGACCGAGACCCCTCCTCTCAGCCCCAGACCCAGATCCAACTGCCTATTGGACATCTCCACCAGGATAGCTCATGTTTTCAACATATTCAAACTGATCTCTTCATTCCTCCATCTCCCTTGCACCCATGTGTTTCTACTCTAGTACATCCTGACTCAGTACCTGGTACTGTCATCCACTCAGTTATACTAACTAGGTACTGGGTAGTGATCTTTGATTGATACCTCTCCCTTACCCTGAGGCAAAATTAATCAGGAAACCATATTGATTCTACCTCCTAGATATCTCAAAAGCCTGTCCAATTCTTGCCATCTCTATGCCACCACCCTAGTCCAACCTACCATCAACCCTCTCTACAAGTATTACAAGTCTCCTAGCTGCCATGTATGCAGCTATTCTTGCCCTCCCTCAATCCATTCTCCATATGACGGCCAGATTTTCCCAATGTGTTATTTTTAAATGTTAAAGCATACAGAAAAGTTGAAATGATTTTTACAGTAAATACCCTTATCCCCACCACCTAAATTCAGCTTCTACCATTAGCTATATTTACTTATCATTATCTGTCCATCCCCCGAGTGATCTTTTTTTAAAAAATGCAAATCTGAGCATGCTTTAAAACTCTCTATGGCTTTTCATTGCCCTGACAATAAAATACAAATTCTTCCTCACAGCCTGTCAGACCCTGCGTAAGACGGTTGCTGCCTCCTCTCCGGCTTGCACCAGGTCATGCCTCCCCTTCCCTTCCCTTCAGTCACACAGTGCATTTTTCTGCTTCTCAATTGTGCCAAGCTCCATCCCATCTCATGACTTTTGCAAATAATCTTCTTGCTTCTCCTCCTCACCAGCCTCATCTCCGTTAATCATCCAGGTCTTAAATGTTACCTGCTCCGGGAAACCTTCCTTCATGACCCTCTGCCTGACTAGGTCACCACAGCCTGCCTCTATTTCCCCTTTACTGCACACATCACTATTATAAGAAATTATTGATGTAATGAGTCTTTTAATGCCTGTGTCTTGTCCCTCCCTGCCAGATACCTAGAATGTAAGATTTATAATGGCAGAGGAAATATTTATATTTTTTCACTGCTATATTGTACTTAATTCAGAGTAGGTAACTAAAAAATATTGATGCTTATAAATAGCTAGAGATACCAAATATTTTGTAAAATTCATTCAAGTGTGGGTAGAAAAAGGAAAAATAAAAATATTGGCAAAATAAGTGAAAACGAAAACACGTAACATCATAGAATGTTAGACCAGTTGGCATCTTTAGAGAGACCACTGTTTCTAACTTCCAATTAACAGATGAGTAAATTGGGGCCTACACACATCAAGAAAAATCTCTGAATATGATGACTGATTGGTCCTTTGAAAGCAAGCTTTCACAACTACTGTAGTTACAACCCTAGACAGTTCATCCCAGCCTGTCTCAGCACAGATAAAAGCACCAAGTGTGCCCCCTGCCCAGAATATCAGTTTCTCAGAAGAAGAGACCATGGCCTTGCCTGAAGCACCCTGCCCCTTGTTTGGAGATATCAGTGCTGCATTTTCCGTCAGTTGAATCAGACAAGTTGTAAACGGACATGGGCGAGCTTAAAAGCCTGATATTATCCATTTACTTTGTAAATAGTGTCTTCAGGACAAATGGAAGATTCAGTTTATCAGCTCTCATTTCACTGATGTTGTTACTATCACTGAAATCATAAGGATGTAGGTTTTCCAGGTCACAAAAACAATGATATTTTTGGTGTGTGGCTCAATAAACTTTCATTGTTTTTTATTTATTTTTATTCAAAAGAATTTGCTTCCTTCTCACAAAAATTAGATAACCACACCACCAACAGCAGCAAAGTCCATAGAGTTACACTAATGGTGGAGAGTCCACTGGGTATCCCCAATGTCCCAAAGGTCATTGGAGAGTCCACTGGGTATTCCCAATGTCCCAAAGGAGGAAAAAAGGTAGAAGAAAAAAAATACTCAAAACAAATCGAAAATCCATGATGACTTTGGGGAGACACATGACATGACAGTTTCTGTCTTCTCTCATTGTCAGCTGCAGATGTATGTCAGCAGGATCAAGTACAATTTAACTGCATAAACCCTCATACCAACTCCAGCACCTTAATTGTACCCTGACTGTTGACAGCAATCAGCACATTGGATTCCCCATCTGGCAGTGCCGTCCAGCACACAGCACTAACAAATTCATTTGTATCAAATTTGACCAGGATTGTGACTATTTTGTGATTGCTGGGGTTACAAAGAAGATGACACTCTGTGAATATGGCACAGTCATTTAGGATACGGTGGATATTCATTACCCTGAAAATGAAATGATCAGAAGTTCCAAAATCATCTGTATCATTTGGAGTAGTTATCATAAGAACCTATTAGCCAGCAATGACTATGAAGGCCCTGTCATCTTATGGGATGGATTCACAGGACAGAGGTCAATGGTCTATCAGGAGCATGAGAAGACATTGGAGTGTCGATTTTAGTTTGAGGGATCCTAAGCTCTTGGATTCAGGTTCTGAAGATGCAAAAGTGAAGCTGTGGTCTACCAACCTAGACAACTCACTGGCAAGCATTGAGGCGAAGGCTAACGAGTGTTGTGTTAAATTCAGCGCCTCTTCGAGATACCATTTGGCTTTCAGCTGTGCAGATCACTGAGTCCCCTACTATGATCTTCGTAACACTAAACAGCCAGTCACGTATTCAAATGACACCGAAAAGCAGTTTCTTGTGAGTGATAAGGAAATTGTCTCCACCTCAACGGACAGCCAGCTAATGCTGTGGAATGTAGGGAAACCATACTGTCTACATTCCTTCAAGGATCATCTCAATGAAAAAAACGTTTTAGGCCTCGCTTCCAATGGAGGTTACATAGCTTGTGGAAGCGAGAACAACTCTCTTTACCTTGTGCTATAAAGAACTTTCTAAGACTTTGTTAACTTTTCAGTTTGATATGGTCAAAAGTGTTCTGGACAAAGACCAAAAAGAAAATGATATTTTGATGGGACTTCATATTCTTGGCTTCCCTTTCCTTAAACTGACACAGATACATGACCGGTGATCATTAAATACTTAAATAACTAGTGGATGACAGCCCACCTGATTCAGTGATATTAGTCTCATCATCACCTACTTCCCTAGAGAGAAAGAGAGAGACTGTGGTTTGTATTTGGCGGGGGAGGAGAAAGCCATGGAAGAAATATGACAAACCCTACTTTTAGAAGCAAAATGGATCGAAATATGAGGTGTGATCAAAACATACGGTGAATGGTGAATGTTTAAGTTTTAAAAAATTTATTACAGTGAAAGACGTATTGCCATTAATGCCCCTCAAAATATTCCCCCTCACTTCGAACACACTTATCCCATCGTTCTTGCCACTTTCTGAAGCAGTTCAGGAAGTCCTCTCTTGTGAGTATCTTTAGTTGCACTGTCGTGGCTGACTCAATGTCCTGAATCATTTTGACTTTGGGGAAGAGCCAGAAGTCTCACAGTACCAGATCTGGTGAATAAGGTGGATGAGGATACACTATAATGTTTTTATTTGACAAAAATTATCATATACCAGAAACGATGTGTGACATGGAGCATTGTCATGATAGAGGATGATTTACGGCAAACTTTGAAACACTGCTTCTCTCAACCATAGCTCACACCTGACTGACTGCACCGAACAAGTTGAAACTTGTCACACACTGTCACTAAGGTTCAACACGCCGCTTCCCGTGTTGAAGATCCCTGCCTTTCCATTAGATGGCACTCAGCAGCAGCCTTCATTGTATTTTGTGATCAAGGTTCACATCACTTCTGGTATGGCAATTTCTGTCAAAAACACTGCAGTGTGTCCTCATTCACCTTATTCACCAGATCTGGCACCGTGCGGCTTCTGGCTCTTCCCCAAAGTCAAAATGACCATGAAAGGTAAACATTTTGAATCGATGCAGGACATCAAGGCCCCGCTTTTCCTGGATGCTTGGTTAGGTGTTAAACATTCTTTGTACAGTGAAGTGGTCTCCAGTACACAGCAAAAATAAATTAAAAAAAAAACATTTTGTACTGTGTTACCCATTGTAGGTGTCAGTCATTTATTTGTTTTTAGGGTGTTAGTCACTTATTTATTTGAAGCAGGAATTTCCTACTTCATCTGAGTAGATAATAAATATTACAAACATTAATTTTATAGAGAGAAAGGTCCTTTTTTTGTTAGCAAGTTGTGAAAGCTACAAGGAAACCATCTTTCTTCCCCTTTCCTTAACACCCTCTTCCAATGTAAAGTCTGTCTCTTTCTGTGACCCCATATCAGGGAGGTCAACCTGCCTTTCTCACATGGATATTGCTCAGAATCATGTTTTTTATCTACAGAAAGAAATTTACCATTGTGTCAAAACAAATTCCAGAGAAATACAAACTGCTGCTGTCACTATGAGGAATGCATAGCGTTTCAGAGATCATCTGTTGTACTTCATTTCTAGAATTCATCAAACTGTTCCGGTAGAAGGTTCCTTTCGTATTTGGAAAAGGGAAGTAGAATATGTAATTAATATTGCCTATAAGTGACAAAACACTCACATTCAGTAGGAGATCCTACTTTTCAGTTTTTCTGCACAAGATGAGACTTGTGTGTATTTTGCTTTCCCTTTTCTCTGACTGAGGCAGAAATTAATATAGCAAGCAAATAAAATATTTCATTGTAATAGTTAAAGCAAAAATTTAAATCATTGGCATTTTCTGAGAAAGACAAACGTCTTCTGAAAGATGAGCAGAAACTAGATATGTGTTTGAATCCAGATATTTTACTTTTGTCCCTTTATTGTTTGATTCAGTTTCCTTCCCCAAAGTAAGTGGATCAAACTTAGCCAACGGTTTATTTGTTTTCCTTCAGAAGAAAGTTGAAATTTTTTTGTGCAGATTCATGTTAAGTGATGAGTCCTTACAATTAAACTTGTTTTAAAATCTTTTTCATTTGGAAACAAGGAAGGGAGTGGGGGTTGGGAATAGATTTTATTTTTTTGTCCTTTCCTGGTACTCATTATTTATAAATGGACATTTTTGAAGAGATATCATTGACTTCTAGTTGATGTAAAGAAAGATAATCTAAACTCCTGAATTTTTCTGCTGTTGCCCTTCCTCACCACCCCAATTAATTTGTCCTGCTGAATTCCTAAATATCCTCTTACATTGTCCCTCTGACTGACGGGGTACATACCAGCCCCTTAGGAAATGCCCTTAATGCTTTTTATCCACACAGATCACTGGAAATAATACTAATTTTCAGCTCTTTCCTGTCAACTCTAAAGCCAACTCTGTTAGAGTTCATTGCTTGCAAAGCATCTGAATGCACGGAGCTAGGTTGCAGGGTGGAGGGTATGGGGGGCTGCCCTGCTGCTTCCCAGGGTGCCAAATTATAAGGAGTACCAAACATCCTTGAAAAGGTAATGAGGTAGAGAACTCCTCTCAGGAACATTATGGTATTAGCGGAAGAAATAATGTCTGCTTGAATAGATAAGTGAGAAGAGGACCTCATGCCTGAAGAGCAATTCATGGTTGATAAATTCTAACAAATACAGGTCTAGTTAGAGGCAGGCCTGTTGTTTTGCTGAATGTGGTCTACAGTTTGGGCCAGGCACAAATTGCTAAGGACATAGGGAAAAATAGTTTGCTTCCATTGGGGATTTCCTTTGTATCCATTCTACCAGGCAGGTGTTCCTCAAAATAAATGTATAAATATTTCAAAAACTTGTGAGAGGAGCACCACATCATCAGCGTAAGAATTAGTCCAATTCTGATTGCACTGAGTCCCCATTCACGGATTGAGTATAATTGTCATGGGAAGGCTGTTTTTCTCTGGGCCTGAAGATGAGTCCCAGTGTGTAGTGGGCCAGAGAAGGAAGACACACTTCCAGAACAGCAAGGTATCAAAGTCACTGGGACATTAGAATGGGGACTCTTCTTGGGACGAAATAATTCTGCCAAAGGCTGGGTCACCTATATGTGAGTATATTCATTTCTGCTTTGTCCCTGGCACCTACCTTCTTTGGCTTCCAATTTATTCTCCTAAACTCCTGCTCTGATAGAAAGGTGGTCTCTGTGTTTTATTGTTTTAAAACTAATAGACTTTACTTCTTAGAGAAGTATTAGGTTCATAGAAAAATTGAGCAGAAAGTACCGAGAGTTCCCATAAACTACTGCTCTCTCCCCTCACAAGTTTCTCCTGTGAGTAACATCTTGCATTGGTGTGGTACATTTATTACAATTGATGCACCAATATTGGTACATTATTATTAACTAAAGTCCATAGTTTATATTAGGGTTCATTCTTGGTGTTTTACAGTTCCGTGGGTTTTGACAAATGTATCATGTGTATCATGTACCGACAATTACATTATCATGCAGGATAGTTTCACTGCCCTAAAAATCCCCTGTATTCCAAACCTTGGCAACCACTGATCTTTTTACTGTCTCTATAGTTTTCTCAGAATGTCATATTGCTGGAGTCATATGGTATATAGCCTTTTCCTACTTGCTTTTTTCACTTACCAATGTGAAATACAATGTTCCTCTGTGTATTTTTGTGCCTTGATAGCTCTTTTGTTGTTCTTGTGATAAGAGCACTTAACATGAGATTTACCTCTTAACAAAATTTTAAGTGTATGATAGTCTTTGTTTTTAAGTAGACAGAGAGAAAAAAGATGGAAGAACTCTAAGAAACAGTAACAATTTGTTTAAAACTCTTGAGATGATGGAAAGTTTGCTTTCATTTTGCTAGTTTAATTGGTTTTATTGTTGGCTACAAAGGACTGTTCCTATTTACTTGTCTTGCCATGTTTAGTGCAAAATTAGTAGCAATACTGAAACACTTAACATGCCTACTTCTAAGCTTCTATGTGGAATCTGTACCCCAGACCAAAGCTTTGTGCCACCCTGTACTTCCTCCAAAGTGTAATGTCTTTTTCATTAAATTCACTTTCTGAATATCTCTAACGTGTTCAATTGCAAGTTATTCCTGAATACTTGAAGATGGATTGTGTATGTTTAAACATTGGTTGTATGTCACCCATTTTGCCTGTTTTAATACTTATTTGTCTTTGAAGAAAACCACATTTGCTGAATTGACACACACACATTAGATGAGTGTCTGGTTTCTGTTTCTTAAAGTAGGATTATGTTGAACAGCTCTTTTTGGTGCTCAGCTATTCAATCTGACCCTCATTGTGTTTTTTGCTCACCTGTAAATCTGAAGTTTGGCACCATCGCTCCCTTTGCCCTCCCCTCAATAAATCATGGGTAGTGACAAGGGAAAGGATCAAAAGTGGCATTTATTGAGCACCTACTATACATCAGGTACTTTACAAATTGTTACCTAATTTACTAGATGTGTTTAAAAAATACAAAGGGACCTACAGCGGCCCGGGAGAAGATGGCAGCCCCAGTAGTGTCCAGGTTCTCCCGGACACAGGTGCGATGCTTCAGTACATCTGTAGTCAGGCCATTTACTAAGCTTGTGAGGCCACCTCTTCAGATACATGCCACTGCTGCGTATTCTACTGCATCTAAGCAGAATAAACTGGAACAAGTAGAAAAGGAATTGTTGACAGTAGCGCAACTCTTGAAGGAACCCAAAGTGGCTGCCTCCATTATGAATCCCTATGTTAAGTGTTCTGTTAAAGTGAAAACCCTAAATGACATGACCGCAAAAGAGAAGTTTTCTCCCCTCACATGCAACGTGATGAATTTGCTTGCTGAAAATGGTCGCCTGAACAATACCCCTGGAGTCATTACCGCCTTTTGTACCATGAGTGTACACCGTGGGGAAGCACCTTGTTCAGTTACCACCACATCTCTTTTAGGTGAGGCCACTCTTTCTGAATTAAAAACGGTGCTGAAGAGCTTCCTAAGTAAAAATCAGGTACTGAAATTGGAAGTTAAGACTGATCCATCAATCATGGGTGGAATGATTATCCATATTGGAGAGAAATATGTTGATATGTCTGCAAAAACCGAGATTCAGAAGCTGAGTAGGGTTATGCAGGAGGTTTTCTGAAAGTAATTGATTTTCCGTCAGGGAAAATTCTTAAACTTGGAGCAACAATAAAATGCTTCCTGAACAGGGAAAAAAAGAAGAAGAAAAAAGACAAGGGACAAAAAAGACATGAGTATTTGAGAGGTTAAGTTGCCCAAATTATCCAGCTAGTAGTTCAGATCCCAAAGTCAATGCTATTTGTACTTCATCAAACTGCATCCCAGATAGAAATTCTGTGCTTTTCATGAGCTAGAGACTTGCTTCTCAAAGTGTGATTCACAAACCAACAGCGTTAGCATCACCTGGGAGTTTGTTGGAAATGAAAAATGTTGGGACCCAAGCCACACCCACTAAATCAGAATATTCAGTTTAACAAGATCCTTAGTTGATTTGCAAGCACAGTGAACTTTAAGCATTGATGTAGAGAATATGGCAGAATGGATCTTGCGACTTAAGGTACTTGATAATTAAGACTGTCGCCCACTAGTTGTTGATGTGACTATTGGCCTGAGACACCCCATCTACCAGTCTTTTCTTTGAGCCTTTTTTCTTCCTCAATTTTGATTTCTCCCCATAAACACATGCTTGATGACTAACATCCTTTTTATCTTTCTTGTTCTCCTGTAAGTATCCTGAAGTCATTCCCCAGGCGTGTAGTCAGACCTTGTTTCAGAGTACCTGCAATGAAGGCCTGGATATTTTTTTACTTTAGACAAGTCTTCCAACCTGCTGAATCTAATCAGAACCAACTGAATCTAGATACAGTCTCTTCTAAACTTGAGGATGTAGAGCCCCTAAAAGCTTTTTTCCATAATACTAATCACATATGGCGTCTCTTTTATTTTTAGTTTACATTTAGCACTTGGGTTGTGGATGAAAGTCAGGTATAGAGAAAAGCATGTGGATACCAGTTTGGCTTAGACCAGGGAAAAATGTGAGGCCTGTGTCAGGAATGCATTTTTGTTAATCCAGCCTTCAAAGTGGGGGATGTACAGTAAGGAACACTGGGTTTGACGATTAGGAGACCTAGCTCCTACTCCTAACTCTGCTGCTTACTGTGGCTTTTGAGCAAGACATTTCCTCTCTCTGAGGCTCAGTTTTCTCTATAAAATGAGGGGCTTGGATTAAGTGATACCCGATGTCCCCTCAGGTTCTACAGTTCTTTAGAGCTTGGCCACCTTACACATGCTAGAGTCCATTTACTCTTAAGACGCCATTGATTGTAAGATGCAGCATTATTTTGCATTCCACTAAAAAAGAAAATGCTGCCAATTCTAACCGTGAGATGTTGTTCTGCATCTGTCCCTGCATAATTTCTCTTCGCCTTTCTTCACATTGTTCTCTGCCTCAAGAGGCAAATCTTAATGAGCTGCGTCAATGGGCCTCTCTTGCCCTGTGGATTTTCATTGGGTTTGACCAAAGGAAGGTACTGTAAGAGAATGAATGGTGGGAGGAAGGTTAGACTGATAGTTATTGCCTTGGTGCTTTCCTGCTGGGTCACACTGTGATGGTGGCTACGTTACTCTGTTCAGGGCTATAGCTCCTGTCAGGTGGCCTTCAGGTGCGAGTGCTACAGTAACCACTCCCTCCCTTCACCCCTTCAGGCCTGTAAGTGCTAAAGTCTCCTGGCTGTTGCTAGCTTCACCATCACTTGTTACTTTCCCTTAACCTTGACCACACCTTTATAAATAGTCCTTTTGTTAATCTTTCCTCAATGTCACAGTTTCAGTATTCCATTCATTTCTCGCTGGGACCCTAATTGCCATAGCGATTGGTATCAGGAGTATTCTCAGTGGAATTTTAGGTTTATGTTGCCACATATTTGCAGGAGCATTACCGACATTTGCAAAAAAAAAAATAGATTGTTTGTTTGAATGAATGAATGTGAAAAAATGGTCTTCCTATCTAAGTACCCCTAGTCCCTAGGAAAAATATCAGGTAGCCAGAAATCAAGAGGGATTTCCCTTTTAAGATTGCCAGAATATGCAGAGATGGTCATTTAAAGATACATGTTCTTTCAAGATTACCTGTGCTTGCTGCAGCAGATACCCCTGCTTCTGATTATCTTTGCTGATAGAAATGATAGAAATGAAAAAAAAAAGCATTTCCCTCGTCAATATCTCGGTGCCAGGTACCAGAGGCTTTATTGCTTTCATCTGGAATAGCAAAATGCCATCAATATGATGGACTGGCATGCTATCCCATATATAAAGACAATCAAGTTCCCTCTGGAGTACATTATAACAAAGAGCAAGCGAGATGATGATCTTTCTTAGAAAGTAAAGATAAATTGTTCTCTCTGTCATGTGAGTGTACCACTATACTTAGACTCAAAGAGTACCTTATCTTGGTCACCTCTGACCAAGAAATTCAATTTATAATGAAGAAAGCACATCTGTGAGTCCATGCTATGGAATTCATTGTTCTTACCATATGTCTCATCACCCAAAATACCTGGTTTGATGGAACAATGGAATGGCTTTCTCAAAGCTCAATTACAGATTTAGCTGCTAGACAATACTTACTGAGGCTAAGGAGATATTTTACGTGATGTAGTGTATGCTTTAAAACCAGCAGCCAAAATATGGTGCTGTCACCCTCATGGGCAAAAGACATAGGTTCTGGGACCAAGATGTGCAGCGCATTATTATACCTAATAGCTCCTAATAGTTTTTCCTATATATCTCGATGAACTTGAGCCTAAGGTTCACCAAGCCTAAGGGTTCTAGTGCCCAAATAAGGATGCTTACATAGGATAGTCATGGTTTTACTACATTGAAAACTGAGAGTGCCTCTTAAACATTTTGAGCTCTTCATAACACTGAACCCACAGGTAGAGAAGGTCCTCCTTGTACTTGCTCTACTGATTATCAAGAGAAAATTAAGTTGCTCATACACAACGGTCACAAGAAGAACTATGTGTAAAATCTAAGGGGATTGATTGAGGCATCTCTCGTAGTCCATTGCTCAGTAGTCCTGGTCAAGTGGGAAACTGCAGCAACCAATCAAAAGTGGGCCACCACAGAATCGGATTCTTCAGGAATGAAGGTTTGGGTCAATCTTCCAGGTAAAGAAATCCGTTCAGTTAAAGTGCTGGCAGAAAGTAAGAAGAATTTGAAATGATTATCAACTCTGATCTCACGACGAGCTACAGAAGTAGGATAAAGCACCTGTGTTTCATGTTGGTTAACTGTTTCTCCCGCCCTCTCCCTCCTCCAGCTGTCTTAGCACTGGCAGTCGCTGAGGTTTTAGGTTGTCTGTGAGGGAGAATGACAGAACTGATGTTACCCTGCATCCATACAGCAGTAGGGGCAGAAAATGTTCTCGAAGAGCTAGACTATAAAGGTCATATAGTCTTTGTTGTAACTATTCCTCTCTGCCTTTATAGAGCAAAAGCAGCCATAAACAATACATACAAGATTGTGTGTGCCTGTGTTCCAATTAAAACTAATTACAGAAACAGACAGCCGGCCTGTCGGCTATAGTTTGCTGACTTCTGCAGTAGATGACATGAGATTTTTATTCTGACAAAAGCTGAGGATAAAAGGAATGAACAGTGGTAAATATTCTGTTTGCTCCACCAGACTCATTCTTGGCAATTTTCCCAATTGCTTTGTTGTTGTTTTTTAAAACATTTTTTTTATTATTTTCAGGTGCACAAAGCAATGTAATACTTAGACATTTATCATTTATATCCCTCACACAGTGACAACCCCCTGCCCCCGATCCACTACCCCTCTGACATCGCACACAGCCATTACATTTCCACTGTCTCTATTCCTAATGCTGTTCTCCGCTACTTGTAACTATATATGTATATAAAATTGTAGTTGGCATTCATTATTGTTCAGCTTCAGGTGTACAGTGCAGTGATCAGGCATCTACATCTTCCCTGAGGTGGTGTGCTTTGCTCCTGTGCCCTCTGCTTTTCAGTTGGGTTCGGCCAAATGGAGCCAATAGTAGAGGTCAGAGGACAGGAGGAGAAAAAGTTCAGGGTATTTATTTCCCATGCTCCCTCCCTGCTGGGCTAAAGGTGGTTACATGCTGTGTGCCACAGCTCCTCTTGGCTGTGCTGTCCTAAAACTATACCTCCAGTTCTCTGTGGGTTCCAGTAATCACTCCCTCCCCTTGTCCTTCAGGCCTAGGGTGGTAAATGTCCTCCAGTGTACTAGCTTGAAAGTGCCTCAGTACCCCTTATTGAGTTCCTTTGACTATGTCCATACCATTATAAATAATCCTTTCTTTAGGTCCTCTTCAATTCCCATTTGAGTTTGCCATCTACTTCCTGCCAGGAGTATAACTTGAAAAAATGTCGTTGATTATTTAAGGCTCTCCTCACTTCAGAGAAGTTAAAATGTGAAAAAAAAAGTGCACCTTAGAGTCAAGGAACTATGCTAGTTGAAATATACTCCTGGTGAATGAATGAATCAATGAGTGATTAGTATTCTCAATGAAGCAAGTGGTGTGACAGATTGTGTGCTCTTCAGAGTGAACTACAAAAATCAGAATCAACACTGATTCTTCCTAAGTACCCTCATGTTCTTTCTCAGTCTTGAAACTGATCATCACGGAGAAGGTCATGGCCTTGCCCAAGACTCGTAGTAGTTGCACCCAGGCTAAAACATTAGAATGCTATTTAGTCATTCCATTTCTCATGAAATTAGATAACTCCAAAGCAAATGTTACCAACATGAGTACAATTTTGCTTTTTTGTGAAGCAGTACTAGTTATTGTTCCTTGTGACTCTTCATGAACCGAGTTCAGTGCTTTCTGCAAGAATAGAATGGTCCACCAGTGTGGGAACACATCAGTTTCCTCAGGAGTTGCAGTTAACGCACATTTACTGCCCTATGTGACAACTGGCATATATTCTGGTCAAGCCTATTTTAACAGACATAGGCCTTCTTTACAGCCTAAAGTATTATTTAGTCTAGGTTACCTATCTAGAGCTTTCCAACCCTTTAGCCAAACTACCGATCAGAACTACATAGACTGCCTTATAGAAATCTAGCAATGACTGAGGCTGCTTGGGCTAGTACAAGAGCTTTGATGCCTTTGTAAAAGTCTATTGTGTTTCCTTTTCCTAATTTCTTAATTGTCCCCATAGAGACAAGGGAACAAGTGTCTGGCCTCTGGCCCTTCTCTAGAGCAATGCTACTCAGGGCAATGGTCTGTGATAAAACAAGGAGCTTGCATCAGAATGTGAATCAATGTGCTGCTTCCTTCATTGAGAAAGTTTTGCTATCAAAAAATTTCAGCTGAACCAAACAGTGCGTTTATCGGCATTGTGGAGCTGCATTCTGGGGCCAGCTCCCTGTCTCTGTGAACCAGTAACAAGCAATCCAGGGACCAGCAGCCAGTAGGAGGCATACACTCTAAGGAACCTTGCTCTGGAGGACCCCGGAACTCAGTCCTTTCACAGGACCATCTTCTAAAATTGCTGCCACTTATTGAGAAATGCGAGTATGTCTTCCTGTTCCAATTTTCCAAGAAAGAGGTGACTCCTCTCTCCAAACCTTTGAGACCATGCTTAGTTTCTGAAGGCATCAGAAATCTACTTAGTAGCCTGCCCAAAGTGAAATGCAATTCCATAAAACTAAGAAACATGGGAAGATATTCAGAGAGAAGAATTCAGATTTGATCTGTGGCCAGATGGATGGCAGCGTTTCACTTCCGTTTGAAATCAACTTGTTAGTCTCAAGAGCACTGCACCATCCTGCGGGGGACTTCTGATGGAGAGAGAGACAGGCAGACAAAACAAAATTCCAAACTGTGCACAGGATAGATTTCCCCCAAGCTCTGGAAGAGCCATAGAACAAAGAGGAAAAGAAATCCTTAAGTTGAGCATATTCACAAATGACATTATAATAACAAATGCATCTTCATGCTGCACGTTAACCAGTAAAATGGATTCTGACGAACAAAGCTAGATGACTTCTATCATTCCTATGCCTTTTCCCTAAGGAGAAACAAGTGCCATATTTTAAATGATTTAAGCATAATTCTAACTTCATAAGGCAAACTTTTAAACGGTGACCATAGGCATAGAAACTTTGGTAAATCAAATCAGTAGTTATACCTGCACCCTTTTCACTTCTCCCTAAACAGTGATTTTCACCCTTGGCTGTACATGAGAACCCTTTGGAAGCTTTGAAAATCCCCCATGCCCTGTCTGAACGCAAACAAGTAACATTACAATCTCTGGGGGTGGCACCAAAGCATCAGTTTTTAAAGCTCCCCACGTAATTCTAATGTGCATCCAAGGTTAAGAACTACTGACATAAAAGGTATTGAGAGAACCGATAGGCCACGGGTGTGGTGGTTGCAGGTCCTGCTGAAAAAGATGGCTTCTTTACCATGGCAACCCTTAGGGCACTAGCTAAGGAGAACCTTCCAGTGTCTCTTCTGTTACTCTGAATCCCAAATTTACTGTTAAAAAGCAAGTAAAGATGGGAGGAGAGGGAATATTTGTGAACTTCTTGTAAACATAAAATGAGATAATGTACATGCATTGTTACAGTTTGGATTCTCGATGGGCCAAAAGCTCATCTCTGCTATTCATTTCTGATTAATTTAGTGAAGGATATAGAACTACTTGAAAGAAAGATAGCTGCAGAAAAACAGAAACAGATGCAGCAAATTTGAAGGGATTTTCCCTTGAACATTGGTTCTCTACAAGGTATGCAGCTACTAAGAATACTCTGTACAAGTCCTGCCAGAGTTGAGAATGAAGCCCAATTTTTGGTATGTGTCCATTCCTTTCTACTCAAGCTTCTGTCACCATTCCAGAATGATATTAACAATCAGAGCGCTTCAGTTTTAGGTAGCGGTTCATAATGTATGGTCTGCAGATCCCGGAACATCCTAAAACCTTTTCAGGGTGTCAGCAAGGTCAAAGCTATTTTCCTCATTTGCTCTTTTCATTGTGTTGACATTTGCACCAATGGTCCAGAAGCAATGGTGAGTAAAACTGCAAACACTTTAGCATGAATTCAGGCAGTATGTTTCTTTGCCCCCATGCACTCACAGTAAAAAATAAAATAAAAAATATTTAAAAACCCACTTTCATTTAAGAAACTCCTTAATGAAGCAGTAAAATTGCTAATGTTATTAAATCTTGACCTTTAAGTAATGTGTTTTTAATATTTTTTGTGTATAACTAAGTACTAGTGTTGTCTCATGGAAAAGCAATTATATCCATTTGAGTTGCAGATTGAACTGGATGCATTTTTCACCATTTTTATTTTAAAGAAAGAATGACATAAACCATATTTATTCAGGCTTCAAGATTGGGCACACCTTTTCTCCGAAATGAACAAAAGTGAGCATGTTACCTCAAGGAAAACAACTGACAGTATTTATTGCCAGTGGTAAAATTTGAGCTTTGAAGCAAAAAATTGAATTTTGGAAATCTTGTGTCCACCATAGAGAGTGTGACAACTTCCCAATACATAGAGACTTTTGGTGATGACCTTAACTAATATGATTTTTGATATTGTATAACACATTTTGTCAACCTTCGGAAGATCTGCCTGACTCTCTGAACCAGTATTTCCTAAATGACCAATGCATGAGTCACGGATGGGTAAAAGTTCATTCAAAGTGCAAGATACACCAATGGATTTTAATACAACAGAGTACAAAAAGTTTTCCATATTGACATTAATCTTTAAGGAGCTACCACTTGCTGAGTTTTGGCAAAATGTCAAAGAAAAATATCCACAGTTATCTAAATAGGTATTAAAATACTTCTCTCTTCCAAATATTTTCTGTGAAGCCAGATTTTCTTCCTATACTTCAATCAAAACAACATGTTGATATTGCAGCAGACTGAATAGAAAAGCATGTATGAGAATCTATCTGCTTTTATGGCAGATTTGGAAGAGACTTGCAATAATGTAAAATGCCACTCATCTCGCTTTTTTGTGTTTTGAGAAGCATATTTAGTTTTTCTGAAACTTATCTATGTTAACATATGAGTCTGTTATTTTTTTTCTAAATGAATTGACATACAATTTTTAAAAAAGAGTTTTAGTTTTAATTTTTATTTTTATGGAGGTATAATTGACATACAAGATAGGACAATTAAATTCGAGAACTCATCCTAGAAAAAGTGCTACATACCTCATTACTGAATATCATTATGGTCACCTTTGAAGTACTCCCTTTGGGAAGCTATTCAGCGATGCCAGTACCTAGTCCACCCTTCAAGGCAATTTTGGAACTCTTTTTCTGGAATGGCCATCAGAGCTGTCGTCATATTACACTTGATGTCCTGAATGTCATTAGAATGTCTTCCTTTCAATATTTCCTTCAGGTAAAGAAAGAAGTCATTCACTGGGGGCCAGATCAGGTGAGTAGGGAGGGTGTTCCAATACAGTTATTTGTTTACTGGCTAAAAACTCCCTCACAGACAGTGCCGTGTGAGCTGGTGCATTGTTGTGATGCAAGAGCCATGAATTGTTGACAAAAAGTTCAAGTCGTCTAACTGTTGGTTAACTGTTTGTCCAGTTGGTACAAATTCATAATGAATAATCCCTTTGACATCAAAAAAAGGTTAGCAACATCGTTGCAACAAGTTCACAAACTTAATTGTCTGACCTCTATAACATTGTGTTTCACATATACAACATAATGAGTTGATATTTGTATATATTGTGAAATGATTACTATAAGAAGGCAAGTTAATTTTCATCACTACATATAGTTGCAAAATTTTGTTTTTCTTGTTATGAGGACTTTTAAGATCTACTTGTATGGAAACTTTCAAATATGAAACACAGTATTATTAACGATAGTTACCATACTGCACAGTACATCCCCAGGATTGACTTATTTTACAACTGGAAGTTTGCTCCTCTTGACACCCTTCACCTCTTTCACCCCACACCCACACCCACCCCACCTCTGGCAACCACCAATCTGTTCTCTATCTGTGAGCTTGGTTTTTTGTTTTTTTTCGTTTTGTATTTGTGTTTTTAGATTCTACATATAAGTGAGATCATATGGTATTTGTCTTTCTCTGTCTGACTTACGGGTATTTCACTTAGCACAATGTCCTTAAGGTCCATCCATGTTGTCACAAATAGCTACATTTCATTATTTTTTATGGCTGAATAATATTACATTGTATATAAATACCATATTTTCTTTATCCTTTAACCCATCTATGCACATGTATGTTGGTTCCATGTGTTGGCTGTTGTAAATAATGCTTCAATGAACATGGGGGTGCATATATCTTTTTGAGTTAATGTATTCATTTTTTTTGAATAAGTACCCAGAAGTGGAATTGCTGGGTCATAAGGTAGTTCTGTTTTTAAATTTTTTGAGGCACTTCCATGCTATTTTCCATAGTGGCTGCATCAATTTACATTTCCATCAACAGTGCAGAGGGTTTCCTTTTCTCCACATCCTCACAAACACTTGCTATTTCTTACCTTTTTGATAGTATCCATTCTAACAGGTGTGAGATGGTATCTCATTGTTGTTTTGATTTGTATTTTCCTAATGATTAGAGATGTTGAGCATCTTCTCATGGATGTCTTCTTTGGAAAAATGTCTATTCAGATCTGCCCATTTTTAAATTGGATTGTTTTTTTTGCTATTGAGTTGTATAAGTTCTTTATATATTTTGGATATTAACTCCCTATGAGCTATATGATTTGCAAGTATTTCCTCCTATTTGGTAAGTTACCTTTTCATTTTTTTCATAATTTTGTTTGCTGTGCTGAAGCTTTATATTTTAATGTAGTTCTACTTGTTTATTTTTGCTTTTGTTACCTTTGCTTTTGGAGTCAGATCCAAAAAGTCATTGCCAAAACCAATGTCAAGGAGCTGTCTATGTTTTTTTCTACGAGTTTTATGGCTTCAGGTCTTACATTCAAATTATTTTCCACTTTGAGTTCATTTTTGTGTATTGTGTAAGATAGTGTCCAGTTTCATTCTTTTGTATATGTGACTGTCCAGTTTTCTCAACATCATTTATTGAAGAGACTGTCCTTTCCCCATTGTATATTCTTGGTTTCTTTGTTATAAATTAATTAACCATACATGCATGGGCTTATTTCTGGGCTCTCTATTCTGTTCCATTGATCTGTGTGTGTGTTTTTTATGGCAATATCATACTGTTTTGATTACTATAGCTTTGTAATATAGTTTGAAATCATGGAGCATGATGCCTCCAGCTTTGTTTTTTCCAGATTTCTTTGGCTATGGGGTGTCTTCTGTGGTTTCTTACATATGTTAAGATTGTTCTATTTCTGTGAAAAATACTATTGCAATTTTGATAGGATTGCATTGAATCTGTAGATTGCTTTGGGTAGTACGGACATTTTAGCAATGTAATTCTTCCAATCCATGATCATGAAATATGTTTCCATTTATTTATGCCATCTTCAATTTCTTTCATCAGTGTCTTTAATAGTTTTCAGTGTACAGGTCTTTCTCCTCCTCGGTTACATTTATAACTAGGTATTCTTTTGGATACAAAAGAATTGTAAATGGGATTATTTTCTTCTCAATTTTAATTTCTAACACAGTAAATATTCGTAGATGCAACTCACATAAACAAAAGTGCTTTGGAGTCCTCCAAAAGTTTGAGAACCACTAGCTTAAGGGAATATTTACACACACAGTTGGCCTCATTTTCATTCTTCCAGACAATTAAATTGCTATTTCCTTAGCTTGCTCTTGTGGAAGCTTGGTGTTAGGCTTTGTCGAACAGGCCTGCTTCAGTTTACCTTAGTCCAGAGGTTGAGTCTTTACTTCTGGTTTTTCAGTGGAAGCCCATGCTTGCTCTTCACTGAGCCCCTTTATCTTGACTCGATCTCCAGCACTGAGCAGCTGCTGAGATCTCTTTTCAGCTTTTTCTTCAACTGTTTTCCTCCTGGAGTCATTGGAGTTTCACTTGAGTCAGTTAAGGATTTGAGATCAATTTATATGCAGATTTGGAGCTTCCCTCCCTGTGGCTTTCTCCTGTTCATGTCTGCTCCTCAATTCCCAGCTTCTCAGGCCATCCCACCTGCTTCCTCTGAATCCTCAGCCCCAGATGGCTGCAGCCTTCTGCTTGAACTCCAAGTCCAGTGCACCAAGCAAATGGAGGAGTCTTCAGACAAGCCAGCTAAATGTGGATCTCATCCAGTGTGCTTTCGTTCTTTCAGAATCCTGTCTCCTCCAGTCTTTGCCCGCTTTTGATTGAGTTTCAGTGAATTCAAACAACTAATTTTTTCTGTATTTTCCAGAGTTGTAATTCTCGGCAGGAGAGTTAGAATGATATGAGCTACACTGCTGTTAACTGAAATGGAATTCCCATCTTTGAACCAAGATCAGCAAGGCCGTGTCCTCATCTGTGGGGAGGTAACAGAGTCAATACCAGGTCCTTGAAAAGTGTCCTCCACCAGCTGTGCAGTGTTCTATAAACTCTATTTCCCCACAATCCACACACTAAGTCTAATTTAATATCATCTTACCTGAGTGGTTCTGATGATGGACCAACGACCTTCATCGGACATACGTTTTCTCCGTCTGCCCTCTCATTCTTGGTGGGTAGTCATCTATCCAATATCTCAGGCTCACATTTGTATTTTGTGATTTATTCACATCATTGTATATGCCTTTTTAAAACATACATTCTGTTTTTTGACCATTTTATATCTTTGCGGAAGTACAATTTCAGTTGACATTCATCCTTATGTTTTTCGTGCTCAAACTGTCAGCAATTGGTCTTTATTAGTCTTTTCTTGATGCTAGTTTATTCTTTCATTTTTTTTCCTCTTTTTATTTAAATATAATTTACCTACGATAAAATGCACCTATTTAAAGTGAACAGTTAAATGTGTTTTGAAAAATGTATATAGGCATGTAACCCACATCCCTGTCAAGATAGAACATTTCTGACCCCCATGTTTCCCTTGTGTTCCTTTCCACTCACTTTCAGGTGAAACCACGCTCGCGCTGATTTCTGTCACTACAAACTGTTTGCCTGTTCACAAGTTTCATATAAAGGAAATAATACAATATGTACTCATTTGAATCTGGTTTCTTTCACTCAGGTTAATGATTTTGAAATTCCTCTACATATTGCACATAGTAGTAGTTTGTTCATTTTTATTTCTGAGTAGTATGCCTTCATGCCAGTTTATACATTCTCCCGGGCTGTTTCCAATGGGATTTATTATGAATAAAGCTGCAAGCCTTGTTGTGTATACACATTTTCTTTTCTGTTCCATAAATACCTAGGTGTAGAATTGTTGGATCTTAGTGAAATTGTAGGTTTAACGTTGTAAGAAACTACCAGTTTTCCAAAGTTTTATCATTTGACACTCCTACCAGCAATGTATGAGAATTCCAGTTGTTCCACATCCTGTCAACATTTACCGTGTTTCCCCAAAAATAAGACCTAGCTGGACAATCAGCTGTAATGCGTCTTTTGGAGCAAAAATTAATATAAGACCCAGTATTATATTATATTATATTACATATATATTATATTACATATTATATTATATTATATTATATTATATTATATTACATATTATATTATATATATATTATATTACATTACATTATATTATATTATATTAATTATTATATAAGACCCGGTCTTATTTTACTATAAGTAAAATAATAGTAAAACTTATAGTAAAATAAGAACGGGTCTTATATTAATTTTTGCTCCGCAAGACACATTAAAACTGATGGTCCAGCTAGGTCTTATTTTCGGAGAAACACGGTAGTATTATCAGTCCTTTTAATTTTAATCACGCAAGTGGTATTTTATTGTGGTTTTCATTTTTCATTTCCCTGCTGGCTAAAGATATTGAGCATCTTTTCTTGTGTTTATTGGCCATTCATATGGCTTCTTTGTGAACTGCCTGATGAAGTTTTTTGTTCATTTTTTAAATTTTGTGTTTTATTATCAATTTGCAGGGTTTCCTTATCTTCACTTTTTAAAAATATTACCTCAGTTACCTCTGAAAACATTCTTACCTTCCCGATAACAGCAAGATGTCTCAGGCTCCCTTTTGAGATTTCCTGCCCCACATGTGGAACCAACTACTCTCTAGGGAATCTTGGCACCTTCTTATGGAACTCATGATGATTCCTGTGTAACCTCTCCTGGACCCCAAGACCGGAAGAGCCAGGCCCAAACCCCACCATGAGGGTCAGTTCCGGCATCAAAACAAGTGTTCCCTGAAAATGGGAACCTCAAAACCTGTCAAGTTCATCCATGCTAAGTATTTTTACAATCTTCCAATTGTAAGCACGAGATGTCTTGTTACTGCCCTCACTAGTCCTCTATTGTCCTCACATTCTCATATTGCTCTACCCCAGCTGGACTCCAGCTGAACTCTCTTCCAGGCCTTTATGTGATACCTCCTGGACTACTGCCACACACAGGCACATTTCATGGTAAATTAACCTTCCTATATCTTTGGTATCTTTTCAAGACAATTCTAAGTAAATCCTCATTTTCTCCTGCATCACTTTTTATAGAAGATACTGTTCTTTCTTCCATACTCCAGTATTTCTTGGCTGAGAGGTAGTGCTAATATTCTCCCAGTTTCCCACTGCCCCTTTCAATTGATTCTTTCCTAATCTAAGTAAAAGATTCTGAGATTCCTGCCACCAACCATATCACTCTCTGCAACCCTCCTCTTATATCACTTATTTCCATTCAGTTCTCTCCTCCACACTTACTCCACACTCATTCCTGCTCATACATCTTTTCAGACTTATCCTGGACCTTCTGGGTTGTTACACGATCCACTTTCTCAATACCATAGTCAATTCCCTCAACCTTGTCCTGCCACCACACCTTTACCACAACCTAACTAACTGCAATGGATTCTGGGAAATGTAGTTTGTAAGCCTCTTATAATCTGCATGCTAGAAAGGGTTGAATACATGTTGAGCAAATCTATCAGTATTATCTACCATACTGTGCCTGTTTTGTCCTAAAGATCATTGAATGATGCTCTAATATAAAAGATTTTAGATGCTGTGGAGGCTAGCCTTGAAATTGGCCCCCAGCGATCCTTACCTCTTGCTATCCATGCCCTTGTATACTTTCCTCCCACGTTGAATAGGGCTGATCTGTGTGACCAATAGGACACTGTGGAAGTAACAGTATGTCTTCTGAGGTGAGGTCATAAAAGATTTTATCACTGCCACTTTGCTTTCTTGGACTACTTCCACTGGAAGAAGCCAACCACCATGTTATGAGAACACTCATGCAACTCTAGAGCAGCCCAAGTGGGGATGAACAGAGGCCTCTTCCGACAAACTTACCAAGCTGTCAGGCATGTGAGTGAGAGCCACCTTCGAAGTGGATGCTCCAGCCCCAGTCAAGCCTTCAGATGACTGCAGCTGTGGACAACATCTGACTGCAACCTCATGAGAGATGACAAGCCGTAATTGGTCAGCTAAGCTGCTCCCAAATCCCTGACCCACAGACATTGTGAGAAATAAGTCTTTCTTGTTGTTTTAGGCCACTAGGGTTTGGGATACTTTTTAATGCATGAATGGATGCTAATGGTTACCCACATCTTGGATATTAATCCTTTCTTCAGTCTGCTTTGGATGACGTCACTGCTTTTTTGCTCCTTCATTTCCCACCCCATTCGTGTAAGCTCAGGCCCAAAGCTGAGGGCTTGTAGAGCTGAAATCTGCAGTTCTCTGGTAATGGCCTGGATTCCTCCACCTTCTGGCTCAGCCTTCACTAGCCTTCTGCTAATGGTCAAGCAGCTCCTATTAGACCAGCCTTCTCCAGACAACTCTATCTGGACAAAAACAAAACAACTTCCTGAAGGCATGGAGAGTGACCAAAAAGCTGGCAGATCCTGGAGGGTGGCCATCACTTGGAAGAGGGCAAATACACTAGGTAAGTCATCAGGATTTTTTTGTTTTTTGCATAAGGGCAGGTTGCAGTACGCACCATGCTGGAGTTGGGGGAGGCTTACATGAAGATAGTCTTATTGGGTTGAAGCACCAGAGGAGAGGGTAAGGGCAATCATAGCAGAACAGAGAGCCCAGAGTTAAATTCTCCCTTCTGTTAACTCTGGGCTTAATTTTTTCTTTTTCTAATTCCCTAAGGTGTCAAGTTAGGTTGTTTATGTGAGATCTAATTTCCTAATATATTCATTTATTGCTATACACTTTCCTCTCAGAAATGCTTTTGCTGCATCCCACATGACTTGATATGTTGTAGTTCCATTTTCATTTGTTTGGTGATTTTTAAAATTTTCCTTTGATGTTTTTCTTTGATCCAGTGGTTGTTTAGTTTCCACATATGTGTAGATCTTTTCACTTTCCTCATTGATTTCTAGTTTCATACCATGATGGTCAGAAAAGATAGTTGGTATGATTTCAGTCTTCTTAAATTTGCTCAGATTTGTGTTGTGTCCTGTCAGATGATCTATCCAGGAGGATGTTCTATGTGCATTTGTGAAGAATGTGTATTCTGCTTTGGGATAGAATCTTCTATATATGTCAAGTCCATTTTCTGTAAAGTATGGTTCAAATCTAATGTTTCTGTATCGATTTACTGTCTGGATGATATGTCTATTGCTGATAGTGGGTTTTTTTTTTTTTAAAGATTTTATTGGGGAAGGGGAACAGGATTTTATTGGGGGAACAGTGTGTACTTCCAGGCCTGTTTTTCCAAGTCAAGTTGTTGTCCTTTCAATCTTAGTTGTGGAGGGTGCTGTTCAGCTTCAAGTTGTTGTCCTTTCAGTCTTAGTTGTGTCGGGTGCAGCTCAGCTCCAGGTCCAGTTGCCGCTTTCTAGTTGCAGGGGGCGCAGCCCACCATCCCTTGCTGGCGTTGAACCGGCAACCTTGTGGTTGAGAAGACGCGCTCCAACCAACTGAGCCATCCGGAAGCTCAGCAGCAGCTCAGCTCAAGGTGCCGTGTTCAATCTTAGTTGCAGGGGCGGAGCCCACTGTCCCTTGCAGGACTCGAGGAACCTTGTGGTTGAGAGCCCACTGGCCCATGTGGGAATCGAACCGGCAGCCTTCGGAGTTAGGAGCACGGAGCTCCAACCGCCTGAGCCACCGGGCCGGCCCCTGATAGTGGGGTTTTGAAGTCCCTAGTATTATTGTAATGTCACTTGTTCCCTTAAGATATGTTAGTATTTGCTTGATATATTTTGGTATTCACGTGTTAGGACCAAATATATTTGATTGTCATAGCTTTCTTGATCTATTGACTCCTTTATATCATCTTCTTTTTCTCATTACTAATTTTGGCTTGAAGTCTATTTTGTCTAAGTATAGCCAAGCCTACTTTCTTTTGGTTTCTGCTTGTTTGGAATATCTTCCATCCTTTCACTTTGAGCCTGTGTGTGTGTTTAGAGCTGATGATTCTTCAATAGGTACCATATAGTTAGGTACCTATTTTTTTGTTTTGTTTTGTTTTAATCCAGCTAGCCACTCTGTGCCCTTTGAGTGATGAGTTTAATTCATTTACATTTAACATGATTGTTGATATGTAAAGACTGACTACTGCCATTTTACCCTTTGCCTTCTGCTTATTTTGTCTCTCCAATATTTCTTTTCCCATCTTTCTATATACCTTTGTAAGTTGGTTTTACATGATAATTTGCTCATTTCTCCTCTTTGATGTTTTCTATCTCTGCTATATATTTGCTTCGTGGTTACCATGTTTACATAATACATTTCATAGATATAATAGTCCTTTTTCTGCTGATAGCAATTTATCTTCATTTGTCTATAAAGATTCTATCCTTTTACTCCTTTTATATTTGTGTCACAAATTATCTCTCTATGCTATGATTTGTTTACCAAATTGTAGTAGCTGTAGTTATGTTTTTTAACTTTTATTTAAGTGTGTTTTTCCAGGACCCATCAGCTACAAGTCAAGTAGTTGTTTCAATCTAGTTGTGGAGGGCGCAGTTCAGTGGCCCATGTGGGGATCAAACCGGCAACCTTGTTAAGAGAACCACACTCTAATCAACTGAGCTAACCCGCCGCCCCGCTGTAGTTACTTTTAATGCTCTTTTCCTTTAACCTTTATGCCATAATTGTTTTACTATTGTAAAATAAAGTTACAATTTTCTAATTCTATTTATCACCTTAATTGGGGTATTGTGTACTTTCCTCTTTTCTTTTCAGCTTTAAGAGCTCCTTTAAATATTTTTGGCAAGGCAGGTGTAGTGGTGGTGAACTCCCTTAGCTTTTGTGTGGGAAAGCCTTTATTTCCCCATATCTGAAGGATAACTTTGCCAGATAGAATATTCTTGGCTGGCAATTTCATCTTTTAATACTTTGAATATGTCATTCCACTCTCTCCTGGCTTGCAGAGTTTCTTCTGAGAAATCTGATAGCCTAATTGGGGGGGGGGGGCGCGCGGGGCAGGGGGATGTTCCTTTATAGCTGTCTTGTTTTCACTGGCTGCCTCTAAAATTATTTATCATTGACTTTTGACAACTTTATCATAATGCATCTTGGAGAAGGTGGTTTTGCATTGAGATAATAAAGTGTTTTATTAGCTACATGGACTGTAGATCCAATTACTTCCCCAGATTTGGGAATATTCTTTGTCTTTGGGTTTGGTTGCTGGAGATTGGCATTTTCTTATTTTAATACAATATTATCATGATTTTTCATAGTCTTTGATATAATATGCCTCTGTTGCCACATTTGAAGTAGCGAATACCTTTCTTATTTAGGTAAAGCTTTATTTACTTTGAGTCTAACAGTTCAACCGGTTAGTAGTTAGCCTTTCTTCTGTTTTCCAGAATGTGGTACTATAGCAAAAGTTCTTGGTTTCTCTTATGAGAGCTGACTCATCCCTAAGGCTGGGAAAGTGCACATAACAAAGCCGGTGTGGAAAAGAAAAAAAATAAGTGGCACTGGAGTTGGGGGAGGTGTGCACACACTTGGGGCTTTGGGTTTACGCATGGCCTGTTGGGGTGGAGTGTGTGTCCCAGCGGTCTGTGGGTGGGTCTCGTGCTGGAATCCTGGGGCAGACAGCAGGAAAAGCATGCCTTCAGCTCTCTGTCTGCCTTCTTCCTTTCCCTCTTCCCAGTCAGGGAGGTCTCTCTTCAGAAATATGGGGTGTTGCTGAAGAACAAAGGGGCCATCCAACTGCAGCCCAAGTGGCCTGGCAGAATTTCACTTTCCACCTCCTCTGCCAAAGAGGTCACTGCTGCATCTGGTGCTACTGCCATTTTTTCCATTGACCACACTAAGTATAGCTGGTGCTTGAAAAAATGAGTTTTAATAAATTTGCTCCAAAATATTTTATTAGTAAAAGTTTTATGTAAAAAAAACAAGATTGAAGAAAGTTACCTGTCACATTGAATAACATATTGAAAGCATGTATATGGTTGTGGTTTCTAATGCCTCTACAAATTTAACCAGCCATCATGGAGTAAAGAGAAATAGTAAATGTAGTCCTATTTTTTGGGAACACTTCAAAGGACAAAAAGCACTGTGCTAATTTGTAAGTTCAAAGAAAGGTCATAATAAAATAGACTTTAAAAATTACAAATAAAAATCTGTACATCAAGGATATTTTTAAGGCCTTTCTGTGTGCATAGCACTATGTAGAAAGAGAAGAGGGACTGCAGAGAGAGGGACCATCACATCAGGTGTTACAGGCCTGGCCCATTTCAGCTTGTAGAACCATCTCCTCTTTCCTCAAGGGGAACGTGTCAATCAGGTTGAAGAGGGCCACAGGTGTCACCAGGGAGACATAGCGCTCCTTGTCCATGCCATGCTTATCTACTAGCACCATGCTGAAGGAATAGAGTGGGATTCGCAGCAACAACCTAGGGCAGACAAAGAGAAGAATATGTCAAACTGGACTCCCAAGGGTGCTGCTGGACTAACCAGAGCCCTACAGTGCCACTGTGTGCAGAGAAAAGCTTAATACCATGAAGGATTGAATCACCTTTTAGACCCTTTGCTACTCAAAGTTTCGTCCCTTGGACCGGCAGCATCACATGGGGTCTTATTAGAAATGGAGAATCCCATCTCCAGCCCAAACCTACTGAATTAGAATCTGCGTCGTTAGCCAGATCCCCAGATGACTGGTATGCTCTTGGAAGGTTAACAGTGCTTTAGCTAACGTCAGGAAGACAGTAGGCCAGCAAGGCCTGCAGTGGGGCCACGCACAACAGTTGCTACAAGGCATGTACAACAATGCTCACAGATTTTTTTCTGCATTAAATTGGAATCAATCCAAGTTTGTAGACTAGGATTGCACAACCCCATACGTATTAGAACTAGGTCAGTGGTTAGCAATGGGTGATTTTGTCCCATGGGACATTTTGGCTATGTCTGGACACAGGTTTGGTTGTCACAGTGGGGTAGTGGCTTCTGCCCTCTAGTGGGCAGAGGCCAGGGATGCTACTTAACATCCTCCAATGCACAGGAGCGTCCCTAACCACCCCCCAGCAAAGCATTATCCAGCACCGAATGGCAATAGTGCCGAGGTTGAAAAAGCCTGCACTAAGTGAAGCCGATCGAAATAAGTTTCTAGACTTTGTAGTTCTGATTCATTCAGTAGCCAGCTCAGGACTGCAGAGAGGATGGAACTTGGTCTACGCTGTAGTTATACTGACTTGGTTAATTACAATTTGTACCTCAAATAATTCCAAAAAGAATTTGGAGTGGTTTCCAAAGTCTGATTTTTTTTTATTCTACCTCACTAGAATTTAAGCCGTGTAAAAAATATGATTTTTGTATCAATGCAAACATGTTTAGATGAAGAAAGCGAACAAATGGGTAAGCTGAGCCCAGTGAAAGAATGAGCCCGCTCAGTCTACTCTCCAGATTTTATTTTTTGATTTAGGTATCTTGAGATTGTGTGTGAGGCAGAATATATGTTGCCATCTGAATTTTAAATATTTCAAATGAAATTTTTTTTCTCACACAAATGGATCAAAGAAAAAAACATTCAAAATCCCAACTGCCTTTCTTCTGCCTTTTGAGAGGGAGGTGCAGGGAAGATGGGAATGATTTATATTTCATCCCAGTGGGAAGCTAAATTGTTAATCCACGTCTAGTGACTAGAAATAAAAGATAGACAACATTACAATGTTTCTGTCAAGTTTTCTACATTGGTAAGAGGGGAGCCCAGGTGTAGAATCTTTCCAGTGCTACATTAATGAGTCTTGAACTTGCAGATGTAGACCATGAAATCAGGAGAGAATGGAGAGCTAAACTGCTCTGCATCTTTAGGAAGAGGAGTATCCAGTTTTAGGGATAGAGGCGGGGAGGGGAGAATCCTAGGGCAGGAGGGGTCCCAAGAAACAGAAGAGTAGAGAAGTAAGCAGGTCTGGAGGGAGAAAAGGGCGAAGCAATGTTGTGGTGTCGAGCCTGTGGGAAAGGGTGACCAGTAAGGAACTGGAGCATTTGATGGCATAGCGCTTATGAGGCTAGGATGGAAAACCCCCATGGTACCACCACACACACACATCACATGAGCCTTGTGCCTTGGTTGACACAGAATACAAAGAAAAGCCACCAGGGGAAGAGATGAGTGGTTAGATCATCAGGCTAGCAACAAGCACAGGAGTGCATCCCATCATGGCCAAGAGACCACAGAAATCTTTGGGGATGGATGATCGGACACTCCACAAGGTATCCCTGTCTCTCTCCATCTTTGTGTCTCTGTCTTTGTCTCTGTCCTTGGATCTGTCACTGCTCTGTGTGTCTGCTCTCGCTGTCTCTCTCTCTCTCTCTCTCCATCTATCTCTGTGTCACTGTCTCTGTCACTATCTCTCATACTCTTTGTCCTTCTCTCAGTGTCTGACTCTCTGTGTCTCTGTCTCTGTCTGTCTTTGGTCTGTTTGGCTCTGCGCCTGCTCTCTCTGTCCTTTCTTTGTATCTTTGTCTCCATCTCTCTCCCTCTGTCTCTCTATCGGTGTCTCTGTTTCCCTCACCCTGTCTCTCTCACTGTTTCTGTGCTTCCCGTCTCTAATGTCTCTTTGCTCTGTATCTGCTCTGTCTCACTCTGTCTCTGTGTATCTAGTTCTATGTCTCGGTCTCTGTGTCTCTGTGCTCTCTCTCTGTCTTTCAGTTTTCTGTGTCTGCTCACTGTCTCCATCTCTCTCTCCCTGTATCAGTCTCTCTATCACTGTCTCTGTCTCCTTGTCTTCCTCTGTGCCTGTTTAATCTATGTCTCTCTGTTCTTGTATCTCTGTCTGTCCGGGTCTATTTGTCTGTCTGTCCTCTGTGTCCCCTTGTATCTCCCACTTTGCCACTGGGCCAGTTTCTGCGTCTCTCACTCTGTGTCTATGCTTTCTGGCTCCCTCCTTGTGTCTCTGTATGTCTGTGCTGGTCTGTGTCAATCTCTCTGTCATCTCTATCTTCATCCTCATCTTTATCTCCATGTCTGTCTCCATTGTTTTCCCTCCTCTCTCTTCCCCCTCCCTCTCCTTGTCTCGTATTTCTCTCTCTGTGTCTTATTCTCTGTCTCTCGCTCTCTTTCAGGTATGCTCTTTGTGACTTTCCCTTTGTCTCTTCTGCTCTGTGTGTCTGCTCTCTGTCTGCATCTCATCTTTCTGTATGTCAGTATCTCTCTGCTTTTCCTGTCCATCCGTCTGTCTCGGTCTCTCTCATTTTTCAGCTGGTATCATCTTTGCACCCCCCCACCTTATTCCAGTTGGCAGGCCCATCTCCACAATCTCCCTCTGCCTCTCTTCAGCTCGCTGCTGTCTTCCATAAAGGGGTGTTTTCTGGCTCCCTAATATTTACTGCTGCCAGGGGACATTTCTACACCACCAGGCACTGGTGACTAGCAACACCCTCTGGTCCCAAAGGACTGTAAGCAAAGGAGATGGAGTTCTGAAACAGCGACCAGTCTCAGGGCGTAGCAAGAAGTAACCAAGCTCAGTCTTTCTATGAAAGTGGCCTATTAGCTTATCATAGCTGGAGTCTGAGGGGCAGGATTCTAATTAAACAAACAGGTAAGGGCTGACTGTAAACCTTCCAGAGAACTCTGATAGCAGGCTATCTCTATACTTGCTCTCTGCCGCACTCCACAGGAAACAGCATCTATCAGAGGGAATCTCTTATACATAATTGCTGCCCCGGTTTTTACACTGGTGCCTTGTTTTTTGTGGCTGCCACCCAAGGGACACCTCAATTGCCTGGCTCTGATGGTCATGGGGACTTGTGTTCCTGGTCCCACAGGACTGTAACAATCTGAGAGACAGTTGTCAGCAGGCTGATGCCACCAAGGCACTGCACAGACAGCAGACTGAAACAGACCCCCAGTCTTTCTGTAAAAGAGGCATATAGGCTTGTCCTGGAGTTTCATCCACAGAGCCAGGCTTTAGGTTTAACACATATTTAGGAAACAAAGTAGGAGTTTTCAGTGAATGTAGGCCAGGGGATGCCATCTTTGCCCTCTCCCTCTGCTTCATACAGCTCACCAGTATCTCCTAAAAGGGACCTTATCCACTTGCCTGAGGGCCTCAGTTTTCCAACTGCCACCCAAGGGACACCTCCAGATCACCTGGCTCTGGTGGCCAACAGAGCTTACATTTGTAGTCTCACAGGATTGTATATATTTGCATATTTGAAAAACTGCTGACTGAGGGTCTGGCTGCCACTCAGCCTGAATGTAGTGCTGTGATCCTCCCCTTTGGAACACTGACAGGTCTTGGCACACCCTCAAATACTGGGAGCTATCAAAAATAAAATAGGCTGCTTAGGCAATCAAAACAATTTCAGCAACAACCAAGAGCTGGAGCAGGATTGACCGATAAGTTTCATCTCCTACACAAGGCCACGACATCAAGACTGCAAGAGGTGGCTGTTTACTGCATAGAAACTAACATAGAGTCAAACAAAAGGAAGAAACAAATGAATTACTTTCCCCAAAAAAGGAACAAGATAAATCCTCAGGAAAAAAGACTTAATGAAACAGAGGTAAGTAATTTACCTGATAAAGAGATCAAATTAATGCTCATAAAGATATTCATTGAACTCGAGAGAAGAATGAAACACAGTGAGAACTTCAACAAAAGATGTAGAAAACATAAAAGTACCAAACAGAACTCACAGAGCTGAAGAATACAATAACTGAACTGAAAAATACACAAGAGAGGCTCAACAGCAGACTAGGAAGCAAAAGAGGATTGGGTATCTTGAAGAAAGGGCAGAGGAACTCACCCAAAGAGAGTAGCAAAGGGAAAAACAATGAAAACAAGTGAAGATAGCTTAAGGGAGTTATGGGATAACATCAAGCAGATTAACATTTGCATTGTAGGTATACCAGAAGGAGAATGAAAGGGGCAGAAAAATTATTTGAAGTAATAAAGGATAAAAACTTCCCTAACCTGCAGAAAGAAAAAAACATCCCAATCAAGAAGCCCAGAGAGTTCCCAATATGAGGAACCCAAAAGGACCCACACCAAGACACCTTATAACTGAAATGTCAAGTTAAAGACAAGGAGAGAAACTTAAAAGCACCAAGAGAAAAATAACTTGTGAGGTAAAAGGGAACCTCCATAAAACTATGAGCAGATTTTTCAGCAAAAACTTTGCAGGCCAAAGGGAGTGGCACAGTATATTCAAAGTGCTGAAATAAAAATTTTTGTTTAAAAGCCCAAGCAAAAAATTTCCAACTAACAATACTCTACTTGCCAAAGTTATGCAGAACTGAAGGGGAGATAGAGTTTTCAAATCAGTAAAACCTAAAGGAATTCATCACCATAAATCAGCCTTACAAGAAATGTTATAAGTACTTCTTTAAGCTGAAAAGAAAAGGTGCTAACGAGTAACATGAAACTATAAACCTCACTTCTAAAAGTAAATATATAGTAAAGGTAGTGCATTAATCACTTATAAAGCTAGTATGAGGTTTAAAAGAAAACTAGTAAGAATAACTATACAATAATTAATGATTACACAAGATAAATTGTGACTCAAAAACAAAAAATGGAGGGGAGAGTAAAAATGTAGAGTGCGTTCAAACTTAAGTTGTTGTCAAGTTAAAGTAGGCCATTATAAATATAAGTTCTTTTATGTAAGCCGCATGGTAACCACATAGCAAAAACCTATACTAGATACACAAAAGGTAATGAGAAAAGAATCTAAGCTTACAATTAAAGAAAGTCATCAAAACCACAAAGGGACACAGCAAGCGAAGAAGAACAGAGGAACAATAAAACAGCCACAAAACAATGAACAAAATGACAATAAGTACATACCTGTCAATAATTACTTTAAATGTAAATGGACTAATTTCCTCAATCAAAAGACATAGAGTAGCTGAATGGATTTAAAAGAAAAAAACCCAGACCCATCTATAAGCTGCGTACAGATGTAAGGGCACACAGACTGAAAGTGAAGGGATGGAAAAAGACAGTCCATGCAAATGGAAACCAAAACAGAGCTGGGATGGCGATATTTACATCAAACAAAATAGACTTTAAAACAAAGACTGTATTAAGAGACAAAAGAGGGCATTATATAATGATAAATGGGTCAATTCAAAAATAAAATATAACATTTGTAAGTAGTTATCCACCTATTTTTGCAACATAGGAGCACGCTAATATATAAAGTAAATAGTAATAGACCTAAGTTGAGAAATAGATAGCAGTACAATAGTAGGGGACTTTAATACCCCACTTACATCAATGGATAGATGATTCAGACAGAAAATCAATAAGAAAACATCGTTCTTAACACATTAGACCACATGGACTAGATATATACAAAACATTCGTTCCAAATACAACAGATTCTTCTCAAGTACACCTGGAGCATTTTCCAGGCTAGATCATGTTAGGCCACAAAACAAGTCTTAATACATTTGAAAGATTGAAATCATATCAATCATCTCCAGTCACAATGGTATGAAACTAGAAATCAATTATAAGAAAATTGGAAAATCCACAAATATATGGAGATTAAACAACATGGTATTGAACAACCAATGGATCAACAAAGAACTCAAAATAGAAATTAAAAAAACACTTTGAAATTAACTGAAATGTAAATGCAACATGCCAAAACTTATGGGAAGCAGCAAAACCATTTCTACAAGGGAAGTTCATGGTGATAAATGCCTGCCTCAAGAAACAAAAAAATCTCAAAAAAACAATAACTTTATACCAAAAAGGAACTAAAAAAATAACAAATGAAGCCCCAAGTTATTAGAAGGAAGGAAATAGAGATGAGAGTGGAAAAAAAATTTTAAAAAATAGAAATTCCTAGAAACATACAACCTTCCAAGACTGAATCATGAAGAAATAAAAAATATGAACAAGCTGATTACTAGTAAGGTGAATGAATCAGTTATCAAAAAAAACTCCCAAAGAAAAGTCCAGGACCAGATGACTTCACTGATGAATTCTACCAAACATTGTAAGAAGAATTAATAACACTCCTTTTCAAACTCTTCCAAAAATAGAAAAGGAGGAACACTTAAAAACTCATTTTATGAGGCCAGCATTATTACCCTGATACCAAAACCTGACAAGGACGCCACAAGAATACAAAATTACAGGCCAATATCCCTGATGAAAATAGATGCAAAAATACTCAACAAAATATTAGCAAACCAAATTAATCATTAAAAGGATCATACACCATAATCCAGTCGAATTTATTCCAGGGATGAGAGGATAGTTAAACATCTGCAAATCAACTGACACCATATACCACATTAATAAAATAAAGAATAAAAACCCAAAGATCAAATCAATAGATGCAGAAAAAACACTTCACAAAATTAATCATCCATTTACGATAAAAACTCTCAACAAACTGGATATAGAGGGAGTGTACCTCAATATAATAAAGGCTGTATATGAGAAGCCCACAGCTAACATCATACTCCTCCCACTTTTCCCTGAAGATCAGGAAGAAGACAAAGATGCCCACTCTCCCTCACTTTTATTCAACATAGTACTGGAAATCCTAGAAAGAGCATTTAGGCAAAAAAAGAAAATAAAAAGAATCCAAATTGGAAAGGAAGAGTAAAACTGTCACCATTTGCATGACATTACATATATAAAACTGTAATGACTTTGCCCCCCCCCAAAAAAGTGAATTCAGTAGTGTTACAGGATACAAAATCAATATACAGAAGTCTGTTGCATTTGTATACACTAATAACTAAGTATTAGAGAGAGAAATTAAGAAGACAATCCAAGGGGTGGCCAGTTAGCTCAGTTGGCTAGAGCGTGGTACTGATATCACCAAGGTTGCTGGTTCAATCCCCGCATGAGCCACTGTGAGCTGTGCCCTCCTTGGAAAAAGAAAGAAAACAATCCAGTAGCATAGGAGACAGAGACAAGATGGCAGACTAGGTAAATCTTGAACTCACCTCCTCCCACAAACATATCAAAATTACAATGAAATTATAGAACAACCATCACTGAAAACCACCTAAAGACTCGGATAAACAGAATTCCTATAACTAAGGATATAAAGAAGAAGCCACATTGAGATAGGTAGGAAGGACAGACATGTGGTCCAGGCAGGTCCCTCACCCATGGTGTGGTGATTAATAAATATGAGGGATATTTTGGCTGTGGAGGTCCCCACAGAGGAGCCCTACACTGGACTCCCCAGTCCAGATCACCAGTGCTGGGAAGAGTCCCCATGATATTTGTCTTTGAAAACCAGTGGGGATTGCAACCCAGAGAGCCAAAGGGCTGTCAGAGTCTAAGACATGCTGCTGTGAAAGGGCCAGTGCACAAACATACACTCTAAGCTCCAGTGCAGGAAGAGCATCGCAAAAAGGGACAGGAATGTACTGGGAAGAACAAAATAGACTAACATTAGGACAAGGGCAGGAGGGGGAGGGATGGGAGCAACTCTCAGGACAGAAGCATCGGCAGGTGCCATTGTTTCTTTGTGGATCTCTCCTCCCACTCAGACAGGCACCGAATCTATGCTCTCTTTAACCTGGCGAACAACATTCTCTCTATCCTGGTGATTCCCAGAGGCCCTGCCCCACCCAACTTAGTCCCTGACCAAGTTTCTTCCAGTGGCTCCTCCACACAATCGCCTGCTCAGCTCATGCTGCAAACTTTCCAGCAAATCAGCAAACCCCACTCGAGTGGTGGCTGCCGCTGGCCTCAGATGCAGACTCTCTCAAAAGTCCTCAAGCCCCTCACAAGCAGCATCCAGCCTCAGTTTGCATCATAGTGACTACCAAAGGGTGCCAAGACTGGTGCACGTGGCGGTTGGACTCAGCTCACAGCATAACCTCCCACAAGTGCCCATAAGCCCAGCACAAGTGGCAACCAACTGTAGATCACTTCATAGCTCCTACCAAGCAGCCCCAAAACTGGCACAGGCAGCAGCTAACCATCACCTGCACCAGAGACCCTCACAAGTCTCCAGAACCAACACAACAGGTAGCCAGCTTCAAACTGCAGTAGAGTCCCACCCAACCAGCGATATAACTGACATACCTGAAGGGTAGCCTCAGCTGGCACAGGAGTCCTGCTAAAGTGACTTTTGTTCCATGGGGTCAGTCCCCATACAACAGCTCATCTGCTCTAGTCACAGCAAGCCCTCACAGTTAGTCAGCCTGAGGGTCAACCCCACTCACTGATGTGCCAGCAGCAATCGAGGCCCAACTACAACAAGAAGGCAGGCACAACCTGCACAGGGGACACCCCTGGAGCACCTGGCTCAGGTGACCATGGAGACTGAACCACTGGGCCCCACAGGATACCGTCTATCTAAGGCTACTCCTGTAAGACCTGGAAACATAGCAGATCTACCTAACACATAGAAACAGACACAGAGAGTCAGCCAAAAGGAGACAAACATGTCCCAAATGAAAGAACAGGATAAAACTACAGAAAATAAAGGAACTAAATATAACAGAGACAAACAACCTACCAGATAAAGAATTCAAAAAACTGGCTATAAGGATGCTCAATGAACTTGAGAGAACAGTAGATGAACTCAGTGAGAACCTCAACAAAGAGATAGAAAACACAAAGAAAACAAAATAAAGATACTGGCCCCCTCTTTTATACACAAAAACTAACTCAAAATGGATTAAAGACTTGAATGTAAGACCTGAAACCATAAAACCCCGAAAAAATCATAGGGGGTAAGTTCTTTGACATTGGTCTTGACAATGATTTTTTTGAATGTGACACCAAAAGCAAAGGTAGGAAAAGTTAACAAGTGGAACTACATCAAACGAAAAAGCTTCTGGAGTGGGTGGTTAGCTCAGTTGGTTAGAGCGTGGTGTTCATAACACCAAGGTTGCTGGTTCACTCCCCACATGGGCCACCGTGAGCTGTGCCCTCCTTAAAAAAATAAATAAAAATTAAATAAATAAATAAAATTAAAATCTTCTCCATAGCAAATGAAGTCATCAACAAAATGAATGGCAAACTATAGAATGTGAGAATATATTTGCAAATCATATACCTGATAAGGGTTAATATTTAAAATACATTCATACTACTCAATAGCAAAACAAAAACAAAAAACAATAAAACAAAAAACCCAAACAATCTGATTTAAAAATGGGCAGAGGAACTGAATAGACATTTTTCCAAAGAAGACATACAGATGGCCAACAGGTACATGAAAGGTGCTCAACATCATTAATCATGAGGAAAATGTAAATCAAAACCACAATGAGATATCACCTCCAACCTGTCAGAATGACTATGATCAGAAAGACAAGAAATAACAAGTGTTGGTGAGGATGCAAATAAAAGGGAACCCTTGTACATTGTTCCTGGGAATGTAAAGTGGTGTGGCTATTATGGAAACAGGATGGAGGTTCCTCAGAAAATTACCGTATTTTGCAGTGTATAATGTGCACTTTTTGCCCAGATTTGTGAGGGAAAAATGAGGATGTGCATTATACATGGGTAGCACTAATTCCATATCTATATAAATGTTTTTAATTCTTTTATTTGTGCTTATGAATTAAAAGTGTTATTCTAGAAATCAATAATATCCATATGCAAAATACCTTGGAATACGATAATCGGTTTTGTTGAACTTATGACAAAATTGCAACGATGAAGAGTTCTTGGCCTTTGATGATGCGTAAATATCGTAAATTTGCTACTGGTACATAAAATGTCTTGTACCTTGTATCTGTTCTTGTGTTTTGTAATTATTTGTTACATAAAATTTCTTGTACCATAATATGTTAAAAAAATAAATGCTAAAATTCTTTTGTAATACAAAAAACAAGTACCTAAATGTAACAAAAATTCAAATAAAAAAATCAAAACTTTCCCTGAAAGTGAGGGCCAAAAACATGGGTGTGCATTATACACGGCAAAATACGGTAACAGAACTAGCATGGTCCAGCAAATCCACTTCTGGGTATTAGCTGAAGAAAATAAAACATTAAATTGAAAAGTTACATGTACCCCCATATTCATTGCAGCATTACTTACAATAGCTAAGATATGGAGACAGCCTATGCAGTTGTCAATGGATGACTGGGTAAAGAAAATGTTTAACACACACACACACACACACACACACACACACACACACACACACACTGGAATATTCTAAAGCTATAATAAGGAAAGAAATATTGCCATTTGTGACAACATGGACAGACCTTGAGGGCATTATGCTAAGTGAAATAAATAAGAGAATGACAAATATCATATGACCTTATATGTAGAATCTACGAACAAAAACAAAAAAACAAGCTCATAGATTCAGATAACAGATGGGTAGATAACAGATTGGAGGGTTGGGGAGGTGGGCAAAATGTGTGAAGGGACCAAAAAGTACAAACCTCTTGTTATAAAATAAATAGGTCATGGGTATGTAATGTATAGTATGGAAATTATAGTTTAAAAAGTGTATTTCATATTTAAAATTGCTAAGAGAGCAAATCTTAAAAGGTCTCATTACAAGAAAAAAAAGTTTGCAACTATGCATGGTGACAGATGTTAAACAGACTTATCGTGATCATTTCACAATACAGAGGGTGCCAAAAAACTGTACACACATTTTAAGGAAGGAAAAAAACTATTAAAATTATAATACTCAATATATACCGATAACAACAGATGAATCCAAGTCACATTGTCACATTTGACTTCTGCAATTAAAAGAGGTGCTCAAAGTGGTTACCATCAGCGTCCAGACATTTTTTTTTTTTTTTTTTTAAGGAAGGCGCAGCTCACCGTGGCCCATGCGGGGACTGAACTGGCAACCTTGGTGTTATCAGCACCATGCTCTAACCAAGTGAGCTAACGGTTCACCCCCAGCATCCAAACACTTCTGATTACAGCAAACTACTGCTTGAGCAACGTTGACCAAAGTGTCCACTTGTATTCATTTTTTGTCACCCCCGATATATGCAAATATTGAATAATTATGTTGTTCACCTAAAACTAACAATGTTGTATGTCGATTATACCTTAAAATATAACATGGGTATACAAATTATAGCCTTCTTGGTCCGTATCATCCTTGAGATTGCTGGAAAATTATTCTAGAGAGTATGAATTAGCCCATTCGTCCAGATCTACAAGAAATGAGAGCAAGAAAGCAGATAGGTGCTGACCTTGCAAAACCAGGCACCCAGTCTTTCCTTTCTGATGCTGCCCATCAACAATTTTATCATGGCTTCAGTGCTATTTGGAAATAGTATTCCAACAAGACAAGAGAATTTTTAGATCTTCCAGGCATTCTGCTTCTCCTCTTTCATGCTTCCCATCCTTTGCCTAAAGTGACTCTTTTCTTCTGCGCTAGACTCTAGGTGGAATTCAAAGGGAACTCTGCCAAGTTCCAGTGATTGGTCTGATAAAGGGGACATGAAGTCTGGCACACACTAATTAGGCAATGCATATGAGGGATCGTCTGTGCATGACATTTTCCTGGACTAGCTTCTACACAATAATGACTGAGCCTCATTTTACAGGCTGCTGTGCAAAATTTCCACTTCAAAACTGAAGTCTTTGGTAAAGCACGAGGCCAGTGGCTCTCACAGTGTGGTTCCCAGGCCAGCAGCATCAGCAACACCTGGGAACGTACTAGAAATGGAAATTCTCAGGCCCCACCCTAGACCTACTGAATCAAAAACTCTGGGCGGGGGGGGGGGGGGGGGGTGCGGGGGGTGGGGGAGCAATATGTGTTTAAACAGCACTGCAGGGAATTCCAATGCAGGCTGAACTTTGATAACCACTGCATAATTCATTTATGTAGCTTATTTGTTTAAATCATCCTCAGTTTGCAGAGATCTATAGTAGCTCTAACATACACAACCTGAATAACAGAATTTTTTCTTAAATTTTCAAATTTAAACTTTAAAATCTCATCCAGATTTTATAAAGACACTCTCTATATTATGTATATCTGCAATTCAAAGAAAAACATTTAGTGAATTAAGCAACAGGGCTTTTTTCTAAATAAAAAAAAAAAATCATTGATGTTGGGTATGAGCAGGTAGTTCCAAATAAGCAAGAACTTCATAAAACCTACTTTGAGAATTTGCATTATAAGTTTTCAGGTGTCAACCTAATCCTCTCTTTTGAGTTTTGTGATCTTCAACTTAAGGTGTTAGAATTGTAAATACACTCAAAGGTTACTACCACCCCTGGAAATAGTAATGCAGTTTCAATTGAGTCATTTACTCCATTTACTTAGCACCAGTATGGTGCCAGGACTGTGCTAGAAACAGATACCGAATATTAAAAAGATCTGGTACTGACCAAGAGTGTTCTACTCTAGGGAGGTGCTAGATGCAAATGCAATAGGACAAAACAAAAATGAAAGTTTATGAGTATACCCAGCTTTCTCCCTCCTTCAGCCAACTGAAGAGAACTCAGGCATCCTTTTTTTGTTTGTTTGTTCCCCATCCCTGACTCACTGAATTTTTGACTTTGGTATGGATGGGGCAGATTCCTGTTAGGTGGAGAGAGGTATAAATCAAGCATGGAATGGGTCAAAAGACAGATGGAATAGAGGGGAATTAGAGAAAGAAGCTATTGTGTCAAGCTATAGCATCGCTTGCTAAGGACACATTTCTATCACATAATCTCTCCAGGAATTTCTGTGACCCTCTTTGAACATCTGTGATAAGGGTCACCAACTCCTATTTCATTTCCTTCTTCCTGGGCATACAAAAAAACTGCATTTCCCAGCCTCCCTTGAAGTTCAGTCACAATCATGTGACAAGTTCTGGCCAATGGACTAGGAGAAAAAGCAATTTTATGTTTCTAAAGTGAAGCACAAAAGAGTGGTAGGGTTTGTTTTTACTCTCTCTTCCCCTTTAGAAGAAACTTGGAAGCCATGTGCTCTAGATATTGATGCTACAAGATGGTGGAACCACCATTAGCCTGGGACCCGGAGATACTATCTAGAACAGAGATCTGCAACAGTGTGTGAAAGAAAAAAATGAGTGAGGAAGATTTGCAGGAATCTTGCTTTAGCCTGATTATTCTTTTCACAATGACCAAGAGATCCAAGTGAAAATTTGGGTTGTTCAGAAATTACCTTTTGGCTGTTGAATTCTGTTTCTTTAATGCACCATTACTCAGAGTCTGAACACCATGTTCTGGCTTTATAAGTGTTACCAAAATGAAATTGTTAAAATGGGGGTATTGACAAAAGTCCTGAAAGCATGGGGGAAAAAGAGGCCACGTCTGGAAAGGCTAGTTGGATGCCTCCCCTCTTAATAAGACCAAGGATTACTTAAGTCCTTTTTGCAGCCTTTCCTTCATCACCCCACTCCCACGAAGTTGGGGGGCGGGGAAGGGAGAGGGGGAGAAAGAGAACAAAGACAAAGCGAAAACACTTGGAGGGAGAAAGAACACTGGTAATTACCTACTGCATGATATATCTGGACAAGCAGCAGCATGCCAATTAATATGGTTACGATACTCTCAGAATAAAAGGCAGACACTTACCTAGAATCAATACTAAACAGAAAGAAATCAGGGAACCTGATCAGAAAAAAAGTACATTATAGGGGATAAAATTTAAGGACAGTACGTCCCCCTACCTGAGCTGCAGAGCTAGGGCTGGAGGCATAATTTTTGCTCCTATCCTGCCGATGAGGGTCGGGAACACGCCTACCAGCTCTACCACGGTGATGTGCCGAAGATCCAGGCTACATTGTGCTTGCTGAAAATAAACCAAAAGGGAGGTGAGAGAGTGGCTGAAAAAAAGAATTTCATGTCAAACTACAGACTGATGGAAACAGCCCTGGTCTGTTTTGGAAAGTTTATTTGCCCACTGAACACTGTCCTGAAAACAGTTCAGAAATTGGGATGAAACCAGTGGCTATAAAACGTTAGTACCTTCCGAGAGGAATCATTCACAAATGGCTTGGCAATAGATTTTAAAACCTAAGCAAAATGGTAGTCTCTGTCTTTACAGATGGGGTGAGACTTTGCATGAGCCAAATTTCCTAGAAAGTGTCCAAGTCCACCTCCAGAGGATTCTAAATTTGTCTTTACGAGGAGAGAAGAATATTTCCAGAGTCCTCTCATCTGCCCTTGTGTCCACCTTCCACATCCCCTGCAGTATGTTCCCCACACCCTAACGTGGCAGGGAAATGAGGATAAAACATGCCAGTCCTCTGAGTGGGCCCTTGGCAAGATGCCTGGGAAAGTGGCCCACTGAGCCACGTGCCAGGAGTTCTCGGCAGGAGCGGCGATGGCACCAGGGAACAAAAAGTAATAAGACAAATCTGCCTAAATGGGAAAGAAATTTGAAACTCTGAATTATTAGAAAACCAATTTTATTTTTTTTAACTACAATTCCACTGAAACATCTCTATAGGGGGATGACAGGTTGGTTTAAAAACAAAAGTTACCAAGGGTAAAAATACACTTTATTATTCTAACTGAAACCCCTAAGTCAATCAAACCTTCCCTTGAAGGCTCTGGTTAAAATGAAAATGTAAATATATTAAGTTGGGGGGAGTCACATACAAACACCTTGATACCAAGTATCT
Source organism: Rhinolophus ferrumequinum (assembly GCF_004115265.2). NCBI lineage: Eukaryota > Metazoa > Chordata > Mammalia > Chiroptera > Rhinolophidae > Rhinolophus > Rhinolophus ferrumequinum. The sequence goes on along the minus strand of NC_046284.1, from coordinate 95,361,845 downwards.
TACCCAACTAGATGATTGGTAATTTTGCTAGTACCCGAAAGTAACAGACCAGTGCAGGGGTCAGCCGACCTCTTCTTTGAAGGGCCAGATAGTAAATATGTTAGGCTTTGCGAGGCTAGATGTTCTCTGTCCTAACCACTTGTGCTACTGTGGTACAAAAGCAGCCATAGACAATTGTAGTACGGGGGATCCTGCCAACTTCGCCATGTGTCACGCGGGGCGGCCTGCGGGGTCTCTGGTCCCGCTCCCCACATAAGAACGCAGGATATGGTGAAGCCAAAAAGGAACATCCACGGAGCCATAGGTAGGGGAGTCATACCGCTATATTCTTGCTCGTGGCTGGGTTGGAGACACAGGAACCAGGAGCAACACAATTCTCAACCCTCACTCCGCCGCTTGCAGGCTCAGCCACCATCTTCTTGCTAGCCCCCATTTGCTGCTAGTGTAGCCACGGCAGTTATATTAGTGCCCAATGGCTCACTGGTTACAGCTGACGGCCAACTAGCCACAGCTGATGGCCATCCAATCACAGTCGATGGCCATTTACTACCTGAGCCAGCACCTTTCTATGTGAGGCCGAGAGCCTGGAAACTGCACTCCTGGCTCTGTCCCCACAACAATCCACACATGAACAAGTGTGGCTGTGTTCCAATAAAATCTTACCTACAAAAGCCAGAGTTTGCCAACATAGAGGAAAAGCAAGTTGTTTGGCTTAAACGGTTTTCTATAGAATAAGATGAAGTCAGGAAATGTATAATCGTGGAAGATAGCCTGCAAGCAAAGCCAATTGCCCACACAATGCAGTGGTGTGAGCCTGTGTTACCTGAAGAGCAAGTCCCCTAGCTGGGAAAAGGGGATACAAGGATGGAGGTAAGGTGGCAAGGATTGGGGATAAGGACACAGTGAATTGGGTTCCTATCGAAGGAGCTGAAAAATTTTGTATGGTTGTTCAGAGTTCATGGGAAGTCCTTCAAGTACATGGGGAGAATGAAAAAAGGCTTATTATTCATTGTATTAATGCTGAAATGAGAAGTAAAATTGTAGTCTTTGACTAAACCATGATTGTTCTAAACCGTTCTATTCACTGTAATAAATGAAGTATTTGTCACAAAAAGTGAAGCACCGTGTCCATGACCCAACACACATCCTGCCTCTTTAGCGTTCAGTCAGTGGGCCACTCTTACTGCAAACCAGCTCCAGGACAAAATCAAGCAAGTTCTAGTTCGATCCTTTGAGTTTCCAGTTTTTGTTTTTCAACAGACACTGGTTGGGGGCGGCCAGTTGGCTCAGTTGGTTAGAGCACAGTGCTCCTAACACCAAGGTCGCCGGTTCGATTCCCACATGGGCCAGTGAACTGTGCCCTCTACAGCTAAGATTGTGAACAACAGCTTTCCCTGGAGCCGGGCTGCCATGGGCTGCCATGTGCTGCCAGGAGCGGCCAGCAGCCAGCATGAGCGGCCAGCAGCCATCGTAAATGGCCGTAGGCTACTGCTGTGTGCTGCTGCCATGAGCGGCCGGCGGCCAGCGTGAGCTGCAGTGAGCGGCCAACCAACAACCGGGGAACAACTCCCTCAGCTGAGGGAAGTGCAAGGCTCATAATACTAGCCTGGGCCAGGGAGCTGTGTCCTACACAACTAGACTGAGAAACAATGGCTTGAACCAGAGGGTTGGTTGGGTGGGCAGAAGAAGGGGGGCAAAAATAACTTGAAGGTGCTTAGGAATCACTTGATTTAATTAAAAAGTAGATTCTGATCCAGTAGGTCTGGAATGGGGCTTGAGAATTTACATTTCTAAGGAGCTCTCAGCTGATGCTGATGCTGCAGGTTCAGAGACCCCTCTTTGAAAACCACTGTTCTAAATAAAGGAGGTCATCACTCTCTGAGGTACTCTGTGAGAGCTGGGGAAGTTCCCTGGGGCAGGATCTGGGACCTAAGGGCCCCTGGACGCCCCTCGTCCCTTGAGCCAACCTTTTGGGCTAACAACTGATGGATCACCTCCAGCCCAGGCATATCCTGGACGGGTTCAGCAAAGACAATTGTTGTTGGGCTGGGCCCAGACAGCACGTCAATGAGGCTGATTAGTGAAGACAAACAAACCTCAATAATTGGAAAATAATTGGGTTAGCACTGGGGAGTTGATGTTAATCAGGTTATGCCCCAGTACCAGAAATGAACAATGTTAACTCCTGAAGCTCTCAGTAAATGGATTTAGACACTGAAGCCGGCCTTTATTTTAACTGAATGACCAGGCTCTTCTTGCTGTTAGAGGTCCCCTTCCCACTTTGGCCCTGCTGCATGGACTCACCTGTAACATTCCCAGCTGCAGCCTGTAGAGGAGATTTCGGGCCGTGGGTGTGGACACAATGAGGAGTCTCCGTTTCTCATAAAACTGATCCAGAAGTGCAGCTGCTGTTCTGACACCCACATTGACATTCATGGCTGTAAATAGAAAGCACCAGATGGGTCAGAAACGCTCTATTTACTCTGGTTCAACATAGCCCGTGTTGACACACAGAACTGTATGTGTAAGAGGTGGAGCCTGAGATAAAGATTCAATTGTAAGTAGTTATTCAGGTGGCGGTCCCAAGCAGCACTGATAGAAGACTGGGGAAATGTATTAGTTTCCTCTTGCTGCTGTCACAAACCACCACAAACTAAGTGGCTTAACACACGACAACTTATTCTCTTACAGTCCAGGAGGTCAGAAGTTTGAAATGGGTTTCACTGGGCTACAGTCAAGGTGTTGGCAGGGCTGGGTTCCCCCCCAGACTCCAGAGGACAATCTGTTTCCTTGCCTTTTGCAGTATCTAGAGGCCACCTTCATTCCTTGGGGTTCGTGGCCCTTCCTCCATCTTCAAAGCCAGCAGACTAGCCCCTTTAAATCTCTCGTCTCTCTGACGTCTGCTTCCATCATCTTTTTCTCTGGCTCTGCTAGCAGTTCTGCCTCCCTCTTATAAGAACCCTTGTGATTACACTGGGCTCACCTGGGTAATCCAGGATACTCTCTCCACCTCCAAATCCTTCATTATATCTGCAACATCCCTTTTGCCAAGTCAGGTAATATATTTACAGGTCTGGGGATTAGGATGTGGATATCTTGGGGGTGGGGGCATTATTCTCCCAACCTCAGAAAGTAAGATGGGGAAGGGAAGTCGTATGTTCTTTCCACTTTAATGTGTGAAATTGAAGAACCTCAGGCCTTTAGCTGATGGTGCACGTCTCTCTCTCTCACCTAACTCTGAATGGCTGGGATTAAAGGGAAAGCATAAAGATGAGAAAGGACCAGGAAATGAGACATAAATAGGAGTATATAAATAAGAGGATATGTCCAGAATTTTCTGGCTAGAAAATTTCACACTATTATCTCTACCCAGTCCAAGTTTTGTTCCTCAGTAATAATAGCTGACATGCATTGAGGGCTTACCCTGGGCCAGGCACTGCTCTGTTCCACTGCTCAATGGAAGACCTAATTTAATCCCTACAGCTCAAGTCGCAGGTATTATCTTCCGCATTTGACATAGGAGGCAAGACTCTGAATGCCCAAGGTCCGTGTGACTTTCAAGGCCATGCTCCAAAGCAGGCATTATATTTCCTGGACACACACTATACTGGCTTTGTACAAAAGATCTTTACATTTGTAGAAGGAAGGAACAGGGAAACTAGGGAAGACCTTGCTGATTCATTATTTCGCTAAAGGCTGGTCCTGGGTTCCCACCTCCAGCTTCTTCCTTAGAGGACATGAAAGAGAGATCAGAAGATAGGCAGAAGCAAAGGAGGAGGGTGGTGAGATGAGCTGCAGCAGGGACCCAGGGACTATTTTCACCCATCAGATGAAGAGGGATGACATTGAACCTTTCAAAGTGCATACAGTGAAACCCTTCCTCCCTGTGCTGCAAACCAGAACTAAGAGGTCCTCAGGTTCTGCTGCTGGCAAGAGAGAGGGCTGCACACGTACCTGCACAGGTGGGCTCCGTGCCAGACCAAGCCAGGTTGGATTGACATACTCGGGCAGGGCTACCCTGTAGCTCATAGCCACCTATGCAGGAGAACTCACAGGTGGCTCCATAATTATCACCGTCGCTGGAGCACTTCATGTAACCATTCTCTGGGACATTGAGTTTTCCGCAGCGTTTAACTGTAGGGACACAAGCCCAGGTGGGTCTCAGTGCTGAGCTCCCCTCCACAGAGTAACCAGGAGAAGTGAGGGCTCAGATGCAGCAGCTTTATACTCAGGCTTCTATATCAGTACGTGAAATGAGTGAGGGGGCAGAGATGGCTATCTGGCCAGTGGGTGGGCCTTGGAATGGTCACTATTCATACCAATGAGACCACTAAGATCAATTGGTTTAGTTCCCCATGTTTTATATGAGGTTGAACCCAGAAGAGTAAAGGTGTTTAATAATTAACTGCCCAAAGCATAAGGCATAAAGTAAACCTTAAAAACACTTTTTTTTCCAGGTAGAACAAATATTCTAGAACACCAAGAACATGGTCTGGTGGCCCAAGCTGGGGGCGGGGGGAGGGCCCCACACGCAGCTCCTAAACTCCTTTATAGAAGGATTTGCAGGCTTTAGCTGGTCACCCAAGCCCAGGGATGGAAAAGTTGTCAATATTCTTCTAGGACAGTCAGGGTCGGGCTCATTTGAGACCAGCTTAGGGCTCTCTTGGACTCCTTAAGTAATATGCCAGCACTGATCCTCATCCAGATTTGTATTGTGAAATTCAGGCATTAAGATGGCACACTTCCCCAGCCTCATCAGAGGTGAATCCAAGCTGGGAAGTGTTCATACGGCAGCGGGCACGCACAGAGGGTTCTGACTTCAGGGCCTGTTTCCCTTTGCTCTTGGAAAGGGAAAAGCCAACAAGCAGTATTCTTACCTCTTACTTTAACTCGAAATTTGCAAGTGCCCTTGTTCTCCGCTCGGTCATAGACTGTGTACTGGATCTTGTGATCTCCTTCTGGAAAGTTCGAGCCTGGGGGGAGGCCTTTTAGAATAACACTTAAAGGGGGGGAACAGAAACAGTAAAGATGATCGTTAGAATCCTAATAACACTTAGGCCATTGTGGACTTTAATGATCAACAATGATCACTGTGGAGGACCAACTCTACCCAGGAAGCAGTGATAGGGGCAACCATTAGGCCAGTTTGACTACAACAAAGATTTCTTGAAGAATAGAATTTCCTGAGCTTTACTTTGTTTTGGAAGAGCAGTTTGAGAGCACAAAATGGAAGTCCCCAATTCCTGGGAAGTTGAGGTTCACTTTTCTTGCTGGAAGGTAGAACAGAAGATGGGGGAAGCTGAGAACCCAGGGCCCACGTCTTCCTCCAATCATACCTTTCTATCAGGAGGGACCTGAATTGCCTTGCTGTTGGGAAGATGAGGGAATTTTCTGTGATCATTTGAGTGTAGTCCATGCAGTCATTGGCAATTTGTGCCTGCAAGGGGTGCTAGAACTTTCTTTTTCTATCTGGGCCAGTGGAGACCTTTCCTGAGCAAAAGGCAAGTTCACTGTGATTCCTTGGTGATCCTAATAATAATAACATTGTTGTTGCTGCTACTGTTGTTGTTTGCACTTACATAAACTTTACATATGTCAGGCACGGTTCTAGGTATTTTATACATATTAGTTTATTTAATCCTCACAACAACCCTATGAGGCAGATATTCTCTCCACTTCACAGATGAGGAAATTGTGGCACCAAAAGTTAAGGAAGTCGCTGAAGATCACACAGCTAGGGTGACTCCAGCATCTTTTTTCTTGCTTGTCTGAGAAGAGCACCAAGAGGTACAGCATGAAAAATTGCCAAGTTTTGTTTTTCAATAGACAGATCATTTCTGTTCTCTCCACAGTTCTTAAGAATGATGAGAATATTTGTTAATAATGGACATGTGAAGCTATCATTATCAACACTGAGGAGAACCTTACACATAAGTAGACAAGGTGGCTGTTTACAAGGTATGAAGTGAGGGGTTTTAGGAAAGTGCCAGAAATCCCACCATTAGAGACATGTCACTTTGGGCCTTAGATATTTTCAGGTCCACAGGAAGCATGATTGAAATGTAGATAAAGCTGAGAGGAACCATACTTCCAATACGAGTGCTGCTAACCTCTTGGAGACTATCTCATTTGTGACATGTAAATAACAGTCATACGGAATAAATAAGGGAACTCACAGGGTGCACTTGCCTCAGAGCTTGACACTAGAACCTTCTCTCCTAGAAGGGGATGATATAACAGTAGTTTGCATGAGACATGGGGTACAGGGTCATAAGAAAAATGCCAGAGAAGCAAGGAGTCCAAGTGAGAGATGAAAAGGGCACAAGACAGGTTTCTCTAAATGCCTTCTTCTGCCGGAGCGTGCTCCCCACACAGCATCCTGCTCCAAGCCTCTGCTGGCTCTGGGCTGTAGAACCCAAGAAGCAAACAGCTGCTCCGAAGACGCTCCTTAAAAATGTTATATTTCTAACCCTAACACACAGGCTACCCATTAAAAGGCAAAGTGAATAGTCACCTGGTAACCTGATGTTGTGTTTATCATAGAGGATTTCAATAGCAATCATAGTTGCTATTGAACCTGTCATAAGAACCTGTCATATATTAGGGGCTAGGCCAGGCACTGTGCTAGGCCGCAAAGATTCAAAGATATTAAGACCCTATCCCTGATTATGTCAACTGTGACTTCGTTTTTAATCCCAACTGCTTGAAGTTTCTCATTCGGAGTTTGTGACGTGTGTGACAGCAAATATATAATTTTCTTAATAAAGTATGAACTTTATTTTTGAGGTGTTACAAGGAGGAACAAAACTCGTAGTATTATCTAAGCTAGATGGTGCACTGGGAGAAAATTATCAGGATGTAGAAAAAAAAGATCTTGCTAGGAGTGTGAGTCTCACCCTCTTTCTAGTAGAAGATGTTCTGTTATTACTAATACTTCCTTTAAAATGTTTGCTGTTGCACGGCCTGGGTTGATAGGATTATAGAAAGTCTTTCCCTGCTGTATGGCTCACCAGGGGGTAAGTCAGAGGGATCATTTGTCCACAGATGGAAACTCTGTGGGGAAGTCTAACAGGTCCAGGAACTTTAAGGCATGGATGTGAATGTGTTAAGATGAAGTAGTGGCCTCCAGGGAACAGGGAAGCCAACGAAATAGCTGCGAGGGTAGATGCTAGATTAGAACAACATGTAGCTAACTGCACCAAAAGGAATCACCCGTTTTTAAAAGCATTTTTGGACGCACATCAAACTATGAATGCAGTTGGTCCTGGAGAATGAAGTTGGGGTAGGGAAGAAGGCAGAAGACACCTACTCTTTTTGAATAAGCTTCTTCTACAAGTGTTTAAGACGGTCACAAGTTTTTTAAAATAAATTAAACATCAAAAGTTTTCAAAGAAGCAGGCGGCAAAAATCAAGGGGTGGAAAAGGTCTGCACTAAACCATACTCACAGAGACCAAAGGGAGCAGCACCAGGTTCTACCTGAGAGACACAGAGGCTTCCTGAGGGGGTGATGGCTTAATATGGCCAGGGGATATGAGTAGGAGCACCCTGGGCAGGCAGTGGGGGTGATTCTATCCCCGAATTAGAATTAAGCAGGTGGCTTCCTCTTCCTCCTTCTGTCCACCTCCCCTTCTACTTCCCTTCTTTCCTTAAACAAATATTTACAGCATACCAACTATGTACTAGGCATGGTGCTTATTACTGGGGACATGACCGGAAACATATTGTAGTGGAGACAAATCCGTAGTGTGTCAGATGGTGAAGACGACAATGGAGGAAAAGCAAGCATGAATGAGGAATAGCTGAAAGAGTGACATACCATGTCTGAAAGCATCAATGGAGCAGCATAGATACACTTCCCCACTCATGGTAGTAAACGTCTCACATAAAAGAGGCAACGTCATTCTAGCTGCCAAGTTCCACTTACTCAGTTAGAATGCCGTCTGCTGTGTCTCTTCCTTCGGGGGTGTCCCAGGACACCCGAACTGTCAGCTTATTGGGTTCAGCAATGCGTTCCTTCACACTTGGGCACTTGATTCTAGGAGGTTCCATATCTGAAAATATAACCAGAGTATCCTCACTATCGTCAAGAAATATTTCAACTTGGGGTTCAACACCCAGCATTTGACATGCCTAAGCTCTAGGTACTCCCTACTTTTGAAGGGTTTGTTCACCCCCTGTGTATTTCTCTTCCCTCCCTTCATCGTGCCCCTTTCTCTTTTGCTGAGTTTTGAAGAATGTTTGGGTACTCACATGTGCATGGCTAAACCTTCAATCAATTAGCCTTGTTAGGTGTCTTGTGGGATAATTTGTTAACTATAGCTTCTTTCCCCATATTTCCAATCTCTGCCTACTGATTTGGTAATATGGCAGTAACCCAGCTAAATCCAGAAGCCATTCAGCCATTGTGAATTCCTCCTCCTTTAAAAACAGCATCATAGAATATTAGAGAAAGGGACCTTAGCTATCATCTAGTTCAAGTCAATTCAAGGCAATGAAATTTTGGTGAATGCCTGCCTTACCCATGGCATCATTCAAGCTGCTGGGGTTGGGTTGCACAAAGGCAAGAAAATCTCATGTGCTTCTCCAAAATTTACAGTATATTAGGGGGATATGACATGAGGCAGAAATGGCACTGCCCCAGGAGAGGTAAAAGCAAATGCTATGGAGGCTTAAAGGAGCCACCCAATGCTCATTTTACAGATGTGGAAACTGAGGCTCAGAGAGCTTAAGTGATTTCTTTAAGGTCATGCATGCAGATAGTGACAATGTGAACTATGACCCAAGCACTTACCCCTGGAACAAGCCCCCTCTCCTATAACTGTATCTATTCCCAACATATTCTTTAATATCTTAAACCGAACAGTGTTCTGTTTGGATCCACTCTCCCATCCAACTATCACTGGCTACACCTACTACTTGTGTTTGGGCACAGCAGTTTTACCTTGGCTCCGCCCCTTCCAAAGCCTCCCAAATTGCCCCAATTAGTTTCTCTACCTGCCAATAAAATTTCTGCCCCCTACCATCAAGGAAGAGTTGATAATGAGGTCTAGAAATAAGTGAGATATCAATTCTAAACTGAGTTGGATTTCATCTTATTATAACTAAAGTGAAATCACAAGAGAGGGAGTTCAAACTCGAGCAAATTCTACTTGATGATTCTGAACAGATAGAGAATGAATTTCAAGAGGGCACAGCAAATTAACAACTTTCAGATTTGCATTGCTTTACATATCAACTGAGAAGTATTTAAATGTTACTATAACCTGAATGAAATTAAATGTCATTTGATTCTGAATCACAAACATCTTTGAGAGACTAAATGCAACAAGTGCAGTCTTCATACACTTTCTCCTACATCTTATCTAATAAGTTCTCTTTTTATTTAGGGTAAGAAATGAATCATTTGTTAAACAGTTTTGCCTTCAGCTATCCAAATTCATTTTTATTTTGTGTCATGCTTCAGTGGAGTGTGAGTTTATAGCCTTAATACACTAATGCTAAATTGAATAACCACCGTATTTTATTGAGTCTAATTCACTATCAATTGTGAGATACATCCTGATTCCGGGGATATTAAAATGTGAAAAAATATGCTTCTTAGAATTGATAAAGTATATAAATGTTATGATGAAATGGCAGGTGCTTTAAAAGCATGAGACGTCTACTGTCAGTTGCTAATTTTTTTAAAAATAATCACTGTTTTACTATGATAGGTAATAGAAGACATACTTTTATAATTAAGACTAATATTTCACAGCTTTGGATTAATCAGAAAGACAAGTATACAACACCTGCACCCCGCTGGTCAAATATAGCTGGCAATCTCATCGTAGAAAGCATATTTATGTTTTTTTAATGTAGAGCAAAACGGGAGGGATGGAGAAGAGGAGAAAGATTTCAGTATAAAATTACATTGTGCTACCATATTTTCTTGGAGTGACATTGTCAGGGTGAAGAGATATTCTTAGTCTTTGTGGCATGTAAACTAAACACCTGGATGATATTCTGTATTGTTTTCTGTATCAACTAGACATATGACATTGTGAGCAAACAAGCTCCAAATTCCCCAAACCAGTTTCTGTCTAGCGAACAATGATCAGTGGAAACTGGCCTAGTGTTTCAGAAGCAGTGCTCTTTCTAAACCAGAAACAAGATATCAACCGCTAAAAGTAATCACTAATGTTTACTGAACCGTCTTACCATCTCTGTATTATTTCATTGAATCCTCACAACTACCCAACTAGACGAAGGATTGTTATTATCATTCTCATTTATAGACTAGGAATACCAGAAGCATTTCCCCTCTTAGAATTTCTTTGTGATCTGGGATTTTAAGACATGATCACGTATTTTTAAATTATTTTAATTAGCTATAAACACCTGTGTGTGTGCCTGCTGTTGACCTAGTGTTTTCCTCCAACCTCACATATTCTTTTGTGATTGCCTGCTACAGCTTCCCCATAAATCCTCGAAGAGCAGCAGAACTCGATTCTGTTGCATCCTCGAGCATCATGCCCTCTTTTTCAGCTGATGAGACCAGCTGGCCTGCCTTTCACAGATGCTCCAGAGACATAAGCCTATTATTACACAGCCATAGCCATCATTGCTTTTTACAAGGTATTATAAATTTCCATTAATTAAATGAACAAAGTTGCTATAGAAACATCACAATGATTCCTTTTTGACTCAGGATGCCCACAGAGCCAGTTATTGTGTGGAAATCCTGAAACTCTCTTGAAAATCCTGGCTTCTGCCCCATTGATTGGAGACATCTCACAAACTGTCTCCCTTCTCTGTGCTCTAATTCCCTCTCTGCAAATAAAATACCAGAAATAAAAATATTGCACTGTATCAACTACTATTTATCTGAGAAGCTGAACTATGTACTAAGGATCCTTAAAACATATAACCAGGTAGGCAGCTGAAATAAGAAAGAGGTTCAGGTTTCAGTCAAGATGGCGGACTAGGGAAACGCTGTGCTTATCTTCTCTCACGACCACATCAAAATTACAACTAAACTACAAAACAACCAAGATTGACAACCGCCTGAAATCTTGCTGAACCAAAGCTGTACAACTAAAGACATACAGAAGAAGCCACCTTGAGACTAGTAGCAGGAGCAGACATGGAACAGGCTGGTCCCACACCTGCATGTGACCATTAAAGATAGGGGCAGATATCTTGGCTGTGGAGGTAACCCCAGGAGGAGCAAGGAGTCCCAGTGCCACCCCAGGTACCCAGCCCAGGATTCCAGTACCAGGGAGATAAGATCCCAAAATTTCTGGTTGTGAAAACCAGTGGGTATTTGTGGCTGAGTGAGCTGGAGGGCGACTGGAGTCCCAGGCGCTCCTTTTGAAGAGATTGCACGTGGACTTACAGACGGAATCACTGGCTGCGAGCTCCAGTGCTAGAGCAGCAGCTGGGGAGGTGACAAGGACATACAGGAGGAACTGAGTTCGCTGGCTTCAGGATGAGGTCTGGAGGGGCGGCTTTCTCCTGGACGGAGGAGCTGGCAAAGGCCATTGTTTCTTTATTGAGACCTCCCCCATCCTGGTGTGCAGACGCAGGTGGCCACCATATCTAAGTCTCTATTCAAGCTGGCCAACACCCTTTGTACACCACACCCTGGTGATTCTGAGACCCGGCACCAACCAACTTTCAGGCACACACAAGCCACTTCCAGTGGCTTTTTTGTACGAACTGCCTGCCATGGCTCATGCTTTAGACTTTCCTAGGGTCTCTGAAAGGTTTGTGGAATCCAGACAAGCAGGATCTGGCTTGACCATATCCTATACCTCTGGCTGAGCAGCCCTAAGCCCAGCACTAGTGGCAGCCAGCCTTGGTTCACGGCTTGACCTCTTGAGGTACTTCTGAGCTCCGTGCAGGCAGCAGCTATCTGCGGATTGCTTTGTGACTCCTGTTGGGTGGTCCTAGGTGGGGCACAGGCTGTGGATGAACTTGACCTACAGCGGGTCTCCTCCCAGGTGGCCATGGGGCTGGCACACCCAGTGGCCAGCTTCCAAACAAGCTGGATCATCCACCCAGCCACCTCCAATGATGACACCCCCAAAGGGCAGGCTGGGCAGGCACCAGAGCCCTGCTAAGGCAGATCCTGCTGTGTAGGGTCAGTCCCCGCACCACAAATCCTCCACTGTAGGCAAAGCCATTCCTCACCAGCAATGAGCCCAAGGGTCAGTCCCTCCCACTGAGGTGCACACAACAACCAAGGCTCAACTACAACAGGAGGGAACACACAACCCACACAAGAGACACACCTGGAGTCCGTGGCTCAGGTGACCAGGAAGACTGCATAACTGAGTCCCACAGCACAGGTCCTACATAAGGCCACTCTACTAAGACGGGGAGACATACCGTGTTTCCCCGAAAATAAGACCTAGCCAGACAATCAGCATTAATGCATTTTTTGGAGTAAAAATTAATATAAAACCCAGTATTTTATATTATATTACATTACATTACATTACATTACATTACATTACATTACATTAAAGACCCGGTCTTATATTATAGTAAAATAAGACCGGATCTTATATTAATTTTTGCTTCAAAAGACACATTAGATCTAATTGTCTAGCTAGGACAAACAAATAAACAAAAATCTGGGGTAGCAATACTTATACCAGACAAAATAGGGTTTGAAACAAAGACTTTAACAAGAGACAAAGAAGGACCAAATAATCCCACTTCTGAGTATTTATCTGAAAAAACTCAAAAATGCTACTTTGAGGGGACGTGTCATCCACATGTTCATTGCAGCATTATTTACAGCAGCCAAGATATTAAATGAAGGCAACTGGGTTTCCCTGAATGGATAAATGGATATGAAGAGGTGGTACATTATACAATGAAATAAAACGGAATGAAATCTTGCCATCTGCAACAACATGGATGGACCTAGAGAGTATTGTGTTGAGTGTAGTAAGTCAGACAGCAAAAGACAAATTTCATATGATTTCACTTGTAAGTGGAATCTGAAGAACAAAATAAACAAACGAAAGAGAAACAAACTCATAGATTCAGAGAACATTTTGATGGTTGCCAGATGGTAGCGGGGGTTGAGGGTAGGTGAAATGGGGAAGGAATTAAGAAGTACAAACTGGTTGTTCCCCAGTAGTCATGAAGAAGTAGGGTATAGTAGAAGGAATAGAGTCAATAATATTGTAATAATTATGTGTGATGTCATATGGATACTAGATTTACCGGGGTGAAAAATGGGAAGGGGGTTAGGGACAGGGTAAAAAAGGAGAAGGGATTAAGAAATGAAAATTGATAATTGCAAAATAGTCATGGGGATGTAAAGTATATGGAATATAATCAATAATATGGTAATAACTATGTATAGTGCCAGGTGGGTACTAGTCAGGGGGATCACTTCCTAAATTATATAAATGTCTAACCACTATGCTGTACACCTGAAGTTAATATTAAATGTAAACTCTAATTGAAAACTAAAAAAGAGGGGAAAAGATAAAGAAGAATAAGAGGTTCAAAGTTCCAGATATAAAACAAATAAGTCATGGGGCTGTAATGTACAGCATAGGGAATATAGTCAATAGGATTGTGATAGCGTGGTACAGTGTCAGATGGTTGCTGGACTTATCATGGTGACCACTTCTTTAACATAGAGAATATAATCAATAATATGGCAATAACTCTGTGTAGTGCCAGGTGTGTAATGTTGAATAGCTATGATGTACACCTGAAACTGTAATATTGTATGTTAGCTATATTTTAATAAAAATCTTAAAAAGAAAAAGAAAGAGGTTAAATGGACAGTGTCCTGGCCAACAGGTAACAAGAAAACAAAGAACTTTTAAACTAAGGCTGTAAATGAACTGCATCCTAAAATGTTTGCTTAAAAAGTGTTGTCCAGTGGTGATCTGTGTTTGAAGGTGTCTGCTAGATACATGATTAATAGGTGCTTCAGAACATGACAATAACTTGTGTCTGAGACTGCCTGACCTGTAGTGAGGTCCCATCTCTCCACTTCATTCTAAGACAAGATGATACTCTTATCCTAAATAAAGGGTTATCACAACTCCTCACAACAAACAGACCTTATGTAATGCCCCTTTCCTCTCTGACTTCCTACATTCCCAATTCAAACTGGCTTTTTAACTGCTTTTTCTCTCATTTCTTTTATACCTTGATCTTTCACATCAACCAGCTCTCCATCTGTATAGTCAATGTGGTAGAGACTGTTCATCCACTGTATGGTCCCCCTTATTTTGTAGCAAAAAAAGTTTGCCTGGGCCTTTGGCCTTCCAGAGTAAAGACTACATTTCCCAGTCTTCCTTGAAGTTAGGTGATGGGTTCTACTAATGGCTTGTGAGAAAAAGTAATGTGCAGCTTCTGGGTTTTGCTTTTTAAAAAAGTGTCTGGGATAGTGTACCCCACTTTTTCCTTCCTCCTCCACCCTGATTTGAATGTGGATGTGGTAGGGAATTGGAGCAGCCATCTTTGACTGCAGAATGAAAGGTGCGAGTATGAAAGAACAAGTGAGAACGAGTTGGGGCCTAGGACACTGCCCTGGACTGCTTAAGTACTAACATTTATGGGAATGGAACTTATATTTTGTTTAAAGCATTATGATTTTGGCCTTGTGAATAATACCTGAATGGTATAGAAGAAACAGTTACACCTGTTTTTTCAAATTACTCCTATAAAAGATTTTGTGTGGCATTTTTCAAGATGTATTTCACTAATGATTTCCAAGCACTGATTTCTAACAAATATTGTGCTGAATTTCCTGCAAAGATGGCTACCCATAATCCCCTTATATATATGCAGCTCCTCCTACCAAAAGGTGGAGTCTATTTCCCCTCCTTTTGAACCTGTGTCAGCCTTGTAACTTGCTTTGACTAATAAAAAGCAAGGGAAGTGACCCTATGCCACTTTCAGGCCTAGGCCCTGAAAGAATCTGACTGATACCTTCTACTTCCACTATCTTGGAAGCCAGCTGCCATCTAAAGAAGTCCAATTATCTGACTGGAGAGGTGATGTGGAAAAAATGAGAAATTATGGAGAGAGAGAGAGAAAGAGACTCAGCCAAACCCTAGCCAGTACAGCCACCTTCAGAGATGTCACACATGTGAGTGAAGCCATCTTGGAATCTCCAGCCCTAGTCAGTCACCTCAGCCACTATTTAGTGAAACAGAGATGAACTGTCTCTGAAACCTGCCCAAATTACCCAACCCAAACAACCATGAGCAATATCATGGTGGTTTGAAGCCACTAAGTTTTGCACGGTCTGTTGTGCAGCAATAGATTACTGATAGAAATATAAAATAGTATGAGGTTGGTGATGGAGGGCGGAAGTGATCATTTCATGGAGCATAGGAAGAGAGTGACTGCCAAAGGCAGAATAAACCTGGACACTGCAAACTTGCCCAGTTATTTGCTTCCCCAGAAGAGTGCAATCCTTGTATATGTCTTTGGGAAGCAGTTCTGTTTCTTTGGCACCACGTAACATTTAAAAACTTTCCCAAATATGGGGTGGCCGGTTAGTTCAGTTGGTTAGAGCGTGGTGCTGATAACACTAAGGTTGCTGGTTCGATCCCCGCATGGGCCACTATGAGCTGTACTCTCCTTTAAAAAAAAAAAAAAAAAAAAAAATCCCAAATAGACAAAGAGGCAAGAAGGGAAACAATGAATTCCACAATTAAAAGTCACCATCTTCACCAGAAAGATGGTCAACTGAAAACTCACTGGTGATATGTTTATATTGGAGAGGGCCACTAAAAGTTGACCTGTTCAGTTTGCACTAACAAACTTTGTCAGGTAGAAAGTGGATCAGTATGTCAACCAATCAAGTGGTTTCAAAGCTGAAAGTAGCTTCCTGAAAGTTTCCAAAAGAATGTGTATTTGTCAACCCAGGAAACATTTGGCATAATTTAAGGTCATCTACAACAACATCTGCATTTATTCTTAGACCCCACATTGTTTGTATTTTCAACTAAATCCCTGGAAATGATGCAGTGCGGCCCAGCAAACTTCCCTGTGGTTCATTGGGTAAACCCAGCCGTCAGATAGTTGGGAAGCCACAAAAGTATTCCATCAATTTGCATATCCTGAATCTCAGAGATTTTTTTTTTATCCTAGAATTTCATTAGTACTACCTCTCAATTATTTTCTAGTCTGTAGGAAATACAAAACAGGAGAACAATTCCAAAAGCCAAGTTGGTTTTGAATGATATTTGCTGGATTTTCATTGTCTATGGTTTTTTAATTTTCTTTAATTGTTTTCTTTTCCTCTTTTGGCCTAGGAAAGAGTGTTAGCCTAAAGGAGAGATCATGTGTCTACTCTAACTGTCCACTGTTCTATCTAAATGCTGGGTGTAACCAAAAATAACTAAAAATGGAAAGAAAGAAAAAAATATCCCCCCAGAACAATAGTTGTTACAGTTGTTACATTCTAAGGTTTATTTCTTTTTATATCAATGAAGTTGCGGCTCCTTCAATATTATGCCTTCCTGCAATTTGCTGTATGCTTTTTTTCTCCTACACTGACTTCTTTCTATCAACATCTGTTTCTGAAATAACCATGGATTTGATTCCACTGCCAGAGTGTGGTCTGCATAAGAGAATTAATTTTAACTTGTGGTACTTTCAAATTTGCCAAACCACAGAACTGACCACCTCTGAGTCAAAAGTCAGCCCAGCGTTCTTGCTTCCCTCCAGGCCTAGAGGAGAACTGGGACAATTTTCTCAGCACTCAGCACAGCTCTGGCCAAGATGCACTGTTCAAGGTTGTGTGGAAATCTGGGAACTACTCAGCCACCATGTGTCACCTCCTAAAATAGGCTGAGGCTCTTAGTTATTATGCTCAAGGTCCCCATAGCCCCACCAACACACAAACTGATTAAACTAATTTAATACATTTAAAGCCAAAAGAGTCAGTGATATCCCTGGAGTAAAATTCACTGGGGACAAACTCCAGCTTATGCATCACCAAAATCAAAGGAAGAATTGTCTGCTTGCTTTGTCCACTTGTCTGTTTTTTCCTGCAAGCTCAATTCTCTGTGACTCACTGGTACCCTTTCAGCCATTCCTACCTAATTGCATGCACAATTCCCCCTTCCCCCAAATATGTCTGAACCTTGCCCTGACAAACTCTCAATCCCCTGAAATTGGGGTTCATTTTGTGGTTCTTTCTCTCTCCCTCTGGGAAGATTCCAGGCCCATCTGGTCCAGCTTAAGACATGCTTGTTGCTTTTTGAGAATAATTAGCATTTTCTTTCCATCGTTGCACACAATCTGGACATCTGAACAGTGTGAACCCTAGAGAACTCTTTGCCAATGCTTGCTTAGCAGAAAGTTTTGAACATCTCCTCCCATCCTCTCTGCCCCTTCCAATGTGAGGAAGGAGAGATTCAAAACTTGTTGGATTGTTTTCAAGAGTTAGCTTGCACACACCAAGTCACAGGAGAGATACTGAAAGCAACATCTGTGAGGGGCCCTGTTGACCTGAACATCTGGCCTTAGGTTATGTCCTTCAAGAGGAGCATGTCCAAAGTTCACAGCCTCAGCACCATTCTACCTGCACAGGATGACCAGCACTGCTTTGCAGTCTTCTCTTCACTACTGACAAGTACAATGATTCTGGGGAGAAATCTAAAACCCAGAAAAGGGCTGCTGTGCCAAATATTCTGTTGATGCTCAATTTTTCTATACTCTCCCTTTTACTGACTGGACTAAAAGTCTCAAAGTTACATTTCCCAGGCTGCTTTTGCCAGCTGGGTTCCAGATAGGTTTGCCAATGAGAGGCTCTCCCATGAGAATAGAAATCAGGAAGAAGGTGGAAGCCATTATGCTTCTGGTTAGGAATTTCAATGAAGATTTCCTGGGCTCCTGAAATATCAGCAGGAGTGTGGGCTCCTGACTTCATTCTCACCAATGATGGTATCAGTTATAGAAATGTCAGCATCAAGGGTGGGCTTATGGACTTTGGGTGACACTACTATCCCACTTTTGCTCCTCCAGCCCTTGGTTGGAATGGCTTTCTGCTGTAACTCATCTCTAATAACAGTGTTTTTCCTCTTTTGATCCCCCAGCTCTTACTATACTTTTGTAACCAATTCCCTATATTAAATCCCCCTCTGTTTGAAATACCTAGTTTGGTTTCTGTTTTCCCAATTACTGACCAATACAAACTCCTACCTGAACCCTAGGAAAAAAAAGAAGCCCAGAATACCGTATTTTTCTATGTATAATGTGCACTTTTTTGTCCAAATTTGTGAGGGAAAAATACGGATGCACGTTATACATGTATAGTATTAATGTATCTATATAAATGTTTTTAATTCTTTTATTAATGCTTATGAGTTAAAAGTGTAACCCTAGAAATCAATAATGATATCCATATGCAAAATATACCCTGGAATACAATAATCGGTTTTGTTGAATTTAAAATGAACTTGCAACGACAAAGAGTTCTTGGCCTTTGATGATATGTAAATATCGTAAATTTGTTACCGGTACATAAAATTTCTTGTACCTTGTATCTGTGTTTTGTACCTTGTGTTTTGTAATTATTTGTTACATAAAATTTCTTGTACCATAATATGATTTAAAAAAAAAAATCAATGCCAAAATTCCTTTATAATACAAAAACACAAGTACCTAAATGTAAACAAATAAAAATTTGAATTAAAAAATTAAAATGGGGCCCGCCCAGTGGCTCAGGTGTTTGGAACGCTGTGCTCCTAATACCAAGGTCGCCGGTTCGATTCCCACATGGGCCAGTGAGCTGCGCCCTCTATAGCTAAGATTGTGAACAACAGCTCTCCATGGAGCTGGGCTGCCACGGGCTGCCGCAGGCTGACGTGTGCTGCCATGAGCGACGACTGGCAACCAACTGCCTCAGTAGCGGGGAGTGCAAGGCTCATAATAATACCAGCATGGGCCAGGGAGCTGTGTCCTACACAACTAGACTGAGAAACAATGGTTTGAATTGGAGTGGGGGGTGGGGAGAGGCGGAAAAAAGGGGGAAAAATAAAAGTGTGGGCCAAAAACGTGGGTGTGCATTATACACAGAAGCACATTATACATGGCAAAACACAGTAAGTCTAAGTCCGCTATCTGAGTAATTATTTGGACCTGGTGCTGTCATCAAATGATATCTGGAATGGCCCAGGCAGCGACTCTGATATAGAAAGGTTTTGATCACACCTTGGGCCAGGTACCTTGGCTACAGCTCATTAACTACATAACAGCAGAGTGAGGGTGGCTGATGCAGCCAGAGAAGACAGTGGACAGTGGTACCATCATGGAGACATCCCGGGGACTGAGGCCAGAGGAGCTGTTGCACATCTACCCCCCAAAAGGTAGCATCCAATTTCAGTCTTACTCCTGAAGTACTTGCTCCAGACACTGAGCAGGCAGGAAGGAGTCCTTGGGATAAAGCACATTAGCAGACTGAGCTGAACAGTTCTTTGTAGAATTGGCAGGTCCCAGCAGGGTACGAGCCACGCTCCTATGGCCAGCTGCCTTAGCATATCAGTGCCACAGCTGTGCCTGCATTCCGGGACTTCGGGCCTGCAAGCCTGGAGACAAAGGCTTGGCTCTATGCAAACTCAAGCAAGTCACGTGACCTCTCAGGCCTCATGTGTAGAATGGGAGATTGGACTAGAATATTCTGATTAATGGTGGATCCTGGCAGTTCTAACAGTTTATGAGTAAAGGATCTCCTGGGACAGTCGTTCTCAATCACTTGGAGGGAGCTTTGGAAAAACACCAGGGCCTCAGAGATTCACATTGAAATGGTAAACAGAGGGCAGAGTTGAAAACCACTGCCCTGGATCAGTCTGCCCCAACACTTTAAGGGCACAGGAATCCCCTGGGGATATTATTAAAATGTGGATTTTGATGGCTCAGTTGGTTGGGGCGCGGGTTCTCAACCACAAGGTTACTGTTTCGACTCCCGCAAGGGATGGTGGGCTGTTCCCCCTGCAACTAACAACAGCAACTGGACCTGGAGCTGAGCTGCGCCCTCCACAACTAAGACTGAAAGGACAACAACTTGACTTGGATGGAGCTGATGAGTCCGGGGAAAAACACACCACTGTTCCCCAATGAAAAAGTCCTGGAAATAGACACTGTTTCCCAGTAAAGTCCTGTTCCCTTTTAAAAAAAGAATGTTAGCGTTTAAAAAAAAATGTGGATTTTGATTTGCAAGGTTTGGGGTAGGGTCCCCAGATTGTACATTTCTAACAAACTTCCTGCTGGTGCTAGCACTGCTGGTCTAATTGCACTATTTTGAATATAAAGGTAGTAAAGTTCTTCCCAAATTTGACCTGCTAAAGCAGGATCTCAAACTTTACAGCATCAGAGTTCCCTAGAGGGCCTGTGAAAAAATGCAGGTGACTAGGCCCCCACCCCAGAGTTCATAACCCTGCAAGTTTGGAGTGGGGCTGGGAATTCGCATTTCTAACAAGTTCTCAGGTGACGGTTGAAATTCTGGTCAGGGGACCACTTTTCCAAAACTATTGCTCTCAGACAATGGTGCTAGATCTTAGCTGCATGTGAAAACCATCTGGGAAGCTTTTATAATGTCACTTTGCCTCCTCCAGCTGTCTCACATCAACCTACATAAATCAGAACCTCTAGGGTAGGCCCAGGGCATGAATAGCATCTAAAAGATACTCAGGGGCCGGCCCAGTGGCTCAGGTGATTGGAGCTCCGTGCTCCTAACTCAGAAGGCTGCCGGTTCTATTCCCACATGGGCCAGTGGGCTCTCAACCACAAGGTTGCTGGTTCGACTCCCGCAAGGGATGGTGGGCTGTGTCCCCTGCAACTAACAATGGCAACTGGACCTGGAACTGAACTGTGCCCTCCACAACTAAGACTGAAAGGACAACAACTTGACTTGGAAAAAATCCTGGAAGTACACACTATTCCCCAGTAAAGTCCTGTCCCATTCCCCAATAAAATCTTTTTAAAAAATTAAATAAATAAAATAAAAGACACTCAGGTGATTCCAGTAAGTAGCCAGGGTGGGAATCCACTGTCCCTAGAGCAGTGATTCTCAATGAAGGAGTGATTTTTCTCCTTCCTCTCCTCCCCCTTCCAGGGGACATTTAACAATGTCTGGAAACATATTTTGATTGTCACAATTGGGTGTGGGAGGATGTTACTGGTTACTGGTATCTAGTGAGTAAAAGCCAAGGACCTGCTAAGCATCCTATAGTGCAGAAGACAGGACCACATGACAAAGTATTATCTGGCCCCAAAAGTCCACTGTGCTGAGGTTCAGAGACCTTGCACTAGAGCATGCACTCGCGGAATCCCAGCGCCCACCCCAGACCTGCTGGATTAGAATCTGCATTTCTACCAAGGTCCCCAGGTAGTTCGATACATGTTAAAGTTTGAGAAGCACTGCCTTAGATCAGTGGCTCTCTATTTCACTTTGGAACCCCATGGAGAGCTCATTACAGCAAAAGTGCTAGGACCACCCCCAGAGTTTCTGACTCAGCAGAGCTGAGAATTGGCATTTCTAAAGAGATCCCAGGTGATGCTGCTGCTCCCACAACAAAACCTGAGAATCACTGCTCAACAAACCCAGAGTAAGGTAACCTATCCAAATACCTTCCAGCTCAGCAAACTGAGTGCTTGCTAACTAGCGGAATCCACAGCAAAGGAACTACATCTGCAGGCTGAAAAACACAGATGCTCTCTGCAGGACCATCTCTGCAAATGTCAATAACTGCTCAACGCTACAAGGCAGATCCCTGATCTAAAGCAGCGGGAATGTGCCCTCCCTCTGCCAGCCTGCAGCTGCCTCAATAGCAAGCCAAGAAAGAGACAAATGTCAGATGAAAGCCATCAGCTGTGAAATCAGCTGGAGGATAGAGAATGAGGTTAGGTCTGTGCTGAGCCAGAGAACTAGGTATAAAGGGAGCTACCAAAAGCAAAGCTGAGTGCTTATGCTTTACACGTGGAATATTGATGCTTCCTTTCAATCCACTGGATGAACACCTCCTGCTCCTCTCAAAGCATGCGCCTCCTGAGGGCTGTGATCGTCTTACCAACGCAGGAGGCTGGCTGGCCACTCCAGGCCTTGTTGTCCATACACGTGACGGTCCGCTCCCCTTTCAGTGTATACCCTGGTGAGCAATAGTACTCACACCGAGAGTTAAAGTAGGCACCATCTACGCACTTGAACCCTCCATTTGCTGGCATGGCAAGGGTAGGACACCGCTTTTCTGAAAAAGAGAAAACCAGATTCAGCATTTCACAGTTTCTTTCCGTAGAGTTTGAGTCCAGAAACTCTGAAAGCATAGGGTGAAAAATTAATTTAAATATAATGCACAGAATTAGAGGAAAAAAATGGATGGCTGCATGTCGCACAGAAGGGACACGAAGTCTCCGATCAGACTAGCTGGGGTTGGCATCCCAGCTAAGTCACTGTCTTAGGTTGGGTTCCTCGGAAGCAGACCCTGAAACAAAGATTGGTGTGCAAATTATTTCATAAGAAAGTGCTCCCAGGGGAGACCAGGGAGGGATGGGGGAGGCAGGACAAGGTAGTGGTGAAAGCCCAGCAAGGTGACATCTCTGGCAAAGTCAGCCTGCTCCCCCAAGGGAGTTCTGGGGCATGAATGACACCTGAGTTTGTCCTGCCCCCAGGCAAGGAAGCTAGACGGTCATAATCCTTTACCAATCAGTATTGGGCAGCTACAGGGTGCCCACGGGGGACGCTCTCCCTGTCAGAACAAAGAGGGAAGTCCTCTGAAGTAGCAGCGTCTTCTTCTGAAGAAGATCAAAGGTGCAAGTCATTAAAAGCAAAGCACTCAGAATCTAGGGGATGGACACAGAACTGGGAACAGGGCATCCGGGGAGATCTGGGGGAAGCACTGAAAATGACCACTGTAGTCACCCAGTTGCATAGTCTTCATAGGCTGCAGCCCCAAGCCTCAATTTCCCCAACAATAAAGTTAAAGTAATGGCACCCATATCAATAGGTTGTTGCAAAAATTGAATGTCTGTGAAATGCTTGGCACACAACAGATGCTCAATAAATGATGGCTGTTTTGAAAAACGATGGCACCTAAAATGTGCTTCAATAATGCTGTACCACTTACAGTTTCCCCAATGAAATGTGACTTTTCATGAAGCTAAAAGTCAGCCCCTGCAGGGCTCTTCCAACCTTTTCCCCTGAGGCATACTTCCTCTCACGGAATAAGCAGCATTCTTCAGTAACTCTTTGCCTGCCTCTCTAAGCTCTACCTCTTAGGAGAACACTTCTTGTCTCCTTTACCACAAGCCCATGACTTAGCACCATTCTTGTACTTCTATCACGGTTTACATCTCTGCCCTGCTGTCTCTGATGCTATTCTGTGAGATCCTTGATGGCAGAGCTTGTGTGTGTCTTGTTTCGAAATCTCTTAACACCTTTAAAGGATTCAGCACTTCCTGAACAAACACAACCTGTTTGCTGAACAAACTGCTGTTCTCTCCCCCTTTCCCAAACAGCTGATCACACCATTCTGTCTGAAAGGTGTCATCTCATTCCCACATCTTAGAAACCCACGGGCTTCTGCTCATAAGGAGAGTTTTTCTCATCAAAGACCACAAGACATTCAGGAAAAAGCCCTGATCTCAGAGCAAAAGAACTTTGGCCCTGATTGGCCTCAAGGATCAAACATGGCTCTGGGATACTCACGTTTGCAGATGACCTTGTCGGACCACCGTTTGTTTGACTGGCAGATCAGCTGGGAAGAGCCATGCAGTTCATAGCCCTTCCTGCAGCGAATGTCACACCTGGTCCCCAGAGCTGTTTTGTAGTATCCTCCTTGAGGGGCCCTGCAGTACACATCTCCGTACTTCACCTTGATTGGGGAGCACCACGGGGTGTCTACAGGTAGCAGAAACAAACAAGGAAATAGAAAATGACATCTTCAGAAAATGTGTCTCCTCATTCTTGAAGTCCCTGACTGGCTGCATTCCAGAGTTTGGACATCTAAACAGTGCCCCATATCTTTTAAGGTGTCTCTGGGAAGGGAAGGTATGATTGTGGGATTAAGTGACAGACATATATGAACAGGATCTGCCTTTCTCCATGACTAGCTGTGTGATCTTGGACAAGTTACTTAACCTCTCTGAGTTGATACCTACAACTATATCATAGGGCTGTTAAAAACAATGCATACCATTACCTAGCACATAATAAATGTTCAATAAACACTCGTTCTTTTCATTATTTCCCTTAACAAGATACATAATTCTCTTGAGGGCAATTGATATCATTGTGAACCCTAACTCCAACCATCCACACATGGTTGGGGGGGTGGTTTAGGACTTGGTTAACTTAGATTTTTTCCTAGTCTGTATGCATATTCTCCCTAAAAACTCATAATGCTATTTTAATTAATGTGAGTGAAGCTACCGTTTCCAAGTTTTTGCCACAGGACATAATTTTGGCTTAAAGTCACAATTGTTCCACATAGAGAAGCAACCCTCCCTTCCAGATGTCCCCAGTTATGCCCCATGTAGGGATGAGAATGATACCCTTCCCAAATGGCAAAGTTCAGGGTGTCATGATTTTGGTCTCCTTTTAGCCTGGAATATAGCTAGGATGACACTAATAAATCAGAACCTCTCCTATGTGCCTCTGGTAGGTGCTCGCTGACAGCCATAAAATTAGGGCAGGATTAGCTCAGTGGGAGTTCCCACAGCGGCCGTTGCACAATTGATGGGAACCAGTGACAAGCTCCCTCAAGCCTGCTGAGCTCTCAGTGCCACGGACAGGAAGGAGCCCTCTCCCTGTAGCTGCCTGGCCGCACTCCACTCCCGCACCTGAGCTGTCAGTGAATGGAGTCCGTGCGCCACCATGTGGCCAGGAAGGACACACCCTGCTTGACTGCCAGGAAGTCTCTTCCGAGGATGTGTTTCTGAGTGCTTCTCAGCCATGTCCAGGTCTGGTGCATGGCCTTTTTCACTTTTGTGTTGCCATGTCTCCTCTAATACTTCATGATATAGTGTTTTGCAGACAGCTGCAAGTGGGTCCTAAAGTTGGGACTCAAGCAGTATTCCCTGTACTTGCTGGGTAAAAGTGACGTCCTCAGCATAGAGCTGATTAAACTCGACCATGCGGATAGAGACTATAAGAGCTTACTCTACAGCGGGCTTACAGACTTCCTTAAACAAAGTTTCCTTCCTCTGATATTTACACATATAGTCTGTGTACACATATAGTCTGTGCTAACATTTTTAAATGAGAAAAATCTGGACCCTGAAGTACAGTACAAAACAGCATATATGTCTCCATTATTTTCTTCTACATAGAAATGCTTTAGTGCTTTCTTTGGTGATGGCTCTAGGTAGGCCATGAAACTAGATTTCAAGATCACAGATAAAGGAGAAGCCCTTGGGGTATGCTTCTTAGCAGTGCCAAGCTGTGGATATTCCTGCTTCTATAATCAGAAGTCCATAAATACCTCCTACCACTCAAATAAAACTGAGATTTGGAGCCTCCTAGCTTCTGTGACTCCTAGAAGTGAGGTATATTTCTTTCTTCCTCTCTCTTTCTGCCTTTCTTTTCCAACTGTAATAGGAAAGATCACCTACAAGGAAACTCCCAAATGCACTTGGTGTTTTTAATCTCAAAGAAGCACTTTTTAATAATTCGTCAGAGGACGTCCATGATGTTAACGCTTAAAAACCACCTGTCACTTTACCTCTTTATCTTTAAGATCTAGCCCCGCCCCACCCTTCTCCCTAACTTCCCTCTTCTCTATCCTTAGTTTTCCTGATTGCCCAGCTCCCCTTCTAGATTGCAATGCTTCTGTGCTTCTCCATCTCTAGCCTTCTTCTTCTCCGGACAATTCCCCTTTACTGCATCTTTTCCCACCATCTCACAGGCCAAACTGTGGAAACTTTGACTGAAGAGAGAAAAGGAAGTCCTCTTTAGAGGTGGGGCAAGGGTGATGACGTGGGAGTGAATGTGGGAGACCCAGAGGGAGATGATGACAACGGAGTGAGCAAGTGCAGTACGGTGGCTACAGCACTGGGCAGAGTCAAGAGGCCTGGGCCCACATTCTAACTCCTAGTAACCCTGGAAAATTCACTAAACTTTTCAGGGCACCTGATTCCTCGTCTACAAGAGACAGGAGTGGATTAAACTATGTTAAAGTCCCATCTAGCTTTAAAGTTGCATGACTGAAACTCTGTCTTATTCCTCTCCAATCCCCTACCCCTCTCTCACCCATGCCCGCCTCCTCACTCCTTCTTCTGACCGATAACTTTGAGTCGTCTCTTGTAACCCTTCCACTGAGGGCAAATCCCCTTTGCATTCTGGGTCCTGGTCACAATTCCACCGATGTACAAACTAGAAGACTGTCTAATTCTCCATTTGTTTTTCACCCAAATGTTGAAAACACTCACACCCCCAGCTTCTGGACTTTGGCATGAGTTTAGGAGGGGCGATTTTAGAGTAAACTAATATGAGGCAGCATATCTGCAACTCTTAGCACACACATTCTGGTGGTCTTTTCCACAAATGTACTGAAGGCAAATATTTAAGACTAACAGGTACATTAGAGAATGAGCTGCAAATACTTGTATCACAAATTCACGTATTTTGATACAACATAAAATTAGCAGATTTTGCCCCACATTCTGACCCTTCAAATCCTCCTAGCAGTGCTGTGGGCACAGCTAAAAGTTGTGCTCTTGTCAATGTGTGGGAAAAAATCTTGTTTTCATTTATTTACAAAAGGAATTTCTTTCGGATTACTTTCCAAGGCAAATCTTCAGAACACATTTTGACAGTTTAGCAGGCCTGCAGTGATAGTAATTAAAATGTCAGTGAGGGACTTGAATTTGAAGTGCATACAAGCACCATGAGTTTAAGTGAATTAGCAAAACGTTTAACATAGAGGTTTAGAGAAAGGAAGCTCTTATGCTGCTTCAATTAAGACAGGGTTTATTTAGGGAGAAATCAAAATTGATTATTCGGGACAGGTTTTTCATCCTCCTGAGCCAACGTGGTAAGCATTCCAATTAACTGGAGTGCTCGGGGTGTCCTCTAGCAGACTACAGAGGAACTACTAGCAAAATCTGGACATTGAGCTAAAACATCTGGATTTCAGATCTAAACATAATGTTTGCTAGTTGTGTGACTCTGAGAAAGCCAGCTACCCTCTCTAATCTGTGCTCACTTCATCTGTAAATAAGAAATAACGACGTATCTCTACAGGGCTTCCCCTTCCCTCAATTAGTGTGACAAGACGATGGCATTCTAAGTAAAAGAACCAAAAGCAATGTCTGCCACATTCTGGGAACACAATAAATGTGGTTAAATTTCATTTTTTTTCTTTTACTTAAATGCATATTCTGTGCCAGGCACTGTGCGGGGGCCTGAGGATCTACAGCTAAACGCCTAATTAACAATGGTTTGCCTCTAAGTTTTACAAGTAAAAAAATTACAATGCAAACGATTTCCGGAGAAGTATTTATTTGTAAACATGCAGGGTAAGTTCTAGGGCAGGCACATATTTTGGCCGTCTGATCTGCCTTCCACACTTGCTGTGCTGTGGGGTGAGGATGAATACTGGCAACAATAATTTGCGAGCACTAGATAACACCTACTGTCCATGTGAAGGATCACATGTGCATGCATGTGTTGAAAATTTTTCAACAAGGGACTCAAAGAAAAAAAAAATTTTTTAAACCCTCAATTAATTAAGAAGTGTTAGCAATCAGAATACCTCTTTACCCCAAGCATCTAATTAACAAACTGGGGCTTTGTTTGACTAGTTAATTCCTGAGAGAATGAATATAGGAGTTGTAGATAGGAATGAGTATTTGCATTCACAGATCAAAAACAAATATGGAATATGGTGGGAAACACACCTGGACATAGGCATCAGTTATTACATTAGAAAGATTGTTCACTTGTGTGGAAAACAACTGAAAGACTGTCTCCAACCAAAGACTGAGCAGCACTACCCTGGTTCTCTTGTAACTCAGATATATCACAACAGAGGAAGCAGTGTCCTCTGGTCAAAATGTGGACAAATTTCCTGGGCAAAATGTCACAGTGGGACTTTATTAACCAATTTTCTTCAAATGATTTCTCCACTGTAATGGGAACCAGATTCCGAGAGAAATAATCTAAATTTACCTTCACTTTTCCTAGGGCTTCCTAAGCTTCAGTGAAATGACTCACCAATAATTATATTTGTGGACATACTTACCTGAGCCTACATAGAAGTTTCTTGATTAAGCTTTTTATACCTGCTAGGGGGTAGATTGCTGGAAATGTGTAGAGATGGAGTGCTTTATCATTAAAATGAAGTTTCATGTCGCAACACACTTGACTCATCATTTTGGGAGCCAACCTGGACTCAGGAAGAGCACAATGAAATGAGCTTATGAAAATCAAGTTCTCTCGGTCCCCATTCATCTCAGTACATTAGCAGCACTGGATCCAGATTTGACCTCGGGTGGTTTACTCTGGACGATTCTGGCTGTAATGTATGAATCAGGCAGGACTCATGGCTTGATTTTCATTTTCATCAGGTAGAACTTGGCTTTGCAGAGTAAGAACAGTAAAGAAACTTACGAAAATAAAATGACCACTGGGGTGCTGAAGGTCAGCACTTCAAAGATTTCCAAATGCTCTTATTTTCTTTCTTTCATCTTTTTTTTTTTAAATGGGAGCATATGCATATTAATTTTAACTATTTTTCTCCGGACAGGTAATTAGAACTTAAATGTGTGGTCTGGTCACTTTATTATAGTCTGCTCTGCAGGGCAAAAAAGAAAGTTCTCTTGGCGTCAGCAGGTCCTCATTAGCACACAAGCAAAGCATTCACCTTTATATCTAGTGTGTGAGTACCCGACTTCATCGTCTTCTAGCGGTGAGTCTCCAGATCCTACAATAAAAAAGAACAGAAACTGCAGCAAGAAAAGCCACATGATATGGACGAATATTTCAAAGCATTGCTTTGGCACAGTCCATGCAAGAGGGGCTATTAGAACGCAGAGCCAAGAGTGAAAGCTTCTGTGGCCATTCATGAAGGGACGGGGAGGGGCCCTCTCAGAGTGAACCTGGCTGGACCGAGATGGCCAGAGCCAATTAAAACGAGCCTCAAACTGTTTGGGAATCACCATGTGCCAACAGAAATTCTGGACTCAGGATAGAGAGAAAGTCAACTTCACTCTGAGAAGATGCCAATGTACATGAATCTCATGCCAGGGGAGACGCAGTAAAAGGTGTGTGGCTCAGACACAGCCCAGTTTCTCTAGTAGTCAAAGAACACCCAGTAGAACTGGGTGTTTATGGTACTTGAAAAACCAGTCCACCCTGTGAAATGAATTTGGGTAGGGGGTAAGGAGGCAAATCAAATGTCTTAATGACAAAAGAAATAAAGCTGCTTTGGTATGTTTGTAGGAAATGAGGCCTAAAATCGACAATCTGGATGTTTTTTCAGAATCTCTCAACAAGCTAAAGTCAAATTGCTTGATGAGTCTTGCTACCCTTGAAAAGCCACAGCCTCAGAGAGAAATTCCATACTTAATTTTAAAATTTAAACTTATTTTGAAGTTGGAACTGAATCATTTTTAAAATATTAAATATTGAATTTTAGTAAGTGGTAGATCTTTAATCTTTGAAGCAGTACTAGGCCCCAAACTTCAAAACAGTATTCTTAAATTTAGAGATCTTTCCCTCTACATTTCCTAGACTCATCACTGACCATTGAGTTGGCACCATCTTGGTCACACATTTACCTACAGGGACCTATAACTATACAGAGAAGGACACTCTCTATTATGAGGTTATTCAAATGCCCATACAGGATAAGCGAATGAGTAATGTCCCTGCTTCACTTGTATCCTTGATGAGAGATGGTGAGTATGGAAGTTGAAAGTGGAGAGGTGATGAAGGCTGGGCCATGTCCATTTGGAAAAGGCCTCCCAACTAGAGAAGCACAGTTCTGTGATCTGCTTTGCGCCAGGTTTCTTCACCTGGTCTCCGGCCACCCAGACAGGCACAAAACTACACAAAATCTTCATTATTCCATATCAAAAAGTAAACATGGAAACCTATATTACACTTCAGGAAAGCAATCTAGCAACATGAATCAAAAGCCTATGTTCAAACCCCTTCATCCAGTCATTCCACTTCTGGGAATCTATCCCAAGGAAATAATATTAAATATAGAAAAAAATGTTTATACACAAAGATGTCTTTGCAATGTCATTTATAATAGCAAGACTATAAACAGACCACATAGTCAATGTTACGGTTAAATAAACTATAGTGCATTTATTGGATATAAAATGATGTAGCCATTAAGAATAATGTTTATAAAAAGATACAATAGTATGGAAAAAGCTTTATGTTAGAACATTAAGTGAAAAATATGCTATAACAAAATTATATAAATGGTGTGATTCATAACAATGTAAAACAATAAAATTCAAAATAATGCATAGAAAAGAGTCTATGGTAAATGGATGCTTGTCTTCCTTCTCTTCTAAATTTTCTACTAGAAACATGTATTACTTTCATAATGGAAAATAAACTTTATTATGCATATAACTCGAAGCTTAGTTTCCAAAATACATTTTGGATATATTAGAAATGTTAAAGACTCTACTGTCCCGCCCCTCCCACCCTGTCCCCTTTTCTCTCCATATTCAGAGCTGAACTAAAATTCGTCAAAGAATTCATGGATTTTCCAACTCCATTCGGCACATTTCTAAGCGTCAAGAGATCTGCCTCATATTAAGAGCACTTCTCTCTTCCCCCAGGCCATCCTGGCCTGCATATAATTTACGTAGGCAGTGAGAGGCTCTGGACTTATTTCTTGGCTCTAAGCAAAGAAGACAACCATCACGGGTTGGGTTCTCTGGGAAGTAGCCTCTGAGACGGAGTTCAGTGCACAGGATGTGTATTAGGGATCAACACCTGTGAAAGGGATAAGATTGAAGCAGGTTTGGACAGACGGAGAAGTCTAGCTCTGATGTCAGCCCAATGACAGCCTCACATGTTGGGCTGAAATGGCTGGACCTGTATATCTCTGCCTCAGTCAGTCACTGGATATGGCCCACCTTGGGAAGGATGTGAACTTGAGCGAAGCACTATCAACAGCTGAAGCAATTTCTGGAGGAGATGAAAGCTGACGGCTGAGAACAGCATTGCCTCCAGTTGAGACAACCAGTCCTTCCTGAACGAAGGTCTAGTTGGTGCATCTCCACGACCATCACAACATTTACACAGTGAGAAATAACTTGAGATGTGTAATCTCCTGGGGAAGGGCCTTCCATAGAGAAGGGAAGTGACTGAGACCTACTGGAGAGACAGGTGCACAGCCCTACTTTACTTGTACATCAGCATTCTAAGACACATTCATCACCTATTGTTTATTACAATGAAAATTAAACTTCTGACAACAGGGGAAAAAGCAAACAAATTATCTCATCTTAATAAGCTATTATGTATCCACTAATCAAGTTTGGAATGGGTAATGTGTATGAAATACACCTAAGAAAAAAAGCAGATACTGCAAACTATATACAGGATGGAGTATGAAACTGTACATATATACATGTATGTACATGTATGTACATGTGTGTGTATATATATGTATATATATACACACAGAGACTTATATATGTCAAATTTGGAATATGATCAAATAGAATTACTAATCAGTAGGGGGTGTCAATAAATATGTGGGGATTAATTGGATAAGCATATTAAAAAACTAAGTTTGAGGGCCGGCCCGGTGGCTCAGGCGGTTGGAGCTCCATGCTCCTAACTCCAAAGGCTGCCGGTTCGATTCCCACATGGGCCAGTGGGCTCTCAACCACAAGGTTGCCGGGTCAACTCCTCTACTCCTGGCAAGGGATGGTGGGCTCTGTCCTCTGCAACTAAGATTGAACACGGCACCTTGAGCTGAGCTGCCTCCCGGATGGCTCAGTTGTTGGTTGGAGTGCAGGCTCTCAACCACAAGGTTGCCAGTTCGATTCCTCGAGTCCCTGCCCGCAAGGGATGGTGGGCAGCGCCCCCTGAAACTAAAAGATTGAACATGGCTCCTTGAGCTGAGCTGCCACTGAGCTCCCGGTTGGATGGCTCAGTTGGTTGGAGTGCATCCTCTCAACCACAAGGTTGCCGGTTCGACTCCCGCAAGGGATGGTGGGCTGCGCCCCCTGCAAGTAGCAACGGCAACTGGACCTGGAGCTGAGCTGCGCCCTCCACAACTAAGACTGAAAGGACAACAACTTGAAGCTGAACGGCACCCTCCACGACTAAGACTGAGAGGACAACAACTTGACTTGGAAAAAAGTCCTGGAAGTACACACTGTTCCCCAATAATGTCCTGTTCCCCTTCCCTGAAAAAATCTAAAAAAAAAACTAAGTTTGAGTCTTATCTCACACCATACCAAAAAATCATTTCCAGACAGTTTATAGACCTAAATTAGAAAGCCAAAAATGTGAGAAAAAAATGCAGAATATCTGCATGATCATGAGATACAGGAAGACTATTAAACAAAACATATAAACCATAACCCATAGAGGAAATGATTGGCACACTTCACTACACTATAATGTAAAACTTCAGTGCAATAAAGTACACATAAACCAAATTTATAGACAAGATCCACACTGGAGTAGAAGAATTAATGGGTGAAAATTTTCCTTTTTTCTATGCTTTTCAAGTTTTCTTCATTGAGCATATCGTTACTTTAAAATTTTTAGCAAAAAGCATTGAATTGTTAAAGACTAAAAAGAGTGGGTTGTGGTATCTACTATTTATTATTCTTTCCACATTATTGCAAGTCTTCACATCCCAAAGCCTTGCTACACATCTAAAGGGACTGCCACACAAACAAATGCAGGGCCAACTGTCAGAAACTGGGCTTCTATACTCTCTGGCATTTGAGTTTTCTCCATTTCCTCTTTCACTTGCACACACATAACTCCTACAGTAAGCCTTGACGCTATTCATTGCCCCTAGGAGTTTCAGGGGTAAACTACATGTGTTGTTAAACCACAAGTTCAACTCAAGACCCCAAGCTCAACTCAAAGCGTCATTTGAAAAGTGGTAGATATTTGCCTAAAGAGATAAAACCTCCAGGTTACACCAGAGAAAAGTCTTTCTAACGAGCCAAAAGGGGACACAAAGATGGTTCACGTGACTGCCCCTAATGTAGCACCCTCCCTAGCAGAGGTAAAGCACCTCTTCTCTTCATTTCTTTGGCTAGCTCACTCATACCCAAAGCCAGGCATTCTCACTAAAGCTTTGACTTTAAAATCAGAGCCCTCAAGGCAGACATTTCAGGAGATCTCAATTCAGAATCCTGGAGGAGGCTACCCTGATTAGCAACTTCTTTAGCAGCTCACTTACATTGGCCCACACACCTCTACTTAGATCCCAACCCACTGTCGCTCTCCTTTGCACGGATAAGCAAAGTGCAAAAGGCCTCCTCAGTAGTGCAATAAAAAGTATGCCGAGGAGGAGTGGGTCTGGTAAAAGCAAGATGAAGGACATGTGTGCAGCTGCTGCCTGCCTGCTGGGCAACCATCCTCCTTTCTTCTTGCTAAAAGACCCTAGGTTGTGTTCAGCATCAATGTACCCTTCCCCCAAGAGATGAACCTTGACGACTGTAATTCAGAAATTCCCCTTTGCCAAAGATTGTTCCAGGGGTAGTCATGAAACCCAGGTTTGGCCAATGACAAGTAAAAAGAAATCTGCTTGGGTGGTGGGGTTTATGGGAAAGATTTTCTCCCTCTTAAGAGAGAACTGCATAAGAAGATTCTTTTGCTTTCTTTTCTCCCTTCCTGCTTTGGAAGTTATTGTATAAGGATGAATACACCTAATGCTATAGCAACCGTTTTGCAACCATAAGGTAAAATGACTCAGGACTAAAGATTTTCAGCTGAGGATGGTAGAGTGGAAGGATGAAAAGAACCTGGGGTCTACGATGACCTTATTGGACTACTGCAGGAGTGTCCAAACTTTTTTCAACGTTTTTCACCAAGGGCCATATGCGGTAAAATACACAAACAGCCGGGCCACTCACTCGAGGTGAAGTACGTATTGCCTCACCTGGTTTATTTAAGTAAACGAAATATATTTTTGGAATTTGCTGCGGGCCAATTAACAATGGATTGTGGGCAGCAGTTGGCCCGCGGGCCGCAGCTTGGACACCCCTGGACTACTGAATCACCCTTAGCCATCTTGCCTCCATACTTCTTATTAGGTAAAGAATAAACGTCCTTTCAATTGAAGTTACTGTGAGTAGCATTGTTTGTTACTTGCAGCTGAATGCATCCAACTGATACACAAATGAATGGAAAATTTACTGCCTACTATTGATAAGAGATAAAAGTGGAAAGAAAATAAATGTGTATTAGCCACTCCTCCACCAAATTTTCCAGTTTATATTCAGCCTAAACCAATACATCAACTTCTATAAAAAATATAACCAATCTACAAAACAGACATTCTGAAGGATACAATAAGATCAGACTGACTAACTTATTTTCAGCAGATTGTACTTACTGAAGCTTACTAAAGCAGCAAAGGAGATTCATACATACTGGGGGAAAAGGTTTTCCACAGATTCAAAGGGGCCACGGGGAGAGGAGAGAGGGAGTTTTGCTAACAAGCTCTTCTTTGTTTACAAAAGGCCATCACTTTAGAATTCTGGTTAACTGAGGTTTTCTTATGACAACCATTAATCAGCGCTCATATGGTTTGGATTACCAGTCTTTGGAAAGAATGCTTCAGTGCTTCTTCCTCACAAATACAAATTCTACGTTGGCTTGGAAATCAGAAACTCATTGCCATGTAGGACTCTGTCCCTCAGCCGTACCTGGAGCCAATTCCATGTATAATTCTACTATTCTTACAGAAACTTCATCTAATTCAACAGATTTTCAAAGAAAGATCCACTCTTTTTCCTAAGTTCTAAAAAGGGTCTTCCTGGCCTACTGAATCCTACCCTTACATCCTGACTATCCAGGTAGATAACATTAAGACATCAAACTCACTCTTAAGAAATATCTATTAGATGTATTAAAATTACATCAGGAATTTTGATTTTAGAAGGCTACTTACTAGAATGCTCCTTCCATTATCCTAAAGTTTTCTCACTGTAAGGTAGGCGGGGGCTGAGGAAACATTGAGACCAATGGAAAACGTACCCAGTTTGCTAAAACTGTAGTTCTTTATTGATTGCGATACGCAATCCAAATGGGCAGATTCGCTGGTTCTGTGTTATAATTTTAGCTCAAAGCATTGGGTTTATTTTTTATTTTGAAGACAGCTCTGCATTCTTAATGGTTTGTCAGAAATGTTTGGTTTTACCTTCATTGTCATTATTCTAAGTATAATTTATTATCAGAAGTCCTATTTAATAATAAACAGCATCAATAATTTTATACTGAAAGTCCATGGGAAAATAAAATTCACTCTGCAGTAGAGATTTTAACCTGAATCCCTGACCTCCTAGAGGATCAATGGAAGGTCTTTGTGGATTCTAATTACACCCTATAATCAATCAGACATGCCATTTGGTACATGAATACACTTTCCTAGGGAAAAAGTTTCTAACTTTCAGTAAACTTTAATAAGGATCTGTGACCCCCCAAAAAAAAAAATATTAAGAACCATAGTTTTATAGCATTCTTTATTATGAAGCATGCTAGAGTCCTTCGTTAAATTTACTGAAGTATGTAGAATGCTCCTTGATACTTGACTCTTTTTAATATGATAGAGGAGAGATAAATATATTTCAAACAAGGATAAATGCTTATCTTCATTATAGCTTTTTGGGTTTTTTCTAGATTATTGCTGTTCAACAAAACTTTCTGCAACGATGGAAATTTTCTATATCTGTGCTGTCCAATAGGGTAGCCACTACCCATATGGGTTATTAAGCACTTGAAATATGGCCAGTGCAACTGAGGAACTGAATGTTTTTATTGCATTTAATTTTAATTAATGTCAATTTAAATAGCCATATGTGGCTAGTAACTACCATATTAGACAGCATCGGTTTAGACTTAATTAAAAAAAAATTCTATGTAGTCAATCATGTCTCTAAATTGCTCACGAGTGAGAACCGTGTCTTATCTGTTTTGCATACAATTCAGAATTGGTAATTAATAAATGTTGGAAGAAAGGAAACTCTGCCTTAAGTTCCTTATGACACGTAAGTCACGTGTCCTTATGCTCATATGTCTGGAATGGTTTTATCCTATTCAGTACAGTTTTAGTATATACATTTGAACTGTGACAATACTGGAGAGATTTGGATGTTTTATAAAAAGGTATTTTGCACTATTAGAAGCCACAGGGTATTTATTTGTGGGAGCCAGATGACTTAGTGCCAGCAAATGATTTGCTAAAAGGGTTACACTGCAGCTGCAGTCAAGTGAAAAGGACATTTGAATGGCTTCTAAACACAGATCAAATCTAGGCACTGCCAGAAAAACATAGTCTAAAGATGAAACCAAGAATATGACTGTCAAATCCTTTGTTAAATTAAGGAGATGCCTCAGAGTACTTTCAGTCCCACCAAAGGTCTTCTAAAGAGATTAAGGATGTGTCTCACAGATCCTCTCAAACGATAGAGAAGAGTTTATGGCTATGAGATAAACACTTGTCTAATGGAGTGAACACCAAGAAGACTATTAGGAGACCCACAAATTGCTTTATGATTTATATATGCAGAAATATCACCAGCATGACTGAGGGGAACAGCACAAGGAGTGGCCTTTGAACTCCCAGAATTCTACTGTCAGGAAGCAGGCTCATAGAGCTGCTTAGCTGTAAATAGGTGTTACCTTACATGAAAATCCTACAGGATTTATGTTCCTGAGAATCTTGTGGTGCAGATTTTACCTGAGACTATTCTTGCATGGCTCTTTTTCGCTTCCCTCCCTTACTTACAGGTTTTCCCTGATAGCAGTCCATCAAGTCACAGGCTCTGCTTCTAGGGAACCAAGTTAAGACAGATATTTAATCTCCCTAAAACTCAAATACCCCAAATCAGCCATGCCTCATAGGGTTGCCATAAAGGTTAAATGGCATATGTATATATTTTAAAATATTTAGTTAAAATAATTACTACTATCTGTGGTTTGTTTTATAAGCCATTTTATGGCTCATAATCACATGTTCTATTTAATTCAGTGTATATATATTTTAGGTTTCTACTACCTTAAACTGCTATGCATATAAATGAGCTGATTAAAAATATTAAAATATGACAAACTTATTATATCTGATCTGATACATTTTTTAAGATTTTTTAAAAGCATTAAGCATGGTCAGGCATCTCAGTGCTACCAAAGTTTTTTGTGTGTTTTTAAATTCCTCTGTCTAAACCATCTTGCATGATTTATGGTTTAGAAATATATATACAGAGGGTGCCAAAAAATGTATACACATTTTAAGAAAGGAACAAACTGTATTAAAATTGTAATACTCAATATATACTGATAACAGAAGATGAATACAAGTCCCATTTGACTTCTGCAATTACAAGAGGTGCTCAAAGTGGTTACCATCAGCGTCCAGACACTTCTGATTATGGCAAACATTGTTTGGTAGACTTCTGTGGCGAGCGTGTAAACTGTTCCAACACCACAGCAGCAGAAGCAGGACTTGTTACCGTGCGAGGCCTCCCGGCTCTTCCCTTGTGCACGTCACACACAGCACGATGTGTCTCAAACTTACCACGAAATGCGTGCAATTGTTAGGCGTTTGGAGGTTCTGTTGCAGACTCAAGCCTCCACTGTCGTTGTACTTCCATAACATTCTCAAATTTCCAGTACCACTTCAAAATGGTCTCGTGCTCCTCAAACGACAACCGTGCTTCTGCCATTTTCTTTGTCCTGCCTGTCACATGGTGACGCTAGCATTCATTTAATTAACGCCATCTTTTGAGTGAATGTCATACCACACATTGCTACAGAAATTCAATTCAACTTCAAAAAGTAATACATAGATAACAGCTCTTAAAATGTGTACATTTTTTGGCACCCCTGGTATATTATATTATATCATATCATATCATATCATATATTATTCACCAGGAAAAGCCACATACTCAATACTCTCTAGTAAAATAAATTGTTGTCAAGTCCAGTCCATGAATTCAGACAATCAGATGAGAAAGTTTGCCTTAGAAAAAAGTGACTTTCAGGCTCAAGCTATTACCACAGTTTATCCTTTGAGGCAGGAAAACCCCTGTGGTTCCCTATATGCATTCGTGACCTAAATATCTTTACAAAATGGGAGCCTACAGAAAGTTATTTTATTGCTGTGAAGTATTACTACTGAGTCTCTCACATTCTTGTGGCTCTTGCTAACACACATGAATGTTCAGTCATTTGGGGGGACCACAGGGAAGGGTGGGCAGAGTGGTAACCCGTTTCTCCTCCCTGAGTAAATTCGCAAGGGCTTCATAGCTAGAAAGTCCCAATACATGGTGGGCTATTGAAAAAGCCCAGGAGTGAGTCCCACATGCCTGGCTGGCAGGTAAGACCTGCTCTGTTATGTCTTGGCAAAGTTTTGAGACAGGAGAGATGTCTAGGAGCTGTGTATTAATGTGCATGTTTGAAGGAGTAGAGCAGAGAAGATAATTCAGCTTTTCAAGAGCATCAACTTCAACTCCAAGTCACAGGCCCTGAACAACTACACAGAGGGCCAGAAACTATAAATAAGTCACTCTTCCTTGGAAGCCTTACTTCTCTAAATCAGTGGCAGATGAACAGATGAAAGCTCAAGGGTAAGAAAAGGAGGTGGGAGAACACACAGAGAAGATGCCCATTCCAAGCAAAAAAAGGAATCCAGAAAGACTGATCTCAACCTTTTGCTAATCGTGGGGAATCGATTGAAGGAAATGTTTATTACCAGTGTTTTCCTTGGGGGAGAATATGTCAGATAGGACAAGTTTACAGGGTATCTCAGACATTCATCTCACTATACACCCCTCATTCCCCTTCTCCATCACGGTCCCAAGTCCTTCATATGTGCCAACAATCAACTAAAGTACTATGTTTCAAACTTTTGACCAAATTTAATGGGTCACAAGTAGTATTTCTGTAGTGAAACAGAATAGAAAGTATCAGGGTTCATTGCACATATTACAGATAAATACTACTTTGTGCAACTTTTATTTCAATTATATAGTGTATGTGTGGTAGCGTGTCCCCAGTTTGCATGAGACAGTCCCATTTTGACTGTTGTCCAGCATTATTATCAACTGCACTCCTTTTCACACTCAAAAATGTCTTGATGGGACAATAAATAATATCTTGACCCTAATAATAGGTCACAGTAGAATATATTTCTTCATATGAGTCTTAGTCACAAAAATTAGAAAAGCAGTGATTTAGAATATTTTGAAGACCCACAGCCTTGTCTAGTTAATTGTTTCTTTCCTCAAAATGAAGACATTTGACTATCTGAGAAAGGTTGCTTGGAGCAGTAATGGAAGCCTTTGCTTTCCCCTGATTTGTTCAGGATATAGATGTTCTATTCCATGAAATCAATGTCAAGCAAGGACCGAGTTTCCTCAACTACTCATAGCCATCCTCTCTGGTAGGATGCAATTGCAAGAGCCCTGGGATTAAGTTCCAGCTCCTCTACAAACTGTGTGGTTGGTCTTGACTGCAGAAGCCAGTTTCCTTCCCTGAGCCTCAGTTTGCTCATCTGTAAAAGGGAATGACAGTAGTGGGGAGAAGAGTGCAGTACATGTTTTCAAATCATGTTCCCTCAGAACCTTTCCATCTTTGACTTCTAGTTGGGATGATTGTAGTTAAGCAAATCAACTTGCTCTCCTCCTCCAACTAGTAATAAACAATTAGCATGGTGCATCACTCTAAACTTCGTGAGGTCCATTCATTTCTATTGCTTCTTTAAGTCCTCCGTGCGACCCCATGAGGTAGGTATCATCCAAGGACTAGAATGTAAAACTGGGGAGGGCAGTGACTCTTGGCTACCTTGTTCATGACTGTACTCTCAGCTCAGAGAATGAAATGAACATCAGTTACAAGAGAAACAAGGATTGAGCTCTTCTGACCATAAATCTTATGCACTTTCACAGCTGCTTATTTCTGTCTTCATGCCTTTGCACAACGAACCTGAAAAACCCTTCCCCTGCTCAGTCCCTTTACTGTTTTAAAAGCTACTTCAAAGCCTAGCTCCTCTAGTTTGTCTTTTATAATCTGTAAATTCTATTTACATTGAGATGCTCTGTTAACATTTTTGAATTAGCACTGATCTTACACTGTTTGGGATTTTCAGAAGTGATTTCAGACGTGTGTAGGCTCTGTGTTCCCAACTAGACCTCAAACTCCTCGGGAATATGGTTGGGTTTTGTTTCCACTTAGTGCCCCAGTGAAATTAACAAGGCGCCTCTCCACCCAGAGTCCCTCTCAAAAGGGTTCTTCCCCCTGAAACTTTACATACTACTGATCTACTTGAGCAGTTCACCAGTGTCATCTCCCTTGGTAAAGGTTGTACTTACAGAAACAGATACTGTATTTAAGATTCAAAAAAGCTTCCCAAATAAAGCTACAATGGGTACATCGTTCTTGGCAGTAAACCAGTGGGGTAATTTACAAAATTCTAGCACATTATGGCAAAACTGAGAACAACAGGATTTAGGAAAGAAAGATACTAAGAAAATAAAATTGCAGCAGTATGTAATGAGAACGGTAGGCAGCAAGCCTTTAATTGCGCAGCTGTAGAATGATATGTTAATACAGTAAGTTAAATGCGGGGAGAAGGGGAGCGGGAGGGAGAGAAAGAGAAGACTGTGAAAAAAGACACTTCCAGAAAACAGCCCTTAAATGAACATCATGAGAATTCTGTAAGTGACAGGCCACAGCCTACTCAGCTGAAACCTGCGGCTTCGTCCTTCTGGAACATTCTCTGTTTCCCTGACAGAAGATGGAACACCAACACCCAAGGATGAAAACTTCGATTTCACTTGAAGCCTTTCATGCACTATTTATTTGGCCAACTCTGCCTGTGATAGGAGGTAGAATGGTTTCTTTTCTGAGTAGCTTCTCTCTTTGATTTTTGAAAGCATCCATTTTTTTTATTCAGTGCCCTTGAATTGACAGTCACACACTGGCTGCTGTCAGATAATACTAACTGACAGCAGTTAGTATTATCTTCACTGGAAGAATCAAGTTCTGGGGGAAAAGGGTAGAAATGAACCGATGGTAATTCCGATTTTCAAAATGACAATCTGCAGTACAGCATAGGGAAGATAGTCAACGGTATTGTAACAGTTATATATGATGTCAGAGGGGTAGTAGATTGGGGGGGGTTACCACTTTGTGAGGGGTGTAAGTGTCTATTGTGTTGCTTTGTGTACCTGAAATTTTTTTAAAAAATGACAATCTGCAGGCCTTGTGCAATACCTGTTGGGAGAGGCTAAACTCCAATACATAATGCCTGGCCCTACCCCTTTCTAGGTGTGATAGACATCTACTGTGCTCTTCTAAGTGAAACAGGACTCCTCCCTTTGGAGGAGGGCATCATTCCCCATCCCACCCACGTGGTTCTAGCGGAAATGACTTGATCCTATCCCCTGACTGGAGATGACCACATGAACCCAGCTGAGACGATCAGACCCTTCAGAGGATTTTTCTCTAGTAGTAAAATAAGGAAGATATGAGCCCTGTAGTTGCAAAGGTCAAGTCTCATAGTGAATGCTAATCCAAAAGAATGAACTTGTCAGAGAAAAGCAGAGACAAAACAGAGAGAAAGAGAGATCTCACAGTACTTGAGCCCTTCTAGCATTCCTGGGGCCCACTAGCATATCCCTTACCCTTACGTAACACAATAAAATCTCCCTTTGCCAAAGCTAGCTCAAGATGTCACTTGCCATCAAGAGTTCTGACTTAAACAGCAGGCCATCAATTCATATTTGAATGAAATGAATGACCAAAACATATGGCATGACATCTGGTTTGGGATAAGAAATCAGTCTTGGCATATCACCTCTGATTCCTTTTTTAAGACAATACTGTAGCTCAGACTTAAAACACGTTAGTGTGCTCTTCAACAAATGTAGTGGGACTAGCTTTATTTTTAATAAAATACATTAGATCAGAATAGGAAAAGAAGTAAACACTTGTAACACACTGTACATAGTAAAGGCTTATGAAACTTTTGTTTCAGGAATGTATATTTCATTGATTCCAAAAAGCACTTTTTTTACATTTTAATTTCTCTGAACTTGTGGTGACCTTTATAATCAATTGATTGGCATCACTTTTCTCTTTTTTAATGCTACCTAAAATAACAGTGCCTCTGCAAACCAATGGAATCTTAAATTGGATGACATATCATGTGCATGTATGTATGTGTTCTGGATTGTGATATAAAGTATATTTCTTACTGCATGTAGCAATCAAAAGAATTTGAAAGTAACTGCATTACACCATTTATCTAGGAATCCCAAGTTGATAATTAAACAGAGTAATCTTTGCTATACATATCAATTAAGGCACTCATCCACTCTAATATTTACATAATGCCTTAACACAACCAATTACACAAAGGGTTCCCAAACTGGCTTCCTTTTCTCATTGTGGAAACTGCCTGATCTTGACCGGCAAGCTTCAAGTAGCAGAACAGGCAAATGGGAGTCATCTATTGGATCAACAGGCTTCTGGTGTTATTCAACAAATACGACATGCAGGCCCCTTTCAAAGGGAGGCCCAGGTTGGCTTGTAACCCTGCCAGGATTTCAAGACACTGATGACAAGGGACCCCAAGTGCCTTTTACCTACAAATGACGGTGTCCCAAAAGTGCATTTATTTAATTGTAACATGAACTTGGCTTTCCCTTGGAAACCATATTATAAATGGTGATCAGAGCCCCTGGGGAGTCCACAAGAGCCATTCTAAGTCACAATGTAGTCCAACTCCAGATGTGTCTGGGGGTAATTCCAATACCCACTAAAAGGAGAGGATATTTCCGCCCTCTCTAGTGCCTGCTACATCCCACATCTGCTGCTTCCCATCCCCATCGAGGAACACGGCAGTCAGGCTCATTCTATTCCCAGTGCTATCATCCTGCTAGTTGGCAGGCTTGATCTGCTCCCTAGAGTCTAACAAAGAGACTAATATGAATTTGGATATTTATATGCATCCTGGTTTCCCTTACCAAGAAGCCTCTGGTCCAAGAACTCAAACCTCAGAAATTCCAGGTCCAAATACAAACTACCATTTTTATGTCTTGGCTGCTCTGAAGGATGCTGCAACTTGTCCACACAGGAACCTGCAGGC
Source organism: Rhinolophus ferrumequinum (assembly GCF_004115265.2). Classification (NCBI taxonomy): domain Eukaryota; kingdom Metazoa; phylum Chordata; class Mammalia; order Chiroptera; family Rhinolophidae; genus Rhinolophus; species Rhinolophus ferrumequinum. The sequence continues at coordinate 95,318,549 of NC_046284.1, read as the reverse complement.
ATGTTGGACCCTTCCCAGCCCCTTGAGGTAGAAAGGCCTGCAGTGACAAGCTCCTTTTGACCTTCCACCAGCACCTCAAGTCATCAGTGAGCTCCGAGGTCGAGGCAAGACTGTTTGCAGGGAGGCAACTGATGGAGCTAATCAAGTCTCCATTTGCAGGGATAAGGCCAATTCTCAGAAACCATGGGCCAGTGAAGAAGGAAGTGTAAACCTTTAAGGGAACTTTGCCACAGTCGTGTCTTTCTGAGCAATTTTCTAACACCCTGATGAGTACAGGGTAAAAAGGAAGCAGCCTTCATCAGCAAGACAAATAGTAACAAGTGTTGGAGAGGCTGTGGAGAAAAAGGAACCCTCATACACTGTTGGTGGGAATGCAGACTGGTGCAGCCGCAGTGTGGAGCTTCCTCAAAAAATTACGAATAGAATTATCATGTGACCCAGCAATCCCTCTCCTGGGTTATCTACCCAAAAAATCTGAAAACATCTACACATAAAGACACGTGTGCTCCAATGTTCATTGCAGCTTTGTTTACGGTGGCCAAGACATGGAAACAACCAAAATGTCCTTCGACAGAGGAATGGATAAAGAAGTTGTGGTATATATACACAATGGAATACTATTCGGCGGTAAGAAGATAGGACCATTTGTGACAACATGGATGGATGTTGAGATTATAATGCTAAGTGAAATAAGTCAGACAGAAAAAGCAGAGAACCATATGATTTCACTGATATGTGGTATATAAACCAAAAACAACAAAAGAACAAGACAAACAAATGAAGGAATAAAAACTCATAGACACAGACAATAGTTTAGTGGTTACCAGAGGGTAAGGGGTGTGGGGGCTGGGAAATGAGGGTAAGGGGGATCAAATATATGGTGATGGAAGGAGAACTGACTCCGGGTGGTGAACACACAATGGTATTTATAGATGATGTAATACAGAATTGTACACCTGAAATCTATGTAACTTTACTAACAACTGTCACCCCAATAAACTTTAATTAAAAAAAAGGAAGCAGCCAAATAAAAGGTAAATGAAATGAAGTAGCAGGTGATTCCTCTAACCTTTCATCACACAGGACAGCACCACCTTATTCGGCCTTCCTCATTGGCTAAAGTAGACACCAGGGAGTCCTAATGCAGGTGCCTGTGGCTTGTAAGGGAGAAGAAGGACCTACTACCGGTATTTAGTGAATAGAAACTACCCCAGGCACTGCCCTGGCTGATTTACATAAAATATTTAATTACATCAATGTGGTCACATTCCTATCCAAAAGGAAGGGGAAAGGCAAGCACTATTTTGCATCACTTACAAAAGTTGTCAGTAATTGTATTGTTGGTATTGACCTCTGAAAGTTTTTCTAGATGTATGGGATTTGTGGCATATTCAGATTCTATACAGCAAAATCAAATCAAATTGGTTATGGGATCTTTTTCATCATTAAGGATGCACCGGGAAAGTAACACATGGGTGTCAGAGCATGAATGCTGATGTCTCCTAGAACTATCTGAGCAAGGAATTGCAAATGAAAAATTAAGGCAGGCAGTAAATGGGAAACATCCTAGGCAGATCTTCTCTCCTCCCCAGGTAAACACACACGGAAATTCTCAAGTGTTAGCAAATGGCAACTCGGTTTTATTGTAAAATCTTGAACAAGTGATGAGGTAAACATCTCCAGGGAGACTTTTCTAGTTTGTGAATCTGAGGAAGGCAGTTTGAGGAGATACAAGTGTCCTTCGATTCCTCAAATTACCAGATTGCTCTGGTTCAATCCCATGAATACATTTAAAAGTAACTATAGGTTGCAAAGGGAGTCAATTTCAAAGTCAAGCAATTAGGACTCTATTTCAGGCATAGGAGCCATTGTAGCCTGACCGTGCACATACAAAAATCAACTAAAAAATTCTGAATGAATTTTTTGTTTAAATTTTGAAATGCACTTTGAGTTTGCATGAAAGTAGGGAATACTCAGAAGCCAAAGCCTTTGCAAAAGAGGGAACCTGGTCAGGTAAGCAGATGTTGAAGCTCACCTTTCATGGAGGACAACTGCCAAAATTGAGCTTTGCTATCCATGGACTGGTGAAGATTCAGGTACAGAAGACAAACGCCAGGGACCACTCAAGAGTGGCAGTTTCAGAGGAGATCACCCACCTCCCCTCACCCCCCCACAGAGCTGATACACCGAAGGTCTACAAGCTCAGTGTAAAGCGTGAACTAGAAATAAATCCATCCTGTGAACCGGGGCTACAAAGAATATTTCTTCTCTTGTACCCTGGCACTGAATAGAAGATGAAAAAAACCCTCCCATGAGAATTCATAACCACATTATTGTTGCTATTATATTACTGAAATCTCATTAATAATGATAATTAAAACCATAGTGATACCATTTCACACACAATCAGTCTGCCAAAAATTTAAAAGTCTAACAAGATCAAGTGTTGACAAGGATGTTGAGCAGTGGAAACACACTGGCAGCAAAAGTTTAAATTAGTACAATGTCTTAAAGTAAATGATTTGTATTATTGAACAAAGTCAAAGTTATACATGTACTGTGATCCAGCAATTCCACTCCTAAGTATTCATACTAGAGGAATCCCTGCGCATTGTTCCAGGGAAATGGACGAGTATCTTCCCAACAACACTGTTTGTCATAACATAAAACTAGCAACAACCAAAGGGCACATCAAGAGTAGCATGAATAGACTATGGTCTATTTACACAATGGGATTTTGTATAGTAATGTGAATGAACAAACTACAACCACATGCAACAATATGAACAAATCTTAAGAATCTAATGTTGCAGGGCCGGCCCGGTGGCTCAGGCAGTTGGAGCTCCATGTTCCTAACTCCAAAGGCTGCCGGTTCCATTCCCACATGGGCCAGTGGGCTCTGAACCAGTTGCCGGTTCAACTTCTCGACTCCTGCAAGGGATGGTGGGCTGTGCCCCCTGCAACTAACAATGGCGATTGGACCTGGAGCTGAGCTGCACCGTCTACAACTAAGACTGAAAGGACAACTTGACTTGGGAAAAAAAAAAAGTCCTGGAAGTACACACTGTTCCCCAATAAAGTCCTGTTTCCCCCCCCCAAAAAAAGCCTTAAAAAAAATTAAAAAGATAAAAAAAAAAAGAATCTAATGTTGAGAGAGAAAAACAAGTTTCAGAAGAATAAGTTCAGTATGAGTCCATTTATGCAAAGGTCGAAAACATGCAAAAGTAAATAATATATTGTTAGAGGTACAGATTCGGAAGTACTACAAAAAGTCAAAGGAATGACAAACCCGAAGTTAGGATATCTGTTACCTCTGAGGAAATAAAAGGGATGGAATCCAGCAAGGGCATAGCGAGTTCAAGATAACATTTATAGCCTTTTTGGTAATATTCTTTTTATTAAACTGGCTGGTAAGTACAAAGGTATTTGTTGTTTTATTACATATTATATAAAGATTCTTTTGTTCTAGTCAATGTTTAATTTAAAAAAAAAAACACATTTTTTTCCAACCAGAGCAATTATAATGTATTTGATGTAAAAAAGTTTGTTTGTTAGGTTGGTTTCTCATTTGTTTGCAATTAAAAGAACTTGTTTATTCTAGAAGTGCTTTTAAGAATGACAATTTGGGCCTCAACTAAAAGGCATGCTTTGCCAATAAAATTAAAGAATCTTAGATCTGGAAATGCTCTGGGAAGATGATCTGATGCAGACACCAGATCCAAGGACTGAGAGTTTCCCAATGAATATTCAAAGTCTGGAGCCATAGCTGTCCCAGCCTACTCTCAAGCAACTGTCAATACTTTACCTCTAGGATGGTCTAAAGTTCTTCTTTAAAGTCTACCTAAAATCTTTCTTGCTTTTAATATGTATGCCAATATCCTACCATTGTCATTATCAATGCTCAGAAGAAACTTTCTGTGTGGGTCAGATAAACTTGGTAAAGAGGTGATGAGAATATGTCACGATACACAGAGAAGGCCTCTTGGAGCTTAGGCAACAAAACTGGGTCGGGACAGCCGGATGGCTCAGTAGGTTAGAGCGTGAGCCCTGAACAACAGGGTTGCCGGTTCAATTCCCACATGGGATGGTGGGCTGTGCCCCCTGCAACTAAAGATTGAAAACGGCAACTGGCAACTAGACTTGGAGCTGAGCTGAGCCCTCCGCAACTAGATTGAAGGACAATGACTTGGAGCTGATGGGCCCTGGAGAAACACACTGTCCCCCAAAATTCCCCAATAAAATTAAAAAAAAAAAAACTGGGTCAAATGGACCCAAGACCTAGTCCATGAAGTCAGCCAAGCAGACACAACTTCCTATCCATCTCTGCAATGGAAAGTTGGGGTTCTGAATCTAGACTGCCCAGGGAGAAAGAAGGACGAGGAAGTGCTGATCAGGAAGTGCTGATCAAGATGAGAAGGAATTTGAAGTCTGGGAAAGAACGAAAGGGGAAAAACTTACAAATTAAATCCATAAAATATATTTCCCCAAACAGATAAGAAAAACTTTAAAAGATCGGCAATATCTAGATGTGCAATTAATAAGATTCTTTCTAGAAAGTAAACTGGCAATACACGTGAAAACCCTTACAAATACACCTTGAGCCAGCCGCTACCAAAATTCATCCTGAGGAAACAACCAGAGAAGTGTGCATAAACAAGGATGTTTGTTATGACGGTGTTTATATTAATACTAACAAAAAGTTGAAAATACTCTAATGTCCATCAAGAGAGGACTAGCTAAACAAATTGTGATATAGCTATTAAAAGTAATACTACAAATAGTAATGAAATGATAATGGTATGGATACTAAAGCATGGGGGTGCTAATGTCAATAAGTTTGAAATGTATTAAAAAACAAGATGTACTGATGAATGGATGGAATGACGGATAGACATGCAATGAAACATGTATAAATATTAATTGTAGAATCTACTTGTTACCATATGGTTGTTTACCATAAAAATGCTTTCAACTTTTCAGTATGTTTGAAATTTTTGCTAACACTTTGTTTACACCACGAATTTTAAGTTTATGAAAAGCAGATTACCCAAAAATGGAAAATAACATTTTTTAAATTGTGCAAATGTTTGTATAGAATAGAGCCTAGAAAGATAAACACCAATATTAAAAGTGGTTATCTCTGGGTGGTAGATTATAGGTAATTTGATTTTCCTTTTTATTGTTTATGCTTTTCCGTCTTTTCAGATTTTTTCCAATGGTCCAGTGATCCTTTTACAATTATTTAATAAAGTTATTTGGAAGAGAGAGAGAGAGAAAAGAACTAATGGGTAACAAGACTTACTGGGGTTATCACTTTGTGAGGTATATAAAGGTCTAATCACTATTTTGTTTTGTACACCTGAAACTGAAAAAAAAAAAGTATCAAGAATGGAAAGCAGGAAAGAGGTGGGTTTGGGAGTAGAGCAGAGAGCTGAAGCTGAAAGCCTAGATGGGTTGTGTGGACCCTTCTGTTGCTGCATGATCTTGCTTTCAAGACCCCAGCCCCAAACACAGTCATGCCCTGTGAGGAATCGGGCAGCTTCTGAGATTGCCTGCTACTCCTCCAGTCATGTGGAAGAATCACTAAATTAGTGATTAGACGAGGGCAACATCTTTAATTTTTAAAAATGCATTTTTCAATTACAGTTGACATAGAATATTATATTAGTTTCAGGTGTACAACACAGTAATTAGACATTTATATAACTCACAAAGGGATCACCCCAATAAGTCTAGTACCCATCTGCTACCATACATTATTACCATATTATTGACTATATTCCCTATGCTGTACTTTACATCCCCGTGACTATTATTTTTCCCCAGAGGGCAACATCTTGTTCACCCTATTATGATAAAAACTGCCCAGATGCCGTATGATTCGATATAAATGAGGAGTTCTAAAGTTACAAGAAGATAAAGATAAAAATTTTTATCTTGAAAATCAGTGAAAAATGAACAGATTAACAGATTAAAACTAGCTTTTCTCAATCCCTGCTGTGCTTCTTATCACCTCCATGGAGATGAACCATCATCAGACTAGAAAAAGCCACACATTAGGAAGAGGGGTTTGGAACAGTGCTGAGCCCCCAGCTGGCTGCTTTACCTCAAATTTCCACATTAGGGAAAGCACATCTCAGGGCCTGCAAGAATGTAGAGAGCAGACTGTGGAATTATTCCTCATAATCACTGGAAAACTAAAGGAAACCAAAGAAGTGTAAAAGACTAAGGATGGGCAAGTTTCAAACCCATAAAAATATGGAGTGTGTGTAAACCATAGACGTAAAAAACTTCAATTCTATCCTAAGCTTTATTTTAGAACATATTATTAAACAGAAAAATTGTAAGAATTTTTTTTAATGGTGATCACTTGGAATCAGCATTGGTTTAAAAAGAAAAAAATCAGGATAAAGTAACCTCATTTTCTTGATTTACTTAAGAGAATGCCTCCTCTGACACAACACATCTCGTTTGCACAAAGGCCCATACACATCCATCTGATATTCCTTTGACTGGACGATAATATGTACCTCAGTGGTTGTAAATACCCTAAAGAAATAACTGATTTCTGTATGTTGTTCGCATAAGCAGTGAATTTCCCCCCTTCTTCCACCTCCACCCACCCCCACACTCCGTCAAGCCGTTGTTTTTCAGTCTAGTTGTGTAGGACACAGCCCATGCTGGTATTATGAGCCTTGCGCTCCCCCAGGCTGAGGCAGTCAGTCGTCGGTCAGTCGGCCACTCACAGCAGCTCACGCCGGCTGCCGACCACTCATGGCAGTACACGGCAGCCCAGCTCCAGGCAGAGCTGTTGTTCACAATCTTAGCTGTAGAGGGAGCAGCTCACTGGCCCAAGTGGGAATCGAACCCGCGACCTCGGCTTTAGGAGCAGGCGCTGCAACCACCTGAGCCACAGGGCTGGCCCAGCATTGAGTTTTTAACTTTTTTTTAACCACAACCCACAGTAAGAAAAAAATTTTATCTTGTGACTCAGTATACACAATTATGTGAATGAAAGATAAGTTTCACAGAACAGTATTTAAGGTGTGATGCCCTCTCATCTTTTCAATTCTATTACATTTTAATTCTGAAACACTGCTGGTCATGAGCCACTAAATTGGATTTCACAACCCATTAATGGGTAACACTCTCTCGGGAGATGTGCTGTAGGGCTTTGTGTAGTTCCAGGAGTGAAAGAAGAGTAATTTAAAGAAGGTACAAAGCTAGAGAGGGCAGGATCTCAGCTTCGCTCCTCCCAAAGCAGACCCTGAGATGAGGACTTGGGTGCAGGTAGATCATTTGGGAGGTGACCCCAGGCAGCAGTGAGAATATAAGTGGAGTGAGAAAGGAAAAAGAGAAAAGTCCATCAAGGCACGCTAATGAGCAGGCTGCTTTTGGGGGCGAGCAGGGCTCACTGCCATTGGGGATCCTCTGGGGAACTTGGAAGCTAGGGTATTTATCCACCCTTGTCCCTCTTCGGTTGAGGGCTGGCCCCAGGGGTATTAAATCTCCTACTCTTCCAGAACTACCTACTGAGCAAGCTTCCACAGCACTGGAAGAAAGCCTGCAGGCAAAGCCTCTGAGACGTAGGGCCATCTGAGGTGTGGAACTGTCAGCATGAGTGGGCACTGTGGGGGAACGCAGAGGTGGGCTGAGGGGAAATGAGACAGGGCATCAACAGAGGTAGCTACAAAGGGGCAAAAATGACAGATGAAGACGTCGTCAGAGGCAGTAGCTGGTGGGAAACCTACAAGGAGAAATTGAAGAGAGATTATAAACATGAAGTCTTGTATTTCTTGTCCTACACTAAGCTGTACATACCCAGTATGAAGGGACCCACCTTGGCAGACTTGGGAGAGAGTAGTCAGGTAGTTCCCCACATTGTGAGCTGGCAGGTGAAGCAGCTTCTAAAGAGGAGAAAGCAACAGTGACCAGCAGGAGGACAGAGGCTAAACCACAGAAGGCTAGTTTATCCTGGACCAACCGCACCAGGAGCAGCACGCGATTTTGGCCAGTTCTTGGGGCCGTACTTTAAGAATGGCACAGATGTTCTGGAAGATTCTAACACTTTCGCTGCGACGTTCGGATACGTTTTCCTGTGGCTTGTGCTATCAACAACAAAGATGTTTTGTACGCTATATTGTATAACATTTTGTAATAAATTTTTTACATCAGCAATGCCATTAGACTCTAATTTATTTATACTTAAATCTAATTGATGCCACTTAGCATGTTGAGTATTTTTCGCTAAAATTCAATATAATGTTAAATGTATTACCATATAACAAAGGTTTAAAATAAAAATGTCACTTATGTACAAAGCAGCTCAAAATGTTATTATTAAATGTATAAAATAGTCAAAATATCAACTTTTTATTTTTTGTGGATTTTTGACACATTTTGAAGGAAAAAACTTGAAATCAACACAGTGAAAGGGCTAAAAAGAAAAACCAAAAAGTGACCAACGTGGAAAAGTAAATAAGTAAACAACTAAGTAAAAGTTTGTTGAATGGTGAGGACACTTTAGATTTATAGTCTGAAGAAAATTAGACTTAAGGGAAATAGTATCCTGTGCTCTGGTTTCTCATGGAAGAAAATACAGAGAGACTTGCTCTGTATGCTGTAATTCAAGTGAAAAATAGGGACAATGTCTGGAAGTTATCCAGAGACTGGCTTCAACCCAACATGAGGCAGGACTTTCTAAGGCTTCGAGACCATCTTGAGACACCATCAAAGCTCACCAAGCCTGGAAATGTTCCCACAAGGCTGCTGGATGCTGGCAGGGGAAGCGAGATGGGGGATTTCTGCACTGGGGAGTAATGTGGGGAGCTCTAAGGCCCTTTCCAAGGTTAAGATTCTGTGGTTCTGTGAAATTATAATACCAAATGATGTCTCACACATAGACCCAAGATTGACTTTTATGTGACTGAAAAGCAACCTTTGGGGAGGAAAGGATGAAAGATGACTCTAAAAATAAGAGCAAGAAATAATAAAAAAGCAAAGTGATGAATACCTACGAAAGATCGTTTCGTCAGCCCTGGAAAGGAGGTAAGGATCTGTGGCTTTCAATCCACTATTGGTTACAAACTTGGGCTCCTGCCCCTGCCCCTGCTGTAAAAGAAAGGTGGAAAGTGGGGAGGAAGAGAAGCCTCAAAGAATAATCATTTCCTATGTCTCAGATTCAATGTAAAAAGAGAGAAAAAACACACGGTTTCGGTGCTGTCACTTAGAAAATAAGCTATAGACACTCTCACACATATTGTTGGAGTCTTGGAGCACAGACATGCTGGGCAACTACAAATCCAGATGTGCCCTGGCTTGTTAGAAGTGCTCACAGCAAATATTAAATGAGTAAGTACCCCGCGGTGGAAGCCGAGATCATGGCATGATTATCGCTATGATTTTTGGCTGTGGCAAATGCCTCTTTTTCAGTAGGAATCTGCAGCACTGATGGTACAAAGATTATGCAGGCGCCAGGAAGCAAAAGTACCCTGGAGAGCAGAATAAAAGAACTTTAAGAGGAAAATGAATTTTTAAGATGGATGAGAGAGGGGACTTGTTGCATAATAAAGAACATTAGTCAAATATTAAGTTCTGAGGCCCCAGCAAAAAAATCGGGGATGATGCTATACTCCACTTGTCTCCTCTTCTGCACTTTTCCCAATCTGTACACACCAGTCATCCCTCTTCTGTACGCTTTTGTACAAGTGTTTCATTTAAAGAAAACTACACAGCTCAATGAATTATGACAACTAAATACAGCCATGTAAAATCACTGACTCAGAAATGAAAGACGACCAGAATCACGCCACCATCCTGACTTCTAACGCCACCACACATTGATCTTTCGTATACTTAAAAGGTGCGGGAAGAAAGTTGTGAGCAGATTAAAAACTCCGTGTGGACTGACTCTGGGTGGTGAGCACACAATGTGAGATATAGATGATGTATTACAGAATTGTATACCTGAAATCTATGTAACTTTACTCACCATTGTCACCCCAATAATAATAATAATAATAAAACAACTCCATGTGGTATCTTCAGAGGGGATATTCTGTGAACAGCACAGTGCCTTTTTAGAAGAGTAGAACAATGGAGTGGATGCTAGGAAACCTCAGCAAGCTCTGCCACCACCTAGCCCACCATCTCTCAGAGTCTTTGTTTCCTCCTCTTTAACCATGGAGTTGGTGTATTCTAGTAAAGATTTTTAAACTGAGACACAGGCATTGTATCAAAGGGAAAGACTTGAGTTCAGGAGTGTGAGCAGAAGGACACAGAGGAGGAGGAAGATGGGACCGATAAATGACATGAGTGGCTGGAGAAAAGGAGAGAAGGTCTCAGATACCAGGATTGGGGGCTGTAGTTGAAAGCAGCATGGCTCCATTTTTTTTAGGCTTCAATCCGGATTTATATTTCTGCAGTGCTTTTATGAGCTAATGATGAATTACATGTCCACATCGTTGGTTCACAAGAGAAAAGTTCAAAAGAGCCTATTAAACTGGGGGATTTGGCTTTTGCTGATGTTTTAAACAGAACTTGGATGTGAACATAAATGTTTTCCGAGCCTCAGCTATCACTAGATTTAAGCTGCAGTCGATTTCAGATACCTGCTCAAAATAAGGATGTGTGTGTGCCTGGTTCACCTGCGATTAGCAATAGGTTGGGTGGAGTCGGAAGCTGAGCTAATCACCTGAGCTGGGGCCACAGAGTACATGACCTAGTACCTGGGTCTGCTGCAGAAAGCAGTCATCCGATCACAGTGGAAAAAAAGCCACACAGTTCCTCGCAGTTCACCCTTTTATAGATAAGTAGGTATGATTTCACTAATGTTCTGAAGCTGTTTAATGTGTGATGATACCAATACAACTGCCAAAACAAAACCAATAATTGAAAAGTTTACCAGAAGCCTCATCTGCGTGAAAGATCGGGTTTTACTGAATCTCCAATTCTACAATTTCCATTTCTCAGGCTACAGATAGGATTGTTCATTCACTGCTCAGATGAGCTACCCAATAAATCAAAAGAAGGACATATAGCATTTGATGCATAATCATTCTGCATGGTTATGTTCCTTTAATTATTAACATATATTCACTGGCATCACCTCATGAAAAAAGGGTTTGGATGGAACTGGGCTTACTTAAAGGAACAAAAGCAACTCACATCTGTGTCAGATACAGACATATTATCCTTTCTGAACTTTCAGAGTCACTCCATAAGATCAGTATTCCCCACTTTTTTAATTATGATTCTTTTCTTTTCTCATCTTAGTAGACATATCTTTGGAAAGCAGAAAGTGTTTTCCAATGATGAGCATTCCAACCATTTCTGTAAATTGTAATATTTATAAAGCCTCACGCAAAAGAATTTTTACCATCTGCAACAAAGTCAAGTCAAAAGCTATTTATCAAGGTCTAACAATATCCTTGGTACCACAGTCAAGAAAGTGTAGGAAATAAACAAAAGAAGAAACAAAAGAGAGGAAGAAAGAACGGAGGAAGGAAATCACATATTTGACCACCATGAAAAAGTTCATGTAGCATTAAAAAACAGGTCACAAGATTCTAGTTCTGGGTAAGATGGAGTAATCACACTGTACCCTCTCTTTCCTACGAATGCAACTAAAAAACCTGAACAGAGTATATTGAACAGCTATTTGAGGACTCTGAAAAGCAAACATTAGCAGGCAGACTGGAGGAGACAAAATTTGAAGTATCACTGAATTGGTGGTGACCTTTCCCTGGACTAAACTCAAGTCAGCTCAAACACAGGAGTGGGCATTGGATACAGAGAGTTCCAGAAGCAGCCCTCAAGTTCTGGCCCAAGGAGTGGGAGAGGGGACTCCTAAATGTCGGGGTGGTGGGGGGGAAACATCCTCCAGTTTTCTTTAGTGTCTTCTTTGTTCTCTTGTTCTCCAGTCCCCAGGTAATCTTGTGGTAGCAATGGGCAAGAATGACAGCAGTGGCTGCTGTATCAGTAACAGCAGGGGACTGCAGGCACCGGCACCGAACATTCTGGGTAAGGAGAATCATTCTCAATGATTGGAAAAGCTGTGGCCTCAAGAGGGTGGGGAGAGCACCCATGGCTTTCTGTCCTTCTCTGTATTCCCCTTGTTTGGTTAATTATTTTTAGTTTATTTTTCCTCTATTGCTCAGGGACCTGTGGGACAAGATCAAAAGGTCTAACATTCAAGGCATCAGAGTTCAAGAAGGAGAGGAGAAAGAGTGCAGTGGGATGCAGCAAAAGAGGTGCTTAGAGGGCCCGGCCCGGTAGCTCAGGCGGTTGGAGCTCCCTATTCCTCCTAACTCCGAAGGCTGCCGATTTGATTCCTACATGGGCCAGTGGGCTCTCAACCACAAGGTTGCCGGTTTGATTCCTTGACTCCCACAAGGGATGGTGGGCTGTGTCCCCTGCAACTAACAATGGCAACTGGACCGGGAGCCGAGCTGTGCCCTCCACAACTAAGATTGAAAGGACAACAACTTGACTTGGAAAAAGTCAAGTACACACTGTTCCCCAATAAAGTCCTGTTTCCCTTCCCCAATAAAATCTTTTTTTAAAAAAGAGATGCTTAGAGGGAAATTTAGAGCATTGGACATTTATATTAGAAAGAGGAAATGACTCAAAACAATAACCTGAGCTTTCCATAACAATTTGTTAACCATAACAAATTAGACAAAGAAGAACAAAGCAAAGCCAAAGCAAGAAGGAAAAAACAAAGGTAAAATCAAAAAATCAATGAAACAACACAAGAGAACACGATAGAGAAAAATCAAGCCGAAAATAGCCCTTTGAAAATATTCATATAATTGATACTCCAGCAAGACTGACAAACCAAATAGAACAAAGAGCAAAAATAAATTATCAGTATCAGGAATGAAGCAGAAGATATCTCGACAGATACTATGTACAACTCTACACATAACTGGCAATTCAGATGAAGTCGACTAATTTCTCAAAAACCACAAACTATCAAAACTCACCCAGGATAAAATCAATAACCTGAATAGTGCTGTAAATATTAAAGAAATTGAATCTGTAGTTCAAATATCTAGGCTCAGATGATTTCACTGGTAGATGCTACCAAATATTTAAAGAAATAACACCAACTCTACAGAATCTCTTTTAGAAAGTAGAAGTGGAGAGAACACGTCACAACTCATTTTATGAGGCCTGCATTACCCTGATGGGAAAACCAAAGAAATTACAAGACAATAAAACTATAGGGCAGGGGCCAACCCATGGCTCAGGCAGTTGAAGCTCCATGCTCCTAACTCTGAAGGCTGCCGGTTCGATTCCCACATGGGCCAGTGGGCTCTCAACCACAAGGTTGCCAGTTCAATTCCTCGAGTCCCGCAAGGGATGGTGGGCTCTGCCCCCTGCAACTAAGATTGAACATAGCACCTTGAGCTGAGCTGCCGCTGAGCTCCCGGATGGCTCAGTTGGTTGAAGTGCGTCCTCTCAACCACAAGGTTGCCGGTTCGACTCCCACAAGGGATGGTGGGCTGCGCCCCCTGCAACTAGCAACGGCAACTGAACCTGGAGCTGAGCTGCGCCCTCCACAGCTAAGACTGAAAGGACAACAACTTGAAGCTGAATGGCACCCTCCACAACTGATTGAAAGGACAACAACTTGACTTGGAAAAAAGTCCTGGAAGTACACACTGTTCCCCAATAAAGTCCTGTTCCCCTTCCCCAATAAAAAAAATAAATAAATAAAAATAAATAAATAAATAAATAATAAACAAATAAATAAATAAAAATAAAGAGGCAACAAACCGAATGGGAGAAGATTTAAAAAAAAAAAAAAAAAAAACTAGGGCAATATCCATTATGAACATAGATGCAAAAGTCCCGAATGATATACTACCAAATAAAACCCAGCAATACATAGAAAGAATAATATACCGACATCAAGTGGTATATATCCTGGGAACATAAGGCTGACTTACTATTTTAAAAAATCAATCAATAAAAATATCAATCAATGTAACCCACCACATTAACAAACTAAAGAAAATTCACATGATCATATCAATTTATACCAAAAAGGCATGTGACAAAATTTAACATCCATTTATAACATAAATTCACATCAAACTAGGAAGAGAATTTCCTCAACCTGATGAAGAGGATCTACAAAAAGCCTACAATTAACATAATATTTCATGGTGAAAGATTGAGGGCTTTCCCCCTATGATTGGGAGTAATGCAAAGACGTTCACTTTCACCACTCTTATTTAAAGAGTCTATGAAATTACTCCTGAGGTTAGCAACGTTTCAAGATACAAAGTCAAAACACAAAAATCACTTGTATTTCTATATGCTGGTTAAGAACCATTAGAAAGCAATAATAATAATAAAAAAGAAAACTACCATTTCCAATAGCTCCAGAAAATGAAATACTTAAGTATAAATCTAACAAAACATGTACCAGACAACTCCAAAATGCTGACGAAAGACATTAAAAAATGACCCAAATAAATGAAGAGATATACCATGCTTGTGAATTAGAAAATGCAAAATAGTAAAGATATCAATTCGCCCCAAATTGATCAATCGAGTTAACATAATTACAATCAGAATCCTAGCAGGGTTTTTTTAGTAGATATAGACAAGCTTATGCTAAAACTTATATGGACTTTATTGCCAAAACAATTTTGGAAAAGAATAAAGTTGGAGGAAACACACAACCCAATTTTAAGACTATTTACAAAACTACAGTATTCAGAATAATGGGGCATTGGCGAAGCCATAGGCACATACATCAATAGGTCACAATAAAAAACACAGAAACAGACCTGCAAAAAAACTGCCAGTTAATGTTTGAAAAAGGTATAACAGCAATTCAGTGGAGTTTATATGTCAAGTATACCTCAATAAGGTATTTTTCAAAAAACCCTGTTTGTCCCTGTATGTTTTATTATTATTATCATTATTATTATTTCAGGACTTTCAGGAATGCTAAATGCATAAAGAAGGGCCTTTGGGATTCACAGAAATGGAAAATTATTTGGGACACTGCAGCTGTTCATCCAAGGTTCTTTTTCCAAATTTAGAAACTAGATGAAAAATGTTCTGTTACTTACTCCTCGTGTAATCAGTGTCCCTATTAAGCATTCAGCATTGAATTTAACATTAGATTCTGGAGAAAAAATAGTATCTGAGAATATAAAACAATACATTTCAGACTTTACCATTGATTAGAAAGGATTTCGAAGAAAAAAAATCAAGTCAAAGTAAATCTCTTTGGTATTGATAGTACCAACGAACACTAAAGCTCTTTGCTATGGGGCACAAATGATGCAAGTTCCTTGAAATGAAAGGACATTGGGACACTTGAGGGCAGAAGAAGTAGGCATTTGGGGATTTTTTTATGGAACCCTAGAAACCAAACTGGCTTGGAAAAGCAGGGTAGGAGACACCCACGTCCACTTGAGCTTACAGTAAATGATCGGCCTCAAATTGCTAGTGGCCAGTGGTTACCTCACAGTCATGGCCAGCAATTTGTGGGTGTCTGTCACATAAAGGCCAGCGAGGGAGGGAAAATGGCTAGTCAGCCCTCTACAAGGAATAAAAATGTGTGCAAGTTGGTTTTCTTTTTTTTTGGGGGGGGGGAGGAGCAGGGCGGAGTTATAACTATACCTTTTATTTGCACTGCATTGTTACAAATCACTTCCCTAGGAATGCAGGTGGCACTGTTCACATTTGGCAAATGAAAGCAGAAGTTATGTTGGACAAGTTCATCCAGCTAATAGATGGATAATGATGTTGAGTATCTTTTCATATAACCTTCTTTGGTGAAGTGTCTGTTGATACATTTTGCCTCCTCTTTAAATTGGGTTACTTGTTTTCTTATTATTGAGTTTAGAGAGCTCTTTATATATTCTGGATAAAAGTCCTTATCAGATATGTCATTTGCAAATATTTTCTCCAGGCTATGGCTTGTCTTTTATCCTCTTGACTGTCTTTCGAAGAACAGAAGTATTAAATTTGGATGAAGTACAAATTTTTTTTTTACCTTTTATAGATCATGCTTTTGGTGTCATATCTAAGAAAGCCTTATCTAACTCAAGCTCACAGAGATTTTCTCCCATATTATCATCAAGAAGTTTTATAGTTATAGGTTTTATATTTAGGTCTATGACCTATTTTGAGTTACCTCTTCTTTAATAAAATCTTCGACTTTGATGAAAATAAGAGAAAAAAGTGTGGATGAGTAAAGAATTGAGGTGGTGCTAGTACCAGTAAGCAGTAGGAAATGAACCTTGGATATTCCCAGGACTACAGATTTACTCAGTTCTATGGACTTGCGATGAATCTGGGCCAGCCACATTCTGTAGATAAACAGCCTAATACACTTGGATAATCAACCTGGGGTTTAATTAGAATGCACACAGCAAACATCCTCAGAAATCAAACTCCCATTTCCAATATGCTCTCCCAAACCAGCCCTGTAGTGGACTGCATGTGATGTTGGCCACCAATAATCACTCCCACCCTGCACACGCATACCACTCTCCCCATCTTAAGAGGTGGAGTCTATCCACTACTACCATCACCCCAAATCTAGCCTGCTTTGCGATTTGCTTTAATGAATAGAGTGTGACAGAAGTGAAGCTGTGACACTTAGGTGCCTAGGCCTTAAGCATCTTGACAACTGGTTTTCATCCCATGGGAAACCATGCACATGTAAAAAAAGTCCATTTACTCTGCTGGAGAAAAGGACAACACGGAGAGACAGAAAAGACCAAGAGAACGGGAGATTGCAAACACTTAGAGAGAAGCCCAGCCATCCCAGTTATCCCAGTCATCCCAGATGAAATGCCAGACATGTTAATGGAGCCATCTTGGATCCTTCAGCCCCATATGAGCTGCCTCCCGCCAACACCACGTTGAGCGAGACAAGCCATCCCCACTGAGCCCTGCCCAAATTGCAGAATCATGAACAAATAGTGTCTGCCGTTTTAAGCCACTACGTTTTAGCATGGTTTCTTACACAGCAATAGATAACTGAAACACTCCTGAAGCTTCCATCATAGAAATCGGCCTTACAGGTCACTAACTAAAGTTTCGTTGTACACCAGGAATCGGTTCAGCAGTAGAAAGAACTCTGAATCGGAAACCAAAATCCTGGGTCGAGTTCCAGGTTAGCCATTGTTTGTGTGAATTCCCCCAAATGGAGATCGTAAGACAAGGCACCTGTAGTGATCTGGGGGGGGACCCCAGGAAGTGTGATGATGGGCTGGGGAAGAGAGGCAGAGAACAGGAAAGGCAATAAGTGTACCGCTTACTGGGCAACTGCTGTGGGCCACTGGGGCTCCATCTTGCTGGGGACTGTTCCTCCCTCGCTTGCACCCCAACACCACCCTTACATAAGTTCTTTCCCCATTAAAGCTATTCTTAATTGGCCATTTCATCCAGAAAAAAAAATGTTGGTAAAGTGGGGGGCTGGCGAAAGGATAATCTCTGCCAGACATGAGCTCTCAGACAGCCTTGCTTCTACAGTTGCTTCCGCTGAGAGAATGTTCTTTCCTCATTCAAACTCTTCTGCACAAGACCCCAAAGGGAACTTCAGGCACAGCTGATGGCACGGCACCCACAATCCCCAGGGATTTTGCCTTTAACTAGCAAAGACAATGAAGACAGTATGTGACTTGTGAAATTTTAATTGTGACATATTAAACACAGCTAACAAATAGAAAGTTAAAAGGATGACTTTATAAATGAAGGCATTACTCTCATCCAAGGGAAAAATAATGTTTTTTCCCAATCCAATCTCTTTCTATTATTGTTCAATATTATGCAGGGCCTAAGTATGTCCCCGCCCTAAAGCTGGAAGAGAGAAGGGAAACAGATAGGCACCTAAATCTGAGGAGGTCATCCCAAAACAGGGGTCCTCAACAAATGCCAACTGCTGTTCTCACCAAGGGGTAAGCCCACAACCCTGGAGTCTGACTGTTTGCATTCAACACAAAGGTGAAAATAGGTCTTGCCTTCAAAGTAAAAACAGAGAGCTCCTCTAAGGGTTTAACTGTCATCCACAGAGGTCAAGCGAGAAACAGTCAAAATCCAAGAAAGGATTTACACCATCCATGAAGTGGTCTCCCTAATGTCTTAACTATTACATTGTTTCATATACCTGAAACTAATAAAAAAAAAAATCCAAGGAAGGAGGGAGGCTGCAGCAAGGCCTTCAGCAGAAGGTTCCAGATCGAGGCACTGGGTGAAGCCACGTGGCATCAGAGATACAGAGCATGCGAGGAAGATGCTGAGCTGGAGAAGAGCTTGCTCTTGGCACCAGATTCACATTTGGGGGCCACCAAATTGCCTGTTTTCTGGCCAATGAGATGATTCTGCTTCTTTACAATTCTGTTCAGAAGGCAAAAACAATTCAAGAGCCCACCCATCCACATCAGCTCTTGGGGTCTGGAGGTCTCACCTCCATTTAAATAAAGGAAAGGAAACTGGGCGTGGAAACTTAGTGGCTCCTCTCACCTCACCCGCAGGCCTCAATGTCACTAGGACTAGTGACAACACAGCATTTACAAACTCTCTGATAGCAAAGAATGAAAACTGTTCACATGCAGACCCATGGCTGTGACACCGCGGGCCCTGATAGGGAAAGGTGACGAAGGAAGCTCTGGGATGAGAGGGAGCGAGCTGAGCTCTGAAAAGAAATACACAGCTGTCCCATGCTGGGAGGCGCTGCCTGGGGACAGGCCACAGCCTCAGAGACTTTCCCATGGCGAGGGCACCAACAAAAGCCATTTCGACTTGACTGGCCTGGAAAGATGGGTTAGGGATTTGGATGAGGAAATTTTGTGGAGGAGGAAAGAAGAGTTTTCTGAAGGGAGGCGATGGATGTACAGAGGGGGAAAGAAATGCATCCCAAAGGCTGTTTCCGCTTTTCTTCACATGTTAATACACAAAAACACATTTTAAAGAACAGATGTTGGCAACAGGCCAAAAGTTGGTGGCTTTCAACTGGAGGAAAAAGCTTCTAAGCAATTCTGCCCACAACCACTTAGCAGGACAGACGTGGGAGAGATGATGCTACCAAAAGGTTGCTTTTTTTCCCCCTTGAGCCTGCAGTGGTCACTGCCACCAGTAAATGCTTCAGGAAATTCAATGTCATCTTCCCAAATGTCTTGTCCTGAAACCAAAAACACAGTTTCCTTTAACAACAACAAATGGGAAACACTAATCTAATGAGATGCTCTGAGAAAATTGAGAAATGTCCACACCAGTGGTTCTCAAATTTGAGCATGCACCAGAATCACCTGGAGGGTTTGTTAAAATACAGATTGCTGGGCCCACCTTCCCTCATACCCAGATTCAGTAGCTCTAGGGTGGGGCCTGAGAATTTACATATCTCCTAAATTCCCAGGTGCTGCTGCTGCTGCTAGTCTGAGAACCACACTTTTGAGAGTCTATGGTCGCCACTATTACTCCCTGTCCTCTCCCAGAGGATAACAAGGTACAGTAGCATATCAATGACCCTGAGCAGTCCTGCAATCAAGCAACCTACTTAACCTAGCACTTCTCAACTTATCTACAATACATTATGCTGCCCACGGAATATCTATGAACTTCACTGGGAAGCAATGCTTCAAGGAAGCCACTTTTGGAAATGTTCTACTAGGATGGTCCTGACCAGCAGCAAGATTATAGGCTCGTGAAGGAACAGCAACTGGCAAAAGATGTGTCCAAGTGAAGCCCTCAGCAGCGATCAGGGCTATGGGACAGTGGAAGGCTGAGGGCCACCCCTCCTAGCCAGATCCCGGCAGGGCAGCAGACCTGGAGACCCCAGCCTGCGACCCAGAAATCAGGCTGCATCAAGCAAGTCTGTCAGCAGGTAACACAGGCCAGTCCGTCCACCTCCAGCTTTGAATTAGACCACCAGGCCTTGGCCAAGGATTGGCAAGAATAAAACAGGGACCTAGTTGCTAAAGGGTCTGAAGCATCCAGAGGTACACCACGCCTCAAACAGAGTACAAGACACCTACTTATCTGTCCAGTAAACTAACAGTATGATGTACAATGCTAGTTATAGCACCCTGGCCGCAGCATCTTGAAAGACTCCTGGCTAAGGCCCAGATGAGTCCTGGGTTGAGCCTCATGGTGAGGGAGAAGCAGCCCCAAACACCTGGGGATCTTGTTAAATGGTTGGCTCTGATTTCATAGGTCTGAGGTGAAGTTCAAGATTCTACAGTTCCATGAAGCTCCCAGGTGAGACTGGTTCTCCATCTATACTTTGAGTAGCAAGGCCCTAGTTTAGGGGTTGACAAACCTTTTCTATAAAGGGCCAGGTAGTAAATACTTTCAGCTTTGCAGACCATACAATCTCTGTCACAGCTACTCAACTCTGCTATTGTATCACCAAGTAGCCACAGACAATACCCAAACAAATGAGCTTGGCTCTGCCAATGACACTGACACTTGAATTTCATATGATTTTCTTACATCATGAAATGTTATTCTCCTTTTCATTTTTAAACCATTTGAAAATTGAAAAATCCTTCTTAGCTCACTGGTTACACAAAACCAGGCAGTGAGCCATATGTGACCTGTCTGAACTGCTGCAGACTCCTGCCCTCGATGATGGATCCCCATCCCAGACCTACCAAAGCAGAATACACAGAGGTGGGGTCCGGGAATCCTCATTTCATCAGACTCCCCAGGTTATCCTAATTCAGCCTGTGCAAATACCATTGCTGGGCTGGGAACCACTTACTCACTGACACTCCTCCCCCCCTGAAAAGGTGGGAGGCACCCTTTAGTGCTGTTAACAGTTCAGTCTTCCTGACTTGCCCCATTCATGGGGCTTGGGTGGGGGTGGGGTTTAACGTGAACGGCTGGGTGTGCTCTCTGACCACCCCACTGATGTCTATCTCACCCATCCTCCAAGGTGCTGCCCTAGCACCAGTGGCAGTGGTTTCTGGTACAAGGATGTGTAGTCCCTGTGTCTTTAAGGATCGGTCTGTTCTAGATCTTGTTAGAGAAGCAGGAGCAGCCCTGATCACACTAGTGTGGCTTTCTTAAGAGCTGAACTTTTTTCTGAGATAAAGCTTAGCTGCAGGGCAAATCCATGCAAGGACCCTGTTACCAATCACTGAAGATGTTCTTGGCTGCTGTGAGAGGATAGGCCAGGCAGGAACTGCACTGCTGAGGACTTAACAGATCAAGTCAGGGGCTCCCTGGGGATGGGTGTGTGTGTGTGTGTGTGTGTGTGTGTGTGTGTGTGTGTGTGTGTGTGTGTGTGTGTGTGTGTGTGTGTGTGTGTGTCTTAGAGGAGGGAGTGGGAACCTAAAGGCTTATCTCTGGAATGTGGGAGGCAGGAAAGGAAGTCTAGAGGATGCAGGAGACAGGAAAGAAGTCTAGAGGGTGCAGTGAGGAAGGCAAAGCCAACAACAGGAGAGAAGAGGGGAAGGGAGCTATTGTGTGGCAGTTATAAACAGGCAAGCTACCCTGTCATTACAAAGGGGGGAACTCATTTATCAGACTAGTACTTCTGGAATTTCACTATGTGTAAGAATCAGCGGAGGGATCTGTTAAAAATGCACATCCTGATTCGGTAGATCTTATTAAGAGGGACCTGAGCTTCTGCATATCTAACTTGCTCCCAGGTAATCCAAGGATTCAAGCATGCAAGGAAGCTGCTGGCGTGCAAGTAGTCTTTTGTTTTGCTCTCCTTTTAAATAGTCACACGCTGTAAAAGAATATGTGGTCCATAGCTCTGTCCCACCTGGGGCTACTGACATCCAGAACTGCTGCACACATGATTGTTCAGGGAGTTCCCTACAGCACAGCACCCACCATCATACACACCAAAAGAGCAAGTAGGGTCTCAAATCATCCTACCTCCACTCTCCAAGTGTGGCATCCTGGGCCTGCCTCTGTCCTTTTCCTAATGACCCAAAGTCTATGTCCTGACCAAGTCCTGTGCCCACACAATTACATGTACCCAGACAGGGCATCTTTTTCTAATTCCCCCAAAGGTGGCCTGCAGCCAGACATGAGAGGGTGGCAGGCATCCTTAGGTGACTCTTGTTAGTATCCTGCCAGTTAGCAGAACAGACTCTGCTTTGTCACTCAACCCTTGAGTGGAAGCTGTTAATGAGCTGATAAAATTACATCACTTAATCAAAGACAGATAATATCAAGAGTTGGTGAGGATGTAGAGAAATTGGAACCCTCATACACTGCTGGTAGGAATGAAAAACAGTGCAGTCACTTTGGAAAACAGCCTGGCAGTTCCTCAAATGTTTAAACATAGAGTTCACCATATGACCCAGCAATTCCACTCCTAGGTAGAGACCCATGAGAAATGAAAACGTATGTGTCTATACAGAAACTTCTACATGAATATTCATTGCAGCATTACTCACAATAATCCCAAAGTGAAAACAACTCAACTGTCCATCAAATCATGAATGAGTAGTTAAAATGTGGTCGATCCGTACAATGGAATATAATTCGACCATAAAAAGGAATCAAGTAAGTATTGATACCTGCTACAACATGAATGAATCTTGGAAACACTATGCTAAGTGAAAGCAGTCAGACAGATAAGGCCAAATATCGTATGATCCCATTTATATGCAATGTTAGGGATAAGCACATCTATAGAGACAGCAATAGGTTAGTGGCTGCCTCCTGCTGGGTGTGGGCTAAGGAGTGATGGGTAAGGGATGTAGGGTTTCTTTTGGGGTTAATGAAAATGCTTTAAAATTGTGGTGATGAATACACATCTCCGTGAAGATACTAACAACCAATGAATTGGTTTAAATGGGTGCTGTATGGTATGTGAATTCTATCTTTATAAAGCTGTTAAAAATGTCACTACGTATCAGTTGGGAAGCTCAAAGCAAGTGGCCTAGAGAGGGGGCATTTGGGACCTCAACAAAAGGGGGCAAGAACTGGTCATGGGAAAGCAACTTCTCAGAACCCTTGAGAAACATCCAAGCATCCCCAGGTCAAGCCCCTGAGATTGCAGCCAAGTGTTGATATGAACCACTATGCTGAAATACAGCCTGGACAGGGGCCCAGTGAGTGCAGGCAGTCGGACTGATTCTTGCCTGCCTATCCCTGGTGCCCAGCTCGGCACCTAATATGTAGTGGCCACTCAAAAGTTGAGTTCAATACATGCCTGTGGTAGAGTAAAGGGAATTCTGGAGTCACCAGACTGAGTTCTAAACACAGCTCTTATTCTAACTCCCTGTGTGACCCCAGACAAATCCCTTTTACTGGCTGAGCCTCAGAGGGTCATCATTTCGATGCAGGGTATTACATCTCGGGTGCTCCTCCCAGCCTGAAGTCCCAACACTTCTGTGAATTAAGTGGCCCATGCAGGGGAGCCTGGATGTGGGTGAGAGACTCCTGTGGGAAATTAGATAGAGCCTGAGACATCCACCTAGCTGGTCAGGACTAGCTAGAGGAGTGCTCCCCAGCATATTTCATTCCACAGATCCACCAAGAGCCTCCCAGGAGCCAAGTCCCAGCTAGGCCATGAGGCCACGACCACGAAATGAACAAGAAATGAACAAGTAGCTGGCTAACATGGCTGGGGGCATCAGATCCATGAGTAGCTAATGGTGAAACAATATTTTACCCCTTGGAAAGCTAAGTTAAAATCTAAATGGAAACAAAAAAATAATCTAAATGGAAACAGAATTTCAGCACTGGATATTTAAAGGAATTAGAGCCTTTGTCTGACAAATGCTGAGTCAGTGGCAACAAGTCCGAGTTCCTACATGGATAGCCATTCTGGGGGCAGTCTCAGAAGGTGGGCCACGCCACCACTTCCTCACCACTCTACAATGGGCCTGCCAACTCTTGGCTCAATTCTCACCCTGTGGCCTTAATTTAACCAGTGTTTCTGCACAGTCTTGGATCCTGGAACTGGCAGGGTCATTCAGCTCAGCCACCCACACAGTAAGTGGCAGGGCTGAGTCCTCTGTCCAAGGGTCCTGGGGTACAATTGGCATTGAAGACATAGATGCTCACTAGGCACAACTGGACAGACACTGCAAACAGTCAATGACAGCAGGGGAAACAAGTCACTGACGTACATGAGCCATCACACTGCAGGTCACTGTGAAAGCAGGGAAGAAATAGTGTGGCAATGTTTCAAAGCTAAGGCAGAAAGTCTGTCCCCAAATTCTGTTTGGATCTGTCTGACTATTACTCATAAAAATAGTTTTAAACCCAATATACTCAATTTACAACCCCAAACCTCTGCAATAATCCAAGTCATTATATCCAAACCCATTTATCGTCTCCCTGGAGAACAATACATAAAGAGGCATCCAGTATGAGCTAAGGATTATGGGTGAGTGAATCATTCAGCCCGGGAATGAGCAATCCAGAAGTTTCTGAGGCCAAAGTGCGCTATGCAGCCATAAGATCCAGGTGCAATCAATTATCATCTGGAAAACTTGGGAGCTTAGCAATGCTACCAGTGACTTTTCTCTTGCACAAGCTTTAGCCTTAAATCTTTATCTGAAAAATCCTGCCCCTGGAACTGCCTGGAGTCTCTAAGTCTCCTACCTAGGATAGTGTCCTAGCATGACTGGAAATCCAAGAGCCTCAGCAATTAACTGTGTGCTGACTTGTTGCCTGTCCAGATGGATCTTTTGTTCAGGGTACTGCAAATTGCCTCTGACATTTTGCTGTCTCACATTACTTTTTCTTTGGAAATTATCCTCTTGGAAATTCTGAATAAATCCTGCAGGGATATTTGAAATAGCATGTGTTGATTCCCTGTCACACTTACTTCAATCAATCAATCCACAAATATTGATCCTCCGTCAGGTCCCACACACTGTGCTAAGTGAGGGGTACAACCAGTTGCTAGCCCGGGCCTGAAGGCAATTCCAGTCTATGATTATGTCTGCTTTGTTTACTGTGGCTTTTTAAATGAGAACAGGAAATTGTACCGCTGGTTATAATTCAAGAGGCTACCTCCTCA
Organism: Rhinolophus ferrumequinum; assembly: GCF_004115265.2. Classification (NCBI taxonomy): domain Eukaryota; kingdom Metazoa; phylum Chordata; class Mammalia; order Chiroptera; family Rhinolophidae; genus Rhinolophus; species Rhinolophus ferrumequinum. The sequence goes on along the minus strand of NC_046284.1, from coordinate 95,293,573 downwards.
TTGGTTCAATCAAAGTTTGCCTACTCTGACAATTTCCTCTTACTTTGTATGTTGATTTTTGTGACCATTAAGTACACATTCTCACATAGAGTTCATGAAGATGATCTAGTGAGCAGTGAGTTTTGAATCGGGATAGAGCCTCCTCCCCAGAAAAAGAATACCCACACGGATTTTTGTTTCCAATTCAAAATGTTCTTAGGGAAGCCTACAGACGCCCTACTTTAACCTTTCCTGGCCTGTAGTGCCTTGGAATCAGCATCTATCAGCATCATTCTCCAACGCCCAGTGTCCCTGCATGGCTCCTCTCTGTGCTCCCAGGCCTAACGGCCCACCTATGTTATAACATTTACCACCTCAGATAACTCAGTGTCTATTTCCCCATAAGACAGAAAGCTATTGACAAAAGGACGACTGCCCTCCCTTCTTCATCCGGGTATCCTAAGCACTCCATTATTCAGTGTCCACTTTGAAAAGTCAGTCTCTGGATAGAGCCCAGGTTTCATTAGAGAAGGCAGAAACTGATTCTGTCTCATAACTAACTTCAAATACCCAAGAGAAAGATTCAGGCTTAAAACCCCTGAAACAATGGCCCATAAAAGCTGACAGACAAGTAATCACACAATCAAGAACCAAGGGGCTGGCTTGAGAAACTCCCTATGAACTAGAACTTGGGAGAGGTTAATTTATTCACACTGCTTTTTTGGAAATGAATCTTTAACCTGAGTATTAATCAGAACTTGGCTGCTACAATTTCATACTCTGCTATAGCCTGGCAAAAGTAAACCTTCTTCTGTTTAAACTCAATCTTCACTTTCAATTACCCATTTTAGTTGTGTTCTCTGAAAGGGGAATTGATGTAGCACACACATTTGAGTTTACTAAGGAAACCATTCAACCACTTTGGAAGGGGGCATAGCAAAGCGGCCAACAAAAATAATAAATGCAAACTCCAGCCTGTGGCTGCAGTCAGTCTCTCGTCTTACAGCCCCCAACAGAGAAGGTTATTACTTCAACAGAGTGTGTTCATGGATTTAAAAGCAACCTCTATAGCCAGCAAGCCATAGTCCCTGTGTAGGTAGATTCATGGTGGCACAAAGCCCTGTTGACCTGCGCACATGTTCCTCTCAGCTCCTTTTCTGTCCAATGGTCCATCACCCAAATTACACAGCACTAGTAACTCCAAAAGTACAAATATCCACCCAACTGAAGGTGCTCAACTAGGCACCGTGGGAAATACAAAGAAGGGTAAAACATAGCAGCGCCCTGCCTTCAAGAGCTCAGAATCTAGAAGTACAGGCATACCTTGGTTTTATTGTGATTTGCTTTATTGTACTTCACAGATGTTGTGTGTTTTACAAATTGCAGGCAAGGCCCTCCACCAGCAAAAAGATTCTGACTCGCTTTATTGTGTTCCTCACTTTATTACAGTGGTCTGGAACCGAACCTGTAATAGCTCCGAGGTCTGGCCTGTATAAAGGAGTGCATACATTTTTGCAATGCAGGGCATGTAAGATAAATACCAAAAGAGAGAGGAGACACAGTGCTTATAGGAAGGCAGAAGCTTCCCATTTGAGGGATGTAGGCAAAGATTCATCAAAGTGGGGGTGTTTCTGGATGATGGGCAGAATTGGGACAGACTGGTGGCTGGGGGGAAGCAGTTCAGGTGCAGGAACAGTAATCACCAAAATGAGAGAAAAATGTCACTCAAGCACTGTAAAAACAGATAGTCTATTTTGGCCAGATTTTAGGAAACTAGGAAAGAAGGACTGGAAAATTAGGCTGGAAGCCAAATGTATAGTACCCTGAAAACAGCTGAGAACTTTCTGTTAGGTTGGTGCAAAAGTCATTGTGGTTTCTGCAATTTTTTTTTAACCTTTTAAACTGCAATTACTTTTGCACTAACCTAATAGTTAACTTTTTTTTTTTTAAAGATTTTTATTGGGGAAGGGGAACAGGACTTTATTGGGGAACAGTTTGTATTTCCAGGACTTTTTTCCAAGTCAAGTTGTTGTCCTTTCAATCTTAGTTGTGGAGGACGCAGCTCAGCTCCAGGTCCAGTTGCTGTTGCTAGTTGCAGAGGGCACAGCCCACCATCCCTTGTGGGAGTTGAACCAGCAGCCTTGTGGTTGACAGGACGAGCTCCCCAACCAAATGAGCCATCTGGGAGCTCAGCGGCAGCTCAGCTCAAGGTGCTGTGTTCAATCTTAGTTCAGGGGGTGGAGCCCACCATCCCTTGTGGGATTCAAGGTTAGAGGAGTTGAACCCGCAACCTTGTGGTTGAGAGCCCACTGGCCCATGTGGGAATCGAACCGGCAGCCTTCGGAGTTAGGAGCATGGAGCTCTAACCGCCTGAGCCACCGGCCAGCCCTTAACTTTCAGAGAGGACAGGAAGCTGCTGCTCTACATCTTTGAGTAGGAGAGTAAAGCGATAAAAATGGCACTAAAGTAAAATTGTACTTAAAAGACCAGTATCTGGCCAGAGAAAGCAGAATGAATTAGAGTGACAGAAACTAAAAGCTGTGAATGTTATAGTAAAAATCAAAAATAGAGGGGCAAAAAAAAAAAAATAGAGGGGCTATATTTTAATTGTGGTGTGAGGACTGAAGAGGTGGGAAGGTTTGAGGGCAGAGCTTTAACAATGGTTTCTGGTGTCTCTCAGAGCTCACAAGTCTGTGAAATGAGAAGCAGTAACAGCAATATACTATACTGAAAGTGTTATCAGTTAAGAAAATGCCAGATGAAAATGTCCTGCTCTCCCCAGCATTCTCCTTTTTAATGCAGAGTAATTTTGTCAACTGATTACATGTTTTAAAGCCTGAGACTTTAATTGTATATACTGAGCCAGGTGTTCAGTTCCTAATACTTATCTCCAAATGTGGCATTTCAAAAGACTGCTTTGCTTTGGCTGATGTGGTCTGGTTTGGCTTTTAGCAGACCTCACTCGACTTTCCTGACTGGCCAAGCCATGCTCCTTTAACCAGTTTTCTCCAGGTGTAAGGTTCACAGAGCCTTTCTCGGTGGCCACAGCACCCATTCTCCATCTTCAGCCTTGCTGAAGGAGATGCAGGGACCCTTCAAAATCTGAGATGTAAATAAGGTTTCAAGAGTTCATTTGAGAACAGAATCCAAACCCCTACCCCTTATAGGCATACAAACACAGTCAAATGCAGATAACTTGGCTGTGAACTTTCCACACATTTCATGTGGGGTTTTTCAGACATCGTCTTTGCTAGGCTGCAAAGAATAAGTCAGAGGGCCCGAAAAGCCGCATCAAGTTCGAAGAAGGAAGAACTCCAGAGACCTTCTAGAAGTGGGAATAGGAAGGATTTACTCTGACAGATTTGCTGTTAAATCTCAGCCAGTTATATAACGAGGGGGATGATGGGGCCCTGGATCCCCATCTCCCTCTTTCAGAGGTTCCTGGCTCCAGGCCTCTTCTTACCTTCTCTCTTACTAGAGACATCATGTCCACTTGCTAGGAGGGAGCCTCTGAAATGATCTTTAAAATCCGTCACCCAGCACTTAGGGTGAACTCAGTTGACATGATTTGCCTTGGGACCCACTGGCCCTGAGCATCTCCCCTCCCCAGCCTTCCAAAACTTCTAGCTTGGAGTGAAATCCCACCTTTGAATTCAATAGCCCCTGCAGAGTACATTTCTTGAGAGACCCCAAGGAGACCTGCCAACAGAGGGCTCAAGAAGAGTGCTTTGAAAGCCGCTCCAATCAGCTTCTGTCTGCTCATTTGTGGTCAGAGCAGATTCAAAGGGTAGGTTAGGAATGAGAGGAGGGGTGGCAAGGAGGAGAGCGGTGGCCTCCAGTTGGGGGCAGCTTGCAGGCTGGTGGGTGAGCCAGGCCAGCCAGGGGCAGGTCCCTAAAGATGGAAAGTGCTGAGTGCCCAAGCTGGAAAACCCATGATTCTGTGGGTGGCTGGGCACTGGCAGCAAGCTACAGTATACAAGGGTAGAAGCTAAGAGAAAGAAAGAATGGAGGGCAGGGTAAGGGGAGTATGGAGGTCAGATGGAAAAAGAAAACAGGCTCCTTGGCTGAAAAAGGCTCCACCAGATTGATGTACAGGCAGCTCAGAGATGCCTCCCCATTCAGAGTACGGTGACTCTAACTTCTCAACTTCTCCCACTGCTCCCCCAGAGTGGCTCCTTGTCCAGTACTGACTTCCCCTTTCCCTCCAGGTTCATTTTAACCTGACTCCTGCTAAAGAGTCGGGGGGGGGGGCCATTAACACGCCATGGGAATGGCACTTGCCTGACACTGAAGATAAAGTCTCCTTTCCACTTTACCCTGAATCAGTTCCTACCAAACAGCTTAAACGTGCAAGAGTCAGCTCAAAACACAAATGTTCCTCTTTAGCGCTTTACACATTTGTTTGACTCCTTTATTTGGGGATGTGCAGAGAATCTCCAACAGCCATTCATCCTTAGATCTCTCAAGAACACTATCTGGGAACCCTCCCCTCGTCCCCCCACCCTTCGCCTTCATCCAGAACTCAGTAGGTATCTCAGACCCCAGATTTAAACTGCACAAGGTGTTGAACGCAAAGCCAAATATTTGCACGCCCTATAGTCCACGTCAACCACTTTCCCATTAACACTAAGTTAATATGCGCTAATGGATTTCTTCTCCACTCTGGGGAGACAGAGGTGCATTCATGTTGCCCTGCTCCCCTGAAGCTCTTTGCTAACCTAAGGCTCCCCGATGAGCGACTTAGCTGCAGCTTTTTAAAGGTCATCTCCAAAGAAGGTTTTGCCAACAGTGAGAGAGCCCTAATAAACACCAGAGTCCCCTTAGATGCTAAAGACCACGCCCCCAAGGAGAAGCCACACCCTCTAGCGCTGCAGAGCCGCTCCTAAGCAGAGCCGCGCGTGTAGCCCTCTTTCCCTGGGGCTAACCGAGCGCATGCCACATGTCACCACTCTCAGCTGGCACCTCTGTCCCGGAGGTACAGACTTTCTCAGAATCCCCAGCAGGGGGGGTTGGGGGAAGCGGGAGAGGCCCTGCTTGTACTGTCCGCAAGAGTCACTCCACTGTGCCCTGCAGGCTCAGGGGGTGGCCTGGGACCAAGAGAGGGAGGGGGTAAGGGCTCCTTCCAGGACCAGCTGCTGTGCCCTTGGGCCCTGGCCCTGAGCAGCCAACTGTGTGAGAAGCAAAACTTCGGGTGGTGAGAAACTAGCCCGCGACCAAATTTCTCCGAGTAGCCTCCTGCGCCAACGTGGGTTTGCTTGGACCCCTGGAACCCCAGACGCAAAAGGTATTCGGGCTCCCCGCGCCACGAAGGTGCTCGGCGCCTCACTAGGAATTGAAAGTAGGCTCTCCCCTCCGGGTGCCCAGACGCGAGCCCCGCTCTGCGTCACCCACCTCCCCGGGACGGCGAAAGACGAGTTCGACGCAAACAAAGGGCGCCCCCGCACCTCCCTCTGTCGCGAACGGAGGGGTCCCCGGTGACCGGGTGGGGAGGCTGTCCCGCCTCCAGCCTTACCTGGGAAGCCACGGCTCGGCGGGACCCGCAGCAGCAGCAGCAGTACGGGGGGCAGCAGCAGTGCCAGCCACAGTGCGGGGCTCCCCATGGTGCGCGGGCGCTCCTCTCGGCCCCACGGTGCAGCGCGCTTCCCGGGGCGGGAGGAGACGCACCAGACCAAGGGGGCTGCGCAGTTTGCTGCCAGGGCTGAGCTGGAAAACTCCTCCTCTCGCCTCTCTCCCTCCCTCCCGACTGGGGCCTCCCCTCCTTCCTCCGCCTCCCCCAACTCTGGCAGCGACTCAGGGCTCCCATCCACCCCTTCCTTTTATGCTTGCGCTTCTTCAGGAAAGGGGGCTGAGCCCCCAGAGCTAGAGCGCGCCAGGGGCGTGCCCTAGCAAGCCAGATTACCCTAAAGTATCTTTTCTCTTTTCCAATGAAGCACCGTCTCACCCGAAAGAATACACACACTAGTGGCCCAACTGCCTTCCAGATCCCTGGCCCCCAGCACAATGTCATCTGGGCAGAAAGCTGCATGAGTCACACAGACAGAGATGAGGCAACGAAGCGGGTCCTGAGTGGCCCACTGAAGACGGTTACGATGGCCACCTTCGCTGGTTTGACCTTATCAACAAAGTAAGAAACATCCAAAACTGGAGAGAATTTGTATGAGTTTATTTGAGCCAAACTGACAATAATTGCAGGGAAACAAAATCTCAACGGATTGAGAAAATGCTCCAGAGAATGGCAGTTTTGCAGTTTATGTTATACATTAGAATAAAAGGAAATATAAGGAGGGTGATATGAAATCCATTGGTGGTAGATTAAGGGGGCGGGAGAAAGCAAAGGGGGACATCTCTAGAATTGGATAAAAAGGCAAAATAGAGAAACACAAACTTTTACACTGGTGGGTACAGGATAGTTAATAATTAACATTTACAGCACACAGAGATGGTATTGGGGGAACAAGGTAACAATGAGGGGTTCTGTGGCCTCTGGCTCCCGTGCTGGCGGTTGTGCCTTGAGGGGTTGGGAAAAGGAGATTACTCTGCAAAAAGACAGTAGACAGGCTCACTTAAGGTAAACACTGACCTTTGTCAAGGAAGCTACAGGCTTAGGACATGACTACCTGCCCTGACCCACTTTTAGTTAGGAATTTTTCTGTTCAGACCATCCTATGTGTTTACTTTTGGTCTCTTGAGTTTGTGAGGCCCACCAAGCAGGCCTTCCCTGAGCTTGTCAGGTTTACTACGTGGCCCCCTTTTCGTCCAGAACCCTCACAATCATGCCCCAAGTTCCCTATCATTATACCCATTTTATCCAAAAAGAAATGCTTAACGGGCAGAGCAGGGATTTGAACTTAAGTGTCTGGTTCTGCCAGCGCCAATGTCCACACTACAGCATTTGTGTTTCTCTTTTGTAAAGGAATGAAGCAAGTGCTAGACTGGGCGGGTGCCTGCTGCACCTGTGGTTGGGAATGGGGCTTGAGAATCTTTCCAGGGTCAGCTGATGGGTGAAGTCCTTTGTCTCATCCACAGCTGGAGTGAGAATCCAGCTGTTGACTCCTGCAACCAGATTTCCCCATTTCCTGGGTTGTTCTCACCCACCCCAAGGACACCATGACTAGCCTGGAGCCTCCACCCTGTTTTGTGGCATCAGGATAGGGTTTCTAGGGTGTCTGCACGATGGATCTGGTTTCTTCGAGGCTTTCTCAAATGGGTGCTTTTGTAAACCCTTAAGGCAGAACCTCGCCCCTTTCCTACCTCACCCCTTTCCTGTTGCAAAGAAGATCTTAGCTAAGGCAAATTCCAACCAGGGCTGCTGCATTAATGATGAGACGGGGATTGTAATGGTGGCACTAAATCTTCTATTTTGAGATTTGGATCTCTGGTATTCTAAGGGTGGAACTCGCTAGATCAATAATGTAATTAAACTTAGCTATAGTTTGCAGTTTGATCCAACCTGATATTCATCTGTTTTCTCTTTGTTTCTCCTCCCACTGAAAAACTGAAGAACCCTGTGTGTTCCCTTTTTCAAGGCTACCCATACCTCATTAATTAACAAACATCCTAACCTGAGAAGAGCAGCTTCTTTAATCCTCAGGTGCCTGGATGTCGGGACCCCCATCACAACTCCCTAGCAGTTTTTCACCGATGACTTTCCAGCTACGGACAATAAGATTTTAGATAATATTGAGGCAGACCTGAGGCCTCAGAAGACCCCAGGAAACAACGTCTCAACTGTTAGCCCTGAGGTCTGCTTTCCTTTGTTCTTTCCCATTTACCCACCTAGAAAACCTCTTAATCATTTTTGGCTCGGGGAAGGTGGTTTTTTAGACATGAGTCTGCCATCTTCCCTAGCTACGGGCATCTAGAATAAAGGACGCTTTTCTCCTCATCAACCCTTGTCACTGTATAGTTTTTGGGCTCTTCGGGCGGCAAGCGGCACCGAACCTGACTTTGGTAACAGTATAATTCGATTTAACGAGTAATTTAGTTTGGGACTTTTTGAAATCTTTCTTTATTTTGCCTCCTTTCCGCCAGGGCTTGATGGCTCTGTTTGCTGTACATTTACTATGCAGACCAGTCTCAATGGTTCCGTTTACTTCGCTGTCCCTGTGACTTGGGAGAGGTTTTGCATCTGTATGGGATCCACTCCAGGCTCCAACTTAAATCTACATAACATATGCAAAGGTTGTGATAACCTGCTTAACTGCCCCTTCCCCCACCCCATCGGACTAAAGCCGAACTCAATAGAAAATCCCTTTACAGGCTGAAGCAATTTACATCCTGGTTAGAAAATGTAAAATTTGAGACAAAGACCTGATGCAGTAGTTTCCAGCAGACTCTGCCCAGTCAACCCTTCTCTTACTTTAATAAGTCTTCCTTCTGTATTTCTACCTGACTCGTGAATTTCTTTTCACGACCTGCGAGCAAGCAACCACAAAAATTAGGTTGTGCATTTTGGGCACTGCACAAAGGTGCCTGGAGGAAGAGGCAAGTGGGAGCGTAAATCCAGCCGCCTCTGGGTTTATGGAGCCCTGTGCCTTGGCGGGGGCCACATCCGTTGTGGAGGAGCTCCTGTCTCCTTGCCCCAGCCGTCTGGCCCTAGCTATACTAAGGGCCCCGGGGACATCCATCAGAATGTTTTCAAATTCTTTTATCTAGAGGGCGTGCCTGTTTCCCACTTTCACAAAAGCTCCTAACTTGAACTTCCATCTTATCCTCTCCAGTGCTTCTGGAGCTTTTCTCCATCTCCTGTGGGTGTCTCCATGGCTGCTACCTCTTCAAGGAGCCAATGACCCTTCAATACCCCTCAAGAGAATGCTTCATCCTTGGTCTCCATCAGACCAGACACTCCAGGGAGTGGTTCTCAATCCTATTCACACACAAGGGGAGTGGGGCAGGGAGGCTTCATGAAAATAACATATCCAGGCTGGACTCCAGACCAACGAAACTAGAATCTTCAGGGATGTGGCCTGCAGTTTGACCAGATGCTGTTTTTTGTTTTCCCACGCTCAGCAGTGCAGCTTTTAGAATGGGATAAATTCTAGGCCAGGGTTTTCTCAGCGTAGGTACTATTAACATTTGGGGCTCAATACTGCTTTGTTGGGGAGGGTAGCTGCCCCATGCACTGAAGGATGGGTAGCAGTATCTCTGGCCTCCATTCAACAGATGTCAATAGCAACCCCTTATTTTCCAAGTTGTGACAATCAAAAAATGTCTCCAGATCTTGTCAAATGTCCTCTAGGGGAAAATTTGCCAACTGAGAACCACTGTTCTAGGCCCACGAGCAATGGTTAACAGGCAGCCCACATTCCAGGTCCAGGTTGTCCAGTGGCCTTTCTTTCCTTTATCACGTCTGAAGCAAGCTCGCCTCACAAAAACCAGTGTACATTCTGTTACTAGGCTGAGAAGGAACACCTGGCTCTCCCATAGCCCCTGAGTCTGGCTGAATACAGGAAATACCACTCTCGGTGTTGTGTTGCTCTCTTCGCTCCCTTAGAGCAAAGTCTCATCAGATTTATTACTAATTATTATTATTATTAATAATTGTTATTTTTCCAGGCCTTTCTCTCATAGAAAGGATGAGGGCAGAGGGAAGGTGATGGAGAGAAGTCATCAGTTCATCCCACAACATCTTGGTAGACAGGAAGGTTAAGTAGATTCATAATCTGTGAACCAATCGAACCCAGAAGATGGGGTAATGAGTTGATGGAAAAAGGAAGGGAATGCCACAGAGCTATGATCTCATTCCTGTTCTGTTTGACATAACTATTAATGAATTGAAAAAAAGACATTGTTAGCATGAGACACAAAAATAGGCAGGGAAGAAATCGGTTCCAAACTTCTCCGTAGGCAGGAGTGCAGTACTGACACTGAATAGTCAATAAGGGTACATATGTCCTACGTTAGGTCTCCAAAACCAACCCCACAGATACAGAGTAGGGGACACATGGTTTTACAGTAGTACCTGTGAGAGTGCAGCCTAGTTGCCTACAAGCTAAGAAAGACTTCCCAGGCACCTCAGGACCGTGCTGACAGTGCCTGTTCTGTCCTCTGAGGCATTCCTGGGTTCTGGGTAAAATGCCAGAGATGAGGAGGAGGGAACACAGACATCAAAGTCCAGCAGTGGGAGTGGAGGTGTCTTTCTGCTCTGTGCCATGTGGAGGAGGTTGGATTCAACACTATGGTCCTGTCCCCTGAGTCAGGGCAAAATGACCCTGTGGGGACAGAGCCCCAGAAAGCAGTTTCCAGGCTCTCGGCCTCAAATAGAAAGGTACTGGCCCAGGTAGTAAATGGCCATCAACTGTGATTGGATGGCCATCAGCTGTGGCTAGTTGGCCGTCAGCTGTAACCAGTGAGCCATTGGCCACTAATATAACTGCCGTGGCTATGCTAGCAGAAAATGGGGGCTAGCAAGAAGATGGTGGCTGAGCCTGCAAGGGGAGCAGTGAGGGTTGCGAACAGTGTGGCTCCTGCTTCCTGTGTCTCCAACCCAGCCGCCAGTGAGAATATAGTGGTATGACTCCCCTATCTATGGCTCCGTGGGTGTTCCTTTGTGGCCTCACCTGTGTTCTTATGTGGGGAGTGGGACCAGAGACCCCGCAGGCTGCCCCGCATAACACATGGCGCAGCGAGCAGGGTCTCCCTCCTGACACCCTGCACGACAGACCCACAGTGGAGAAAGAAGGAACAGGATTCCCAGGATTCACCCCTATTGACTTCCTTGAGCTTGTCAAATCAGAGATGGTAATGAAGGATTACCTGGCAACCCCTCCCTACTGCAGGAGAGATTTTCTGAGAGCATCAGACAAGGCCCTTCCCTCCCTGTGCCCCTAATCGTCCCACACCTCCTCATTCTCCCACCATTTCAAACCAAGTTTTCTCTTTCGATATCCTTTCAGAGTAAGGGCCTGAAGTGTAAGGGGAAAGCTGGTGGCTCACTGTCCCTTGGGAAATGGGTTGGCATTTTCCAAATCAAGGAGACACTCGAATTATGCAGCCTAGGGCACTGCTTCTCAAACTATCTCTGGTAAAGGACTATTATTTTAAAATTTCCAATCCATCATTGGTCAGTGCTTTTGTAAAATTAATAAACATTACTCACTAGAAAAAATAAAATGGAAAAAAGTCAGAGAGCAGCACAGGTGCAGGGACCACACTTTGAGTAGCACCATTATCACAGATTTAGTCTTTGACATACTACACCTATACAAACTACCGATTATACTAGACTTTCCAGGTTTCCAAGAACTCAAGACAAGAATGACAAGGAGATTTGACCACAGTCTATTGGAATCATGTTGAATGAATGCCAGAAGGGTAGAATGAGTTAGGCTGGTACTTTTGCTCATTGGTATCTCTTAAAAATCTGGATCTGGAAGTGGCTGGTTAGCTCAGTTGGTTAGAGCGTGGTGCTGATAACACCAAGGTTGCCAGTTCAATCCCCACATGGGCCACTGTGAGCTGCGCCCTCCTTAAAAAAAAAAAAATAAAATCTAGATTTGTGAGGGTTAAGGTAGAAATGCTCAAAGTCAAGATCAAAAAAGCTAAGGACAGTCCAATAATAGTATATGTTTACAATCCCATGGCTTAAAGAGATTTCTTCTCTTTCTAGAATGAATATTCAGAATGAAACAACCCAAGCTCTAGGGGATGAAAACATTCTGTATCATAAGGGACAGGGACTATTTTTACTCTAAATATTCAAAGGAAAACATCTCTTTTACGAAAATAATAAGCTACAAAAAAGGAAAAGCAATTTTAGGAAATATCAATTTGGTGTATTCAGTAAAAGAGTCAAGAAAAATGCTTTTATAAAGTAGGAATAGGTGATCATACAGATAATTGAGAAATGCAGGCATACCTCAGAGATATTGCGGGTTTCGTTCCTGACCATTGCAATAAAGTGAGTCATACCATTTGCTCATGGAGAGTCTTGCCTTTAATTTGTAGAAAATGCAACATCTGTGAAGCACAATAAAATGAAGTGCAAGAAAATAAGGTATGCCAGTATAAGAATGCAAAAATTAACCACTTGTGGTTTCAATTGCCACATGCTTGGAAGTTATCGTTCTTATCCTGACAACAAGAAAAAGCTGGGCAAACAGAAAAATCACTTTTCTCTGATCCAACAAAGAGCTGAGTTTTCAGGGCAAATAGTCACCCATCGCTACCTGGAAAGATAGGCATATCCAGGAAGTCGCAGCCAAGATCTGCTTACCTAAAGCAGAAGACATTCAGGAGCTTACACTGGTAGGAATACTTAAATGGCAACTTAGAAAATTGCTGGAAGCTGAATGTAGGCTAATAGGAGAGTGAGAAACTTCTGGGGGCTATGTCATAGCAGCACCCATCCCCGGCTGTAGGCTTTACCTCCAAGAACCCTGCCAAGTTTTCATGATAAAGGTCCAGTGTAAAGACCCTTCTGCTGTGGCAGGAAGAAAGGAAGAGTAATCACTCTGAAATATGCTCAGAGACTTCTCCATTAAAAAGAACTACTCTACAAGGGGAAAGACTTCACCAGGGCCTTAGCACCTCGAGAAGGGCATTTTCCTTACTCGTCTTGATGATGAATTCCCAGAGACACATTTGGGGAACTGCTCCTGTGGTTTTGGAGGGGGCCTGCCAACCACAGACACTCCAAATCTTGGTCATAGGTGTGGTTACGTGAATCGGGCTGGGTCAATAGTAGAACTTTGTCACCAAGCCACTGTAATTAGAGGGGTAAGCATGGGTCCGAGACAGGCCAATCAGAGGCTTCCTCAGAGATGCTTAAAACTGAGGCTGGTCGAAAGAATCCCTCTTATCTTCCTCTTTGGTTAGGCATTGTATGGATGTGACATAAGAAAGGCTAATTTTGAGTGGGGCTCACAACAGGAGAAGACTGCAATATGTCTAGGCTTCTGTCAAGCTGCTCTGCCACTTGGACCCTGTGATCCAGGCGATGTGCTGGTCTTCAAAGTGTCAGTGGCAGATTGAGATGCATTTTGAAGTCTTTGGCAAGCCCCTAGAGGTGAGGAAAAACCTGATCCCTAGAATTTTGTAGCAAATCCCTGCCATCATTTGTGGACAACTACTCTCCTCTTTAGAAACAACATTTGGCTTGCCACTGGGCCTTAATAGAGACCAAACACTCAACGATGGACCACCACGTTTCCATGTAAACTGAGCTGCCGGTCACGAACTGAGTGTTGTCCAACTGACCAAGCCATAAAGTTGGGTGTGCATAGCAGCACTCCATCATCAAATGGAAGGGATACACACATAATCAGGCTTGAGCAGGCCCTGAAGGCACAATTAAGTTGCACGAGGAAGTGGCCCAAATGCCCATGGCCCCTATTTCTGCTACATTGCTTTCTCTCTTCCAGCCCAGATCTCTGGCCTGATGGCGCGTTCTCTGTGACCAGTTGACTGAGGAAGAAAAAACTGAGACCTGGTTTACAGATAGTTCTGCATGGCATGCAGGCACTACCTGAAAGTGGAGAGTGGTAGCACTACAACCCTACCCAATGACAGCCCTGAAGGGGAGCCCTGAGGGGAAATCCTCCCAGGAGGCAGGACTTTGAACAGTCTACCTGGTTGGTTACTTGCATAGACACACTGGCTATGGGTTTTCCTTCTCTGTCCACATGCTTCTGCCAAAGTTACCATCCATGGCCTTACAGAATACCTTATCCACCATCATGGTGTTCCATACAGCATTGTTTCTAATTAAAGAACTCACTTCACAACAAATGAAGTAAGGCAATGGGCGCACGATCATGGAATTCCCTGTTCTTACCAAGTTCCCCATCATCCTGAAGCAGGTTAATAGAAGTCGAGTGGCCTTTTGAAGACACAGTCTATGGCACCAGCTAAGTGGCAACACCTTGCGGGGCTGGGTAAGGTCCTCCTGGATGCTGTATGTGCTTTTCAGTCAGCATCCAATATACGGTGCTATTTCTCCCATAGCCAGTATTCATAGCTCTACGAGTACAGCGGTGAAAATGGAAGTAGCACTGTTCACTATAACCTCAAGTCATCTATTAGAAAGATGTTACTTCCCATCCCTGCCATGCATAGGTGCCACTGGTCTAGAGGTCTTCCTTCCAAAGGGAAGAATGCTTTCACCAGGGACCCAACAATGATTCCACTGACATGGAAGCTGAGACTGCTGCCTGGACACTCTGGGTGCCTCGTAACTCTAAATGAACAGGCAGAGAAGGGGGTTACTGTCCAGCTAGGGTGATTAATTCTGACTATCAGAGAGAAATAGTGCCACTATTACCACTCAATGGGGACAGGAAGGAGACGAGCTGGAAAGCAGAAAATCCTTAAGGCTGCCTCTTAACATTCCCATGTCCTAGAATTAAAGTCAATAGAAAACTTCAACAACCCAATTCAGATGGGACTGCTAATATCACAGAGCCTTCAAGAATGAAAATTTGTGTCACTCCACCAAGCAAAGAACAATGAGGTGCTTGCTGACAGCAAAAAGAATATATAATGGTAGACTATGGTAAGAAGGTATCATAAATATCAGCTATGACTATGTCACCATTACAGAGCCAAAGACTGTAGTAGATACATCTCTTCCTCATTTTAATACAAATGTGTTTATACACAGCAGATATTTTTGTTTTCCGTCCTTTCTCATCACTTTATCATCTAACACAGATGTATTAATAATACTTAACTTTATATCTCAGTATTTAAGTTATAAGATATTAAAGACGTGTGTGAATCAGCTTGAAAAAGAATGAACATCACCCAAGGCCAAAAAGGAACTTCGCATTTTCTTCTGGGGAAAGGGTTAGCATTTTTTTGACTTGCCTGAGGGATCATTGTATCTTGCTGGGCAAAGTAGCACATCGGTATTATCTTTATTCAGAGATGAAGTATACTTTAAGGAGATGTGTCTGGATGCCAAGTTGACTAGGGGTGGAGTTTAACGGCTTTGTAATGTGTCAGCTTGGCTAGGCTGAGCTATATTTCCCAGAATTCATTCTCTTGTTTGCTTCCAGTTAAGATCGGCCACAGGGAGATTCTTGGGGGATTTGGAGGCTGGGAGGAAAGCAGTGGCCATTTTGTAGCTCACACATGGTGCTGATTTGCTGACTTACCTCGATGGTATGAAGCAGCAGCTGGGCCTGCAAATGCTCTACCCTCCCTTCAGATCCTCCTTCAGTTTCTTAGACACCTAGGCCAGGTGGGTGTGTTTAGCTCTGTGACAAAGAGCCCCACTTTGGCTGCATATCCTCATCACCAAGGTCACCGGCAGCAAGAGCTAATACCGTGTTTCCCCTAAAACAAGACCTAGCTGGACCGTCAGCTCTAATGCGTCTTTTGGAGCAAAATTAATATAAGACCCGGTCTTATTTTAATATAATGTAAGACTGGGTATAATATAATATAATATAATATAATATAATATAATATAACGTAACATAACACAACATAATATATACCGGGTCTCATGTTAATTTTTTGCTCCAAAAGACGCATTAGAGCTGACAGTCTGGCTAGGTCTTATTTTTGTGGAAACACGGTATGAGTTCCAGTTCTTCCTCAGGGGACTCCAGCTCATGCTTGTTGGTTCCAGCTTGCCCTTAATCTCCTCCCTCCACTTTACATCTTTCCTTCCCTATTGCCTGACCTGTGAACTTCAAGCTCCATCAGAGACTCAGAGAAAACAGCCACACAGAAACTGCTTAGTAAGTTTCCACAATTGCGTAAGAGCAATTCGCTGTAACAAATCCATACTGGCTTTATGTGGTGTACGTACATCCCCTACTGATTCTGCTTCTCTGGTTGAACTTGGACTGATACAGGTGAGGAGCCAGTATATGGAGAAGATGAGTTGAATTTTGAACATGTTAAGATTGCAATGCAGGTGAAACAACAATGTGGAGATGCCTAATGCTAAGATAATTTGAAATTCAGAAGGAAAGATGACAAGAAGTGTTGACAAGAAGATTTGAAATGCTTGCATGGAGGTGAAAGCTGAAGCCACAGCAGTGAATGAGATCCTTGAGGACACTGGAGAAAAGGGACTAAAAGGGAAAAAACGATATACAATTCAAGCAGGGAAAAGTGAGGGAAGCCACAGCAAACATTAGCTTCTGGATCTTGACAGGGGACAGCTGAGTCCCAAGGACCTGTGTTTGTTTTTTTTGTGGGTGTGGATTTTTTTTAACCAAATTAAAGCTGTGGAAATGATGTAGGTGATGTTGGATCTGCCGGCAGTTTCTGAGTGCGGGCCGGGATCATGTCTCGTGAAGCCGAAGAATGGAAACATGGACCAGGGAGAGGCAAAAAGTTATAAAGGAGGATAGTTTATTAGAGGCAGGAGAAGAGGTTGCAGCTCCTGAGCGGGAGGGGGTCTCGAATGGGGGGTGCCCCATGACTGAGGCAAAAGCTCTTACTTTTATACCTTCCCTTGCCTGCTTGGGGAAGGGGAGCTGTTTGGAGAAGGGAACTTATTTGAAGAAGGGAACTGGCTCCTTCTAATGAAATTCGTCTGCCAGGTTTGTTCTGCTTGCCCATCCTAAAGGAATTAGCAAAGTAACCTACTCTTATCTATCAGATCTGCACCCTTTGTCAGGCCAAAATGAATTTTATGATTAATCTCAAGGCCTTGTTACATTATGTCCTGGAGTGAAGGAGTGATTTCAAAACCTGGAGTTTCAGGATATGGCTGTCTTTTCTTTATTCCACCCGGGACCTCCCTGTCTACCTAGGGACATGCTAACTCTCCTGTATCAGAAATACATACAAGGGCACATGACCCAGAACTAGAGGCTGACAGAAAATGGAACAAAGTGACGGCAGATCAGTTAGATCCTGTGACATAATCTCTTTCCTATAAGGATTGAAGGCCAAACTTCAAAGCCCTCACCTTGGGTTGTAACTGTGATTTGTGGCACTAACCTCCCAGCCTAACAGAGGAACAGAGAAGCAGGAGGCCAGGACACTTCTGAGGCAGCAATACCTTAATGTGGTAATAAGGACACACTCAATTTGTACTCCAGAGGCTGTGCATTGGAAAAGGAGGATAATAGTGTGGGACTGGGATGCTTTTGCATAAAAAACTATCCTCAGAGACAAGCCTCCATCAAACTACTATGACATCGATTTCCCAAAGAAGATCTTAGTCCTTGGCCCAGTGGGGTCCACCCAGGGCCCTGAAGAGGTGGTTCTGGCCCTGTCTCCCTTTATCCTCAATAAGATTCTTGGGCTGCCATCTTTGAAGATAGGGTAATTGACACTCCGCAGAAGTCTGCGTCCACGGAATTGTCTGTCTCCCCACTCTCTTAATTTTGCTGATTCTGTTGATATTGGTACATCCTAGGGCCTCTGTCTTTTAGAATGCTGATTCATCCAGAAAGCATCTGCTGGAGGTAACAGCCTTGTCATGTGTTTCAAGTCAAAAAAGGATGTGCTGGAGGACAGGGAAAGCTTTCATTTACTCTCTTGTGAGCAACCCAAAGGCCAGCATCACTGTGAAGACTTAAGACTAGGAAGTTAGTCCTGGCGGCTAAAGAAGGGCTTCCAGCTGCCAGAAGAACAGCTAACACACCTCTCCTGTATGTGTGTGCACAGTATAGGCTGTCTCTCCCTGTGGTTGTGCCCATGGCCTTTCTCCTCTTTTTCCTAAAGACCTCTCTTGGATCCTGAGAGTTTCTGGCTCATTGTGAGGTCCTCAGGGAGGCCAGAGCACACGCAGAAGCCCTGCTGTTTGGCCAGAGCTCTAACGGCTCCAGCCAAGTACAAAAACAAGCCAACTTTAGAAACAATGAGTTAATAGTCCTTCCTGGGTTATATCATGCTGGTAGTGATAACTAATCAAGTGCTTCATTTAGTCAAATCCTGTTGGATATTTTTTTGTTCCAAGTGCTTTTCAAGGATCAGCCTTTCTCTGACCCTGGTAAGTAGCCAAAGAAAAGTTGATGCATGGAAAAGTTACAAGACTTGCACAAAGGCCCACAAGAGTTGAACACATCCAAGCTGAATAAAGATTCTGAGCTATCAGCCTTGGGATTCTACAGTAATATTTTTCAGGCGGCTGCTTGAAGCTTTCCTGTATTGCTCTGGTCCTTCTCTCTCTATGCCAGAGTGGGTCCAATTTCTGTTTGTCTGGACAGATAAGATATAGGCACTTTCCCCAGTTGCTTCATGCTCCTGTAGAATACACAGTGATACCTATGTCTCTTGAGTGTATGATCTGGTACAATGAAAACCAAAGTTTGGAATATCTTATTCTCAAATGAATGCTATTGTGTGAGGGTCATATTATATAGTTTTTCTCCAACTTTTTTTTTTTCTTTCAGAAATGTTATCTAATCTCTCTGACTCCATCACCCTACTCCAGTCTGGGTTGGCCCACATTGCTCCTCTCAAATAATTCTTGCCGTCATAACCTGCATGTCATTTGTACCAATAGACATGTTTCAGTCCTCATCTTTATACGTCTCAGAAGCACTCAACGCTAATGACTACTTGTCACTTCTAGCAACACTAATAATTTTTTTTTTTAAAAGAGGAACAGGACTTTATTGGGGAACAGTGTGTGCTTCCAGGACCTTTTCAAGTCAAGTTGTTGTCTTTTCAATCTTAGTTGTGGAGGGCGCAGCTCAGCTCCAACCAAGTCCAGTTGCCGTTGTTAATTGCAGGGGCACAGCCTACTATCCCTTGTGGGAGTCAAACCGGCAACCTTGTGGTCTAGAGCCCACGTTCCAACCAACTGAGCCGTCTGGCCACCCGGGAGCTGAGCGGCAGCTCATTGACTTCATTCTAGTTGTGGAGGGCGCAGCTCGCTGGTCCATGTGGGAATCGAACTGGCAGCTCCGTTGCCCAGAGCTCGTGCTCTAACCAACTGAGCCACCCGTCCGCACCAACATAATAATCTTTACCTTCCAAGATACCGAACTATCATGCCCCCAACCTCTCTGAATGCTGCTTAGTCTCTTTGGCCATCCATCAGTCTCCGGGCAACCATAAAATGTTGAATCCCATGAGAATCTCTATATTCTCACCCTAGGTGACCTCATTCACACAGAGTTTTAATTACCAGCTAAACACTGAGAACTCATAAATCTGTATCTTTAGGCTCTCTTATGTGTTCTTACCCCTACTACATAACTTCTCTTGATTGTTCAAATGCACCCCCAACTCCACATATATTGAATAGATTTAGGACCTCTAACCTGCAAACCTAATTATACTCTAATATACTTTGTCTCTGTGACTGGCACCACTATTCACCCTTAACTCCTTCCATTCCACCCAACCAATCCCTAAGTCCAGTTGATTTTCCTCCTTAGGCTGCTTTAATTCTGCCACGTTGCTCCATCTTCATTGCCGTCCACTGGATTCCTATCAATGACTTTCTAAGCTGTCTCCTGCATCCACTCCTGTCTCTCCTGAAACCTCAGGATACTCACCACTTGCTGCAGCCAGAGCAAACTGTCACTCACCAGCTTAAAACCCTTTCCTTGATTACAGGTGCAGGTAGATGAAGGAACAAGATTTTGAGCACAGCATATACGGTTCTATTGATTTGCACACTGTCTACCTAGCCAGCCTCAACTGTCACCACCATTCCCATCACTCTCTGTACTGCAGTCACAATGAGCTTATTTTTGCCTGTGCTCTGTTACTTTCTGTCTCAGAATCTTTGCATATACTCTTCCTTCTGCTTGTTTTTCCTACTCCTTATTCTAGATAACAACTCCTTAGTTTCGGATCTTATCTTCAAAGACATTTCAGGGAAGTTTTCCCAGGCTCCCTAGAGTTTTTTTCTTACTTCCATCTCAAGCCAAGGAGGGGTAGTTCAGGCAACAGATAATAAGGCTTGGGAAACTTGTAAAGAATGGGAAACAAGGCATAGGTACAAGAAAGTACAAAGAAAGCATCCATAACACCTAGATCCTGACAGCGTATGGAGCGTGATGATTTCTTTTTTATAGTAGCCACAACCTTGTTTTGGGAATGGCCAAATAAATTAGATGGGACTAATATTCTGGCAAATAGTTTAAGTTATTGATATGGTAGATATGTGTTTTGTGATAGCCTGATACCTCTTCTAAGGGGTACCCCAATTTCTTTCTGGGGAACTACTTCTCCCTATTGTGAAAAATCTGGTGGTATGAGAAATTCAAATGGTTCCTTCTCTCTGGACACCCAAGGGGTTTTAGGAGGTAATATCCATTTGATTCTTTCTTATTTCCCTAACACAGTGTAGGGCAGGCATCTTTCCCTGGTCATTTGGACCTCGAATCTAGAACAAGTGACAGAAAAATGACAAAATACGTGGATTTTTAAAAACCCAATAGCAGTGCCTTAGACTGTTCCTATAGTGCCCATTTCCCTGTGCACTCCACCCCCACTCAAAGCTGCCCTCATTTTGCTGGTTTCCAAATCTTTTTCCTTCTGCCTTCCTGCCAATATTGTGCACTCTTGAAATCCAGCTCACTTTCCACAAATATCCAGTCTCTCTCTTTAACAACAGAGCTCATGAACTTTAGCTAGGAACTCGGATTCCCAGCTCAGGATGATATTTCAGCCTCTCTTGCAATTTGGTGTGGTCAGGAGACTAAGTTGTGGTCATTGGATGTGAGCAGAAGTATTACATGCTATTTCCAATTTGTCCCCCTACAATGGAAGGTTCATGTGCTCTCCTGAGCCTGTCCCTTGAATCTTGGCTGGGAGATTATGAGAACTGGACTCAGGCCATCATGAGCCATGTAATGGAAGCCCCATATTGAGGATTACAGAGCAGCTTTACTCTCCTTGGGCTGCACATTTTAAAACTGTGATCTGAGAGAGAAACATATACCTTGAATAAGTCACTGAAGCATGGGTCTCTGTTGCAGCATCTTGGCATGTGCCTGAATAATATTATTTCCAATAAGTTAGTTCTTAATTTATGATCAAACTTATCTGATATACCTAAGAAATTAATGTTAATATGAAAACATTAATAAAATTCGAACTTTTATGGGTTTTGGTAGTTCAAATATTGGTGGCCATGAACTATTTAAACAGTTCTGCAGCCAAGAGAAGCTGCTGCAGACACTGGAATATTTATAGTGTAAGACAGGAAGAGTCATGCTGTTTGTATTTCCATAAGGCTAAGGAACCATTTTCATCTTGGATCCAATCTAGAAATGATTTTTCCTGCCCAAGCCTAACTTGGATAAAATCCTCTCCTTCACCAATGTGGAGCAGAAGCCATAAGAGGAGAAAACTGAGTTTCCACTCAACAGAGAACAGAGCCACAGCACAGAGCATGTGATCTTATTTCCAGAGTTGTATGATGAAAGCAATGGGCCTTTTGCAGAGTGTTACAGCGGACAAACCTGCCTAGTAATCTCGTGGCTACATCTCAGGACTTTAAAGTCAACTTCGAGCAACTACTCATGTAGACATAATTTTCTAGAAATTTTCTGAAAGACCCTATGATACAAACATTTATTGACCACCAATTATCTATGTGCACCCCTACTTTTCCTAGCATTCTTGCAATTAAGTAGAACCATGTGGCTGGTTCTGGCTATGAGAAGTATGATGCGTCACTCGTAGGCTTTAGCATTCAAGAGCCAACATGTATAGTTAAAAATCTTCCCACAAACAAAAATCCCAGGCCCGCTTGACCTCATTGCTGAATTCTACCAAATATTTAAAGAAGAAATAATACCAATTCTCATAAACTCTTAGAGAGAAAATTGAAGAGGGAGGACTATGTCCCAACTCATTCTGTGAGGCCAACATTATTACTCTGATAGCAAAAGCAGACAAAGATATTACAAAAAAAAAGAAAAGAAAAGAAAAGAAAAAGAAAACTACAGATCAATTTCCCCCATGAACACCGATATAAAAATTCTTTCAATGTTAGCAAATTGAATCAAACAATATATAATATAAAATATAAAAATGTGTAATATGGAGTTTATCATCGGGATAAAAATGAGTTTCACATACACAATTCAATTAATGTAGCTCACCACATTAACAGACCATAAAAAAGAAACTATATGATAACCTCAAAAGAAAAAGTATTTGACAAAATTCGACAGCTGTGCCTAGTAAAAATTTGCAGCAAACTGAGACTAGGAGGAAACTTCTTCAACTCAATAAATAGTATTTATTTACAAAAGAACTGCAGTCGATGTCATATTTAATGCAGAATGACTGAATGTTTTTCCAAGATCATAACGTTCATTGTTGCCACTCCTATTCAATATTGTACTAGAAATTCTAGCCAGTGCAATTAGGCAAGTAAAGGAAATAAAAGTATTCAGATTGGAAAGAAAAAAGTAAAACTGTCTATTTTTGAAGATTAAATGATCGTCCATATAGAAAATTCAATGGCATCTACAAAAAAGTAATTAAAACTAGTGAGTTCTCTATCCTATGTATTATACAAACAACTGGAAATTTAAATGTAAATGTAGTACCACTCTTAATAGCATTAAAAATATGAAATATTTAGTGATAAATCTGACAAAACCTTTTTTTTTTTTTTAAGATTTTATTGGGGAAGGGGAATAGGACTTTATTGGAGAACAGTGTGTACCACCAGGACTTTTTCCAAGTCAAGTTGTTGTCCTTTCAGTCTTAGTTGTGGAGGGCGCAGTTCAGCTCCAGGTCCAGTTGCTAGTTGCAGGGGGCGCAGCCCACCATCCCTTGCCGGAGTCGAACCGGCAACCTTGTGGTTGAGAGGATGCACTTCAATGCAATGAGCCACCCAGGAGCGCAGCGGCAGCTCAGCTCAAGGTGCCGTGTTCAATCTTAGTTGCGGGAGGTGCAGCCCACCATCCCTTGCAGTAGCCGAGGAGTTGAACCGGCAACCTTGTGATTGAGAGCCCACTGGCCCATGTGGGAATCGAACCGGCAGCCTTTGGCGTTAGGAGCACAGAGCTCTAACTGCCTGAGCTACCGGGCCGGCCCAAAAACTCTTTCTTTCTTTTTTTAAAAAATTTTTTAAGGAGGGCGCAGCTCACAATGGCCCATGTGTGGATCAAACCGGCAACCTTGGTGCCACCAGCACCACGCTCTAACCAACTGAGCTAACCGGCCACCCCAAAAACTCGTTAAGATCTGAATACCAAAAACAATAAAATACTGTTGAGAGAAATTAAAATTAATGGATCAGACTCAATACTATTAAAATATCAATTCTCCCCAAAGTGGTCTATACGTTAAACTCAATCCAAATGGAAACCTCAGTAGGCTTTTAAAATAGAAATTAACAGACTGATTCTAAAATGAATACGGAAATACCAAGGACCCAGAAGAGCAAAAACAACTTTAAAAAAGGACAAATTTGGAGGGATAACATTCCTTGACTTCAAGATTTATTAAAAAGCTACATTTATGAAGACAATATTGTATTTGCATAAAAGTAGATAAATGAAGCAGAATAGAAAGTCCATAAATAGGCCCACACGTATTAGGTCAGTTGATTTCTGACAAAGGTGCAAAAGAAATGCAGTGGAGAAAAGACAGTCATTTCAACAAATGGTGCTGTAACAATTAAACCTTCATATGCCAGTAAAAAGAAGCTTGAATCTAAACCTCACACTAAAGACATTAATTTAAAATTCATTTCATCTGATGATGAATAAAAATAAATTAAAAAAAATTATCTTTAATAAAGAAAACGATTCATAGTCCTGATTGTTAATAAAACTATAAAATATCTAGAAGAAAACATAGCAGAAAATCTTTGTGGCCTTGGGGTAGGGAAAGATTCTTAGATAGGACACCAAAAGCACAATCCATAAAAGAAAAAAAAATAATGTTAAATGGACTTCATCAAAATTAAAAACATTTGCTCTTTTAAAGACAGTGTTAAGAAAATTAAAAGAAAAGCCACAGATGGAGAGAAAATATTTGCAAATCACATGTCCAGCATATATAAAGAACACTCAAAACTCAATAATAAGAGAAAAAAAACCCAAATTTGGAAAAGACAATTCACCAAAGTAGATATATGGATGGTAAATAAACACAGAAAAGATGCTCAACATCATTAGGAAAATTCAAATTAAAACCATAATGAGATCACTACAACAGCTTAGGATGGCTAAAATTTAAAAGACTGACCATATGTTTCAAGTGTTGGCTAAGATGTGGAGAAAATGGATTGCTTCTATCCTGCTGATGGGAATGTAAAATGGTATAACCAATTACTTTGGAAAATAGTTCGGAAATTTCTTAAAAAGTTAACCATACACCTACCATATGACCCAGCCATTCCACTCCGAATAATTATGCTGAGTGACTTCAGCCAGATAAAAAAGTATATAGTGTATTATTTCATTTATATAAATTCTAGAAAATGCAAACTAAACTATAGTAACAGAAAACATATCAGTGATTGCCTGGGAGAGGGGATGGAGAAGGGTGGAAAAGAAAGGTTACAAAGGGGTAAATATTTTGGAGTGATATATATGTCGAGTATGTTGATATACACACACACACACACATATATATATATATATACACACACACATATATATACGTATATATATATACACACATATATACACACATATATATATACACACACATATATATATATATATATGTAAGAGAGAGAGAGAGCCAAAAAATGTATACACATTTTAAGAAAGGAAAAAACTGTATTAAAATTGTAATATTCGGGTGGCCGTTTGGCTCATTTGGTTAGAGCGCAGTGCTCTTAACAACAAGGTTGCTGGTTTGATCTCCACATGGGCCACTGTGAGCTGTGCCCTCCACAACTAGATTGAAACGACTATTTGACATGGAGCTTATGGGTCCTGGAAAAACACACTTCAATAAATAAAAGTTAAAAAGAAATGTAATAGTCAATATATACTGATCACAAAAGATGAACACGAGTCATGTGTATACCTGTTTTGGCACCCCCAATATATATGTATATGTATATATATGTATGCATGTATAGTACACTTGTCAAATTGTATATTTTAAAATACGTACATTTTATTTTATTTCAATTATATCTCAATAAATCCACTTTTTCAAAAGTGGTATTGGGTAAAGATGAGATTAAGGATGTGGACCTCAATAAAATTACTCACTTGAATAAAATTACTCAGGGAAAATACCTGATTAAGATTATAGTCTTCTTGACCTCTTTTAGATTCCCTCGCCATTAAATCAGGAGAAAGATATGAGATTTAGAAAATAGCAAAAAAAGTGTCAGACCCGTTAACTATGTCCCAAAAAGAACTGTGAGTGTGATTGCTGTATGGAATTGACTACAATCACATATTAAGAAATCTAGTACATTTTTATTAAGTTTATTTTTAATGTATAATTCAGTGGTGTTTAGTATGTTCACAAAGCTGTACAATCATCACCCCAACTATCTAATTGCAGAAACTTTTCATCACTCCAATTAGCGGTCCTTTCCCCTTCTATCCTCCTCCCAGCTTATAGAAACCACTAATCTACTTTATGTCTATGGATTTGCCTTTTCTGGATATTTCATATAAATAGAATTATATAATCTGTGACCTTTTGTATCTGACTTCTGCCACTTACCATAGAAGTCAGACAATTAAGTATGCGAACTTGTTGCAACGATGTTGCTAACCTTTTCTGATATCAGAGGGATTATTCATTATGAATTTGTACCAACTGGACAAGCAGTTAACCAAGTTTACTATGTGGAAGTGCTGAAAAGGCTGCATGAAAAAGTTAGATGACCTGAACTTTTCTCCAACAATTCATGGCTCTTGCATCATGACAATGTACCAGCTCACATGGCACTGTCTGGGAGGGAGTTTTTAGCCAGTAAACAAATAACTGTATTGGAACACCCTCCCTACTCACCTGATCTGGCCCCCAATGACTTCTTTGTTTAACTAAAGATAAAGGAAATCTTGAAAGGAAGACATTTTGATGACATTCAGGACATCAAGGGTAATACAATGACAGGTCTGATGGCCATTCCAGAAAAAGAGTTCCAAATTTGCTTTGAAGGGTGGACTAGGTGCTGTTGGCGGTGCATAGCTTCCCAAGGGGAGTACTTCACAGGTGACCGTAGTGATATTCAGCAATGAGGTATGTAGCACTTTTTCTAGGATGAGTTCATGAACTTGTCAGACCTCATCGTGCTTTAAGGTTCATCCACATTGTAGCATGTGTCTCTACTTCATTCCTTTTTATGGCCGAATAATATTTCATTTATTTTTCTATTCATGCATTGACAAGTCTAATAAGTTTTTAAGAGTCTTGTACTGCTAGAGAAGCCACAAGCAAAAACAAAACAAGCCTTTGACTATTCAAGATTGAAAACCAATCTTCTAATTTTAATTTTATTCCCCAATCTTCTAAGGGTAGCTGACAAAGCTATATAGACTCAAGGAGGGCATATATGTTCTTCAATAATGATTTCAGTATGGCAAGGAGCATAATAGAAAAAAGGAAGCAGCTCCAGATAGCAGATATAGGGACCATAAAGAAAAGTAGACAGTGGAGTTTCTCCCAGAGAGAAAATCAGCACCTGATTCAGAATGTCCTTCACTCTTGGCATCTGCAATGATCTACAGAGCAGGGTTTTAAAATCGTTACATTCTGGTAACATCTGTGTGTCTCCCTTCTTCCACTTTCCAAATAGGAGTGTTTATTTCTGCCATTATACCTTAGGTGTTTGTTGGAGGGGGGGCCAGATAATTTGTCTTTTTTGTTAGTCCTCTAGACCAAGAAGAACTGGTCCTGATGTGATTACCATGCATCATCCAGAGATGCAGTGTTGTGAGCTAGATTCATTGATTAGATGGGACTTTGGTGGTCTCTCTTGGAGAAGGGTGGAGGGTGTTCTATGTGTGGGAATGTTTTAGAACAGATTTCCTAGAAGTAGAGTCTAAGATTCTTGTTCAAGTGATTTGTTGGAGGCATGTTCTCAGGATAAAGAAATTTAGGGAAGGAAAATAGAGCAGGAGAAAAATCTAAGCAAAACTGTGGTATGAGGTATAGAATAAATTCGGTCTGATACTATTGAATAGTTGTGGAGCACTAGAATTAGCCCCACCCCGAAGCAAGGGAGATTGGCCTTTGGAACTCTGTGTCGTTCAGTCATTGGCTGAGGTCCACCCCCCAGGGATAGAGGCATCACCTTCCATTCAAACAGGCTTCCTTTTGGCCAAGGGCAACTTTCCAGAAGAGGGAGAAGCTGGGGATATATGCACCTTCTTGATGAAAGGCATCAAGGTCGGGTACCAACAACGTCCACTACGGGAAGATTGTACATAGGGGTATTTGGTGAACAGAAGTGTGGACTGTGGCAGAGACATATACTGCTCATTGAATGTGTTTCTCCATATTTCCATGTCCCCTTTATAGTTAAATGGAGTCATGTAGCCAAGGGGTTGAGGAAGTAACATTTATCATTTTTTAGCCAAAGCATTTCAAAGTTATCCAGTCTCTTTTTCTTCTCAGCAATCATAAAGCCCACGCACGTTTTGAGATGTAAGGCTGCCCATTGATTGGTCTGTGTCCCTGAGTCACTATGTGGATCGGAGCCACCTTCAACACCCACCTTGTTGACTTGCATTGAATATGTGATATGGAATTTGGAATTAATGATAAGGATTAGACCTTAGGCAATTGTAGAAGCTGGTGAGAAACCGTATAAAGAACTGTTGTCTCTGCATATGGTGATGAGCCTGAAGTCACTCTAGGTAGCAGGGCGAGCAGTCAGAAAAGCAAAACTGAACATGAAGAGGGAGAGAGCAAGGACAAACAGGAGCCCACAAGGACAAACAGGAGCCCACAAGGATAAGAATCTGTGGGCCCAGCTGCTGTCCCCCGCTAACAAGGTAGGCCAGCATGTCAGCAGCAATGTGTGCACTCTCAGCATTGCCGGGTACCTTCCGCTGACCTTCAGACAACAGTGACTACTTAATGTTTACCTTCTAAAATCTCTTGTGGCCAACCCGAAACCAGAACCACACAAGGAAATCCTGGGAAACAGTTCTGGGTTAGCTAAGTTGACACAGTACAAAGGTAGCTTCACTTAAAACAGATCTCAATGGAGATGACACGTGAGCCCAGAAAAGGATTTAGCAACAGCACTTGAGTAAAAGTAAAGCAAAACAAGATCCAAATGAAGACCATTTTCTTAGCCACATCTGGCTAAGGATATTCATTAGTTCCTCAGAGAGGAAAAATGGAAATGAACGTAAGAAATTCATTACAGTGCTCTACACAATTTAAAGTATAGTGGTTAAGAGCACAGGTTTCATAAAGTCAGAAATCCAATTACAACCGGTGTGTTCCTATGCAAGTTAATTATCTTCTCTGTGACTCATTTCTACATCTGAAAGTGGGGATAATAAAACTTTTCTCATAGGCTTGTTGTAAAGATTAAATGAGTTAATAAAGAGAAAGCACTTAGAACAGTGTGTGGTGTATAAATGCTTATTAAATATTAATGTTATTACTCATAATCATGCTTTAACTTTATAATAAAATATATACATTTATGTTTCTCCCTAAATTTCTAGCTCGCCTTCATAAAGTTCTGGATGAAATGCTTCATCTATGTGTTGTGTGTCTCTGCCTGTTGTTTGTACACAAGATTCTGGTGTCTATGGGAGAGAAGGCGAAGGGATTAGAAAGTACAAATTAGTAGTTACAATATAGTCACAGGGATGTGAAGTACAGTTTGGGGAATATAATCAATAATGCTATAAAGATTATGTAGGGTGCCAGATGGGTACTGGACTTATTAGGGAGACCACTTCATGGTCTGTGTAGATGCCTGACCACTGTGCTGTACACCTGAAGCTGAAGTAGAATAATATTGAATATCAACTATAATTAAATATATATACCGGGAGTGCCAACAACATGTATACAAGTGGACACTTTGGTCAATGTTGCTCAAGCAGTAGTTCGCCGTAATCAGAAGAGTCTGGACACTGATGGTAACCACTCTGAGCACCTCTTGTAATTGCAGAAGTCAAACGTGACTTGTACTCATCTTTTGTTATCAGTACATATTGAATATTACAGTTTTAATACAGTTTTCCTTTCTCTGTATACATTTACAGAGACTGCTAAAAAATGCATACACATTTTAAGAAAGGAAAACTGTATTAAAATTGTAATACTCAATATACACCAATAACAAAAGATGAACACAAGTCACATTTGACTTCTGCAATTACAAGAGGGGCTCAAAGTGGTTACCACCAGCGTCCAGACTCTTCTGATTACGGCGAACTACTGCTTGAGCAACGTTGACCAAAGTGTCCACTTGTATACATGTTTTTGGCACCCCTCGTATATCCATATATAAAAATATAAAGTACAGCATAGGGAATATAGTCAATGTATTGTAACAGTTATATACAATGTCAGAGGGGTGGTAGATTGGGTTATCACTTTGTGAGGGATGTAAATGTGTAACTATGACATTGCTTTGTACACCTGAAACTAAAAAAAAAAAGGATTCTGTGTCCAGAATGGGGAAAACCAAGTCTGCAGTCTCTCTTGCTGAATGCTTTCCATTCAATAAAGTATCTGAATCAATACACACCTTATTAGCAAAAATGATTACCACTTCTGTATATTTACGTCTCAACAGAGGACTTCTAGAAAAACAATATTTACACTCTATAATCACAGAGAAAGCAAAAATGTTCTACTTAAAAAAAGACTTCTGAATTCTGCCCTGTGTGTTCAGTGAAGACTTCTTTTTGGGTAAATAAAACCAAGATGTTCAAGCAAGTGCAATTGTGGTTTATCAGACTCAATTCTGGATCTGGGATGATTTTCACTAGAATGTGTGTACATGTGTGCATGTGTGTGTGCACGTGTGTATGTGTTCGAGAGGTTGTTACCAAATCAGAGTTTGTATTTAACACATTTTCACAGCTAATTTGTCTGATTCTATGTGTAACTTGAAAACATTCAGTATGTATTTGGGGGTAGGCCTGGGGAGCTACGATTGTGTTAGACAAAACTGGTTAAGGAAATTTATAATAGAACCACCTCCTTTTTGTAACTTAGATGTAGCTGAGCCTTTCCAATGTCTGTTACCCAAAAGAAATGTTTAATGACATATTAAAACATCATGGAGTTGCATCTTATAAAAATTTTACAGTATATAAAATTATCCATAGCCGTAACATGTGCACCATATGTATTAGCACATAGGAGTATGATAAATTGGATGTGGTCAATGGGATGGGCATTACGAAGTAGTCCAAGAACATGGAACACCCCTTATCCCATTCTTTACTCTGCATTGAAGTGCTAAAAAATGATTCTAACCATAACAGTACTTCAGTCTGGGAGCAACAGACCACAAAAAAAAATATTCTTGGGCGGCCAGATGGCTCAGTTGGTTAGAGTGGGAGCTCTCAACAACAAAGTTGCCAGTTCAATTCCTGCATGGGATGGTGGGCTGTGCGCCCTGCAACTAAAGACTGAAAAACAGCAACTGGACTTGGAGCTGAGCTGCGCCCTCCACAACTAGATTGAAGAACAATGACTTGAAGCTGATGGGCCTTGGAGAAACACACTGTACCCCAGTACTCCCCAATAAATTTTATATAAAAAAGTTCCATTGTTTACAGTCTCTAGTCTCTTACATTCTTACTGAAGCACTATTAAGTGTTGAATTGTGTCTCCCTTACAAGATATGTTGAAGTCCTAACCCTTAGTACCTCAGAATGTGATATTATTTGGAAATGGGGTCTTTAACGAGGATAATTGTTAAAATGACGTCATTGCAGTGGTTTCTAATCCAGTATGGCTGGTGTGTACGTACAAAAAGAGAATATTTGGAAATGGAGATAGACACACACAGAAGGAAGACAATGGGAAGAAATGTAAGTAGAATGACGTGAAGACACAGGATTGGAGTGATGAATGGTGTATCCACAGGCCAAGGAATACTTGAGGCTGCCAGAAGTTAGGAGAGAGGCATGCAACACCCCTAATGCCTTCAGAGGGAGCACAGCCCTGCTAACACCTGGATTTTGGACTTGCTAGTTGACTCTACTGACTCTCCCTTGCTGGCATTGATGAAGGAAGCCACCACATAGACAGGCCCTTCTCCAGAATAAAACTGGTATTAGTTTCTATTGCTGCCTGACAACTACCATAAACTTAGTGCATCAAAACTAGATATACTTATTTTTTTTTATTATTTTTTTTTTTAAAGAATTTATTGGGGAAGGGGAACAGGACTTTATTGGGGGAACAGTGTGTACTTCCAGGCCTGTTTTTTCCAAGTCAAGTTGTTGGGTCCTTTCAATCTTAGTTGTGGAGGGCGCAGCTCAGCTCCAGGTCCAGTTGCCCGTTGCTAGTTGCAGGGGGCACAGCCCACCGTCCCCTGCGGGAGTTGAACTGGCAACCTTGTGGTTGAGAGGATGCACTCCAACCAACTGAGCCATCTGGGAGCTCAGCGGCAGCTCAGCTCAAGGTGCCCTGTTCAATCTTAGTTGCAGGGGGCAGAGCCCACCATCCCTTGCGGGACTGGAGGAATTGAACTGGCAACCTTGTGGTTGAGAGCCCACTGGCCCATGTGGGAATCGAACCGGCAGCCTTCGGAGTCAGGAGCATGGAGCTCTAACCGCCTGAGCCACCGGGCCGGCCCCTAGATATACTTATTATCTCATAGTTTTCATGGGTCAGGAGCCTTGGCACTGCTTAACTGGGTCCTCCACTTGGGGCCTCTCAAGGCTATAAGCAAGGTATCAGCCAGGGCTGTGCTCCAATCTGAGGACTGGGCTCCTCTTCCGGGCTCACTGGTTGTTGGCAGAATTCAGTGCCTTCCAGGTGTAGGATAGAGGCCCTCGGATCCTAAAGACTTCTCACCTTTCCCTGGCATATAGCTCTCTCCCAATGTGGCAGTTTGCTTCAAGATCAATAGGAGGGCATCGCTACTTCATTGAATAGTTCTGACTTCTTCCATCTCTGCTGTCTAGAGCCTCTTTGAAAGGGCTCACCTCATTAGGTCAGGCCCACCTACGGTTATTTCCCCTTTGCTTAAAGTTAACTGATTAGGAATTTTAATTACATCTGCAAAACCTTTAACCTTTTCAATATAAATAACCTAAGCAATGGAGTGATATTTCATCATATTCACTGGACCCACCCACACTCAAAGGGAAGGCATTATTCAGGGCAAGTACACCTGCAGATGGGAACCTTGGGGGCCATCTTAGAATCCTGCCTACCACAACTGGAATGTCTAAGTACTATCTGTGACCTTTACTTCTACTTGGCTCCTAAAGTTTATATTTTAGCAAAGTATTTTTGCAATACTGTACCAATATTATACTATAGTGGCAATAGCAAAACATTTTCTTAAATTTACCTTTAATGAAATTATTTCTACTAAATTTAATATTTACATAAAAGCTATTTTGTAAGAATTCAAAACCACATCTACTCTAGACTAACATCCTCACAACCTGTGTGCATGAAACACAAAGACAGAGTTTTACTTTTTTAAAACGGGGCAATGGTCAGTGATTGAAGAAGAAACTGTTCAGAAGCTAGAATGGGGAAAATGAAGGTAGTTTGCTGCATTAAATAAGCATCATCTGTGAGCATAGGGAAGCAACGTCTGTATCAGCGTAGACTTAACAGCTTTTCCTTTTTTATTCCTGTGGCAGAGCACTTTGTGTGAATCAAGGAGAGGAGCCAACCTTGATTACTGCTGTTGAAATGACAAGCCTGGCTATGTTTGGTCCTCCTGAGGTGGCGATCTGTGGCAAGGTCAAACACTCCAGATCACACCACATAATCTGCAATGTCTTTATGCCAAATCACCTCACTGAAGGAAGGAGCGGGAAGCAAAGAAATTCCAACAGTTTCTCTATAAAGATGTACTGTTTACACAGTTGTATTTCCTTTACTCAGAGGTAAATGCATTTTATGTCTTTGAATAGTTTTAAATTAGACAGATTTTTTTGCCCGTTTTGTCAACTGATAACTCCAAGTACATCCAAATTTCACTCATATTCATTCAAATGGCAGAACCGACCAGATAGTTTATTAAAATACAGTTTGAAAACAATTTTGACTCAGTTTTTAAAAATTGCAAATACATGAAAAGTTGTTACAGTGTTATAAGATTGTAAATAATGGCCTTATGAAATTATAAGAAGTAAAACTGTTTCATAAAAACTATGAAATATCTTAATTCAAACTTCACATATGAAAATATACTCTTTATGCAACACTGAACAGTTAAGGCCACAACACTTGAAAAAGAGTCTGAGATACACATTTTGAAATTGCTTGTCAAAAATATTAGCATAAATAAATATCAAAACTGGTCATACAATTCAAAGCAAATAAAAGATATTATTAACTTATATCTTTAAGATTTTTACTAGAAATATTTCTTCAGAAGTTATGTTTTTCAAAGATAAATTATACTGTACTTGGTGACCACATATATATTTAAAGTATTACACAATATTTTGATGTTTTTGCTGAATTTTGGTGTGAAGTAGCTTGATGATTTTGTCCCTTGTGGTCCTGGTAGTCATCTCTGTTGTTGTTTTTATAAGGTATTTTATCTTCCATTGGTTTTATTTCTGAGAGTGGCTCATTATTATTCTGCATAATTTTTTGACGTAAGGATGACAGTCGCTTAAAGAAGAAAGTCTAGAAAAAACACAGAAAGAATTAATTTCATTAAGTGAGATATTCATTTAATAGTATTTTGGGGTATAATTTTCAACAAGTCTTAATATTATTGCATCACATCTTTATGGGGCATCATATATACATTCTTAGTATCCATCAGGATTTTTTCTTTGACCAATGTCAATCATCATTCCTCCCTAAAACAAGACGCTTCAAGGTTTAACATTCAACAACAACCCATACTAGCATCTTCAAGTGAACAGATACTGAAAATGTTAACTACAAAAGAAATCTATGACAGAACCTTCCAAAAGATTTCTTTAGGAAGAAGAAAAAGGATCCCAGAAAGGACATCTGAGATGTAAAAAGGAATGGTGAGTAAAGAAAATGATCTAAAAAATAATAATAGCATTTAATTTGTGAGGTTAAAAAATTAAAATTCTGGATACGTTAACATGTAAAATGGGAAGGAAGGGGTGACAGGAGAGAAAACACTTCTAAGATCCTGGTATTATTGGGGAAAAGTTAGGAACATTGATTAGCTTTAGATTTTAGGTATGTGTGTTAAAAATTTAAAAGTAAAACCAAGCCTATACACCATTTACAAAAGACACATCTAAAACACAAGAAAAAGTAAAGAGTAAAAAAGAAAAAGATTCATTTCCGGTCAAGATGGTAGAGTAGGTAAATGGTGTGCTTGCGTCCTCTCATGACCACGTCAAAATTACAACTAAACTGCAGAACAACCATCATTGAGAATCACCTGAAGTCTAGCTAAACAGAAGCCCTACAACTAAGGACATACAGAAGAAGCCACCATGAGAATGCTAGGAGGGGCAGAGATGCAGAATGGGCTGGTCCCACACCTACACGTGATCATTTAAAATCGGAAGAGATAACTTGGCTGCAGAGATACCCCCTGGAGGAGCAAGGGGTCCCAGCCCCACACCAGGCTTCCCAGCCTAGGGTTCAACTGCTAGGGAGAAAAGTCCCACAACATCTGGCTGCAAAAACCAGTAGAGATTGTGGCTGAGTGAGATGAGGGCGACTGGAGTCCCAGGCATTCCTCTTAAAGAACCCATGCATGGACTTACCCGCTGACTGACTCACTTGCTCTGAGCTCCAGCACTGGGGCAGCAGCACGAAAGGCACCAGGGACAAATGGGGAGGAAATGAATTGTCTGGGTTCAAGACGGGCTGGAGAGACAGCTTTATCCTAGACAGAGGAGCTGGAAGAAGCCATTGTTTCTTTGTTGGGCCCTCCCCCCTCCCGAAGCAGGCTGCTGCCATATCTGAGTCTCCATCAACCTGGCTAACACAGATCGTTTATTCCACCCTGGTGATTCCCTGAGACCCAACCCAACCAACTTTCTGGCACACCCAAGTCGCTTCCAGTGGCTTTCCCATATAAGTGACCTGTCTTGGCCCATGACATAGACTTTCCTCAAGTCTTTCAAAGGTTCACAAACTCCAAACAAGCAGCATCTGCCTTGGGCATGTTCCGTACCTCTTGCTGAGCAGCCCTAAGCCCTGCAATAGTGACAGCCTGCTTTGGGTCGTGGCTTGGTCTCTCAAGGCACCTTTAAGCTCAGCATGGGTGGTGGCCATATGTGGATTGCTTTGTGGCTCATGCCAGGTGGCTCTGGGAAGGCCTCAGCCTGTGGCTGAAATTGGCCTGCAGTGAGGCCCCTCCCTGGAGACCACAGGGCAAGCATTCCTGGTGGCTAGCTTCAGACCAAGCTGGAGCAATACCCAGCCACCTCCAAGGATGACACACCCAAAGGGCAGACTGGACAGGCACCAGAGCCCACCTAAAGCGAATCCTGCTTTATAGGATCATCCCCTGCACAACAGCTCGTCCATTGTAGTCACAGCCAGGCCTCACAACCAATCAGCCTGAGGGTCAATCCCTTCCACTGACATGTAAACAGCAACCAAGGCTCAACTACAACAGGAGGGCACACACAACCCACACAAAGGACATACCTGGAGCACCTGGCTCAGGTGACCAGGGAGGCTGCGCCACTGGGCATCACAGGACACCTACTACATAAGGCCACTCTCCTAAGACCAGGAGGCATAGCAGCTCCACCTAACACATAGAAACAAACACAGGGAGGCAGACAAAATGGGGTGACAAAAAAATATGTCCCAAATGAAAGAACAGAACAAAGCTCCAGAAAAAGAGCTAAACAAAATGGAGACAGGCAATATACCAGGTGCAGAGTTCAAAACATTGGTTATAAGGATGTTCAATGAACTCAGAGAGAACTTCAACAAAGAGATAGGAAACAAAAAAATGGAGACAGAAAACATAGAAAAGAACCAGTCAGAAATAAAGACTAGCTGAAATGAAGAATACATTAGAGGCAATCAACAGTACCGTGTTTCCCCGAAAATAAGACCTAGCTAGATCATTAGCTCTAATGCGTCTTTTGGAGCAAAAATTAATATAAGACCTGGTCTTATTTTAATATAATGTTAAGACCGGGTCTCTATAATATAATATCTGGTCTTATTTTAATATAATGTAAGAGCAGGTATAATATAATATAATACTGGGTCTTATATTAATTTTTGCTCCAAAAGACACATTAGAGCTGATGGTCTGGGTAGGTCTTATTTTCAGGGAAACATGGTAGATTAGATGAAACACAGGATCGAATCAGTGATTTAGAAGATAAGGTAGCCGAAACCACCCAATCAGAAAGAAAAAAGAATCCAAAAAAATGAGGATACTTTAAGGGGCCTCTGGGACAACACGAAGCATACCAACATTTGCTTCATAGGGGTACCATAAAGAGAAGAGAGAGAGCAAGGAATTGAAAACCTATTTGAAGAAATAATGATGGAAAACTTCCCTAACCTAATGAAAGAAATAGACATACAAGTCCAGGAAGTACAGAGAGTCCCAAACAAGATGAACCCAAAGAGGCCCACACCAAGACACATCATAACTAAAATGCCAAAGGTTAAAGACAAAGAGAGACTGTTAAAAGCAGCAAGAGAAAAGCAGTTAGTTACCTACAAGGGCACTCCTATAAGACTGTCACCTGATTTCTCAACAGAAACTTTGCAAGCCAGAAGGGACTGGCAGAAAATATTCGAAGTGATGAAAAGCAAGGACCTACAACCAAGATTACTCTAGCCAGCAAAGCTATCATTTAGAATGGAAGGACAGATAAAGAGCTTCCCAGATGAGAAAAAGCTAAAGGAGTTCATTGCCCTCAAACCAGCATTATAAGAAATGTAAGAGGGACTTCAAGTTGAAAAAAAAATAATAAAATGTCGATAACTACATATCTATCAATAATTACATTAAACGCAATTGGATTAAATGTTCCAATCAAAAGACACAGGGTGGCTGAATGGATAAGTAAACAAGACCCTTACATATGCTGCCTACAAGAGACTCACTTCAGATCGAAAGAGACACACAGACTGCAAGTTACAAGATGGGTAAAAGTTATTTCATGAAAATGAAAACCAAACCAAAACAAAACAAGCTGTGGTAGCAATATTTATACCAGACAACACAGTCTTTAAAAGAAACGCTATAACAAAAGACAAAAAACCCAGTAATCCCACTTCTGGGAATTTATCTGAGGAA
This sequence comes from Rhinolophus ferrumequinum, assembly GCF_004115265.2. Lineage (NCBI taxonomy): Eukaryota > Metazoa > Chordata > Mammalia > Chiroptera > Rhinolophidae > Rhinolophus > Rhinolophus ferrumequinum. Next base: position 95,256,378 of record NC_046284.1, on the reverse strand, counting down.
ACCCAAAATGCTACTTTGAGAGGATGTGTGCATACATATATTCATTACAGCATTGTTTACAATGGCCAAGATGTGGAGGCAGCTTGGTCGTCCGTCAGTCAATGAATAGATAAAGAGTAGGTCGTAAATATATACAATGGAATATTGCTCGGCCATGGAAGGGAATGGGTTTTGGCCATCTGCAGCAGCATGGATGGACCTGGAAGGTATTGTGCTGACTAGGGTAGTCAGACAGCAAAAGACAGATGCAATGTGATTTTACCTATATGTGGAATCTGAAGAACAAAATGAACAAACAAAACAGAAACAAACTTACAGATACAGAACATTTTGATGGTTGCCAGATGGGAGGGAGGTTGTGGTGGGTGAGTCTAAATGGGGAAGGGCTTAAGAAGCACAAATTGGTAGTTACAAAATAGTCATGGGGATGTAAAGTAAAGCATAGGGAATATAGTCAATGATATGGTAATAACTATGTATAGTGCCAGGTGGGTATTAGATTAGTCGGGGGATCAGTTCTTAAATTATATAAATGTCTAACCACTATGCTGTACACATGAAATTAATATAAAATAACATACATATTTTTTCCCTTCTTCCGCCCCCCTTTCCGATTCAAGCCGTTGTTTCTCTGTCTAGTTGTGTAGGACACAGCTCCCTGGCCCATGCTGGTATTATGAGCCTTGTGCTCCTCCCGGCTGAGGCAGTAGGTCATCGGTCGCCGGTCGGCCACTCACAGCAGCTCACGGCAGCTCTCGCCAGCTGCCGGCCACTCACGCTGGGTGCCGGTCACTCATGCTGGCCACTGGCTGCTCCTGGTAGCACACGGTAGCTCACGGCAGCACAGCACCCCACAGCAGCTCACGCTGACCTCCGGCTGCTCACCGCAGCCCAGTTCCAGGGAGAGCCGCTGTTCACAATCTTAGCTGTAGAGGGTGCAGCTCACTGGCCCATGTGGGAATTGAACTGGCGACTTTGGCGTTAGGAGCACTGCACTCCAACCACCTGAGCCACCGGGCGGGCCCAATATAAAATAATACTGAATGTCAATTGTAATTGAAAAATTAAAAGGGGTGGAGAAAGGAGCAGGGAAGTAAGAGGTTCAAATTTCCAGGTATAAAACAAGTAAGTCATGGAGATGTAATGTACAGCACAGGGAATATAGTCAATAATATTGTGCTATTGTGTCGGATGGTTGCTGGACTTATCATGGTGATCATTTCTTTAGGTATATAAATGTTGCATAACTATGGTGTACACCTGAAACTAGTATAATATTCTGTTAGCTATATTTTAATAAAAATCTCTAAAAACAAAAAGAGATATATGAGGAAAATGCTAACCATAGGAAAGCTAATATAGCTATATTAATATCAGACAAAATAAACCCGCATTTTTTAGGGATGAAGAATATTATAAATAGTAAGATGATAGATTTAAACCTAACTGCATCAATAATCAGATTAAATATAAATAGTCTAAATACTCCAATGAAAAGGCAGAGATTTTTCAGATTAGATTAAAAAAAAAACAAGACCCATCAATATGCTGTCTGTATTAAATGCATTTCAATTATTTTTTTCAAATTTATTGGGGTGACAATTGTTAGTAAAATTACATAGATTTCAAGTATACAATTCTATTAATACATCATCTATATCTCACATTGTGTGCTCACCACCCAGAGTCAGTTCTCCTTCCATCACCAGATATTTGATCCCCCTTACCCTCATCTCCCACCCCCCCACACACTGCATTTCAATTTTAAAATGACAAATGGGTTAAAAGCAAGAGGAGGGAAAAAGATATACCATTATAAGTCAAATCAAAAGAAAACTAGAACGGCTATATAATATCAGAACAAGTAGATTTCAGAGCAAATATCGGGGATAAAGAAGGCGATTTCATAATAATAAAGGGGTCAATTAAAAGACTATAACTATCCTAAACATTACGGAATCTAACAACAGCTGTAAAATATATGAAGCAAAAACTAATATAAGTACAGGATAAATCTACAATTATAGTCAGGTACTTTAATACCCCTCTCTCAAGAACAGAACAAGTACAAAGAAAATCAAGAAGGATAATGAAGACTTGAACAGCACTATCAATGAACTTGACCTACTTCACATTGACAGGACAACTCCACCCAACAGCAGCATTTTTCGCAACCTTCTCAAGTGCACATGGAATACTTAGCAAGATAAACCTGATTCTGGGCCTTAAAATTTAAAAGGTTGGGTCACTAAATTTAAAAGGACTCAAGTCAAGTATGTTCTCCAGTCACAACATAATTAAATTAGAAATTAATAACAGAAAGATCTCTGGAAAATTCCAAATATGTTGAAAATAACCCATGAGTGAAAGAAGAAATCATGTGGGAATTCAGGAAGTATTTTGAACTGAATGAAAATGAAAATCAGTGACCCCAACTTTTATGTTAAGAAACTAGAAAAAGAATGGGGCTGGCCTGGTGGCTCAGTGCTTCTAACTCCGAAGGCTGCTCCTAACTCCGAAGGCTGCCGGTTCGATTCCCACATGGGCCAGTGGGCTCTCAACCACAAGGTTGCCAGTTCAACTCCTCGAGTTCTGCAAGAGATGGTGGGCTGTGCCCCCCTGCAACTAAGATTGAACACGGCACCTTGAGCTGAGCTGCCGCTGAGCTCCTGGATGGCTCAGTTGGTTGGAGCGCATCAACCACAAGGTTGCCAGTTCGATTCCTCGACTCCCACGAGGGATGGTGGGCTGCGCCCCCTGCAACTAGCAACAGCAACTGGACCTGGAGCTGAGCTGCGCCCTCCACAAGTAAGACTGAAAGGTTACAACTTGAAGCTGAACGGCACCCTCCACAACTAAGATAGAAAAGGACAACTTGACTAAAAGAAACTAGAAAAAGAAGAGCAAATTAAACCCAAAATAAGTAGAAGAAAGGAAATAAGAAATAATAAAGACCATAGTGGATATTAATAAAATAGAAAACAATACAGAAAAATCAATGAAGCGAAATACTGGTTCATTGAAAAGATCAATAAAATTGATAAACTTCTAACCAGTTAATCAGGGAATAAAAACAGAAAACACAAAATAAATCTGACAAAATATGTGCAAGACCTATACACTGAGAAGTATGAAACATTGCTAAGAGAAATTTAAGAAGACATCAATAAATGGAGAGAAGTATCATCTTCATGAGTTAGGGGACTTAATATTGTTAAGATGTTAATTTTTCCCAAATTCATCTACAGAGTCAAAGCAATTCCAATCAAAATCCCGACAGGCATTTCTGTTTTCAGTAATTGACAAACTGATTCTAAAAATTCACACGGAAATGCAAAGGGTCGAGAATACCTAAATCAAGTTTGGAAAAGAACAAAGTTGGAGAACTAACACTTGTTGATTTCAAGACTTATTATAAAGCTACAGTAATCAAAACAGTGTGGTAGTGGCGTAAGATAAACTGATCAAAGGAACAGAATACAGAGTCCAGAAATAGGCCCACAAAAAGTCAATTGATTTATGACAAAGATGTAAAGGCAATTCAGTAGAGAAACGCTAGTCTTTTTTTCAACAAATAGTGCTAGAACAACTGATGCCCATATGTTAACAAACATGAACTTCAATCCCTACCTTCACCATATAAAAAAATTAACTCAAAATAGAATATAATTCTGCATTAAATATAAAGGAATTAACTATTGATTCATGCATGGATGAATCTCAAAACAATTATGCTGAATGACGGAAGCCAAACCAAAAAAGAGAGTACATAGTGTAGGATTTGCAAAAACCTAGAACTTGCAAAATAATGTATGACTACAGAAAGCAGATGAGTGGTTTACTGAGGATGGCAGGGGGTGGGGGATGTAGATAGGGATCACAAAGAGTCACAAAGAACCTTTTGCCTATAATGGCACTGTTCACTCTCTTGATTGTGATTATGGTTTCCTAGGTGTATACATATATCAAAACTAATCAAATTACATACTTGATTAGTATACTTTTAATATGTGCAGTTTATTATATATAAATTATACCTCAATAAAGCTATTTTTAAAAAGCAGAGGAGTAATTATTGGGTGAGCCTGAAAGAGATAATCTCAGGTTGTAAGCCTGGGAAAAACTGAGAGACCGCATGTATACCGCAGATTTTCCTCACAAGGTAAAGCTGACTGTGTGCTTGAAGTGAACATGCAGAGCTATAGCTGTGATGGTGAACAAAGCGTAGCATCAGAGAAAGGTAGTTGCCAGGAAAGGCAAGAATCCACAGGCATACTTTTGGTGGAGAAATTCTCCTCTCAGACTCTTTTATTTATGGTAGTGACAATGCATAAGACATCTATTCACTGTGAACTGGCATGGGGAACTATCCCGGGAATCTGCCATGTTCCAGCTAGTTTCTGAGGGAAGGCACTGGATCTTTAACCTGTGTACCTGCAGCCTCTAGCCTTGTGCCTGGCACATAAGATATACCCAATTAATATATGCTAAATAAATACACATATAAACTAACTCCATTATGGAAAAAAATTCTTTTTAATAACTGAAAAGCATATTGCTTTTTTCATTAGCTTACTTGGATGGAAGGAAATTAAGCCAATAACACAATTTCCTCAGCGGCTAACTGTGGATCCAAATAATCAGCACTGACTACACTTTAGAAAAGCAATATTTGGTAATTTCCAGATGTGACAAAAGATCGCTGCTGCCAATTAAAGTCACGAGCCCTAACCTGGCTATCTGAAATGTTAAAATCATCAAAACAAAATTCAATGGTGAATTCTGTCTTGCAGATACAAAGAAGGCAATTCTTTCTTTTTCTTTTTGTCAGATTATCTTTGGAGTATCTAATTAAGTGTGTGTGTGTGTGTGTGTGTGTGTGTGTGTGCAAAATCTCAAACACATGTTTATTTTGATATGAGTTAATGCAACATTAATTTTCCAAGTTTTAAAAAGTTGATTGATTTGTTTGGCTTGGATGGTGTAAATAGGTCAAAGACATTATAGATTTTAAAAAAATGTCATGCGGGAATGATTGATAAAAGTCTCACCCAAATCATCTATTTCCTTTTTAAAATATGAAGAATAACAGCATATTCCTTAAGTAGGGAATATACTTATTACTGTTTTTTGATTTTTAAAATATAATTTTCATTATCTTTTGTTTCCTTCCTTTAACCTAGGAAATATGTGTTTGCTGAAATATGTTTTTCCATTGGGTATAAATGAAAATTTAAGCAGAATCAAAGTTTAAGATGAATTCTTCAGCCTGGCACTTGCAGCCCTGCGTATCCTCACCTTTGTCCCATCGACTGGTGCTGGCACTCGGGGGCCTTGCTTGCTGTGCTCCCACAGGCGCCTGCCACTCTGCTTCCCACACGGCATCCCTTTCCTGGCTCTGCCCTCTTTCCTGTCTTGCGCACCCAAATCCTACCACCTTTGGACAATGATGAAGACTGGAGAGTCTGAAACATTCCTGAAACTTGACCGCGTGTTCTAGAATACATATTTTCATTTGGTTGGAGGGTGTGTTTTCAAATATTTTTTTCTGCTGTTTCACTTCACTTCCTCTCCTTAGGTTTTTACGTCTCCTGACTCCTTTACTTCCTCCCTCATATTTGATTTTCTTTTCCAGTCTTTCCCTGAGCTCTTAAAATTGGAAAAACTATTCACAGCAACACTATGAAGCATAGTAGAGTATCTGTTAAATGTTCTGGTTTCCTAGACAGAGAATATAAAAAGTTCCTAAACCTTGATCAAATGCTGATGATATATCTGTTATAATTCTAAGGACAATTCCACAGTGTCATTTGAGCCAGGTAACGACTACCTTTTTGGGTATAATAATCCAAATTTATAAGATAATTTTTATAAACATAAAAATGGTCATGAAGCAATTTTTAGGAAAAGATAACAACAAGGGGATCAGGGCCAAAATAACTTGAAATTCCTGATGTAATTCTGAAAGGAATTTCAGAGTGGCATATACCTCCAAAGATGGCAAAAGACAGGTTGTTTACTACTCTAAGAATGGCTCCTAGTTTTACATCATCATCCTTTCCTCTTTCTTAGTCCCTTACAGGCTATAATTCAATGTCAACCAAAAATGTTTACTGAGCATTTACCACATACCAGGAACTGTGATAAGTGCTAAGGATATACTGGAAAGCAAAACAGAAAATCATTTCTGTCCCCATGGAGCTGAAGGCCAGTGGGAAGATAGAGCCATAAAGCAAATATATAAATGACTATGTAATTGCAAATTGTGATAAATACTAAGAAGGATAAAAAAGAGTGTTATGTGACAGAATAATAGTGAGATATAATAATTTATATAAGTGCTGCTGGTCACAAAAGGCCTCTATTTGGAAATAACATTTAAGCTGAGACCTGAAGGTTGAATAGTAAGAATTAACAAGGCCTTTCATTTATCTTTTCTTCCATGTTTCCTCTTTTACCGTGAAATGTAATCTCATGATTAAAGAAAGTTCTCCTGCAAGTGAAGAGTAACTTACTTCCAAGGAGAAGAAATGTATTCATCAGACTTTTAATAACTCCAAACCAGGTATTAGTCATCTCCTGAGAGACTGAAGTAACATGGCATAATGTTTTCTAAGCACAATTATCTTTATGTTTTCATTTATCCTCTCTATTTTGTGGCTTTGCCTTACCCTCTTCTAGGCTGTCATGATTATTATACTCTTATAATTTAAGTAATAAACCTTTTAAAAAAAATTTATTGGGGTGACAATTGTCAGTGAAATTACATAGATTTCAGGTGTACAATTCTGTATCACATCATCTATAAATCCCATTGTGTGTTCACCACCCGGAGTCAGTTCTCCTTCCATCACCATATATTTGATCCCCCTTACCCTCATTTCCCACCCCCCATCCCCTTACCCTCTGGTAACCACTAAACTATTGTCTGTGTCTATGAGTTTTTGTTTCTCATTTGTTTGTCTTGTTCTTTTGTTGTTTTTGGTTTATATATCACATTTCAGTGAAATCATATGAATCTTTTATTGCATGATGAATCAGCATGGATGGGATGATTAAAAGAAATACGCTATTAAATTTTGGCAGAACCACCTGAATCACAATATAAAGTCCAATAAAGAAATAAATATGCACGTTAAAAATGCAAAACATCACCTGAAATTCTTCACATTTCTGGGCCATAAAAACTTATATTAAGGGAGTTAAATTATGTGGATCACCATATCAAAAGTAGAAGGAGCAATTCAATACTTTGGTCTTAACATTAAAATGAAAAGTTCATATTTTACTTACCTTCTTTGACACTTTAATGTCTTTATCTGGCGTGGGTTCATCTTTCAGGAATTCTGAAGAACAGTATTTTGCACCATAATATATGCTTCCTACAATAGAATATATTTAGAAAAATTTTTTCTAACTAATGAGAAAAAGAAAAGCCCTGATGTTTTCAGCAAAACTCTATCAACTCTGAATTATACGGTAATACTAAAAAAGCGTACCACTGGGGTAGTGGACAAGGTCTACGCTGCTTATATCCTGAAAAGTTGAGTAAAAAGCTCAGAATGACGTGATCTATTCTGTAAATAGTTAGATGACCAGTACCCAAATATAGCTACAACAGTAAATGTTAGGGAAGACTTCTGTAAAATATAAATTACCTTTTTAAAAATTAACCTAGTTATAATTAAATACTTTTTACTCAACTGGACATGTTATTTTTTGCATTCCAAATTAATCCACATGGTATATAGTTGAATAATGATCTTTCAAGTATACTCATGAAGCATATGCATCCTTTTAATTTATATTATCAACTACTTAAATTGTACATTTAAGATTTTTTTTTAACATTTTAGGCTATATGCTAAGAATACTTAAGAGATGACAAATATTTTAACATTTTTCTTAAAACATTCTAAAACTTACTTCTCTTTCTACAGAAGTTAGAAGGGAAAAATATTAAGGGAACTTCCTTCTCTGCTTAAGTTCAGATCAACTATCTGCTATTATGAAAGTTATTTTAAATGAAAACACAGTAAAAGGCACTCTGTGATGTGATGGTGTGGAAACGGGGGTCATACCGCAAAAATGATGATTTGGGTGTAGAAAATGTAGGTCTCATGGACAATCACAGTCTCCTCTATCTTGTGGCACCTGTTCTCTGACACCAACAGCTAAGCCCGGGAAAGGATTCCTCTTAAATGTCCAGGGTAAGATGGAAAACTCAGGTCTGGGCTCTGGGGTAAATAACTAGATGGCCTGCTGTGGCGCTAGGCCAGCCTGGTCATTGGCAATGGGGTCTGGCAGTGCTCACCAGAGATATAAATCGAAATTTGGGGCAAAAGCTCAACTTAATACTACTAATTGAAAAGAAAAAAAAAGGTAGTAAAAAGACTGTCCTAAACCACTTGACATTGACACATGAGCAGCTAGGAGTAATGCAAATATTTTTATGTGAAGAACCTATGGTGGTTATCAATGAGAACAAATAAGCCTATGTCACATACTTCATAGCTTATGATGAGGGTCATGTGAGAGTAAATAAGCATAAAATAGAATACGTGTGTAAGCTATAATTACTCAAGAATGGCACATATATGCATTTAGATATATGTATGTATGTTATGTATCTAGCCTTTTTAAAAAAAAGTCTTCTTTTGAAGTCAAATGGGCTCACACCTTTTGGATTTTCATTGTAGTCACAAATGGACCATTCGTCTTCGCTGGAATTTTTGTCCTATAAACAATAAAGAAACAATATAATAAACATATTTGTGCTGTACTAGAAAACCTAGTCTTGCTTTCTAAGCAGGGTTCCAGAGTTGGCCTGTAGCTAATAAAATAAACATGTGACTATTACTTCACTTTGCTGGGCTCTTGCCTTAGATAGCAAGTGATTGTTAACGTCACTCCTAGCTTAAAATGGTAGGATTCAAAAAAAAACACACAAAAAACTGTATGATTCAAGAATTCTACTAAAAGAAGATTTAGGAACATTAATCAATATATGAATTAGCTCAGTATCTTACAATGCCAAATTGGAGTTTAATGAATTCAAAGGTAAAGAATTTTAGGGACCACCCTAACTAGAACTCATAAATGTTCCTTATAAACAGAATCTTTCCCTCCCTCTTAAAACTGCTAGAACACTTTTTTTTTTTCAGTGCGAGTTGGAAAAAAGAAGGAATCGAGAAAGAGAATGACCTCTGTAGCACAATATCAGTTTTTAAATTAAAAATACATGCACACAAAACACATTTTAAAAGGCCACATTCAAATAAAAGGACAAGCATGTTTCAATGGTGGTTTATGTTAGGAAGAAGGGGAATGGGGCTAAAAGGAGACCGATTTAAACAAAGGGAGAGGAGCCTTGCTCAGACCAATAACGATAGTGTTTCATCAACGATAAGGCATGATTAACTAACTCAGTATTCCGCGCAAGAGGTCCAAAAAATGAAAACAAATCAATACAGTGTCATTCAGTTTGGGTTTCTGAATTCTACACCTCTGAAATTAATCCAGGGTAGTGTCAGCAAATCAATGATTTTAAACCTACCAAAGATCTCCTAGCAGAGTCACTGTTAGGCAAAACTGCCAAATGGAAGAGATGTTTCTGGCATCCCTTGCTCTACTTTCAGGATGCCTTTTTCTTCCTCAGTGATACTGCCTCCTATTCCTCCTATAAATGCTTCCTTCTAGACTGCATCTCTGCAGAGCTGATCACAACCTCAAATACTGCTGTGCACAACTTTCGTTTCGCCCTGTACATGTAAATACACACGTACAGCGGCACGCACACATCCCATTTCTGCCACCAGTACCGGGCTCCTAACTTTGTCATTTCATCATTTCAAGGACCCAGTACTGAACTTCATTGTTGATTTCTCACCAGTACACTACACTGGCCTGTATCAGTTAATTTCCACTCCTGCAGGAAAAAGAATGCTACCAAGAAGTGTGGAAAGAAGGCTGGAAACAAAGTGTGCCTCATTCATAACATTGCCAAGGCTTTTCCTACAGTACCCGAGCAAAGTTACTCGTAGAAGTATTTCTGCTCCCACAGAAGTTGGAATCTGCCCTCTGCAGACCAGGGAACCCATGTACTTTCTCTTAGGCAGGATCTCAGGATTGAAGCACATATCATCCCACCTTTTCAATGGTTGCCAATACCTTTTCAACCAGTGAGTTGTCACTGGTTTCACTGTAGCTATCTGCAGGAACACTTTCATTGTCACTCACAACTTTCTTCTCGCCTTCCAGATATGCACTACTTTCCTCACCCTCGTCTTCTGCATCTTCATCTTCTGAAAGTCTGTTATCCTGTCACAAAATTGACAATCAAGGAAGTTAGATTTTCTTTTTTAAACACCAGAGATTTGATATTGCTTTCATAAATAATGTATACCATCTCAAAGAACACATAGATATGAATTCAAAAACTGAATTCAAAGAAATAAAATACTGCAAAACCCACACTGCATATCAAGTGACTATATTACCAAGGATTTTGTACATGTTGCTCGACTTCATTTTTAATGACTAGGATTCCCCAAATTCTATTAGCACCTATGGAAAGGTTAAAATGGGGGAAAAAATGCTTTCAAGGCTGTCTCAAAAGAATGCTTTTAAACTTTAGAGAAGTTAAAAAGCTTTCTATTTACTGTCACAGTATACCATAATCATGTCTATATATTCATTATGTTCATTTTCCAAAACATAGGGATTTAAAATCACTTTAGAAGTACACTTCACTGATATTCACGAGAGGTAAGTATAATTACTTACATTGCAGGAAAAAGACAAAGGGACGTAGGCAGTTTAAGTGGTTTGCTCTTAGTTACTTACAGCAGAGGGAAAACCAAACTGAAGCACAACTTAGTCCATTTGACTCCTGTCCAGCTAATCCAAATTATAAAACAGCCTGTCTGTTGATTTGATAGTCTGGGTGTAAATCATGTGATGCTTATTAAGTATAGGCACGAAACATTAGTTTTATCCTTTATTCTATATTGAGATTTCTTTTTATTTGCAATTTCATATTTGGAGTGGAATACTGCTTATTTTTTGTCATTGAGAGATTAGGCTCATTGGATTTTGTCCTATGCTTTTCATTTATGTGCATCACTGAAGGTTCAATGACCTCTAATAGGTGAGGCAGCAAATAATTGGAACCATTCGCTCCCTTGAAGAATGGTTTTCCAAAGTTCACCTCGGCCCTACTTGCCTCACACCACACGGTCCTTTATGTCCCTTCAACACTAACTGCCTTCTCGTGGGCCAATTGCTACCCAAGTGGCTGTTTGGTTAAGGACAAGCCTGACACCCAACAGAATCTTTAGTGGATGGTTTGAAAACAATGCCTCTAATTATTAACTCACCTTTCTTCTGGCAAAAATAAAAATACTAGAGCTCAGGCTAGGAGAGGATATGTTTATATTTCACACCTTAGTAACAGATCTAACTGGCATCCTCAGGCCAGTAGCCCTAACAGTGTGGCCCAATAGCATTCCCAGTGAGGACAAGCAATCCGGAAGTGAAGCCTTGAGATTTAAAAAAGAATTTCAGAAGTTACTCTGGGAGGGCTTGACTTAGGTTAATCAAAGGCCAGGAGAAGTGCACGCTAGAGGGGAACGCAGGAGAAGAGAACAGGGTACCAGGGCAGACGTGCTTAGGATGGGGAGGGTTAACCACAAGGTAGCTACTATTTACCAAGAACTTCTAAGGCTTTCTTTTTTTTCTGCATGGTTTCCCCTCTAAGTGACTTATATTATTTATTAGGCCTAGTCAGGTATACATTATGGATAGCTAAAATGAACAGACACAGCTTGACTCTGGAAGGGAATGGAAAGCAAGGTTACTAGATTTAAGACTTTGGGCTGATAAATAGATGTACACATAAATGTACATAAATGAAGGCCAACTAGAAAGAACACTGCTCATGACACAGAATTTCAGACTCTGCCCTTGTATCTCCCAGAGGGAGGAGCAGTGAGCTGTGTTCAGGCAAAGTCCTCATTACTTGGAGAGTTTGGCTATTCTAGCACCTTGGTCAATTCCAATTGTGCTTGTTAACTAACATATTAATGTAACCACAGAATATCATGATATTATAAAAAGAAACATGGAATTTTGCCTTATTTTAGAAATAAGCAAAACACTCATCTCTTTTAAATGAACTATAATTTTACCCATTAACTTTATGAAAATCTGTAACAATGAAGAAATGTTAGAACTATATAATTTTCTAAATTTGAGAAAGCTCTTAGAAAAGGACATTTTCACTACAAATCACACCATTAATCGTAGCACTTTGCACTTATTAAGCACATTTAAATTAATCTATACACATCTGGACAAATACTTTAACTCACATACAGCACTTACCTTCAAATACAAACAACTTAGGAGAGCTTGGAAGAATACTGTCATTTTATAAAAGAAAAGATAAAAGTTTAAATACGGTCTTGTCAGCAGAACCACGTAAGATGTAAGATCATCTGGAGTGGTCAGTGGACACACATCTTGTGTTAAAACCACAGTAAAGAAGCGTATGGGCCTGGGTACCACAAAAGGACCCTTGTTTCATTGGTCAGACAGCACTGGAAGCTGCAGTCTTTGGTCTGGCCCAGGGCACTGCTTTTTACATTGCTTAGGGGAAATACCAAGAAACCAAACGTTCCTTCTGAGGTTTCAGTTTCCTTAGGAATTCGATCACATTGTATGCTTTAAAAACTAGAGATTGCTATCAGAAGTCAGTGTAGAGGTCACCCTGGGATGGGGGATGGGAAATGGCTGGAAGGGGGTTAAAGGGGAGCTTCTAGGGAGCTCACACTGCTGTTCCTTGATCTGGGTATTAACTACATGGGAGTGTACAGTTTGTGGAATATACATTAAGTTATACATGCACGAGATACTTTACTGTGTATATATTAACTTCAAAAGAGTTTTTTTTTTAAGTTTTTTAAAACAGACTATAAAGCGTAAAATTTTATGCTACAATTCTGGATTTATGACATGCCTTAATGTCACATAGGGTAGAAAATACTTTCCAAATAGGCTAATAGAGCATGGAACTTTATATCTAAGTCATATCAGGTAGGAAAGTGTGTATTTTTAAGTCTCAATTTCAAGGTTTCTTTAGGACAAGAGTTAACATGTAAGTTCGTGTTTAATTACACTAGAAATCACTGAGGCAGGAGTAGAGAGTGGGAAGGGCATTAAGTACAAAGACCTCAGCACTGCTTTCCAAGCCTTTCTCCATGACTCATGGCCTGAGCAAGGCACCTAATTAATGTACTTTACAGTCTATCTGTAAAATGGGCAAATGACATTAGCAACACCTACCTTGGAAGGTTTATGTCGAGATTAAAAAGATTATTTACAGAGAAAATAACATGAGCAAACAGTATTTGTATGTAAATGTAAGTGTTTGGTGAAGGCCCCTCGGTAAAAAGTAAGATAGGATCCCTAGTGCACACGGAGGACCTTCAAAAACCAAGAAGCGAGGACACACACATTTTGCCATAATGTCCCAGGTTTTAGCACTAAAAAATAGTTCACTGAAAATGTTCACTTATGTATTCTACGCTCCTGTACACATCCCTTTATTCTTTTGCAGGAGCCCGGCAGCCAGAGCAAGTGAAGGAAGAGGGTGGCAAGCCTGTCAGGAGCAGCCGGGGGACAGCAGGGGGACAGCAGGGAAGTGGCGGAGTGGCCGGGGCTGGACTGCAGGCCGGTGCTGCTGCAGGGTACGGTGCTCCCAGACTCTCAGGTTTTCCAAGAGAATCCCCAAAACATCTTTTCTATGTAAAATCTCCTGATGTTTCAATGTTGGCAATGGATTCACATGTTTAAAAAACCACTATGTATACCTGACAAAAATAAATCTGCAGATTGTACCCATGGGCTGCCAGTTGCGACTTCCCAATAATTGCTTCCAATGACACTACTTTAGAATCTCTAAACTTTTCCTTCTTTCTGTGTACGAACCCCTTCCTTCATTCCTAATCCTGTATTTTACCACCAAATACATTAAAGTTTGACTCTGATGAGCAAAAAGGAACATAACGCTCAGGGTACAGAACATCTTGCTGGTAGTTTTATTCCCGTTTCACTTTTACTCTTTTTTTCCCCCCTCTTTTTTCTCAGAAAAATTATTTTCCTCTTTAGCTTAAACAAATGCATGATACATGATTACGCTTCGTGTGTGAATTATTCTTTAAAACGACTTTGATAAAAACCCTTAGGACGCAGAGATAAATCTACGGTCCCTGTGACAGCACTAACATGTAAACTGTAGGCGAACCATAGGAGTGCGATCAGCCTTTCATCACACTTGCATCATGCTGAGGGGCAGTATTTGACCCGTATATGGTGTGTAACAGCAGAATTTCATTCTACCTCATATTTACGGGTTATCATTACTGTAATCCATTGCATTCCCACAGATCTATTTCCAAAAGCCAATTTGGGGTGGCAGTTGCTATGTTATAGTTAAACAAAAGTGAGGTTCATAGAACTAAGCTCATGAGATTCAGGAGGGTATCACTGCACCTGACTCGGTGGGATTAGAAAGGAGAATTAAGAGTGGTACAGGTCACCATTTGCTGAGTATCTCCAACACATTTCATGTGTTAACTAATTATCAAAAGACCCCCCCTGACCCTGTTTACTAAAAGAGGGAAATAAGACTCAGAAAGGTTTAAAAAAGAAAACACTTTTCCAAGTGTCCACAACAGCTAGTCAGTGCAAGGCTGAGGTTTGAACTCATGCCTGCCTGCTGGACTCCAGAACCCATGCTCTTTCCCAACTCTGTTCAAATAAACTAAAGACCATAATGGCTACTCTCAGAGCACCCCCAACACCACTGATATTGAAAGCACTGCAGACTCCTTTTTGTTGACAGCTCACTTCAATAACATCCCAGTCTTATATACCATTGTATTTAGTAACAGCAACTAAACATTTAGGAGTTTCTTTTCCCAGAGCACCAAAGTCTCTGGAATATACATCTCCCTTCCTAAATTGAGAAATATGCCAGTAGCACTCTGTCTGATACTGATTTTTCAAAGTCTAGTTCTGATTCCATTTCCCTGCAAAGCAGACTTGCTGGAGCTCACTCTTTGCTGGCAATGTGGGTTCTGCCCGGCCCTCTTCTGGGCCTCTCGCAGGCCCTCTCTGCAGCCCTTGACGGCTTCTTCCTCGGCTTGGGCAGTACCTCTTTCATGGAAAGTGTTCCTATCCCACCTCCTTCTCACTTCCCTTTCTCAACCTCCCCTTACCTACCCATGTTGCCCGCATTTTGTCTTCAGTTCTCTTTCCGCCCTATGACTGCTGCCTCTCATTCAGCTCCACAGTGTTATCTGCATACATGTGCTGCTGATACTCAGCCGTCTCCCGAGCTCCAGACCCAGGCGTGTATCCGACTGCTGAACATCTCCTGGATCAACAAGCCCTAAAAGTCTCCCGAACCTGCCCCTACTCTTCTGTTCTCCACCTTGGTGAATGGCACTCTTTCCAGCCAGTTCTCCAGGCCAGAAACAAGAAAGGCTTGGATTTTCACTCCCTCCAAGCTCCATCTCTTTACTAAGCCCTCCAATTCTATCCCTAAATCCCCTCGATCACATATGTACCCAATTCTCCATCCCCACTGTCCCAGCCCAGCCCCTCTCTCGTCTCTGCCTGGTCTCCTCTTACTGCCTCCTAACTGGCACCCCTGCCTCTAGTTCCGTTCCCTTCCAATCCACCCTCCATATTGCTGCCAGAACAATGTTACAAAAGCCCAAGTGTGGTCATATGACTCTTGCTGTTTCACGTCTTCTACAAACCCACAAGGCCCTTTGCTGTTCTAACCAGGACCAAAAATGCCCTAGGCTGCACTGACATGGACACTCTCATGGCTTCCATCAGCCTGGAAAGTCCTTGCTCTCCACACCCCCTTTGCCTGCTTAGCTTTCACTTTCCATGACTCAGTTCATTTTTCACTGCTGCTCCTTGGAAGCCCTTTCCTAGCCTTTCTCTGTGGCAGCTGCAGTGCCACTCCTGAAGTACTCTCTCGTACTCGAAAATTTTCTGGTCAGCCTATAGAAATAGCCAACGGTTCCTTGAGATCAGAAGCCATGTCTTACTCTCTGCACACCCAGGGCACAAAACCTTTTCTTCTTATTAATTAAGGGATTTAATAAAGGAAAGCCATCGATCTGTTTTCAGATCATATTTTTATCTTTGTGCAGTCCTGGCTGAGAACATGGGGGTATTAGGAAACCAAAGGGCTTTGTTAAGCAACAGTTAAGGCAGAGTCACAGGAACTCCTCTTACCTGTTCTTTCCAGAAACCTGTGCCTACCGAACGCCCCTGACAGGGAAGAGGGCCGCAGGAGGCTGACTAAGTGGCCCTCACTTTTTCAGAGCCACCTGGTTTGGGGAAGCTTCTGCTCGCTTTTTGGCGCTTGGTATATAAATATTGGTTGAATGAATACTATGCACCAAATATTAAGTTATATGTCAGGTACTGGCCATTTAATACCACATTTAATTTTCACCGTAGAAAGAATGAAGGAAGGAATGACAGCGCCTTCCTCCATGGTAGCATTTTGTTTTGTATATATGTGTCCAGCAAGTTTTATCTCTCTAGTGAAATAATAAACATTTCAAGGGCTGCTGTTCAGCAGCAGTCGAGCCTTCTGGGGTACTCCTTTGTAGCTTACTTTTAAGTATTTTCTGCCAGAGTCCTCATTTGAAACTGTAACTCAATAGATTCTATGTACACAACTATGATCACTGATAAACTACAGCGAAAGCCTGATCAACCAGCAGATGGGGCAATAAAGAAGGAACCAGTTATTTCAGTCTATTTAACCAAGTATTAATTCAGGTCTAGGACAGTGTTCTTTTGATCAGAACACTATGTCCGCACGAATTACTGCTTCTAAAAGTACACAACATTTTTTTGGCCAGGGAAATGTGCAGAAATGATGTTTAAAAAAATGGTTATCTAGACCAGTTCAAATACTGAGGTGGACACATTTTATGAACATCATTTCAGTATTGGTGGCTGATTATCACTTCAGTGGAAGACGAATAACTTGCGTTTAAGCGTTTCTTATCTCCCTGGAGGTTTGTCCTTTATGAACTTCACTTCTGTCATCCATCTTAATAACCTTTTTAAATAACCATGCTTCTCACTAGAATTAACATGTATCTTTATAAAAGTATTAATTCTATTCTAC
This sequence comes from Rhinolophus ferrumequinum, assembly GCF_004115265.2. NCBI lineage: Eukaryota > Metazoa > Chordata > Mammalia > Chiroptera > Rhinolophidae > Rhinolophus > Rhinolophus ferrumequinum. Next base: position 95,239,151 of record NC_046284.1, on the reverse strand, counting down.
TAACACTTTATGAATGTGGTAGAATGTGGCAGAATTTGGCAGAACCCTGCAATGCCAAATCAGCATATTTGGTTAGTTAGGGGAAACTACCAGAGATCCCTGCAGCTAAGACAAAATTTACAGTTGCTTCTAAGAATTTCTTCACTTCATATTCTAGTCTTTCTCCTTTTAGTCTTTCTCATTCATGGAGAATCAAACGTGCAAAGAATTCAACTACACAAAATTCACAGGAAGTTTACCATCAAAATCCTCCTTGAGAAAAGAAAGTACAAGAAATCCCTGAGGTCCAAAGAAGGACTGGGGAAGGAAATCTGTTGAAAAGGGAACTATGAATAAAAAACAATCAAACAAACTAGCTGCATTATATACATTGAAAATGTAAAGGGTAGACTGAAATTAGTGGAAATCTAGCCTCCAAAATTCAATATCTAAGATTAGTTTCTCTTTTCACAATTACTGACTGTATACACTTAATTTTTATTTCACTTGAAACATTCTGACAAGCAACAAATAGAATTACAGAACAGTCAACAGAGAATACATCGATAGTACATATACATCCTGGGAATGAGGTTCTGACAGCACAGTTAAAGCATGGAAATCATAGGAGTTTAGAAATACAGAATTACAGAAGACAAGAGACATTAAAGCTGTCATAAACTTTTAAGAGTCAAGAACAATATTTTACAGAAAACTAGATTAATTTTAAAGTGTAATTTTTCTTAAATATTTCTTATGCAAATAACAAACATGATAGAGTACCTCATCAACCTAATAGAATGAAAGAATTTAAGAGTTAGAAGTATTGTTTTCTTATCATCGAATCTACTCCATTTTACAGATCCGGACACTGAGGCCTAATGAGTAGCTTTGCCTGGCCTATAAATACTTAAAGACTTACAATACTTCCCAATTATATGTTTAAGTTAATCTCCATTTCATTAGATAAACTGCCATTTGCCTAGACAGCAACTAAAAGAAACTACATTATTAAGATCTAAGCTCTGAATCCAACTGTCACTTGGTCGATTGTTGCAAAAGGACACATAAAATATAGAAAAGACATCACTATTTCTTTAAAATGTGAATTCCTCATGGTAGCTTTAGAATACCATCCTTTTTTTTTTTCACTTTTATTTATTTATTTATATTTTAGGAGGGCGCAGCTCACAGTGGCCCATGCGGGGATCTTGGTGTTATCAGCCGGCAACCTTGGTGTTATCAGCACCACGCTCTAACCAACTGAGCTAACCGGCTGCCCCTACCATCCATTCTTATAAAATTATTCTAAGTAGTAGGTAAACAGTAATCAGACTGAAAATAACTGTGCTAACAGATTTATAAGAAATCAGATATCTTTATAGCCCTTAAGGATCTATGCCATTTTTTTATACACAGACAAAATACTCTTCTAGTGTACTCCTATTACCTAAATCTGTCTTGAATGAGGAATATATAATTATCTGCTATGACCTTTCGATATTTTCTAGTTATAGATGAACAATTTTTGGTGAAAATATGGCAAGGTATTAGTCTAAGAGGAGCCAAAACTTAAGAGTCCCTTGTGTTGTCGTTATCAGTCACTACTGTACCACAGGTAACCATGACATAAAATCAATTTAATAAAATATACTGAGTGCCTATTACATGGAAGGTGATCAAATTGTTTTTTGGCTGGACATAATGAGGTCAAATTTTAAGTTTGTTACTTCAGTTTCAAATAATGTGGTAATACATGAGTCCAGAATTTTTTAGAACCTGGTGGCCTGTTTTCTAAAAGTTGTTTTGACTGTACTGGCATTCTGAACCTCTGTACCTGATGCTCTCGCCCCTTTCCCTCTGTGTTAGTAACCACCTTTTTTGTATATGTTTTATCTTTGTTATATATCACAGACCCTTTAATTTTGCTCACTTTTCTGGACTCTTTGCCTTCACCCTCTCTTCCCTGCCTTTCACTCTCTTCATCGCCTGTCTTTCGGCATTTCCCCTCCTCTTCCTCACTGTCCTCTTCTTCCTCTTCCCTTTCCTCCCCTTCCCCCACTTCATCCTCCCCTTCCTCCTCTTCCGCCTCCCCTTCCTCCTCCTCCCCTTCCTCCTTGACTTCCCCTTTCCCTTCCCCCTCTCCCTCCTCCTCATCCCCCTCTCCCTCCTCTTCTCCCTCTCCTTCCTCTTCTCCTTCTTCCTCCTCCTCCCCCTCTTCTTCCTCCCCTCCCTCTCCTTCCTCTTCTCCTTCTTCCTCCTCTTCTTCCTCTTCTGTGTCTCCCTCCTCTTCTTCCCCCTCCTCCTCTCCTTCCCCATCTCCTTGCTCCTCCTCTTCCCTTTCCTCCACCCTTTTGTTTCTTTCTTCCTCATGGCCTTGTTCCCTCTCCTTTTGCTTCTTCTCCTCTTCTAAATCTTTCTCTCCCTTACCCTGGCTCTCCATTTCTCCTCCTTTGTCTTTGGCCTGTTCTCCCTCCTCATTTTGCCTATGTTCCACTCCTGAATTACCCTCCTTCCAGATTCCCTCATCTCCAACTTCAGGCACATCCTCCGCTTCTCCCCCTGACTTTCCATCACCTTCACTCACCTCTGCTCTGTCTGTAAGGTCATCTGACAGGATCTCTGCTTCCTCCTCCTCATTTCCTTCAGGCACCTTCATATTTTTCTCTATCTTTTTTTGTTCCTCTACTCCACTTCCTTCTGAATTCTCTGCTCTTTCCTCTTCCTCTGGTATCTCTGTCAAGTGGTCACCCTTAAAATCACATTGTGCCACAAATTCAGACATTTTGTGTTCAGTCTCTTCCTCATGTCCTTGTTCAATAACTTTTGTGTTATCCCATAAGTTTTGGTCAGTTTCCACTTCATCATCATCTTTTTCTCCACTACTAAATTCTAGTGACTCAGGCAGCTCGAAGCCATCTGTTGTTCCCTGCTGACTTCCATTTTCACCTTGCACGTCACTGTTTGGCTCCTGTATAGATTCTCTTTCACTCCCAAAGATCCCGTCTTGCTTGTTCCTTTCCTTAACAAAATCATCATTTTCTTCAATATCCTCATTTGGTAAGTCCTGAAAGGATGTATTAATATTTTTTATATTCTCTTCACTTTTTCTTATATCCTTCAAACTTGCCATTTCTGCCAGCTTAGTTTCCTTCTCATAGACTATTTCTTCTGCGTCTGAATCTTGTTGACTGCATCCTCCATCACTTTTGCTTTCTACTTCCTTATCATCAAGTGGATAAATACCATCCTTATTTTTACATCTAAATACCTGCTTTTGCAAGCCCTCCGCATTGGTGTCGGCCTCAGGCCCAGACTGGCTTGAGTCATGACCTACATCCTCATCATCTGAAAAGGCTTTCACACACATAGATGTTGATATCATGTATGTTCCTTTCGCCAAATGTTGTTTATACACTTTCCCTTCTTTTGATCGTTCGGACATCTCTTCACTTTCATATTCACTGCTATCATCGCTTTCAGTACGAGCTGTATGCTGCTTCAGATTCTCAACTGTTTCTTGTTTCTGTAAATTTGTTGAAGTAATCATCATACTACTATTAGTTGACAAAGGTAACTTACCTACTACAAAAACTGCCAAGATTTTACATTGTCATTAGTTTCACTAGGAGAACAAAAACATCCAGTTTTACTGGACATTTTGCTCAGATTTTGTTTTCTTTGGGGATAATTTATGCTACTCTCTAAGTTTGTGGTGCACCTAATTTTGATTTAGTAACGTATGTCTGTGTTTAACTTTCAAATTCTTACTACCTGCCATAATTTTGCCATTACTCTTAGTACCATTAATATTGATTCTCTGACCCTTTTCTTAATCTGAGTCAATTCTTAAATGTAATACATTTCCAGACTGATTTTGCAAAATACTGCTGAAAAATGTATACTTCTCTTGCATGCAGTGTAGTTCAGTTTAATTTTTTCTACCTTTCCTATCACTTTAATTGTCGAACTTTGATTGATCTTTTGATTCCATGAAATTTTACATAATTAAAATAAATGAAAATGTGAAAAAATTTAAAAATTGAAAAAATCAATAGCTTATTTCTAGAAGAAAATAACAACGAAAAACTGCAAATGAAATCTTTATTGATGTACTAAATAATAATGAATATATTTTTCTTTTCGAAACAAAATCTTGGGTTCTCAAATTTTTGATCTTATCAATTATATTTTTTAATTATAATTATTTGCATACATGAAAAAACCTCTATAACAAAAATACTTAAGGTAAACTGTAAGATTTTTATAAAAACTATGAAATTACACATTGGGATTTGAATGATACATTAAGAATTTGAAATTAATTTCCTTCTGGACAAAATAAGGCAAAAATCAAATTACTGACCTAAATTTTAAAAGCTAATGAATTGAAATATTCGATGAATTTGGTGGACAGTAAAACCTCACTAAATCAAGTTTCAAAAATTGTGATCAGTGCTAGGACCAGGAAGAGGCAAGTTTTGCTGCTTAAAAAATTTATTTAAAAAGCACAAGTTAAAAATTTCATATATAGAAATACTATAATAAATCTTTTTTATTCACCAAAGTAGGCCTGGTAGGGCTTCTACTTAAAGGAGTATGTGAAGTATAAAATATATATCAATTTAAAAGGAAGTGCCTTCTTTTCCTCTTTGTTCTAGGTCCTATTCTTTAAAAAGTCACGATTCTTTCAAGAGCCCTAAGAGAGATACAGGCCTAGGTGCCAGAAACGATTTCCAAATGTAAGTGCCTTTATCTCCCTAGCACAATAAAGCAGCACAGAAGAGGCAGAGCCCAGAGTCTAAGACAAAAGGAAGGAAAGACACAGGAAAGCTGTCTGCTTGGAAGTATAGTCAGTCAATAAGTCAGTCGACATTCACTGAGCTTCCACAACTGTGTTAGGAGAACAGCTCTCCCACATAAAAAAAAAAAAAAAAAAAAGCAGCTCTTATTTACCATGCCTCTCAGTAAAATATAGATAAGACTAATGAGGATTGGCACTAAACTTTTTATAATTTAGCAAGATTCTCTTGCATTTCGGTGACTTTGATTTTTTAAGGATTTTTAGCTTAACAATGTGGCAAAGGCACTAGAAATATAAATTCAACGTTTTCTATGGCCTTCTTCCTTCAATTTACATTTCTCCAATTTAGTCTTCTAATCCCCAAACCCCTCATCCTTTCACCCAACTGGTCCTTAAAGTCAGGAAAAGCAAAGGATTTTTAGGGTAGGCCTTCATCTCTCCAGGGTTGTGAAAACAAAACTATTCCTTCCTTTTGCTATTCATTTGTTATTCATTAAAGGTCTTTTTCTAGCACCCGTGCAGTTTGACTCATTTCCAAACGTTTAATCTTGTTTTTATGCTATCAATTCCTTGCTTAAATTAAAGCCTATTCCAAACACTGGAAAAGCAATTGTCAAATATTTTCACCAAAACCACAACATTTTAGATCTAGAAAAGATGTTAATATCATCCTGTAAGGTGAGCACAGTAACTCACCCACAGTCATACTCAATTCAAGTCCCACGAGCCACTCTGATAAACAGTAACCTCTTGGAATGCTTAAGACCTGCAACAGTAATCTTTCGCCTTGGTGGCAAGAAAGTATGGCTATTATGACTTGTTAGTGACTCCAAAGAGCAAATTTCAGCAATGAAATCGTCACTCTTGTTGCATCACAGAAAATATATACCAACAAGCCAAAATTGAGGCTATCTACATTGTATTCCTCTTTAAAATTTGAAAATAAGTGAATGCTTACCTTTCTTGTGTTCTTTCCAGAAACCTTTCAAGAAAAAAAAATTACACTGTTCTTACCCACCATAATAAAAATAACTTTCCATACTATACCTTTTGTTTTTGAATTGGTGATAATTTTAAACGCTTGTCATTGGAATTTAGACTCATCATGTGTGTCTGAAATAAAAAAAAAAGTATATGTTCTAAAAATAATAAAGACTACACATGATTATATATTTATATATTCTAAAATATATATAAATAATATAATACAATACAATACAATCAACTCTCAACTGTAAGCAACTCTCAAGCATACTTATGAGGATTGACATAAATTTTCTTGTATGTAACCTATACCTTAATAAAGCATATTTTAAAATAAAATGAAACCAAAACAAAAAGCTTTTTATGCATATAACAGAATAGGAAGTACACAGATACACATACACACACAAACATATAATGAAATAAAATTCAAACTTATATCTAGATACAGAAATAAGAAAACCATTACCATATTGAAGACATCAGTAGTTTCTCCGAGGCTTTCTACATCCTCTGCTGAAGAACTATTTGCCTCTTTCCCTTCCGTCATTTTATCTTGAAAATTATCTGAATGATTACAGGGAAAAGAGAAAATCAGATTCCAATGGAAAAGGAAAAGACAGCTGGACAATAAACAGAAATTATTCTGTAATATAAAGTGCAGATATAATTTTACTGAAGGTCCTTTAACCCCATGTTAATGAAATTGAACACAATTCATTCATAGTAATAACAGGTTTTAAAACATATTTTTGAAAGTTTGAAGATTTTGACACTGATGAGATAATAATTGCTTCATTCAGATGAACAGGCAAACACTATTCCTTCGGGATAAATACTACCCAGGTATCAAGCACTATGATAGCCAATCCTCGAAAAGGGCCCCAATGACCCACACCTTCCTGGTAGGCATACCTCAATGTAGTTCCTTTCCACATTTTATCAGATTGGTCTGTATGGCCAATAAAATAAAATGAACATAACTATGATATTGTGGTTTATGTCTAAGTCCCCCATACTCTCTTTCTTGACTACTTTTTCTGGGGGAAGCCATGTTGTGAGCATCCCTAGGGAGAAGCCCATGTGTTCAGGAAGTGAAATCTCCTGACAATGGCCACGTGAGTGAGCATGAAAGAGGATCCTCCAGCCCAAGTCGAGCCTTCAGATGATTGCTGTCCCATCTGACAGCCTGACTGCAACTGCATGAAATGACCTGAGCCAGAACAACTCAGCTAGGCTACTCCTGGATTCTTAAGCTTCAGAAACTGTGAGATAATAAATGTTCATTGCTTTAACCTGCTAAGTTTTAAGGCCATTTGTTATGTAGCAACAGATAACTAGTAAAAGCACCTAGAAACTTTCATGGAAAACTACAAGGTTCTTACATCACAAAGTAGATAATTAAAAGTTATAAGCTCTATTGACCTTACATTTTTCTCAATTATTATAACCCCATTTAGCACCCGTATATTTATTTGAGAGGAGCTCCTTAATGAAATCTTCACTAAAAATGCCAGTCCACACTGATCTATCTTCTGGTAAATGCATTCAATATAAATTAGCAAATAATCAGTTTGTGTTTGTTCCATGTGATGTAACATGTAGGAGGTATCAACTGAAGTTAACTATTAATTCTTAATGAACTTGTAGTATAGAAGGGAATGTAAACTATTGGTAAAGGAGAATGAGAAATCACATCTGACTGCTGGGAAATCAGGACGTTTCGCTACGGAGGTGCAGGGAAGGATGAGTAGAATTCTGAGAGGCAGAGATGAAGGTGGATGGAGAAGAAAATGAAGCCCAGTGCTACCAGAAGCAGAGTGGCTTGTCCTGAAGGGTTATCATGTGCTGGGAACATATGCTTTTATGTATGTCAGGTTAACCTTAACCCTGTGACAACAAGTGAGGTAAGTATTCTATCTCCATTGTACAAATGAATAAATTAAGGTTCAGTGACCCTTTTGGTACCATGTTGTCAATCTCTGGTCTGTCTTGACTTCATAGCCTCTCCACTAAGTCTGACTGTGAAGAGTTCAGTTTGATCAAAATTAGGGGTTGGCAAACTTCTCTGTAAAACGCCATAAAGTAAACATTTTAGGCTTTGTGGCCATATAGTCTCTGTCTTAACTACTCAAACTCTGCCATTGTAGTGTGAAAGCAGCCATAGACAATACATTAAAGGAATAGGCATGACTGAGTTCCAATAAAACTCAGTCCAAACGCTGAGGACTGGCTAGATTTGGCTCATGGGTCATAGTGTGCAGACTTGTGACCTCAATTAAACTTATAAGAAAAAGACTATTGAGAGATGAAGCTAGAAAAGCAGGTGAGAGTCATATGGAGAAATTTACACTTATTTTTTAAAAATGTTGGGGATCTTGTGAAGACACTGGAGCAGATGGGAACTGAACTGCATCTGAGGAAGATAAATGTAGAAAGTGCTAAGCAGGATAGATTAGAGAGGGCAGAGAACAGAGGTTTGAAAAACAGACAGTAGATCACTTAAGTTCACGGCCTTGCCTTATACTTGACTGAGAAAATAGAACTCCTCATCAGACCTGATCTGCTTTTTCTTCTCACCAACAAATATACACATTTACCTACATTTTCCTGTTAAAATGTAGGATGTGCCTTTCCTCTTACCAAAGACTGATCTGTATGTCAGCCCCTCCTGTCTTCTCAAGAGCTCTGCACTTTTTATTACAGCCTCCCTCTCAAGTGCTACCAATCTCTCGGGGTCTACTGGCTTGTGTCCATTAGCATACAAATATGCTCTAATATTTCATAGTGACCTCACATCTCCCTCTAGTTGCCAGCCCATTTCTCTGCTCCTCTTCATGACCAAAATATGCAAAACAATTATCTACACACCCTATCTCTGCTTCACTACTTCATTTCCCATTCACACCTCAACTCTTCAGCTTCTGCCCTGATCTTCTCCTTGAACTACTCGTCAAGATCACTGGCAATCTCCATGATGTGGAACCCATGGGCTGCTCCTTTGAGCTCTTTTTCCTTGACCTTTGCTCAGTACTTTGAAATCATGACCCTACTCTCTCCTAATTTCTCTCCTACACGACTGGCTAATGAGGCTGAGGAAGGCTTCTTTGTTGGCTCTTCCTCCTCTACCTTTTAAACGTTAGATGTCCTCAGGGCTAAATCCTGGGTTTCTTCTCTTCCTACCCTACTCTCTAATAGGTGATTTCACCAACTCTCATGGACTGTAAAGACCATCTCTATGCTGATGGTTTCCAAATTTATACCTCCAGTCCAGACCTCTTTTGTGAACTTTAGGCTTGCATTTTCAACTGCCTGCTTGATATTTCTGCTTGCATGTCTCACAGATACATCAACCTCAATTTTTAATTTTTCCCCCTCAAAATTGTCAACCATCCTCCTGCCTAGGAATCATGTTTTTTAAAATAAATTTTATTGGGAAATATTGGGGGACAGTGTGCTTCTCTAGGCAGTTGTCCTTCAATCTAGTTGTGGAGGGTGCAGCTCAGCTCCAACTCCAGTCACCATTTTCAATCTTTAGTTGCAGGGGTTGCAGCCCACCATCCCACATGGGAATCGAACCAGCAACCCTGTTGTTCAGAGCTCACGCTCTAACAAACTGAGCCATCTGGCCGCCCCTAGGAATCATTCTTCATTCTTCCCTTCTCTTCACATTTATCAACAAGTTTAGCAAGTTCAGTTGTTTCTGTCTAAAATGTACTTCAAATCTGTCCCCTTCTCTCCATCTCCACTGCAAACACCTTGGTCCACACACCATCTCTTACAAAAGGCTCCTAAGTATTCTTCCTACCTCTAGTCTGGCTTCCCTACAATCCACACAGACAAAAAGGATCATCTTAAAATATAATTTGGATTGGAGCACATCACTCCACTGTTTAAAATCCTTTAATGACTTTCTATTGCACTTAAGAAAAACACTCAAATCAGGTAGGCTTGTCGTGGCCTATAAAACCATGAATAATTTTTCACTGTCTTTCTCCACCATCATCTTGTCCTGCCTTTTCCCTCATTCTCTGGCCCCAATGGTTGTCTTTCCTTTTCTTAAAAATTGCCTTGAAACCTTTACATATATTATTTTCTTTGCCTAGAACGCATATACTGTCATCTCTCTTTGCGTGGCTATCTTTCATATCCTTTATGTTTTAGCTTAAATGTCACCTACTCAGCAAGGTCTTCAGTGACCACCTTCCCTCCAAGATAAACACTGAAGTCTGCAAATTACTTGAGAAAAAAGTCACATACTACGTTGGATACAACTTTCAAAATGCTTCTTTTAAAGATAGTTTTAGCAAACAGTCACAAAAAGATAAGGGATGGCTTTTCCTTTTGATTTATCTACAGAATTCTGTATATCTTCACATTTAAATCTCAAAGTGGGAAACAACCTCCCCCAAACCATAACCTTCTCTTTTCCTTGTACACACTATTGTCAGAATCTATTTTTCCTGTGTACAGGGCTAAAGAGTGCCAGTGATTCTTATCTCAAAAGGTAACATCCAGGGGGCGGCCGGTTGGCTCAGTTGGTTAGAGCGCGAGCTCTGAACAACAGGGTTGCCAGTTCAATTCCCACATGAACCAGTGAGCTGTGCCCTCCACAGCTAGATTGAAGACAACAAGCTGCTGCTGAGCTGCTGGAGGGGCGGCCAGATGGCTCAGCTGGTTAGAACGTGAGCTCTTAACAACAAGGTTGCCGGTTCAATTCCCACATGGCATGGTGGGCTGTGCCGCCTGCAACTAAAGATTAAAAACGGCAACTGGACTTGGAGCTGAGCTGCGCCCTCCACAACTAGATTGAAGGACAATGACTTAACTTGGAGCTGATGGGCTCTGGGAAAAACACACTGTTCCCCAATAAAACATTTAAAAAAAAAAGGAAACATCCAGAAGTTCTGGGTGAGATGCAAGAAACTGGCTCATTATCAAGGTCCTAGTTGTAGATAATATTCCATTCCTATGGCCCATAATTCTTGCCTGATTCCTGATCCGTTACTACGTCAACTTGTTGTCTAGGTTCCTGATCCCTATGATACTAAAATTCATTGGTGCCATGGTTCTTAATCGCAGAGGTCTAGATTACCTTCGTAATTCCAAACCTACTGCTTACTCTGATTTCCTGGTCTTGGCTTCTTGTTCTGCCCCTATCATCCAAGCACATGCCCTGAAGTAACATATACACTCTCCTAAGACACAAAAATGTCTATAAACAAAAGCATTTACAAGAGATGTATAATAGCTAAAGAGCTGGGATTATAATTTAAAACATAAAAGCTATATCTAATAGGTAGTGAGGTAGAGATATTAGTAATAACCACGACTATCTGTACTATGGGGTTTCTAGAGGTGTTAGGCTCAATGCTAAATATTTTATATGCCTTATTTAATTGCCACAATCACTTTCTAATGTAGGTATTATTAAACTCATTTCAAAGATAGGGAAACTGAGACTTAGGAAAATTAAGTAACTTTCCCAAAATCAGTTACATAGTAAATAAATGTCACAGCTGGCATCTGGTTCCAGAACAATTTAACTCCATATCCGAGGTTCTTAACCACTATGCTACACTGCCTAAATGCGGAACTTCACATAGGTCCTGAAGACCTGCATCAAACCTGTTTACTTCATTTATAAGCTGGGCGACCTTGGACAAGTCACTCAATCTCTTCAAGCCTTGCTTTTCTCATCTGTAAGAATGAAAAATATAACTCCCACCTAATTCACAGAGTAGCTCTAGGGTTTAAAGGAGATAATGTAAGCTAAAGTACTGTGTATGCCAAACACTGCCCTATAAAGGTATGTTGATGCTGTTACATGGTATTTTTAGGGTCACTGATGATGCTTTCCGTTTTTAAGAGCATTCCTGGATTTGAGTTCAAATGAGAGATGTCAGTCTCTAGGAAGAAAATTGAATTGGAGAAAACTTTTTAGGATAAAAATGAAAACAAGAGGCATAAAAGGTACTTTTTTTTTTTTGGTGAGAGTAGGCAGAGTATCAAATGTTACCTGGTTCCATGGGACTCCTGGGACCCTCGTTTTCAGTTATCATTTTCTCTGGCAAATCACTTGTAGACAGCCACATGGGAAATGAAGCGGACTGAAAACCATCAGATGATCTAGGAGTCCCTCCAATTGGAGGTAGTACTGGTGTCATTTGAAAAGGATCTGGAGATTTCTCCTTTAAAATAAAAGGTTAAAGAAACTGTTAGATGATGTTATATATTTAATATAGACATAAACTACCCTGCGGTTGCTAAAAATATTTAAGAGACGTCAAAGTTGGCCAACGTCCCACACCTTTCACTTTAAAATAATCCCCAAAGGCTCAAAAATGTTTTGTTCTGTTGTTTCTGTATCTAAGTTGCTTTGAATTGTCAATTTGGAAGCCTGTTTTTCACATGACGGGGAAAAGTATGTGTGTGTTGTCTCTGCCTTCCCTGAGAAACAAAAAAATTACTCAAGAGACCTAAACAAACAACAACTACAAAATACTTATGGGAAATTTCTCAATCTTTCCACAGATACTTTTTCATAATAAAAAGCCAAACTTAATCTTTTACCTCAAAAGGAGTATGTTTTGGAACTTAAAGTACTTTTTTTAAAAAAGGAATGGCTCCTTTAAAATTATTTGGCATTTTATTTTTAAAAAGTATAAGTATCATTGAAATAATTTTAAAGTACACAATGAGAATCTCTAAATTTAATTGTGGAAAAACACTGCCTCTCTCAAATTGAAGCCCTTCTTTCTTTCTTTTCTACGTTTCATTGTTTACAGTATATAACCTTCCACTGCTCATGAGGTATAACTAAAGATAAAAGCAAGGCAGAAGTCATTCCACATAAAGTTGAGAAAACTCAGCATTCAATCTGAGTTGATAAGACAGTGACCAGTATCACTGTTTATAAGCCAAGATTATCCATGATAATTTGAATTTTGTACTTTGCGTTTAACAGTTTAACCTAAGTTTCCTTTAAAAGTTTGTAAGCCCTTGACTCTAATCATTTTATTTAGTAACTTTATCTGACAAGAACCTTGTTTTAATTAAAAACAAGGATTTTCTTCCTTGTTTTCTTTGCAGTGCTAGACAATACTATTATATAGAATAGACCACAACCATACCCTCACTCTTCGCCGCATACGTGCTGATAATGTTCGATGAAGTACATTTTCTGAGCTCAGATCGCGAATGGGCAAAGAAGTAAATGCAGATATGCTAGAATCGTATATTTCATCAAACTCAATTTCTTCTGCTATACCAACTCGTGGAGAAGCAAAAACTAGCATGTGACATCCACCACAGGCAACCTGCAGCATAAATCCACAGATAAATTCATTGACATTGGCTTCAAATACAAATGGGTTTTTAACAGTTTTCAGCTACAAAACATTTACTTAGTGGTAGACTTACTAGACTGAATGACTCTCTTGCTCTCTCTACACACACACACACACACACACACACCACATATGAATTACAATATACAGTTGACCCTTGAACAACATGGGTTTGAACTACATAGGTCCATTTATATGCAGATTTTTTTCCAATAAATAGACAGTCGGCCCTCCATATCCCCGGATTTCACATCCATGGCTTCAACCAACTATGGATTTATTATAAAACAGTATTTCCAATCTACAGTTGGGAATCCATGAATGCAGAGGGCGAACTCTTTGCACTATTCTGCACCATTTTATATAAGGGGTTTGAGCATTTGTGAATTTTGGTATCTGTGATGGGTCCTAGAACCAATCCCCCATGGATAACCAGGGATGACGGGGGGTGGGGTGGGGGCGTGGTGGCAGCCCTAACCCCTGCCGTATTCAAGAGTCTTTAAACACTGATTGAAAATTAGAACAAGTTTAACACACTATTTTACTTTCAATTTGATATAGAGAAAAAAACTATTTGGCACTTCATAGTTCTCCTTACAAGTTAGAAAATGTTATTTTAATCTGAGAACAACATTAACAACTTGAAAAAAATTACTCAGAGAAGTTCTACATGGAAAAAGTGATCCAGGAATAAATCAGTCTCTTGGGCTAATTATGTCTCCAAGCCTTTTTCTTTAAATGAACATTTTTTAAGTTTAATGCTTAAAAGTCCTTAGAGTAAAATGCAAACATGTACAATGATGGAGCATTGAAAAATGACATCAGCATTCAAAGGATTTTGAGAAATAACTGATTTTCAATAAAGTGTTTAAAAAACATTGTGTAGTATGTGCAATACACAGATTTTTAAAAGCAAGTTTATAGTGTTATACATGGTGGCATAAGAATAGCATACTCTGAACCTTTCCTTTATAATATTTTCAAAGTTAAAATTTACATATTTTTGTATAGCACTTTAAAAAAATGGTCTTCCTTATAAGACCATTTATAAGCTCAGCGAATGAGGATTTGGTTATTTTGGTCATCACTGTATGCTCTGTATGCCTTATACTCAGTCCAATATCTTGTATAGAGCAGGCGTTCATTAAGTGGGTGTCATATCAAGGAATGGAAATGTTCCATAGTATGATGCACTGAGTTTTAGGAGAACAAATTCCAAGTGATACAATCATCACCAAAGAAACAGAATTTTCAAGTCTATAGTTCTTAACTGGCAAAAGTGTTAGAAATAGGGCAGCCGGTTGGCTCAGTTGGTTAGAGCGCAGTGCTCATAACACCCAGGTCGCCAGTTCGATTCCCACATGGTTCAATGAGCTGCACCCTTCACAACTAGAATGAAAAACAATGACTTGACTTGGAGCTAAGCTGCCGGTGGGCGGCCGGTTGGCTCAGTTGGTTAGAGTGCAGTGCTTGTAACACCCAGGTCGCTGGATCAATTCCCACATGGGCCAGTGAACTGTGCCCTCCACAACTAGATTGAAAACAACGACTTGACTTGAAGCTGAGCTGCACCCTCCACTACTAGGTTGGAAAAAAAACAACGACTTGACTTGGAGCTGATGGATCCTGGAAAAACATACTGTTCTCCAATATTCCCCAATTAAAAAAAACAAAAAACACATTAAAAAACCCACAGAAAACAAAAAACAGAAAATGGGTGGCTTTGTTTAAAAAACAAAAAAGTGTTAGAAACAAGAGAGACATAATGCCTGCTGGGGATGACACTGAAACAATGCCTTTTTATCCAAATAACATTTAGACAATAAAACATACTTCCAAAACGCTTCATTAATTATCAGATTTTCTCTTGTGCAGGACTTGAGAGTCTTAGTACTATCTAATTCACCAGATATCTACCGATGACTACTGTGAATAAGGCACCCTGCTGGGTGCTGCAGGAGTCACAGAGCTTTCAGGCACGGCACAGTCCTGGCTCTCAGGAGACGTATGAGAATGAAGCAGAAGAGTCCAGATTAGAGCAAAAATGAAGATGTTAAAGGAGGAAAATTCGAAAAGGAACAGATTTTCAGAGTAACATGACGTCTGACATTTGGCTTTTAGGAAACGAGTGTTTTTATTAGATATAGCCATAATCTTCTTTCATATAAACATAAAAGTACTTATTTTCTATGAAACAGTGAAAGACTCAAATAAAGGAATATGAAAATGTAAATAGGGAAATGTGATACCCTTACCAATTCAACCATAAATTTCAAAAAACTAGAGCACAGAGTAGGAATGAACTGATTGGTAAAATTCTCCATTCCAAGTCCTAATTTTCCGTATCGGCCATTTCCAAAAGTATATATAAGGCCTATATCTAAAATGCAAAAGAAGAGAGAGAAAATTATAAAAGTATTACTTGTATAAATCTATTTGTAAACACAGAAATATATTAACTTACATCGCAATTGTAACATTCCCCTCAAATTCTGCACTGAATTTACCCTGATCCATTGATGTTTCCATATTCTCTATGGTCTCTGTGGTCCCACACATAACATTAGACCACAGATACTGTCAGAATAAATCCCTAAGTCCTCAGTGGTTTGCAAAGTTGAAACCCAGTTGTGCAAGGTCGTGTGTGGAACAGTAGCAATCCAGCATGAGATCTCACGATACACACCATCTTCTCAAGGGGAAAGAGATTTCTGTTTTCTGTCTCCCTACATCCCAGTACAATCTATCTTCTTTTCTCATTTCATTGATTAGATCAGGGTTTCTCCACCTTGTTACTACTGGCATCTGAGGCCAGATAATTCTTGGTTGTATGGGTTTGTGCTGTGCATTGTAGGATGTTTAGCAGCATCCTTGGCCTGTACCTACTAAATGCCCACAGAATACCAAGCCTCTGCAGTTGTGACAATCAAAAATGTCTCCAGACATTGCCATGTGCCCCCTGGGCGGATAAAGTCACCCCTGGTAGAAAACTACTGGGTTAGATCAATCCAACTGACGTTTTTACTAATTCTGCTCCTGGACTGTGGAACGCTGCTGGCAGAAATGCCATAAACCAACCATGCAGACTGGTCCCTATACCGATACTAGGGTCCCTCTATATAGCTGGGCCCACAATGATGATGAGTAATTTTGTTGCTTCTCTCCAGTTTACCTTTTGCCCCACTACAATAGCGGCTATTCTGAACATTCACTCCTCAAGCCCTTCCTTCATACCCTTCATTGCAAGTGGGATATGTGCCATGGAAGCAAAAGTAAAGGGAAAGGTGCCAGTATGGGTGCAGAGGAGGGGGGTCGCCTACTAGTCCAGGGATTAGGGAAGGCTTTCAAACTGGAGCGTAAGGATGATTAGAGTTTAGCTGCAAGAAGACGGGAGCAAAGAATCTTCCAGGAGAGTCAGCAGTACACACAAATGCTCTGAATCAAGAGAAAACAGCATAGTTAAGAAGCTGAAAGGCAACCAATGTGCCTGTAGCACAAAGGCGAGAGTGGCAGAGATGAGTCTGAAGAGGTAAGAAGGAACCACAACACAGAAGATCTTGTTAGTTCACATCAAGAATTTTTGAACTCTGTTAAGGGTAATAATAAGCTAAAGGAATGGTTTTAAACTGGGACATAGTAAGATCGATCTCATTTGGGGACTTCTAATAGCTTAAGATGGCAAAGTAATTGCATACTAAGAAAATGCAAGAGGACTGAAAATGATTGGATAATAATATAATTCAGTTAAGTGACAAGTCCAAAAAATAATATACAAAAATGGATTCTGCACAAATCAGCAATGACCAGTGTTTAGGCTCTAAACTAACTCTTATAATTTTTACTATTAGACATATATGTCCATTCTTTATACTGTGTTTCCCCAAAAATAAGACCTAGCTGAACCATCAGCTCTAATGCGTCTTTTGGAGCAAACATTAATATAAGACCCAGTCTTATTTTAATATAGTATAAGACCAGGTCCTCATAATATAACATAACACAATACAACATAACATAACATAACACCAGGTCTTATGTTAATTTTTGCTCCAAAAGACGCATTAGAGCTGATAGTCCGACTAGGTCTTATTTTCTGGGAAACATGGTATATACCTCTTAAAATCTTTTTGCCTTCCTTCTCCTTCTTTTGATCCTGATTTATCCAAAACGCTTTTTAAGGTTTGCCTTATAATTTGATTACCTTTAGTCAGAAAAAATTAAAATCTGGTTGAAGCTTCCTGACTGCACTTCAACCTCAGAGAAGTTTTTAAAACATGAGCCACTGGCTATAATGGGGGAACTGGCAAGAACTTACAGATAGCTCACTACATACCTCTCATTAGTCCTGGAGAAAAAAATATTCCTACCACCTGTCCCCTGGGGAGGCTTCATGAGCAAAATGGCAAGCAAAGTTAATGTTTGTGCTGTAACTTCTTTCATCAGGAGGAAGGATATTATGAAAGTTTAACCAAATAATCTCTTTGTATGTTAGATGATGCATAAAATGTGTGTGTTTACCATCAATGGCAATTTACAGCTGATGAAAAATGGCAGTAAGGGCAGAGAAACTGAGATTAAGATCCTGTAGTAAGGGGTACATATCAACAACCCTTATGGGAATATGAATGAATAATTCTTTACAGTACATATAGTTCTATTTCATGCAACATTAACAAACACTCGGTACTTGAAAATGGGCAGGTAGGTCTCTCTGAAAGGTTCTTGGAAAAGAAGAAACAATGTATAGTAGTACTCTGTATTTGCTGACTCCTATGTCCCCTAACCAGATACATTTAAACGAGCTCCATTGTAACAGTAACTTTTTTAAAAGAAGGAGGAAAATGTAGAAATACAAGTATCTGGATTATTCTAAAATACTGTATGATTTCTAACTTTTTAAAAATAAAGCCTTACTTCATTTTTAAATAGAAATGTGAGCTAGAAATAGTGAAATTACAGAGCCTTCTGTTCCAAAGCAATTAAAATTGTGGAGTATATCAATTACCTACAAGTAACTGAGTCAGTCATTTTAGGGAAGGACCTTCATTGAGTCCTACATTAGCAGCACCTCGTTTCTCAGGTTGAGAAGTCAGCTCAATGCAGCATCTCCCTGGATAAAGGAGAAACTACAGAGTGGAAGGTCTAGTGGACTCAGGTATTCGCTTAGTGATATTTGAGGTATCTTTCTATCACTGTGGAGAAAGCAGGCAAGTCACTCCTCAAAGCGCCTCCTAGTGGCAAAAGCA
This sequence comes from Rhinolophus ferrumequinum, assembly GCF_004115265.2. Lineage (NCBI taxonomy): Eukaryota > Metazoa > Chordata > Mammalia > Chiroptera > Rhinolophidae > Rhinolophus > Rhinolophus ferrumequinum. Next base: position 95,220,789 of record NC_046284.1, on the reverse strand, counting down.
TCATAAGAATTTACTCAGCCTGAATGCAGCTCTGTCAGATTGAACGGAATGTTTTAAAATAACTTCTTTCTTGTAAGATTTTTGGCCTGAGGGAAGAGTTAAGAGCCTTCAAAGTGATACAATTTTAAAAAGATTCCAGCTTTCTGCCAAAGTAAAATAAAAAAAGAGGTGTCTTACCTCTGACACCACTGACATACTTTGAGGGTCTAAATCTTTGGATTATTTAGGCTGATTTTAAATAGAATTGAAATTAAAAAGGAGTTTACAAATTTACACTTTTGGTAAATTAAAGAATTCCATTTCCTCAGTTATTAATTCATTTGTTTAAGTTAGATACATTCATTCCATATAGCATTTATTTTGTAATAAAATGTACCCAGTTCTATAAATATATAACAGAAATCTGATCTGTACCTGTTATCAAAGCTGTGTGATTTTCTCCACAGGAAACATAAATTATTTTCTGGTCCTTAATAGGCTCAATGACTCTGGGTTCTGCAGTTTCAAAAAGAAAAGTGCCAAGACCCAGCTGACCAAATTGTCCTAGTCCAAAGGTGTACACAGCTTTTTCTGAAAGGGAAGGGGCAAATATAAGAAAAGGATTGCAGGGAAGCACTGTTACCATTAGCTCTAGAAAAACTGTAATATTCAATATTCTACAATGAAGATTAAGTGTCTCTGAAAGAAATACCCATAAAAGAATATCTAATACTTAAGTATACATTTCTCAATGATGGAGGAGGAGAAAGATGACAAGGTACACAATTGTAAATATTATGGCAGGGGCCTGATTTCATCTTTTACATATAACCATAAATGGAATTGCTAAAAAATACGTTAAGTTGGTAAACTACATACAATGCCTCTAATTATCATGCAGCTCTTTAAAAAGCATCAATTGTCATTAAGCTAAGTCCCTTCACTGTCTTAAATAAAAAATGAAGTGTTTCCTATAGAAAAGTCCTTACTTTCAAAGTAGTTTACTAGAATAGTCTATTTTATAAAACAATTCCAGAAGAGAATTTGCATGAGAATTAAAACTTGCAGTAGATACTACTAGATTTATTCACAGGTAATTGTGCTTTACTAGAAAATGCAATAATAATGAAAGAAGGGTAAAAAAAAACTTTCACCTATATTATAATAATATTTTAAAGTGATTCCAAAGGACCTCCAATAACTTAGTAAATATTATGCACATATATTCTCTAGAAATGGAAAAGCACAAAAACAGGATAAATAAGTGGTGATGAAAGGGTCCTTTTAGACACACAACTCTGGCTAGCCCCTGTGTTAGGAAGTGCAGTGTTTATTACATTAGTCTACTCCAGAGTTAAAACATTGCCTCTCCTGATATAGAGGAGCCAGAGCTTTGGATTCAGACAGGGGCCCAGACCTTCATTATTAGCAGCTGTGGCAAGTAGGCAAGTTACATGAATTCTCTGATGTTATAATCCTTTTCTAATCGAGTTGCTATGAGGATTAAATGAGAAAACATTCAGGCAGATTTTAAATGTTGTAAAGAACATTTTTCTAAAAAGTAATTACCTAATCAACTCATCTTATTCTGACAATTGAGAATACTGAGGAATGCATTATTGTCATATGGCTTTATATTTTTTCTGCCTAATAAGAATGTTTACTTCACAAATAAGACATAAAGATATTACTTCTTAAAGAAAATATGGTGTGTCAAGGATATGAAGCCACACGGAGGCAATGGCAAAAACAGATCCTTATTTCAAGTGTCAAAAATACCATCTCTTAGTTTAATTAATAATCACATGTCATACCTCCAGTTCTGAATGTTTGGCTTAAGAGTAAAATGCTAGGTAAATTAAAACAACTGTCTCTCTCTAGCTGGCCAATAATTATTGTAAGTTTCTTGAGCCATCTGATATCGGCCTGTAAAATTAGGTCTTTTAGGCCGTCTGAATCGTGTTACAAAAATTTTGTTCCTTATCCTGTTAGGTTCGCTTTCAGGTGCTTGGATAATTAACGATGGCAATAGTTTCTATTTTTTAAAATGACCTAAGACTCTTTCATCTAAGAACATTACGTATAACAACTAATATAATTTTTGGTCGTATCACCTTTGTCACATTAACAATTCAGTTTTAATAAATATTATTATATTGGGAAAACAGATTTTATTAATTGGCTTCAGATCAATATTATTCTAATTTCACACAATACATTTGATTTCATGACTAGTAACTTGTTGCCCTGTAGAGACCTTGAATTTGTCCAAACATACCGAATTTTGCCATGCAAAATGCACTTTTTTGCCCAAATTTGTGAGGGAAAAATAAGGATGCATGGGGTGGCCTGTTAGCTCAGTTGGTTAGAGCGTGATGCTAATAACACCAAGGTTACTGGTTCAATCCCTGCATGGGCCACTGTGAGCTGTGCCTTCCTTTAAAAAATAAATATTCTTAAAATTTTTTAAGGGGGCGGCCAGGTGGCTCAGGTGGTTGGAGCACAGTGTTCCTAACACTGAGGTCGCCGGTTCGATTCCTGCATGGACCAGTGAGCTGCGCCCTCTACAGCTAGATTGAGAACAACAGCTCGACCTGGAGCTGGGGTGCCATGAGCGGCCAGCGGCAGGCATAAGCTGCCCTGTGCTGCCATGAGCTGCCTTGAGTGGCCAGCGGCCAGCATGAGTATCTGGCAGCCCGAGAGAGCTGTAGTAAGCAGCCGGCCAGCGGCCAGCGACTGACTGGTTCAGCCAGGTAGAGCAGAGTGCAATGATCATAATACCAGCATGGGCCAGTGAGCTGCGGCGTCCTCCACAACTAGACTGAGAACAACGGCTTGACTTGGAGTTGGGGGGGGGGGAGAGGGGAAAAGGGAAAAAATAAGGATGCACATTATACACGGGTAGTATTAATTCTGTATCTATATAAATGTTTTTAATTCTTTCATTTATGCTTATGAGTTAAAAGTGTAACTCTAGAAATCAATAAAATATCCAATGCAAAATAATACCCTGGAATATGATAATCGGTGTTTTGAACTTACGACAAACTTGCAACAAGGAAGAGTTCTTGGCTTTCTATGATGTGTATATATTGTAAATTTATTACCGGTACATAAAATTTCTTGTACCATAATGTTAAAAAATAAATGCTAAAATTCCTTTATAATACAAAAAACAAGTACCTAAATGTAAACAAACAGAAATTTGAATTAAAAAATTAAAATGAAAGATTTTTTCCCTGAAAGTCTGGGCCAAAAATGTGGGTGTGTATTATACACGGAAGCGCATTATACACAGCAAAATACGGTAATCTGGAGACGTGAAGATAAATTCTTATTTTCCTTGGGATTCAGATTTCAGTACGGACCCCATCTTATAACCAGGACTTTCTCATCTGTTGGTAACTACTGTGGACGACATACACAATGATATCTATCACTCTGCCTCACTTAGTGTGTCCCAAGTTCCAGTCTGACACCTTCTCAATACCAGTCCATTGTTTCCCCAATTCTAAGGAGAAACTAATCATATCATCACTGCAACCAGTAGTTGTATTTTCTAATTTATCATAGTCACATTTAAATATTACGTTTTAAATAAATTCATCAGCAATGAACTAATTTAAATTAGTTCTTTGAATTATTTTAGTAAATTAAATCTTTCAAGTATTTTAATGAATGACAACGAAAGTTTTAAGATCAGAGTTACAGACACAAGAAAAAACAAAGGTAGGGATGACTCCCATAAAAGCATCTAACACAAGCCCTTTCCTTTAGTGAAGGGAATAATCTAGAACAGATGGTTAACTATTCTATCCTTACAGGTCTTGCAAAGTATTGTATAATACTTAGTCAAATTGATGGTCAATATATTCTTCAGGTCTATTTCTTCACCAGGTAGAACTAAATATTTAATATTTCTATTCACACTGTGCTCCAGAATACAGGTTTTTCAATCAGGGCTGGCTCATAATACAGCTCTCACAGGTCCATAGAGAAATGTGAAAGATAGGCAAAGTAGTGAATTTTCCACACAAATAAATTTATATAATTTAAGGGTACGTCTTCTATTATAAAATTAAGAGCTTAATTATTGTTTTGAAAATGCCCCTTACTTCATGATAAAATGGTAAAAACAGACTGCATTTTTTTTTTACAATGTCCACATTTAGCCAAATGCAAATCAGAAGTTGGCAAATACTGTTGGTTTCGTATTTTTACAAAAAAAAAGAAATTGAAATATAAAAACTTTACTGGTCTGTGAGATCCCAAAGTCTGTAAAAATCTGGAAAAAACAATCAATTTCTGAAAATATGGTTTTAAATCTCAAAAGAAAAGTCCACAGGAATATAAATGTAGATAATGTTGTTAAGAAAATACAATACACTTAAGTGCAATTTTTATTTTAAGTATAATTAAAAGTATCATGGATTATCTTGGTGCTCATTTTATGTGAAAATATTTTATAATGTATGGTTGAATGACATTATTATTGTATAATCAACATTTGTACACTTCAGAATAACCTTCAATCACCTAATAAATTATTTCTATAATCTTTGTATAAGCTAGAGAAAATACATAACAAGTTGCATTTTTGCCTATAGAATGAATTTTCAGATGATTTATAAAGGTTAATTTCAAAGTTTAATTCCTAAACTAAATTTTTGAAAAATATATGAAAATTCATTTTGTCAGCAAAAATTCAAAAAAAAAAATCTTAAACCTCAGAATTATTTCCAAATTTAGAGTTGAGGCCTTGAAAAAAAATTATTTCTAACTTGGAAAAAGACTCCATCTGGAAACTGTAATTCTGGGAAACCATAGCTTAATATGCATGACTAGGACTAGAACACGAAGTCAAGGGAAAGCTGTGTTAGAGAGGAAAATCTAAAAATATGCCTAATCACCTCGGGACATTAAGCATATCATCTGAGAATTGGATATTACTCAAAATGTGTCTAGAACACTTCGAACCTCGGGTTACTGAAGATTAAATGGCAATTTCAGAAACCATTCATTTCTTTTCAACCAAAAAAATCATAATTCACTACCTAACTATATTACCTCTACAATACTCATCTAAAATAAAGCTAATGCTGAACAAATTTGGGAACATCAATGTAGTAAGCATATTATCAAGTGTAAGTATATTTTAATATATTGACTAGAATCCTGACAAATGACATGTCATACCAAACACAAAATTCAAAAGTGACATTACTATTAAGGTTCTAACTTCCTTTTATTATCTGTAATTTTCTGTAATTTAAAATCTTAACACTTTTTAATGAATTACTATAACAGAACATAAAAATCACAGAGAAGTCACCAACTTATACATGGTGAATATCACAAAAAAAAGAATTATCAATGACTGTGGAAAATAGCATGGAAAGGGGGTTTTCCAAAAGAAAATTTTTCAGGAAAAAATAACGTCAATTTTAGATAAATATGGAATAGATATGTGGAAAATGTATATATATATGTAAAACAGTTTGTCCTTGAAAATGAGCTAAAAACCATGTCATTTGCTGCCATTAAGGTGTTAAGATTATACAAATATTAATTAAATTATGTTATTAGCAAAACCAGTTCAACAAGATTCATTTTTTCTAGTTAAGAAATTCTTCCATAGGCCAGAAATGTATATTAACTATAGAAATAAAAGGTTGGGATCTTAACAATAAAAGATTGAAGACCAATTTATATGAGATATCTGAAATAGTGAAACGCAGGAGCAGAGACTGAAATGGTGGTTGCCAGGAGCTGGGAGAGGGTATAAAGTTTCATCCATGCAAGGTTAAGTTCTAGAGAGCTGCCACACAACATTGTGCCTATAGATAATACTGTATAGCACTGTACACTTAAAAATCACTTAAGAGGGTAAATCAGATGTAAAAAAAACAGCCCATTTTTTTTTCCATTAGCCACTACAGAAAGCAAGGAACGGGGCAGCAGGGTCCACACATACCTGTGAGAACCACCGTGTGCCCTCCGCCACAAGCTACCTGGATCACTTTATCAGCAAATCCAGGTACCATCTGGGGCACTGTGTGATTCATCAGCAGCTGTTGGGGAAGACCTAACTTCCCACACTCAGTTTCTCCAAATGTATACAGTTCCCCCTCAACTATTAAAGGAAAAGAACAGAGATCAATGATGACATAAATATGAACAAGATACTGGTCTTTTTAGTACAGGTTTTCACGTTCAATAAAAAATTTAGAAAATGGCAACTTAACAAATTTTAACTTTCTTGAGATATTTTTACTGTATGGTGAGTAAATACAGCCAGATTTTCTTTTCCCCTTGATTATTCTAGTCCAAAATCTTCATGAATACTCATGACCATCACTAAAAATTATTTTAGCTGTTTCACAAAAGAGAGACTATCTTACTTCTTTGACTTTTTTTAATCAAACAAAATGACCAGGTATGCAGCCCCCATAAGGATATGGATTTTGTTTTGCTCATTATGGTATTCCAAAAACCTAGCAGAGTGCCTAGTATGCTGAGCATTTAATGAATACTTGTTGAATAAATGAATAATTGCTTTTTATAAAACTTGTTTCATAAAACTCACTTATGTGTGAGTAAATATGTGGTATAGTCTTAAGATAACAGATTTTACTCAGTTAGATGGTACTTCCTTCAGAAGGGCTCTCTTATCAAGGAACCACTGACATTTCATCACTACCTTGTCTATACCAACCCTATTGATTTACTTCTGTTTTTACACTTACCGTACCATGACCATGAGCTTCCCGAAAGTGGGATTTCTTTATTCATTTCTATAAGCTGAACTGAGTTCTATAAAGCAGCAACTTAAAATCCTTTGTAAATATATAATTTAAAGAATGACACAGAACATATCACTACTGGTGTGAGGAAAGAGGTAACACAGCAGGTCTTGCGGCTGATTAACTGCGTGTCTCCAAGAGAACCACCACTGACCACGGACCAATCACTGGGAATATGGCCCTTGGAGTGTTCTTTATGTTAGTGATCGATGATTTTGTTAAATACACTTGGAGCAATGAATTATGCCATCTTAGCTTCTTAGGGTTGCTTTGCACAAACATCAACATTGATGAGGTACACCTGGTTTCACCGTTGAGGGACCTGAGTTTCAGATGCTGTGGCCAGTTGCTAACCGGATGTACCTACATGACCTGCACCCCACGTAAAAGCCTCAGACCCTGAGACTAGCGTGGGATTCCCCGGGCAGAGGCATTACACACATGTCCCTAAAGTTGGCTGCCAAAGAGGAAGCATGTCCTGTGTGGCCTGGGGAGAGGAAGGACGAGGAAGCCTATGCCAAACCTCTCTGGACTCTGCCAATACACATTTTTTTACTATTGCTTTAGCTCTGTAATAACTCTTAGCCGTGAGTATAACCTGCTATTGAAGCTTAGCAGTCCTTTTAGCAAATCACAGAACTTAGGGAAGTTGTGGGGCATCAAACACACATAGTATGCGCCACTTAAAATTTGGTCAAACCTGAAACTAATATAATATTGTGTGCCAACTATACTTTAATAATAATAATAAACTTGGTAATACTGCAAACATAGCTATACTGATGTTTTGGATTGATCTGTACAGAAAATGAAGTTTTCTCGATCCCAGTTCTCTAAGAAGTATTTAACAAACAGTGGCACAGAAGAGGTGCCCAGTAAGGCAGCCCCTGCCCTTTCCCATGCCTTTTGCCTTGCATATGAAATGAGTTACTGAGTCCACATGAGTCTCTTTTCACCTCTATCCAGAAATTCATGCTGCTCTTTGTACATTAACATGGCTGAATTGTATGCTAGGTGAGCTGTATATCAATAAAGCTCTTTTTTTTTTGAAGGCATGTAAACAAAAAAACAAAGCAAAAAAGCGCAATTTAATTCGTTGGTTAAGAGGAACAATTCCACTTGTTCTTCTACTGACTAAAGCACAGTTTAGTCATAAAAGTGATTCTGGCAGTTTTATTAGAACCCAAGAAAGACAATGCTTTTGCTTGAGATTTTCGTTTGTCTTTTTCCTTTTTGTTTTGCTTTATGAACAAAGCGAGCATAGACTATAACCACCTCAGGAGCCCTAAAGTTACTAATAAGTTGGTAGGTAGTATTGCCCCAAGGAACACAATCAATTGGTCATTCCTTCACTCGCTCCCTCACTGGAAAATATTTACCGATTATCAGCTTGTTCAAGACACAAGCTGATACAGTGCTGAACAATATCAACCAAGCAGGATTTCGCCCTCTCTTGGTACCAACCTGCTACCAGTTCACTGGTAAACCTGGGGAGCACTGGGATCAGTCAACTGGCACTTTCTAAAACTGAATCTGAGGTGCGTGGAATAAGGAATAAATTAAAAACAAAAAGATTTAGAGAGATGGCTAAGAGGGGCCACAAAACTATTTTCTCTAGGTGTTATTACTGTTAGAAAAACCATCAATAAGATGGAAGGCCATGATTATACTTCTCCTATTATTACTAGTGTCAATGTAGATTATAATAAAGTCAAACATTTCAAATAGTTTAACCAAGGTAAAAAAAGTTGCCAGTGAGCCCAGGAAAGAGAGACATTGAGGATGCTGAGAAAAGTCTCACCAAAGAAATCGTATCCCATACTGACCTCGCTTCTTTTCCATCTAGTCTTCACTCCTATTCCCACAGTGAAAGTATATGCCTCACTTATTGAAACAATAGAAGAAAATGATCAGAACAAGAGGAGAATAGATCAAAGTACAGGGGCAAGTGGATCCAAGGGAAAGCAGCCCACAGGTCTCGTTTTTCATGCCAAGAGTCCAAGAAACTTAGAAGGGTTTCGAGCACAAAAATTTTGTTTTTTTCTAATATACGTAATAGTCACGTAAAAAGTTAACATGTCAGAGAGAGTTGGAAATGATAAACTCTCATTATTGAAATGGAGAAACACTGTGACCTAAAACAGACCAAATTATTTCATTACAAGGACTACCATGGCATTATCTGTATGGAACTGTAGAATGGCCTATCATTTTATTACTAATTTAGTAATAACTTCGAAATGGGAGATAACATGATGAATCCAAGATATTCTGTCTTACTTGTTACAAAAGCTGAATGGTAATATCCACAAGAGATCCAGGTAACAGGTTTCCCAACGGTCACTTGATGGGGAAGACACACATTAGGAACGTTTTTTAAACCAATCTGTCCTTCAGAATTATCTCCCCACATAAAAAGCTTTCCATCCTCTATAAAGAAAACAAGGAGGAAAAAAAAGTTTTAAAAGTGGCAGGGCTATCAAGTAATTATATTTCCAACAGCCCATTTATTTTTTAATTTAGAAAAATGATGTGTCTTGAAAGAAAGTACTACTAAGACATTTATACCAGCTAGTAACTTAAGAGTTCAATTTCTATTATGAAATGCTTCTATAACGATAAAGGACAGAGAATACCCTGATGTAAATCACTTTAGTCATGTCCATATTTTTATCTCAATAGCAAAGACAGAATGTCCTTTCCTATAATAACCTTTTCTTATTTTAATGTCTCTAAATAGAAAATGGTTTTATCCTTTCGAGCAGTCTGAACTGAATGACAAGTCCCAGGTCGCCATGGCCTGGAAGAGCTGGCTCTGAGAACACTGTGGAAATGCTTTAAAGAAAGAAAAAAATAAACGTATCCCCTCCTTTTGTTTTACAATTTATACTTGAAAACATTAATTTAGCTTCAGAGAAAAAGGAAATATATTAGCACAATTTATACTTGAAAACATGTAATTTAGCTTCAGAGAAAAAGGAGATGTATAGCATCTCAAATACAGGTTAACTTATGTTCTTTCTTGAGCAGGGTTTCAATGTCAGAAAAAGCTAACCTAGAAAAATTATTTTAGAAAGAAATCATAGGGGGGTGGTAGATGAGGGTAAAGGGGATCAAATATATGGTGATGGAAGGAGAACTGACTCTGGGTGGTGAACACACAATGGGATTTATAGATGATGTAATACAGAATTGTACACCTGAAATCTATGTAACTTTACTAACAATTGTCACCCCAATAAACTTTAATTTAAGAAAAATCATCTAGACTTATTTATTTACCTTTTAATTAATTTTTAAAATTTAATCTTTGAAGGAATTTAATAATAAGGCAAAAAAAAGGCAGATTGAAAATAAGAACCAGGAGAAGAATGTCAAAATGCTAACTGTACACGCTGACAGAACTGAGGGATGGAGCCATGGAGCCAACTCTGGCTCCTAACAGCCAGAGGAACAGCTCTCCGGACTGGGAAAAAGAAGCATAATGGCAGCTTCTTCAACAAGACCAGGTTTATCTTGGCTCCAAATGTTAAAGTTGTTTCTCATATAGGCTTTTGATAGGGTGGCAGAGAGATGCAATGACTGCTACAAACTGTATTTTAACAACATATATCCAACAGATTTCTATGATGTTTCTGACAGCAACTTCATTAAAGCTGCAAGTATAATTTTCAGAACATACAATAAAGATATTTAACAATATTAAATAAGTAGATAGACAGCATAACTTAGAATTTATTTAACAATCACCTTCAAAATGTATGTTGGCATCTAACTCTAAATAAGCATAAAATTATAATGTATGTCATGATTTAAAGCTCTACTTAAAATGCATCCTGAAAACACATTGTCAATGAAAGAAAACTAAACGGCAATGGTGTCCTCAATTTACTGAATTGGTAATATTCTGGTCGAAAGAAAAGGGATGTGCCCCAGCTTGAAATTGAAGAATGTCTCACCGGTTAGTGCAGCTGAAGTGTTAGATCCAGCAGAGAGCTGTTTAAGCTGATGCTGGGATGTAAAAAAATCAATTGGATGAAAAGTACTTCTGTCTTTAGTGTCACCAAGTCCTAGCTGTCCTTCATTATTTCCTCCAGCTGCATATACTTTGCCTCCTTCTGTACGTGGAAAAGAAAACATCAATATACTATAGTCACCATCTTAATAAGCAGACCAATGTATACCAGCTATTTCCTCGATTAACAGTGAAGAAAGTTGAAAGCTGACATTATCCTATAATTTGGTACACAACTTCATTCCATCAAGAAAGAACGAAAGAAAGAACGAAAGAAAGAACGAAAGAAAGAAAGAAAGAAAGAAAGAAAGAAAGAAAGAAAGAAAGAAAGAAAGAAAGAAAGAAAGAAAGAAAGAAAGAAAGAAAGAAAGAAAGAAAGCAAGCAAGCAAGCAAGCAAGCAAGCAAGCAAGCAAAACAAGCAAGGCTATATATACATTTTTGTGAGATTTTAAAAATGATTCTAGAGTTCCAGTAACAATTGAAATGCACAGAATGTGTGGAATGTATTTTGTTACTCATGCAGCACTAGATTAATTCAGAGCAGAAAAGAGGAAAGTAATTTCCAAATTAGTTTACAATCCAAGTCAAACTATTTTAAAAGTGATATGGTTCATTAATTTTAACTTCCATACCTATTAAAGCTAAGATATAATAGGTAACAAATAAGTAAAATGAGGCAAATCCAAGAAGAATATAATTAGAAACATGAAAAGTCCATGTTGTTTAATTCTTTTAATTTTCTAGCTAAGTAGGAAGGCAGTATAGCATTGTATTTAGGAGACAGGACTCCACAGCCAGACTTCCTGAGTGCAAATTCTGGCTTGTGTGACCTGGGGCAAGCTATACCTAACCTCTCAGTGTCTCCTTTTCCTCATCTGCAAAACAGGGGCAATAATAGTGCCTACTTTATAGATCTGTTATGAAGATTCAATTGGTAAACATTTATAAAATTGTGAGAACACCATTTGGCTCATTGGAAGCACTATATAAATGTTTGTTAATTACTTTCTTAATTAAGAAGTATATCATGCCTAGATAATAAACATTGCCAGTAATCTCTAACGTAATGAAGACTTTTTGAAATATACACATATTAAAATTTAGCGATATTTGTCATAAAAGTGCACATGAAGTTAAAGCCTTGTTAAAATCATAGGGGAAACTGAGGGCAAAAATCAGCCTGAATCAGTAAAAATTTAAAATCAGATATTATATTTTTAAAAATGAAACCTAACTGAGGAAACAAGACTAGCTTTCAAATGGAAGCTACTACAAGGCCACATGGAATTGGACCACACAATTTTACACATATGGAGCCAACCAGAGTTGGTGAAATGCTTAAAGCAGTTCAGAAAACCATATGAGTAAAAAGTTGAATAGTCACAAAAAGCTCCATGGAAGAAGTAAGACATATGGCTGCATCTTGAAAGATAACAATCTGATTAAGTGAAAAGACATTTCAGCAAGGGAAAGTATGAATACAGGCAGAGAGCTAAGGAGGAGCCAAGGCAGTGAGAAGAGCCTGAAGACAGAAGAAGCTGTTGTGGGGAGGAAAGGAGATAAGGACTGCTCAGTGGTCAGCTAATTGTTTCGGCAGCATTTGTTGACAAGACTACCTTTTCTCCATTGAATTACCTTGACACCTTTGTCAAATATTAGTTGGGCATATGCATGTGGGTCTATTTCTGTACTCTATTACGCTCTATTAACCTTTGTCTATCTTTTCGCTAATAGCACACTGGCTTGATTACTGCAGGTTTACAGTAGGTCTTGCAATCAGGTAGTGCTAGTTCTCCAGTTTTGTTCTCCTCAAAACTGTTTTGCTATCCTAGGTCCTTTGCTTTTCCATATAAACTTAAGAATCACCTTGTCAATTTCTACATACACATGCCCCGCCCCCCGCCACACACACACACACACACACACGCACACACACACACACACAGCCTGTTTGGATTTTGATTGAAATTGTGCTGACTCCCATCAGTAGGGGTGGATGTGAGGGTGGGGGTGGCTCCCACTCAGAAAAGAAAAAGGAAGAGTAAGACCAGGAACAACCAGCCCCTGAGATGTGCACACAGGTAAGGAGATGCTATCCCTTGACATAATCCAAGAAAACAAACTTTTTCTTCAGCCATTTAACATTTATCTGCATATTTTCAAAGGCAAACAAATGTACTAAGCACTTACATTTTTAAAAAGTCCTAATCATACTGTTGCCAAGGTATGATTATTATTAATTTTACAAAGCCACGAATGTACTGGAGGGGGACCTCAGTCCTCACACTGGGCAGGAAGTCATACAGATTGAATACCATACCTGTTGAAACGAGGGTGTGGTTCCGACCACAGGCAGCCAATTTCACCTTTTCAGGTTTTAAGGCTAAAAATATGACAATTAAAATATTTTTTGGTTATGAAAATAATAAATAATACAGGTCAAATGGTAACTAAGTGGTAGAATTGCAAATTAAACCCAGGCCTGTCTGACTCCAAAGTTGATTTCCAAACTACTAAACCAAAAGTTCTTAGAACTAGTTGTGCATAATAACCATTGGATCTCTGAGAAAAATACAGATAGCTCAGCCCCATCCCTGGAGAATGAGTCAGAAGGTCTAAGCTAAGGCCTAGGCATCCATGTATTATTTTTAAAAACTCTGAAGGTAAGTAATATGTGCTGAGATCTATTGCATTCTGTTATACTGCCTCCTTACCAACCTGTTCTATCACCTAATCTGCCATCACCATCATCACGTTCACCTTCTACCTCACTCAATGAAACACTGTAAGTCCAATATTCATAGGTGTACACCTATGTTAAAGTTCTTCATTTATTCATTTACACATTAAAAAAAAAACCTTTATAGAACATCTCTGAAGTGCTTAGCATAGCAGTTGCAAAGATCACTAAGACAGAATCCCTGGTCTCAAGGATCTTGTCATCTAGACGATCCTGTTAGCTTGTCTATTAGACATTTGAGAGGAAGAATTATAGGCATGAATATACCCATCTGCTTAGTAGACTGTGCCCAATAAATATTTTTTGGCCAAGTACAGTACTTTAAAAGTTCCATAACAACACCTATAAATAGCATGGGTATGATAAATTACACTGAAATTTTTAAGCTGAAATTAAAAATTTAGCCAGGAAGATAAAGTACTGCTCTTGTCACATCCCCAGGAATTTCTATCGTCATTCAAGTTTAGTTGATGTTCATAGGTTATATCTAAACAGAAGCTTTACACATAACAGCGAGAAAGCTTTGTAAAGATATTATATGTTCCCTATTTTCTAGGACAGTCCTGATTTAAAATAATTTGTCCTGTTGTTCTTGTAAGATCACTAGTACTAATCAACCACTAGTCTTGGTGTTTTGTTCAGTACATCTACTCACTAGATACAGCAGGGTCAACTGTGTTTTACAAAACCAGCAACTACAAGGAACCATGACGTCCACAACTCTAACAAATGAGACAGAGCTCAAAATTCTAACATTACATTGCTTGTTCTCTGTATATAGAAAGATAGTAATATTTAAGTAGATTTACAAACAAGGAAAAAAATGTTCAAGTGCAATACTATAGAATCATTACTTCCTTTGTGGCCTCTATGTTTAAAATCAATGTGATTTTTAGATCCTAACATATAAAAGTAGTTCTAAGTATCATATAAAAAATAAAGTTAAATGCCAATAATATTCAAGTAAATATCAGAAAATAAAAAACTAAAGGCTTTATTACTTATGACATTAAAGGACTACACAATCAATATAAAACTACTTTATATAGTTTGTTACATATTTAAAGTGATAAAGAAGAAAAGACCCCAAACCTTTGACACACGTTGGTTTGCTAACAGCTGACTTTGATCCTAATCCTAACTGGCCCCAGTTGTTACTGCCAAACATGTAAAGTTTATTATTTCCTGGTGGAGAGGAAAAAGAAATAATAAATTGAAGCATTTTCAACATAAAGTAATGTGAGATGAAGTCATCACAAAGCAATAAAAATGCTATACTTAAAAGGCGTCATTGTTTTCCATGTTGAAACAGGTTAGCCAGATTCAGTTAGGTGTAAAAGAATTTCTAAGATTATATGCTAACAGTTTTTTGATTATATAGATATAATAAAATAGATTTATTCAAAAAGGTTGTGGGTATAAAAATTGTATTTAAATATACTAAGGGAACTTAAAATTTAAAAGACTCTTGATGAAATCAATTTGTCAAGAATTCTTTGGCAAAATAAAAAATCGCAACACTTTCTATATATTTTCAATATGTTTAAAACACGGCACATATATAATATTTAGGATTCTCTAAGTATTACTATCCTCATTTAGGATTTTAATACTAACCTGTAACAATAGCGGTATGTTCATCTCCACATGCAAGACATGTAGGTATATCATTTTTAAACCAGAATTTGCTGGGAATATTTTCAGCAAATTTAGTTTTTCCAAATGTAAACACAGCACCCGAATCTGCAAATATATGATAGTTTCTATTTTACAACTTTTACTATGTTGCCTGTTGCTAAAATATTTTTTCAATAATTTATTCAGATTCCTCACCTCATGACAGTTTTGCCTCCGCTATAACACTGTTTACGCCCTCCTCCCTCCGCCTTAATTCAATCTTACTCCTCAGACTTTATTCTAGTTTTATTTATGACATCTACTAAATTAAATATGTATTATTCAGTTACTGGTGCAAAGTAAGACATATACCATCACAGGAGGGTAATCCTTGACTACTAATAGTCCTGCTGTCACCCGGTGGACAATCTGCTCCCTGGAATGAGCTGATACAGTTGGTGCCCTGCTCACACTGGTTAACCCTTGACTGAGGACTTTTCTCCACGCACAGAAACAGGGCAGTATTGAGTTTCATCATTAGCATCACGAGGATGCAAGAAGCTTCGTCCAGTACCATTTGGAGACCCAAAACTCGTATCAGGTCATAATAATCATTTAAATACATACATACATACATACATACACACACGCACGCACGCACGCACGCAAGCACGCACGCAAGCATGCACGCAAGCACGCACGCAAGCACGCACGCACGCACGCAGGACGCAAGCACGCACGCACGCACGCACGCACCCACCCAAAGCCAGATCCAACTTTTGAGGAAACCTCAAGGAAGGTGATCACACATAAAGAAACTAATAGGTACTAGAAAGGAAAACATAGTGAACATAAGTATTAATAATAAACATTAATGTGCAAGAGAGTAGCCACATGGAAAACCTTTCGAGAATAACTGTGAGGCATCTCAGTTCTGATAATTGAGATTTGGGAGGCCAGGTTCTAGAATAAGCTGTGGGTTTCCCTAGAATGAATAATTTTTAACTGTTTTGTCCTGCTCTGGCTTCCCAGGAAACCCTCCCTGATAGCTTCACTCCAAGTCAGGGTTTGGTGGTTCTGCTGTGTCCCCCTGGCTTCTATTGTCAAATGGAATGGGTATTGTCATTTTGTTTACTTTCTTGTATCCCTCACTAAGCTGTGAACCCTAGGTGGGCAGGTATCTATGTTAGAGCCAAAAGCATGGCAGAAAATGCAATACTTTTTTTCTGTGAAGTCATGATTCTGCTCTAATCCAGTGGTTTTTTTCTTTCAAACTGTTAGTCATGACCCAGTAGTGGATCAGAAAATCAATTTGGTGGGTCACGATGACCATTTTTAAAGGACTGTATTATAGAAAAGATCTGGGCGCATCCGAAGTGGTTTGAATAAGTACGGCTTCATGAAACGTCTATTTCAGTTAGAGCTTGTATGTGGTAACGTATGTGTCGTCACAATGTCAAACGTTATTTTGGAACGCAGGGAAAAGTCTTTAAAAATCACTCGCTAACGGTTCCCTCCTCACCCCCTTTCTCTAAGTCGTTTTCCTCATCCTCTTTTACCTCCAGCCCTCGTATTACCCACTCTTTACGGCATTCAATACATAACTGGATCCTGGGGACCTCGAAGGAGGTACTTTGGGAAGTTTAGAGAGAGGCAAAAACTGGCCCGTGCCTTCGAGAAACTCATCGAAAGCGTATTTTAAAAGAACAAAAAAGACAAGCACCCCCTTCTCCGTTGTTCCCGCTCAGGTCCCGCCCTTCCTTTTCCCCCTCAGTCATTCGCGGGAGCTCGGCCAGAGATCCGGCCCCACTCCGGCGGCCGCGGCCCGGGCTTGTCCCCCGCCGGGGCCGGCCTGGAGGCGGGGCCTGGCTGCCCGCCCTTCCGCAGACCCTCCCTCTGGGCCCGCCGCCACCACTGCGGGCGCGACTCACCGGGCACCACCTCCTCAGGTTCCACCATGCCAAGGGCGACAAAGGGAGACTGCCTCTGAGCCGGGAAGACGATAGGGGAGACTTGATTGGGCCTAAGACAGCGCCATAGCCCCAATTCGGGCTCCGGAAGCCCCTCGTGCCCCCACGGCGATACTCTGGGCATTTGCGACGACGGCGTTCCCGGAAGTCAACAAACAGCAACCAAGGGCAACGAAGGCGTGGCGTAAGCTCGCGGGGCGGGGCGAATCGGGGTGGGGCGGGGCGAATCGGGGCGGGGCGAATCGGGATGGGGCGGGGCGGGGCGAATCGGGATGGGGCGGGGCGAACCGGGGCGGGGCGGGGCGAATCGGGGCGGGGCGAATCGGGGCGGGGCGAATCGGGGCGGGGCGAATCGGGGCGGGGCGAATCGGGGCGGGGCGAATCGGGGCGGGGCGAATCGGGGCGGGGCGAATCGGGGCGGGGCGGGGCGAGGCGGACGCAGCGGGGCGGGGAGAGCGGAAGCCAGGCGGTTGGTGGGGGCGCAGGCGCAGACTTAGCGGAGGGGGCCGGGAGGCCGCGCGCCCTCTGGTGGCCTAGAGGGGTGGGGCGGCCACGCCGCGCGGTGTTGCTCCGGAGTGTCCAGGCTTGTGGTGGTGGGTGTCGTTCAAGTCCCCGCTGGGACCCTGTCCGGATAGTGACAGACGTCACAAATATCACATGCTCTCACTCAAGCTCTCACATAGGCAAACGTCGACTCATAACTGTAATACTAGTGATAGTGACCATTTATAACTAAATGAGATAGGCACTCTGCTAAACATGCCAAATCGCATTTGTATCCCCGGCATCTAACAAAGTGGGCATATACTAGATGTTCATTAAATCTTTATTGAATGAGTCAGCCCTCCTACAGCCCTATAAAGTGGTTAATGTTACCCCCGTTTACAGATGTGTAAATTATACAATGGGAGAGTTGGGGTTCAGTTTAGCCAGTCCAGCCTGTGTGCTGAATGGCCCCCTTGTGTCCTCCCACAGGAGAAGACTGAGGTGTACAATCTGTGACAACAATATGATCAAAGACGATCACCAACAGCAGAACATCATTGCTCTAGAATTTGCCCAGGGATGTTATATTTTTCTGCAGGCAAACAGTTTCCAGTGCATCAACACCTCACCATCATAAAACAAAAAGGCAAAAAGCCATCTTCCAGGATGAGATGTTATGGGCATAGGCTCTAGAATTAAACAAAGCTGTATTCAAGGGTCCCTGAATTCCTGTGTGTATGGAAGTGTGTTACTGACTTTTTTAGGGCATTTGAATTACAATTGGGAGGGGGGCAATGCCACTGGTATTTTGATATCGGTTGCATTGGATCTATAGATTGCTTTGGGTAGCATGGACATTTTAACAATGTTAATTCTTCCTATCCATGAGCATGGTCTGTGCTTCCATTTATTTGTATCTTCTTCAATTTCTTTCTTCAGTGTCTCATAGTTAGTTTTCCGAGTATAGGTCTTTTATCTCATTGGTCAAATTCATTCCTAGGTGTTTTTTTTTTGATGCAATTGTAAATGGGATTGCTTTCTTAATTTCTCTTTCTGACATATGATCTCACTTATATGTGGAATCTAAAGAACAAAATAAACGAACAAACAAAACAAACAGACTCATAGATACAGAGAACAAACTTATGGTTGCCAGAGGGGAGAAACGGTTGAGGATCTCAGTGAGAAAGGTGAAGGGAATTAAGAAATATAAATTGCTAGTTACAAAATAGTCATGGGGATGTAAAGTACAGCACAGAGAATATAGTCAGTAATGTTGCAATAACTATGTATCATGCCAGGTGGATCCTGGACTAATCGGAGGATCATTTCATAAATGATATAAATGTCTAACCACTATGTTGTACACCTGAAACGAATATAAAAAAAAATATTGAATGTCAACTGTAACTGAAAAGCAATAATTAAAAAAATGGGTAGGGGAGCTTAAACTATCCAATACACAAATAACTACTTAGAAAGCAAAGTGGGAACTACTATGAAAGTGTTTAACAAAGAGCATTGACTTGGTGTGAGAGATTAAGGAAAGCTTATGAGAAGAAAGGACATTAAATGTAAGAACTGAGGAAGAAGCTGGGAGGGGTGAGAAAGCTCTGGGCAGAGAGTAAATCACATGCAAAGGCTCATAAGGAGCTTGGCTCTTTCCAGGAGCTCAAATAGGTGACACTGGCTCATGGCAAGGTGGCAGGGTCTTGGGGCTGTTAAGGATCTGAGATTTTATCCTGAGGACCATTGGAAGCCACCGAGGGCTTTCAAACAGTGGATTGTTAGGATCAGTTATGTGTATCCCTGGAATCATTCTGCCTGGCTGCTTTGTGGAGAATAAATTGGAGCAGGGAGGAGGTTTCAGAGACTATTGCAGAAATTCAGACAAGCAGTCACACTGGCTTGGAATACAGGGCATTGGCACCAGAGAGGAGCAGGCAGATGTGAAAATATTTTAGGACGTAGAATCAACAGGAAATGGCATCTGACTATTGACTCCTAGGCAGAGCAGGAATACCGAACAGCTCTTAGAGCAAACGGAAAGAAGAGGCCCTAAATTATTTTGCAAAGGATTGGATATTATTTTTTAAAGTATTATTGTGTCACTGTGGGAAAATCAGAATTTTTAAAGGCTTACTGTATTTATGATATTCATTGATTTGTTTTTTTTTTCTTTTCAAAATATAGTAAAGCGCATTTTGGTGCTGAGCGCTCCTGAAGGTATCGAGGTAGCCCTACTCTCAGGTTTCCAAGATAGATAGACAGGGGAAAGGTGGTGCTATTTACTGAGTTGGGGAACACCGAGGAAGGAGCAGGAGGGTTTGGAGTTAGGTAGGTCTCGTGGGGAGAACATGACAGTTCCTGACATCAAAGTGGAGGTGCTGAGCTGAGCAGGCAATTGAGCAGAAGCTCCAGATGGAGGCACATTTTTGGCAGATGCTGGGGTCTGGGTGGTGATAGCAGCCTTGGGAAAGACTGCTAGGTGAACAACTAGAAAGTGACTACAGAATGAGACGAAAAGTGAGGTTATTATGAGATGTGATGAAGGCCCAAATTTAATGGCCCAGCAACAGATGCTGAGGCTAAAAAGAAGATAAGAGTGATTAGAGAGGGACAACCTATGGAATAGGGTTTCAACAAGGAGGGTGCGGTCAGTTGTGTCATGTGATGCTGAGAAATCAAGTAAGGTGAAAACTAAATGCCCACTGAATTGAGGAATGCAGAGATCATTAGCAGTGCTGAAAAGAGCTGTTTGGTAGAGTGCTGAAGGAGGAAACAATATTGGAGTAGTCAGACGGTGGGAGAAGTTAAGGGAAAGAAGTAAGGGTGAATGCTTTGGAGAGAAGAGATGGAGATGGTCTAAGAGAAAAGGGAAGATAATCATTGGAGGAGGAAGAGAGGTGGATGGAGGGCTTTTGTTAAGCTTGGAGAGAGTTGAGAATCCTGAGGGACACACTGAATAGAAGGGGAGAAAACAGAAGTTCAGGAGACCAAAGGAATAATCAATATTGTAAGGGAGGAAGAGATGGCATCCAGATCTCATGTGGAGGGACTGGCCATAGCTCGAAGGAGAGACACGACTTTTAGCATAACAAGCGGAAAGGAAGAAAGCCTCCTTTCACAGTACACTCCTGAAATATATGCTATATCTGTATCTACATATAGATGATACGTATAGACTATTGAGATGTATTTTATAGATATATATTATATATGTCACATAATATATGATAATACTATTGTCTATCTCAGAAGGTTGTTGTGAGATATTACGTAATGCATGTAGAATTCACAGCTTGCTGCCTGCAATAGAGTAGCACTCAACAGTGTTAGCTATTATGAATAAGGCAGAGTCGGCTGTGTTCACTATATTTGTCAGCATAACCCAGGCTATGCTGCAATGCAAACAACACCCGACCTCAGTGCTTAACACAAACGAAGTTTCTTTCTCATTGATGCTACATATCCAGTTGAGTCAGCGAGGGGATCTGCTCCATCCGGTCCCTCGGGCCCAGATTACTGGTGGAGGTTCAGCTGTCTTGTAGCTGCACCAGATGTGATCCTGACCTCTTCGGTTGCTGTAACAGGGCAAGAGAGAGAGGGAGCAGGCAGGTCAGTGCTTCAGGCCACATGTGACACGTGTCTCCTTCTCACAACCCATTGGCCAGATCCAGTGTCCTGTGCCCCTGCATACTGTTGGGGGGCTGGGAAATGTGGGAGCACCCATGACATTCAGTGAGTAGGAAATACCTCTGGCACAATCCCTGTAGCCAGATGGTTTCAGCCTGTGGAGTCACCTCCCTCGTGTTGGAGAAGGCAGAGACTTCAAAAGTATAACTTTGTGACTCTCCTTTGTGTGCTCTTTTGATACCTCCTTCATAGGAGGTCTGACAATTACGTGTGCGAACTTGTTGCAATGATGTTGCTGACCTTTTTTGATATCAGAGGGATTATTCCTGATGAATTTGTACCAACTGGACAAACAGTTCACCAAGGTTACTATTTGGAAGTGCTGAAAAGGCTGCGTGAAAAAGTCAGACGACATGAACTTTTGCCAATAATTCCTGGCTCTTGCATCACTACAATGCACCAGCTCACACGGCACTGTCTGTGAGGGAGTTTTTAGCCAGTAAACAAATAACCGTATTGGAACACCCTCCCTACTGACCTGATCTGGCCCCCAATGACTTCTTTCTTTACCTGACGATAAGGGAAATATTGAAAGGAAGACATTTTGATGACATTCAGGACATCAAGGGTAATACGATGACAGGTCTGATGGCCATTCCAGAAAAAGAGTTCCAAAATTGCTTTGAAGGGTGAACTAGGCACTGGCATTGGTGCATAGCTTCCCAAGGGGAGTCGTTTGAAGGTGACAGTAGTGATATTCAGCAATGAGATATGTAGCACTTTTTCTAGGATGAGCTCACGAACTTAATTGTCAGACCTCATACATAGCCAACCACTCATATACTCCTCAGGAAATCATGTTGACGTACAGAAGTCACCACCCATCTGACAACATATACAGCTCTTGGCAATTTCCCCTATTAATTCTAGTTGTTATTCATTTCTGGAGAATTTTGTGTCAACTGAAAATAGAGACGTATGAACAAGGAGGACATTTGATTATGCGTTTTAGCTGAACGAGTGCCTTTTTTGACAGCATTCAACAAAACTTCCAAGGCTTGTATTTTGAGTTGCCTTACAATGTAGCCGCTATCGCTGTTTATTTCCCTGTTTGGAATCAGATAAACAGGTGTGTCTCCACTTTGAGAACTCCATTATGAAATCCCATAAGCATCTGAATTTACAAATCAGATTCTTATGGCTTCTTTAATTTTTGAATTTTTGCTGTGCAGCTCCAAGATACATGAAGTGAGCATGCTCAAGTCCAAAGCCAGGGAGTTTTATTTAAAAAGAGTAATAGCTAATATTTAATGAGCATTTACTACTCATACGTGGCAGGCACAGTTCTAAGTACTTTACATAATATGTTAACTTATTGAATCCTCACAAAACTTTCTGGGTTATATTTTCTTCAGTTTCCCCATTTTGCAGATGAAGACAATGAGGTATGGAGAGATTAAGTAATTTGCTCAAAGTCAAACAGTTACTAAGAGATGGAGCCAAGATTTAAATTCATGTCTGTCTGACTACAGAACTCTAGCTCTTAGGACTATACCATCTGCCTGTTAAGGAAAAATTAAAATATTTTAGGAAGGAAAAAATATGTTAGAAGATCCTAGTTGATACCAATCAGAACAAACTGGCTATCCATTGATTACTGTACAGATTTTGAGCATGGACTAGTAATGACTGTCCCGTTAGTGGTTTTATTGTATACCAGATATGTGATTGAGGCCTTTTACCTACATTATCCTCTTAAATATGTGCTCAGAAAGTTCTAGCTTCCAAATATATCTGCAAACTCATCACGTCTCATCACCTCCACTATTACCACCCTGTTCCAAAACACCATCACCTTTCACCTGCACTACTGCCATCACCCCTTAATTGGTGTCCCTGCTTCCACCCTAACAGTATTCACAACCCAGGAGTCAGAATGATCCTTTTAAGGGCATGACATGCCTTTCCCTTTGTCAAAACCCTCCAATGGCTTCCCCGCTGACTCAAAATCCAAAGTCCTAACAGCGTACAAGATGCTGCAGCACCTGGCTCTCCACCTCACTGAGCTCATCTCCCTCTAAACCTGCAAGCAAGGAATTATAAAATGCAGGTGTTAGTGACCTGTAAATGATTCTATTAGCAAATTTTGAGCCAGGAATCAAACCTAGTTTTATTTGACACTGATTATTGGATTCCCTACATTACACTGTGCTCTGATAAAATGGTTATTTTTTTTTGCAGTAAAATGAGTATTATTTTTGATAGATAACTTAGACATTTCCTCTTCTTGGGGAGGTAATTTAGTCTAGCATTGCCAAAATTGCTGATAACATGCTTTGCCCCTCCTTTTGGAAGAGACTAGAGCTAGGGGTATGTTCTTATAAAAAGTCACAGAAGTGAAAATCCTTAATCACTGCATTTGTATTAGATTTTAGAATTATTTTACAGAATAATTTGAAACTTAAATACACAAAACATATAAAGGATTTTCAAGAAGAAAAAATATCCTTTGAGGTGACAAATAAAGGGTGACTATAAAGAAATGGCTCTGATGGTCTTGGGTAGCTCATGCACTAATTCAGGAGACAATTCCAAAAGAAGAGTTGTGGGAGTGGGGGGTGGGGGAAATGGTGAAGAGGAATGAAAGGTACAAAGTTCCAGTTATAAAATAAATGAGTAATGGGGATGTAATGTACAACATGGGGAAAATAGTCAATAATATCATAATAACTTTGTATAGTGACAGGTGGGTACTAGCCTTATCATTGTGATCACATCGTCAGGTATGTAAATGTCAAATAACTATGTTGTACACCTGAAACTAATGCACGTCAACTATACTTTAAA
Source organism: Rhinolophus ferrumequinum (assembly GCF_004115265.2). Classification (NCBI taxonomy): domain Eukaryota; kingdom Metazoa; phylum Chordata; class Mammalia; order Chiroptera; family Rhinolophidae; genus Rhinolophus; species Rhinolophus ferrumequinum. Next base: position 95,196,695 of record NC_046284.1, on the reverse strand, counting down.
TAATAAGTTTTAAAAAAAAAAGGTTGTGAGGGATCTATGGCAGTAGTTGTATGACTAGGTAATTTCCTGAATGATTACTTTGAAGGATCATGTAATGTGATGATAAGGGCTTAGAGCATTAGACTCATATAATGTGTCAGATATTGGTCTAAGCCCTCTATGTAGTAATTATTTAAATTTGCACATTACAGAAGAGAAAACTGAGGTAGAGAGAGGTTAAGTTACCCAGGGTCTCCCAGCTAAAATGTGGCGGGGCTGAGGTTCGAACACATGCAGTCTGGGTCCTGAATCTATGCTTCTCACAATTGCACTATACTGCCTCTTGGAAGAGCACAGAGCAGGGGGGCTTCAAACTTTTTAGATTACACATCCTCATTCATAACCAACCAGAAGCCAGAAGACTCGAGAGCTCATTGATGTAGCCCATGCAAATCAGCCTGCCTGGGTAGATACCTAGCACTCGGGGTACTAGGTACTAGGTACTATCAGCTGGTGCACCTAATCAGTGAGAAGATTGAGGAATGATGCTCTGAAAGAAATAAAGGCAGAGATCAAGGAAAGCTATCCAGCAGAAGCAATACATGAGTATTTACATATTTGTATGCATGTACTACTGTACTCATAGATTTATATTGTAAAACATGTACAAAAAGATTTAAAATGATGAGATAAAAATAAACATAACTCAAAGTTCTAATATTTGGTTTGCACCACCAAGATGGATGTTTTCAGCATCCCCTGGGGAACACCTCAATTTGGAAAATAGTCTTGGGCTAGCATGGTTTTAAATTCTGGCTTTACCACTTATTACCTGAGTATTCTGGGCAAGTTGCTTACTCTTTGCCTCTGATTCTTCGTCTGTTAAATCAGGATAATAACTCCTAATTTGCAGGATTGTGTTGCTGAAGTGAGATGATGTGTGCAAAATCTGTAGTGCCAGCCTTTCAGTAAGCTCTTTACCTATTATTTACTTTCTCTCTTAATTTTAATTCCCATTATTTGTTTTATGGTCTGTGTTTTAAAAACTGTATTATTTTGTACATACTCCTATAATGAAGCTGGAGGCAGCTCTGCAGTTAGCCTTGGTGCATCTAGATGGAGCCAGATTAATAGCTTTTTCATGCTCCAGCATTACAGACATGGTGCAGCTGTGTCTCTGACAGCAAAGAACACTGTGGAGGAGACATGTGGAAGAACCTATGTGCATTTTACTTTGTGCTAAACGCCATATGAATTGGGAGGGAAGGAGGGAGGACTTAATGACTCTTCCGACACTTAACAATGAATGGCTCGATTGTTCAGCAATTATATATCTGTAACAGAAGCTCCCTTTCACACCAGCTGGTAGCCATTGCTCTTTCGTGATTGGCAGTCAGGCTTGAAGACTCTGTAACTGGATTTTGAGCTATTTTTTATCTGTGCCTTTCCGTGGGTGACTTTTTCCTAACAGGGTTCCTTGGCTACATTAAGTGTCATTTATTACCATTCACTGAAAATTTCACTTTTGATCCCAACTCTAGGCTTTTGTTTCTTCTTTCTCCTCCTCTTTTGATGCTAAGCCTGTTGGGTTTCTTTGGCTCAAAGTTAACCAGAAAAAAAAGTGCACTCGAAGGCATATCAGTCAGGTTTCTGACAAACAGATGGCACCCTCTTATTAGGATAATCTGAGAAGGGTTTTCTTATAACGGAACTAATTTCAAAGTATAGGAAGGGGATTGGAGCAGCCACAAGGCATAGTGCAAGGACCCAGGAGTCATAGCAGTAGAGCGGTCACTGTCCCTTGGCCCAAAGAGATGAAGGGGTGGGCAGGCATCTACACAATCTATGAAGTGCGCTGTGCACCTGAAGCTGAAATAGAAGAATACTGAATGTCAACTATAATTAAATATATATGTATATATATGTATATATATAATTAAATATATGTGTATATACATAATTAAATGTATATGTTTTTGGGGTGCCAAAAACATGTATACAAGTGGACACTTTGGTCAGCATTGCTCACGCAGTAGTTTGCCATCATCAGAAAGCACCTCTTGTAATTGTGGAAGTCACAGGTGACTTGTATCCATCTTTTGTTATCGATATATATTGAGTATTACGATTAATAGTTTTTTCCTTTTATAAAATGTGTATACATTTCTTTGGGACCCTCTGTATATATAGTCGCAGGATTTAAAGTGCAGCACAAGGAATATAGGCAATGGTATAGTAACAGCTATATATAATGTCAGAGGGGTAGTAGACTTGGAGGGGTTATCACTTTGTGAGGGGTGTAAATGTCTATTACATTGCTTTGTACACCTGAAACTAATATAAAACGGTTAGAAAAAGAGATGAAGGGAGGGAGAGTTTATTAGAACATGGAAGGGGAGAAAGGAGAGAGGTGTGTGGAGCAGGTCACCTTGAGAGGAACAGTGAATTTTTATTGAGGAACAGCCAATGCAAGGTGACCTCATGGGAAACCATGCGAACAAACATTCCGAGTTCACTCTCCTGTCTCCCTCCATTTTCCAGCTTGGATTCCAGTAGCTAAATTCCACCCAAAGCTAGAAGACATGAGAACTCATTGAGATAGCTCATACAAATCAGCTTTCCTAGGTAGATATCTAGCACTTGAAACTATCAGCTAGTGCACAGAATCAGAGGAAAGATTGAAGAATGAGGCTCATAAAAATAAAAAGCAGAGCTCAAGGGAGGCTACCCAACAGGAGCAATCTGGCTAGGACACCACTATTGGATGCAGCCACTGCTTTCACCATCCTTCTGATCTCACTGTTCTTTCTTCATCTTTCGGTCACGTCTTTGAGAGCAGAGTCCGGGGGAGGAGCATCCAATTGGCTGAGGCTAGTTCATCTACTAGTTCACCCTCTTTGCCAAGGGGTGGAGACAGGGAGTATTGCCGCATTTGGCTTCCCTGGGGGGAACTGGGCTGCTGCCTTCTTTCAAGGCTCACACATTTGTGGATTTGTAAATATTAAGAAAGAGCTCAAAAACAAGGCAGGTCAAGTATATGGTAACACATGGAAACTAGACGTGTGGTGGTGAGCATGCAATAGAGTACAGAGATATCAAATTATAATGTTGCACACCTGAAACTGATACAATGTTATTAACAAATGTTACCTCAATAAGAAAAAAATTTTAAAAAAGGCAGTTCTGTCTCTTCTAAAAAAGACACTCTCCATTAACAGATGACCTCCTAAATCTCCTTTACTAATCTGCAGCAGTAAGACTACTAGACAAGAGTACGGAGATTTGTTTTTACTTTCAGTTCTCTATCTCTCTCTCATTTCCTTCTTTCCCCCATTTCCTGATCTTAGGAAGATTCCTTTATCTCTTTAGATCTTTATACAAGACAGCAGGACTAAGATCCTCAAACCTAGTTGGGGGTTCAAATGCTGGGCAGCCAAATATATATATGTATCTCAACAGAATGCCCTAATCAATGTTTTCTTGATAGAACGCCTATTAGGCTGTTAATACCTAAACTCCATTGAACATGTATTTCTCTCAATACAATGTTGGGTTTTTTTCAGCTGCTATTTATATAGGAAACATTTGTATTTATGGCCCTAAAATGAAGTGTAACATTTTTTAATGGATAGTCAGTCATGAGACCGACATCAGAGACTCTTGGGCACTGTGTATCTTTTAGTATGCATTCACAGGGGGCATCAATATTCTCACCCTCTGAGAAATCCACTCACATTTTTTTTCAAAACCTCCTTGTCTTCAGTCTTTAATCTTTTTCCTTTGATGTCCCTAATCATCTGGCCAAGCCACTAACAACTGCTTATGACTTGGTATAGACCCATGACTCAAGGCTTCTCTCCCCAGGTAAGGTGCCAGTGAGGTACTGCTTGAAGTTTTGTCCATTGGAAGCATTTCCCTTCGTTACCCCTCAGATTCAATATAGCTGCTCAATCCACAATGAATCTTGAATTGTTGGATCCAGACCAATCCAAAATTACATTTGTCATCCTTGATCAAGTATGCTTATACTCTATTCCCACACACACTTCCCTAGAGTTTTTTTCAATATAAACTAGAAATCCAGGAGTTCTTTGGCCTTCTCTGGCTTCTGCCTTTTTCATTGCCACTCCCCTCCCAGGGTTATGTGGAAATCTGACAACCTTGGGAATCGGTGGGGGGAAAGAGGACGATGAAGTGAACTGGCTTCATCTTACCAGGTAACTCCCTCAGGTGAAAGAGAATCTTCAATCAAGGGAAGAACTGTTTCATCAGACAAGCTAGAAGAGATTTCTTGAGCTGGCAAGGGAGATTCAATGAGAATTAAGGGTGCAGCATTCTTAGGGTCCTCTAAATCCTTTCATATATTTCCATGTCGATTTTCCAGCTTTCAGTCTAACCCAGATAATGCCACAATATGCACTGAAGAAACCTGTCAGGACTGTGAATACCACTGTGATATTATAATTCAGCAGCACACAGGATCAAACCAAAATCTGAGTTTATCTTTGACCATCTCAGATCTGCTGAGGCAGAGGCCTTTTTTCACCATTAAGCTATTCATTGTAAGAATCAGCCACTTCATTGGCTGTCATTAAACTCCTCACGCCCTTCACACTAATCTCCTTAAATCCTACTCTAAATCACCATTCCAGGTGACCATAAGCAAATGTTTAATCAGCTATATTGCTACTGTATTTCTAAGGGGGAGTTTTAATGTCAGTGAACCAATCCCGGTTTTATCACTTTTCCTTGAGGGTCAGTTGCCTGCAGTTCACTTTGTGGTACCAATTTCTGAGTCAGTCAGAGTTCTTGGGGGACAAAAGGAATTTAGTGGGAAATCATCAAGGAACTCATAGAATTAACAGAATGTCTGGAGAGGAATGCTTAGGCAAGGGGGGGGGGGAACTAGGGAAATGAGGCAGCGGGAGATGGGATTAGGATGTTGCTGCGGATTTTGTTGTAATTCACAGCCACCACTGGGCCTCATCACCATGACAAGAGTGTGCTAGCCACTGGGCACAGCCAGGAATGCTGGTAGATTACAGTTTTGTACATTTCATCGCACTGGCTCTTTTTCTTTAATCCTTTAAGATGCAAAGCCCCAGGGGAGAGCATGTGCTGGATCATGTGCCCCTTGACCTGGCTTTGCAGGGGTTGGAGAGAGGGAGGGGAAATTTTTATACTAAGATGCTACAGTAAGACTCACACTATGAGAACTGAAGGGGATTTCGGATGCTGGGCCCTGAAAAGCCCTCTTTTTCGGTCAATAAGTAATGGAAAGCCCTAGGAGTCCAGAAGCCTTTTTCTATTTCTCACTCTCTCACTTGTGTTCTCTCTTTCTCCTTCCTTATCCAATTTTGAGAAAGTCACTGTATTTCCCTGGTCCTGTGGAGGAGAGAGTTTGACTAAAATATTTAGGGTCCATCTATGTCTAAGACTCCATGATCTCAGACTTCTCAAGAATCTAGTAAATTAAAAAAAAAATTTAGAAGGCATTATTATGCTTACATTAAAAACTTAATAAATGCATAGGCTCAGATCTTTCCTTTTATCTAATCACTAGTTTAAAATGATCATTTTGACCCAGTTTTTCATTGTATATGAAACTTCTACATACGTCAGCAAGTCATATTTGTGGAGTTCCTTCTATAATATTAGATATTGAAGCATTTTAACCTTAATTGCCTTTGGATAGTTCATGTTGATTTTAATAGCTTTCTCAGTACTCCCGCCAAAGTTAAAATGAACATAAAAATCAAGGTGAACCTTAGGAAGAACAGTGATAAAGGAAGTTAATATTCTGGGAGGCCTTAGGGTCTTATCAGGGTTGGTGCATCAGTTTTACTTTAAATCTCTTATCTATCTAATTATTTCACCACTTTGATTAAATGAAGCTAAAATTGGTATTGATGAAAAGAGAAAGCACAATCCAAGAAGCAGATAAGCAAATAATTGAATGCAAATAACTCTTAATTATACTCACTTAATAAAGTTAAGGAATAGTGTCAGGTGCCAACATTACTTTGTCACATCAAAGGGCAGTGTCAGGATAAAAAAAATAGCACAGAATGTTCTGAAAATTGTGGTCAATTTCAAATTGTTAAATACTTTCATATGAGTTTGGTTCCAAAACAACTCTGAATCCGGGACTGTGAGTGTGTTCAGACACTCCAATGGAAACCCAATTCTTTGTATCCCGCCATATGTCTCAATCATTTGTAAAATCCTAACTAGAGTCCTCAGGCTTCCCCAAACACAAAGAAATAGATGGGCTTCCACGTATGGCAGTTGCACCTGGCAAGTTTAAAATGCTGTCCATTTGCAATTGTAATAGGAAAACTACCAAATAGCTTTCACTTTAAGTTGATCAAACAGTTTCTTCTAAACTCAATAATACATTTACACTTTGTCCCCTACCTAACCCAAGGTTACCGGGATTATTTATCCTCTCTATCCAGTGTCCTGCTGCTATGATGCATGGTGCATAGGAACAAACATCTGGTAGTGATATAAACTAACTAACACGTGCAGAAGAGATATGAACAGCACATTCATTACAGAAAAACAGCTTGTGTGTGGGGAAGAGACAGTGATGTTTTAACCGGAGGCCAAACGAGTCCGGGGCTCGAGCTGCCTGCGCTAGCTACTCAGCCAATAGACTGACACAGGAGTTGGGTCATAGAATAAGCATTTATTACCGGTGATCTGAGAAGGCAGCGGGTTAACACCTCCAAAAACTGCCTTCACATTCTCAGACTGGCTAGGGGTATGTAAAGGAAAATCATGGCACTCTCCCAGAGGCTGCATGACCAAGTCCCAGAGGTCTGTTTTCCTTTTGTGATGCTCCCTGTCATCCTATCTCTTGTGGCGCCAGCGGTCTGGGAACAGTGGGGGAGTAACCTGGGAAAATGCTAAGCGATAGAGTTTGTAATTAGCAAGCATCTACAAGGTGATAATCTAAGATAAGGAGCCGGAACCCGGACAGGGCATCCCGGAGGCATTCTGAGCTCAGCCGCAGGGGGTGTGAAGCCTACTTGGATGGGGGCAGGGCACCCCGGAGGCATTCTGAGCACAGGGGGCCCAGCTGGGCCCTGCTTCATTGTCATTAGAAACTGAAGGTGATCAGGATGCATTATTCTCATATGGACTTTGCAAAATGCATTGCTGATGTCTCCAGAGTCATTTTGTGTGCAGTTGATCAGGGACACATATTTTAGAAAACGACTGGATTGTTTTTATGTCCCTCATTGCTTTGAACAAACAGGCTGCAACTATAAATTTAACTGGCAAAAAGAGTAGTGGCCATGGTAGCAAAGAGATTTTATGATCCATTTTTATCATACAGTTTCATTATACTGGAAGGCAATAACGACCCTTGGCATTTATAGAGTCCTTTGTATTTTCAAAGCACTTAACAATCATTAATTACTTTATCTCATCGCCATCTCAAATAGGATAGGTTGGTTAGCAGGACAGGGTTACAGAAGGAAAATAGTATCAGACCATGAAAGATTAGAAACTTGAAAAGTTAGGCAGTTGAAACACTAAGAGAGAACAAAGTCCCTGGTTTTCCCATCATTTAGGAGGAAAACGATAAGAGAAGAAAACATCATAGGTCCTCATTGAGAAACACTGTTTCTGTTTCTTATTTTTGATTAGTTTAGAGGACTAACGGTAAAAACAAACAAAAAAAGCAGCGTACCTCAATACCTTTATAAGCCAACAACTGGGCTAGGGGTGGGGACTCTCACCACTTGTACTGATGCTAGTAAATAAGGAAACATAGATAACTTTGAACACCGAGCCAGGTACTGTGCTACAGTACTCGATATCCATTATCACATTTCATCTGCACAACCAAACCATGAGATAGGAGCTGCTAGTACCACCAATTAACAGAACAGGAAACTGAGGCTTAAAGATGCTGAGGAATTTGCTCACAATAAATAGGTCTCCAACCTTAACTGACTCCCCAATCCCTGCATTAATTCTCCTCAGATGGCTTCGAGGTGATCTGCATATTCCTGAATGGTACTATGCTGGGTAACAACTGAGGCTGACCTAGCAACCCATTAACTCCTTGGTTCTCTGGAAGAAAGGATGCTGAATTCCAGTTGAAGAATTCTGGAGGATGAAATCGGTAAATATGAGTGCTCGATCTCTATGATATAGGCTCCAAACAGTCAACAAAATTCAAAGAGAGGGGCTTGTTTCTCTCTTGTTTTGGGGACATGATTCCCATAGTCTATCTTCTGCACCATGGGTAGGTCCCATCTTTACAGGCCACAGAATTGTTACGAGTGGAGCAGCCTTAAGAGAAGAAAGCTGTGTTTTAGCTAGTAGCTTGAGATGAGGGCAGAGCCCTTGCTTAGCAGACGGGGCCTCATAAACCAGTCATGAACAGATCAAGAGGGCTTCCCAAGTAGTGTCTGGAAAGAGGCACCAACCACAAAGATGACTGTAGGTTTCTCCTAGAACTAGAAATAGGCAGGGGAGGCATTCACTAAACAGTGATTTTAAGGACATCAAGGATATGTGTCCTGGGCTTGAGGGGAGAATATTGCCACGGAAATTAGTATTGGGACAGCGCTTATAGACAAGCCCTGGACAGTAGGAAGCAATGCCAATAGCTTCACAAGGGCCCCACATTACTCAGACTCTAGAATTATCCGGCAATTCTAGGGAGCATCAGGGAGGATCATTGAGACACTGGTGAGATTTGAACCACTGTGAGTTCCCTGTTCGCTTAATGTTTGATAGCCTTTGGTCTGCTAATAAACCTTTATGCACAGCGTGAACTCTGTGCTTCCCAGGGGAGGAACTGGAATCAGCCTATGGGGGAAGAGATGGCTCTAGGATTCTGGGTGGGAGCTTGAGCAAATAAAAGGGCAACCATGAAAGATAACCTTGCCTTTTGCATCTCATCTGTTTATGAGACAAAAGGTTACATCATTAACCATATTTATTTACCCTTTTCCTACCTCATAAATTGTGTGTGCATTTCCTAGTCTTCTCTTCTAATGCCAAAATTTACCAGATCACAAAATACAAATTATCCGGTATGAAAAGTTGACTTTTTGTCCCTATCTAAGCTCTGAAAAATTCTAGGCTCTGCTTAAAATCAACAACTGCCAGAGTAAATGAATAACAGAAGAGTGACTTCAATAAAAATGTGGTTTACATGACATGAGAGATGAGAGACGGCACCTGAATTTGATGACCAGCATTTTATGCTCTGGTTCAGAATTTTGGTCTTCATGTAGGACCCTGTTTACCTTCTTCACGTGCCTCAATTAAAAGGGTATGGTGGGAAAAGGGGTGGAGAGAGGGTCAGAGATAATCTTCACTGATTTCACAATTGCCCCCAGGGTCCGGCATGTTTGAACAAATACTTAGCAGTGATGTAGCAAGAAAACACCCCTGAATCAATATTTTGACAAAGTCCCGTTACCATCTGTTAATTAAAAAGTAATTTTCAGATTATCTGTAAAGCAGGAGCTCCGTGGGTGACATATATACAAGTGAAGAGGAAAATAGTAGCCAGCGGAGGGGTGATTTACTTCACTATTATAATTCTAATTTATTTTCTTTCACCAATTCCCATGCAGATCCAAGTCACATACATAATAAAACATTCTTACAGTAGGCTACAGCTTTGTACTATGCAGCATTCCAGGGACATGAGCACAAAAGGATTTTGTAGATTCTTCAGGAAATTGTATATGACCTAGGCCATAGAGGGCCTTTAAGAAAAGGAAAATTGGACATCCATGTGCCCCCACAAAAGTTTCAACCTGAACCTACACTTTGAATGAAACTTAACTCAAAATGGATCACAGATCTAAATGTCACTTCGAAGACTGTAAAAATGTCAGAAGACATAGGAGAAAATCTTTGTGACCTTGGGTTAGGTAACGAGTTCACAGATAATAGCATCAACATTGTTATCCATAAAAAGAAAAAATGGTAAGTTGAACTTGATCAAAATTAAAAACTATTGCTCTGCAAAAGGCACTATCAAGAGACTAAAAAGACAAGCTACAGACTAGGAGAAAATATTTGCAAAACACATATCCAATATAAAAGTCTTATATCCAGGGTATATAAAGAACTCTCACAATTAAACAATAAGAAAACAAACAACTCAATTAAAAAAATAAAGTAGGCAAAAGATTTGACAGACACTTCATCCAAGAAGATGTATGGATGATGAATAAGCACAAGGAAAGAGGCTTAAAATCATTAGCCTTTAAGGAAATGCAAACTAAAACCACAGTGAGAAACCACTATATACCTACCTCAACAGCAACAATGAAAAATACTGACAATTCCATGCATTGGTAAGGACTCAGAGCAACTGGAGCCCTCATCCAGTACTGGGAGGGACTGCAAAATGGTATAGTCACTCTGGAAAATATTTTGGCAGTTTTTTCTAAAGTTAAACATCTACCTACCATACAATCCAGCCATTTTACTCCTAAATATTTACTCTAGAGAACTAAAACGTATGTTCACACTAAAACCCATACACAAATATTTGTAGCAGCTCTATTTGTAAGTTCCAAAACCGGGAAGCAACCCAAATGTCCTTTAATGGGGAATAGATAAACTATGATATATCCATACAATGAAATACTACTTAGCCATAAAAAGGAATAAGCTAGTGACAAACACAGCAATACAGGTGAATCTCAAAGGCATTTTGCTGAGTGAAAGAAGCCAATCTCAAAAGATGACAGATTGTATGATCCCATTTATGTCACATTCTGGAAATGGCAAAAGTATAAGGGAAAGAGAAAAGATCAATATGCCAGGAATTAGTAGGGAAAGGAGGGTGTGACTACAAAAGGACTTAAAGGGGAGTTTTGGGGGGAGATAGAATTGTTCTGTATTCTGATTGTGGTGCTGGTTACACAAATCTATATGTTTACACTCAGCACTGTATACCCAAAAAAAAAACACTTAAATTTATTGTAAGATAATTTTTAAAAATTAAAAAAAACCCCAAACATATCAAGTACATTCATTCAACAAAAATTTTAAAACTAAAGGAGAGAAAAAGGATATTGTTTCCATTTGCAGGTCAGGAAACTGACTCGCCCAAGGTCATTCAACCAAATGATAAGTTCTAAACTAGAATCACATCTTTGAAGGACATCATTCTTTCCCTGTTGTTACACGAGGAAAAAAACCTTCAAAAACCTAAGCCCAGTCATGTATCAGCATGCATTTGATTGCAAGCAACAAAAAACCCCAATTCAGAGTGATTTTTTAAAAAAAGGTATTTATTATTTTACATAACAAGGTGTCCAGTGGTAAGGACAGTCATGAGGTTGGTTTTGCAACTGAATGATGTCATACGTGACCAAGATTCCTTCCTTCTTCCGCTGCCAAACTACAGCTTCATTCTAAGGCTGCTTTTCTTCCTGCTCATAGTATGGCCACTGGTCTCAGATAGGAATCTGTGCTTCTTTGTTCATATTCAATGGAAGCTAGATCACCAGCAACAATCTCACAAAGCTTGTAACCAAAGTGCGTACTGCATGCAAATGCTGTGGTTTCCTAGGGTCTTAAAGATTCCAGAAGATCAGCTATAACAAGTACTTATGTAATTAGCAACACTCTGAGATAAACAGAGCTTCTCACTGCAGTAACAGCCGTATGTCTTATTTGTGCAGAGCTCAAATTTGCAATAGATCTTTGGCGATAGCCATGCTGACGCTCGTAGACACTGTACCTCATGTTTGGTTAGCATGTTAAAGTTTACCAAGCAGTGTAATAGCTCATTTTATAAAACCTTTAGTTGAAGAGAGGAGGATTCTCAGGGTCTTAGGAGTCAAGTGACTTGGCCAAATTCACCATCAGTTAGCAATGCAGCCAGAGGTCACATTTGATCTTCAAACATCCTTTTCATAATTCTTTCCTTTACATCACATGGATTCCGTCTTCAATGCTTAGATTTCACTAGGGAGGCACAGTAGCAATTTCAAAGAAATATTGCAACTTCATACATGATGCTTACAAACTTTAAATGTCGGCAAACTCACACTGTTTATATCCCCAATGGTGACATTTGGCTATTTGGAATTTTAGACTCAAATGAGATAGGACAAACTTGAAATCCTGAGGTCTCATCAACTTGTCCATCTCCCTTCCCTCAGTGTCCAGTCAACTGTCCTGATAGGTGGATTCTAATCCCTAAATATGTCTTGCATCATCCCGTTTTTTATATCCACAGCCCCAGTGTGTGCTCAGGCCCTTGTTATAACACAGTAACCTCTGTCACTTTGCCTCCCTTTTCTCCCCACCGTTACTTCTTACACAATGGTGCTGGATTAATGTTTTCAAAACACAGTGCAGGTAATGACATATGTCTCCTTGTTTGCCCCAGCTCTAAAACTTTATTAATTTTTCTTTTACTATAAATTCTTCACTCCATAATCTTTCTATGGCCCTCAACAATCTGATTCCAATATTCCTTTATATTTAATAAATTTTATTGGGGAATATTGGGGAACAGTGTGTTTCTTCAGGGCCCATCAGCTCCAAGTCATTGTCCTTCAATCTAGTTGTGGAGGGCGCAGCTCAGCTCCAAGTCCGGTTGTCGTTTTCAGTCTTTAGTTGCAGGGGGCACAGCCCACCATCCCATGTGGGAATTGAACTCGTAACCTTGTTGTTAAGAGCTCACGCTCTAACCAACTGAGCCATCCGGCCACCCCCAATATTCCTTTTCAAAGCTTGACAAAATCCTCCTTTCTGGGTGGGGGTTGTAGGCAGTAGCGTACTGGAGTCAGCTTACAAAGCTTGTGAGAACCAGTCTTACACCTCTCTTCCCAACCCTGTGTTCAGTGATGTCAGGCTGGTCGCTTGAAGCTGACCATGTTGCAGGGTAACTAGGACTAAATCTGAGAGTAAAGGTTCCTTATTACATGGGGGGAGGGGCAAATATGTTGACACTGAAAGCCCTGTACCAAATCAGAGATAAGAGGGGCCGGGGGAAGCGAACAACAAGCAGAGCGTTGAAAAATCGTTGAGAAGGTAGACTTGAGCAAAGATCGAGTTCCCACAGAAGCAGCCGTTCAAAGGGATTTGAGATCAGGTGGTTTATTTGGAAGATGATCCCAGGATGCACTGGTAGGGGAGTGAGGGAAGGGAGACAATGAAGGAAAGACAGCTAATACGGATGAGCAGGTTTCTACTGTGGGCAAGTGAGGCTCAGTCCCATTGGGGCACTGGGGGAGTGCGTAAAACACACCTCATGGTTGCCCACGCAGGGGTGTTTATCCTTAGGCAGACAGCTGTGGGTGCTTGCATTAAGAAGCAGCAGGTATGTAGGGGAAGACCAAATGCAAAGGAGATACGTGTAGGACATGGACACTCATGGTTTTATGTTGTTCATAACTTGCTTGCTAGTGGCAGGGCTTCATATAAATGGTCAATGATGGGGTGGATCCACCCCTCCAGTTGTTAACCATTTGTTGCTACTCCACACACCCTATTTGTTCCTTCCTCTGGGTCTACTCCAGGTTCCTTCCTTTGCTATATAATATTCTTTGTAGGTCCCTCCAGTTTTGATAATTCCCTAATTCTTTCCAAGTCATCAAGGATCAGTGCCACCTCCTCTAGGAACCCCATTTAGCCCCTACCCCAACCCCCCCCACCCCCATGCTGGAAGCTGGATGAGGAGCAAACCAAGCTGGAGGTCCCAGGAGGTCTGAAGCAAGGGAGCAGGGAACAAGCCCCTCCCCCTTGGTGAGAATGCATGGGGTCAGAGGAAAGAGACAGAAGTCGTGCTGTGGGGTCATTCCAAATGGTGAACTCCATGTGAGAAGACTCATCACTACGGTTTATCACTAGATCCCTCAGACCCCCCCACCCCCCCAGCACAGACACCAGGCCTATTGTGGCTGCACAATTGTCGGTGGCAGAGAAAAATGAGCGAATGGAGGGCTGGATAGACAAAGGGAACTAGGTAGCGAGCCAAACCAGGAAGTTGGAAGAGGCATTAGAGGAGTCACGGAGTGAGTGGGTCAATAAGAGCACCTGGATGCATTCTGAGGATGGACGTCAAACCCTGTAAGGTGTTTTTCCACATGTGACCCAGATATCATTTGAGATATATTGTTTTCTGAGAGTCAGTGAAATTGCCTTTAGCCTCATCCTACTTTTGGGACAGCTCCTCTCTTCAAATCTCTGGGGGTTATGGGTGGTTTAAGTTTGTTTTGTTTTTAATTCCTCTGATGGACTGAGCACCTACCTCCATAGAATTACGATGGATGCAAACACTTGCCTCTGTCTGGAATATTCTTTCCAGAACAGAAGATTTGGCAGAGGTTTGGGAATTTCAGTCTTTCCTTCTCTTTATCCCATATCATTCTCTGTAAGTAGAAGGGAATAATGTCAGGATTTATTTCCCTGCTGATATTAATTATGATCATAATATATTAATTATGACATCAGAACCATTCCTGCCCCTGAAGTGGCCAAAGTTGGTTTTTAAATAACACTTTTCTTGCATTACATACACTTCTAGCAAGTCCTTATCTGGGTTTGCTAAAGTCAAATGAACTGACTGGGGGAGGCAGCCTGCACCCCTGTTTCTCTTTCCCTGCCTCCCACCTTTCCCAGTTTAGAGCATTCATTCCCCTTTCCTGTGATGTGGTAGCACTTTATCTGGACCTCTCCTATGGGCTTGTGTTATGGATATTTAGTTACAAATCTTATCACCCTTACTGAACTGTAAACTCTGCAAAGGTGGATCATCTTCCTCCTCTGAAATTCTAGGCTAACCTAGTATCTGACACAGGATAGATTTTGAAAACATCCAATTTATAACTGAATGAATGAATGAAAGTGAAGCTTTGGATGGCCCCTTATTGATCTGGAGAGGCTGCCAGGAGAGGAGCATATGGTACCTCCCGTCCCTACATCTATTGATTCTGGGTTCCTGCTAGAATTAATAGGCGACTACTAATTTATTGAAGACCTACTATGTGCAAGGCACAGTGGGAGCTCCAGGACTGAGATCTTTTTACTATACTTCTATCCAGCTTCTTGCCACCAAAACCAACCAAACAAGCCAAAAACAACTTCCAGGGCCCTTCTTTCAACACTTCTTTCTATTCGTTTTTGTGGAAAAGCTGGGGCTTAGAGGTAGGAAAGTGATATCACAGGAAATACTCAGGGCTGTCACGTCTACATCTGGCGGTTGGCACTGCCAATTCCCATTTTCTGAATGAGTTATTTCTGTGTGCCTTCTCGGCAGCCAGCACTGCAGTGCCTTGCATATATTATACGCTCAATGAATACTTGTCAGTTGATTTTGTACAAATATGTGACAGCATAAATATATTATGAAAAATGAGGAGTCTGGGTACCAAAAGAGTCAGGATTCCTTTTCAAAAAAAAAGCAAACAAAAAGGAAGTGGTGGAGCTTGGCTTAAAGTTCAAATGCCCCTGTACTCTGCCCTGCAATCTCTCTAAACAGGGGAATTTGATAAGGTAGTTGAAGGGTAATATTACCTTTGCTCTCTCAGTGCAATTGAAAGCATTCCTAGCTTTTAGGTGGACTCCACTGGCTACCTTCGTGAGGCATTTTCAAGAGCATAGCAAAAGAAGATGCTGTTTAATTTGAGGAGCCTACTGAACAGTGCAGCTCTTAGAAATGGTCACAATTTCATGGTTCGAAATTTTCGGTAAGTGATGACAGCCAGAGATTTGAGTCTGATGTCGGAACCATGGTGATAAATGAAATTTATCTATTCTGCAGCTTCAAAAGGCCTCTTTCTGCAGGGTGTAGTGCCAGGTTCAACCCTTATTTGAGACAGCTGTCTCTAATTCCAGCAGAGCTTTCATTGCTCAGTTCTCTGTAATCAGATTTCATTGTGCACTGGGGTGTGTGTGTGTGGGGGAGGGGGGGACTAACCACGCAGGTATAACAGACTAAATGTTCTTGACATTTTCCGTTTATGTACATTCCAAACGAGCAACTGGCTGAAGAAAATTAGAGGAACTAATTTACATAGGGCCTTCAGCTTGTATTCGGGTTTGCTTGAAAACAATATATGGTTCTAGGGCATGGGGATTAATCATTTCTTTAAAAGAACAGACCCTAAATAGCAACTAGCTTCATATTTACAGAGCTCCTGCAAAGGGGCCTTGTTTGTGATGAGGAGAATGATGTTTTAAAAATAAAGTACAAATTTGAAATCCATCCCTGGAATTCTCAGTAGCATGTGCAAAGGAGGCTGTCTCCACTGAATTCACTATAAAATCTGCATTCTGCTTATAGCCATGGAGCGTGTGGTGGAAAGTGGTGCGGAGTGTTTCTGTGGGGAAGGAGACATGAGGGGAGAGCTAGTTGGGTAAGCAAGGCTATCAAACGTGGACTTTGTTGCAAGAAAGCTTCTAGAGTAGCTAGAACATGTTAACAATGAGAATTTTCCCAGAGCCTCTTTACAACCGAAACCAACCTCAAAACAACTTCACTGACTTCCTAAAGGAGGAAGCTTCTAGTCTGAATTTTTTTCCCACTGTTAGGAAGCGGACGTGTGACAGTGGCCCTGGGCCTCCCTTCTCTGGGCCACGTCATAGTTCTGAGTTCTCTGAATTCCACCATTAGCACCACTTCCTTGGTGTATATGAAACTCAGGAGCCAGAATGACATTGTAAATGATATTGTAAGTTAAGCCCATAGTATTAGACCTAGGTGGGACCTCAGAGCCACAGAATCATGCCTCCTGATTATGCAGATAGGGTAAATGAAGTCCAGAGAGATTAGGGGCTTTACCAAGTAGTGCCGGAGTTAGACCATATATCCAAGAATCTGGAGGAAAGCTCAGGTTTTAGAGTCTCAAGAACTAGGTTCAAGGCCTGGCACCACCACTTGCTGGCTATATGACCTCGAGCAAGTAACTCAACTTTCCTATAATGTTGCTTCACGTATAAAATGGGAAAAAGAGGAGTATCTGCTCTGCTCTAGCACAGGGTAGTTCAATCATTCATTTAATAAATACTTACCGAGCACCCACTTTGTGCCACACCCTAGGCAAGGTGTTGGAGATAAGAGTGGTAAATAAGATATTTCATTCCAGACACATGAAGTCGCAGTCTACTGATAATGAGATAATGTGTGTGAAAACTGTAAAGTGACAGACAAATGTTCATTATTTTATTATTCCGTCTCACTGAGTTACATCAGATAAAAGTGTGATGAAATTTTATTCCATAGTCTTTAGCAAAGAATCATCACTGCGCTGAAAATAATCAACTGAACGAATAACCAAAGCTTGAAACTTAAACTTATATTCGTCTTTGTAATTTCAGTGATGACTGATTTTTTTTTTTTTTTTTTACAATTATTACAAGTTAAATTTTTGCAAGCAAAACCTCTTCCAAATATTTGGGCTTTTTTGACATTTACTAATATTCTATTGTCTATATCCAGTAGCCAGATTACAATTCTGAAACTCCTGGCTAGCCATCTGTCACAGTGAATGGGGGCTGAGGATGACTCAGCCCAATCCATACTTGTTATTTGAAAATGTGAAAGCGTCGAATCACCCATCTTATTAGGGACTTGAGAGTGTGAGTCTCTGTTGCAAAATGGAATAACATTGAAATGGTGTTGTTCTCATGTGGCATGGCTGTTTTTCTTTTTCACTCTTTTAGTTAGCCACACTACCTGCCAGCTAGATGAATTCAGAATGGCTGATCTCCAATAAGACCTACAGCCTTTGATGACCCCTCAACAACAGAGAAAAGCTCCCTGTCAACTCTGCCTATATTGTACTTTTACTTTGATTTTCAGCCTTCCACAGAGATTGGACTACGCTCCCCCCCACCCCGCGCTGCCCCGCCCCATCTCTCTTGGGAATGGTGGAGGGCCCTTCTTACAAAACCTACCACACGAATTTGCCACTAGAGAGTAATGGGAAATATGTGGTTAGGGTTTGGCAATGTCACAAAACAGGGACTACACAGTTTTGAAATGAGCAGTCATATCACTGTGGACGAGATAAAATAACAGCTTAAGTGAAGGTGAAAGCATCCACGCTAGCTCCTGGATCAATCACTTTTAGTCAATTATTATTATTATTATTTTTTACAAAATCAATAGGATCAGACACAAAGACTGCCGAAAACACCCAATCCGTAGGCTTTTCATCTTACAAACGAGGCTCTAGAGCCCAGCTGTGTTTGGCTAATAGACAGTGTCCTATGATTTGTTGCCTATTAGGAAAACCACTTATAGCTTTTAAAGAAACCACTAAAAAATCTCTTTCTTTATCAGAGAAGACCAATTTGTCAGTGCAGTTCAATTTCATCTTACAAATAGAAATTTCTTCAGAGAATATTGAGCTAAGCCACACAATTCTGTGGAGGTTATGGATTGGAGCCGGTGGTGACTGGTTTTCAGGTATTTCATTCCAGACCTATCTAAGGGCTTACATAACTCATTATGTTCCCTTCATCCCCCCCACACACACATCTATACACACATCGACACACAGACCAAGCAATCACAGGCCAGCCGTGTTCTTGCATAGAGAAAACAGTCCTCTGATTATTCACATTTTCTGTCATAAATGAACATTATTGCCTTTTAAAAAATATATTTCTTGACTTCAGAATCTCACAATTTTAGAATATTGACAACGTAAGGTATCTTAGAAACCACCTCGTCATCCAATTATCAGTAGTAATTTATACCTCACATGAGTATGTGGCAACAGTGAGAGAGGTTTCAAATACATTTTTATTAATAAATTATTATTATTGTTAATAATAAAGAAATTTGGCAATGATTTGCGCTTTTTTTAAATCAGTAGGATCAGGTTCAAGGGTTTTGTGAAAATAAAGTGACTCTTCCTTGCATGTATTGCAATATGCCTTCTCGAGATGGAAAGAAAGTAAGGGATGGAGGAAGTAAAGTTAGGCCACTGAGAATTCAATGACGCCAGTATGGCCTGCGGGAAATCTCGTGTTTATAAACTTCATGAATGTTGTGGAAGACAAAGAGATGAAGGATCACTGACTTTTAGTACATGTTCTTAATTTTTCAGATGAGGAATTCAGGCCAAAGGTGGGCAATAGTCTTCCCAAGGTCATACTTGAACTAGGACAAGAATTTGAGTATTTCAAACCACTGATCTTTCCAGTCCACTGCTTTGATTACTCTGATCCTTCCAAATTGATCAAGTTGGCCAATCTACCCTTGCACAATATCCTTTTTTTAGGTACAGCCAAAATATCTCAGTAAAGAAAAACACACCAAGAAAATATGCCTTCACTGTTGCATCAATCTGCACAGTTAAAGTAACACCGGAATCTCAGCCATAGGGGCTATTGGCCCTCTCTTATGCCTCCAGAAGCTAAAGTCTTTATCTTAAATTCTCCACGCTGATCAAAATATCATTTAACACGGAATTTTTTCCTACTCTGGCAAAGTCTGTTTCTGACTGACCACATTTTACTCAAATCAAGCATTTTTTCTTCCAACAAAATACAATTAGACAAGGGAACACATCCAGGTCTCCCCCCTTGCTCCAAACAATTTAGCAGAGTTGGAAAATGTAGACTCTAGTAATGAAAGGTTCATTCTGCCAATAGAGAATACTCTTCCATTTTCTAGCTGGGAAGATATTTGGGTAAAGCTAACACAAGGATCTACTATTACCTTGGCTTAGCTTCTTAGTATTCAGTGATTTGGGGTTGAGAAATCTCTACAATTATTTTTTCAAGGGATAAAATTAATGTAAAGAACTAGTCTTGCCTTTTTCAAAAGTTCTGGCTTTAACCAGGTTGCAGTGACAGTTTTGACAGAAAATCTGCACGTGGTTCCCATTGTTTTCTAGAATACTGTCCTCCCTATTATGTGTTGACTGAAGAATGATAATGTGGTTTAGGTCTGGTTTACCAAGGAGACACATTTGAGTACAAAAACACCATGCATTTTATGGGAATACTAAAATAGTGATTTTGGCCCTGGTCTGGGAGCTTGTGAACCAGACTAGGCTGCCTCCAACTGAGGCATGGGGTCTCTGTGAGAACATAATAGCCATTTATGCCAGGGGTTTTTACTGGGCTAATTCCAGTGTGGGTTTATCACCAGGTAAACAATAAATGCTTGATAGAGACCAGAAAAAAAGAGCCTGTGGCGGAGGTATTTCAACATGGTACAATTGTGGGGCTCGTCTACTTTTCTCTAATTTTTAAGTAGCTTAGGAAAGGGGTGTGGCAGTCTCATTTTGGAGCCAAGGGGAGGTCTATGAGGAGACAGAAAACAGGATAGGAATTTAAACTGGATCCATTGTGTTTGCTTTCCTTCCAGTGATAAATTTTCCTGGTTAGCTCTTGATATCTATGAAAAACAGCTCTTTCCCAAGCAAACATTTCCTGCCCCACCTCCTGGATAGAACTGAGAAAGGTGGTGACTACTGTAATGATTTTTCAATGGTGTAAACAGTATGACCCCCTTCACCAGTTGAGGTGTAATTAAAAAAAAATTTTTCCAGTTAATCACTCATGCCCTCACTTTCCAATATAACCAGATGTACAATATCTATCTCTCCACCCTTTTTATCCCCAAGAACCTTGGGGACTTGTTCTATCCCAAAGGGGTTAGTGGAGAGAGGGAACTGAAATACCGGTATACCGTAGTTCATGATTACAGCACTTTGGATTTTGGCTCTCATGGTGCCATGGGCAAAAACTTTTCCCATCACATCCTCTCACCAGTTTCCCAGGTTTTTGCACATGACTCAGACTGCTTCACCTAGGATCCAAGGTTATAATGGTCTCGTTTCACATGCGCATGTCCAACCATTATTTCCAGTAGTGCAAATACTGTATTGGAGTGGTGGAGCCCTAGGCGATTTCAACTGTAGCAACACACTAGGCTACAATCAATTCTCCTCTGGGATTCTTAGGCCTGGGCCACAGCCGATACTTGCTCTTGCCTCAACATTAATTCTGTTTTGGGGTTCTCCGTGTCTTTTTTTGGTCATCAGATCTTGGTCAGGGCATTGAAAATCCATCATGACAAATTTCTAAATTCATTCCTAGAAATCTGCTGAATTTCTTACACAAATTGATTTACTTCTGCCCCAGAGACATACTATCATTCATTCATCCATTTACTTAAGAAATATTTATTGAATGCCTACTGTATATCCCAGGCATTTCCAGAAGCACTGCGTAAATATTAATGAATAAAATAGGCAGGATCCCTGACATCATGGGTCATATAATCCAATGGGAAGATAAAAAGTAAGCAATAAATAGACATAAATACATATGAAAAATTATGGTCAGTGTTATGAACAAAATGAAGGCAAAGCGGAGACTACTTAGTACAGTCAGAGAAGAAATCTCATAGGAGGTGGTATTTAAGCTTTCAGCCTAAGGATGAGAAAAAGCCCTCCTTGAGAGCTGAGGGGTGAGTGTTCTGGACAGAAGAGCCTTACGATGGGAAAGCATTTGAAGTACAGGTCGTCCTTTCTTTGCATGGTGCCCATGTGCAGGAATTTCAATTACCACAGTTTAGTTAAATAAGTCCAGTATTACAGGTACAATGTTGAAATTTCAGTTGCCATGGTATATTAATCGTGAGTAGCTGCAGAAAGTAAAAACTTCACTGCTATCTCTTCAGTCCACAAATCACTATGTAAATAACTGATGCACATCATGATCAGTGACCAATCACATTCCTTCTTTCGAAGTCTGTTGTTTATTGCTCACTGTGCATATGTTATTCAGTTCGTATACAGACAGCAAAAAGTACATAGTCGTGCTGCTGTCTTGTCTCCCAATGATAAACCCATGTGACATTTTATAAAAATGGATGACTGAAAGAGTGAATTGTCTGATGGAGATGAAAGTGCAGCAGAGAAATAATAAAAAAAAATAACACTGGCTGTTAAATTTGAATCAAATGTTAATGTACTTATGAAAGAAATAGCTGACTGGGATTGTTGACCCTGCTGCTGTTGGGGAGGCTCTAGATATGCAGCTAGGGGAACTTAGTGAAGACAAACTTACCGTCATAAATAGGGAAAGTGGTTGTGACACAAAGTATGAAGATGTTCCAGAGGAAGTGACACCTGCAAAACTTCACATTAAAAGAATTCTCAGAGATATTTGAAAATATTGAAAGGGCCGAGGACAAAATGTTGGAAGTTGATTGAAACGTCCAAAGGAATATGACAATTCACCAAAGCATAGAAAAGATGTTTGCTCTGCATCATAAATTTTATGATAAAAGGATGGCATGCATTGTTCAAACTCCTCTTGACAAAGAAATAAAACACTATAATTCTTAATGTTTCTAGTGTTTTAAATTACAGTGTACTAAATATATATATCAGTTTTACTATCTTCTTCATTTTCCTATGTATTTAGACCGACAATAAGAGACTTTTTAATGTTTTGATTAAAAAAATTAAAGTCACAGAACAATTGTGATTTTTCCCATTGATTATTAAGATTGCTTTGCATGGGTTCAGATTTAATGGTTATTCACAGCCCTACACTACGTCTCAAGGCCAGAACTGTCTGTACAAAAAAAAAAAAAAGCTTATCTGCTAACATTTATTGGAGGTGTAATGCCCAGGCAACAAGAATGAGGGCGCCATTATCAGTGGCTGGAGTCTGGAAGAGGTATTCTTCTGATCGTTTGTTGGTCTAAGAAAAAGAATTTGAAATAAAGTTTCTGTCCCTGTACAAATTTGAAAATGAAAGGTCTGGACAAAAAGGAAAGATGCAAGCAGGATGTTTGTGTTTTCTTTCTACCTTTTATACTGAGATCTATCAGTGCAGAAATGAAAGGAATAGCATCTCATCATGTGATCTCAACAGGAGAACATTAACCCGAACCCTAAATCGAACCCTAACCCCACCTCCAACTTAGAAACTCCTTGAAGTGTGTAGGGACAAATTGGAGAAAAACCCAATCTGTCTTGTAATAACGGCTGGAAGTTGGAGCTCTTTTTGAAGTAGCTAAAGATGTTGTTCATCCTCTTTCACCATTATTTTCTATTTCCTTCCATGGAAAGGGGAGAGAAAAGTTTAGTTCCCTGCAAAATTTTCATTTCTAATTATTTTTCTCTGTGATTCAACAACTCAATTCTAAGACCTATGATATTTTCTTAAATGAAAGTTGTAGCCCCATGAGCATTTAAAAAGGAGTGGATACAACAAAGTCCTGTAGGGGCTGAGACTGAGGGAGGGTATTGAATCCCTTAAGTGTAGCAGTTTGGAGACTCAGCTTTTGTGGGCTCCAGAATAACTAGGAGTTTGAGCTGGAGCTCTAGGCAAAAAATAAGGCCTCAAAATTAACCCATGGCTTGTTTTTCCTGTTGTTGATGGATATGAGCTCAACAACTATAGTGATGTTTCCAAATTCTTTGAATCTTGGGGAGCGAGATTATTCAGTGAAGTTTCTCCCCTCATTTAAAAATAATATTGAAGGAAGTGTTAAACCAAAGACTATTAATGTATTATTGCAAGACATAGAGTCAGGAGAGTTTATCTTCTATGACTTTATGTTGCTTGGACCTTATTCCAGAAGAAAAAATACTTTCCGAACTGCCCTAAATGTGAATGGGGAAAGATGAAGCTACCATGACTCCATTCCAGGGCAGACATGTTAAACCTGTTTACAGATCCCCAGAAAAAAAAAAAATCCTGTGGACTCTGAAAAATGCATGAATATCAGTCAAATGGTTACTTCTCAACAATATCAGTACTTGTGTATTCTAAGTATTGCTTAATATTATGACTAATTAATATCATCAGAACCAAACATATAACCAAAATAATATGTAAAAACAAATTTCCTGCTTAAACGCTATGCTATGTCTCTAAAGTTATCAAATTGCTGACTGCTACTATCTAGATTTTGGACACAGTTTTGTAAACTTTTTACTAGGGTTCCAGTAGAAAGAAGAAAATGAAGGTCTATTCTAGAAAGTTCTTTAGCCAGCAAAATATTTTTTGTATATTTACAATTTATTTTTAAAATATTTTGTTCTTCTTAGTCTAAACTTTTAATTTTTTTTACTTATTTTCTTTATGTTTTGCTACGGACATAATCTATTAGGATAGTAATGCATATGTTATAAATAAATAAACATATTGTAGATCCATTTCAAACATCTACTCAAGCACCTTCACCAATGCTAGATTGTTAGAACAGAACCAGACTTTGCCTGGCCCTTAACTCCTCAACCTCCCTTGGCTTTACTTGGAGAAACTGAAGGCAAGGAATCAGAAGAAACAGCTCATGGTCCCTCTTCCCCCTAGAGAGGAGGCCAGCTTGAATTAGGCATGAGCTGAAAGGAAGAAGCTGTTAACCTGCAGTACATTTCTTGAAGTTCAAAAAAATCATTATTATTATTTCACATCATTTTACTTAGACTCTTGGGACAAGTAAAAAGAAGAAATCTCCAAGAATAGATTTGAAGGGCAGTAGGGGAAAATGAATGAAACTGTTTCTTATTGTATGTACATTATAAATTCTGATTGTCCAATCTAATGATTTCAATAATAGCTAAATTCTATCACATGCTTATTATTTGCCAGGCATTGTCTGAATTCCATGTATTAAATTATTTTATCCACACAACAACCCTCTAAGATTATTATACTCATTTTCTGGGTGAGAAATTTAGGTGCAGAGAGAGGTTAAGTAGTAAGTGGCAAAGCGACTTATAGGGCTATTTACAACAAATAAGAATTCAATCTCTTTCTTCAAATTCTTTTCTCTCAACAATCAAAATACTGGATGTCTAAAATGTAAAGTACAGCCATATCAATTTCAATGCATTAGCACTTTGCAGACACACATGAGGCTACATGTAATTTACTATGTTTTGTTTCAAGAATAAAATGATGAGTCACCACAGGACATGTTTTCGTATGGAAATATATATTTCTCTTTCTCTTTTTTTGTAGAAGTGGACAACCGCTACAAAATAAAGTACAGCTGAAGGGTCGTGACCTCCTCACTCTAAAGAACTTTACAGGAGAAGAAATTAAGTATATGCTATGGCTATCAGCAGATCTGAAATTTAGGATAAAACAGAAAGGAGAGGTATGTAGCATTTTCATCTTACTTTCCATTACTGCCAATCAGCCTTTTTAAAGACAACCTTTCCAAAGAAATACGGAAAAGAAAACACATTAAAATTCCGAAACAGTAGCGAGTAGTGAAACCACACAGTCAAGGTAATTGATTATCACTGAGTGTACAGGCATATAAAAAGCATAAAAATCAGTTATTCAATGACAAGTCATTGTACTTCTTTCATGTGGAATGTTGAAATTCATTATTAACTGGGTCAGAACCTAAGGAATCATTTCTCCAGAAAGATTTTATTTTTATACTTCCTTTCTTTTCTCTGTGTGTTTTCTATTAAGTTAAAAATAAGCATACTTTTTTTCTAGCAACAAATTTCAATTGTGAATGCATATCAGATATATGATTATTAGGATAATGTAAAAAAATGTACACTGATGTGACAGTGTTTAAAAAAATTTAGCAAAGAAACAATCAAATGGTAACCCAGTAGGAGAAAAGATGGGACATGGTGCTTAGCTATAATCATTATTCTGCATTTTGAGCAATTCATGTTTGAAACACGCTTCATTAATGCAGTAGCTTCATTTAGATTGCTTAATCGCAAAAACATTGTCATATTCCAAGCTTGTTCAAAAGCGTTTTTCAAGAGTTGGTTGCAGGTTGAGAAAGTTGTATACAACTTTGATTTTCTTATCTAGTTCACAAGCTCTCCAAGTTCCTGAGAACAAATTGCAAACAGGAGAGAGTCCAACTGGGATGAGTTGATGTCCCTATAGAAGACCTGAGATACTGAGAAAAGGTCTCCCAAGATTCCAGGCCTTTGTTATTTACACTGTGTGAGAGGAAGCTTAGCTGGCAGGAATCTATTTGTTCCAAAACTCATCCTATCGGGAGTGTCCATCCATAGATGAGGAAGGAGGAAGAGCCCCACCCCACACCAAACTCTCCGGATTGTTTCCACAGGACTTTCAGAAACAAAGCCTTTGCATTCCCATGAGGATGCATGAGGAAAGTGCAGCTGACACTCTGAGGCTGCATCTTAAGGAGTCTTAGTGCCCCATGTTGTGATAGGGTAGCATGTTCCTAGCTGAGAAAACACTGCGAACCATGCATCTTCAAGGTCATTGGACACTGATGGGCATTTCTGTGGATTTAAGGGAGAAGATGGTTCCAGTGTGAAATATGAATATCCTTTGGAACAACTGTTCACATTGAACCCAGGGCAACTAATAATCCTCTCTAATTATATGTCAATAAGCTGTGGGAGTTTCTGCTCCCTTCCCCCATTTGTATAGAACATGAAAAAAAAAAACACTTTAAATTCACTTTTTAAATACCATTTTGAACAGTTATTTGGAAGCAGTGATGAATTATTCTGCATTTTCTGATAACGTAAAGAATTAAGTTTTGAAACATAGTCCTTGATATTGGATATACAGATATTTTTCATTTTAATTGCATTTTTGTCCTTGGTTTTCAGTATCTGCCTTTATTGCAAGGGAAGTCCTTAGGCATGATTTTTGAAAAAAGAAGTACTCGAACAAGATTGTCCACGGAAACGGGTGAGTGCACAAACTAACCTTTGTGTTGAAGAAGGGGCTGGAGGGTGAGGACCTGGGCAGTGTAACCCAGTAGGAGGATTTGTCTCTTTAGCAACCACAGAGGGGAAACGCTAGCCCTGGAGGAGCAGTGCAAACCTCTGAATGCCTCTTCCAATTCTCACAGAAGCTGCCAGTAGAAAGATTAGCTTCCTCTGTAGGAATTCAATGAGGACTCGAGCGGAAGTCCCAAACAGCAATTCATGTTCGGTACAAAATGCAAGCAGGCACAAATTCTCAGGCCTCAAACTCATGTGGGAGAGAAATGTGTATTATTTTTAATATGTAAACAACTTTTTCTTGTTTTTACCAATGTTGCTGGACGGTGGAAACCTAATCTCTGCAATGTTAGGCAATCCTCAGTCATTTCAGGGTTTGCTTTGCCACCTAGGGTTTCCTTTCCCTTTCCACGCAGTCATGGTTCCGTCCTGGAGACTATCTGAATGTCAAGACATCGAGGGCTATGGGGATCTGGTCATTGGTCATCAGGACATCATCATCCAAGATCCATGCTGGAGACTATTGGGACTTCTGTATCCCCATTGGACCTTGGCTGTCTCCCATTCACGGTGGAGTTGGCTTCACTCTGATCACCAGACCTGAAATATATCTCAGTTTGGCTCTCTCAACCTCTTGCCACGTCCCCAAGCCACACTGGACACAGAGACACTGTAAGGCTCTCTCTACTCATGCTGGGTACTAGGGAGTTCTATAACATTTGTTGCCTCCTGTAGCTCTGTCTTAAAAGCACAGCACAGGTGTTCTCATCTCTGGGGTTCCCCAAATTCTTCTGAAATTTTCATCATGCTCCCCACCCTTCAGTACTTGGCCTGGGGACGGACAGGTGGGTTTAGTGTCAAAGGTCCATCAAATTCTACTTCTGTTGCTTCTTCTCTCTCGCTCCTCTTTTTCCCCTTCCAGTTCCCAGTATTGGGGGCCCAGCGATAAAGTAGGAGGGAAAACTTGCTCTGACTTTCCATGTAGTATTCTTTCAAACCTATTATTTGTGCCTGGACTCCTAGGCTGTTGAAACTCAAAATTTCTTTTTTCTCAAACTAATATCTGTGTACTGAGTTTCAAAAAGTCTATTTTGAAACATGTAATCTACACCTTGCCTTTTTTCTTTCTCTCCGTGTTTCTGTTCT
This sequence comes from Rhinolophus ferrumequinum, assembly GCF_004115265.2. Lineage (NCBI taxonomy): Eukaryota > Metazoa > Chordata > Mammalia > Chiroptera > Rhinolophidae > Rhinolophus > Rhinolophus ferrumequinum. The sequence continues at coordinate 95,168,892 of NC_046284.1, read as the reverse complement.
ACCAGACCGCCCTTGAATCAATGATATGACTGCCTCCCACCCCCAGTGGCCGGTTAGAGCATGGTGCTCTTTACAACAAAGTTGCCGGTTCGATCCCCATATTAGCCAGTGTGAGCTGCGCCCTCCACAACTAGATTGAGACAACTACTTGACTTGCAGCTGATGGGTCTTAGAAAGATACACTTAAAATAAATAAAAAATTTAAAAAAATAATATGACTGCCCAAATGGGCAAATGGATAGGATTGAGGAGGAGGTACCAGTGAAAAAAATGCATTGGTTGATTCTTCAAATCAAGAAGCATCAGAGCTTTCTAGGGCTTAGAAGCCAACAACAACTTCGTGCAAATCTTGCCTTGTAATGATCAGTAATGAAGTTCATCAAATACATAACAAAATGGAGTTCAGAGGGATTAAATGATTTGCTAACTTCACTCAATTAGCACCGCGCTTTAACCAACTGAGCTAACTGGCCATCCCAATTCACTCAATTAATACAGATAGCACCAGGATTCAGATGTCAAGTTCAACACTCTTGCTAATGCACTCCCCACCTCCCCTGAGAGAAGGAAAGAGGAAGAGGGGAAACATGTACGGTGTCGCCGAATCTCTGAAGTCTTAGGAAGAAAACATGAGAACATTTTGCTATTTAAAGCTGGCTCCTTTAAGAGATCATGTTGACATCTAGCGTACAGTAAAGGGAAAATGAATATCGCATTAACCAGTTGGTAATTCTCAAATTCTGTTCCCTTTCAACAGTGGTCTTCCACGAACTGGGCAGAATTTTATTTTATCATTTTTAATCATTAGTATATAAGAGGGGTGTTCTTTTAAGTTATCAAATGAATCAAATTAATGCAGAGACATTTCTCAATTTTAAATATTTTAAAAGTAATTTTTCTTAGTTGTTGGTATTTTTCTACCAGTCTTCTCTGTTCAAATGTTATGTTGATATCAGATATCCCTGAATAAGTGATCAGTTTTACCATTCACATAGAATGTGGTTGTTAAGCTATTAATAAAACCAAGAGTGAAGATTTAATAAGCCTTTAGGTGAAGACCCTGTGCCAAGCACTCTACATTAATTACATGGATTATCTCGCTTAATCCTGACAACTCCATGAGGGTGAGGCCATTGAGAAAAACAGGCTGAAACAGGTTCAGCAAATGGCCCACTGACACATTGCTAATAAATGGCAGACACAGGATTGGAAGCTATTATTAAATGTATTTTTTATTAAATGTATTTTTTAAGTATCTAATTTAGTTTGGACATGTGATAGTCATGTTTTATTCCAGGAAAATTGTTTCTATAGGTGGCATGAAGCATTTTGTTAAATGATGGCTTTCTATAAAGAAGGGCTCTGAAACCTGCACAAAATTGCCAACTGTAACAACAAATACATGAGGAAAAGGAACATATGATCATAAAAAGTTATGGTTCACAGAGTATTCATTATTAGCCTCAATAAATATCCGTGGTTTTAATTGCGTATGGCATCCTGCCAAACTCAACAGTAGGAGAATCAGGCAGAGGAAGTAGCTGCTTTAAACGTTTACGGAAACTGTAAACCTCAAGCAAGAAAACATGGCAGAGCATTTGTGTTGTGTACATGTGCCTCTTAAGAGTTGTCCCCTGGCACAATTTTTCATTAAAACCTGTTACCTTGGTATTTAGAATGAAAATAGGACGTAATTAAAACTGCCTGTCACTGCCCCGGCTTTGTGCCAGCTTTTGGGATGGGACAATCTGTGAGGAGTCCATCCCAAGCCTGAGTTGTGGAGCTACAGCAGAATTCCCCTTTATCTCAGGGGACAGAATAAAATTCTCCACCCAACTTAAGCCATATTAATGGTTCGTGTAATATTTTTATTACAGTGTAACCCACCTACGGAAAAGTGCACAATCAATAAGCGTATAGTTCAATGAATTCTTACCGTGAACACAGCCTTGTAACTAATACCCACATAGAGAAACAGGATACTAACTAGCGATCAGAAGCCCTCCCTTGTATCTTCTTCTAGCTGCCACTCCCTCTACCCAAGGGTTATCATTCTCCTGCCTTCCAATAGCACAGATTACTTTTGCCTGTTTTTGAACTTTATATCATTCAGCATATGCTCTTTTGTGTCTGGCTTCTCCGGCTCAGCATTAGGTTTGTGAAATGTATCGATGTCTCTGTGTGTAGTTGTAGATCATTCATTCCTCACACACTCTTTGTGTATGCCTGCTTGGCAAACCGTGCAATTCTCCTGTGTGTCTACTGATGATTATATTCTTTCATTGCAAGTTAATTGAGCAGATAGACGGGTAGATTTATTAATCTCGGTAAGTGCAGTAGCTGATAGAAAAATGCACAGGGCATCCTAAGAGACGGCTCTTTTCATTATTTAACATTGGTATTTGACTTTCAAGGTGACACAGAAGCCGGTGCTTTCCAAGCTCTTTCAAATTCATCATCTTTACAAAGGTGGCAATATGAAAATTGTTATACTGCCCTGCAGGTGGGAAAGTGAAGCACAGAGAGGTTAACGACGGCCTTAGTTCTATCAAAAGAGCCCTCAGATTTCCAGTGCATGAATTTTATTTATACCCTTTCTTCCAAAGCTTGCAGGGCTCTGTGAGGAAAAGAAAGAGCAAAGTAAGATGTACTTTTATTTTCCCAGACAGAAATTATTGCTAGAAGAAGCCCTTTATTCAAAACTATCTGATGTGAATGCACAAACAAATGAAACAGATAGAAGCAGACTTCTCTGGATGAAGCGTGAAGAAAGAGTATAGATAGACCTGTCCCTTTGCTCTCCTCTCCTCAGGTAGCTCCTGGTGGCTTCTGGGAACCTCTGATGCCCTGGTGAAGCACTTATTACCATCCAGGTCTGATAAACTGGTGAATACTTGACCTGTGATATTTTTGGACTGGAGCCTGAGGCTTCTTTCTGATCAGTGACCGGAATTGCAGAGGCAATTCTTTCCTGGAGGCAATGGCCCCCATTTTATCTCCTCCAGGAACTGCTGAAGGCCTTGACTCTTAATTCTTAACACTTTCTGTAACTCCTCTTCCTACCCCTACCTCGTAAGGCCAGTCTTGATGTGAATCTTTATAACACAAAGAGAGAAATGAAAAGGCAAAAAAACGAATCCTGGGTTATTACAGCAAAAGGCTCCTCGTCCAAGTAAGAGTGTGACTTGGAGCAGAGATGCCAGGACGTCTTAAACTTTATGTGAAACGTTCCTCCATAGTCTTCAACCCTTCATGACATTCACCCCTGTGCTAGGCACATAGCAGGTACAAAATAAATACTGTCTTAATGAATGTGCAGTATTCATATTTGTTTAGGTGACTTTACCTGTTTATAAACAGATTAAGTGCTCGGGAGTGATTAGTGATTACAATCATCACTAAATCCCATTAGCTCACTTCACACATAATAGAACATTCTGTTCTTTTTGTTAACAAAATTAGGAGACGTTTGCAAGTGAAAAGAATGAGTCCTTGGGGTGGCCGGTTAGGTCAGTTGGTTAGAGCTGGTGCTGGTGGCACCAAGGTTATTGGTTCGATCCCTGCATGGGCCACTGGGAGCTGTGCTCTCCTTAAAAAAAAAAAAAAAAAAGAATGAGTCCTCTCTCCAGAGTAAAAATCCCGTCTTCACTGAGTAAAAATCCCTTCTACATTCATTCAACAGGTATTTGTTGAGAATTTACTATGTACCAGCATTTATTCTAGGTTCTTGAGAGTGATACACCAGTGAAAAGAGAGGAAAATCCCTGCCTTCATGGAACTTACATCCTAGAGAGTATATAGACAACACACAATAGACATAATAAATAAGTGTATGATATCTTATGTTGGAAGGTAAGTGCTCTCAGCAAGAAGTATGTGCCTGGAACTGAGGGAAAAACATGTACTCCATTATTTGGACTTTGGCTTTTACTCCGAGTGAAATTGGGAATCTTTGCAGGGTTTTGAATCAAGGAGGGCATGATCTAACTTGCTTTTTAAAAGAATCTCTCTGGCTGCTCTATTGAGAATAAACTGTTGGGGTGGGGGTGGAGACAAGATAGAAACAGTGAAACTTGTTAATAGGTAACTAGTACATAGAGGCTGGGGCCAGGGTGGTAGCGATGGAGGGCTAAGAGGGACACATTCGGGCTATGTTTTGAAGGGAGAGCCGATGAGATTCCTGATGTATTGAGTAAGAGCGCGACATCAAGGATGACTTCAAGGTTTCTGTCTAGCAACTCTGAGCAGGGTGGAGCAGGATAGAGGGGAAGATCGGGAGTTCGGTTTTGGAAGTATTGAGTTTGAGATGTCTATTAGACACACAGGCAAAAATATAGTTAGATATTAGTCAGGAATAAGGGAGTGAGATTTGGCCTACAGATATTTGGAGTCATCAGCATATAGGTGACTTATATGCTGATCATGGGATCAGCTTTAAGGTCATGGGATTGGCTATAATTATAAAAGGAATGAGTGTAGATGGAGGGAAGAGGCCAATGAATGGCCCTGGGGCACCTCAACATTAAGAGGTCAAGGAAAAGAGGATTCAGCAATGGAGATTGAGAAGGAGCAAATGCCAAGGTAGATGTAAAGGTAAGAAAGTGTGATGTCCTGGACAGTGTGTGAAGAAAGTTAATTACGGAAAAGGTGGTAGACAACGTTGTTAAATGCTACTAAGAAAAATGAGAACTTAAATGGCCACTAGATGTAGCGATGTAAAGTTTATTGGTCACCTTGGTGAGAGGAGTTCTGGAGCAGTGTTAGGGGGCCACTGCCTTATGGGAATAGATTTGAAGGAAATGAGAAAAGAGGATCTGGAGAGAGAAAGAAAAAAAAAGAGTTTTTCTGTAAAGAACAAAGAATTGAAGGGATACCTGGTGGGGGAAATAAGACAAGAGAAAGTTTGCATTTGTTTTTATTAATGAGTGAAAAAATGAGAATGGCCTATTCAAGATGTAGGTAACGTAAGGGAGAAAGGGAAGAACTGCTAGAGCAACGTCGTTGAATAAGCAAGGGGGTATGGCTTCTAGTGCATTCATGGGGCATGGAAGGTTCATCTATGCTTAACAGGAAAGAAAGCAGAATATATGGGTACAGATGCTGGCAGGTGGGGAAATGGAGTGGTGGAATCTGGAAGTCCTCTGATCGCTAGCTTTTTCCTCAGTAAGGTAGAAAGCAAGGTCATCAGCTTAGTGCTGGCCCCACTTTGAAAATACAGAGGCTGCCAAAAAAATGTATACACATTTTTAAAAAGGAGAAAACTGTATTAAAATAGAAATACAATGAATGACGCCAGCATTCATTTGATTAACGCCATCTTTTGAGCGAACGTCATACTACACATTGCTACGTAATTCAATTCAACTTCGAAAAGTAATATATAGATAACATCTCTCAAAATGTGTATACATGTTTTTGGCACCCCCGGTATATCAGAATCCAATCACTTTCTCATCACTTCAGCTGCTACTACCCTGATCCAAGCTACCAACTCTCACCCAGATTTTTAAAAACATTTTTATTGGGGAATATTGGGGAACAGTGTGTTTTTCCAGGACCCATCAGCTCCAAGTCAAGTCATTGTCTTCAGTCTAGCTGTGGAGGGTGCAGCTCACTAGCCCATGTGGGAATTGAACCGGCGACGTTGGTGATATGAGCACTGTGCTCTAACCAACTGAGCCACCCAGCTGAACCTCACCCAGATTTTTGAAACAGTCTTCTGACTAGTTGCCCTGCTTTGGCCCTACTACAGATGTTCTATGAAAACATAAACCCAATCATAATTATTCCTCTGCTCCAACCTTCTAATGGCTTCCCATCTTATTCAGACAAAAGTCAAAGTTGTTGCTTCCTCCCCACCTTCCTCCTGCAACCTCAGCCCTTACTATCCTCACACACACTGCATCTTATGCACCAACCTTCTTGGTGTGCCTTGAACCTACAGTCATGACCCTTCCTCATGAGCTCAGGACATGCTCTTCCCACTGTCTGGTATGTTTCAGTGTGGCTTCCTTGACCACGTGAAAATTACAACTCCTATTCCTTATACTCCGTATCCCCCCTTCATCCTCTATTTTTCGGATAGTACTTATCAACATCTGACATATAAGGCATTTACAGTAGTCCCGTCTTACCCACAGGGTATACATTCCAAGACCCCCAGTGGATGCCTGAAACCGCAGATACTACCAAACCCTCTCTATATATTGATTTTTTCCTATACATACATACCTATGATCAAGTTTAATTTATAAATTAAGCACAGTAAGAGATCAACAATAATGAAACAGAACAATTATAACAATATACTGTAATAAAAGTTATGTGAATATGGCCTTAGTAAGTAAAATAAGGCTGACTTGAACACAAGTGCTGTGATACCGGGACAATCTGATTATCGAGAGGGCTACTAAGTGACTAACAGGCGGGGAGCGTATACAGAATGGATACACTTGACAAAGGGATGATTCACGTCTTGGGCAGGAGGGAGCCAGACAGCACAAGATTTCATCATGCTACTCAGAATGGCGTGCAATTTAAAACTCATGAATTCTTTATTTCTGGAATTTCCATTTAATATTTTCAGACTGTGGTGGACCATTGGTAACTGAAACCTCAGAAAGCTAAAGCACATATAAGGACAGCCTATTGTAATTTACTCATCCAGTTTATTATCAGTCTTTCCTCACTAGAATGTAAGTTCCATGTAGGCAGGGACTTGTACCATGTTTACAGTGCTTTCCCCGGTGCCTAGAACAGCACCAGGCACGTAATTTTAGAATGAATGAATACATTTCAGAACCATGTTGTGAGGCCAGGACCTGCTTGGTCACTCCAGAGAGACAAGATGGTCTCCCACCAAAATTTGGTTTGATTGTTGACAGTGAGGGCACCACACATGCACCAAGAGAGTATGAAAAGTTTTATTACTCACATAATGTGGTTTTCTGGGGAGACTAGGTTTGGCTCCCAAGCTGGTCCAGAAGTGGCATTAGAGACCGGGGAGATGCTACTGGCCTGGACTTCTACTGTGGGTAGGGGGTGGGGCTGGGGAGAGGATTCCCATGCATAGGCCAGGACTTGCATAGTTTGAACTTCCTGCTAGCGCCAAAGGAGGGATCACCTGCACTTTCTTATTAGCTTGCCCAGATATAGGGCAGAAGGAGAAGGGAGAGTGATGGTAGGCTTGAAAGCTTGTAGCAGTCAAACATCACAAATGGAGTCAGATGCTTTATTATAGGACCCTTAGCAAGTAATACTGTTACTGTGTTTCATGTTCTCTGGTTCTACTTAGGACATAGCTGCCAGGGGTCTTAGGGCCCTAGGCAAACTGCCTGATTTTTCAGATGAAGAAGACTGAGTCCATTTCCACCGGGTTGCCCTGTCTCTGTAGATCCCACTGTAAGTTGGCTCAAGGACTGGCTCCCCTATGGCAAGCCCTTGGACTCTAGGTTCGCAAAAACAATCTTGAACACATTTTTAGACTCTCTGACTCTTGGAAGATGTCAGAGGGGTAGTAGCTTAGGGAAGGGAGGTTATCACTTTGTGAGGGGTATAAATGTCTAACTAGTATGTTGCCTTGTACACCTGAAACTAATAAAAAAATAAAATAAAAGAGAACACCTTTAAGTACAAAATAGGTTGATTATAATTATTTCATTTTATGCAGTAACAGAAATGAGGACTATTGTTTTGATGTGGATTTTTCTGAGTTTCACTTTTAATTAAGAGTTATTAAATAGAAAGTAGATTAGCATAATGAGCATACCAATGCCTAACAACTGTTAATATGTTGCCTTCTTTGATTTATCTATGCATTTTTGTTGCTGAAGTATTTTATAGTAATGTAAAGCTATAATGACATTTTATCCCAAAATATATCAGTAAGCATATTTTAAATAAACAAGGATAGTTTCCTATATAACGATAGTATCATTATCACACCTAACAAAAATGATTCCTTAGTATCATTTAATATCCATCCATATTCAAATTGTATCATTCAAATGTGTTCAGACTTAAATGGGGTGTTTCATGAGATTTTGGGTCAAATTCCCCTTCAAGGGTCTAAAACTCCTCATTCCCCAGTTCACTATGAAATTATTTCCTCCTTTCTCATGGGAAACAGATGGGATTAGAAATTTCTGACTGTTGTTTATTTCCTGAAAGACAAATTAGGCGTATTACAAGAAGAAGGAAAACAGTAATGTCTGCAAAATTCCTCAGACATGTGTCTATCTTGTAATTATACTTATTTGCCCTTACATTGTGTATCGAAGGTCTGCCTACTGAAGCAATCTCAAATGAGAGAGTAAAAGTTTGACTGGATGTCACCATTTCCCATCATTTTGCCCCAGGGTGTGTTATAAAAGGGCTCTGCTTGCACTAACAGAGTTTAGCTGTAGCTTGGGGTGACACAGGATGACACAGCCCCCCTGTGTCATCCTCTTCTGACCAATGGAACATGCGGGTGCAGGTGAGGCAGGAGCCATCCTCATCTGATGAGATGGCTGCAATGATCGCACATTCCACAGAGAGTTGAGAAGTGGTGAGGGTAATATGTGAGCACTGCTTAGCTTTGTCTTGGTTGGAAGATACATAAAACAGTAGAGGGACACTTTGACTTGGCTGACTTTTAGTGACCCGAAACTACCAATTCAATGCTTACTTTATTTTAATTAAAAAAAAATTAAAGTATAATTTATATATAGTAAAATACACAGATCTTAAGTGTATAGTTCAATCAGTGTTGAAGACTACATACACCCATGTAACCTACAAACTCTATCAAAGTATAAAACATTCCCATTACCCCAGAAAGTTCACCAATGCTCCTTCCCAGCCAATCACCCTCTCCAGAAGCAACTATTGTTGTAATTTCTGCCATTCTGTTTGTTTTGCCTGTTCTAGAACTTCATATAAATGAAATTATACATTGTCTAGCTTCTTTCATTCAGCATAAAGTCTGTGAGAGTCATCTACGTTGTGTGTATTCATAGTTCATTCCTTTTTATTACTGAGTAGTATTCCATTGCAATCCGTGATATCCCATGCTATGGTTTATTTTTCTGTTCTCCTGGATAGACATCAGTATATATTTTAAAGAATAAATACCAGGAGTAGCCTCTGAAAGGGGAACAGTGCCCCGTTATTTCCAGGTTCTGAACAAGAGGGTGGAAAAACGGGCACACAGCTGAAGGAGAGTTGAGTGTTTGTACAGAAAATTCCCTCGGTTCCTCATGTTGCTCTGCCTGGGAATTCCCTATCAGAGAACTTGGAGAACTTGAAAGATTTTGACTTTTCAATCAAGATTGTGCCAGCTCCTCATAATTGTGTTTCCTATTTTAGTTCCTTTTTTCAAAATGCTTTTGTTTTTCTTTTATTGTAGGCTTTGCACTTCTGGGAGGACATCCTTGTTTTCTGACCACACAAGATATTCACTTGGGTGTGAATGAAAGTCTCACAGACACAGCCCGGTTTGTAAATTTTCTTCTCTTCAAAACTTATTTCAGAATTGATGGATACATTTCAAAAAGAAACTATGCTTCTCTTTTAATAGTGTTTTCCCCTTTCACTGTCCTTTGTACTGTTCTCTGTTTTCCTTCTTTCCCTCTTTACTTGATGTTCTCAATGCCCCTCTCTTATCCTCTGGCCACTTTCCATGGATTAAGATCATTTTTTTCTTAGCAATTTGAAGAGGTTTCTGATTATAAAATTTCAAATTTCGGGAAACTTAGAAATCATTAAGCATGACTCTTACATTTTACAATTGAAGAAATGGAGGACCAGGGAAATTGACACGTTCAATGACTCATAACTAGTTTGCATTGCAGCAGGGCGTAATATTAATAGATATCATTTACTGAGCATTTATTATGTGTCAGCATTGTTCTAACTCATTGAATCCTTATAACAACCCACACAGATTAGCACAAAGAGGTGAAACTTAATTAGGGACATACTAGCTACTTTAACACAGAATCTCAAAATGTCAATGGCTTAACATAGTACAGGTGTTCCTCATTGGTAAGAGGGAAAGACTGATTATTTGTGTGGCCACTGAGAGACTCTGGATGAAAGTGTTTCTACAATCTTTAACATGTGGCCTCTAAGGTCACCCTGGGTGTCAACATCCAGCCACAAGCTAGGGGAAGAAGAGAACATGGAGACGGGATACTTGCTTCAAAGCCACCTTAGCAGGGAAGTGGCACCATCACTTCTACTCACATTCTGTTGGCAAGTACTAGTAGCTCACCCCTACCTAGATGAAAGCAGAGGTGGGAAAAGGCTCGTAACCACTATACTATAAAGATTGAATGGGCGGACGGGTGGCTCAGTTGGTTAGAGCACGAGCTCTGGGCAACAGGGCTACGGGTTCGATTCCCACATGGGCCAGAGAGCTGTGCCCTCCACAACTAGAATGAAGTCAATGAGCTGGTGTTCAGCTCCCGGGTGGCCAGATGGCTCAGTTGGTTGGAGCGCGGGCTCTCAACCACAAGGTTGTCGGTTCGACTCCTCGACTCTCACAAGGGAGGGTGGGCTGTGCCCCCTGCCCCAAAAAAAGATTGAAACACAGGCCCCGTGACTCCCCATGCAGTATTCTCACCATTATATCATATCTGGTCGAGAAATGCAGAGCAAATGTCTTTGTTTAAATATTTTACCCTTGATGTGGAAGCCTACTGACTTTTTTTTCTGCAAATGATGTGCCATAAAGTAACTCCTTGCAGACACTTCCTACTTTTTATGGCATCTACCCTAGTATATACTAAAGAAACCACCTCATTTGAATTGCTAAAGTGATTTGAAATCACTCATCTTTAAACATTTTTGTCACATTATTTCAGATGAAACAGTATTAGTATTAAGAAGTGTGGTGTTCATCTTCTGGATGTAAAGGACAAAAAGAATAAATAAACATAAATGAGATTTTCTTCCAAATCTGCTGCCACTGACTGGGATTTATATTAGCCTAATAATTCTCTTTTCACAAAAGTGAAATATAGCTTACTCGAGAGCAAATATTACAAGCTGGTTAAGGAATGAAGCCAGGGATACAACCAGGAGAGAGTTTCAGTGGGGATCCTCCGTGTAGAACCAAGTGAATGAGAGTGAATGAGTCATATAGGAACTAGTGGTTGGAAAAGGGTACGGTTGAAGGAACAGCTGAGCATCCAGTAAAGCATTAAGGAGTGCAGACTGGCAGCCAGAAAGAGCTCAGGGCCCAGAAATCAGTGGAGTGGGCAGGACCCCAAAAGCAAGAGACCAATAGCCAAGCATGGATCGAAAGCTGAGGATGAGTATAAACGTGTTCTTTTCTGTGCTTGCTCTCCACATAACGATTCCCACCGCAAGTTCTTAGAGGAGCTCTACACAGATCTTGAGAAAAACAATATGCTCACAAGTTCCAACGTCATTGGGACCTTTTAGTCCATATACATAATTAGTTCCATTGCTACATGGATATATGGATACATAAAATTTGATCCATAGAATTCCTTCTGATCATTGCATCTTATCCAAAAAACTCTGAATGAAAACAAAAGCTCCTTCTTAAAGGGTGTATACTATGGACCTCTTGTGCTATTATCTCAAATCTTTGTAAAATCCTTACAAAGTAAGTGTTATTGGCCCAATTTTACAGATGACGAAACCATGACTCAGAGAAGTAATGGAGCTTAGAAGCTAAGTCAGAATTTAAATCAAGCTGTTTTTTGTTTATTTAAGGCTATGCTGTTTTTGACTACCCCTACTGCTTCTTGCATACATCCCATGAGAGGGACAGTGGAATAAGTTGTGGCAATCATTGGCTTCTGTGTCATTAGGTCCCCAAGACCACCCCATGTTTGATGATTCACCTGGAGGATTCACAGGACTCAGCATACAGTCCTACTCATGGCTGTGATTTATTATAGTGAGAAAGTATACCAAGCACAAGCAATGAAGGGAAAAGGCACATGTAGCAAAGTTCAAGGGAAACCAGGTGCAAGCTTCCAAGAGTTCTCTCCCAGGGGAGTCACTCAGGACATGCTTAGTACCCTTCGCAATGAGTTGTCACAACACATGAAATGTTGCTCCTTAGAGACTCAGTGCCCAGGGTTTTCACTGGGAGACAGTTATATAGCATCCTCTGTTTGACATGTACCCAAATCCCAGACTCCCAGGAGGAAAGCAGGTGTTTACTTTAAACCACATTATTTGTAAAAATATTTTAGGCACAATGAGCCACTCTTATCAGTCCTGGAAATGGTGGAAACCCTGTCAAAATCAAAGTTCCCAGATGCCCTCCAGGGGATTCTTACAAGCAGGGCTTTCAAAGGATAGCGGTCAGGCCTGCTATGTTACCTCTTCTCTGCATGGCTTGGATATCACAAGACTTGAGATCTAGTCTAAGCTTTGCCCCTTACCTACTTTGTGACCTCCCTAGGTGAAAATTTTCTGGATCTTAGTTTCCTTTTCTAAAATGTCAGGGAGTACTGATCCTTAAGGTTCACTTTATACTCTCAAATGCATACAAATGTATCAGATACAAAGTTGTAGTCTTTAAACAGAGGTGTGTCCCAATGTAAACCATGTGTAGACAAATGCGGAGTAATTTGGATAGGGGTAAAGACAGAAAGTAGAGAGATAATTTGTAATTTTGCAGGTTAGGGTTTAGATGGTGTCTGGGCATCTACATTTTATTTTTATTTATTTATTTATTTTTTAAAGGAAATGCTTTTTATGTTTTTAAAGCAGGGCGCAGCTCACAGTGGCCCAGGTGGGGATCAAACCGACAACCTTGGTGTTATTATCACCACGCTCTAACCAACTGAGCTAACCGGCCACCCCCTGGGCACCTACATTTTAACAAGCTCCTCAAATGATTCTGTTGCCAGGGTGTCTGGACCACACTTTGAGACCCTGAATTGTAAGGTTGTCCTGTAATCTTGAGCTGTTGTGCTGTCAATCTATGCTAGTGCATTAGGGAAAGGGATGGTAAAGAAGAAACAGCTAATGAGATATTTATATGGTTTCATGATAACTGATTATGAAGGGTGCATTGATAGTGGAGACAAAATGATTTCAGATTAGTTATTATTAAAATATGTGTGTATATATTAGCAGAAGAAGGAACATGAAAGGAGTTTCTGCTTTGGGGAGGAGGTAATAGATTAGGTATTGACCTACTGTATTAAAGGTTGAACCTCCAAGTACAAAGGGCCACAGGCCATTGGGGATAAAGACCTTGGGTGAAGTTGAAAGCTGGAGAAATAGAAGTAGAAGCTCAGTGGTAGAAAATGAGCTGCAGTGTCTCATTGTGGGAGAACTGCAGAAGGCTGAACCTTGAGAGCTGCAGTTACGGACGGGCGGGAGGAAATCATGAGAGTACAAGGAGAATAAGGATAATGCAATCAGAAGAGGCTAGAATGGGAGATGGGGATGTCAGAAAGGGGGATAGAGTAGCTACTGTGGAAATCTGACTTTCTGTTGTGTACCGCATTACTGCTTCATCTGCCAAAATATCTGACAAACAAGATATGGCGGAGATTCAGAAACTCAATACATTTAAATCAAAGAAGACAAGAGAAACGCACTGCCTTTCACAGAAGCAATTGAACAGGAGAAGCAAGGAAGTGAATCTTAATGACATCTATCCTGCTGATACGCACCATACCATCCATAGCAATTGCCTCCTTGCTTTTTGTAGAAGTTAAACTTTGTAAAATGCAAAAAGATCGGATGATGTTTAAATGACAGTGCTGGTCCTTTCAAATCAAGAGAATAGCACACACCTGACAGTGACTGATGGCTTTGCTTCTCCATCTGCCTGTCTGGCTGCTTTGGGGACTTGGTGGAATAAAAAAGTGACTGCCCATTGGTCAAAGAAGAACCTGACGGGCAATACAGTGAATGTGGCAACAGGAAAAGGAAAAAAAAAAAAAAAGGCAAAATTGGGCCAGTCTCCTGAAAGCTGTTAAATGTAATTTCCAAAGTGTCTCTCTTATTTAGCCAAATGATTTAATTATTCATTTATTCAAAAATATTTATTGAATGCCTAGTTTTTCTTCCAGGCATTGTTTTAGCACTGAGAATAAAATGCTGATCAAATCAAACAAAATCATTGTTTGAGTGGAAATTATAGTCTAGAGGGAGGAGGCTTTCACCAAACAAATAAATAAAGCATGAATAGACTAGCAGGTTGAAATAAGTGCTATGTTGAAGCTTAAAACAGGGTGATCTGTGGGTGGGGTGGAGGCTACTTTAGATTGGGTAGTCAGGAAAGGCGTCTTGGAGGAGGTGACAGTTGAGAACTCATTGTAAAGACAGAGTCAGGTATGCAAAGCTGTGGGAAGAGCATCCAGATGGAAAGAACTGCTGATACAAAAGGTTAAGGCAACAATAAAGTTGATGTGTTCAGGAACAGAAGGACAGCCAGCAATGTTTTAAAGTCTGCAAATAAACATATTTTAAATCCGCACATAAAAAAATAAGTCCACTTATGAGTTGGTCCTGTCCCAACCACCAAAGACAGGAAAAATAAAATCAGATCAAGGAGTAAAAAATGTAAATACACATTCAAAATAGAATGTGTTGCTCTTTTTTTTTCTTGATTATGATAATAAACTTTAATTAAAAAAAACCCAAAAACCTGTTCTCTTCAAAATATTGTGGGCAAATCCTCCTTAGCTAGTTGAGTATTGTGTAATCTGAAGGGATGCTAGTGGGGAGAAAAGAGGGACACTGAGATGGAGTTGTGGACTGGTACTGTGGACGAACTGGTATGTCGGGGTCCCCAAGACCACCGCCAGGTTTGGTGATTCATTAGGACTCACAAGACTCAGCAGACGATCATACTCAGAGCTAAGATTTATTACAAAAAAAGGTTTCAAAGCAAAGTCAGCAAAGAGTAAAGGCACATGGGGCCAAGTCCAGGGGAGACCAGGCACAAGCTTCCAAGTGTCCCCCTCTCCCAGTGGAGACATATAGGACATGCTTAATTCACCTCGCGACAAGTTGTGGCAATACGTGTGAAATGTTGTTTACCAGGGAGTCTCTAGTCAGTGCCCAAGATTTTTATCAGGGGCTGGTCACACAGGCACCCTCTGCCTAGCATGAACCCAAATTCTAGACTCCTAAAAGGAAAGCAGTTGTTCAGCACCATCCGTACTGTTTATACGAACAGTTTAGGCAGTGAGCCATCCTTATTATTTCTGGGAATGGTAGGAACCCTCCCCAAGTCCAAGTTCCCAGACAGTGGCCAAGGGCCAAAGTTGTAAGCAGACCTTTCAAAGATAACCGTCTCAGGACTGCTATGTTAACTCTTGTTAGCACAACCTGGCTCTCATCTCTCCTCTGGATTTTGGTAACTGTCCTTTACCTCGATCTACCCTAGCTGGTAATGGAGTGCGTCCTACACTGATGGGGGACGACAGCCTTAAGATTTGAATTATTTCCTCAGTTCAGTGTGGGTCCCTGTAGGGCCAGACACCCATCGGATATAATCAACCATTGCTTACTTCCCTCTTTGGAAAAGTCTCTCTTGGCTACCTCGTCCACCCCCTAACATGTCAGAACACACAAAACATATACACATACATTCAGTTACATTTGCTTCAGATTTGAGGGTATTTTCAGATGTTGCCAATTCTCTGGTGCTCTGCTAGAGTTAAGAGTTGGATATTCTATGTTTCCCCCTTGCTCTGGGCTTATTCTTTTAGATGGGTTCACCAGAAGTGACACCTTCGCATGACTCAGACCACTGGTTTTTTTGAAGTTGAAAATCGGATGGACCTTAGGAACAGCAGAGAGACGTTATCAGTCCAGTTTGAAGGCTTTCTGTTTCTTCTATAATGACAGCTGTTCATGCCTAATGCTCTGAGTCCACTATTGAAAGGGACGTAATAGCTTCACAGTCATTTTCACTTTAATACAGTTCATAATGCAGCTTCAGAAACTACGTGTTTGAAAAGCTCCATATAAAACCAGATAATGTAACGTTGTTCTACTCTAATTACTTTCCCTACAGATGTAATTTACTTATGGTGGTGATTGCTAAAGTGTGTTCTGTCAGTGTAAAACTAGCAGAAAGTAAAATCAGCACAAACCACTGTATTAGTTTCCTAGGGCTGCCAAAAAAATGACCACCAAACTTGGTGATTTAAAACAACAGAAATGTATTCTCTCACGGTTCTGGAGTCCAGAAGTCTGAAATCAAGGCGTCAGCATGGCTGCGCTCCCTCTGCAGGTGCTGGGGAAGGATCGCTCCTTGCCTCTTCCCATGGCTCCTTGGCATCCCTTGGCTTATAGATGCATCTGTGGGGACAGGATCCCAGAGAGCAGTTTCCAGGCTCTCAGCCTCACGTGGAAAGGTGCTGGCTTGGGTAGAAGATGGCCATCCGCTGTGACTAGTTAGCCATCAGCTGTAACCAGTTAGCCATTAGCCATTGATATCACTGCTGTGGCCAAGCTGGCAAGCGCAGATTGCAGCTAGCAAGTGAGGTTGGTTGGCAGAGAAGTGGACGGCAGGTTACAGATCGTGTGGCTCCTGCTTCCTGTGTCTCCCACCCAGCCACCAGCGAGAATATAGTGGTGTGACTCCCCTATCTATGATTCCGTGGGTGTTCCTTTTGGCCTCACCATGTCCTGCGTTCTGGTGCGGGGAGCAGGACCAGAGACCCCGCATGACACCCTGTGTGACAGCATCACTCCAAACTCTGCCTGTCTTCACCTGGCCTTCTTTTCTGTATGTCTCTGTCCTCTCCTCTTATCAGGGTATCAGTCATTGGATTTAGGGCCCACCCGTCTCCAGTCTGACCTCATCTTAACTAATTACATATGCAAAGATCCTACCTGCAAACGAGGTCACATTCTGAGTTTCCAAGGTGGACATGAATTTGGGGGACACCACTCAACCCACTACAAACCACATATCCACATGCCCTGCAGCAACATGGAAGGGTTTCAAGTCATTGTGATTCTCATCGTTCAAATAATGGAAGTTACGGAGGAATTTGTGGATGAAACACGGTCTTCAAAGAAAGAGTGAACCACTGTCATGTTGAAAAGAATGTTTAAAAAAGCTGTGATATTGTTATAAGGTATTTATAGCAATGATATTAAGACCAAAAAAGGTAATCTTTCCTAAGTTTTAAAATATTGGCATATAATGGGAAATATGTACCTCAGGAGGTATGAATAACTTGGTCTCTAATAGGAAATGTGGTATTACCAGGAATCTTTACAGAGGCCACCAAGAAGCTAGCAGGCTTGGCCTGCTTTGACAAAAAAATCAAAATAGAAAACATCCATTTTTTAAATAATTACAGGGTTATCAATGGTGTCATTATGCACAGCCAAAAATTCCTCCCACTGTTTGCCAGTCAGCTCTTCTACTGACAGGAGATGTCACTGATAACAAACTGGAATTTAGGGGGCACACAGTCTGATTCAAGGTAGGGTGGAGTCAGAAGGAAGAACGCATGGCAGGACCCTAAGAGAATATAACTTGTGTTTCTTTTTGGCTTTTGCAACCCATTCCCTATGTTCCAAAAGTTTAGGAACAACTGAACTCTAAAGAGCATCAAGATTGCTGTGTGATTGTCCATCTTATCAATATCCATGTTTGCTCTTAAGATCTGGCTCAGCATACAGCATAATATTGGAGGTTTTTTGTTTGTTTTTTTGTTTGTTTTGAGTATTTGTTCACCTAACCACAGAAACTCTGCAGCAGGCCTGCTTGACGCCATGGAGAACTTGGCTTATGGTGGTTTTTGTTTTGTTTTGCTTTGTTCTGTTTTGGCCTTCTGGATGTTTTAGTGAAATGATAAATAAGTTTTGATCTTATACTAAAGGAAAAAATATCAACGAATAATGGAAACTCGAGGTTGGAAAGGTCTTTATGGGTTACTTAGATCAACCATGCTTTTCATGACTCCTCCACACCATTCCTTCAAAATTGTCCTTGAGCCTGCATGAAAAAATCCAATATCAGGGTACTCTTTACATACTGAGCTATCATGCTCCATTTTTATACAGTCTCTGACTGTTCTGGGGAGAGTTTATACAAACTGACTGAGAATTCACTTTCAAATTGAGTTGAAATTGGTATTGCTATGTCTTCTCAATGTTCTTCTGTTTTTTTTAGTATCTTTATAAATTCATGCATTTTAATATATTTTAAAGTTTCAATTCATTGTAGTTGTTCTTACTGATGCTCAAATTGTCCCATATCTAGCCAATGTGATTTGTCTTCAAGTTGGCTACTAGGTCATTTTGACATAACTCTTTTAGTCTTGGATAGTTTCCTTGCTTTTTGATATGACAAGATATTCCAGGCTCATCTTGCATATTTCTTTACCAAAGGCAAGCATTAGTCATTGCTCTAAGAAGCCCTTTCATTTTCAATTACTTTCAAAATCATGTTTAGGAGGATGTTTTTTGAATTTTTTTTCCTGGTTATTACAATACTCCTTTTGGTAGAAACTACGAGATTTTTTTTTTGATTACACAATATGTTCTTTTATTTTTCCAACTAAGGTTTATTAGTGCGATAATGGTTAGTAAAGTTACATAGGTTTCAAGTGGAACTACCAATATTGCCATCATCTAGAAATAAACAATGTTAACATTTTATCTCCTGAACCATTTTTCCATTTAAAGTCCTATGCCATGATTCTTTTTATAAACAGTAGGAAAGAGAGATGATTGGGGGGGGGGGAACACATTTTAAACATTTCAGCAAAATCAAATTGAATAAACTTTTTAATTTGTTCATTATTTAAAGAAAATCATATTGTTAGCTATTAAAAATCCAGAGGGAACTGGTATGTGTGAGAAACTTTAAATTTGGGTAATTTGGATTTTGCAAAAGCAGTTTTGTTACCATTGTGGACAGATAACTTAAGATTGACTGCAAAGTTTCAGAAATCAATCGGAAGGCAAACAGCACTCTCTATGTTCAAGGGAAATGAAAAGAGACCGAATTAAAAGTTATTACAGAGCCAGAGAGTATTTTTAACTGGTCAGCCTTTTATTTTGTAGCACATATAATGCAGCTCTGATGATGTTTAAAGCCAGGGCTTCAAATTGATGGAGAGCTATAGAAAGCCCAATTACTGTAAATGTGCCTATAAGCCCAGCTCTATTTATAGGTTTCTGATTTTTTTCCAGGGAAAAGGTTTTTGTTTTGTTTTATTTTAAAGACCTTGAGTATCCTGGAAGAAGAAAACTAAGAATGGTGATTTCTCTATGACTTATATCAACTTTAAATATAAAGTAGACAGCAACACCATTGACAAAATAATATGAATAACTGTCTATTTAAAGATCTTTAATATCTTTGTTTCCCCAAGAGATTACAATGTGAAGACAACCTGCGATCTGTGCCTCTCCCACGTCCCAGATTCCACTTCACCTTCTGTGCCTGAAGGAGGATTGCAGGGCCATTTTTTTTAAAATCAAGCTTTTGCCCGTAGATGCTTTACTGTCCAAGGGGCTTTCTGTGTTTATAGGAATATTGCCTACTCTGCACTTTTTTTTACAGTCAAATCTATTAACGTTATGAATTATCAACCATTAGCATTCCTTTAAACACAAAATTGCAAACATTCCTCAATGGTTCTCAAAGTGTGGTCCCCAAAGCAGCAGCATAATTTGCTGTTAGAAATGCAAATTTGGCGGGGAGGGGACCAATCCAGACCTACTGAATCAGAAACAGGATTGGCTGTGTTCTAACAAGCCCTCCTGGTGATTCTCACGCATGTTCAAATTTCAGAATGATTGCTTTAAACTTTCACATGTTACTTATCCAACCAATAAATCAAATACATATTAAATGAACAAAACAAGTCTCCTCAACCGGTTAAACACTGATTGCGAAATTAATCAACTGCTTTTAAACATTTAACTTAATCACAAACCTAGCATTTCAGATTTCCTTGAATGCTCTAAACATTTTAAAAAGGAAAAAATACACATAAAATACCACTTTGATTACAGAGCTGATTAATATTTAACAAGAAAACTGGGCATAACACTGTTAATATCATACACTTAATATTGTTTTACATTATTATCCCTGCTTTTATTTTATCCTTACATGGTCCTGGAATTGAAACTTTATACACTGCTGGGTTGCAAGGATTTCTACTGGAGACTATTTTTATACATTTTCATGGTTTACATATGTCGTTTTACCGGACTGGAAGGAAAAAATATCATCTCAGGAGGCTAAGAATGCAAGTGAAGTGGATTGCTGACCACTTAATCTTGGTTGGGTTTTGGGAACTAGTTGCTCTTAAGTTCAAGATGAATTAAAGTAAATCTGCTGGCCACTAGGATGAATATATTTTTATCACATAGTTTTCACTTTTTATCATGAGCTCTATATTGGATTGCTATTACTGCTTTAACAAATTACCACAAAATTAGTGGCTTAAAACAAAACAATTTATTGTCTTACAATTCTGGAGGCCAGAGGTCTAAAATGAGCCCACAGGGCAGTGTTCCTTTTGGAGGCTCCAGGGGAGAATCCATTTCCTTGCCCTTTCCAATCTCCAGAGGCTGCCTGTATCCTGGGGTTCCTGGCTCCCTTTCTCCATCTTCAAAGCCAGCGGCTTTGAAGCCATCTTCTCTTATTTCTGACCACCTGCCTCCCTCTTATAAGGTCCCTTATAATTATATTGGGCCCACCCCAGGATAATCTCCCTATCTCAAGTTCCTTAATTTAATCACATCTGCAAAATTCCTTTTGCTATGTAACATATTCAGGGGTTATGGGGATTAGAGCGTGGATATCGTTGGGGTGCATTATTCTATCTTAAGATCCTTATTCCTGTTTTTCATATAAATTCTGATTTTTTAAAAAGATTTTATTGGGGAAGGGGAACTGTGAATTTCCAGGACTTTATTGGGGAACAGTGTGTTTTTCCCAGGACCCATCAGCTCCAAGTCAAGTCGTTGTCCTTCAATCTAGTTGTGGAGGGCGCAGCTCAGCTCCAAGTCCAGTTACTGTTTTCAATCTTAGTTGCAGGGGGCGCAGCCCACGATCCCATGTAGGAATCGAACCAGCCACCTTCTTGTTAAGAGCACGCGCTCTAACCAACTGAGCCATAGTATTTTAGGTGTCATAAAATTAACCAATTCTTACGAAATAGGAAATTGATAATAATTATAGACTTTTTTGGCATAGCTGCCTCCATCGACATTACTTTCTCACGATAGAGTTAAAAGACTGCATTCTATAGTATGAAGCATCAGTATATCTGTACTGGGAAGGGAATTTGTATTAAGGTCTTGAAGAAAGAGGTAAAGATTTAAAATTCTTTTAACATAATAGCCTATGCCTTAGGACAGTAGTTCTCAAACTTTGGAAGGTTATCTGAGTTACTTGGGAAACTTGGTAACAAGTGAAACTACCCAGACTCTACCCTATTTTGGGAGCGTGGGCCTCAGTACTTTAAGTTCTTCACTTAGTTTTGACACACACAAGTTTGGGAACCATTTGTCTTGGGCATCCAATTGGTCAAGGTAGCTGGTTACTCTAATGAGGGGGCCTTAATGGAAGGGCGTGCATTCTTCATTTCTTAGGATTTGAGATGCTTTTCTCCTTCAATTGAACTAGAAAGCACTCCCTGCCAGTGAGATTATGGACCAAGTCCTCTGTCTTTCTGGGCTGCTATCTCTTGAATTTTTGGGGCTGGCTGGGGCTGCTTAGGGTTCTAAGAAAAAAAAAATGGGTGGTACTTTCAAAAATATGGTGGCCTCAATTCCCTCTTTATTGGGAGTCTCAAACTTTAATATGCAAACGAATCACCTGAAAACTTTGTTAAAATCCATATTCTGATTCAGTAAATCTGACGGGGCCTATGATTCTACAGTTCTAACAAGCTCCCAGGTGGTGCCCATGCTGTTGACCTGAGGAGCCAGGTGCTAGCTTTGGTTCTCAACCTTGGCTGCATATTGGAGTTTCCTGGAAAGCTTTTAAAAATACTGATCCCTAGGTCTTACCCTTAGAGATTCTACTTTTCTGACATAATTGATAGAGATTATGGCCTGGGTATCAAGAGTTTTAAAAACTCTCCAGGTGACTTTCATGTGCGGCAATATTTGAAAACTCTTTTCTTAATTAACCATCAAACATCACCTGTCTTGCAAGAGCAATTATAAAGTGGCTCTTTTATGCACCTCTTTCATGCTTATAACATAGACTGTGCTTAGATAGTTCAGAGCACTGGTTCCTAAATCTTGACCTCTCCTCTTATGCCCTGCCATGAGAAGTTTTCATCAGAAGTGGTAGAATAAGAAAAATAAAGACGATGTAGTGAATTACACAAAGCAAAATTCAATTTCAAGGTTGTTCACACCTTTTTTTTTGGTGTTAAAATATCACTTTATTAAGTGAAGATACTAACATATTACATGTGTTTATTTGCTTGTTTCCCATTGTCCTTAATTTGCCAAACAAAAAGTTGGAAATTTTATGTTGATCTCCATGTTATCGGAAATTTTGCTGATCCATGAAATCTGAAAATCTGGGAACTATGAGTAGGAGAAATCAATGAAAATTTGAAAGTATCTGAGTCTAGAAAATATTATAATAATATAGTTTTCAACCTGTGATTCTCTAATCCCTGGTAGCAAGGTGTCGTGCGGTAGACCCTGCTCGCTGCGCCATTTGTCGTGCGGGGCGGCCTGCGGGGCCTCTGGTCCCGCTCCCCACATAAGAAGGCAGGACACGGTGAGGCCAAAAAGGTACACCCACGGAGCCATAAGTAGGGGAGTCATATCTCTATACTCTTGCTGGCGGCTGGGTTGGAGACACAGGAAACAGGAGCCACAGAATCTGCAATCCGCCATCCACTTGTCTCTGCCAAACAACCTCACTTGCTAGCAATCCGCCTCTCTGCAATCTGCAATCCACACTTCGCTGCTTGCTAGCTCAGCCACCATCTTCTTGCTAGCCCCCATTTTCTGCTAGCCTAGCCACGGCAGTTATATTAGTGGCCAATGGCTCACTGGTTACAGCTGACGGCCAACTAGCCACAGCTGATGGCCATCCAATCACAGTCGACGGCCATTTACTACCTGAGCCAGCACCTTTCTTTCTATGTGAGGCCGAGAGCCTGGAAACTGCTTTTTGGGGCTCTGTCCCAACACAAGGAGTTATTTTTGTGGTCCTTGAATTTTATAAGCACCAATAGTTTTCTATAGACTAAGTAAATAATATGTCTCAGACATATGAGAGACTAATTTTCCAAATATATATGATGATTAAAATACAAATTTATGAAGACCTTACTAAATACATACTAGCTGTAGTTCTTAAGCATTTTCTTTTGACACAGTAATAATATCTACTACTTTTTGATCTCTTACTATGAACAAGGCATCATACTATGCACATAGGGTCTCTCATGTAAATCTCACAATAACCCAGTGGGATATGTATTGTTATTATGGTTTTACAGACCAAGAAACTAAATCATAGAGAAATTAAATAACATGTCCAAAGTCACACAGTTAGTAACTTACAGAGTGAGCTGTAGAACCCAAGACTAACTGCATATCTTAAAATTATGACTCTATTTTTAATATAACTACGATCATGGGAGGCTTTCCAAAATTTTTTGCTATTAAAAAGAATTTCTTAAAACTGAAATGATTAGAAGCCTCTGTTGTGAGGGTTTCCCTTAAATAATAAGAAACCATGATTTTAAACGAAAGGCCGTTCTTGCTATTTTTGTAAGGCTGAAGCATTAGCTGAGGGACCACCACCACTCTTACACATGGAAAAACTTAAAATCTGGATCCCAGTCTCTCCTTTCAGATGTTTATCCTCTGCAAATTTGAGGCCATGTGTAGTAATGGTAAAAACATGGACTTCTGAGTTAAACTGACTTTGATTTGAATACAAGCTCCTCCAACTTATTTAGCTGTGTGATTCAGGGTAAGTTACTTAATCTCTCTGTGTCTCAGGGTCTTCACTATAAAATGAGAATAATAATATCCATCTTTCTAAGAATTACTTGAATTTGTGGCCACGATTTGATTTGTGTTGCTTTTTTGGCGTAGTGTGTGTGTGTTTGTGTTTGTATTTGTGGTATGATATTGAACGCGTTCTGTCTTTTTCAGAGATGCTGATAGCTGTGCAGAGAATAGGAGTAAGGGCCAAATGCCTTCTCAGGCTCAGCCCCTGCAAGAGTTCATTGCTAGCTGTGTCAGTTCAAGTTTACTGAGAAGGAGACTCCAAGATGGAATTAGACAAGCAAGAGATGCATTTGGGGAGAACTGTGAAGAATTAAGGAGAAAGGAAGCAGGAGTAGGCAGGGAGAGCCTTCAGAAGGTGATGCAGATCTGACCCCAGTGAAAGGAAAGGAGGAAGGAAGGAGTCGGTTGGAAAGAACCTCAGACACAGTACAACTCTGAGAAAGTCTCAGCCAGGCTGATGAGTAGCCCCAGAGCAAAGACTGCCCTTCAGAAAAGTCCTGTGTCAGGCAGAGTGGTCCAGCTCTGGTGTCCACACCATGCTCAGTTATTGATGGGAACAGCGTGGGGAGAGTGTGGTCTCTGCAGGAATGCTGCAGTGGATCCTGAAGGTACAGCAGCTGAGGGCTGTCAGCTAACAGCACTCCTTCTAGAAGGTTCTCTCTTGTGAAGCAATCTGTGTGCACCTCTGTGGCTGCCCCATTTGTACTTTCAGTTTTATAGTGAAAATGTATTTGTCTGCGGATGGTGGAAAAGAAAATTAGCCACATGCCAGGTCATTAATGTTTTTCTGTACATTAATGTTTTTCTGTTTTTGGTCTTGTTCCTTTTAACTTTACCAACTGCCATTTATCAGTTATAATTCATCATCATGACTGTTAGGCCCATGGTTAATTTCTTATCTCTGTAAAAAATAGTAAAATCAGTGGTCACTGGATATCAGTGGAACAACAACTGCCTTCTGTAATGACTACATGTTTAATATTAGCTTTTAAATCTGTCGCGTTGATAGGTAGTTGTAACGTAGTAAAAATTCTAATTTATTAGCATGTTATTACTGTTAAAGATCCTGTATTAAAGAAGGAATTATTAAGCATAATTCACTTAGATGATCTTTTCTTGGTTTGCTGCAGCGTATTGTCTAGCATGACAGATGCAGTGTTGGCTCGAGTGTATAAACAATCAGATCTGGACATCCTGGCTAAAGAAGCATCCATCCCCATCATCAATGGGCTGTCAGATTTGTACCATCCTATCCAGATCCTGGCTGACTACCTCACGCTCCAGGTTAGCTTATTTCCTTGCCTTATACAAGAGCAAAATCAATAAATAGTCTTGACCATCTCCAAACGGAACCGTTTAAATCATGGTATTGATGTTTTGTTTTCAAATATCATCTTGGCAAAGAATTATAGCACATGGGTGTATATTAGACATCCAAAGAACAGGGAATTGTTAAAAACAGATTATGGGAGCTTCCTGTTCTCAACCCTATTCCCAACCTCTTTTAGTCCATCTCTCATCACCTGGTTTTTAATTGTTTCACTTTTTGGTGACATGTTTAATACAGTGGATGAATAGGGAATGCTGGAGCATACAGATAGGAAAAGCTTTATGTAATCCTACATATCAGGCTCTGTGGTTTGGGAGTGAAGACTGGTGGAGTGTGCTTTACATACTCGAAACGGTCAATTACTAAATCACTTTCTAAGAAGGAAGCCATTTTCTATCATTTTAATAAACTGTTTAAGGCTAGGATTAAGAACATGCAGAACTTATGGAATTGAGGCTCAAATTTAGCCATGTCCTCCTCCCCAAATTAGGAACTTGAATAACTTTGAAAGATTGATCTTGTTTGTTTTGCCACAGCCAATCCACAGAGTTTTGCCACTGGGAATCCTGACAACCACGGTTTCTGTGTCTATGGACTTTTCTGGGGAGATAGGGAAAAACTGTATAGGTCCATATTCGTCTTCATTTGAATAAGCTACACACATGTATATGTGAGGTGAAACTCAAAATGAAACTCAACTGGTGATAGGATAAAATTCATGCAGAGAGGGTAATACAACGATGTTAGATACGAAGTGGCCGTGGCTTTACATATACACCAGATAATTTAATGCTTCGCCTTGAGGCTTTATCATTACTAGATTATAAATTCACTGAGGGACAGTGAAATGTCCTAGTCATCATATTGTCCCCTGCAGGATATGGTGCAATGCCTTCACATAGGAGATACTCAAAGTCAGAGTTGAATGAATAAATAGTTTATCAAGAACATGGAATCTAAATCAGATGGACCTGGATTTAAATCGTAGTTTAGCCCCCTAGTAGTTCTGTGATCTCCAAATTGCTTAGTCTTTCTCTTTTTTATCTTATATGTATAAATATAAATACATATAAAACCTACAGATACTTCAAGAAAAATAAAAAATAAACCCACATGCCATTGACACAGTTTTGTCAAACCTTACCTTAGAATTTTTTTGCTTTTAAATACAATGTTACAGGTAGAGTTGAAGCCCACTGTTTAACTCTCCCTGCTCTCATTTCCTCCCATCCCTCAAGGAAATTATTATCCTGATGTCTGTATTTATAATTCCCAGGCATGTGTTTATATTTTAGCTATACCTGTCTATATTCATAAACAACCAAAATTATTAATGGGCATGTTTTCCAACTTTGTATGAGTGGGAACATACTCAACTACCATGCTACACTGTTTTAGGTGCATTGTATGTCCCCTTTCTTACACCAGCGAATGGAAGATCCATAAAGGCAGTGACTGATTTCTCCTTTGTTCATTATTATATCTCCAGGGCGAAGAAAAGTGTCTGGACATGGATGGTGCTCAATTAGTGGAATGAATGAATGAATGAATGAATGAATACAACAAAGATTCAGATTTGAAATGTATGAAAATATGAGTCTCATGCAAGTTAATGTGATGTCTTGGTTTAAGATATTAGGACATTTTGCTATTTTTTTGTGATTGTACATTTATGTTAATTGAATTGCTCAGTATAATGCAAGAAATTAGTACAGTAGTACCCCGGTTTTCGAACGTCTCCATTGATGAACATTTCGGTTTACGAACGCCGTAAACCCGGAAGTAAGTGCTTCGGTTTTCGAACACGCCTTGGAAGTCGAACATGTCATGTGGCTTCCGCTGAGTGCAAGATCCTGAGGCCCAGCTGTTGGCTGTTTTCGAACATTTCAGAACTCGAACGGTCTTCCAGAACAGATTACGTTCGAAAACCGAGGTACCACTGCAGTTTAATTATTCCAACAAAGCATTAAAATTGAGGTGAAGACCGTTTATTTTAACCCAAATAATTGTTTCACGTCAGTGGATTTCCTCCCAGATGTAATCTCCTCCATCCCTTGCCTTTTAGGAACACTATGGCTCTCTGAAAGGCCTTACCCTCAGCTGGATTGGGGATGGGAACAACATCCTGCACTCCATCATGATGAGTGCAGCGAAATTCGGAATGCACATTCAGGCAGCTACTCCAAAGGTAGGGAAACTTTCTGTCTCGAACTCACCTCCTCTTAAATCATCCCCAAATGCAATTACCCGGTGAAAACAAACCTCTCATCCATTCCAGAGCACAGGTGAGGCCACAAAATTTAGGTTGTGTTAACAGTCCTACTATTATAGCTATTTGGCTTATTGAGTGCCCAATATCCCATCTCTACAGAAAGAGTCTTGGCTGATGCTTTTCATCCTGTGAGTTTATTAGAAGTATGTCTGAATTATCCTTCTGAATGTGCTGAAACCAGCCAGTGTGATGACTAAATCTTTGTGCATTGCTACCACAAAGTCTGAGAAAAGCAAGCAAATCCAGACAAGACAGAATTCCCAAGGCACAGGGAGGGCTGTCATTTTCTAATACAGCAGTCCTCCCCTATCCGTGGGGAATAGGTTCAAAGACCCCCACTGGATGCCTGACACTGGGGATAGTAACAGACCCTCTATACAGAGGGTACGAAAAAAATGTATACACATTTTAAGAAAGGAAAATTTTTTAAAACTAATACTGAATATATGCGTATACTGATAACAAAAGGTGAATACGAGTCACATTTGACTTCTGCAATTACAAAAGGTACTCAAAGTTACCGTCAGCGTCCAGACACTTCTGATGACGGCGAACTACTGCTTGAGTAACATTGACCAAAGTGTCCACTTGTATACATTTTTCTGGCACCCCTGGTATATTACATTTTTTCCTATACATACATACCTATGATAAAGTTTAATTTATAAGTCAGGCACAGAAGAGATTAACAATACTAAGAATAGAACAATTAGAACAATATGCTGTAATTAAAGTTATGTGAATGTGGTCTCTCGCTCTTTCAAAATATCTTATTGTTCTGTACTTATCTTCTTCTGATGATGTTAGATGATAAAATGCCTACATGATGAAGTGAGGTGAATGAGACATGATTAAGTAAAATAAGGCTGACTTGAACACAAGCGCTATGATACCGGGACAGTCAATCTGATAACCGAGACAGCCGCTAAGTGACTAAGGGTGGGGAGGCTGTATTGTGTGGGTACGCTGGACAAAGGAATGAGTCACGTGCCGGGCAAGATGGAGCGGGTGGGCGCGAGATTTCATCATGCTCCTGAGAATGGCACAGAATTGAAAACTTATGAATATTTATTTCTGGAATTTTCCATTTAATATTTTTGGACTGTGGTTGACCATGGGTAACTGAAATGGCAGAGAGAAAAACTGCAGATAATGGTGGACTACTGTACTGCAATTTGATAGAAAAACGTCAGTCTAATATGAAGCTCACAGTGATGGCGTCTACACCAGCTTAGTGTTTCAAAACTCGTCTTCAGGGACCTTTCTGCTTTTTAAATCCAAGTCCCATATGACTGTGAACCTGACTCCCATATACCTTCTATCTTGCTGCTAATCTTTCATAGAATGTATGGGAAGCATGACTTCTTTCATAGACCCAAAGTGACCCTTCTGATACTCAAGAAACTGGTAATAGTTGTTGCCTCTGAGAAGGGGAACTGGGAGGTTCAAGGATAGAGGTAAAAGGATGACTTTCTTTTCACAGTATATCCTTTCATGTAGTTTGAATTTCTTAACATGTAAATTTGTGTTACTTACATAAAAACATCCATCCATAAATAAATACACCAAAATAAAAAAAGTCAGATCCCTTTAGGAGAAGCCCTGTGTTATGATACCTGCACACTCATACAAAATAAATAGGCCTCTCAGATGATAAAAATTAACCCTACAAGAGATTCATACAGAAATCAGTCTGGAGGGATTCCCACAGAACCTTTGAAATATCCCCCATCTCTACTGAATTGTTTTCCCCAGTATGTTTCTCATTGGCTACTAATATTCTATTAGGAGTCTTTTGAGTGGAATACTCCCCTAAATAGAAACCATTTCAGAAACAAAGTAAAAGACAGAATTGACCCTCTCATTAAGAGACGACTATTCAAAATTATTGTGTACCAGTGTGTTTCTGACTAAGCATGCATTTGCTGTTATTTCAGTAGTCGCTGCCGTGGTTAACTCTGAAAAGCTAAGACATCCAGAGATGACTATATGAGTCCTGAAAATTCCTCCTTGCCTCTGCTTCTTGAGTTTGAGATGTTTATTAGCCAATCAACTGGGAACTTGAATTACACAATGTAGATTAATAGCTAAATTTCTCCAACAGGAAAAACTCAAATCCTTGAGGTGTTCATGCACTCTTCACCCTCTACCAGGGTTTGGGCCAGGTTCTCCACAAGGAGACCTACCATGAAGATTGGTGTACAGGTGATTTATTAAGGAAGTACTCCTAAGGCAGACCTGTAGGAGAATAGGGGGAGCAGAACAGAGAAAGGGAAGAATCTAAGCAAGAGTGCCATTTACGAATCAACCATTCTAGTTTTCCTGGGACTAGGGATTTTCGGGGACATGAGACTATCAGTGCAAAACTGGGAGAGTCCTAGGCAAACCAGGATGAATTGGTCACTCTAGTGCCATGTCAGGTACAGTCCCACAGAAAGGAACGTCAGTGTGATCCCACAGGTGCTCTGCAGTTTAAATTATGCCCCAGAGTTTTCCCAACCTGAGGCAAGGAAGGTGGGTTTTCCTCCTTTGAACCAATATTTGGTCAAGGGCAGCAAGGGGATGAATCTCCCGGGTGGTGAATCTCCCAGCACTTTTGGCAGGAAAAGAAGCTGGGTAGCCAGAGGGTCATCAGAAGAAGAGCTGCGAGTGCTGTGAAAAGCACACTGAAATGGGGATAGGGAGGAAAAGTTGTAAAAATGGACCCTCTGATGGCATCTGGGTAGAGCATCAGCATTGTCTGCTGTACCCTGCCAAAACAAAACAAAACAAAACAAAAATGTTTTTTTCCTAGTGTTCTTGCTGGACCGATTTGAGTCAATGCACCCTGCAGCCTTAGTTTGCAAGGACTGCCATAACAAATTACCACAAACTCGGTGGCTTAAAACAACAGAAATTTATAGATTCACAGTTCTATAGACTAGAGGTCCAAATTCAAGGTGTTGGCAAGGCCCCACTCCCTTTGAAGCCTCTAGGGAAGGATCCTTCCTTGTCTCTTCCCACTTCTGGTGGTCCCAGGCATTCCGTGGTCTGTGGCTGCAACACTCCAGTCTCCACCTCCATCTTCTTCCCTTTATGTCTGTTTATCTTTACAAATGTCCCTCTTTTTATGAAGACCGTAGTTACCGTGTTTCCCCGAAAATAAGAGCTAGCCGTAATGCGTCTTTTGGAGCAAAAATTAATATAAGACCCGGTCTTATTTTATTATAAGACTGGGTCTTGTAATGTAATGTAATGTAATGTAATGTAATATAATATAATAATATAAATAATATAATACCAGGTCTTATATAAGACCGGGTATAATATAATATAATACCGGGTCTTATATAAGATCGGGTCTTATATAATATAATATAATATAATATAATATAATATAACATAATATAACATAATATAATAATAATATAATAATAATATAATATAATATATAATACCGTGTCTTATATTAATTTTAGCTCCAAAAGACGCATTTGAGCTGATTGTCCAGCTAGGTCTTATTTTCGGGGAAACAGAGTATATTAAACTTTGGCCCGACCTGATCCAGCATGACCTCATCTGAACTAATTACATCTGCAAAGACCCTGCTTCTAAATAAGGTCACTTTCTCAGATTCTGGGTGGAAATAAATTTTTTGGAGGACAGTATTCTACCTAACACACTTGCCATAGAACAAATGACAAGCATAGGCAACAGCACGCATTGGAAGCCACCCTATTATAGTAAACTTTGGGGACTCAGAGAGATAATGTTTACAACAGATAATTCTCTATTGTTCAGCATGAACTGAAATAAAGGGTCAGATCTGACATGTGCTTAAGGTGGTTCCTCCCTTTATGGGAAGAGTTAACACACTCTCACTACAAATCTTGTTTGAAGAAAAAAATCTGTATTAATGCAAACTATTACTGCATTTAGTTTTAGTTTTCACACATAAAACATACATTAACAATAATTGTTCCCTGGTATAAGGTGTTTTTATAAAGGCTTTATTCTGTTGGAAAAATGTATGATTTAAACATTTTATTGCGTGTCAGAGAGTTTTACTAGCATGAGAAGAAAAAATTCCAATATTACAGAGTAATTTCAGCATTGTTCTTATGTAGAAACTCATTTAAATGATAAAGAGTACTAAAACCTGGTTAAATCTCGGTGGGAGTAAGTAAGAGTTTTAAAAAGTCTTCTGGAAAGGTTGATAGTATAGGAGTTGTTCCATCAATTTATAAGTAGAACTATTTCTTTTAAAGATAAAGCTAGGAGATTTATTGTAAATTTAAGAAGCACTGAAAAGTTTCCAAGGCCATAATTCATCTATTTCTCCATTATTCCACCAAGAATAACTTCCATGTTCAAGAAAACATCATTTTGTCCTTGATTGCAAAAATTGCTGCATAAACTATTGATGGTAATGATTTTAACATTGTTCTAAGTGAATATTTAGACTGAACTAGGTTTGTTAATCACCTTCGTCTGGTTTGAAGATTTATGTTAAAGCCAATGAGTGATTGAGTATTGAAAGCTGAGCTGTGAGTAAAGAATTCCTTTTTGTATTCTCAGTCATGGCCCAGTGGATGCAAGGTTGGGTGATTTTCTAATTTCCAAATCTCTCTGTTGGTTCTCTAAGTACTTATTGATTCCTTCTCTAAGACTGATTATAGTTAGGGAGTATAAAACCTGCTCTCCAAAGGGAAAGCTAAATTTTCAGGGCAGGAGGCACATGAGGTAATAGCCCAGTCTCTTAATTTATGTTTACCAGTATGAATGGTCACAACATTAGTTACTAAATTAGCAAGCCTTTATTAATTACTTCCCCAAATCCTGATAAACAAAGCCCCCAAATTTATAGCTATTTGAGGGTGGTAAACCTGCTAAAATGTTGGCAGCCATCATCAGCAACATATGAGTAGTTTCTTTCCTCAAGAATTTTGTAATGAGAGAAGAAACTACGGTAGACAATCATATGCAAATAAATACAATTTCAAACGAATAAACTTGAATGTAATGTCACAGGTTGAGATTCCTGGGAAGCAGACTCTGAGACAGAGTTTAGCTTGCATGATGTTTACCAGGGCGTGTCCTTGAGATCAAGGCCTGTGGAAAGGAGGGAAAGGAAGCAGGAGTGAGCAGAGGGAGAAGCCGAGCTATGATATAGGCCCTACCACCACCTGGGCTGACCTTATGGAGAGTTCTAGATCTGAGATGGCCATTCAGAGCTGTCCCGATTGGGAGGAGGGTGTCAGGTTTTCATACCCTTCTGTCAACCAGTCACGGAATGTAGGTTGCCCTGGAAAGGTATCTGACCTTGGGTGAATCGGCTTTCTGCAACTGAGGCAGTGCCCAAAGAGGACTGACAGTCAAAAGCCATCTTCCAGCAGCATTCCCACCGCCTTTATTCATGAATGGGGATCTGGGTGGCATATCGCAGCGTCCACCACAGTGTCCTACTGAGAATTTATAAACACCAACTCATAATCAGTGCTAAGAATTCAGGAAAATGAAAAGGATGAAAGAAGGTGAGAATAATTATGGGGTTTGGACTGACAAGACTACCATATGGAGGGTCTGAAGGTGAAGCTGGGCTAGAGTTTTGACAAAGGAGGAGCTGACATGTTCTGATGAAGACGCCCCGGAGAGGAGGACAAAGCAGGAGGTGAGAGGCTGTGATGGCAGAAAAGGGCAAGACATGTGCAGGGATGACAATAATATTGGCTTTCCTGTAGCAAGATGTTGAGACGAATTAAAAGAGACAGAAACAGGAGATGTCAGTGGGGAGCCTTGATACTCTTAATCAGCTTTGACTTAAGAAACAAGTAGTAAACATCGAAGGCTTCAAAGAAAACAATTCTTGCTGCTGTGTACAGAACAGATTAGAAAGGAAAGATGGGGACAAAGGGGCTACCTGTTGTGTATGGAATAGCTTGGGGGGCTTTCGTTGCTTCCATAATGGCCCCTCACCTAGAGTTGAGACTAGGGTGAGCAAGTGAGGCACTGATGGTGCAAAATCTGTGCTTTCATGACTCTGACAGTGAGCACTTCCTTAGACTTTGTGCCTTAGGCACTTCGCTTGCCTCACCCAAGTTCTGACCCTTTCCTCACCAAGCCACCGTACACAAATGTATTTCAGCAAAAACAGTGTGCTTGCTGTGTAAATGCCATTTCAGAGCAAGTGCCCGGCACTCAGAACACTTGTTGGTGAGTGCAAAAGAATAAGATGTGTGCGTGTAGACTGTTAGTACTTAGCTGCAGTGGTCAGGGAAGGTTTTTCGGAAATACTTGAGCTGAGACCCGAAAGTGTTATGACATGGAGTGGATATGGAAAAGCATTTCAGACGAAAAAGCATTAATAAAAAAAAAAAAAAACCCAGCTCATGGAAAAACTGAGACCAAAATGCATAAGGTAGAATTATATATATAATCCTCTTAAGCTATTACAGGAACAAGAAAAGGTACTACCAAGAGCTAAAAAGCACCCCACCCTGTTTGTCTTTATGACTAAGGAGGTCAAAAACGATAAAAGAAGAATGAGGCAATTGCTTATTTTTTGAAATTCCCCAAAGCACTATCAAGGTTTGAAATTCTAGATGTAAATCATATACTACTGCACATGGTTGGGCTACAACTTAAAGCAAAAAAGGGAAAGAGAGTGTGACTATTACTGAAAGGAAAGTAATGCATATGTAAGAAAACATGTAGAATAACGTTACCTAACAGTTACATTCTTCCCCCTGCAGGGTTATGATCCGGATCCCAATATAATCAAGGTGGCAGAACAGTATGCCAAGGAGGTATGCTCCTTATATGTAAAGTCCTAATTGCCTTTCTCTGTCCCATGAAGTTGTTTAACTGGCATGCTTGTGTATGCTAGAACAGTACCAAGCTGTCGCTGACGAATGATCCACTGGAAGCGGCTCGTGGAGGCAACGTATTAATTACAGACACTTGGATAAGCATGGGACAAGAAGAGGAGAAGAAAAAGCGGCTCAAGGCTTTCCAAGGTTACCAGGTTACAATGAAGGTACAAATTGATGCCTCTCTGAAGGTTCATTAATTCCATTCATAAAGGCCAGAACCATCTAATCACTCATTCACTTTGGGGAGAGCAGACTGTCCTTTTATTCCCTATGAAGGACTCACTGACTGTATCCCCCAGGGATTTTTCTCTTCCCTAAGATTAGCTATGTCCTTTGCAAAGACACTTTTGTCCTGGTTGAAGGAATTTGAAACCCAGGCAGAAGAAAAAGCTGGTTTTCCTCTCTCACAGCAGTGAAGGCATTGGAATGCTTTTACTCTTTTTGTGTTTAGAGACATACGGTTACTTCTGTTGCATGCAGTTTCTTCTGATTTCTTCTAAGAAAAGCCCCGTTATTATGTTCTTTAGGCTGGTCCTTGCTTCTATTTTCTAAGGACTCGCAAATCCAGTTGAGTTTTGCTAACTGACTCCAGGGCATTCCCAGGGGAATCCCACCTAAGCTGATGCCTTTCATTAATTGAAATCTGAAACAATGCTTCTCAATCTGGAGCATGCCTTAGAATTGCCTGGAGGAGGAGTTAATATACAGCTGGCAGTACGCCACTCCCCTGTGGATTCTGAATCTGTAGGTCAGGGGTAGGACTCCAGAATTTGAGTTTCTATCTAGTTCCCAGGTGATGCAGCGCTGCTGCTCTAGGGTCACACTTTGAGAACCATCATTCTGGAGGAGTACCCTAAAAGTCAGGTGTGCATTGGGTTTTTGTCAGCAGAGAAACTAATCTGTTTAACGGAGAAAGGGATTAAGCAATTATAGTAGATAGCTTATTGACAAAGTAATATATACATACAAGCTCCTTATTTAATATATGTCAATATAATGAAGTTTGAAAAATAAAAAGTGAAAATGTCTTTCCCTTCATCCCTTAACGGTGACTATTCCCCAGAGGTAGCCAGTGTTTTACCACTTTGATGTGTCTCTTTGCAAATCTCTTCTGTGTGTTTACATAGTATGCCTACACACACACACAACTATTGATTTATCATAAATGGTATTTTAAAATATATTATTCTGACTTACTTTTTTCACTTAACAAATCTTAGATTTTCTTTTCCATTCATTTAGATATTTTTCATTCTTTTAAATGGCTGCATAAAATTCCAAAGTATGAGTCGACCATAATTCACCTAAAATGTTTCCTGTTGATAAATTAGGCGATTTCCAATTATCCCAATTACAAACAATGCTGTAATGCACATTCTTATACATAGTTCTTTGTGCAACTATTACTAGAAAATAGATCCCTAGAAGAATTTCCGTGTGAAATGGCAGATACTTTTTTAAAATATGGGAAATGCTGCTAAATTGCCCGTCCAAAAACGACTGGCAAAACAAAACAAAACAAAACAAAAAACGACTGGCAACTTATACTCCCTCCATATTCTCTCTATTCTTAGCTATTTACATTTTTAATTAAAAAGTTTGTACCTCATATTTTTTAAAATTTGCATTTCCCTGATTACTATGAAATTAAACATCTTTTCATGTTTATTGGCCATTTTCCATGTCTGTTTCTATAAACTGCTATCATATCCTTTGCCCATTTTCTATTTTTTTTTAATGTTTTTTATTATTGGTTATAGGAGTTATTTACATATTATGGCCAATCCTTTGGCATATATGTGGCACATCTTTTCATGGAGAAATTTTAAATGCCCTGTGGTTTACCTCATACCTACTTTGACCAAACTTAGATGTTTTTCTGGTGCTCGACCTGTAAGCACGAAGAGCAGTAACCTCACTGATGTATGACAAGTTAAAATATTATTCCTTTCCCTTGTCACTTTTCCAGTATTTTAGAAACTCAGAAGGTTCTGAACCTAGAACTAGAGTGGGAGGTAAAACAAAATTTTAGTATAAAGGTAATAATTTTGAGGTAAGAAATTCTGATGGAATGCAGTTTTGAATTTTTAAGTGAACAATGGAAATGGATGGGAAAATGTAACTTTCAGGAATTAACTGTTGGAGGAAATGAAAACTGTTAGGATATTTGCATTAAGAATGAAACATCTAGTTCAGAGTGCTCATAATCCTGTTTAATGCATTCCTATCTCAGAGCTCTTCTTCAAAAATGTTTTAACTAGTGATAAAGTATGCTCCAAGTGCTAAAAACCATAATTTGGAAATAAGCTCAAAATGTAACATAATCACATAAAAGCAACTTGTAAAATATATTGAGGTATAATTGGTGACTTTTGCTATCAACCACATGTTATACTACTAGAGTTCTTTACTGAAATGTCCACTATCCCACTAGACAGAGTAACAGAAAACTGAGTTAGTGGTTTAATTTGGAGTGACGATCTCCCAAATAATAATAATAAAAAGACTATAAAGTTCTACAAGTTGAAAGTACCATATACAGTTCCCCTGGGTGCCTTGAGCTTACACCCTTCTTTGTCTCTTTGCATGGCCTTTGGTGTCTCCCTTTGCATTGATCTGATCTCTGACTCCATGCCATATGTGTTTTTAAATACTGAAGACAAATGTGATAGCCACATATAATAGTCAAAACACAGACTTATCCCCATCTCTTCTTTAGACTGCTAAAGTTGCTGCCTCTGACTGGACCTTTTTACACTGCTTGCCCAGAAAGCCAGAAGAAGTGGATGATGAAGTGTTTTATTCTCCACGATCATTAGTATTCCCAGAGGCTGAAAACAGGAAGTGGACAATCATGGTAAGCAAGAAACGGAGAATGGAGAACAAGGAGTTCTCTGTGTGGCCCCAACTTGGTCATTTACACCTCTTGGTAAATAATAAGCAACTGAAATTATCCACCTACATTACTTGCTCATATGGAATCTATTTTTTCCAGAAAGTTCATAATAGATTTTTATTGCTTATTATCATTTATAGCATATTTTAATGGAATGAAACTAACCCCCTTCAAAATATATCTATTTTAATCAAAATTCTAACTCCTCTTTATCAGCCTGAGCACCAGCCACCATTGCCTGCCAAGCATTATAAGTTGCATAACTCTTATTTTACAATTCCCTTTTAATGTTTATAGAAGTCCCTAATTCAGCGCCTGGTACAAAAGGGGCATGTGAAGTAATCTTATTTCCTTCCTCTTCTCTTTCTTCCTTTCATAACTTGCCTAGATAATTGTTTTGGTTCTCTACTTGACTTTGGCTATACAGACACATTTGTTTTTAGGTATGGAACACTTTCAGAATTGCAACAAAACTAACTTAAAATTTATTCGTCCCTTTAACATAATGCTACTAGTTTCATCTTCATCTCTGCCATTCTATAGTAGGAAATATTAACCTCATGTCTCTGCTTTACAATATCCCAAACTTCCCCTTCTTTTATGGAAAACTGAATACTCACGTGCCATAATTTGGTACCACCAGTTTTTAGCTTTTAGTGATTTAACTGATCTCAATTACTGTACCAGCTAGGGTTTTACTGGCAAACAATACAGTTAACTCTAGGTAGGTAAATGGAAAGGAATTTATTAAGACACTAAGCAGCTCCCAGAATCTCTGGGGAAAGACAGTGCAGCAAATCATTCTTGGATACCCCATATTCAGAAACAACACAGGCAGGAAAATTGCCCAACAACACTGTGGTTCTTTTATAGCCAAACACCACTGACACAGCCACCCATAACCTGGTACCTAAGGCCCTTGAAACTAAATGCTAGATATTCCATTATAGCTGCCCCAGATGAACCAGGTACCTCCAGCTGCATTATGGATCAGAAGACCCAATGTCCCAGAGAATGAATTCCACTGCATTTAGTTCACTTATGGCTCCCAGTCTTGAGTAGATGCAGTTGAGTGGGAGCTGCAAAGGAGTCTAGGAAATGTAGTTTATAGCTTCCAACTTCTGGATTAGAGAAAAATGAGCTAGAAAGGACTGTCTATTAATTATTTATATATTTTATAATTGAAGAGAGATAGAGTTATTGTGAGTATTAAATACATGTAAAGCATTTAGTATGGTATCTAATACACCGTAAATACTGTGATTATAATTAATAAATTAGTATCCCCATCAGCATCTTCATTGTTGATCTAATGTAGTGACCAGAAGAGATTCGAGCTCCACTCTGGCTTCTTGGAAGCCATTCATGATTCCCTTTGCAGAGGAAAGTTGTATATCAGGCTTAAATTTGTCATATCTAATAAGAGGGATGATTTTTTTTCTTATTGTTCCTTCCAGCTTGCCACTTCAGGACACTAATTTTGGCTAAAATGGCAATTGCCCTGTCATCTAGACCAGTGCTTCTGAAACTTTAATGTCCATTTCAATCACCTAGGGATCTTGTTCAAGTATAGATTTGGTTTCAATAGGTCTGAGGTGGGACCGAAGATTCTGCATTTCTAACAAGCACCCAGATAATGTAGATGCCACTGTCCTGTGAACCACATTTTGAATAGCAAAGATCTAAATGATGAAAAGGAAAATGTGAGCAAACAGAACAGAAAAGGTAGAATCACACACAAACCAGACAACTGCAGGCATTCAGAAGGAATATTTTAAAAATGGAGAAAGAAGACAATTGATGCACTGATCACTGTTCAGGCAATATGCTTACTCAGGAAATGCTTTTAAAAAAAAGAAAAGAAGAGAAAAGGAAAGAAAAGAAAATGTGAGCTCTCCAATCATATACCTCAGGAAGAGACATAGCAAAAAATTTTCCTCAAGTTCTATTCTTTTTATTTTAATTTTTTAAAATTTTTCATTAGATTTATTGGGGTGACAATGGTTAGTAAAATCACATAGGTTTCAAGTGTAGAATTCTATAATACATCATGTGTATATCACA
The DNA here is from genome assembly GCF_004115265.2 of Rhinolophus ferrumequinum. Taxonomy (NCBI): domain Eukaryota; kingdom Metazoa; phylum Chordata; class Mammalia; order Chiroptera; family Rhinolophidae; genus Rhinolophus; species Rhinolophus ferrumequinum. Next base: position 95,129,509 of record NC_046284.1, on the reverse strand, counting down.
TTGTGTGCTCACCACCCAGAGTCAGTTCTCCTTCCATCACCACATATTTGAACTTGAGCTCTATTCTTTATCAGAAGATGATTGAAGTTACAAAGATAAATCCACCTAAATCCATTAAAATAGGTCCTTTTAGAAATTCAGGGAGGGGAGAACTAAAAGAAAGTTTTCTAAAATATCCTTTATGGAGAAACTGTGTGTCTGAATTTTTAAAGAGCTTATTAAACATCTTTAAATTAAATTTACTTAAGAAATTAAATACGTAATGTATTCACATGGTTGAAATGTTTACAAGGATAAATACACACACACACACACACACACACACACACACACACACACACACACACACACTGAAACCTTATGTCCACCCATTTTCCATCCATCTAAGTTTGACTGCCATCTCTCTATCCCCTACCTTCCTGAGGTACTCAGTATTATTAGGGGAAGTTATACTGTAAAACAAACTAGAGGCATAGTCACATTAAAATGAACGTGGAGAGTCGAAAATACAAAGAATACTTAACTGGGAGTGAGGAGACGTGAATTCTAGAACTTTCTTTAATAGTAGTCAGCTGTGTCATCTTAGATAAGTATTATCTCTCCATTCCCCGTATGTAAAATGTTTCCTCGTATATAAATAATCAGATCAAGCTGTATAGATGGCAAATAAGTTTTAATTTTAGGTCCTCAATCTCATCAACAGGCTACTTAGAGTCCTATGTTCAGAAGGTATTAATAGTTCTAAGCCTGCCTGTGGTCTCGGAAAGAAAGAGTGGCATCACTGACTAGTGATATTTGACATGGATTCTGGAAGGGAGGTGGTGACACACACACTGCACTCTGTGTCTCTAAGCTAGATGTTTTGGAGGTCCCATTGAGCTAAGTTCATTTCAGCAATCTTATACGGAACATCTACTTGTACCAGGCCCTCTGCCAGGAATTGGAGATGATAAAAAAAAAAAAAAGACTATTGTGCGGTCCCCATGCAGCCTGTACTGTTCATAGAAGCATAGCATTTCCAAGTGGGATGAGACCTTAGAGACTGTCTAGCCTAAATTCTTACTTTATAGCAAAGAAATTATCCTCAGCTTATTTAGAATGGCATTGAGGCTCAGCACCTCTGTGATCGATTTTTCTGGGATGTTCTAAAAGCACAATACTTGTTTTCCTCTAGAACGTCCTTATCCAATACAGTAGCCACTAGATACATGTGGCTCTTTAAATTTGAACTTAAACTAGTAAAAAAAAAAAAACAACTTAAGATTCAGTTCCTCAGACACACTAACCATGTGTTAAGTGCTCAACAGCCACATATGGCTAGTGGCTGTACTATTTGTACTTGACAGAACACACATAGAACATTTCCATCATTGCAGAAAGTTCTATTGGAAAGCACTCCTGTCTAGAGAATGATTTCCACATACACACTTTCATTTAAAAACAGAATGGAAGAAGGAAGGAAAGATATAATCTAGCTTCAAGTTCTGAGATGCCCATAATGACTGGTATATAATAAGGTATAAAATTAAATAGGGTGAAGGGCTTGCACTAAAAGCATATAACCTTTTAAAAGTAAAAGTGCATTCTTTCAGTACTCAGAGTAGCTTTTTAAGACCTCCGTGCTGGGTGATTCCCAGCAGTGCTATTCAGAACATTCCAGTAATCACATCATTTTCTCCACAGTACACAGGCCTTTTGATCCCCGCCCCCTTTTTTTAAATATACCCTCTCCTCCCCACAAAGCTGGCTTTTGTATTTTTCAGTAATTAGTAAGGCTATAGAACTCAAAAATCAGGAGGGTTTCTTCCTCTGCCTACAATTTACTGTGGAGCTAAAGTAACCTAAAAGGGGCCCTATAAAACAAGCTGACACTTCAAAGCACTGCTATCAGGATGACTCTCAGGTACACAACACCATTGCAAATGTAAGTCACAGTATTTTATAGTCTCTTACTTCTCTCCTTGTTAGGGGGGCCCGATAAAATACAGTTAAACTGAAATTTCAGATAAACAAATAATTCTTTAGTATAGTGATATCCATGTAACATTTGGGACATACTTAGAGTTAAAAGACATTGTTTATCTGAAGCGCCAATTGAACTATCTGTCTGTATTTATTTAGTTAAATCTGGCAACTCTATTCCAAGTTGATGTCCTAAGATTTTGCATTTGAAAATAAATTCGACACATGCAATGACAATTAAAAACAAAACAAAACATGAGATTTGGTTCCAGGAATCCATAAGAAAGTTTAAAATATTTTACCTGGAAGAAGCTTTTATCCCAGTTTGGCCTTCCTACTTTCTTTTTGTCATTCAGATCTCAACTTAAATGTCACTCCTTTAACAAGGCCTTCCCTGGCCACCCACTCTTAAGTGATTCTCCAGGCCCCTTTATACCATTTTTTAAAAAGATTTTTATTGGGCAAGGGGAACAGGACTTTATTGGGGAACAGTGCATACTTCCAGGACTTTTTTCCAAGTCAAGTTGTTGTCCTTTCAGTCTTAGTTGTGGAGGGCGCAGCTCAGCTCCAGGTCCAGTGCCGTTGCTAGTTGCAGGGGGCACAGCCCACCATCCCTTGCGGGAGTTGAGGAATGGAACTGGCAACCTTATGGTTGAGGATGCACTCCAACCAACTGAGCCATCCGGGAGCTCAGCGGCAGCTCAGCTCAAAGTGCCGTGTTCAATCTTAGTTGCAGGGGGCTGCTGCCCACCATCCCTTGCGGGACTCGAGGAATTGAACTGGCAACCTTGTGGTTGAGAGCCCACTGGCCCAAGTGGGAATCGAACCGGCAGCCTTCGGAGTTAGGAGCATGGAGCTCTAACCGCCTGAGCCACCAGGCCAGCCCCCTTTATACTATTTTAAATTTTATTTTATAATGACATTTATCATTACTTGATATTTTCTTGTTTGTTTGTTGCCTGTCCCCTCGCCATTATAATGAAAACTCCTTCATAAGAGCATTGATCTAGGCTGTAGTGTTCTTCATTATACCCAAAATTGTGCCAGACAAATACCCTAAATATGTGGTCAATACATTTTCGTAGCCTGACGGCATTATAAGATATTAGTTCTAGAACATAAGCTTTGGAAATCAGGTTAAAGTTCTAGCTCTCTGTGTGACCTTGGGCAAGTGCTGTAATTTCTCTAAGCCCAGTTTATTCACATGAAAATGAGGATAAAAATAGACACAACCTCATGTGGTTGTGGGGATTAAATGAGGTAAGTAATCTGAACATAGTGGTGAAGGTCTAGGGACAAAGAGATACAGATCCAGCCCTTACCAGCACCACTCAGGAAAATGCCCACGCCTCGGTTTCCTCGTCTGTATTTTATATCTCTGACCGCCTCACACAGTAGGAAAGGATATTAAATGGTAGGATGCACAGAAAGCATTTAGCGCAGGGCCCAGCACATGGTAACTGCTCGGTAAATGCACTCGATTAACACCTTTGAAATACAAGACCTGCCCTTTTTGTTTTAATTAAAATATGGTGGGGTGATACTTATAAAAAAAACTAGTGATGCCAAGATTGCACTGAAATAAACCACTAATCTATTACTGATAAGAATCTAAATTGAGACAACTTTTCTGGACATTAATATGTAAACTGTACCAAGCATTTTAATAATGTTGTGTAGTATTGATCTATTAATATTATGTCTAGAAAGTGATTTTAGGAGATTATTCAGAGATGGGTATAGAGATTAATAATAGGGAAGTTTATCATAGTAAAATAAGAATGATGAAAGTTCATTAAAATCCTAAATATCCAATAGAAAGAAAGTAAATAATCTATATCTGTACCACATTAAAAAATATGTTGGGGTGACAATGGTTAGTAAAGTTACATAGCTTTCAAGTGTACAATCCTGTAATACATCATCTATATATCACATTGTGTGTCAACACCTACACTTTTGCTATAGGCTAGGGACACATGCAGAGTACGGTCAGAAGGAAAGAGCAAGTACGCGAAAGGCAGTAAAACAACCTCTTAAGAGTAGAGTCAGAGAAACCTGGGTCCAAAGCCAGTTCTGTACTATCTGTTGTTTTCAGGATTGATTTCCTCTTCTATAAATGATAATAACAGAAGCTACCTTAGAAGGTTGTTGCATTAAATGAGATAATGCATAAACATTTATCTCTAGCTCACCATGGCACCTAGCACAGTGCCTGGCAAATATTTCTTAACTCACTAACACATGATAAGGCACTTAATTTGGTACACAGTAAGCACTCAATAAGCATTTGTCACCATTTTTTCTGATATTACTATTGTCGTTATTGTGGAAGTTGGGAAGAGTGAAAGTGAAAATTACCATTTATGGCTGACAGCCTAAGGAGAAGCTGTACGCTTGGTTCTAAATATTCTTTCATGAGGACCCAGATTCAGATAGACACTACTTGTTAGCCCAAATGATTGACTTTTGTTCTACAGCTGATTTATTCTAAACTTCTTTAGATTACAGGTGACTAAAGCACAGTGCAAACACAAGGATGGGAGGGATTGCATTTCTCTGAAACTAGCCCATACCTAGGTTTAACTTCTGACTGGAAAATCTAATCATGGCCACTACCATGGGATCTCATGTCAACTCTCTAACCCACTAGTCATGGAAAGAGGCCTAAGTAAGCATGGTGTTTGTGCCTGTATTTGGTCAGTCTGATCCCTCCTGACCTTCCTTTATCTAAATAAAAATAAGTGTTAGATCGGAACTGTCCCCTTATCGTTTCATCAGGAAAACACATCATAACCATAGGCTTTCAAAGCTACAACCCAGTTCCCCTTCCTTAGGTCCTCGAGCAGACTCTTAGTAATGCTTACCCATTTCTTCATTTCTCTCTCTTTGTTGTATCATCCTAGGCTGTCATGGTGGCCCTGCTGACAGATTATTCACCTCAGCTCCAGAAGCCAAAGTTTTAATGCCGTGATGCTTGTCAAGAGGGAAACGATGTTCTTCAGTAACAGAATGAGTCAGTTTATGGGGGAAGGAGAAGAGAATCTAAGAAATAAACAAATCCTGATACGTGGTATATGTGAACAATATATTGTTTTGCCATTCTGAAACTTTCCTAAAGGTCTTTATTTAAGGGTTGATGCCCTGTAATACATGGCTTGATTTGGTTTAAACTCTCTAATTCACAATTTCTGAGTTACATTTGGGTATCATATTAATAATCATATACATTTGTTTCAACTAAACATAAAATATTGTGTTCATAATGCATAATGTCTAAGCCATTAAATGTAATCTATGCTTATTACCTTAATTAATTATCACCCACGCTAATTTATAAGTAAATATTTACCAGGCAGTCAGCCGCTGGTAGATCTGTGGGCTGTGTTCATATCCCCCAAGACCAACAAAGAAGCCAAATCATCCATCTTATTAATTTAGTGCAATTTTCAGGCAAATGAGGTAGACAGACTTTCACTTATGGAGGCAAATGATGAAATTCTTAGAAAACAGCTATAATTATGCACAAACTCTGGAGTTTTTTCCAGTCACTTGTGGGAAGGAGGGTCCTTCTAGAGCACACATCTCTTTTCTGTAATGAATACTTAATGTTACAAGACTAAAGAAGCCTTTGTGAACAAGTGGTAAAATCATGGATGCCTAGCTAGGAATGTACGATCCATTAGAGAGTGATATTTTCGTAGGTTCAAATTCTCCAGCAGGAGCAATTTAATTTTTCATGTTTGTGCTTATCATGCATCTATTCATACCAGATAGTGGATATTTCCATAAATCCATTACTTGCCACATTTTAGCCCATTTTTTTCTCCAATTTTTTTCAGGATAATCAAAATTTGCATTACTGGATTATTATAATTAAAGCTAGGTGTCTCTTGTGGTGGCTAACATTTGAAATGTTGAATTATTATGACATAATTTGAATTTTTTAGTTAAAAATTTAAATAACATAAGTGGAACTCTAAAAAAAATAATGTATTTTACAGAGGACAAAAGTAGTAATTACCTTTACATTCTACCTCCACTATTAGAAGAATGTTTCCAGGCTGATTGGCTGATACTTTTCAGGAGACAGCTATGACTTAAATGAGTAAGGGGTGAACTACAAATTAGATTTGTAATGAAGATGCAATAAGACATATTTTGTAGGGGAAAAAAGGCTTGTAATGTTACAGGGAAAAAAATCATTTTTTCTAGTAAATATCAAAGGTGACTTTCATGTCTATGGTAATTTATTGGGAGCACTTAAGAAAGAAAGAGTGGGGTGGACGGGTGGCTCAGTTGGTTAGAGTGCGAGCTCTGGGCAACGGGGCTGTCGGTTCGATTCCCAACTGGGCCAGCGAGCTGCGCCCTCTGCATCTAGAATGAAGTCAACGAGCTGCCTCTCAGTTTCTGGGTGGCCAGATGGCTCAGTTGGTTGGAGCGCGGGCTCTCAACCAAAGGTTGCCGGTTCGATTCCTCGACTCCCGCAAGGGATGGTGGGCTGCGCCCCCTGCAACTAACAACGGCAACTGGACCTGGAACTGAGCTGCGTCCTCCACAACTAAGATTGAAAGAACAACAGCTTGACTTGAAAAAGTCCTGGAAGTACATATACACTGTTCTCCAATAAAGTCCTGTTCCCCTTCCCCAATAAAATCTTGGGAAAAAAAAGAAAGAAAGAGTGGAGTTGTGTGGGCTCTCTTCTTTCAGCAGAGTGTACAGGAACCATTTAACCAGACAGTAGAAGCTCTCCTTTAAACTGTCTGCATGTACTTTCTAAATGGTCCCCAAGGTGATGAGCTGTCGTCTGTTTACTGGTTAGTCTTTGAACCAAATGGAAGTTATAATCTTCTTCCCTCCATCGGAAAGAACTTATAATCATTTTCTTGCCAAAATATGGTCACTTTACCTCAAAAAGCCCCAAAGCTTTCTTTTTAATGTACACACAAGTTAACATCGTTCTCAACCCAAACCTGTAAAAGTTTGCTTTCTTAACTTTTCATCTTAAAAATATATTATTTATATTATCAGGAATAAAGAAAACAAGGAAGGAAAATTTAGCCTTAACTTTTCCAAGGCTATTTTTATCTCCTGTTTCTTTTTACCCTTTCTTCCCTCATTCCTTTTCCTATGGAACTACTATGACAACAAAGATGAACGAAAATTCCAGCAATGACCCTTGGGTCTCTGGTATACATAACAGATCCTATCTATTTCATTAATATAACTAGCCAAAGCGTTCCTTTCTCTCAGGCTTTCTCTACTGTAACATTGGAAATAAAAACATCAAGTGATTACACTGCAATGATTTCAATGTCAGGGAAGAATCATCAATTTTTTTTTCAGTGATAAGTTTCCAGAACTTTAGAAAAATAATTCAATGTCAGATGTTTCTAATGGACATTGTGCTAATGATTTGACTATTGTAAAACTCCCAGGAAGAAAGATCTGCACAGATTAGCATGGCAGTGCCACATTAGAGCTCATACGCAAGCAGGTGACCGTAGAATCTCAGTGAAAATGGCAGGGGTGCCTTGATCCAATGCCGAAGTTCCAAGGCAAGGCTTCTCATGTGATGAAAATGAATGAAGAATACATACAGAGAGGGTATCCAGAACACATTCTTTTGGGGGCTTTTTTGTCTTAGAAGTTCTCATCAATGTCTAGATTATGGAGATGGTTGAGGCGCATGGGATTGATGTCTTTTGACAAATATGAAAGGCCATATCAAAGAGTGAAAAACTAGTCAAGTCACAATGCTCAGACTCCTACAACCAGAAACACCAAATACTGATGTGCAAGTTGTGCTCTGTGCAAAGGTCTCAGGTGAAAGGTCTGAGTAAGGGTTGAAACCTGGTCTGTACTTCAGTTACCAAGTCTTATGCCTCCTTCCAGGCCTTACAGCCAGGAGGAAGGCAAGACTTCTTTGTGAGTTGTCCTCCCAGAGCGGACACTTTTCAGTATTTCATAAGCCTGAATAGGTGCTTTGTTTTAAGTCACACAAAGGGCCAGTATCTGGTGGGGGGGGGGGGGCCCGACCATCAACTATGTATCAGGATTTTTAAAAAATATCACATCGTATTTGATTAAAATGAGATACATAGGGACACTTCAGTGATAGTTTTGGTGTCTCGCCTCAGTTTCTGCCACAGTTTCATTAAGACTGCATAATGATAATGTTTATCCATCTTTGTGTGTCAAATACATGACATAGATCGTTGAAGCAGGAATTGGGACCAACTCTGCAGTTCTTTAATATTTTAAAGAAATTCATCCCTGATAATTATCCAGAAAATTTTTTTTTAATTTATTGGGGTGACAATTGGTAGTAAAATTACATAGATTTCAGGTGTACAATTCTGTATTACATCATCTATAAATCCCATTGTGAGTTCACCACCCGAGAAAATTTAATGTCGATTATTGGTAAAAGAATCTTGGTCAGAACATGTGGAAGTGAATTCTCTGATATGGACTAAATCTTTTCACAGTTTTAATAGTGCCTGACTTATATCAATGACACCAGACTCATTTTCTGATCAATGCCCTTTTGAAACTCATTCCCAGAGGAAATATGCAAGCACAACAACTGCCTTCTACAGCGAAATCATTAGGCAAGTGGATTTTTCAACCGGAATGAGGTTTAGAAATAATCCAGACTACCACTTCATTTTACAAAAGAAGAAAATACGAGTAACAACAAAATGTTCCTAGGATAGGAATATATTCTATTGGGAGCGATAATGCATGTGTTCAACACCCTCCTGCAAACTATCTGGGATCGTACAAATGCAGCCACTTGATTTACCTCATAGCTGAGTGGGGAATAGGAAGCTGGCTGGTCCAAGACTATGGTTCTGTGAGGTCGAGGGATAGAGAGGAGAGGTCACACCTGGGGCAGGGATGCATACAGATATCCAGGGATATAAACAGACATCCAGGGATACGAAGAGACATCCAAAAGACATCCATATAGTAGATGCTGTTGGTGCCCCATCCAGATCCCTTTTACCTGGGTTTGCCCACCCCCTAGCTGCTGTCAGGGTTGGCTACTAATGGTCACAGTTGCCTCTTTTTTCTGAAGAGCTACCCTCAGTTACCAGGAACCACTTAGGCCAGGAGGTTAAGCTCTCAACTCCATCCCACCACAGTCAATGAGTGACTGAAAGATGTAACAAAATTTGGCTCCTTTCCTTCCAGGCAGGACCAACTCTGGTAAAATTCATTCAACAGAGCTCCCCATGGGATCAGGCTGAAGCTAATATCTGAGACCACATCCTTGGTTAGCTTTCCCTGCTGCTAACCTGCAACCCTTGCTTCCCTTCTCCTGAAAGTGCTTACTCAATAAATCATTTGCATAAGAATCTCCATCTCAGGCTCTGTTTCTAGGGAATCTGATCTCAGATGATCCACAAATAAGATTTTTCAGAGGTCTGTACTCTACTGCTCATCCTACAGGAATCGAGGGCACAGTAGACGGGGTAAGAGGCCAACTGGTAACAAATGGTGAAAAGCTTGTGCTTAGCAAGCACAAGCTTTTCTAGTTACCAGGATCAGCCTTTCTTAGAAGGAAGCAGAACATTACACGTAACAAATATTGTTTTCTGTCACAGGTTCAAATTCATAACAAGGAATTTATTAGCTTCATGGAGTAAGAAGCCAATTTGCTTTCCCCAGAGAAGAGTATATCTGAGTTAACTGACACAGTATTTCTGATTTATTTTTGTGATATTTTAGTACCTTTCTAGATTGGCAACCCTGGCAGCTATTTAGTTGGCCTGCCCTTTGCGTTGGCTTCTTGGCTGCCCCCAAATTTAGCAGTTCTAGACTGGGGCCTGAGAATCTGTGTGTTTTTAAAACTAGTTTCAGGTGTACAAAACAACATAGTGATAGCTATGTATGGTGTCAGATGGGTTGTCGACTTGTTGGGCTTACCACTTTTTGAGGTGTGTAAATGCCTAATCACTATGTTGTTTTGTACACCTGAGAATCTGTGTTTTTAACAAGTTCCCAGGCATGCTGGTGCTGCTGGTCCAGAGACAACACTTGGAGAATCACTGGCCTGAGACAATTCTAAAGACTTATATGAGGGGTTTTCATCCCCACATCCATAAAGTACCACCATAAAGCATCTGCCACAACCCAAATCCTCTAACTATGAATCTGTCTTTGGAGCCACTGAGGCCTGGGTTTCATTCCTCACCTGCTATATAACAGCTGTCGAAACCTGCTCTCCTCATCTGCTAAATTGGAATAATAATGCCCATCTCATAATGTTGTTGGGAGGATTAAATGAAGTAACATGGATAAGAGTATTTGGCTTAGAGCAAGTGCTAAATCAATATTAGCCCCTTTTTATTTGAACCATTGTTTCTAACACTTCATATTGTTTCTTTGGTCCTTTATAACAAAATTATATCCCAGCATGAGAAATATATTGAGTGGAATACTTGGTATCCAAAAAAGTACAAGGAATGAGCTTGTCTTCTGAAGTTGGCAGAACCCAGCAGCTGATGCTTCGGCTGTGCCATCTCCCTCTAGGATCTGGTTTGTGAATAGGTGACCCAGGTAAGCGACCTAGCTCTTTGCCAAAGATGGATGGAATCAGAGATGCCAACAAGTCCAAAAATCTAATCAAGGTGACTATACACTGCTTAGCAAATCATGGCAGGAATGTATATTTATATAAAATAAATCAAAGATGTTTGGCAATTGTCAGCCTTGAGTCTAGCTGATAAAAGGGGGAAGGGATTAGGGAAACCTCATCAGGGTTTATCCATCTTTGTCTGAGGCTACAACTGCTTCAAGGAGTTTTCAAACTGTTCTTAAGGCAGCAGTTCTTGAACGTTTTGGTCTCAGGACCTCTTTACATGCTCATAAGTTATGAAGATCTAGCTTTTGTTTCTGTGGGATATATCAATATATACACCACATTAGAAATTAAAACAGAAATATTAGACATTTGCTTATTGATTTTAAAATAACAATAGCAAACTTATTATAGGTGTGTGTGTATATATATATATATATATATGAAATATATATATATATATGAAAAATAACTGCATTTTCCAAAACAAAGTTAATGAATAAGTGGCTGACCTTGTTTTATAATTTTGCACGTGTCTTTGATGCCTGTCTTTATAGACGACAGCTGAATTCTCACATCTACTTCTGCATTCCATCTGTGGTACTATGTTGGTTTGAAGTACAGGAAGACTGTCCAGCCTCACACAGATAAGTATTTGAAAAGGGAGGTCTAGCCTTTTCAAATAATCACGGATATTCTTTGATGTTATACTGCAACTCCACAAGTGATAGCTCCTTCAACATTAGTTGCAATATGGAATCTGAAATCACATCAATGAACTTTTCTACACTGTTACATTAAACTTCATGTCTATTTTGCAGTTAGAATAGATCTTTTAACCATGTGTGATTCCACATGGGTCATTTGGAAAATATGAGTCCACTGAATTATGCAGATATTCCAAATCATGGCACATTATATTATTAAAAAAAAAATCACAGTTGTTAGTATCACCACTGCTATGGTCTGAATGTTTGCATCCCTTCCCCAAATTCATATGTTGAAATCCTAACCCTTAAAGATTATGATCTTAGGAGGTGGAACCTTTGGCCATGAGGGTGGAGTCCTCATAAATAGGATTAGTGCCTTATAAAAGGGACCCCACCGAGCTCCCTAGTCCCTTCAATCATGTGAGGACACAGTGAGAAGGCACCAGCTATGAACCAGGAAGAAGGTCCTCACCAGGCCATGCCCATACTGACACCTTGATCTTGGACTTCCCAGCCTCCAAGACTGAGAAGAAAATGTCTGCTGTTTACAAGCTACCCAGTCTGTGGTATTTTGTCATAGCATCTCAAATGGACTAATACAACCACCTATCTCATTAGAAAAATCTTCAAGTATTGTGAAGCAAATACATATTATACACAATTCTGATTTTCTTTTGCAAGCTCGAATTTATCTTTGGCAAAAAATACTGGCAGTTACTTTCCTTGAAGTGACAGGTTCACCTTGTTCATTTTTAAGATGATGTCTGCCAAATCCACAGGTTCTAATGACCATGGTTTGTGAGTTGTTTTTTTTTCTTTCAGTTAAAACTGGTGTACCATACAAAAGGCACTAGTTCAACAACTCAAAAAATTGCACAAGTACTTTTCAATCATCACACAGAATATTAAAGAGGTGAGTGCTCAAAGGTTGAAACTTAATATTAATAATTTTTACTGCTTCATCAAGGACATTTGTAAGTTAATTTGACTTTTTAAAAAACTGCCTGTATGTGTTAGTGATGAATAAAATGCCTTTTGGTTCTACTGCCTTGCTTTGTGCTAAGGCGCCAGCAGTTTTACCCACCAACCCTTGTGTACCATCCACTGCTGCTGCTTGTTCAGAGATCACCCGTTATAATGCAAGTTCCTATACTGCCTTCAGAGATCCAAGGGAGGCCAAGTGGGAAGAACTCTGGAACACTCTTCCTGAGTAAAGCAGAATAGCTGACTCTACTCTGATTTTATTTGTATTATTCAGTAGCATTCCCCAAAAAGATTCTGCTGGAAAATAAAAAGTTTATGACTCACTTCTATAAAGCAAGTCTTGGCTGCACTAACTATGGATTAAATCCATATTGAAACCTCTTTTTATTTATTCTATGCATCCAAGCCATTGCTTTGCGTCCCAGCTTTGTGCCAGACACTGTAGTGGGCATGGGAGGACATAGTAATCGACAAGAAAGTCATGAACCCTGCCTCACGGTGCGTATAGTCTCAAGGGGAGACAGACAACCACATGTGAGAAGAGCTGTGAGGGATACAAATAGGACACTCTAAGAGAGAATAAAGGGACAAAAGAAAAGGTACACATTTGGATCAATACTTCTCAAACTTCGGTGAATATGAGAATCATCTGGAGAGCTAATAAATAATACAGAGGCTCTGGCTTATTGAAATGTGTGTGTGTGCGGGGGTGGGTGGGGGCTGGGCCTCTGTAGTTTCACCAAGTGATTTTCCAAAATTTGAGTAGTGCTGCTTTAAATGCAGTGCCCAGAGAAAGCCTCTTGGGGAAGGTGACCTTAAAACTAAGTCTTGACTAATGAGAGTAATTGGGGGACCCGAGCTTTTCCCTGGATTTGGATCAGATTTTTCTGAGGTGATGCCAGTTCTTCTACAGCCGTAGGAGGAGCTGTAGGGCCGGTAAGTTCATTTACTGCTTAAGTGAGCCCATTCCATTTCTTATTACAAAAATATTTTACACTTAAGTGAACAACTACAAGTTCCTATAATAAACATGTTTTATGAGCAGAACTTTCACTAGACAGTTTGTATTTACAAGCCTTGTCAAGGAAGACCTCACTAAAGTTCTTATCCCATTAACAAAGGACAGAGCACATAACTTTATCTTTAAAAACTTATGCCCCTACTGACTATTTTTCCCACAGTGCCTCTTTATGCAGTCACTGGAATGTAAATGCTCTTCAACTTCTTTTTGTTATCTTCCTGCGATTTGTACAACCATCACAACACTTTGAGTTAATTCTCAAAATATTTGTGCTAGTAAAATTATCTCCCCTCAAGCTTTTCATTAAATATAATTGCAAAAATTATGTTTCTTTAACTAAGGTCAGTAAAAGAAATTAAGGTATTTAATTTCTGATCCCCATGTAATTAAGAATGGCAGAAAAGAGTATTTCAGCTAGAGGAAACAGTGTAGAGGTTGGCCCTGAGGTAAAAAAACAAAACAGCTTGGCTTCTTAAAGGAACTGGAAGAAGATGAATATAGCCAGAGTGTAGTAAGCAAGAAAGAGAGGAACACAAAACAAATCTGGAAAGTTTAAAAGGGGTTACCCAATGTAGGCCTTTGAGGTGAAGGCAAGAATTTTGACTTTCGTTGTAAACGCAATGGGAAGCCATTGATAGGATGTATCCATTAGGAGTATTCTGTGAAGACAGCTATGAGCGGAGTGTATTATAAAATAAGCATGATTGTGTATGAATGAATACACAGTTAACTGGTTTATCCATTAATCTTTTAGATATTTAGTTGGTATGAGTTAGTCCTTAATATCTACTCAATTCTTGACAAACCAATAAAATGGCATTCCCACAGCTTTAAAGCTGAGAACCAAATATCTGACTGAATTTGAGCCATTTAAGAATCATCAACAGGTCTGTTTATAAAAGGAGGACTCTGAAAGACAAGTGTTCACAGAACTAGCTCCAGAATCCTAAGCCCCATTTTATGGACTCATGCTTCACTCCATCTTGTCATTTCTCCACTGTTAATTCTTGCCCTCTTCTGCTTCACTGTACTCACCTTCCTCTTAGTCTTCCAGTGTGTTACATCACTCCAGTCTCCTGGTCTTCCTCCTGGAGCAACTGGAACTTGAGATCACATTTAAGTGCATGATAACCTAAGAGATAAGAATATGGGCTATTTAAATGCCACCTCTCCTCTACAGTATGGGGAATATAATCAATAATGTTGTAAAGACTATGTTTGGTATCAGATGGGTACTAGACTTATCAGGGGGATCACTTCTTAAATTACGTAAATGTCTAACCACTGTGCTGTACACCTGAAACTAATATAAAATAATATTGAATGTCAACTATAATTACATATATATATATATTCATGTGATATAAAGTGCAGCATAGGGAATATAGGCAATGGTATAGGAATAGCTATAAACAATGTCAGAGGGGTAGTAGACTTGGGGTGGTTATCACTTTGTGAGGGGTGTAAATGTCTAATCATTATGTTGTTTTGTACACCCGAAACTAATAATAAAAAAAGAGAAAATATCCCACCTCTCATCGTATTAGCTGAATGACCTTGGCTAAGTCCTATAACATCTCTAAGCCTCAGATTCCTCATTTGTAAATAGAGGATAATAATAGTGTCTACTTATAGAAATAAGTATGCAAGTCCAGGAAAAATAGCACATGACCTGCTGCATACTACATGCTCAAAAATGTTACTAATATAGCTTTAATTTCCTAATTAAAATTTCCATTTATATTGTCATCTCACATTTTGAGCTCCTTCAGTTCAGGGAGTATATAATTTATTTTCAAATCTGCCATGCCACCTTTCATTCTGTTGTTACTCTGTAATTAATTTGTTATCGTTTAATACAACTGTGAAATGCCACACGACTTATCGTTTAATACAACTGTGAAATGCCACACGACTTCAGAGAAAGGAGAAAATACCTCCTGTGCAGGACTGATAAGGAAACCCTTTAGGTCAGTGGAGGGATATGATTCCATCATGGAAGGACTGGCAACATTTGGATAGGCAAAGAAAAAGGTGAAGGGTATTCAGGTTGGCAGGACTGTGAGCAAGTGTGTGAGATGGAAATGTTTCAGATGGGAATACTTGTGTGATGGTCAAGCGAGTAGTCCATATTGTTTGAAATAGAGGATTTGTGAATGCAGACATTTGGAAAAATATGTTGGTGTGAAACAGAAGTACCTTTGTCAATAAGCAATTAAGCTTGGAATTTTTCCTGCAGGTTTTGGGAAGCCAGTGAACAGTTTGGCATGAGAGAGGGACAAAATGAAAGCAGTATTTCATCAATATTGATCCGGTGATACTGTGAAGACTTATTTGGGAAACCAGTCTCATAATTATTTTGTTCCCTGAACTAGAGTAGCAGTTGTGGAAATGGAAGACTTGATCCAACAGTAAACTAACAAGACTTGGCAGCTGAATCTAAAAGTCAAAGAGAAAGAATAAATATTTTGAACTTGAAATTATCATGAAACATATAAAAGCAGATCACATCACCTCTTGGCCTCAATAGATCTATCTTTAATAAAATATAATCTCTTAGCTTAACAAGGATAAGAAGAGCTTAAGCAAGATACTTGGTGTGAAGCATAAATATGATAACAGATGCAAGGACCTTACCTACCACAAGCAAAGCAATTAATAAACTTTTTTTTTCGTTTTTAATTATCTTGATACCTTTGGAAATAGAGCCCCATAGACAAATCAGTGCAGTTTTATAGGGTGAAAATAGTTAAGGGAAAGTATTAAAGGAGATGATTGATCTATATTTCTTGTCTTCAAATCTTGATTTACAGATTAATAGATCAAACAAACATATTTCCTGTTCATGGGTGTGAGTGTAGAGCACAGAAGGGAAACTACTTAGTTATAATTATTAATGGCTTCCCTGTCCTTCCTCTTTCATCAGTAAAACTTCAATAGTGGCAGAACCTTATGGATGTAAACATCTGTTTCTCTGACCTAAGTGATTTGATAATTAAATTATTAATCCTTTAAATGCCATTGAGAAGAAGTTATACACATTTAAGTAAGAGTGGATAGTTATTTTCAGTAATAAAATACATGATACATGCCTTCCTCTGGAGCTGGCCACTTCTCTGGCCCCTGAAGTGGCCGTTTCCCTCCTTGTACCACTTCAGTTTGGGCCAGAGACTCAATTTTCAGTTTCCAGGAATCATTTCCAGTGGATTTCCTAAGGGCCTTCGTAATTATAAAACTTTCTTTTGTTATTCTATAGGCCTACTTCCAAAGAACTAAGAATGACATAATAAATAGTCAATAAAATAAATCCACATGAGAACCCTGTGTATCTAGCAGGATAAATCCACCCCAAGCTCTCTAAGAGGTTCTGAGAGCACTAAGGTGCCTTTTACCTGACTGACAATAGCTCAGTTAGTCTTACTTAAAAGTGGGGAATTCCCAACAGAATGGCTGAAATTTAAAGGAATTACAATACCTACTGTCTGTGAGGATAGGATAAGAAAGGGAACAACTAAAACTCCTACACCTTGCTGATGGGAATGTAAACTGGTGCAGCCACATTACAGAACTATTTGGCAATATCTAGCAAAGCTGAAAATACATGTGCCACATGATCCAGCAATTTCACTCCTGGATATGCAGTCAAGAAAAATGAGTGCTTAAGTCCACTAAAAGACATGTTCAAGAATCCATAGCACCTGTTTTCATAATAGCCCCAAACTGGCAACAACTCTAATGTTCATCAACAATAGAATGGGTCGGTAAATTATAGCATATTCATGCAATGAAATATTACACAGCAATGAAAATAAGTGAAGTACGTGCAGTTATCCACAAAAACATGGAAGAATCTCACAGACATATGCAGAGTGGAAACAGCCAGACAAAAAGGAACTCATGAAGTTCAAGGACAGACAAAATTAACCTGTGGTTATATAAGTCAGAATGGTGGTTACTTTTATGTGGATGAGTATTAACTGGGAAGGAGCATAAAAGAGCTTTCTAGGGGTCCTGGAAATGTTCTATATCTTGACCTGATCGGTAGTTACATGAGTATATGTAACAATTAATTGAGATGTTATTTTAATATTTGTGCACTTTGAAGTACATAAACTTTACCTCATTTAAAAATAAATAAATAGATTTCCAGTCAAGATGGTGGAGTAGGTAAACACTGCACTTGCCTCCTCTCATGATCACATTAAAATTACAACTAAACTACAGAAAAACCATTGTTGAGAATCACCTGAAGTCTAGCTGAACTGAAGTCTTACAACTAAGGACATACAGAAGCCACCTGGAGACTAGTATGAGGGACAGAGATATGGAACAGGCTGGCCCCACACCCACGTGTGACCATTAAAAACCAAGAGGTATATCTTGGCTGCAGAGATCCCCCCAGAGGAGCGTGGGGTCCCACGCCCACACCAGGCTCCCCTGCCCAGGGTTCCAGTGCCAAGGAGAGAAATCCTCATAACTTCATGTTAGTTTTGCATTCACCAAAAGAAAACCTAGTAGGGCTTGCCTGGTGGCTCAGGCAGTTGGAGCTCCATGCTCCTAACTCCGAAGGCTGCCGGTTCGATTCCCACATGGGTCAGTGGGCTCTCAACCACAAGGTTGCCGGGTCGACTCCTCTACTCCCGCAAGGGATGGTGGGCTCTGCCCTCTGCAACTAAGATTGAACACAGCACCTTGAGCTGAGCTGCCGCTGAGCTCCCAGATGGTTCAGTTGGTTGGAGCGCATCTTCTCAAACACAAGGTTGTCGGTTTGACACCCGCAAGGGATGGTGGGCTGCGCCCCCTGCAACTAACAAGAGCAACTGGACCTGGAGCTGAGCTGCGCCCTCCACAACCAAGATTGAAAGGACAACAACTTGACTTGGAAAACGCTCTGGAAGTACACACTGTTCCCCTTCCCCAATAAAGTCTTAAAAAAAAAAAAAGAAAAAAAAAGAAAACCTAGTAGCTCTGATAGACTCTGAAGACCCAGCTTCAAACATTCATTGAGTACCCTGAGAGGGAAAAGAACAGAGTAAAATGTTACTAGCTAATATTACCACATCAGACCCCTGCTAAAGTGAACCCTGCTCTGTAGGGTCAGCCCCTGAACAACAGCTTCTCCACTGTAGTCACAGCCAGTTCTCACAACCAATCAGCCAGAGGGTCAATCCCTCCCACTGACATGCAAACAGCAACCAAGGCTCAACTACAACAGGAGGGCACACACAACCCACATAAATGATACACCTGGAGCACCTGGCTCAGGTAACCAGGGCGACTGTGCCATTGGACCCCAAAGGATACCTACTACATAAGGCCACTCAACTAGGACCAGGACACATAGCAGCTCTACTTAATACATAGAAAGAAACACAGAGAGGCAGCCAAAATAGGAAGACAAAGAATAATGCCCCAAATAAAATAACAGAACAAAGCTCCAGAAAAGGAACTAAATAAAATGGAGACCAGTAATCCACCAGACACAGAGTTCAAAACACTGGTTATAAGGATGGTCAATGATCTCAGGGAGAACTTCAACTAAGAGATAGGAAACATAAAAATGGAGATAGAAAACAAAAAAGAACCAGTCAGAAATAAAGAATACCATAACTGAAATGAAGAATATGTTAGAGAGAATCAACAGTAGATTAGATGAAGCAGAGGACTGAATCAGTGATTTAGAAGATAAGGAAGCAGAAAACACCCAATCAGAACAGCAAAAAGAAAAAAGAATCCAAAAGAAAAGAGGACAGTTTAAGAGGCCTCTGGGACAACATCAAGCATACCAACATTTGCTTCATTGGGGTACCAGAAGGAGAAGAGAGAGAGCAAGGAATTGAAAACCTATTTGAAGAAATAATAACAGAAAACTCCCCTAACCTGGTGAAGGAAAAAGACATACAAGTCCAGGAAGCGCAGAGTCCTAAATAAGATGAACCCAAAGAGGCCCACACCAAGACACATCATAATTAAAATGCCAAAGGTTAAAGACAAAGAAAGAATCTTAAAAGCAGCAAGAGAAAAGTAGTTAGTTACCTTCAAGGGAGCTCCTATAACACTGTCAGTTGATTTCTCAACAGAAACTTTGCAGGCAAGAAGGGAATGGCACGAAATAGTCAAAGTGATGAAAAACAAGGACCTATAACCAAGATTACTCTACCCAGCAAAGCTATCAGAATCGAGGGACAGATAAAGAGCTTCCCAGAAAAGGAAAAGATAAAGGAGTTCATCACCACCAAACCAGTATTACAAGGAATCTTAGAGGGACTTCTTTAAAATGAAGGAAAAAAAAATTTAAAAAAATGAATAATAAATGGCAGTAAGTACATATCTATCAATAATTACTTTAATGTAAATGGATTAACTGCTCCAATCAAAAGGCACAGGAGGGCTGAATGGATAAGAAAACAAAACTCCTACATATGCTGCCTATAAGAGACTCACTTCAGATAGAAAGACGTACACAGACTGAAAGTAAAGGGATGGAAAAAGACATTTCATGGAAATGGAAAGGAAAACAAAAATCTGGGGTAGCAATACTTATACCACACAAAACAGACTTTATAAAAAGAGACAGAAAAGGACCCAGTACTCCCACTTCTGGGTATTTATCTGAAAAAACCCAAAATGCTACTTGGAGGGGATGTGTGCATCCATATGCTCATTGCAGCATTGTTTACAATGGCCAAGATATAGAGGCAGCTTGGGCATCCATAGATGGATGAATGGATAAAGAGGAGGTGGTACATATACTCGTATACAATGGAATATTGCTGGGCCAGGGAAGGGAATGAGGTCTTGCCACATGCGGTGGCATGGATGGACTTAGAAGGCATTATACTGAGCAGAGTATGTCAGACAGAGAAAGACAGACACAGTGTGATTTCGCTTATATGTGGAATCTAAAGAACAAAATAAACAAACAAACAAAACAGAAACAAATTAATTAGATATAGAGAACATTTTGATGGTTGCCAGATGGGAGGAGGTTGGGGGGGTGAAGGAGAGGAAAAGATTAAGAAGTACAAACTGGTTGTTACAAAGTAGCCATGGGGATGTAGGGTACAGCATAAGGAATACAGTCAATAATATTGTAGTAACTATGGGTGGTGTCAGATGGGTGCTAGATTTATGAGGGTGACTGATGGTAGGGGGGTTGGGGGCAGGGTGAAAAAGGTAAAGGGATTAAGAAGTACAAATTGGTAGTTAAAAAATAGTCACAGGGATATAAAGTAAAGCATAGGGAATATAGTCAATGATACAGTAATAACTATGTATAGTGCCAGGTGGGTCCTAGACTAGTTAGGGGGCTCACTTCTTAAATTATGTAAATGTCTAACCACTATGCTGTACACCTGAAAGTAATATAAAATAACATTGAATGTCAACTGTAAATCAAAAATTAAAAAGGGGGATTAAAGGTGAAGGGGAATAAGAGGTTCAAATTTCCAGGTATAAAACAAGTAAGTCATGGGGATGTAATGTACAGCATAGGGAATATAGTCAATAATGTTGTGATAGCATGCTACGGTGTCAGATGGCTGCTGGACTTATCATGGTGATCACTTCTTTAGGTATATAAATGTTGAATAACTATGGTATACACCTGAAACTAATGTAATATTGTAGGTTAGTTACATTGTAATAAAATTAAATCAATAAATAAATGCATTTACATTTTTAAACATTAAAAAAGGTAAGGAAATCCAAAACAGGATTTAAATGAGTTGTCCAAGGTTATCCTGCGTCTAGATTTGGAAATGTACTCCACTGCACTGCTTCAACTGCACTGCTTACCAAAGAGGAATTACATTTTGAAAACATTTGACTTGATTAAACAAATTGGGCAGCTTCTTTATTAGAATGAAGGTCTGAACCTTCTGTAATTGATGGATTCACCAAATTTCTGCTCTGCGAAACTGCGAGATAAGAGAGGTCTTCAAGATTGAAAAGCCAGAAGGTTACCAAAGGGGAGGGGGTGGGGGAGTTGGATGAAAAAGGTGAAGGGATTAAGAAATACAAATTGGCAGTTACAAAATAGTCATGGGGATGTAAAGTACAGCACAGAAAACTTAGTCAATAATGTTGCAACAACTATGTATAGTGCCAGGTGGGTGCTGGACTAATCGAGGGGATCGCTATATAAATTATATAAATGTCTAATCACTATGCTGTACGCCTGAAACTAATATACGATAATAGTGAATGTCAACTATAACTGAAATAATAAATAAACAAATAAATGATTAAAAAGCCACTGTTTCTTCCCAAATCTACTGCTAAAACTATCCCCAAAATGGGACTTTTCAGCTGGGATCCTTACTGGATATCCATCCAACATACTTGGTTTACCTACAATGTATATATTACTATACATTGTATTAAGAGGATGTAGGCTCCCCCCCCTTTTTAATGAAGAGGCTATAATACATCCTTAAGGAATTTATAGTGTCTTAAAGAGGTGTTGTTTATGTTTCAAATAAAAGCCCACCGCTATCTATTCTTGTTAAATGAGATAAGCAATAAATTTTGAAAACAGGCATTCTTAACCGCCCATGGAACTTGAGAGGGTCCATGAACCCCATGAAATTACACACATTTTTACATGTGTAGATTAGTATTTTTTCTGTGAAGGGAAACAAAGCTTTTGTGGCAGCCATGAAGACAGATGTCTCAGATCTCCTGCAGCACCCATCAGATGGTTCCGCTCCTGCACTCTGACATCCATGACTGTGTTGATGCCAAGGCCACACTTCTCACAGCGTGCTCCACGCCAATGATGCAGGGCCTCTGACAGCACCTCTGGCTCAAGGATTCTCTGACAGACAGCCTTGTAGAACACTTTCAGAACTGTGCTCCAGTCTAAAATGCTGCCACCCGACCTTCGTACCATCTTCCTCCCTTCTCTCACTCCTTCACCCAGAGTCAGATCTGCTTTGAGGTCTTCAGCCTCCCGCGGTTCTGTGCTCGTATTACCTCATAGGCCCTGTCCTAATACATCTCTTGCATGGCTAGTTCTGTTGTGGTATCTACTTCTCCTAGCACCCAGACTGCATAACTGCTACCAAGAATGGTCTGAGAATATGGACAGTAAGATGTGGAGCTGGAATTTGGTTATTTACTGCCCTGCAGATTAAGATGATACTGTCCTGGTTGGGAGGTGGGACACAGATAGTCCCTGGCACAGAGTAGTGATTTAACTGCTGAAAATTTTACTGGTGGTGATCCCTGTGGAGGGGTCCGGCGGTCAGGGACATGCGGGAATACCCCCTCCAAAGTAAAAAATAGTGCTGAATCTTACAACCTCTACCACAGAGAAGGAAGCACAGCAACTGGTAGACTTTTTTGGATTCTGGCGGGACCTAAAGCACATTTCATTCCTAAAAATTTTCCTCTGGCATGGAAGGCTGCCAGCTTTAAGTAGGGTCCAAAGCAAGAAAGGGTTCTGTAGCAGGTCCAGGTTATACTTCAAGCAATGTTGCCACTTGGGCCATATAATCCAGCAGATTATATGGTGTTAAAAGTGGAAAAAGATACTGTATGGGGATTATGGCAAGCTCTAGCAGGAGAAAAACAATGTAGGCCCTAGGGGTCTGGAGCAAAAGCATGCTTCCCATAGCAGGAAATGATATGCCTTTTGAGAAAAAGTCCTGGTATATTATCGTGCCTTGGTAGGGACAAAACATTTGACCACAGGCACCAAGTGACCGTGCAGCTGGAGCTATCCATTATGAGTTCGGTTCTTTCTGAACTGTCAAGTCAGAAAGTCAGAGAGGCCTAGCCATCAGTCCATAATAACATGAAAATGGTACATCCAGGATGGGGGCCGGGCAAGACCAGAGAACACAAGTAAACTGCATGAGCAGGCAGCCCAGATCCCCCAGTCACTCCTAAGAGTGGTACCAGTGCCCCACCAAGGCTTGAACCTATAGCCATAT
The DNA here is from genome assembly GCF_004115265.2 of Rhinolophus ferrumequinum. Taxonomy (NCBI): domain Eukaryota; kingdom Metazoa; phylum Chordata; class Mammalia; order Chiroptera; family Rhinolophidae; genus Rhinolophus; species Rhinolophus ferrumequinum. The sequence goes on along the minus strand of NC_046284.1, from coordinate 95,106,304 downwards.
GGGGGAGGATTCCCACACAGACAGCTGGAGGAGGAGAAGAAAGCTCTTGTTTACAGATGGTTTGGCTCAGTGTGTGAATGAAGCTGAAAATGGATGGCAGTTACATTACACCACATACTGGAGAGGCCCTGAATGATAATGAGAGGGAAAATCTTCCCAATGGGTAGAGCGGAGATGGTGCATCTGGTCATCCACTTTGTGTGGGAGGAACAGGGGTCTGAGGTAAGAATATTTAGATTCATGGGAAGTGGCCAATGGCCTGGAAGGAAAGGCTACAAGATCAGATACAAGGAGTTCTGGGGTAAAGACTTGTGAGTAGAAACATGGGTGGGGGTACAAAATGTGAAGATCTTTGTATCACACATAAATGTCAACCACAGAAGAGGCACCAAAAAACCAAGTAGAGAAAATGAGTCAGCCAGTTGACAGCAGTTCTCCTTTGTCATCAGCCACCCAGAATTGACACGATGGGCATATTCATGAAGTGGCCATGGTGGCCGAGATATAGGCCGATAACATTGACTCCCACTTACCAAAGCTGATCTAGCTACTGCTACCTCTGAATGTCCAACCTGTTGAAAACAGAGTCTCATAATGAGCTTCCTGATATAGCGCTATCCCTTGATCATATGGTGTCAAGTCAACAACACTGAGCCCCTTCCATCCCAGAAGGGTCAGCAGTTTGTCTTCACAGGGACAGAACTGAATTATTCCACGCACGGGTTCATCTTTCCTGCCTGGAGAGCCTCAGACAGTACCATTACCCAGGGGACTTTGGAGGCCTGATCCACAAGCATGGAATTCCGCATAGCATAGCATCTGACCAGCGGACCCATTTTACAGCAAAGGAGGGGAGAGATGGAGCCCGTGACCAAGGCATCCACTGGTTGTATCACATACCACACTATCCAGAGGCAGCCAGCCTCCCAGAACACTGGAATGGCTTTTGAAAGGAGTAACTGAATTGCCAGTTTTGAGGCTACACTCTGAAAGAAGCGGGTGCCCTTCAGGATACAGTGTAGATATTAAATCAGAGACCTCCATCTGGTGCTGTGTCCCCTGTAGGAAGAATACATGGATCCAGAGAGCAAGGGGTAGAAGCACGAGTGGCCCCACTTACCACGTGAGGACTCTGTGCTTCCAGTCCCATCAGCTCTGGGCAGGGCAAGGTTGGTGGTCATGGTCGGCAAAGAAGGCACACTTTTGCCAGAAGATGCAGGAAGGGTCCATTGAACTACAAGCTATGGCCACCACCAGGACACTTTAGGCTCCTTGTGCCCAGGGATCAGCCAGGAAGAAGAGGAGTCACAATTGTGGCAAGAGTAACTGATGACCCTCCATCATTAAGAGGAAGTATGGCTGTTTTTTACATAATGGCAGCAGGGAGGAATGTGTGTGTTACGCAGGTGGTACACCTGGGCACCTCTTGCTACTCTCTTCTCCAATTATGACTGTGAATGGGCAAGTGTAGCAATTCCAGCCTCGAAAGAGTATGATTCCCAAGGGCTTAGGCTTCTCAGGAATGAGAGTTTGGGTTATACCAGTAGGTATAGCCAGTAAGACCTACAGACGGGATAGCTGAGGGCAAGAGAAATTTAGAATGGATAGTGAAGGAGAGAGGATGAATATTGACTGTAGCTCCAAGACCAGCTGCAGCAACAGGGGTTGCAATTCGTCCCACTAACCCTTCTTTTCTGAGCTTTCCCCTCAGGATGAGAGGTCCATGGGAATTCAGGTCTGTTCCTGAATCTGTGAGAAGTAGATCTATGCAGTGCAGGGAGTAGACTGGCAGCCATGAGAATGACCCTCTTAGGAGTGTACTTGACTGAGAGCCCCAGTGGCACCGAGGGCAGTGAGTGAGCATGGCAGGGACGCTAAGGCATGCATGTTCCTGGGAGTCGTGAGACTCCTCTGATAGAAAACTTTGGAGCTAGGTCACCTGAAAGCCTTGTAGAACTCTCTTAAAACTGCACTGAAGTCTAAGACACTTTCACCTAACCTCCCTTCCTTCCCTCTCTCCTCTATGTGGGGTTGGATCAGATATCCTTCTCGGCTCTCCTAGCCTCCCCAGTTCTGCCCTCCCCACTCATTTCCCCTCACCCGTCTTTCTCTCAATAAATCTCTTTAACAGCGAATCCCATCTCAGAGGACCCGGGTCAACGCAGCTTTCATCAGATACTCAAAAGGTCTGTGACCTCAAAATGGTTACAACCCGTTTGCCAGATGCTGAGTTTGCATTCCTGCCTTGGAAGACGAGGAACAGAATTTGGAAGAGTTCTTGACTCAGGTCAAGGGTCTCATTTTTGCCATATCCTTGATCAAGGAAAATCAGATTGTGCTGATGCATTTGGGAAGATGCGTCAACACTGGGAATAAATTTAGGCCCAACAGTGAGTTTTCTTCCCTCTGGCCAGGCAGGTCACCCTAAGCAAAAACAGTCAGTCTTACTATATAAACTATGGGGACTCAATGGGATGTCACAAAACCAATTCAGCTGAAGGAACAGTCTTCCTTAAATTTACGTATTAAAATAATACATTAAAGAGCGTAAACATCCTTCCTGAATCATCCAAGTTGCAATGCTATCAGTCACTCCAAGAACTTGAAGTGTACCATAAACACACTGTGTTTCTCCAACCTGAAAAATGCAGTGACAAGGGAAGATAATTGCAAACCATTTCAGGAGCAAATTAAATACATCCATTTTAGAGTTCAGACAGTTGAGCTTTTTTATAAAATGTACGTTCCTCGATCACCCTTGAGCTTTCCCCATGACGTGAATCGTGTTCTGCCAGCAGGGAGAGGGACAATAGCTACCAAATAGATCTGTTACCCATGGGAGAGTGTTTAAGAGGTTGGTGACGTCCTCCTCTTATTAGTGACCAGACTGATTCAGAGTACTCCTTCCTGACCCATTTATTCATGGGTATGTTGTCAAGAATAATCTTAAACTTTCTATTTCATAGCATCATAAAAACAAACAAATTCAAGCAAAATTCATACTCTGTCCCACTTTTGTGCTGGTAATATTTCCTGGGTCTTTGCTACTCAAAAGAGCAAAATCAAAATCTTATTGTCTAAAATTCCATGTCTGAAATCCCTCCAAATTTCAGTCTACTTAAAGTAGCTGAGGGTATGTTTCTTCTAGGGTAATGTGTGGAAAGTGGAGCGATTGCAGGTGGGGTCTAGGATATAGGCAGGAGTGAAGCCTTTTGCAAAGCACAAAAAGCCCCAAATGATCCTTCCTCGAGAGTAATGTCACCCTAGTGTTCACGGCAGAATATTAGGGTGAAGAGGCTGCTGGAACATCAGTAGGTTTGATCGGATCTTCCCCTCATTCTTATATCTGATGTAGCTGATCCAGTTGCCAAAATCATCTGGGTATTCTCTTAGGGAGAAAGCATTATTGGAAGTTGATTCCAGCTCTGCAATTTAATAAATCAGGAGACTCAATTCATCAAGTGACCCTAGAGAAAGCAACTGATCTCTTGCACCTAAATTCATCCATTTGTAAAACTAAGATCATGTTACTTATCAGTTCTTCACTTAATAGGTTCTTATAAAGGGGAAAAATGGCCCAATTTTAATTGAATCAGGCTAAATGGCCCAAATAAAGTTTCAGATCTGATTCATGGGAATCTTTCACCATTATCCATGTCAGTTTTGCATTCACCAGAAGAAAACCTAGCAGCTATCACAGACTCTGAACATGCAGCTTCAAACATTCGTTGAGTACCCTGAGAAGGAAAAGGACAGATTGAAAATGTTACTAGTTAGTATTACTACTTTAAAGGCAATAATATTAGTGTTATAAAACCATTCCTCAAGTGGTGTTTTCAAAAGAGCACATTTTATACAACTAAAAGTACATTTTTAAATAGGTTACATTTTTTACTTATGTTTCAGCGACTCCATGAAGGGAAACACACAGCCCTCAGCAATAAGCCTTAAAACTCCCTTTTTTATTCCTCTCCCATCACACATCACAGGTGCTTTCCCGTCTCTCTCTCCTTCCAACCAACACCTTAACATCCATGCTTACAGGGATGTGTTATCCACATCTAACAACTCATGATTCCACGAAACTCTTGTCCACAAATCTGCTTCACTATTTCCTTATGATTTCTCCAGCACAGACGCTCTCAAAAACGGTCTGTCACCAGAATTCCCTCCTTGGATGGCAAGAAAAGGAAAGAGCAAGAAAACAGCTCATTTTAAAGGGCATGGGAAGAGTAATGGTCAGAAACTCTAAAGCGTCAAGAATTTTGACTCCGTCACACTACGATCTAGCTCTCATCTACCACATTACATATTTATAAATCTTAAAATATTTCCTAAATGCTTTTCACTACTAGCATATGAAGAGAAATGGTTCTTATGGGAGAGAGAAGCAAGCCATTGGAGAGGGAAATAACAATAGACTCTGTTTCTAGCTGGTCAGCTGCAGCTCCAGCAGTAACTGGATGTTTTCCAAGTCTTCGTTCACCAAGAATTGTTCATAAAGATGCCTATGAGAGGAATTTTTCCTTTTAAATTTCATAAAGCACCGTTCAAAACAAAAAAGGAAGAAAAATTTGGACACACATACAATTATCAAACAAAAAAATTAATAATGGTTGGTATGTATTGAATAATTTCTTTGGTCTCTCTCTCTCTCTCTTTCCACACACATACGTGCGTATGCATGCATGTGCCCACGCACACACACAAACACACACACACACACACACACACACACACACACACACACACCCCAAGCACAATTGGCCGTTTCAGATAAGTAGGTCAGGTTGGGGAAAAATATGTTCATGTGCTATGAACTAGTTTCTGCATTGGATTCTACCTTGTATTATTGTTATTTGTTAACAGGCCTGTCTCCATTAGCTCATAAACCTCTTGAATACAAGAGCAGTATCTTCTATTTCTTTGTATTCTCTAAAGCAGTGCTTCTCAAAATGTGGTTTGTGGACCACAGCTGGTTCATCGTCTGTAAACCGTTACTAATCTGCAACAAATACACAAACTGAAAGTATGTATTTACAATCTTTTATAGACATTTAACATTATATTGTTTAAATGCATGATCATTACACTCATCTTGTGAGCAAGGCATAGGGCATATTGGATATTGTTGAACTCACTTGGATGAGTTGCATATGGTACGTTACGAGATATATACTTGTCCTGGGTAGGAATAAACAAAAACAAAAAAAGTGCTTTGCTACAGATAGTTTAAGAAGCACTGCTCTGGGGTGGTCAGTTAGCTCAGTTGGTTAGAGCATGGTGCTGGTAGCACCAAGGTTGCTGGTTCGATCTTCCCATGGGACACTGTGAAGTTGGCAAACTACAGCCTGTGAGTCAAATCCTATTGGCCATCTTCCTGATTTTTATATATAAAGCTTTATTGGAACAAACCATGTCCATTCATTCACTTATTTTCTATACTGCTTTCACCCTACAGAGGCAGAGTTGAGTAGTTGCAGCCGAGACCACATGGTCTTCAAAGTTTAACGTACTTATTATCTGACCCTTTAAAACAAAGGTTTGCTGATCCTTGCTCTAAAGATATGTTTTTAAAACTTCATTTGTTGTAATCAACAGTAAGAAATGCATTTTATTTTGCAAACATATACACATTTATCTTTCTGAGGTGAAAGTTTTACAAACAATATTTACTCATACTACATGTGATGCACTCTATTTCTATTCTATTCTGCTTTGTTCAATTTTTTAAAAGTTTTTTAAAAAGATTTTTATTAAAATATAGCTAATGTACAATATTATATTAGTTTATATATAAATATATATATTTATATATTATATTATATTATTTTTATATTATAATAAAAAGATTTTTATTAAAATATAGCTAACGTACATTATATTAGTTGAATAACATACATAGTTATTCAACATTTATATACCTAAAGAAGTGATCACCATGATACGTCCAGCAACCATGTGACACCATACCACGCTATCACAATATTATTGACTATATATGCTGTATATTACATCCCCAAGACTTATTTGTTTTACACGTGGAAATTTGGATCTCTTATTTTCCTTCACCTTTCCCCCCTTTTCGTTAATTTTTTAATTACAGTTGATATTCAATATTATTTTATATTAATTTCAGGTGTACAGCACAGTGGTTAGACATTTATATAATTTAAGAAGTGATCCCCCTGACTAGTCTAGTACCCACCTGGCACTATACATATTTAATACCATATCATTGACTATATTCCCTATGCTTTACTTTAAATCTCCATGACTACTTTGTAACTACCAATTTGTGCTTCCTAATCCCTTCACCTTTCTCACTCAGCCCCCTAACCTCACTCGCATCTAGCAACCATTTGTTTGTTCTATGAATTTATTTCTATTTTGCTTGTTCGTTTATTCTGTTGTTTAGATTCCACATGTGAGATCATATAGTATTTGTCTTTCTCAGTCAGACTTATTTCACTGAGCATAATACCCTCCAGGTCCATCCAGGTTGTAGCAAATGGTAAGATTTTATCTTTTTTATAGCAGAGTAATACTCCATTGTATAAATGTAACACAATTTCTTTATCTAATTGTCCATTGATGGGCATTTCCGTTGTTTACATACCTTGGCTGTTGCGAATAGCGCTACAGTAAACATGGGGTGTATATATTGTTTTGAATTAGTGTTTTGGATTTTTTTGGATAAATACCCAGGAGTGGAATTGCTGGGTCATAAGGTACTTCTATTTTTAATATTTTGAGGAACCTCCATACTGTTTTCCATAGTGGCTGCACCAATTTGCAATCCCATCAACAGTGCATGAGGGTTTCCTTTTCTGTACATCCTCTCCAACACTTTGTTGATTTATTGATGATGGCTATTTTGACAGATGTGAGGTGATATCTCATTGTGGCTTTAATTTGCATTTATTTGATGATTAGTGACGTTGAGAATCTTTTCATATGTCTGTTGGCCATCTGAATGTCCTCTTTGTAGAAATGTCTATTCAGGTCTTCTGCCCATTTGTTAATTGGATTCTTTTTTTGGTGTTGAGTTATATGAGTTTCTTAATAAATTCTGGATATTAATGCCTTATCAGATGTATCATTGTCAAATATCTTTTCCATTCAGTAGGATTTCTTTTCGTTTTATTGATGGCTTCCTTTGCTGTGTAAAAACTTTTTAGTATGATGTAGTCGCATTTTATTTTTCATTTTGATAACCTTTGATGATTGTTTCTAGAAATGCTGTGCATCAACTATGTAGTTATCCTAAAATATAGCTTATACAAGGAACAGAATATTTGATTCTTTATTAATCAATTTTTAGAATAATGCATTGATATTCCAGTAACTTTCAAAGAAGCTCACCTTTTTTTCAAATATTATGAACTCATGAATATTTATATATTAGTGTGCTTCATTATTCCTTTTGATGCTCAAATTGACCTGTCTTTCATCAGCAGGAATCTTTTTGTCATGAACCCAATAGATGCTTTGATACCTTCCTTGCTTTCTACAACATGTTGTCTCAGATTCGTTTTATACATTTCTTGCTCCAGACTTGGAACTAAACATTCTAAGGAGTTCTGTTTCCTTTTTGTGGCAAATGCTATTTAGACCATAATTGGGATGTTAGTGGTCCTCATTCCTACCGGATTTTCATTGGCTCTACACTTTTTCAGTGAATAGAATTAGGAAATAAGTACATTTTTAGAAAGTGAAAAACAAATAATAAGTTTATATTGATACTTCTAAGACAAATTTAAGTTTACAAGATTTTTAACTTATTTGATTTTATATTTGTATCCCTTTTCTTTTACAGTGAAAAATAATTATTTCTAATTAAATTAACATAATAATTTGATTTATCCTACTTCACATATCATAATCTCAAAAATAACACTACTATTATTAAAAATAAGACAATTGAGTGCAGTGTAAGATTTCTTTGAGGTTATTTGGTCTTTACGCTATATTCCTCAAAGAATGTAAAAAGATGTAGAAGGAATACATTTTAAGTCACTTGAAATAATTCTTCTGTGGTTATCCCACCAAATTGATCTATAATTAGGTCCTATCGTTAAAGTTTGTTTTATATTTAGAGATTGCTTTGCTTTTTATTCTAGCTTAATTTTGGTTTTCATTTGTGTAAAAAATATCTATAATTCCAAAGTCAAAATTATAGAATAAAATACATTTAGAGAGTTCTAGCTTCCATCCTTGTTCCTACTCACATATTCCCTCCTTCCTCTCATAAGTGATACTCTGCATTCGTTTTTGTTTCCATTGTTTCTTTTGAAAAGAGGGCGGGTGTGTGTGCGTGTGTGCGTGTGTGCGTGTGTGCGTGTGCGCGGGTGTGCATGTGTATGTGTGTCCCAAGACCAAAGGTAGCAAGCTATACTACACATTTTACTTCACTTTCTTTTTTTTTGTTTTTTTACTTTTAACAACATATCCTGGAGGTTACTCTATAGCAGTACATAGAAATCTTCCTCCTTTTTAACACTAACTAGTTCTTCATTATTTAGATATACCATAGTTTATTCAACCAGTCTCCTATTAAGGGACATTTGGATTATTGCCAAATTTTTGCTATTAAAAATGCTGATGAAATTAATAGTTTTTCGCTTAGCATTATATTCTCAAGATCCATCCGTGTTGTCACAAATGGTCCTATTTCATCTTTTCTTACCGCCGAATAGTATTCCATTGTGTATATATACCACTACTTCTTTATCCATTCATCTATCGAAGGATATTTTGGTTAAGAGAAATAAGTCAGACAGAAAAAGCAGAGAACCATATGATTTCACTGATATGTGGTATATAAACCAAAAACAACAAAAGAACAAGACAAACAAATGAGAAACAAAAACTCATATACACAGACAATAGTTTAGTGGTTACCAGAGGGTAAAGAGGGAGGGGGATGGTAGATGAGGGTAAAGGGGATCAAATATATGGTGATGGAAGAAGAACTGACTCTGGGTGGTGAACACACAATGGGATTTATAGGTGATGCAATACAGAATTGTACACTGAAATCTATGTAATTTTACTAACAATTGTCACCCCAATACACTTTAATTAAAAAAAAGAAATCAATAGTTTTTTATATATGTCATCTTGTATTTTTGCTAGATTTCTAGAAGTGGGTTTGCTTTTTAAAAGAGTATATGTAACTTCTTAAAGATGCTACAAATGCTCCAAAGAACTGCAGTTCTAACAGCTCTGTAATGCAAGTACCTATTTCCCCACACCCTAACCAAAGGAGTATGCTGTCAACCCTTGAAATGTTTTGCCCCTCTGACAAGTGAGAAATAGTATCTCAGTGTAGTTTTAATTTGCATTTCTCTAATCATGATCAACGTAGATCATCTTTGCACATGCTTGAGAGCCATTTACATGTTCAGTTGTATAAATCTCTGAGACAGGAAAGATTGGATGCTCTTCAAATTATGCAACATGAGTGTCTCTGGTTAGGTTGCCCAAAGGCAGACCTTGAGACAAGGATTCATGTGGAAGTGAATTATTAGGAGGTAGTTCCATGAAAAGGCAGTAGGCGAATGGAGAAATGGAATAAGGAAGGAAAGGATGCCAAGGCAAGGTGTGATAGCACAGTTCCAAGGAATATTGCTTTGGGTTAATCTGATAGGGGAGTTCTAGAGACAATGTGAAACACAATTGTCCCCATCAGGGGGCAAAAGGGCTTGGATATTCATTCTCTATATTGTCATTCACTGGTTAAGGGCTGCCATCAGGGATTACAGATTCCCAGGCCTAATTTTCTATGTCTCCAGGCAAAGCAGGCTCCAGTTGCCTGAGGGGAATCAGCCAACTAAGAGATTTAAGAACTGGCTGTTGGAAACGGTAAAGGGATTGGAAGGGTTATGGTGGAGCACTAGTAGCATCTGCTTCAGAGTGACTACCCTCCACACTCATGGCGGGTTAGCACTGTACATAAGGAACGTTTATCAGGCATGATTTCAAAATCAACACCAGTGTCTATGCTGAATGAGAGAGCATCACTGGCATTTTATTTACTTTATTTGACTTCATAACTATTTGCTAATCACATGTGTTAAATGAAAATTAGTGTTATTTTGTACAGTCAGTTTTCCCTAGTCACATTGTGGAGTTAGATGGCTCCTATGAGGCTTCCTTAGAACTTCCACAGATGCCTAAGCTAATCCCTTTGTGTGAAAACAACACCCAGGTCTGTGTTGGAATTAAACCAGGGTCCCCCTGACACTAGCATGAGGAATAAACAGAACCTTGTTTTCCCAGATAATGAGAGCAAACATTTTTATCCCGGGTGGCGGGTGGCATTCCTTTGAGGTTTTACAACAATAAGATAATCACACACAAGCAAGAGGTGCAGTTTAACAATCTTAAATGAGAAACAAAGAAAGGAATAGGACAAAATGCCTTACTTGAGACTATCAAGTGTATTAACCCTGTGGCAAGTTTCCTGACAAAGCAAACATATGTGACCTCTTAGGCCTTTGACCCTGGAGTCCATGTTTTGATTCATAAAAGGACTTAAGAGCTGAAAGATCTCAACATCTCAGAGAAAAAGAGAGCTGTCCCTCACTTCTTTTCTTAATACTTAAAACTAGTGAATTGAAATAGAGATTATGAGAGAAGAGCTAACACTAATGGAACCTGACCTGAAGTGTAATTTCCCCATATCCAGACTTTTCTCCCTTCATGCTAAAGTTGAACTTTGGGCAATTTTAGGGTGATCAACTCATCTCAATTTGCCTACAACTTTCTTGGGCTTAGCACTGAAAGTACTAAGTCCAGGGCAACCCATCAGTCTAGGGAAAACCATGCTGGTTGTCACCTTAGTGATTTCTTGACTAATTCTGGTTATGCTGATGGTTTAGGACAGGGCCTCTCAAATTAAAGTGCATCCAGATTTCCTGGATTTATTGTTAACATGCTGATTCTGATTCAAGAGGTCGAGTTGGGCCTGTGAGTCAGCATTTCTAGTTCCCAGGTGCTGCTGCTGCTGCTGGTTTACCCACGGACTACACTTTGAGTGGCAAGGGTCCAAGGCAGGCCTAATATTGATGCCACAGCTTTGCTGTAAATCTCCAACACTTGAGATTTAATTTTAGTTCATCTCTGCTTTTAAGGAAAGAAATGTGCTGTGTGATAATATTATTCCTTTATGAATATTTGTAGTGAAAAGAAAGACATTAATTTCCTTGCCAATTGTGCATTTGTGTTTATGAAGAACAGTTTAAAGGAAGGGTACTCAACTTACAACAAAGCAAATTTTAACTGATACAAAAATTGTAGATGATGGTTGTTGCTCTACTTTTTATATTGCACTATTCACCTTTTATTTAGTTCTGTTTTTTGGATTTTGAACAAATTTTAAACTTGATATTTTTAGATAATTTTAGTTTCACGAACATGTCTGTATTGTCCATTCCTATCACAATCACATGCAGGCACCATCTGTGTCTTCTAATAGAGGGGTGTGTGTGTGTGTGTGTGTGTGTGTGTGTGTGTGTTTTGCCTGATTTCCTTATTTTTAGTTTACAGGGACATATTTCTTTATAAATTTTATATATTTCATATAAAAATACCAAAGTACTTAATAAGGCTTCTTCCTAGATTTGTTTCATCAACTCCTTACCTAAAATTTCATTTATTTACTTTTCTTTGGGCACATTTCCCAATAGCAAATCGCCTTTGAACAGTACACTTGATGGATGCCGTAAGACAGCTTTGATTCCAGGAAAGAAATACTAATTTTGAGTATTCCTAAATGCCACAGCAAGGCTTATTGCTATTAATTTTTATTGCAAACACTAACATGATAAACAATATCAAAATCCATACCATACATTTCCAATGAGTTGTCTAGAATTATTTCTTGACAGTTTCTCAACTACAGGGTGTCCACTATTTATATATGTGTATGTATGTGTGTGTGTGTGTGTGTACATATATATATATATATATATATATATATATATATATATATAGTTTTGTTTTGTTTTTTTTTTAAATTAAATTTCTATCTACTTTAGGAGAGGATTCATAGAAAACAGCAAACATTTCATTTATTAGTTCTATCACAGTTAAGAGATATCCTCTCAAATCCATCAACTTTATTGGATTTTAAAATCTATTAATGGTTAATAAGTGTGTCTGTGTATATACTAGTATGTGTATAAGTATAGTGAGGCAAAAATACATATTATTTTTGTTTATAATAAAAAACCCAAATAAATTTATTTTATTTTTAAAATTTATACTCCACCTTTTACCAGAAAGGATTTGATATAACTTACATAGATGTATTTCAACATAAAAAAATAGGAAGCATTAAAAATGGGGTGAAAAAATAAAATAAATCAGAGGGTAAAGTCAAACTAGAAGTAAACATAGAAGTAGTACAATAATAATATTCACATCTAGAATTTAAGCTTCTAGAATCAGATATAATAGTACCCAAGAGATAAAATGAGGCAAACTGATATATATCTTGTACAGGATTAGTTCATGTAATATTTCATCTTGTTCCAATGGCATCAGTGCCAAGAACAAAGTGTTTGTCATAAGAAAATTAAACTTATTAATCAATGAAATCAACATGTTGTCTACATACATTAAAATTTACCTGTTTTAAGTGTATAATTTGATGAGTTCTGACAAATTTACATACTTGTGTAACCACCACAATCAAGATGCAAAACATTTTCAAAACCCCTAAATGTTCCCTTGTTCCCCATCCTCTCCACCTTGGATTAGATTTGTCTTTTCTAAAATGTCATAAATGAAATCATTGAGTACGTATGTGGTCTTTTGTGTCGGGTTTCTTTCCCTCAGCACAATGTTGTTGAGATTCAGCCATGTTTTTGTGTGTATCAAAAGTCCATTTTTTGGGGCCGGCCCGGTGGCTCAGGTGGTTGGAGCTCCGTGCTCCTAACTCTGAAGGCTGCCGGTTCGATTCCCACATGGGCCAGTGGGCTCTCAACCACAAGGTTGCCAGTTCAATTCCTCGAGCCCTGCAAGGCAAGGGATGGTGGGCAGTGCCCCCTGCAACTAAAATTGAACACAGCACCTTGAGCTGAGCTCCCGGATGGCTCAGTTGGTTGGAATGCGTCCTCTCAACCACAAGGCTGCTGGTTCGACTCCCGCAAGGGATAGTGGGCTGCGCCCCCTGCAACTAGCAACGGCAACTGGACCTGGAGCTGAGCTTCGCCCTCCACGACTAACACTGAAAGGACAACAACTTGAAGCTGAACGGCACCCTCCACAACTAAGACTGAAAGGACAACAACTTGACTTGGAAAAAACTCCTGGAAGTACACACTGTTCCCCAATAAAGTCCTGTTCCCCTTCCCCGATAAAATCTTTTAAAAAAAAAGTCCATTTTTTAAATTAATGAATAATATTCCATTGTGTGGATATACCACAATTTGTTTATCTATTCACCAGTTGATGGACCAATGGTTGTAAGAGAAGGAAATTTGAAACAAACAAACAAACAAACAAACAAACAAAACAAACTGTAAATCTGCCACTTTGGCTTTATAAATAACAGAAGATATAAAGAGAGTGGGATTCTTGCTAATATATTCTTTACTCTTAACAACTGAACTTCTGCCTTCTTTTCTCTCTTTGGGTCTGTTGCTTTTCTAATATTTAGTAATAATTTTATTATACAAACCTGAAATACTTTAGGTTTATGCAAATTGTCATTGGCAGAAATCCAAACACATCATATTTATCACGTATGGCTCACATATTATCCCTGAGTGGTAGGCAGATGGCAGAATCTATTATCCTCCCTCAATTGAATTGGAAACTTCTGGAAGTAAACTAATATTTTGGGCTGTAGCAGAAATTTAGGACTGAAACGAGGAATACAATGTAGATTTCCCAAGCCCAACGTGACTCCTCTACTCTGTTCCTATCCCCTTACCCTGGAGTGGACTCAGCAGGCAACTCACAGCCCCCTTCTCCTTATCCCCACCGCAATTACCTCTATTCACTTCAACGCAAGCAGCTGGTCTATAACTTGTTGTATCTATTGAATTTTCCATGCAAGATTTCACTTGCTAAAATGGTTCTCAGATTAAAAAATATTGAAAACCCATTGAACCAAATCATCCCAGAAAAATGAGGGTTCTCTCTGTTTTAAAATACAAACTTTCAGTGATAGAACAATGCCTGCCATTTATATGACACTTCTACTTCTTTAAAGAGCCTCCACAGACATTTCATTTGGCCAGAAGAACAAAGTTAATCAATAAAGGCAATTAATTAAGACTGCACTTGCAAATGTGTGAAGTCCAGTTAACATTTAATTATCCTTGTTAATGGGAAATATGCGTGCAAAATCTAGACACAGACTAAAAACTTAGAGCAAGTAGTTTCTAACTTCTCTCTCTTTAAACTTTGACTGGAGGTCCTAAAAATTATCCACAGTGGCAAAAAAAAAAAAAGGCAATATTCATGGGTTTCGTTTCGTTTCCTGTCTCTCCTGCAAGAGAGTGGTGGTGAAGAAGTGAAATAAGAACCTTGGGAAAGCAGATTTTTTTAAACCCTGAAAATATGACTTTTCAAAAACGGATTGCCAAAACTTGACATGATAAAGACAAGTTTTTAAAAAGTGACTTAAAAGTCTTCCAACAGGCAAATATTAAAACATCAACAACAGCATAGCTTAACTTTGGGCCATTACTGAGACCAGGAGGAGAGGCAGGCCGTAGCTACAAACAGAGTGACAACCGGTCCCAGTTTGCCTGGACGGTTACAGTTAACAACGGTTGTCCTGGCATCATTGTTACTAGTGCGCTCTTTCACTTTCACAGGTGTCCTAATTTCAACAAATTATATGGTTATCCTAGCTCTAAGGAAACAACACTGAAGCACAAATAGCAAAAATGGGAAAATTTCCTGCCTTTTTCCCATTTCTCCTGCCCCAAAGATGCTCAACTGACACACTGCACTATCTAAACTATAGCTATGACAAGACTTCCTCTCCCTTTTATTCATTCCAATTAGTGTGCTCATCAGAATCACCGAAAAGCTTAAAAGTACTGATGCCTGAGCAACAACTTGGAACAATTAAATCAGCGTCTCTGGAGGTGGGGTCTAATCCTTGATACTGTCTCAAAGCTTCCCAGATAATTCTAATGTGCAGCCAGGGTGAGAACCACTGATTATGATAGTTATCAAGTAATTATTTCTATTACAAGACACCTGATATTTTGAGTGATGTATGAAACTTCATATCTCCTTGGGGAAGAAAGATGTGCCTGCCTGCCACCCTTAACCAAGGACCATGGCATACCCCCCTTTGTTCCATCTTCTGGGTGGCCAAAGGTCCTGTTCATTCTTATTGTCTGTTCACACAAGGATAAATCATTCTACTTTTTCCTCTGAAATCTTCAATACCTGCAGTGATAATATAACAAAGCTTGAATTATAATAGTCCAAACGAAGAGCTTCTTTACGCTGGGATAAAGGCACTTGAAATGATAAGTAATAAAGACGTTTGAAGGGACCTTCAAGTTGGCCACTCCTTGTCATTTGATGGAAGCTCTGACATTCTGAAAGCTAAGCAACTGAAGCTAGGTGGCAGTCCTGCTTAGGCAATTAGAGACACCATAAAGACAATTATAAAGAAGATCCACACAGAAGGAAACCAAAAAGAAGTTACCACTGATTTACACGGGCATGGGAACAACAGGGCAAAACTGACTTGCTAACATTGTGCCTTTAAATATAGTCTTCCTTATCAAAGTTGGGGGATTTCCCTAAAATTATGGGCAACTCTTGAATTTTTCAGATGCTTCTCAATATTCTTCATAACTTCTTCACATGTCAGGTTTTTGGAGATTGCCCTCCACCACCACCACCCCTCAGGTGTGTCTACAAATAGATACTGGCTAGTCATTTATCTTATTTCTATAAAATAAAAGAATGTGAAGAGGTTCTGGAGAATATTGGGAAGCATCTGAAATGGCAATATATGTTACAGACACTCAAAACAATGACGAAATGTGATTTTATTTTTTTAGGAGGGTGCAAATCACAGTGGCCCATGCCCGGGATCGAACTGGCAACCTTGGTGCTTCCAGCACCATGCTCTAACCAACTGAGCTAACCAGACAAAGTATGATTCTTTAAAAAAACTTATATAACTATAAGGATGTTTACCAAAATATTAATAGCATTTATCTCTAGGTCAAGGGATTTGAGGAGATTTTTATACTCTTTTATACTTTTCTGTCTTGTTTAACTTGCTTTACAATAAGCATATATCCTTTTATTTTAAAATTTCAGTACTTTTATGAGTTATGTCCTTCAAGTCACTAATGTCCATTAGCAATTAGACAATTAGCAGATCATGACTGTTTTCTGTCATGTTTATTCTCAGCCCAAGGCTTGCTTTACTTTAATTGATGGCTCTCCTAATTATAGTTGTTAATTGATGATGCCAGTATGTGTTCACCCCAATCAATAGATTGTGCTTGTATTCACTCTAATTTGGAAAACTAACCAGAAGTTGATGTTTTTGTTTGTTAACTGTTGTTCTGAGGAATACCAATGATGAAGCTAGGGGGTATTTAGTTGTGTAGGTTTCATACATCCTTAAGTGTTTAAGAAACTATTCCTTAAAGAAGATGTAATTTTAGAAATTACAAGATAAATTGCTATATGAGAACTAAGAGGTCAGAATGACTTTGTGATTCTTCTAAACATATAACATATATATATTTATATATATTAATTGAGTTATTTGAATTAAGCATAGCACATTAATAAGTACAAGTACAGATGGGAACACAACTGACAGTAACAGTTGTGTATCCCAACGATCGATCAACTGTTCTCAAAAAAAAAAGCTTCAATGTTTAATGAATCCCAAACAGGATAAATAAAAATTGATCTATACCTTCATATATCCTAATGAAATTGTGGAATAACAAAGACAGAGAAAATATCAATGTCAGCCAGAGATAAAAGACAAATAATCACTTATAAAGGAATGTCTATTAGATCAATAGCCACAACTGAAGCCAGAAGGCAGTGGAATAATAGCTTTAATATTCTGAGGTTAAATAACTGTCAACTTAGAATTTTGTACCCATAGGAACTATATTTCAAGAATGAAAATGAAATTTTAAAAAATTTAGCCCAACAAAAGTTAAAAGATCTTTATTAATAAATGCTCATTAAATTCTAAAGGACTACCATTCAAGCAAATAATCTCAGAGGTAAGACCTGAAATGCAAGAAGGAAAGATAATGGATAAAATCCATTGAGTACTGAGTATATAAAACAAGTGAATATATAGCTAGTAATGTCTAATCTTTAAAATGAAAAATAACATAGAACTAAAATACTGGATAACCATGTAAGCATGGAGAGTGGCCATCAGATATAATGCTAAGGTCCTTGAGTTGTTCAGGAGGAGGTTAAAGATGTTTTTATCTTCCTCCATATTTTATATCATCAAGATAATATACAACTTCTAAATTTCTGTGTGCCTAATATATGTAAGAATATGAAAAAAGGTGAAATAAACAAATTCACTAACTTGATGGGGAAATTTTAACACATTTCTCTTAGGAATTGATATAATAAGCAGAAAAATCAGTTAAGAGATAGAAAATTTGAACATGACAATCAAAAAGCTTGGTTCGATGGACGAACATGGAACACTGTATGCTGCAAAGCACGTTTTTTTCAAGCACATAGGGAACACTTATATGTTAGACCATAAGGTAAGCACAGAAAGAGGAGATGCACCTCAACTCATTTGATGAGGCTAGCACAACTTTGATTCCAAAACCAATCAAGGATAGTACAAGAAAGGAAAATTACAGGCTGTTCTCCTTGAGGAACATAGATGTAGAAATCCCAAATATTGTGTTTCCCCGAAAATAAGACCTAACCGGACAACCAGCTCTAATGTGTCTTTTGGAGCAAAAATTAATGTAAGACCTGGTATTATGTTATTATTATTATATTATATTACATTACATCATATTATATTAGACCCAGTCTTATGGTATAGTAAAATAAGACCGGATCTTATATTAATTTTTGCTCCAAAAGACGCGTTAGAGCTGATTGTCTGGCTAGGTCTCATTTTTGGGGAAACACGGTCCTATATTAACAAACTGAATTTCGCAGTGTTTAAAAACATGACCATGTTTAGTTTACTCCAGAATGCAAGATTAATTTAATGTTAGAAAATTGATGAATGTAATTCACTACATTGACAATTTAAAGGTTGAAAACCATTTGGATATAGAAAATAGGTCTGATAACAAAGTCAATATATACTCATCATAGTAACACTCAGCAAACAATAAAAGGGACCTTCTCTAACCTGACAGAGCACTTCTCGGAATATGATAGCAATTATTGCACTTAATAGTGACAAAATTAAAGAATTACCTTTAAGATCAGAAAGGAAAAAAAAAGACAAGGGAGACTTCTAACACCACTTCTATTCAACACTATACTGGACATCCTAGCCAGTACAATAAAACAAGAAAAACAATTTTAATGTATAAGAATTGAAAAGGAAGGAAAAGCTGTCATTATGGCAGATGATGTGATTATCGGTGTAGGAAATCTGACAGAATTTATAATTTATTAGAGTTAAGAAACGTTTAGGACAACCAAGATGGCGCAGTATGTAAACGCTGTGTTTACCTTCTCTCACAACCACACCAAAATTACAACTAATCTACAAAACAACCATTATTGAGAATCGCCTAAAATCAAGCTGAACTGAAGGCTTTCAACTAAGGACGTGCAGAAGAAGCCACCTCCAGACTGGTAGGAAGGTCAGAGATGAAGAACAGGTTGGTCTCACACCTGCATGTGACCATTAAAGATCGGGAGGGCTATTTCGGCTGTGGGGGTCCCCCTGATATAGAAGCCCTCTCACTATAGAAATTTTAAGTCTCCTTTTCCCTAGTTTCTTAGTTCTTTAGCCCCTGGCTTTGATTACACTTCTAATCAGTTTCTGAATCCTAGACTAAAGATTGCTCCTAGCCTGAATCACAGAATGTCTCTCACCCCTGCTTCAGATAACTACTTACAAGCCTGTGACTTCCCAACATCCCCAAACCATTCTGGACCCCCCAAACAGCATACTTGTTGAGTGTCATCACTGAAGTCTAATGTTCTTTCCAACCCATTCTGGGCTCAGCTCCCGGACAATTGAGGCCACCTAAATGACTGGTTGAATGGCCACAGGCTCTATAGAGCTAACGGATTTATTAATTAAAATCAATTTTTCCTCATTCAGGGGCCTTGGGGATACAGAGGATATCCCAGCAAGCTTGCCAGTCCCAACCAAAGAAGCTAATGCGGTCTTCCAGGTAGATCTCGAGACCCCTTTCTCTCATCTGAGATCAGATAGGGTGAGAGTTCTGTGAATTCCCCAATAAGTAGGGACAGCTCTACACCCCTGTCCAGCAGGACGCAGATACTGAAAAACAGACCTCCTGTCCCTCAACTTCCCATAAAGATTTTATGGGGATCACGTCTCTCAAGGGGAAAACAAGGCAGGCAGTTAGACATTGAGTCTCTGCATTACCGACCAAAAGACCTCCCCTCTCTGTCCAAAACTTTCCCTTTTCATTGTAAACAAATGGGTACAAGATACCTAACTAGATCAAAGCGGCCACTCACACCTGCTGTGCAGTCTAAAAAAATGAGGTAATAGCCTTTTTTCAATCACAGGTGTCAATCAAGTGGTCCCACGCCCGGAAAGGAACAGCCCATTTGAGAGAAAAAGATAAAAACTCCAAGTCCTCGCCAGTCAGGGCCTTTTGTGAGCCCGGGGCCTTGCCCTCTGGGCCTTTGAGCCTTTTGAGCCTCTTCTTTTGCTTGGCCCGCTCCAAACTCTTTGGAGTGTACTATCCCTTTTAATAATGGCCCTTTAGCCACTGCTTTCTGCCTGGGCCCGCTCCTATTTCTTTGAAGTGGACTATCTCTTCAAATAAACTGCTTTTCACTACTTTACTTTAGTATCTCATTCAATTCTTTGCTTGAGACGCCAAGAACCTGGATCCTGCCCCGAGAAGAGCGCACCCTCTGGTAACACCACCATCCCCTAAAGGAGCGAGAGATACCAGCCCCACCCCAGCCCAGGGTTCCAGTGCTGGGGAGAGAAGTCCCCCTAATTTTTGGTTGTGAAAAACAGCAGAGATTGTGACTGAGACAGTGTGGCTGCACTCACAGGCGCTCCTCTTAAAGGGACTGCGGTGGACTTAACCACCAGTGGAATCACTCGCTCTGAGCTCCAGCACTGGGACAGCAGCTGGAAAGGCGGCAGGGACAAACGGTGGGTAATTGAGTTGTCTGGTTTGGGAGGGGCTGGAGAGGTGGCTTTCTCCTGGATGGAAGAGCTGGCTGGTGGAGGCCATTGTTTCTTTGTTGAACCCTCCCCCTTCCTGGCATGTGAACACAGGCGGCTGCCATTTCTGAGTCTCCGCTGTTTGTCCACCCCACCCTGGCGATTTGAGATCTGCCCCCCCCGAACTTTTGGGTACACCCAGGCTGCTTTCAGTGTCTTTCTCATGCAGACCACCTGCCTTGGCTCAAGCTGCACTTTCCTAGGGTCTCTCAAAGGTTCGTGGAACTCAGACAAGCTGCATCTGGCTTGAGCATATCTTGTACCTTTGGCTGAGCAGCCCTAAGCCTGCACTAGTGGCAGCCGGCCTTGGTTTGTGGCTTGGCCTCTCAAAAGCGCTTCCAAGCTCAGCATGGGTAGCAGACATCTGCGGATTTCTTTCTGGATCCCGCTAGGTGGCCCCGGGTGGGGCACAGGCTGTGGCTGAAGTAGACCTACAGTGGGTCCCCTCCAAGGTGGTCCTGGGGCTGGCGCCCCCAGTGGCCAGCTTCGAAACGAGCTGGAGTATCACCTAGCCGTTTCCAACTACGACACACCCAAGGGGCGGATTGGGCAGGCACCAGAGTCCTGCTGAGGGAGATCCTGCTCTGTAGGATCAGCCCCTGCACAACAACACTTCCACTGTAGTCAAGGCCAGTCCTTACAACCAGTGAGCCCAAGGGTCAGTCCCTCATATTGATGTGCAGTTATCAACCAAGGCTCAACTACAAGAGGAGGGCACACACAACCCACATAAGGGATGCACCTGGAGCGTGTGGCTCAGGTGACCAGAAAGACTGCACCACTGAACCCCCAGCACACCTACTACATAAGGCCACTCTCCTAAGACTGGAAGACATAGCAGCCCTACCTAATACATAGAAACAAACACAGGGAGGCAGCCAAACTGGGGAGACAAAGAAACATGTCCCAAACAAAAGAACAGAACAAAGATCCAGAAAAAGAACTAAGCGAAATGGAGATAAGCAATCTATCAGACAGAGTTCCAAACACTGGTCATAAGAATGCTCAATGATCTCATAAAACTGGAGATGGAAACCATGAAAAAGAACCAGTCAGAAATAAAGGACACAATGGAAATGAAGAATATATTAAAGGGAATCAACAGTAGATTAGATGAAGCAGAGGATCCAATCAGCGATGTAGAAGATAAGGTAGCAGAAAACACACAACCAGAACAGCAAAAAGAAAAAAAGAATCCAAAAAATTGAGGTGAGTTTAAGGGGCTTCCAGGACAATATCAAGCGTACCAACATTCGCATTATAGGGGTACCAGAAGGAGAAGAGAGAGAGCAAGGAATTGAAAACCTATTTGAAGAAATAATGACAGAAAACTTCCCTAACTTGGTGAAGGAAATGGATATACAAGCCCAGGAAGCACAGAGAGTCCCAAACGAGATAAATCCACAGAGGCCCACCCTAAGACACATCATAATTAAAATGCCAAAGGTTAACTAGAAAGAGAGAATCTTAAAAGCAGCAAGAGAAAAGCAGTTAGTACCTACAAGGGAGCACCCATAATACTGTCAGCTGATTTCTCAACAGAAACTTTGCAGGCAAGAAGGGAGTGGCAGGAAATATTCCAAGTGATGAAAAGCAATGACATACAACCAAGATTGCTCTACCCAGCAAGGCTGTCATTTAGAATTGAAGGACAGATAAGGAGCTTCCCAGACAAGAAACAGCTGAAGGAGTTCACCACCACCAAACCAAGGACTCTTAGAGGGACTTGTTTAAGATGGGAAGGGGATTAAGGATGGATGAAAGGGGAAGTGATTAAGAAGAACAAATTGGGTGTTATACAGTAGTCATGGGGATGTAGGGTACAGCATAAGGAATATAGGCAACAATATTGTAATAACGAGGTATGGTGATATATAGATACTAGATCTATCAAGGTGATAGATGGGAACAGGGTTGGGGGCAGGGTGAAAAAGGTGAAGGCATTAAGAAATACAAATTGGCACTTAACACAATATGGGGAATATAATCAACAATGTTGTGAAGATCATGGAAGGTGCCAGATGGGCACTGGACTTATCAGGGGGGTCACGTCATAGACTGTAGATGCCTGACCAATGCACTATACACCTGAAGAGCTGAAGTAGAATAATATTGAATGTCAACTATAACTAAATAAATAGGTATATATAGTCATGGGATGTAGAGTACAACATATGAAAATAGTCGATGGTATTGTAACAGCTATATAAGATGTCACAGGGGTAGTAGCTTGGGGGTGGGTTATCACTTTATGAGGGGTTTAGATGTCTATTACGTTGCTTCGTACACCTGAAACTAATAAAAAAAGAAGAGTTTAGCAGGTGGCAAATGTAAAATGTACTATAATTTGCAGAGTCTCAGTCTCAGCATCACCAGGTAGAATACAGAAGGGTATGTTTGGAGCTGAGAGATTAATAATTAGCATGCTCATTCAGTATCAAATTTTCCTGGGATATAGTATGCTATTCCCATCTGTATATTCAAGGCTCCTTTTGTTTCAGCAATGTTTCCTGGATTTATATCTGTGAACTTTTCTGTTCCATTGTTTGGTCCTTAGGGTTTTTTTTTTCTTGTGGGCTACAGACAGGTGAAAAGAAGCCACTTCATGCATATGTGCCATATGGTAATATTGCTAAATTAATTTTCAGTTTGTTAACAATGGCATATATAAATCTAGCAACATGAAAGTGGCTACCCAGTGCAGCACGGCTCTGCACAGCTTTCAGAGGTCATCACCATCATCACCACCACCAAGCCCTTAACGGGAATTGCAGGCACAGAGTCCCAGAAAGCAGTTTCCAGGCTCTCGGCCACACATGGAAAGGTGCTGGCTCGGGTAGTAGTTGGTCATCAGCTGTAACTAGTTGGCCATCAGCTGTTATCGGTTAGCCATTAGCCACTGATGTTAACTGCCGTGGCTATGCTAGCAGGTGCGGCCTGCAACCAGCAAGTGTGGTTAGCAAGTGGATTGTGGGTTGCAGATCCTGTTGATTCTACTTCCTGTGTCTCGCCTGGCCACCAGCGAGGCCGGGGTGCAGGAAGACCCTTCGTTGGGGTACTGGCGGATGTTTGCTTTTGTGTCTCGACTAACCGCCATTGAGAATATAGTGGTATGACTCCCCTATCTATGGCTCTATTGTTGTTCCTTTTTGGCCTCACCGTATCCTGCGTTCTTGTGCGGGGAGCAGGATCTGAGACCTTGCATTATAGGAACATAGCTGCCATTGTCAAGGTCTGCACAAGGTAGGGTCTTTCTGTGTCTAAGAAGATTAATTTCATGTTTGCAATCAGGATGCTACTCTGGGACAATACTAATAATGTCACAAAAATAGCTTTACTTTCTTCATTCCCAGGCCCACTTTAGAACACCAAATCCCTTCTCCTGGTGTCTGAGAAAAGAAATCCAAACAACGACAACAAATTCATATACATATATATATATATATGATAAAAATAGTATAAGGACTAGTTTTAAGATTCTTTCATTTCTGGTTCTATTTAGAGTCTTTGACTAACAAACTTGTCCCCAAATCCTTACCTTTATAGGTATCAAGAGTGACTGGGCACATGAAGATCAACTGAAGGATATTTTATCTATGTGCTAGTGTAACCTTTAGTTAGCAGAGAGAGCAACAATTTGATGTGGAAATTGTATTGTTTTGGAGTGACTGCTCTCCTCCATAATGATGAGTGTGGTGGGTGGATTTGTGAGCTTTCACTGCTAGCAGGCATTCACTATGCCTCACCTTGGTACAGTCATCTTTTGCAAATTACTCTCTCAAATGGCAAGCATCATCTGAAATTAGGCACTTTGCTAGAGACACTATTTGAGTAACAATTTGGAAGATTCTAAGCTTAAAGGGAATGGAGTGGGAGTGATAACTACATCAACCACAGGAAGCTGTAATGAGTTTATTTACCTGACTGGTGCCTGCAAGGACACATATACATATACTACATATATTCTCTTGACCTCAATCCCTTCTGGTAACATTTTAGATGTACTATATCAATTTATATTTTTAATTACTTCTGTTTTACTGTCCCTTCCCCTTGCTTACATTTTTAGGTCTATCCTATTAAAAAATAATTATATCCTAACTCCTACAAACTTCCAAACTCACTGCAATCAAATTTCTTGAAAGAAATTATCATAACCTGCTCATTGCTTATCCCCTTGAAGTGTGGATTCCATTTTTGGTGCCCCACTGCAATGACTCACCAATGTCTCTGATGACCTGCTAATTGTCAATCCCATTGCTGTCTTCTCTCTAGCCTCCTTCACCATCTTTCTCCTTTTTTTTTTTTGGAGGGACTGATTCCTTATGTTAAGACGCCAATTTTCTTTTTTTTTCTAAACATTTTTTTTATTAGTTTCAGGTGCACAAAACAATGTAATAGTTAGACATTTACCATTTATATCCCCCACACGGACACAACCCCTCTCCCCCCATCCACTACCCTTCTGACATCGCACACAGCCATTACATTTCCACTAAGACACGTCAATTTTCAGTATCAAAACATTGCAGTCTTGGTTTCTCTTTCTCCCAACCAGCCCCCAAAGAGACCACACCAATGGAGAACACTTTAAGCCAATAAGCTGCAGGACACACACCTAACAGACCTCACAGCAACCTCACCAAAAAAGGGGGTACTGGGTAGGGAAAGAAACTTTTAAAGATCAGCACTTTGCCAGAGCTCGGGTTATAGAGAGCTCTCACAGCCAGATGGGGTGGCCAATGTGTTCCAACCCCAAAGAAGCAAAGTTTCAAAATAACATAAAATTTAAAAACAGTTTTGTACATAAGCTATTCAAGATTTCTCCAGCACTATCTGATACACAGCACAATGAGATGGCACTTTTAGAGACAGCAGCTTCAGACCCAGAAAACCATGATGAGATGACTTTCATATGGCTACATCAGTGGCAAAAACCATCATTTTCTTTCTTTCGAGGAGGCACCTCAATGTAAGGGGCACATGATCCATTCTGTGAGCTATTGGGAAGGGGGGTAGAGATGGGACAAGGATTTGGTCTCAGAGGTCTCATCATTTAATTTGATCACTTTTTGATGCAAAAAATAAAAATAAAATTGCCCAAAGATACCTTAAAGCTAAAAACCTGAACAGCACTTTTTTTTTGGGGGGTGGGGTGGGGTGCTAACTCCTGGAATCACCTTTCTGGTTTGGCTGGTACTCTGTGCAAAGCAATAAGTTTCCCCATGGTGGAGTCTTTCTCTGGGCTCTGTTTGGCTCTCAGTAAGGCAGACCCATACCTCTTTCCCTCCTCTAAGGAAAGGACAATTTGTATTAAGCTGAAAAATTACCTTCTAAAAGTGAGAAAGGGATTAGACTGCTACTTCAGAACTGTGGAATTATTTGGAATGCTTCCAAATGGTTGCCACATCAACAACAATAAAAAAGGTAATTACAAAACGTGTACATCACATGATTTTAACGACACTTTGCATTGTGCTCACATCCCCTTAAATGCTGTTCCCAAAGGTACTCAGCTTCTAACCCAACTGGTATCTCTAGGGAGAGGCAGAGACAGTTTGGTGTAAAAGATGCAGGGGTTGGGGTGGGAGGCAGTAAAAGGAGAAAGGAGCCTTCCAGTTAAAGACCAGTCCTCAGTTTAAAGGTCAGCTTAGGCAGGCTGGCCTCTGGTGGAGTCAGGGTCAGAGGGAGGAGCAGCGGCAGCGCGGGACTGGGGCAGTATACATCTCATTCAGGTCAAGCAGAGTTTGGTCGGGCCTCCTTTGCATACAGAGGTGTTCCTCTTTGGTGCATTTCAGTTTATCTTCCAAGTCATCAGTTGTCTTTTCCAGCTTGGCTACCGATCTCTCAGCAAACTCCGCATGGGTCTCTGCCTCCTTGAGTTTATCAGTAAGAATCTTTATCTCTTCTTCATATTTGTCTTCTTATTGAGAGTACTTTTCTTCAGCGGCACTCAGACACTTCAGGTTCTGGTCCACGAGTCTGATCTGCTCACTCCATCTCTGGGACTCTTCCAGTTCAGCTCATTCCTCTGTGCATTACAAGGCTCCCTCAGTAATCAACAACTTACGGAGCCACCTCTTCATGCTTCCTATCTGCCTCTTCTGCGACGTTGAATTCTCTGAGTTAGATTTCCTAGAGTTCCATCTTTTCTTCATCTTTTAAAGCTCAGTTTTCAATAACCTTCATACCTCTCGCTCTCAGCAGCTTTCTCAGCTTCCTTCAGCTTTTGCAGAGCAGTGGCCATGCGCTCCTGAGTGTGATTCAGCTCCTCTTCAAGCAACTGGATCCTAAGGTTCAAGGATGCCACCTGAGCCTCGGCCTGTTCCTGGGCCCTCCTCTTTCCCTCCAGTTCCTGCTGGAGGCACTGGGCCATGCCCTCTGCATCATGAGCCTGCTGCTTCAGAACCTGGATCTTGTGCTTCTCCACCTCGAGGGTGGTGATCCTGGCTATGGCGCCCACCCAGCTCCTGCTCGCGCTCAGCGTTGCAGCCTCCTCTCTCCATTTTTTTCATGTTGTTCTTCAGCCTCTCTCTTTTCCTAACTTTTATGACACAGAAGTCTCTTTGTTCTGCCTTGTTCTGGATGCTCTTTCTGTCTCCTGCACTGATTTTCTTCCTCCTCTTGCTCCTAAAGGTCTTCCAAGACTCTGCCATTGGTCATTATTTTTTCTTTCCCTTGAACCTTGGTGAGTTTACCAATGTTCATCGTATTATCTACCAAACCTACATCTCTTAATTCAATGATTTCCTCAAGCTCTATCCTTATGTTCACAACTTCCCAATGGACATAAAATACCCTGGATAATCCAACAGCATCTCAAACTCAACAGGTCCAAAGGTAAATTCATAATGTTTTCCCATAAATTATCTCCTTTCCCAAAGGCTTGAAGCTTGTTCTTTGCTCCTCCCTATATGTAATCTGTTGCCAGATCTGTAAACTGTCTGCCTTTGTAGCAGCTGCGTCTGCCTCCTATATCCCATTCTCACTACCACTGCCCTACTCACAATCCTCACAATCACTCATATTGTACTTTGTAATAAGCTTCTAATTTCTCTCCCCTACCCTTCCTTTCCTATTCCATCAGATCCAGCAAAATCAAAATAATTTCCTAAAGTAGGGCAATGATGTCTTACTTGCTCAAAACCCCTCAGTAGCTCCCCAGTTCCTTTCTCAGTGAAGTCTAAATGTATCACTCCTACATTCAAGCTTCTTTGTGATCTATTCCCAAACCATCTATGCTTGGCTTTTCCCCTTCTCCTACTATACAAGAAAACTGAATGACTTGTTCCCTAGACCTGTCCCCAGATTCCCTACCTCCATGCCTTTTTCCATACCACTTCCCTCCTCTTTGCTTGTTAAAATCCAGACCAGTATTCAATATCATTTTGCAAGCCTTCTCCTCTGTCTTCTCTTATAAAGACCTGGTTGAAACTTTTCCAGGACCCCATCTGAAAGTTCAATTACAGCAATTATTACATTTTGCAATTAATTACAGCATTCCGTGAACCTGTTTTATTCCACTACTCAGCCTGGAACCTCTGTTTTTTAATTGGGTAATACAATGGGTAATACCCCCAGGACCCTTGCCTCCTGGTATTCACACCCATATGTAATCCCCTCCCCTTGAGTGTGAACTGGACCTAGTGACTGGCCTCTAACAAACAGAATAGGGCAAAAGTGTTGAGATGACACTTCGCTGATTAGTTATACAAAACATTCCCTCTTGCTAGCAGACCCTCTTGCTGGTTTTGATGAAGCAAGCCGCTCTGCTGGGAAAGCCCATGTGGCAAGGAATTGAGGGTGGCCTCCAGCCAAGAGCCAGCAAGGAACTGAGGCCCTCAGTTCAAACTGAATCAAGAAACTGAATCCTGCTAACCATGACGGGAGTGTGCTTGGAAGTCAATCCTTCCCCAGTGAGACTACAGCCGTAGTACACATCTTGATTGCAGCCCAGGAGAGATCCTGAAGCAGAGGGCTCAGCTGGGAGATACATGTGTGGTATTGAAAAAAGAAAACTGCTGTCAGGAAAGCGGAGAAGGAGTCATTCTTGTTATTCTCTGTAGCACTTGCAACTTCTGGCTCAGCCACTTACCAGTAGAAATGCTAACTAATAATCTATCACTTCTGACGAATTTTACAGTCCAATAAACTTAGCTGGGATGGTGGCAATAAACCACTCGAAAAGCATTAACTTTCCAGTATGATGGGTACTCTGTGCCCTTACAACCAAGTAAACAACAAATAAATTACGAGGACTGGGTAAAGAATTGCTTTTAATGCATACAAAATAAGCCTTTGGTTTTGTGTTTGTTTCAATCAATTAATCAATCAAGAAGGGACAATGCAAATTGGGCACCGGCTGGCTTACAGTGCAATGGTTAGGAAAGTGATGGCCAGTGCCGCCCAGTCAACCTTGTGTTTTCCAACATGTGCCTCTTTGTGCCCTGCATCCTCACCCATATATAGCAGAGTTGTCATGTAAATGCACATGAGCCAAGGATGCTTTCTCTAACTCTTTATTCCTCTTGTTGCCGTGGGATGACAGATTAAAACGCAGAGAAGATAGACGTAAAACTGAAAAATATGTAGCCCTCCAACTTCCACAGCAACAAAAGGTCAGAATGGAATGGATGACATTGAGCCCTTTAGCCACAATGATGGCAGGAGTAGAACAAGTCCAGAAGGTAAAGGCAATTGTGTAATGACCCACAAGGAAAAACGTACACCTTCTCTCTCCTTTGCAAACAGTGGTTGGCAACAACTGTCCTGATTTGTCTGAATTTGTTCTCGTTTTGGCATTGAAAATCCTGCATTCTGGGAAACAGCTGAGTCCTTGGCAAACCAGAATGGTTGGTCACTCTAGCAACAATCATTAACTCCAAAAGGGCTCTGCTCCCATTGAAGTTTGCTTTCTTATGGGAGATGTCAATAAAAACCCATTTTCTTAAACTTTTCTCTTTGAAAGCTATAAATATCCTACTGGCAAAGCTTATTTTTTTCAGGTAGTGCCATCAATTCTGTTGCTTCCACTAAAAAGTGAAAAAGATATTGTCTTTTGGAAAAAGACATCGGAAAGATTTTAAATCTTATCTCACGTGATATATTTCAGCTGAAAGTTGGGGGATGAGATAGGGGAGCCAGTGTGGAAGACAGAAAGCTATCAAAAATATGAGCGAAGAACACATTTGAATCCAACAGTATATTAACTGATGGAATCACTTGGCTGAAGACAAGGCACAAAGTTAATTATGTTAATGGTCACTTTCACCCCTAGAGATTTGGTCCTTAAAATTTGCAAATTTTACAGCTAGAAGATACCCTGGAGGTAATCTACTCCAAACTCTTCCTGTTTAGATAACAATCAAGGAAGCTTAAACTTCCACTTTGCTGCCTGTTACAGAACACTGGTTTGGGGAGATCTTAATATGTTTTATCTGATAAAAGGGCTCCTTGAACATATAAATTGGAGAAATATAAAGGAATATCAAACAAGTTTCTTGACTGCAGGAATTTTCTAGGCATTTTATGTGCTCACAGTGACTCTCATTCAAAAATGTACATTTGGATCACCTGGGGAACTTTTTTTTAAGTTTATTGGGGTGACAATTGTTAGTAAAATTACATAGATTTCAAGTGTACAATTCTGTATTACATCATCTATAAATGCACCTGGGGAACTTTAAAAAAAAACTATATTTATCTGGGCCCCTCCCATATCTAAGGAATAAGAGAAGAAACATCACTCTCTGAATAGGTCTGATGTTCACCTCATTCAAAATCACTGCCTAATGTGCACTGTGAATCTACAAGAGTAAGACAATAGATGCTCCGAAGAAATCCAAAACACTAATTCGAAAAGATAGATGCATCTCTGTGTTCACTGTACCATTATTTACGGTAACCAAGATATGGAAGCAACCTAAGTGTCCATCAATAGAGAACTGGATGAAGAAGAGATGGTACGTATACACAATGGAATATTACTTGGCCATGAAAAGAATGAAATCTTACATTTCTAACAACATGGATGGATCTGGAGGGTATTATGTTAAGTGAAATAAGAGACAGAGAAAGACAGAAACCATGTCATCTCACTTATATGTGGAATCTAAAAAAACAAAATAAATGAACAAGCGAAACAGAAACAAACTCATAGATACAGAGAATATTTTGATGGTTGCCAGATTGGAGTGGGGTTGGGGGTGAGAGAAAAAGGGGAAGGGATTAAGAAGTACAAATTAGTAGTTACAAAATAGTCATGGGGATTATAAATTACAGCATAGGGAACATAGTTAATAATATTGTGATAACTATGTATGATGTCAGGTGGGGACTAGACTTTGTAAGTTACATAAATGTCTAACCATTATGCTGTACACTTGACCCTAATATAATACTGTATGTCAACTGTAATTAAAAAATTAAAATAAAAAAGAAAATAGATGCAGTATTTTCTATCCTTACCTGATCATATATCTTACTTTCCTCTCTCTTCCCTCTTCCTTCCTTCCTTCCTTCCTTCCTTCCTTCCTTCCTTCCTTCCTTCCTTCCTTCCTTCCCTCTCTCCCTCCCTCCTTCCTTCTCTCTCTCTTTCTCACTCTCTACAAACACACACACACTTTGTTTTGGGGAAATACTGATTTATATTTTGAGATCTTGTTTGTTTGATCAACCATTACAAGGGGAGAAAATAGAAACTTATAATGATATCTGTAAATAGACCTTACTTAAAAACATTATTTTACACTGTCACAACTACGTTCCCCTACAACTATTAGAGTTTCATTACTATCATCTGTGAATTGACAAATAAGCTAATGTGTGTGTGTATTTAGTTGCATAACACATGGACATCTTGATTCATCTATACCCTCAACCACTTCTCCCCTCTCCCCACCACTAGATTTTTTGAAGGAAATCCCAGATAATCATATTATTTTACTCATAAATATTTCAAAATGTATCTCTAAAATATAAGGATTATTTTTAATATAATTGCAATACCATTATCACATCAAAAATTAATAATTTTTTAATATTATCAAACATTCAGTTGGTATGCAAACTTAAAAATTAACAAGGTGCTGACACCTTAGTGATAATATATTTTCCTAACCAAGAGCATGGTATGTCTTTTTATTTGTTTATGGGTATTTTTGTGCATTTCAGAAGTGTGCTATAGCTTTTCTCATATAGGTTTTGGACTTTTTAAAAGTAAGTTTTCACCTAGGTGTTATATTTTATTTATTTGGACTTATTCTTTGCTGTTTTAAATGGGGTCTTCCATCCATTAAATTTTCTAACTTGTTATTGCTTGCATATATAAAGTTTATTAATTTTAATTCACTTTGTCAAGGTATAATTTACATACAACATGCACTGATTTTAAGTGTACAGCTCAATGAATTTTAATAAGAGCATATACTCATTTAACCACCATCCCCATTATTGATTTTTATATGTTGATTTTATAACCTGTTAATTTATCAAATTCTATTTTTTGATATATACTTTGAAAGTTCTTACTATCTTTCGGCCAGTCATTTAAAAAGACCTCATGTTCCAATTTCTCTTTTTGGTTGGTTTTACTTCTCACTCTATCCCACCATGCCAAAGAGATTTTCCAGTCAATGCTGCTATAGGAATAGATTCAATGTCAATTTCTGACTGCTCCTAGAGATTTAAGTTGTTATTATAGGCATAAAGAAACATGATCCTCTTTGCAACAGGTGTCATGCTAACCACAAGTTGACTGATGTAAGCAGCTAATAATAATTGGAATGTGAGCTGACTCAAGAATAGACATCCGGCTCATTAATATTTGCTTCAGAGAAACAGGCTCAAATGTTCTTCTCCAGTCTCAGTGGGTCCATGACCTGGATGTTTAGATGAATAAATTTATAGCTGAGCCCAGTACTAAGGTTGTCATTACTCAGACAATTCCAAGTGACCGCTGTCTGGGAAAATGTGTTTACCAAGCCCCAGCTGTTATATTTATGAATATTTAGGAAGCTACAGTGACTGGCAATGGTCTCAGTGCCCCAAAAATGTGACAATTTTATTTGAAAGTTGAAAGGCAGCCAACTCTTTCCCCTAACTGAGACCACAATAAGAGCGGCAGCTTTGCATGGGAGTCGGGGCTTTCCAGGCTGTCCTGGGGCAATCAACACTATGAGGATAAACTGGTACCTACTTAGCCATGTATGGAACAAGGAGGAGGGAGCAGAAGGGTGAGACATTTTGGTTGGATATAAGGAGAAAAGAATGGATTCTTCCAGAACTTCCCAGAGCTGATCGAGACTGTAACACATCATTTATTATTATACTTCATTTTTGCCTTAGTCTGGGGTTCTGATAAAGCAGACCTTGAACAAGGATTTGGATGCAAGTAGTTTATTGGGAGACGAGGTATGATCTCCAGAAGCATAGAGAAGGAAGGAAGGATAATTCATAAAATTATGAATGTGTAAATGAAAGGGTTACTGCTATGCAAATGGGCTCAATCTCACTGGGCACTTCCTGAGATACTGTGTTAAACATGCCTCAGAATTGTCCTATTGTGAGCTGAGGACACTGAGATATTTATACACTAATTTCCATCCCTTATCAGTTCAAGGTCACTATGAGAAAAGGGGCAAAAGTTAACACTCTGTATTTCTAAACTCACCCACATGTAGACCAAGCACGCAGCTGAGGCCAGAGAGTATCCTCTGGCAAAGAGTTGTGTGGGAACTATTTATAAGCAATTTCCAGAGTAGACAAAGAAGATCTGGGTGCTCTAATTCTGTATGGCTTGTGCTATTCTCTGGCTGTTTTTGTACTTGAGTTTCCTTTCACCAACAGTAATGTAAACTCTCTGAATGCATGGGCTACAGCTTATATTTGTATTGCTTCCTCCATAAATTCTGGTGAGCTCCTGGCTACTGCAAGATGAACTCCACTAAGTCCACCATGACCTGGGCCATGCCCAGATTCCCTCTCCAGACTTCCTTCCAGTCCACTTTCTCATTCTAAGCACTCCAGTTATTCCATTTACCGCAAGCACCTCCTCTCTGCCTGGAATACCTCTTCTTCCCTCGCCCAACTGCTCAACACTGATCACCTTTCAAGATCAGCTAAGTAACTCTTCTTTCATAGAAGTGTTCCGTGTTCCACCCAATTAGAGTAATCCTGCCCTCGTTTGCAAATCACTACCTGGCTGATACCTCTATTATACAATGTATCATACTGTATTGAAGTTATATTTTTATGTGTTAGTCTTGCCTACCAGAGTGTGAGTGCATTGAGAAAGTAAACTGTGTCTTATACATTTCTTTATCTGCAGCATTTAGCTTAATGCCTGCTATAGAGTAAATGCTCAATAAATATATTTTGAATGAATAAATGAACATGATCAACAAATCCTCCAGATCAGGTGAAACAAGACGCTGGACATACCTGTTTGGACACCCTTAATAATACCTCTCAAATATTTGTAGATTGAATGGAAAATATTCCCCAGAATAGCATGTCATTGCCCTTCAGCCAAAGACAAACAAGAACACACCTGTAGTTTAACGAGTTGGAATTCTACTCGTTGCAGAAAGAGAACACACGTTATGAAGGACTCTGGGGTGTCTCAGTAAGAGTATGTTAGAAAGGAACTATTACAGGATTTGGGCTTTGGATAGATGATTTGGGGGAGGGACCAAGGAAGCAGAGAGTTGCTCCACATTGGATGCTGTCTGAAAGCGGGGGCGATCCTATCAAGGGGTATTTTGTGAGAGGTATAGTGACTTTGATTTTGTCTGTGCTTAGACAAAATGACAAAGTGACCTTGTTTTTTTTTTTCTCCTCATTTTATCATGGTCTCAGAGTAACTGTATCTGCATTTGGTATTCTATGAGATTGTTTATGTCCAACAGAACAAAATGGGCTGGCTGTGAATGTTTGACCAGCCTGTAATAATATTGAAGTCTAGTTGTGAACATCAAATAAAGTTCTGAACATCAGGGAATGCTTCCCTGCCCCACCGCCACTTTTTTGAGAAGCTGAGAGGAGAGGAAGGCCTAAAAGAAAGGTTATTTGTACAGGTGCTGATAGCATCCACAAGTGTGGAACGAGAGCAGAAAAGAAGGGAATAAAAGTGACAATCAAACTGAATTTTCCATCCTTCTCTGTGACCTTTCAGGTTGACAAGAGTTTTAAACCCTGAAGCTCTGTATAGTACTAAAGACATATAATGGCTCAAAGATTTTTTCCCTCGCAAGAAAGCAAGTAGTATAGATTCTTCTTCGAAGGCATAAAACCATAAGGTCTGGAAAATTAAAATACTTAATTCAGCAGCAATATCATTTGTGTAGTGATAAAATAATAGGATTTCCTGTTCTTTGTCTCCATGTTCTGTCCACTCTCTTTTTCTAAAAAAAAAACTGTTCCCAATAAATTTAATAAAAAATAAAAATCCTTTGTGGGGATGAGGGTTAGAAAACAATTCTGAAAGTATATAATTTATATTCAGGAAGGAAAAAAAGAATTTGGAATTTTCTGGTAGCTAAATTGTTTATAAAGGCCTATGACTGGAAATCTAAGTCCATGGGTCATTAAAAAGCCATTACAATATTCATTCAACAAATTAGTTTTGGGCACTTAGTATAAATCAGGTACTATGCTAGATGTAGTAGTTACAGGTCTAAATGATCTGTGATCGACTTTTGGGGGACTTTTTATTTAGATATAATTTCAAACTTAGAGAAAATTTGCAACAATAATTTACCCTCCATAGAAATTCACTAATTGCTTTTCTTAACCATTTGTGACTCAGTTAGAAAAATTGTGCCCAGCACTTCCTACATACATTCGTGTGTGTCTTCTCAAAGCGAGGACATTCTCCTACCTCACTAACATGCAATTATCTAAATCAAGAAATTTAACACTGATACGATACCATTATTCAATATATGGTCCATATTAAAATTTTATAAATTGTCTCAATGTCCTTTATAGTTCTTTTTCTCCTTACGCAGGTCCAATCGAGGATCATGCATTTAGTTGTCATGCTTTTTAGTCTTCTTTAACCTGGGACAATTCCTCAGTCTTTCTCTGCCTTTCCTGACCTTTACACTTTTGAGAATTGCAGGCCAGTTATTTTGTAGAATGCCCCTCAATTTGGGTCTGTCTTATGTTCTCTTGTTATTAGATTCAGGGTATGAATATTTAGCAGGAATATGTACTTCATTTTAAATCTCAGAATACGTGCCTCAATCCACATATCCCCCGCTTTGACTGACACTGCACAGGTCGGGGACCTTTGAAGTCTCCTGGTAAAACCCAGACTTTTTTCTGCTTCCTTTTGTGATCCTTAATTTAGCCATCAGAATTGGTAACCTCCCGAGGAGGGTGCCTGCTTCTTGGGGAGTTTATACTCAGCTGAAACCTTACATTAATTGAAGACTCTTTCCTAATGTGTGCCTCTCCCAGTCCCCCCATGGATCAGTGCCTGTTTCACTGTTACTGTGAAGACAAAATTATTCATCAAGGTGGATAAATGACTTATGGCGATAAATAAAACGGCATGAATATAGTAAAAACGTTTCCCTCTTCTAAATAAGTAGAATTTTTAACCCAACCCTTTAAGACTGTACATCTTTATGACAAAGGAGAGTCAACTACATAGTATCCCAAAAGCAAGAGCTTTAAACAGGCGCTACAGTAAAGAAGAAATTCAAGGCCTCAGTGATGCCTGGAGTTTGGATTGTGCCTATTTAGTCCCTGCTCCCTCATGCTGACATATCCAAAGCTACCACAAAGTAGAAGGAGGAAGATGTGTGGGTGAAAAGCGTGGGAGAAGACTCCCAAGAATTGGAAACTATGCAAAGATTAGAAACCAGCAGTTAATTAGTTTCAGCTCTGAAATGACCCCTTTGTGTAGCTTGTCCTTCCTGAGAGGTCAAAATGCTGTCATGCCTGCTTTTAGCAGTGTGGTAATTAATTGATCCCGGGTTCCAAATAAGGTGCTTCCACTTATTTGGCTGAAGAGTGGTCCTCCTTCATTTTCTTTGATCCTTTCATACTCACTGAACATCACATCCAAGAAATGCGCAAATTTTTACATTTCATTTCCACACATAGGGACTACTGAGAGGGAGGAATGATCATTAAGGAAGATTCTAAAATCTAAAGTTATCCATTTTCCTGAAACTGAGAAGCAAGCTTATTTTAGGATGTTACTATCTTAGCTCTCTACTAAGCTCTGTTGGGATACAAAGTCAGTTGATAAAAATAGTTAACATTTATTGTGCATGTAGCATGTGCTAGGCCATGACTTAGGGATTTCACATGGGTTGTCCCACTTAATATTCCTAAAATCTATCAATTGGATAGTATTAGGATCATGACCAGTTTTTCAGGTGAGAAAGCTGAGACCAAGAAAAGTAAAGGGGGCCGGCCCAGTGGCTCAGGTAGTTGGAGCTCTGTGCTCCTAACTCTGAAGGCTGCCAGTTCGATTCCCACATGGGCCGGTGGGCTCTCAACCACAAGGTTGCCAGTTCAACTCCTCGAGTCCTGGAAGGGATGGTGGGCTCTGCCCCCTGCAACTAAGATTGAACACGGCACCTTGAGCTGAGCTACCGCTGAGCTCCTGGATGGCTCAGTTGGTTGGAGCGCGGGCTCTCAACCACAAGGTTGCGGTTTGACTCCCACAAGGTATGGTGGGCTACACCCCCTGCAACTAACAACAGCAACTGGACCTGGAGCTGAGCTGCGCCCTCCACAACGAAAGACTGAAAAGACAACAACTTGAAGCTGAACACACCCTCCACAACTAAGATCGAAAGGACAACAACTTGACTTGGAAAAAAGTCCTGGAAGTACACACTGTTCCCCAATAAAGTCCTGTTCTCCTTCCCCAATGAAAAATCTGTTTTAAAAAAGAAAAGAAAAGTAAAGGGACTAGATTAAGATGAGTTAGCCTAGAGGCAGGATTTGAACACAGGCAGTCTGGACCAGAGCCCACTGCTCAACCACTGTGCTATTTGCCTTCCAGCTTACAACTTGCCTACTGTCTAATGGATTCCATAAGACAACTGAAAGAAGATGAATCCATGCCAGAAACTGAGTTGGGTTTGTCAGGGAAGATTTCATAGAAGGCAGATTGGAACTGGGCTGAAAAGTGGACTGAGTTTGATTTGGTGAAGACAGGTATGAAGGGCCTTCCAGGTGAGGGAAACCACATGAAAACTGCAAATATTAGGACAGCAAACTGAGGACTTTGGCTACGACAGAGAGCTCCTCCAGTCTTTCACAGGAGACATTGGCAGTAGTACAGGGTCACTGCAATGACAAGGAAATGGGGCCGCCATGCTCCTCCCACTTCCCTTGTGCCACCAGCACTGCCCTTGGTTCCAGTCTCCACTGGGATAGCATGTGAGGCTGAGCCTGCCTCTGGCCAGCCCAGCATGATTTCTGTTCTCTCTGTTTCACCTTCTCTTCCTGGAACTGGGTGGTTGAGTGTAATTCAGGATGTGGCAATAGAAAGCCCTAACACATTCTCCAATTTGGTTTTACCACCAATAAAGCTATCTTGATTTCCATCTGGCTTCTTTTGTGTGTTCTAATTGATTTGAACTTGGATAAAAGGTAAGATGAGCAATTAGTACCCCCAAAACTTCTAACAATGGGGAAGTAGAAGAAAACTTATTTTAAAAGGTAGATTAGACATGGTAGAAAAAGGAGGGCCTTGAAGACTGGTATAAGGAATTTAGTTATAGCCTACAGGAATCATTTATAATTCTCTGTACAAGTGCGCGTGCATGCGCGCGCACGCATTGGTTAGCCTTGGAGAAATTTATGTTGGGCCTTGTTTCCAAACTAATCTCTAGAATTTTAATGTCATCAAATCCCCATTTTTCCACAAATAAATTTGCCAAGAACCTTAAGTCATTTTTAAAAGCCAAACTAATATTTTGTCCATATGTCTTTGAATCATTTATTGTCTGCTCAGCAAGGTACTGTTTTTCAAGAATTATTTGATCACTAAAGAACATTTCAGCCTAAGTCAGACAGAAAAAGCAGAGAACCATATGATTTCACTGATATGTGGTATATAAACCAAAAACAACAAAAGAACAAGACAAACAAATGAGAAACAAAAACTCATAGACACAGACAATAGTTTAGTGGTTACCAGAGGGTAAGGGGGTGGGGGTGGGAGATGAGGGTAAGGGGGATCAAATATATGGTGATGGAAGGAGAACTGACTCCGGGTGGTGAACACACAATGGGATTTATAGATGATGTCATACAGAATCGTACACCTGAAATCTATGTAATTTTACTAACAATTGTCACCCCAATAAATTAAAAAAAATAACATTTCAGCCTATTTGGGAGACTTTAATAAAGCTTTCTCCTACATCTCCATTCTTGACATTTAAAGTAATGGTTGGACAAATATGTCATTATTTGGAAACATCTTTCTTCCCAAATAGTCTACCTGAAATTATAGTTTTTCAATTGATCTCACATTATTAGGTGATATTTTTTCTCATTGGCTTATGTATTTACGTTTGACCACTAATTCGAAAATAATTTTGATTTTAAGTATATATTTTAAGTACAGAGATTTGAGTTTTAATCCTAATATAAAAATTGTTAACTGTTTCCTTATATCTCTTACTTCCAACTACCAGAAAATGGGCAAAACTCTTTCCTTGAGTAATAAATTTTCCAGTATATTCTTTTTTTTTATTATCAAAAGACTTTGCATGAAAACAGGAAGATAAGGTTTTCTCCTTAATTGAGCAAAACAGTTGCCTCAATCTCTGTAAAATATTCTTCCTGTGCCTCTGACCTCTGTAGGATAAAATAAGTGATAGCATGCCTTTGGACTTTCTGTTCTAGGAAGGAAAGTTGTAGGAAAAGAATTGATTTTTTTCCAGTCTGTAATTTGAGAACAAAATTATAACTCCAGATTTTCAAAGTGCAAGGAAAATAATACACAATTATTAGATTGCTATCTGGGGGGCACAAATGTATGAATTTAGTAGAAAACAACTCAACAGTAAAATGAAACGCATTTTTAAAAGAATGCTGCATTTTACTGCTTTCCCTCTTGGCTTCTGGAATTTAACCTCCATCTGACCCACCTCTATTCTAATCACTTTGGCTCTTTTTGCTTCCTTAAAGTTGTCTTCTCTTTTCTCTAAAATGAACTGCAGAGCTATTTTTTAATCTGCATTTTTAAAGTTTACTTTATCTACTTATACACAACCTTGTTCCAGAAAGAGTTTAAGGTGAATTAAAAGAATCCCTAAAATACACCAAGAAATTAGAAACACAAGAACCAGGAATGAAGCTTATACAAAAACACTTATACAATCCTACTCATTTACTCTGGGTGGACCACAAATTTGGCTCTAAGCTTTCTAGCAGGCAGTCAAAAAAGGAAAGTTAATTAGTTATATCATTTACAGTGTCCATAAAACAAAAACAAACCAATTATCCAAGT
The DNA here is from genome assembly GCF_004115265.2 of Rhinolophus ferrumequinum. Classification (NCBI taxonomy): domain Eukaryota; kingdom Metazoa; phylum Chordata; class Mammalia; order Chiroptera; family Rhinolophidae; genus Rhinolophus; species Rhinolophus ferrumequinum. Next base: position 95,066,402 of record NC_046284.1, on the reverse strand, counting down.
GACGCACTGTTATTCCTAATATTAAGACCAGAAAGAAATTTCTCTTGAGAGGCTTCATAAAGAGGTCAGTGTATGATGTAATAATCAGTGTTCTCAATAGCAACCCAATGGGAGACACAAAGATGAATTTCACAGGGCTCTTTCTTACTGTATTCAGTATAGGCAGATAGCATCACACCAACTTGGAAATCAGGAAAAGCAATTTACTTATGAGCTTGGGGGTTGAGGCGCGGACACAAATATGATATTAATCAAGGTGCTCAGCTGTCTGCTCTACTAGGCAAAACCAAAGATAAATTTTAGAACAATAGAGTTTAATCCAGTACCCACGAACTAAAAAGCTTTTTCACAGCAAAGGAAACCATCAATAAAACAAAAAGGCATCCTACTGAATGGGAGAAGGAAGATATTTGTCAATGATACATCTAATAAGGGGTTAATATCCAAAATTTATAAAACACTCATTCAACTCAACACCAAAAAAACAAAACAAACAAAAAAACAACCCAATTAAAAAATGTACAGAGGACATGAAGAGACGTTTTTCTAAAGAGGACATACAGATGGCAAACAGACATATGAAAAAATGCTCAACCCCACTAATCATTAGAGAAATGCAAATAAAAACCACAATGAGATACCACCTCACTTCTGTCAGAAGGGCCATCATCAATAAATCAACAAACAACAAGTGCTGGCGAGGATGTGGAGAAAAGGGAACCCTCGTGCACTGATGGGATTACAGATTGGTGCAGCCACTATGGAAATCAGTATGGAGTTATGTCAAAAAACTGCAAATGGAACTACCTTATGACCCAGCAATTCCACTCTTAGGTATCTATCCAGAGAAATCCAAAATGCTAATTTGAAAAAATATGTGCACCCCTATGTTTACTGCAGCGCTATTCACAATAGCTAAGACATGGAAACAACTGAGATGCCCATCACTAGACGAATGGATTAAGAAACCGTGGTACATTGATACAATGGAGTATTACTCAGCTATAAAGAAGAATGAAATCTTACCATTTGCAATGATATGGATGGACATAGAAAACATTATGCTAAGTGAAATAAGTCAGACAGAGAAAGACAAATACCATATGATCTCACTTACATGTGGAATCTAAAGAACTGAATAAATGAGCAAACTAAACAGAAATAGTCTCAGAGATAATAGAGAAAAAACTGATAGCTGCTAGATGGGAGGGCGATGGGGATGGGGGAGAAGGTGAGGGGATTAGAAAACACAATATTGCTATGGGGATATGAAGGACAGTTTGTTGTAAAGATTTTGTAGGGTGTCAGATGGGAACGTGTATTATTAGGGAGATCACTTCATGGACAGTGTAGATGCCTGATCACTGCAGTGTACACCCGAAGTTGAAGCTGAATAATATTGAATGTCAACTATAATTTTATAGATATATATAATTTTATATATATATATAATTTATATATAATATATAAATATATATAATATATATAATTATATATATATAACATATATATATATTTATATATATGGTCACAGGATGTGGAGTACAGCATAAGGAATAGAGTCAATGGAATTGTAACAGCTATATACGATGTCAGAGGGGTAGTAGATTGGGGGAGGGGGTTATCACTTTGTCAGGGGTGTAAAAGTCTAACTATTACATTGTTTTATACACCTGAAACTAATAAAAAAAAATCCAGTACTCAGAGAGGCTTCAGAGAAATTATGAAACCACCAAAATTGTATGCAACATTTTATGAATAGATGCATTTTTTTTCTTGTCAGAGAAAACATAGTTTATCAGATGCTCAGCATACACAGGTGACTCACAAGTTAGAAACAATTTCCTTAGAAAACCTTGAGAATTAAACAGACTATAAATCCTTCACAGTATTCTGCATACTTTCCCCCCCTCACAGCTTAGCTTTTTTTCCCTCTACAATAAGAACCTATTTTGTTTCCATTTGGTCTTACAGCTCGGGCGAGGGGTTCAAGGTGGTTAGAAAGTTGTCTTCTGGCTGGAGAAAGAGGCTGGGGCAGAAATCCTGATGACAGGAAGATGCAGAGGGGTTCCTCAAAGCCTGCTGGGCTCGGGAGGCTTCTAGCGGAGCTTGAGGGTGAGCCTTTTAAGAGAAACTTGGCCAGCCCAGCCTTGGGGGGGCTGGCCGGCCTGTGGCGGTTGGTCATGTGGTCGCTCATTTTCTTGATGAGTTTCAGCTCATCCTCTAGGAAGGGGCTCTCCACAATGTCACAGAAATGGCAGTCTGTGTTGGCAGAACCCATGGCATGCAGATCTAAAAGGGCCTGGTTCAGGATCTTGTCCAGGACCCAGGCAGCTTCCATGGCATCCATGCTGCCACTCCACTCATCTTGAGACTGCTTTTTCCCATCCTGGTTGAGGACACAACTGCTTCACTGGTTTTGCATCTTCAAGAGAAGCTTGGCGCCCTTGCAATTCTCCTCAGCCAAGTCACTGAAGAAGAAAGAGGTCTACACTTTGCAGGGCCACATCATCGACTTCAAAATAGAAGCTCAGAGAGAGGTAGGTGTAGGAGGCTTGCAGATGCAGGTTAACAGATGGTGTACGGCAGCCTCTACCTTGGCAGGAATAATTCTTGTTGATCTTGGTACTCATGGTTAGTCAGCAATGAGGAGCGAACCAGAAAATATATTGTTGGCTGCTCCCGGAAGCAGGGAATAGCTGAGAAGATGGTGCCAGAAATTTCAACCAAAGGGGAGGAGCGGTGAGAGGCAGGCCCAGGTAGGAGGAAGGTAGGCGGGGGTGGGAGTACCCCATCTAGTCCATCCAAACACTTGAAGCAAGAGACAAGTCGAGGGGACTGCAGGGCACACTGTCTCTCAGTCCAGCTTGCGGTAAGAATTTAATTCTAACTTCTTGTCTAATTTTTAGAAAGGAGTCTTTATCTGTCATTTTGCCCTTTTTACCATAATTTCAAGATGAGGTAAAAATGTCCAAGGTTAAGAACGTCAGAAGTATTGATATTGGAACCCCTCCAACCTTCATTTGTGATGTAAAATTCCCTTGTTTTTTGTTTTAGAGCCTGTATACATATACAGAGGGTGCCAAAAAAATGTATACACATTTTAAGAAAGGAAAAAAAAAACTATTAAAATTGTAATACTCAATATATACCAATAACAAAAGATGAATACAAGTCACATCTAACTTCTGCAATTACAAGAGGTGCTCAAAGTGGTTACCATCAGCTTCCAGACACTTCTGATGACGGCGAACTACTGCTTGAGCAACGTTGACCAAAGTGTCCACTTGTGTTCATTTTTTTGTCACCTCCCATATTTTTCCCTGCTCCTAATTCCTCACTGAGAGGGTGACTATCAGTTCCAGTTTTCTCAGAGCAGTCCTGTTGTCCTGTTGTAATTATTAACATTACCCCATAAATAAATGAATAATTTAAAAAATAATACCCCCTTTCACACTCAAAAGTATTCTTGACCATATTACACGGTCACCTGATTCATTGAAAAGGAACAAAATCCACACCATGGAATGTGAAATGGGTAGTTTGCCAGACATTGAACTTGAGCATAATTTGTTTTCATAATATTAATTAATCATACCAGAAGAATCCTATCATAAATTTTCTACAATTCAGCCTTCATTTTTTTCATTTGTTAATGCATTTATTCCTTCTAGTAAAAGTTCTACTGAATAGTGTTTGTGCCAGGTGTTTTGTTAGGTCCTGGTGGCTCCTTGTGCTTACCCAGATATTCCACCATTAACTGAAACATGTCATGTGAATGGGCACTAAAGAAGAACATGCAGATTTATAAACCCCACCAAAACAGAAAATAACATAGGCTGAGTTAGCCATTCTCAGCTGGAAGATGGCGGCAGAACTAGGTGCACTCGTAGGGTCTCTTCCAGCTTGTGATTCCATGCTTAGCATTTTATTTTCCTAAATACCACTTGCCTGGGGCTGCTTCACAATTAGAATGCTTTCATGTGTTTTCTATCAAACAGGAAGGCACATTCTATTCGGGGCAAACAATATTTGAACCCCAGACAGGAGAGTTTTGCTCTCAACTTTGGACCTAGTTCTAAACAAAATAAAAAAAAACAAAACATTCTTTTGCAGCTACTTTCAAATTTTATTTTCTCTGTTGCTGAAAACTGACATCTTAAAATTTCAAAAAGAGAGCTGCAGTCTCTTTTCACTGCTGAAGCTAAAATATGAACACATATCCTGTATCTAAATACAGGATACGTTGTCAATTTTTTTTCAGGGAAGGTTCTTGTCCAAAACTGTTCTCATATTGCATTTGAGGTCTGCAAAAATGGCTAGAATTCAGGAATAGCACATTTTTCCATCCTGGAGGGAATTAATTGGATAAAACAGGAGTAGTTCTGCAGCCTTTTTGGCTTGGTTCTGGAGGAAAGAAGAGGCTGGGGGTGAAGAGGGGGAAAACAAAAATTCAAACCCAAGAACAATCCTAGCACGTACTCAAGTAGGAGAGAAATTATACTAGATGTAATATGACTGCATCTCCAAATGACTGCAAAGAAAATGATCATTTTCTACTTCTGGCATAAATCATTAATCATCATATTGACCTTATATTAATAACAAGAAAATGCTAAGCTTAGAGAAACCATCACCATGTAACATATTTTCTATATTGTAGCATTTTACGCTCATTTAATATATTTCAATTTCCTATATATTTACTTATTCTTCCTGAAAAAGAAAAATGTCTATATAAACCCTCTCACATGAGATAGTTTTCTGCCTTGTGCAAATGTTGACAAACTTTTCCCTCATCACTCTGGAGAGAAGAGAGCCAGTGTCGGAACTGTACTCTAGTGGGTGGTTAAGTACACATTGTTGGAATCAAGCAAACGTAGGCTCAAATCTCAGCTAGGCCACTTACTACAAGTGTAACCTTAGGCAACTCGCATAACCTTTTTGAGCCTCCGCTTTCTTGCCTGGAAAATGGGAATATTATTAATATCTCACAAGTATACCATAAGGATGAAATGATATAATGCATGAGAAAACACTGTCAAACAAGTAGAAAGCACTCAAAGAATAGTACTGTATCATCAATTGCTTTTGCAATAAAATTGTGGAGACCCTCTCAACTATCAGAAGCATCTCCCAATTTTTTTCTTTTTTTCTTTTTTTACGGAGGGCGCAGCTCACAGTGGCCCATGCGGGGATCGAACCTGCAACCTTGGTGCTACCAGCACCATGCTCTAACCAACTGAGCTAACCAGCCACCCTGCAATATGCTTTTGATCCGTTTCCTTACTGCAGACCTCTTTTGCTGAATAGCTATCTTCTGTGGCAATGTTCTTTCAAGTACGAAAGCAGAGAGGCACGGCTTTAGGTGTCCAAGATCTAATTCGTTTAAAACATGAGCAAAGCCAGCTTTTCTTCCTTCCTTTGGCTAAGTGAGATTCAACACCACCTCCTGAGGTCCTTTGCGGCCCTTTCGCCTGTGGAGGCAGGGGGAGCAGTGCATAGGTGGCAGAGGTCTATTTGTTTTCTAAGTAATCCAGCCTAAGACCATCATCCATTACAGCAAGAAACATCTAATGATGTTTCTTATAGGAGAGGGTACAATTATGAAAGATCCCATATGAATGGTAGAATTTATCTCCTCTCCCACTCAAATATAGACTTTGGGGTGCTTATGTATTGGTTCAGATTCCCCAGAAGCAGACCCTGAGACGAGGATTCCTGTGCGAGTGATTTATTGGGAAAGTGCTCCCAGGGGAGACCAAAAGAGTGGGGGAAACAAGACAGAGAAAGGAGGGAAGCCAAGAAGCAAGGCTGTGATTTTAGGAGAAGTCTCAGCTTCATAATCATCCCAGTGTGTAGCTTTCCAGTGTAAATTACACCTAGTTTATTTCACCATGAGGCAAGGGAACTGCACTTTCACATTCCTGCCCAGTGGCTGTGGGCCTCTCCATGGGGTTGCAAATTCAAAGGGTCTATGTATAGGTGAAGGAATCCCATTAGCCCTAGGGAAAGCCAAAGAAGAGCACAGGTGCTAATCATTCGCAGACAAGCACACAAACGGGGTGCTGAGCATAGCAAACTGGTGACAGGGATCTGATAGGCTTCGACCACAGCATGTAGTGTCGATCACTAGCTTGCTTTCCTACTTGACCATGGAAGGAATTGGAGAACAGCGGAAATGAGAAGCACCAATTAGCACCTTTTTACCAGGAATCCAATGGATAAAATGAAGACTTTATCATAGGTATTAACCTGTATTTGTACCTCTTTCCTACTTCTACTTACAGAGAATCCAGGGGTTTTGGAGTCTATGGCTGCAATCTCCTTTACCAGCCCTGAAAATCTGTAATTCTTCAGGGGTCTCATTTGCACGTACACCAGGCCAAACCAGACCCAAAGCACCAGCTAAAAAAACATTTGCATCTTTTATCGGACCCTCTACTCTAATTGACAGCATCCTCCATGTTGCAACTGCATGTGGATTTTTTTTAATAGCTGCACACAAGTGCTTAAAAGTCAAAATATCCCTAGCAACCCAGAAACCGACAGGCTATGAAACGGATGCTTAAGGGCCTGTCATCCAAGCTGAACTCACCTGAAAACCAATGCTGTATAAACTGTAAAACTGTCTCTGTGTGCTTGTCATTCTTCTAAAAGGAACTATAAGGGCTACAATTTTGTTCTGAGCTGTTCATGTACTTTGCACAAGGGACAGCCTGGCACCAGGCAGTTATGAAACAGGAAGAGTTCATTCATAATTTTCCTCTCCACACACACACACAGTGCCTCCCCCTCATTCCACCTGTGCCTTCCACTAAACTCTAGAGCTCACTGAGAGATTTGTGCACAGCCTACCCTACACATCTCCCTCACATAACCTACCCTCCCTGTGCTTTCAAGAGGCACCTCAGACAAGACATGGTTCTCAGCTGGGGCTGAGTTTGTCCCCCAGAAGACATCTGGCAATGTCTGGTGACATTTTTTTGTTTGTCATAACTAGAGGTAAAGCACTTCTGGCATCTAGTAGGTAGAGGCCAAGGATGCTGCTAAACATCCCGCAGGGCACAGCACGGCACCACCCCTCCCAACAAAGAATTCTCCAGCCCCAAATGTTAGTAGTGCCAACCTGAGAAACCCTGTGCTACTGGGTAAAGAATGTTGGTGTCTTAGTTTAGGTCCCCTCAAAAGCAGACTCTGAGACAAGGGTTTAAGTAAAACAAGTTTCTTTCAGAGGTGATCTCTGAAAGCAGTAGTAAGCGTGAGGGTAAATGAGACAGGAAAAGGAAGAAAACTAAGAATGGGTGTGTTGAACGGCAGCTTACCCCTACGGGCAACTAGGATTCAATGCTGCCGGACAGCTATGGAAAGGACAGGGAATATTTATCTTCCAAATCCCATCCTTCATGAGCTGAGAACTGCTCCCAAGGATATTCCCAAGGTACTACTACCTGTCAAGAACCAAAAGAAAGCTCCCTTAGGCAGAGAGTTTTGGGGGCTTGCGGCAGGGCCCCATGGGCGTGTATGGGAATACTGAGTGCCGAGTGTGCTGGGGTTGGTCCTCCAAGCAAACAATCATGGGAACATATCTTCAGTGGCTTTTTCCGAGGATGATGCCTTAGCCAAAAAAGTAATGCTAATCATGACCGTAGTAGGTGTCCTAGGAGACAAGCAAGAGTGATATGTTTCAGTTAGAGAGACCGTGTTAGAACCTGCGGTTGGAAGGATTCTTAGAAACCAGCGTTCCAGCCCTATACCAACCAATGTATGAACCCCCATAAGAACTTTCTGGTAAATAATCATAGTCTTTGCTTGAATACACCAGGTTACCAGGAACACCTTAGCTCATGAGGGATACCCATTCCTGTGAGGGAGTGTGATGTGGGGAAACAGAAACTTGGGAGCGAAGCAGACCTGAGTTTGAACCAGACTCTTTCACTTAATGTCTGTGTAACTTTGGGCATGTTACTTGATCTCTCCGAGTCTTAATCTCTTTAGCTATAAAATATCAGTAATATTATCTACCTCTTGAGGTTACACTGAAGATTAAATACAAGGAATTTAGCACAACTTCTGACACATACTACCCTGTTTCCCCGAAAATAAGACCTAGCTAGACAATGAACTCTAATGCGTCTTTTGGAGCAAAAACTAATATAAGACCCAGTGTTATATTATATTATATATTATATTATATTATACCCAGTCTTATAGTATAGTAAAATAAGACCAGGTCTTATATTAATTTTTGCTTCAAAAGATGCATTAGAGCTGATTGTCCGGCTAGGTCTTATTTTCGGGGAAACATGGTAGATGCTAAATAAATATTAGCTGCCTTCACTCCTTTCCTTCTCCATCTTCTCAAATCTCATGTGTTAGTTCTCTGCTTAACAATGTTTGGTCCTTTCATTCTGGTTCTAACTTCCAGAAGAATATAACAGAAGTCCCGCCCACCTTCCCAATGATTAAAGATTTCTCTTCTCCACCGAAACAGGCTGGCTTCCTCTACTATTCCTCACACGGCCTGGCTCTTTGGGCCTTTGCTCCGGTCACTCTTCAGAAGTGAGTGGAGTCCCCCCAGAGAAACAGTTTCAACCACACCATTACCTGGGACAAAATACACTTGGAGATCACATCCTTTTAATTTTGATGCATGTGGATCCAAATGGGCTCTGTATGGAATAGTGTTCTCTGTTACCACAAAGAATAAAATCTGTCTAGTCAAGAAAGGAAGGCAGGATATGGTTTTTTCTTTCTTTACCATGCTCCATTTTAACGCTTGCAAATGTTTCTTCCAACCTGCACTTGCCCCTTAGCCCTCCATAACGAAAAGTGCTTTCTGTTACTTTTATAAAGGAAAAAAAATGTAACGTTTCATGGAAGGGAACAAGATTCACATTCTGAAGAGAGGTGGCCTCATATTTCAGAAGGGCTGGCAAGTCTGCCCTTGGTGGTTGCCAGGAGGTGGGTTGGACAGACACAGCTTGAGCTGGAAAGAACATCCAGCCTTGAAATGTGAAGTGGCAACTTTTCCAATTCCACTCTCCCTTCCCCAGCTTGAAGCCCCTGAATGCTCCTTCTGGTCATGCTGACATCTGGCTGGAGAAGAGAATCACCCAGCCAGAGATTATTTTGCTTTTCATTAACTATAACATGATCCCATTTTTGTAAATACATGTATGTATGTGTGCGTGTGTGCAAACACATATACCAAAATGTTAACAGTGGTCTGTATCTGTGTGTGACCAATTTGTTACTTCTACATTGCTATATTATCTGATTTCTTTTAGCAATGAACATGTATATAAAATTACTGCAGAAAAATCAGGAAAAAAGACCCTGTTCCTCTTTTCAAAGAACAGGCAGGTCATGTGACCTTGGTCCACAAAGCAATGAACAGGGCTCGGTGTTTGTCTCCTTAAGCCAGAGTTGTCTGGATGAATGGCATCCTCTAGTCTTGTGGGTACCAAGCTACTTGGCATTTGAGAAATTAAAATTCAGGAAAATGAAAGCTTCTCTCTGCATATCCCCTCCCTACTTCCTTGGGACATCACTGGCAATCCTTCTACCCACTACCAGCCACTGAGAACCTGAGGTTCAATCTGAGGACTGGGAAGAAAGGGAAGTCCCTCCTGGGCCTGAGGTGACTTGTAGGACAGAGATGCTGCCGTCTGCTTCTTCCTTATTCTCTGGTGGGCCCGGCACTGTGATCGACACAAATAATCACAAATTCTCAGGGATGATGAAAACTCAAAGGTCATTGCTTCATGACTGCCTGATAAACAGATTCAATGTGACTGCTGGTTAACTCAGCTACTCAAGAAGTTTGAGCCACAGAGTCAGACGCCCCAATGCACCTCCCCAGCCAGTCCCCTTGGCCAATGTCCAGGAATACAAAGATGTGACTCAGCATTTATGCTTCCACGAGTGGGGCAGGAGGGGCCACGGATCCATGGTGGGACCAGCACCAACCACAGGTCCCATGTACAGCTTCTGGGGCTGGTGATGGTGGCACGGCTGGTGTCAGTACAAATCTCCCCTCCCACAGACCCCCTCCTTAGGGTGTATGGACATGGTTGAGGGACAAAACACAGGACTGTTCCTCAGTTCAAGATAAGGAAATATCTATCTGGGCCTGACTCTCTATATAAGCACCAGATGGTCATGATTAAAATTAAATTAAATTAATGTTTGACAGTCCGTGAAGGACATAAATTGCATGGTGTGCTGCTTGTCCAATCTGTCATCTTGTTTCCCTTGGCTCAGGTCAACAAACAATAGCCGAAGGCTTCCTCTCTGGGTCAAACAGTAGCTTATTTCTTTGCTATGGGAATGGCTGCTCGGTTTACTAAATTGAAGGCTCCTATGCTGCCAAAATTGTGATTAAGATGCCTTAGAAGGCAGAGAATTCTATCTTCGTGCCACTATCTCCAGCAACTATCTCCCAAACATACTGTAACGGTAATTACTGATTAGAATTCAGAAACTGGGAAATCTGGCCTAAGAGCAAACCATTGCCAAAATCACAAAGCAATTTCCAGCTCTAATGACAGCCTGCTTCATTCACATGGTTTCTAGAGCATGTGGGCAGTGTTGATGTGTTATCAAGTTGCAAAAGAATCCATGATATCACATTTTAAAATCCCCCATCTGCCAAGTACTCCCTTGCAAAGAACTTTCAGATTTAGACTTCTGCTCTTTCCTCCGGTGTTATTCAGGAATTAGTGTTCCGATATTTACATTGTCTTTCTAGCTGCTTACGTCCAAAGTAGAATTTTAGCCTTTGTACTTTTGCACAAGAACTTTGATGACATTTTCAAAATGTTTAACATATATTCTTTGGTGGCAAAGATCGTTTCTCCAGGAGGAAGCCAAATAGAACAAGCAACTGAAGCACGCACAGGGTGATAGAAGCTGGGATGTACCACCCAGATGGCCCCTCAGGAATGAAACACTTAATCCTCCAGCTGCCAGGAATGCTGCTGGGAGGCGGCCTTCAGCTGTCAGTCCACTTTGGACCACTCCACTGAAGAACTCTGCCTCGCCCAAGATCTCTTCTCTTTCTAAGGGCAGCCCACATCTCCCAGCTTGAGAATACCTGGAGAGGCCTGCTTTTCTTGCTGTTTTCTCTGCCTGGATTTATCTTCCAGATTACTGCCTGACTCCTTTCCTCACTTCATTCAGGTCTCTGCTCAAATGTCATCTCATCAGAAAGGCTTTTCCTGATCTTTTTTTCTGAAAAAGCACACACTCATCCCTTCGCCACAACCCCACCCCCATGGCTCCCTCTGCCCTTACCCTGATTTCATTTTCTTCATAACTCTTACCACTCACATTATTTAGATATTAATTTATTGTTTAGTTTATTGCCTGTCTCCCTACTAGAGTATGAACTCTATGATGTCTGGGACTGTAGCTGTTTTGTTCATTGCTTTATCTCCATGACCTAGAAACATGCCTAGCACATATATAGAGGTGCTCAGTAAATATATGTGAATAAGTGAATGAGTGATGATTTGCCTAAATCTTAGCTACTTCGTAGTACTGAGGCTGCCTAGCTCTCTCTGTCCACATCCTGAGAATCAGAATGCTGCCAGGGTAGCCTAATAGTCAACAACACAGGCTTTGGAGTTAGGCTGACCTATTCACTTAGTTCACAATAACATAGTTCTGAAATTCTGTCACGTTGCTCTCAGTACTGTAATGATATTCATGCACTTAATGCTCATAAGAGTCAATAAGAGGTGGGTATTATAATTATTATTATTCCCGTTTTAAAGATGAAGATACTGAGAGGTTAAGTAATTTGCCAGGTCACACATCTAATAAGAGTCAGAATTTGAACCCAGGCAGTCTGTCTACAGAACCTCTGCCGCTTACCAGCTATGTAATTTTGAGTAAGTTCTGAATTGGTTTCTTTGCCCCCCCAAAAACGGACATAATAATGCCTACCCCACAGAGTTGTAAGCCTGAAATGAGAGGACGTACATAAAGTGCTTAGTAGGGTCCCTGATCCACATAAGTACTTACTAAAGGGTAGTTGTTATCATTTTTTGTGCCAGTGCCTTGCCTTCCCCTACATCCCTGCCGACTTCACTGACTTCCAAAGATCACCCCCATCTGACTTTTGTGTCATTTTGGATGCCCTATATTGATGGCTTGACTCTCGCTGAAGGCCTTGGATAATATACCCACTCACCATTCTGATGCTCCGTGGACAGCCCCAGCATGTGTCACCTCCACCCTGGACTCCACTTTAGCTTGTCTCACCCCTGCAGTTAGACCTATGGCCAGGTTCAGAACGCTTCACTTCTGCCCTTCCTTGTCAGATCTCGAAACAAAATAATTATTAGAGCGAAAAGCAACAAAATGCAGGTGGCATGACTTGCCTTTCAGTTCCTTTGGGTTCCCATTTATGTTATAATCACTCAGATAAGCCACAGCCCAAATTTGACCAGGTGTGGTGGCCGCTTTTATGCAGTGCCCAGATCCACCTTCAATAAAGTCCTTCTTGCTACAACTGCTAGCTGTCCTGGTGGTAGACAACCCTCAGCTCTTAACCCCTTCAGGGGCTGCCTCAGCTGCAGAGAGCCACCTTGGCCAAAAGGTGGTGTCCTTAATGACTTTCTGAGGTTGTCTATATCCAATGACAGATCAATGCAGGAATCCAAACTCCCAGACATTTTGGCCCAACTCAGGACAACTCTGAAGGGCCATTCTAGCTCTAGAGCTCCCTGTGGGTTGACGGAGGCTGTTTTTGGGCCTGCATCACAGCTTAGGTTTTCCCTCTGCCAACTCCGACTTCCTTCCCCTCCTTTCCCCAAGTGTTGATCCCAAGGCCATGCCCTAATAAGCCTCCTGCTTCCTATGCTCTCGCTCAGAGTCAGCTTCCCAGAAATCCCAGCCTATAACACAAGGTCTAGTCCACGTCACTCACACTCATTGTCATGGTCTCTGGAGTCCTCCAGAATTAAACCCAGGAGACAAAATGGCCTCTCAGGATTACAGCTCCCTGGTCAATCCCCCAACCCATCTGCAATCATTTTTTCACTTTTTCTCAGAGGCATTACTAGTCTAGCCTGTCTGCTTACATAAGCACATAAATGAAGCCAGAAAAATGATCTTCCCTGATGCCCATTAATCAATTTGTTGCCTACTGTTCATTGTCTCAGCTCAGGACTTCTCTTTCTTCAAGGAAGTGAGACAGATGATCATGGGTTGCCACACAACACTGGTTCTTCACTTTGACCTCTTGTGTCCTAGATTGATTTATCAGCAAACAAGTTCATTTAACTATACGTCAGAAGCAGACAAAGAGTCGGTCATTAAGGGAATATAAACAACTATGTGCTTCACCTATTTTGTAAAGCTAATATATTTGTAAACATGCCCTTGGGCAAGAGTCAGCCTCAAGGATACCCACTTTGGGAACAACAAATCCCAAACCACTTATTTTTCATGACCACAAATGACATTTTGATCTGAGTAATTGTTAAAATATCTGTACTTTGAATGGCCCGTAAAATCTTAACATGCTTCCTTACATGTCAGATTTCCTAAACTACAACTGGACGAACCTCATAGCTTCCATTTGATCTTTAAGAATAGATAAAATAACTGCCCTACTTAAGTGTGCAGTACTGTGTGTTTGAGTGTGTTTGATAAGCTACTAAAATCATAAAGGATCAAAATGCAGTGGAGTATAACTGCTTATTTTTCTGCAGGAAGATATTTTATCTTATTAAGTAATCTTCCTAAGCGAATCCTTTGCTCTCACAGCATGCAGCCTAATTCTTACAAAGGAATACTTGACAGTCTATTGGTTTCTCATATTAGTTTTTGTCTTATTATGTCCCTTTGGAAATATTGTTTCATGTTTGATCTTAGACTTTGTCTCGATGTCTAAATTGGAGCTGGTATTGTTAGGCAAGCACGGGTACAGATCCATATTCTGTCCTTTATAGTGAAAGATGATATGATTGATCCTAACCTCAATCTGTATGGACAATTACAGCTGTAAAACCAGATGCTACTCTCTCAGGCCCATTGCAGCCATATGTTTTGATTCAAGGTGCGGGGCACTTGGCAGAGATGCTGAGCATCTTGTGTCAGTCAGCCTCTGTTATGCCTGGACTATCTGAAGATTATTTGTTTTAAGTTATGATTCATTGATGATGGGGGCTAACCACCTCTATTGCCTCCTAGGATCCTACAACGCCCATGGGTCATGCTCTAAGATTTTACCTTTGTGCCCCAGATACTTATCACCACCACATTTCAGCACCCACCTCCATAAAGTAGTTACTTGGGTTACTTGGAACAGTGAATTGACCAGGGCTTTTTAAAAACATTCAATATATAAAAAATTATGATTGTTAACATCACTATAGGGGAAACTACTTCAGTTTAACATCTACCTATAGGAGCTCCAAATTTATTGGGGAAGAAAAAAGCAAAACAGAGTGATGTCTGCCATCACTGAAATAGGTTGTGTTATATGACCACTCACATAATCTCAAAGTGAATCATGAGGGTCCTTGTTAAAATGCAGTTCCTACTGCAGATCTACTGAATAAGAATCTCTGGATTAGCGTTGGAATCTGCACCTTTAACAAGCTCCCCAGTGAGTCTCCTGCACACGAAATGTTGAGAACTGTATTGCCCTAGAGGCTGATTATTTCAGCCAAGGCATGGTTCCTGCAATACCACCACTAGTTAATGTTTCTTTGTGTTTTGGAAGGAAATGGCGGCATTCGGTGACTATGACCATTGAAATGCGTGATTCATCCTTGTAAGGATGCTGTTAATGCCCCATCCAGAGCTCCTTTACCAGTCTAATGTACCCATCCCCCAGCTGCTGACTCCATCTTTCCCACAACCAAGATCGGCTCTATTTCCTATTTAGCAGCTGTGAATGTTGGCTGCTAGCAACTCACAGCTGCACTCTTCTCTGAAGAATTGTTCTCGGCTGATGAGAGCCATCTCATCCAGAGATCCCTAGGGGGTTATATAGCCAGCAACATGACCAATGACTGGCTGGTATGAAGGAGCAAAAGACCAACTCCTTGGCCTCAAGGGAGACCACTCTGTGGTGCCATTTTTGCTCTAGAGCCCTACGTGGAATCAGGTTGATGATAGACTTCTACTGTAGCCACCTCTTTGCTTAGCTTCTTCTCCTGCTTTTCCTGCTTCCTTCACTTCCTTCCTTTGAGGTTTCTCCTGAGATCACTCCCTCAGTAAGAATCCCTGTCTCATTCTTTGCTTCTAGATTACTCTACCTAAGGTACCATTTGTATTTAGCAGTTGAGGAGGTTTTTCCAAGGAAAAAGAGTTGTAAAAATAACAAAAGAGATTCTGTGAATAAATGCAGAGATATATATTTGTAGCGAGAGAAAAGAACTAGGAGGTTCTGCTTCTAAGTAAAATGGGGTAATGACATCATGTTTATCCCATTCAATGCAGATATAAATCCTGGATTGAATGCATAGGGCAGCTATTTGAGGGCTCTCAAAAGTACAGAGTAGCACACAGAGTGGGAAAGAAGATAGACCAGAATCCGAAGTACTACCAAACTAGTGGGGAGTTTATTATATATTTCTCTTCTGCTATTGCTGGCCTAGACTCAAGGCAGCCCCAAACCTAGAAGTAGAACTAGGGCATGGACAAAAAGATCCAGAAGAGACCCTCTAGTTCTGTCTGGAAGGGGAGGAAAGAGATGACCTGATACTTAGAGAGAGTGAACAATCTCCCAGGGTTTTTTTTTTTTTCCTTTTCTCTGTTCTCTTGAACACGAGGAAACCTGCAGTAGCAGCAGCAGCAGCAGTAGAGACAGCACCAACAATGGGGGCCTACAAGTGCCTAAAACTGATGGAGGGGAGCCATGATATCTGATCAGAAGAGCTGTGTCCCAAGAGGATGCAGTGAGCTCCCATCGCTGTTCTTCTCTCCCTTCCCTCCTGCTGTTTGGTCCCAGACATGGGTACAACAGTGGGAAGTGCCCGACATAGTAGCTAAAGCCCCATCTTCAGTCTCTGGAGTCAGAGACTGAAAGGTGAGCCCCAAGGAAAAAAAAGTAATGGAAAAATGTTGAAGAGTGTGGAGCTTGGGAAAACAACCCTATAAAATTGTTCATTAATGCCTAGGCTCACTCCTTAGCTTGCATAAGTGGATATATCTGACCCTAAAAAACATAAAAATTTTGAGAACTGAATCATGGGATAGCACACACGTGAGACAAATCTGAATAGTACTGCAAAGGCTTTGAAACTCAACTGACATTGGAACCACAAGCCATAGAAGGCTGGTTGGAATGTGCAGCCTGAGCTGAAACAACTTGATTGCCTGTTAAAAATATCTATGTTACCCAGAGGACTGAAACAACACCCAGAATCTCATAACCCAGAGTCTCCCAAAATAACCAGGATAAAATCTAATATTATTCAGTATACAGCGAACTAGGAAAAATCTCAACGTACATGGGAAAAGACAACCAACAGACACCAAGGTGACACATGTTGAAATGCCAAGGTGACACATGGTGAAATTATCAGACAAAGACTTTAAAGCAACTATTATTAAAATGTTCCAAGAAGTTAAGGAGAACACTGTTTTACTGAAGTATACAATTGACTTACAATATATTAGTATCAGGTATACAACATAGTGAATCAATATTTATACACATCACGAAGTGATAACCACAATAAGTCGAGTTACCTTCTGTCACCATACAAAGTTATTACAGTATTATTGGCTATATTCCTTATGCTGTTTGTTACTTCCCCATGAATTACTTATTTTATAACTCTAAGTTTGTACTCCTTAATCCCCTTCACGTATTTTGCCCATTCCCCCACCCACCCGCTCCCATCTTCTGCCAACTACCCGTTTGTTCTCTGTTTCTAGAGATTGTTTCTGTTTTGTTTGTCATTCATTTTGTTTTTAGATTCCACATATAAGTGAAATCATACCATATTTGTCTTTCTCTGTCTTACTTATTTCACTTAGACTAATACTCTCCAGGTCCATCCATGTTGTTGCAAATGGCAATATTTCATTCTTTTTTATGGCTGAGTAATAATCCATTGTGTGTGTGTGTGTGTGTGTGTGTGTGTGTGTGTGTGTGTGTGTGTGTGTATCTCACATCTTCTTTATCCATTCATTTGTGCATGAATACTTAGGTTGCTTCCATGTCTTGGCTATTGTAAATAATGCTTCAATAAATATAGGGGTGCATGTATCTTCTTGAAATAGTGTTTTCATTTTCTTCAGATAAATACCCAGAAGAGGGGTTGCTGGGTCATATGGTAGTTCTATTTTTAATTTTTTGAGGAACCTCCATGCTGCTTTCCATAGTGGCTGCACCAGTTTACATTCCCACCAAGAGTGTACAAGGGTTCCCTTTGCTCCATATCCTCACCAACATGTGTTAGTTTTTGTCTTTTTAATAATAGTCATTCTGACATGTGTCAGAATGAGGTGATCTCATTATGGTTTTGATTTGCATTTTCCTGATGATTAGTGATGTTGAACACATCTTCATATGGCTGTTGGCCATCTGTATGTCTTCTTTGGAAAAATGTCTATTTGGGCCTTCTGCCCATTTTAAAATCAGTTTCTTTGCTTTTTCATCTTTAGTTGTGTGGGTGCTTTATATATTTTGGCTATTTACCCCTTATCAGATAAATCATTTGCAAATATCTTCTCCCATTCAGTAGTTTGCCTTTTTGTTTTGTTGATGGTTTCCTTTGCTGTACAGAAGCTTTTTAATTGATGTGGTCTCATTTGTTCATTTTTGCTTTTGTTGCCCTTGCCTGAGGAGACATATCCAAAAAATATTGCTAAGACTGAGGTCAAAGGGCTTATTGCCTATGCTTTTTTCTGGGATTTTTTTTATGGTTTCAGGTCTTCCATTCATGTCTTAGTTTAGTTTATTCTTGTATATGGTGTAAGATAGTGGTCCAATTTCATCTTTTTGCATGTATATGTCCAGTTTTCTCAACACCATTTATTGAAGAGACTGTCTTGTCCCGACTGCATATTCTTGCCTCCTTAGTCATAGATTAATTGACCATATATGTGTGAGTTTATTTCTTGACTCTCTATTCTATTTCATTGATCTCTGTGTATGTTTTTGAGCCAGTATCATACTGTTTTGATTACTATGGCTTTGCAGTATAGTTTGAAACCAGGGAGTGTGATACCTCCAGCTTTGTTTTGCTTTCTCAGTATTTGGCTGTGGTTCTATACAAATTTTAGGATTATTTGTTCTAGTTCTGTAAAACATGCCATTGGTATTTTGATAGAGATTACACTGAATCTGTAGATTTCTTTGGGGAATATAGTCATTTTGACAATATTATTTCTTCTAATCCATGAGCACAATATATCCTTTCATTTATTTGTGTCACCTTCCATTTCTTTCATCAATGTGTTATAGTTTTCAAAGTACAGGTTTCACCTCCGTGGCTAAATTTATTCCTAAGTATTTTATTCTTTTTGATGCAATTGTACATATGATAATTTTCTTAATTTTGCTTTCTGATATTTTGTTAATAGCATATAGAAACACAACAAATTCCTGTACTTAATTTCATATCCTGCAACTCTACTGAATTCATTTATTAGTTCTAGTAATTTTTTGGTGGAGTGCTTAGGGTTTCCTCTATATAATATCATGTCATCTGCAATCAATGAGTTTCACTTCTTCCTTTCCGATTTGGATGCCTTTTATTTCTTTTTCTTACCTAACTGCTGTGCCTACAACTTCCAATACTATGTTGAATAAAAGTGGTGAAATTGGGCATCTGTTTCTTTTTCCTGATCTTAGAGAAAAAGCTTTCAGTTTTTCACTGCTGAGTATGATGTTAGCTGTGGGTTTGTCATATGTGGCCTTTATTATGTTGAGGTATGTTCCCACTATCTCCACTTTATTGAAAATTTTTTTTTCACAACTGGATGTTGAATTTTGTCAAATGCTTTTTCTGTATCTATTGAGATGATCATATGATTTTTATCCTTCGTTTGTTAATGTGGTGTATCACATTGATTGATTTGTGGATGTTAAACCATTCTTACATCTCTAAAATGAATCCCACTTAATCATAGTGTATGATCCATTTAATGTACCGTTGAATTAGATTTGCTAACATTATGTTAAGGATTTTTGTATCTATGTTCATCAGGGATATTGGCTTGCAATTTTCCTTTTTGGTAGTGTCTTTGTCTGGTTTTGGTATCAGGGTAATGCTGACCTTGTAAAATCAGTTTACAACTGTTCCTGCCTCTTTAAGTTTTTGGGATAATTTGACAAGCACAGGTATCAACTCTTCTTTAAATGTTTTATAGAATTCACCTCTGAAACTGTCATGTGTGGGCACCTTCTTAGCCTCTAGGTATGTAGGAAACGTGAAGTCTCTCCCTCAGCCTAAATAAATATGCATTTTCCATAGGAAGATTGGGTTTGTGTTTCAGTCTGCTGTTTGTTGTCCTGGACTTTTGTTTTTTAGGAGTTCTTTGATTACTAATTCAATTTTGTAATTAGTAATTGGTCTATTCAGATTTTCTATTTCTTCATGATTCAGTCTTAGAATATTGCATGTTTCCAGGAATTTATTTTAGATTGTCCAACTTGTTGGCATATAATTGTTCATAGTATTCTCTTATGAGCCTTTATATTTCTGTGGTATCAACTGTAATTTCTCTTCTTTCACTTCTGATTTTATTTATTTGGGCCTTTCTCTTTTTTCTTGATGAACCTGGTTAAGGGCTTATCAATTTTGTTTATCTTTTCAAAGAATCAGCTGTTAGTTTCATTGATCTTTTCCATTTTTTCAGTCTCTATTTCATTTATTTCCACTCTAATCTTTATAATTTCCTTCCTTCTACTAACTTTAGGCTTTGTTTGTTTTTCTTCTTATAGTTCCTCTAGACATAGTTTATTTGAAATTTTTCTTATTTCTTAAGGTAGGCCTGTATCACTTTGAACTTCCCTCTTACAACTGCTTTTGCTGTGTCTCAAAGATTTTGAAATGCTGCATTTTCAGTTGTCTCAACATATTTTTTCATTTCCTCTTTGATTTCTTCATTAACCTATTGGTTATTTAATGGAATGTCGTTCAGTCTCCATGTGATTTTCCTCCAGTTTTCTTCTCATGATTGATTTCTAGTTTCATACCGTTGCAGTCTGGATAGATATTTGATAAGATTTCAATCTTATTAAATTTACTGAAACATTTTTGTGACCTAATATGTCATCTATCCTGGAAAATGTTCCATGTGCACTTGAAAAGAATGTGTATTCTGCTGCTTTTGGATGGAATGTTCTGTATGTACCAATTAAGTCTATTTGGTATATTGTGTCATTTAAGACCAATGTTTCCATATCAATTTTCTATCTGGATGATCTATCCATTGATGTGAGTGGGATATTAAAGTCCCCTACTATTATTGTAATGCTGTCAATTTCTCTATTTCTGTTAATATTTGCTTCATATATTTAGGTGCTCCTATATTGGGTATATAAATATTTACAAATGTTATATCCTCTTGTTAGATTGACCCCTTTATCATTATGTAATGTCCTTCTTTGTCTTTTGTTACAGTCTTTGTTATAAAGTTTATTTTGTCTGATATAAGTATTGCTACCCTAGCTTTCGTTTTCATTTGTATGGAATACCTTTGTCCATACTTTCACTTTCAGACTATGTGTGTCTTTACGTTTGAGACGAGTTTCTTTTAGGCAGCATATAGAGGGGTCTTGTTTTTTTTAATCCATTCAGCCACCCTATGTCTTTTGATTGGAGAATTTAGGTGAAAAAGCTACCTTTTTCAGTCTTAAGTGAGGGGCATTGTGTAGGTGAGGATCCTTCTTATTCACCATTGTCCTAGCTCTTGGTTGTCTCTTGAACCTTTGAAATTGTCTAGTCTGCCTGAGTTATTCTTGATATGCCCCCGATTTTGAGGGTGCACCAAGACCTGTCAGTGTTCCAGGGGGAGGAATCTCATTCAGTACCTACTTTCAGGCTGATCGGAAGCCAGACGCTCAGTCAACAGCTTTTATATTACGTAAATTTGTAGTCCTATGGGGCCACAGTAGTTATCTCTGCTGGCTTCTAGACCAGGAGATCTGGAGGTGTCCCCTAGGCAACAGTTGCTGAAATCAGGACTCCAGATGAATGTTTAACCTCCCTTCTGGGAAGTCTCATTGAGCTGTAGTGAGGCCAAGGGGGTGTGCAAGGATGGTCTCTCCCTGCTTTCATTCCCTGGGAGCACCTCCTTAGCCTCTAGTTATGTAGGAAACCTGAAGCCTCTCCCTCAGGCTGAACTGCCAGGCCAAATAAATATGCATTTTCCATAGGAAGACTGGGTTTGTGTTTCAGTCTGCTGTTTGTGCAGTGCCTTGGGGGTGGAAGCCTGCCAAGAACTGTCTTTTGGATTGTTCTAGTCCTGTGGAGCTCAGTTACGCTAGCTGTCTTGGCCACCAGGGTCAGACAATCGAGGGGCATCTCCTGTGTGGACTGCACATGCTTGCTGGCTTTAGCAAAACAGTTGTAGAGTGTAGGGAGCAGGGCTTGCTCACTGGTTTCAGGAAGGCCATGGGAAAATGTCTTGACTATGTGTACCTGCAGGCTTCAGCAGTGCCTTGTCTGTGTGTGCCCCTCTGGCTTTAGGCTGGGGATGGAAGAATGCCATGACCACTTGTGCTCACCAGCTCTATCCAGGGGGCAGTGGGATTTTGCAACTGTTTGTGCTCACAGACGTTAGCTAGGAAGTAGTGGAACACCATACCATTCATGTTCACCTGCCCCATCCAGGGAGCAGGGAAATGTTGCAACCACACACACTCTCTGGTTTCAGTAAGCCATTGGAGTAGTGCTGAGACTACTTGCCCCTGCTTGTATTAGCAGGGTGGTGGTAGGGTGCCATGTCTGAGCTTGCCACCTGCATTAGCAGTTTTAGGTAGGGAGTACAGTAATAGCGATCACCAGTTTCTCCATCTGAGGAGCATTTCAACTGTCCCCTGCCCCTCCAGCCGACGGTTCTAAGTTAATAAGTGAATCTCCTTGCTATATAGTCTGGGCACTTTTCTAACTGCTGTTTTTTTTTCGCACTGGGTCTTGGGGTGAGTGTGACTGCATGTGACCTTTAAGAGGGGAGTCTCAGTTTCTCATAGCACTTTGGGTCCATCAAATTCAGCCCCATGGTTTTCTAAGGCAGATGTTTGGGGATTTGTTTCTGGTGCAATTACCAGGAGTTGGGGTGCCAGATGTAGGGCACCTCACTCCTCCCAGAAAATCACCTGTCTGGTGAGATCCCATCCTACTGTGTGTCACTACACCAGGGGTGGGTTGTTTTTTCTTTGTTTGTTTTTGCCAGAGCGTGTCTCTGCCTCTCCTACCTGTCTTGATGTGGTACTTTTATCCTTTGTTGTAGAGAGTAGCAGTCATCTAGTTTTCAGAGAAAAATCATGATCCATGTAGCTGTAAATGTGGTGTGTCCATGGGAGGTGAGTGCAGGATCTTCATATGCCACAATCTTGGACTCCACCCTTCAGGAGAACCCTTTTGAAATGAACAGAAAGATACAAAGTCTCAACAGAGAAATAGAATATATAAAGAGTAATCAAATGGAAAATTTGAACTGAAAAATACAATAACCAAAATAAAAAATTCACAAAATGGGATCAATAGGAAAATGAAGATAATAGATGAAATAGTCAGTGAATTTATTGATAGATCAATAGAAATGATTCAATCTAAACGACTGGGAGAAAAAATACTGAAAAAAGTAATGAACATAGCCTCAGGGACATGTAGGATAATAGTAAAGGTTTAATATTTGTGTCATTGAAGTCCCAGAAAGAGATGAGAAAGAATGTGCTATAGAAAAAATATTTGAGGAAATGATGGCTAAAAACTCCCCCAATTTGGTAAGAGACATAAACCTACAGATTTAACAAGCTCAGTGAATCTCAAATAATATAAACCCAAAGAAATCTATGCCCAGACACAGCATAATCAAACTGCAAAAAACTAAATACAAAGAAAAGGATCTTCAGAGTAGCCAGAGAAAATAACACATTACTTATAGAATAAAAATGTGAATTCCAGCAATTCTCTTCAGAAACCATGGATACAGGAAGAAAGTGGAGCAACATTTTTTCAATCTACTGGAAAAAAAGAATTGTCAACACAATCCTTCAGTAATGAGGGTAAAATAAAAGCATTATCAGACAAAAGAAAACTAAGAATTTATTTCCAGCAGACCTTCAGAAAAAACAAACCATATTTTACTAGAGAAGTTTTTTTTCCCCCCAATATTTTATTGGGGAAGAGGAACAGGACTTTATTGGGGAACAGTGTGTACTTCCAGGATTTTTTTCAAGTCAAGTTGTCCTTTCAATCGTAGTTGTGGAGGGCACAGTTCAGCTCTAGGTCCAGTTGCCGTTGTTAGTCGCAGGGGGCTCAGCCCACCATCCCTTGCATGAGTCGGGGAGTCGAACCGGCAACCTTGTGGTTGAGAGCCCACTGGCCCATGTGGGAATCGAACCGGCAGCCTTCGGAGTTAGGAGCATGGAGCTCTAACCTCCTGAGCCACTGGGCCAGCCCCTACTAGAGAAGTTTTATGTTTACAACAAAATTAAGAGGAAGATACAGAGGTTTCCCATATACCTTCTTCCCCCACACATACACAGTCTCCTGCATTATCAACATCACTCAACAGAAGGGTACTTTTTTGTTATTGTTGTTTTTTACCAAGGATGAAGCTAAATTAATATATTATAATCACCCAAAGTCCATAGTCTACCTAAGGTTCACTCTTAATGTTGTATATTCAAATGTACAAATGTACAATGACATATATCCGTTGTTATAATACCACACGGAGTATTTTCACTACCCTAAATATTCTCAGTGTTCTCCACATTCACCCCACTATGGCAACCACTGATCTTTTTACTGTCTCCATAGTTTTTCTTTTTCCAGAATGTCATAGTTGGAATCATACAGTAAGTAGCCTTTTCAAATTGAATTCTTTCACTTAGTAATATGTATTTAAGGTCCCCTTGTGTGTTTTCATGGCTTGATAGCTCATTTCTTTTGATGGTGAATAATATTTCATTGTCTGGATGTATCACATTTTATTTATCCATTAACAAATGTCCATTAATAAAGGACATTTTGGTTGCTTTCAAGTTTTGGCAATTATGAATAAAGTTTCTATAAACATCCACATGCAGGTTTTTGTGTGGATGTAAGTTTTCAACTCCTTGGATAAATAATAAGGAGCACAATTGCTGGAACATATGGTAAGAATAGGCTTCGTTTTGTAAAATGTCTTCCAAAGTGGCTGCACCATTTTGCATTCCCATCAGTAATGAATGAGAGTTCCTGTTGCTCTACATCCTCACCAGTATTTGATGTTATCCATGTTCTAGATTTTGGCCATTTTAATAGGTGTGTAGTGGTATCTCATTGTTGTTTTAATCTGCATTTCCCTGATGACATACGATGTGGAGCATCTTTCCATATGCTTAGTTGACAACTATATATCTTTTTGGAGGTATCTATTAAGATCTTTGGCCCGTTTTTCAATTGGGATGCTTGTATTGTTAAGTTTTAAGAGTTCTTTGTATATTTTGGATTAAAAGTCCTTTATCAGATAGATGTGTGTTTTGCAAATATTTTCTCCCAGTCTGTAGCTTGCCTTCTAATTCTCTTTATATTGTCTCCTGAACAGAGGTTTTTAATTTTAAGGAAGTCCAGGTTATCAATTATTTCTTTCATGGATCATGACTTCAGTGTTGTATCTAAAAATCATCACCATACCCAAAGTCATCTAGGTGTGCTCCTATGTTATCTTCTAGGAGATTTATATAGTTTTCTGTTTTGCATGTAGGTCTGTGATCCATTTTGAGTAGATTTTTGTGATGAGTGTAAGGTGTATATCTAGATGCTTTTTTTTTTTGCATGTGAATGTCCAGTTGTCCAGTTGTTAGATAGACTATCTTTGCTCCTTTGTATTGCCTGTGCTCCTTTGTTAAAGAACTATGACAATGATATTTAGCTATACATAGGTGGTCTATTTTTGAGCTATCTATTCTGTTCCATTGCTCAATCTATTTTTTCGCCAATACCACACTGTCTTGTTTACTGTAGCTCTATGGTAAGTCTTCAAGTTGGGTAGCATCACTCCTCCAACTTTGTTCTCCTTTAATATTGTGTTCGCTATTTTGGGAGTTTAGTTTCTCTACATAAACTTTAGAATCCATTTTTCAATATCCATAAAATAACTTGTTGGCATTTTAATTGAGATTGCATTGAATTTGCAGGTCAAGCTGAGAAGAACTGACAGCATGACAATATCAAGTCTTCCTGTCCATAAATATGAAATATCTATTTATTTAGTTCTTCTTCAATTTCTTTCATCAGAGTTTGGTAGTTTTCTTCATATAGATCTTATACATATTTTGTTAGATTTATACGCAAGTATTTCATTGGGGAGGGGTGATAGTTTTCAAACTATTTTGTCTGGTATAAGTATTGCTACTCCAGCTTTATTTTTTCTTTCCATTTCCACGAAATATTTTTTCCATCCCTTTACTTTCAGTCTGTGTCTTTCGATCTGAAGTCTCTTGTAGACAGCATATGTAAGGGTCTTGTTTTCTTATTCATTCTGCCACCTTATGTCTTTTGATTGGAACATTTAATCCATTTACACTGAAAGTAATTGTTAGTTATTATTGTTGCCATTTTATTATTCATAACTTTCATCTTTTTTTCTTCTTAAAGAAGTCTCTTTAACATTTCTTGTAATAGTAGTTTGGTGGTGATGAACTTTAGCTTTTTCTCGTCTGGGAAGCTATCCGTCCTTCCAATCTAAATGATAGTTTTACTGGGTAATCATGGTTGTAGGTCCATGCTTTTCATTACTTTGAATATTTCATGCCAATCCCTTCTGACCTGCAGAGTTTCTGTTGAGAAAGCAGCTGCCAATCTTATGAGAGCTCCCTTGTAGGTAACTAACTGCTTTTCTCGTGTTGCTTTTAAGATTCTTTCTTTGTCTTTAACCTTCAGTATTTTAATTATGATGTGTCTTGGTGTGGGCCTCTTTGGGTTCATCTTATTTGGGACTCTGTGCTTCCTGGACTTGCATGTCTATTTCCTTCACCATGTTAGGGAAGTTTTCCATCCTTATTTCTTCAAATGGTTTTCCAATTCCTTGCTCTCTCTCTTCTTCTTCTGGTACCTCAATGATTCAAATATTGGTATGCTTGATGTTGTCCCAGGGGCCCCTTAACCTATCCTCATTTTTTAAAAAATTATTTTCTCTTTTTGTTGTTTTGATTGGGTGTTTTCCTCCTACCTTGATGTCTAAATCACTGATTTGATCCTCTGTTTCATCTAATCTACTGTTGATTCCCTCTAATGTATTCTTTCTTTCAGTTAATTGTTCCTTCATTTGTGACAGGTTCTTTTTTATATTTTGTATCTCCATTTTTCTGTTTCCTATATCTTTGTTAAAGTTCTCACTAAGTTCATCTGCTCTTCTCCTAAGTTCATCGAGCATCTTTATAGCCAGTGTTTTGAATTCTGCATCTGGTAGATTGCTTGTCTCCATTTTGTTTAGTTCTTTTTCTAGAGCTTTGTTCTGTTCTTTCATTTGGGACATGTTTCTTTGTTTCCCCATTTTGGCTGCCTCCCTGTGTTTGTTTCTATGTTTAGGTAGAGATGCTGTGTCTCCAGGTCTTGGTAGCATGCCTTATGTAGTAGGTGTCCTGTAGGTGTCACTTGAGCCAGGTGCATCAGGTGTGTCCATTGTGTGGGTTGCTTGACTTCCTGTTGTAGTTGAGCCTTGGTTGCTGTTTGCACATGAGTGGGAGGGATTGACCCTTGGGGTGATTGGTTGTGCGGACTGGCCATGAATACAGTGAAGGAGCTGTTGTGCAAGGGCTGATCCTATGGAGCAGGATTCACTTCAGCAGGGCTCTGGTGTCTGCCCAGTCCACCCTTTAGGTGTGTCATCTGTGGAGGTGGCCAGGTGTTGTTCTGGATTGGTCTGAAGCCAGCCACTGGGCGTACTGGCCCCAGAGCCTCCTGTGAGGAGCCTTGCCACAGGCCACATTCAGCCACAGCCTATGCCCTGCCCAAGGCCACCTGGAATGAGCCAGAAAGCAATCTGCACTGGGCTTGGAGGTGCTTGGGAGAGGCCAAGCCTTGAACTAAGGCTGGCTGCTGCTAGTGCTGGGCTTAGGGCTGTTCAGCACAAGGTACAGGGTACACTGTGGCCAGATGCTCCTTGTTTGGGGTTTGTGAACCTTTGAGAGATTTTAGGAAAGTCCGCAGCATGAGCCAAGACAGGACATTTGTAAGGAAAAGCCACTGAATGTGGCTTGGGTGGACCTGTAAGTTGTGTGTGGCAGGGTCTCAGAGAATCAGCAGTGAGGGGTGAATGGTGTTAGCCAGGTAAGGGAGACTCAGATATGGTGACTGCCTGCATCTACATGCTAGGTGGGGTGGAGTGCTCAGCAAAGGACAATGACTTCTGCCAGCACTTCTGTCTGCGGTAAAAGCTGCCCCTCCAGCCCTCGTCTTAAGCCACACAACTTAGTTCCTCCTATGTCGTCTCCCCATTAAAAAAAAAAATTATTGGTGAATATTGGGGAACAGTGTGCTGCTTCAGGGCCGATCAGCTCCAAGTTGTTGTCCCTCAATCTAGTTGTGGAGGGTGCAGCTCAACTCCAAGTCCAGGCACATTTTCAATCTATAGTTGCAGGGAGCGCAGCCCACCATCCCATGCGGGAATTGAAACAGCAACCTTGTTGAGAGCTCGCACTCTAACCAACTGAGCCATCTGGCCGCCCCTCTGGAAGCTCAGCGGCAGCTCGTTGTCTTCAATCTAGTTGTGGAGGGTGTAGCTCACTGGCCCATGTGGGAATCGAACCAGCAACCCTGTTGCTCAGAGCTCACGCTCTAACTGAGCAATCCAGCCACCCCCTCATATGTCCCCTTTTGAGCCGCTGCCCCAGCACTGGAGCTGAGTGAGTAAGTCTGTTGGCAAGTAAGTCCATGTGCAGGCCCTTTAAGAGGACTGCCTGGGACTCTAGCTGCCCTCTCTCTCACCCAGCCACAATCTCTGCTGGTTTCCACAGCTATAATTTATGGGAACATCTCTTCCTGGCACTGAAACACTGGGCTGGGGAGCCTGGTGTGGGGTTAGGACCCCTCGCTCCTCAGAGGGGGAGGCTCTGCTGCTGAGATATCCCTCCCGATTTTTAACCACCACATATGGGTATGGGGACCAGCCCGTGTCTCTGCTCATCCTACCAGTCTCAATGTGGCTTCTTCTGTTTACCCTTATTTATAGGACTTCTATTCATCTAGACTTTAGGTGATTCTCAATGATGGTTGTTCTGTAGTTTAGTTAGAATTTTGATGTGGTCGGGAGAGGATGCAAGCACAGCCTTTAGTTAATTCACCATCTTGACTGGAAAATCTGCATGCCTGGATTACATTAATTTTCATTAATTAATGGTTCATTAATTAATTAACCAGTCTTGCATACCTAGGATAAGTCACACATAGTTGTAATGTATAATATTTTTTATTCTTTTTGGATTTGATTTGCTAAATATTTTGTTGAGGATTTTTGCTTCTGTGTTCATGAGGAATATTTGTCTGTAGTTTTCTTTTCTTGTAATGTCTTTTTTTCTGGTTTTGGTATTAGGGTAATATTGGACTCTTAGAATGAATTAGAAAGTATTCCTTCTGCATCTATCCTGTGAAAGATATTGTAAAGAACTGGCATAATTTCTTCCTTAAATGTTTGGTAGAATTCACCAGTAAACCCACCTAGGAGTGGTGTTTTCTGGTTTGGAAAGTAATTAATTATTGATTCAATTTCTTTAATAGATATACAGCTATTCAGATAATCTGTTTCTTCTTGTGTGGGTTTTGTCAGATTGTGCCTTTCAAGGAATTGGTACATTTCATCTGGGTTATCAAATTTGTGGGCATTGAATTGTTCATAGTATTACTTTATTTTCTTTTGAATTTCCATAGTGATACCCCACTTTCACTTCTGACATTATTAATTTGTGTCCTCTCTCTTTTTTTCTTAGTTAGCCTGGCTAGGGGCTTATTGATTTCACTGATCTTTTCAAAGAACTGGCTTTGGGTTTCGTTGATTTTCTCTATTGATTTCCTGTTTTCAATTTCATTGATTTCAGCTGTTTTTTTTTTTTTTTTGAAATTTTAAAAAATACTTTCAATTATAGTTGACATTCAATATTATTTTATATTAGTTTCAGGTGTACAGCATACAGGTTAGACATTTATATAGTTTATGAAGTCATTCCCCCGATAAATCTAATACCAACCTGGCACTATACAGTTATTACAGTATTATTGACTATATTCTCTATACCGTACTTTACATCCCTATGACTATTTTGTAACTACCAATTTGTACTTCTTAATCACTTCACTTTTTTCATCCTGCCCCCCAACACACTCCCATCTGGTGACCATCACTTTGTTCTCTGTATCTATGAGTCCGTTTCTGTTTTGTTTTGTTTGTTTATTTTGTTCTTTAGATTCCACACATAAGTGAGATCATATAGTATTTGTCTCTCTCTGTCTGATTTCTTTTGCTTAGAATAATACCCTCTAGGTCCATCCATGTTGTCACAAATGCTAAAATTTCATTTTTTATGGCTGAGTAATAGTCCATTGTATTTTGATTTAATTTGCCTTTTTTTCTTTTTTTTTAGTTTCCTAAGGTGAAAACTTAGATATTGATTTTAGATCTTTCTATTTTCAAATATATGCATTCAACGCTATAATTTTCCTCTTAAGAACTGCTTTCACACAAACTTTGACAAGCTGTGTTTTCATTTTGATTTAGTTAAAAACACTAGTTAATTTCTCTTGAGATTTATTCTTTGACCCATGTGTTATTTAGAAGTGTCTTGTTTAATCTCCATGTATTTGGAGGATTTTCCAGTCATCTTTCTGTTATTGAATTCTGGTTTAATTCCATTGTGGTCTAAAAGCAGACATTGTATAATTTCTACCCTTTTAAATTTGTTAAGGTGTATTTTATGATCCAGAATGTGGTCTATCTTGGTGAATGTTCCTTGTGAGCTTGAGAAAAATGCATATTTTGATGTTATTGGATGAAGTTGTCTATAGATGTCAATTATATCCAGTTAATTGATGGTGTTGTTGGGTTTAACTCTGTCCTTACTGATTTTCTGCCTGCTGGATTTGTCTATTTTTGAGGGGTGTTGAACTCTCCAACTACGACAGTGGATTCATCTATTTCTCCTTGCAGTTCTATCAGTTTTTGCTTCATGGAATTTGATGCTCTAGTTAGGCACATACACATTAAGAATTGTTATGTTTACTTGGAGAATCAACCCTGTTCTCATTATAATATTGCCCTTTTCTAATCCTGATAACTTTCCTTACTTTTTAGTGAGCTCTACTTGAAATTAATATAGCTACTCTAGCTTTCTGTTGATTAGTGTTAGCTTGGTATATTTTTCTCCATCCATTTACTTTTTAATCTATATGTATCTTTATATTTAAAGTGGGTTTCTTGTAGGCAACATATAGTTGTTGTGTGTGTGTGTGTATATATATATATATATATATTTTTTTTTTTAATAGGTGGATTAAAATGGACTTTTTTTTTTATTGGGTAAGGGGAACAGGACTTTATTGGGGAACAGTGTGTACTTCCAGGACTTTTTTCCAAGTCAAGTTGTTGTCCTTTCAATCTTAGTTGTGGAGGGCGCAGCTCAGCTCCAGGTCCAGTTGCTGTTGCTAGTTGCAGGGGCACAGCCCACCATCCCTTGCGGGAGTCGAGGAATCGAACTGGCAACCTTGTGGTTGAGAGCCCACTGGCCCATGTGGGCATCGAACTGGCAGCCTTCGGAGTTAGCAGCATGGAGCTCTAACCGCCTGAGCCACCGGGCCGGCCCAGTTGTGTTTTTTGATCAACTATGATAATCTCTCTCTTTTCATTGCTGCATTTAGACCACAGGCATTCAAGATGATTGTTAATATAGGTGGATTAATGTTTACCATATTCATTCCTGTTTTCTATTTGTTGCCTTTGTTTCTTGATTGTCTTCCACTCTTTTTCTGCCTTTCGTGGTTTTAATTGAGCATTTTATATAATACTATTTTATCTTTTTTCTTAGCATATAGATATACATCTTTTAAAAACTTTATTTTACCGTTGCCCTAAAGATTGCAATATACATTTATATTTAATCTAAATCCTCTTTCAAATAAGACTGGTAGTGTGAGCACCTTATAATAACAAAATAATCCTAATTGCTGCCTTCCCTACCTTGTAGCATTGCTGTCATTCATTTTACTTACATATAAGCATACATAAGCATATACAGAGGGTGCCAAAAAATGTGTACACATTTTAAGAAAGAAAAAAATTGTATTAAAATTATGCTGATTGTAACCACTTTGAGCACCTCTTGTAATTGCAGAAGTCGAACGTGACTTGTATTCACCTTTTGTTATTAGTATATATTGAGAATTACAACTTTAATAGTTTTTTCCTTTCTTAAAATGTGTATACATTTTTTGGCACCCTCTGTATATGTTTCATATATAATATATATATTATATATTATATATAACATATATAATATATATATTTGAATACATTGTTGCTGTTATTATTTTGAACAAATTGCTATCTGTTGCATGAATTAAGAGTAAGAAAAATTAAAAAAAAATCTACCTTTACTTATTCCTTCTTTGATGCCTTTCTTATCTTTACATAGATCTGAGTTTCTTACTCATATTATTTTCCTTCTTCAAAGAACCTCTTTAACATTTCTTGCAAGGCAGTTCCACTGGCAAAAATTCCCTCAATTTTTCCTTGCCCAATAAAGTCTTTATTTATCCTTTGGTATTGAAGGATAATTTTTCAGGGCACAGAATTCTATGTTGGTGTTTTTTTCTCTCTCAGCACTTTAAATATTTCACTCCACTTTGCATGGTTTCTGAGAAGTCAGGTGTAATTCTTACATTTGTTCCTTTATAGGTAAGGTGTTTTATTCTTCTGGCATCTTCCAGGACTTTATCTTCAATTTATTTGCAATTTGAAAATAACATGCCAAGTTGTAGGTGTCATGCAGCGTGTCATGCGGGGTCTCAGCTCCTGCTCCCCACATAAGAACGCAGGATGTGGCTAGGCCAAAAAGGAACACCCACAGAGCCATAGGTAAGGGAGTCATACCACTCTAGTCTCACTGGAGGCTGGATTCACACGATGTGCGACCTGCTGTCTGCTTTTCTGCCTGCCAACCGACCCCTTGCTAGCTTCAGTCCGCTTTTGCTAGCTCCCCATCTTCTTGCTAGCCCCCATTTTTTTTGCCAGCCCCCATTTTTCTGCTAGCGTAGCCACAGCAGTTATATTAGTGGCCAATGGCTCACTGGTTACAGCTGACGGCCAACTAGCCACAGCTGATGGCCATCCAATCACAGTTGATGGCCATTTACTACCTGAGCCAGCACCTTTCCACGTGAGGCCGAGAGCCTGGAAACTGCTCGCTGGGGCTCTGTCCCCACAGTAGGTTTGTTTGGTTGTTTTTTTTGTTTGTTTTTGTTGTTTGAATTTATTTTGCTTGGTTTTCTCTGAGCTCCCTGTATCTGTGGTTTGGTATCGGACATTAATTTGGGAAAATTCTTAGTCATTATTGTTTCAAATATTTCTTCTGTTCCTTTTTCTCTTTCTTCTCTTTCTGGTATTACCATTACACTTATGTTACACAGTTTGTATTTGTCCCACAGTCCCTGGATATTCTGTTCTGTTATTTCAGTCTTTGTTATCTTTAATTTTCAGTTTTCAAGCATTCTATTGATATATCCTCTAGCTCAGAGATTTTTTTCCCTCAGTTCTGTCCAGTCTACTAATAGGCCCATCAATGGCATTCTTCATCTCTCTCACAGTGTATTTTATCTGTTCCATTTCTTTTTGGTTCTTTTTTAGGATATCCACGTCTCTGCTTACATTGCCCATCTGTTCTTGCATGCTGTCTACCTTATCCATTAGGGCCCTTAGCATAAGTATCACAGTTTTAAATCCCCAGTCTGAAATGCCAAAAGCCCTGCCACATCTGGTTCTCATGCTTGCTCTGTTTCTTCAAATTGTGTGTTTTGCCTTTTGGTGTACCTTATAATTTTTTTTCTTGATAACCAGAAATGATATATCAGGTAAAAGGAACTGCTGCAAATAAGTCTTTAGTAGTGTGGTAGTAAGGTGTGGGAGAGGAAGTCCCATGATTAGGTCTCAGTCTTTTAGTGATCCCAAGCCTCTAGACTATGAACTTCACAAGTGTTTCTCAGTTTTTTCTCCCCTATTAGGTGGGACAGGATGGGTAGAGTGGGCTGGAGTTGGGTATTTCACTTCCACAGTTCAGTGTGGCTCTGATATTACCCCAGCAAGTTAGGTTCTGGTTAACTAGTTTCCCCTGAGGGCCAACCTTGTTAAGAAGAACAGAGTGCTCTGGTGTATTTCAAAATAGTTCCTTTTCCCCTCCCCCTGCTGGAAGCGTGAGGGGATTTTTCATGGATATTTACTATGGGTACCTGGTTGAGTTCCTGGAGGTAAATCTCACAGTTATAGGGGCTCCTCTATGTGTAGATCCCCCTGGAGTTTTAACTCAGAGTTTTCAACACTGAGCCTCCAGCAATTTGTCAATTATAATTCAGGTTTCCCTATCGCAACACTAGGTCTTGCAGGGGTTTCCACAAGTGAGTTTCTGCTGCTGTAAGCTGCAAATCCCTTTATTCTCCTGTCTTTCCAATCTTGGGTGCAGTGGTTGGCCCTATGTCTTCCCCTCTCTTATTGATATGAGAAGAGTTGTTGATTTTTCAGTCTGTTCAGCTTTTTTATTTGTTAGGACAGAGTGGCGATTTCTAAGCTCCTTACACGCAGAACTGGAAACTAGAAGTCCCTTGCCATCAGACCTTTTCTGAAAGAACTGCTAAAGGAAGTTCTTCAGACAGAAGGGAAACGTTACCAGAAAGAAACTTGGAACATTAAGAGTGAAAGAAGAGCAACAAAATGGTAACTATCTCAGTAAATGGAATATTCTCTCCTTTTGAGTTCTTTAAAATATGTTTGGTGACTGAAAGCAAAATTTATCACATTTCCTGATGAAATTTTTAACGTATGTAGTAGACATACTACATAAAAAGCAACAATATAAAGGGGGAGGGTAAAGGGACCTATATGATAGTAGTATTTTTCCACTTGAAGTAGTAAAATATTGATTTGGAGTAGAATATTAAAACATGTTTAAGTAATCCAAAAGGAGGCAGGAAAGGAAAAACAGAGAAATGAGAAATAGAGGGAACAATCACAAAATGAATAATAAAACAGTAAGTCTAAATCCAAATTTCAATAATTACATGAAATGCAAATGTAAAAGTCAAAGACTGTTTAATTAAAAAACAAGAGCCAATTATATGCTGTCTATCAAAGACTCACTTCAAATATAATGGTATAGGTATATTAAAAGTGAAAAAGAGGGCAGACGGGTGGCTCAGTTGGTTAGGGTGTGAGCTCTGGGCAACAAGGCTGCCAGTTCGATTCCCAACTGGCCCAGCGAGCTGTGCTCTCTGCAACTAGAATGAAGTCAATGAGTTGCCACTCAGCTCCCGGGTGGCAAGACGGTTGGTTGGAGCACGGGCTCTCAACCACAAGGTTGCCGGTTCGACTCCTGCAAGGGATGGTGGGCTCCACCCCCTGCAACTAAGATTGAACACGGCACCTTGAGTTGAGCTGCTGCTGAGCTTCCGGATGGCTCAGTTGGTTGGAGCGCGTCCTCTCAACCACAAGGTTGCCAGTTCAACTCCCGCAAGGGATGGTAGGCTGTGCCCCCTGCAACTAACAATGGCAACTGGACCTGGAGCTGAACTGCGCCCTTCACAAATACAATTGAAAGGACAACAACTTGACTTGGAAAAGTCCTGGAAGTACCCACTGTTCCCCAATAAAGTCTTTTAAAAAAAATGTAAAAAAAAATATATACTTTTATGCAAATACTAAAAAAAGGAAAGCTAGAGTGACTGTAATAAAACAAAAACTATGGCAAAGTCATACAATGTGGAATCTAAGCTACTTGTCACCAATAATTCCTTAATAAATTATTTACATTCTTTTCTCAGGAAAGTTTTATTCCATCTTACCCACAGACCTTCCAGGCATCCATATATTAAAATGTTGCCCAGTGCTAGCTGGCTAGTTTTTGTGAATGTTCATGGATTGTCAATTAGAATCTTGAAGACTGTTCTAATCTAATGGCTTACTTTAAGAACACAAGACATACATTTTTCTTCTTAACTTTCCCAGTTAGGTGCAGGGTAATTTTCCAGGCAGATCTCTGTTTCCTTTAATGAAAACAGATCTTTTTTCCCCATTTTCATTTTACGCCCTCTGTAGTACAAAGCCTTATGCTTCAAATCTGTAAGAAAACAAGGTGGTCATATACCTAACATCACTTGCCTTGAGTCTCATTTGTCAGTTATGAAATTTATGTGGGGCCACCACAGGTAAGGAGATACCATTATTCTGAAACGCTTCTTTATAAGAATAGTTCTTTAGAAGGATAATTTTCTACATTGTCTACATCATAGCACACATAGAGAGTGATAATATTTATAAGATGTTCTAGATAAGTAGAGGAGAATGCTCATGGCCAGAGGCAATTGGCCAAAGGGGTTTAGTTCCTCTAGGCTGCACTGAGCTGCCCTGAAGGCTACAGGGAGCCACTGCATTGAAACACCTGTAACCCATTTGTGGGAAACTGCAATCAGAATGATGGGAACTATTTTAGCATAAAATGCAAGTTCATGCTATAGCAATCCCTGTGGGTTTCCCTTTTGAGTTTCTATCATATTCAGCTTAATTTTACGTAATGCCTTTCACTTTTTAACACTTCAATTTTTTTTTTTCAGTTAAAAGAGAACATTAAATACTATTACACAGGAGTTTCCTCAGACATGAAGAACAGCAATACAAAGCTATGTATGCTAACTTCCCGTGGGAATGACAGGCAGAGAAATAATAGGGATTTCAGACCTGGTTTTCTAAATTTTGGAAAGTTACAGATCCTTTCTGATTTCAGTTTTCCATTAGATAATGGAGACAATAACAACTATGTGATACGGTTGTTGCGAATATTAAGATGAAATACCTTATGACATGTGCTTAGCGTAGTGCCTGGCACATACTGAGGACTCAGTGAAAATAGTTGGCTTCGTCTTCATTTTCATTCCCTGGAATACTTTTTGCTAAAGAAATTGAGAGTAAGGAGATATTGTGTCACCTCTGAAGCCTCAGAGATGGCTTTGTGGAAGGTATGTAATGATCTTGGCCTTGAGGGGAAGCTGAGATTTGATGGACAGTAAAAAAGAATAAAGGCCTTCTCAGGTCCTGGTAATAAGATGGCATGAAGCTAATCTTTGAAGCCTCAGGCAGCCAAAGGTAGGATTAATGAATAAAGAACACTTGATAAGAAGGAGAGTTATTGATTTGGAACCTAGCCGTGAGGAAATACAATGAGAAAGTCTTACTTGTGTGGGTGTGAGAGTTGACTTCAGGTTAGACCATGACCACATGGTGAAATAGGCAAAATGTTCCTTTGGTGCTTTTCCAACACGACTTTGCTGTCTTTTCTTTCCTTTCAGCATCACTTCTCCCAAGGACTCCATTATATTACTTATGCTTAACTATCACATATTTGGGAAGAAAATGGGCTAAGAAATACCTAATTCATACTAAAGAGTTTTTGACCTTTTAAAAGAGGTCATCAACATTTTAAAAGAGAATCTTGGATTGCCTTATGATTAATCAAGAGAAAGGCTCTCCTGTGAGGAATTTCCAGCACTTCTCTGGAACAGGGAAGATATTTTTGATTATAGAGGCTACCCACTCAAATCATATCACAAAGACATCTTCCCACTCCATCTATGGGTGATAAACACCCTAATTAATAGACCTGAGCATGCACAGTCTAGACATAATCATGCTGTAATGTCAACATTCTAATGAGGCTCAAAAATAATTTGTCTGAATAACCCCTGTGCGAGTGTCAGGGTTGAATAATAGGGAGAAGCATGGCAGGGATTCCTGGCTGAAGCAGCCCTAAGTACAAAGAAGTAGAAAAGCAAGCAAGAAAAGTCAAGACCCAAAGTAACAATATTAAATCCAAAGGGCCAGATGCGTGATTGCCAAGCATTCTTCCAGCTTTTAGAGTTAAGGGAGGTGGAGCTCAACATGGAAATTGGTCAGGATCAACTGCTAAGTCCAAGGGGGTACCTGTGACCAGCCCATTCATAACACCCATGGCTCATGTTTCTTATTCAGTGGCTGCCAGCTGTGACTGCCCACGGGATTAGTTTAAGAGGTTAAAGGCAGGGGTAAATATAAAGGATGCAGCAATGGACTTGTGGTGCTATGGGAAATTTTAAAATAATATTACAGAATCATTGGTAGCTATTAAAATACAGAAGCTCTGAAGCTATTAGAATACAGAAGTTATGGCAGATGCATCCAGAGGAGGTAGTAAAATCACTATTTAAAGACTCATTAGATATCCATTCATTTTTAAGACAGGATTTAAGAAAACTAATGAGATCTACCTTGTGGTAGTGCTGAGATATGAACTAAACGACCCACGAGAGGTCTCTCCAAACCCAAGAGATTCTGTTTAAACGTTAGAATCCATCTGCTGCAATGGAAATTAAATCCGATAAGCATTCTCCTTGGAAAAACATTGCTTTATATGAGCAATGCTCTATTTGCTCTTCTCTTTCTTTCTTTTCATCCCTTCCAAATTAAAAACTGGCTCGAACCTATCTCAAAAGTAATTTTCTTGATATTAACCCCTAAGAACAGGATTCATAGCCTAATATACCAAGAATGGCAAAGAGGCTTCATCTTGATAGAGTTTTCCTGAACTTTGTGTTGAGAAATATTCTGAAGCTGCATTCAGAGGGCTGTGTCTGATTAGCAATGCCTGCCCGTTCAGAAGGAGGGATTAGAGCATGCTTATCAGGTATTTGCTACTCCTGCTATATGACAACACGAGGAGTACTTATAATTAAAAGCGATACAAAAGTAATCTAATACTTTAATATTCTGAGGCATATACGTATGATCTCCCAGGTATCACTGAGATTTGGTGCATGACCTAATGGACTCCTTCCAAGAATATGTAAATAGGGCCTACTTATTGTTCAAAAGAAAAAAAGATCGAATAGAAGAGGAAAAGACACAGAACAGATAAACTATTTTGCAAATCCCCTAAACTAAGGTTGGAACTCTGAGGAGGACATTTAGGTATGATTTAAAGGAGAGAGGAAACAGAACTGGTATCATTATTGCCATATACCATAGTGCTTGGCCTAATGGAAGACACAGATAATATTCTCCCAATATTGATTACAAAACTGATTTTACAGGCATAGAGCTAAACTGCAATTGTCATCCATTTCCAGAGCCATCTTGTTAACCCCAAAGCTATACTGCCTGAATCTTAGCTGGAACTCTGACCCCTTGTAATGCTTAATAACTTTTATTTCTTTTGATAGTCAAGCCTACTCAGCTGCCTAATGGCCTTCAGGGGCCAGAGGGTACATCTTGCTGGTAATATCATGTTGGTTTCCTGAAAAGATCTTTCAGGGGAGTCAAGCCCCACATCATTGCTCTACCATCTAAAGGTATAGAGATCTGTCATGTGGTTCTGGTGGATTTGGTAATGTGGAAGACCCTAGGACAGGGCATACATTCCTCCAGCCTCCTATCTGCTTTACCTGAGATGAGTCAAAGGGGTGTGTGTGTGTATGTGTGTGTGTGTGTGTGTGTGTGGTAGCGGGGGGTGAGGTAGCAGGAGGATATGAGGGAATACTGCCTGAGATATTATTGGAACTCAAATATTTATCAAATGAATAAAGTCATTGAATGAATGAGAGAAATTTTGGGGACCACTTTAAATAGTGGAATGAAAAGTGCCTTCTGGCCTGGGAACAACAGGTAAAGCAAGACAGCAAAGTAGAAGCAGACCACTGTAGATAAGGTTAGTGCTTCCCTACCTTGCTGTCACCAATCGTCCTCCTCTTCAGGCAGGAAAACTGGGATAGCTTTGCACAGGAGGCTTGATTGTTGGCGGGAGAATCCCAAGACGGGAAGGTTAACCTTCCAATCAGCAGGGGGACATTTAGGCGGGCCTGATGAAATGGGGCGGCACTTAATCTGGCAGTTCTCTAGCATGAACAGTACGGGAAAACAGGGTCAGGCAGAAGGTTGTTCAAGTATACAGTTTGTTCTAACTCTGAATCGGGGCTTGGAAAAATAGACTTTTGACTCTTGAACAATATACTGGTATATCGGGCGATAAACAACATCTAAAATTCTGCAGCCTTTAACACCTTTATTGGGGGAAACCACCTGTGCTTAGTTTTAGCGACCAAAGATGAATTTGAAACAGTTTCTGAATTAAAAAAAAATTTTGTTTTCAATTTAATCTCTGAAGTTTTCATTTTGGGTTTTAAGCTGTGCTGCTATTGTGACTTTTAAAGAAAGAGTTTGGTGGTGGCTGACCATCTAAGTACATTAGTGCATAAGGCTATATAAAGGTGGCTGAGTTTAGGCTTCATTTAAAAAGCACCTGTGCAGAGGACATGCAGCCTTGGGAACGAGTGGTGCCTAGAATCCAGGACCAGAACGAGTTTTCCCTCAGCAAATGCCGATTTTGTTTTACAATTACTTGGACAGTGTTTCTGCCTTTTATGTTTCATTGATTTCAGTTATTTACAAACAAAATATTATTAATTATGAAATTAAATATGTAACAATCTCCCCTTCAGTTTTGATATCATTCTAACTGAAATAACTCACTATCTACTTGGTGAAGTTACGTGGAACTAAAAGACATTCTCAACTCCAACTGACCCAGTATCATGGGTTGTTGTCAATTGAGAAAACACACTTCATGGCACAGAGGCAACATATTTTGAACATAATGCTCTTCTACATAACTTGTTAGATTGCTTAATTCAATCCATGATTGGCACATGGATAGAAACATTTAAGTCATTCTGTGCTCTTGGGCCCAGAATGGAACTGAGTTTTCTCAGGAATTTAGAAAACTGGGCATTTACAAAATGTGTGCTTTCACGTTTAATTAGGAAAATATGAAATTATGTCATTTGGAGATGAGAATGAATTTTCATAGAATTCCGAATACCTCAATGTTCTGATATTCTGCAGGGCAGGCTGTAGTGCTGGGAAATTAA
This sequence comes from Rhinolophus ferrumequinum, assembly GCF_004115265.2. Taxonomy (NCBI): domain Eukaryota; kingdom Metazoa; phylum Chordata; class Mammalia; order Chiroptera; family Rhinolophidae; genus Rhinolophus; species Rhinolophus ferrumequinum. The sequence continues at coordinate 95,026,062 of NC_046284.1, read as the reverse complement.
AGCTCTCTGGGCGCAACCCTCATGTGCTGATGGATGGGAACTGGTGATTAGGACTCCCGCTCTAAAGCCTCTCGGGTGGGATAAATCTGAGGTGCGTGTCAACATCACAGGTCAGCAGAGTGTTTCTGGAAAGGGTCAGATAGTAAATATTTTAGACTTTGTGGACCACATGGTCTCTGTTGCAGCTATCCAACTCTGCTGTTGTAGAGTGAAGGCAGCCATAAATGATTCATAAATGCATGAGCATGGCTGTGTTCCAATGCACTTTATTTAACAGAAACTGAAATTTAAGTTTCACATAATTTTTATATGTCACAAAATACTAGACTTCTTTTGATTTTTTTTTAACCATTAAAAACATAAAAACCATTCTTACCTCACAGGCTGTATAAAAGCAGACTAGACTTGGCCCACAGGTTGTAGTTTGCTAACCCCTGTTCTACATTAGTACTCAAAGTTTCCTTTGGGATCCCCCAGTGGTATCTAGCTGGAAAACTCACACTTTATTGCTTTCTTTATCTTTCCTGTCTCACTTCCGTACTCACCTAAGTATTCCTGGGAATCACTGCCCAAATAAGCTACTTGCACTTGGATACCTGTCTTGAGGTTTGCTTCTGGGGGCAGCAAAACTAAGAGAACCAGCTCTGCTGATTAATCACTGAACTGAACATTCACTGCTTTGGCATTATGAATACCCCCAGAAAGGCTCCTGGAATCCTAGGCGCAGAGTCAGTAAAAGCCTCTTTTCATGATATTCTCATGCTGACAGTGCAATGGGTTAAATGTGTAACGTTTACCGTTCCAGTCTTCTGACTTGCACCCAAGGAAAACTGAGAGTGTTAATACCTACAAGGATCCCAAGGCAGCCATTTCATCTTGAATTCATCATTCTCAAACCCTCATACTGGGCTTATCAGCAGTGAGGACATCAAAGTGCTTTACAGCACCATGTGTCAGTGAGTCAGAGTCCACCAAGCCATGTAACAGTCCACAGGAATCTTAGGGCGCTGGATGCGATGATAACCATTGCAACAATCTCTGTAGCCACGGGGATTTATGAAATGGGTTTCCTCCCAAAGCTCCCTGAAAATAACCAAAGGACTAAATTATTTCTAGTTTAAGAACAGCAGGTAGGTAGATAGGGCATTCATTTTTCGGTCCCATCTTACTCATTTTATGTAGTAATTTCTTTCCTTGTAAATTGAAAAAAAGCTTTCCTCACCCTATTCCATGCTGTTCCAGATGGCTGTACCCTCTCAACCTGGCAGGTGCCTGCCTGTTGGCAGGGAGGCTGTGAACTTACTAAGTACAGCATTTTCAGATCTTCGGACACAAATGAAGCAACGTAGATTCTTTTATTAATGACAGGCTCCTCTAATAAAAGGATAGGCATGACATGTGGATTACAAGTAAACTGTGAAGCCAGATCTGGCTCTAAAGTCGTAGGGACTTATGCACTGTCTAAAAATTGATTAATAGAGACTGATTTCCTCTAGTCCTACTTGGTATGCAACATACAACAAAAATGTAATTGTAAACTTAAAAGAGAGAAAAGCTGGCATTCTAGAACTAGCTCTAGGGTGTTTACAAGTTCTAACAAAACCTTGCAAAACTGTGTTTTAATTGGGTTTCTATTAGCAAATTTAATCCATTGGGACTCCCTAATTGCTAAGGTAAGTCTGAACTCCCTTTCATCATTATTTTCTCTCTTTAAGTCCAAACCAGAAAGAAAGAAGTTCTCTTTATTAAGATGTGAATTTTAAATTGAGCATGAGCCCAACAAAGTAAGCTATCACTGGCTCTTTCTGAGCCTATCCCTCTGGAGGGCTTCATTTTAAAATTCAGATACAGGGAGATTATTTGTCAGTGTGGTTTTGGCAGTGACAGAATTACCCCTTGAAGAAAGCAAGTTGGCAGCCTTGCAAAAGAGGAAGCAATTTTTAATTATTTATTTATTTTGTGTGGGAATTGGGTTCTACAAACAAATGCCTGACTACTGGGGCTTAAAAATTGCTGTATGGTGTTCAAATAAAAAAGCAACATGAAGCCAGTGAATACCCATGGTCACAGGGTGTGGGAACTGTAGCCATGGTAATAAAAACCAAAGTGTCAGGGAGTAGCAAACCAACGCTCAGAGCTATAAGCTGGCTGAAATTTCTGTCCTAGGCTCCACATTCCTGCTTGGAAAACACCTCCTCCTTGATCAGACACACACGAAGGCTGTGTTTCTGTGGTGTAGTAGGATGCCTCTAGGATACAGTATGGGACATACAAGTTATCTTCCTGTTTGTAACAATCTCTGGGGTCACGTGCTGCAGGCTGAGGCGGAGGAGAGAAAGGACCTATTTCTTACCATCAGCCAGCTTCCCAACTCTGGCATTTTTCATCAATTTGCATAACCAGGAACAGCAGGTGTATTTCAGAAGCACATGGACCACTGCTCCACCTTTCCAATACACACGTACCTTCACTTAAGTTTCCCTCCAGGCCCATTCTATCACATGCATTCCCATCTGCTATTTTTTAAATTAAAGTTTATTGGGGTGACAATTGTTAGTAAAGTTACATAGATTTCAGGTATATAATTCTGTAACACATCATTTATACCCATTGTGTGTTCACCACCTAGAGTCAGTTCTCCTTCCATCATCATATATTTGATCCCCTTTACCCTCCCATCTGCTTTTTAATGCTGAAAAGTTCACAACTAGGGGTCTATTCCTTGGATGTAAGGCCTTATTTCTTTGTAAGACGCATATAATCCTGGGATGTATAACACATTTAATCCCTTAGCTTTTGAATTTAAACAAACCCACAATGTTCACTGAAATTAACTCCTTCAAAACAGTCTCAAAATTAAAATGGATATGCTCTACTAATCACGTGTAACTTCACTGAATACAGGTTAGGGGAGGGTTAGGCAAAGGAGGATACAAAAAGGGAAGACTGTGTGATCTCCATAATGATCAGGTCAGTGGAAATGAAAACTGCCATTATTCTATTCAACCCAAACTCTCATTGCCATAAAGAAAGATTCTACACAGGCATTCATTCTTTATACTTTCTAAGTATATTCTTTTCTGTGAATGAAATACATAATAAAATGCATTTTAAAAATAAGATTCAGATTAAATACCCTGTTTAGGAACCTGGCAATGAAATTCATCAGACACTCTTTGATTTTATCCATTTGGCTAGTAGAGATATTGTTACATGGCATTTCTCCAAGTCCCCAAGCTTATTTATATCACTTTTCTATCCTCATAACATCTGTTCTCTTAGGAGAACAGGAATATATTTAACTGAATACTTTTCTGTTTAGCTGGGAGAAGATGCATTAAAAACATGGAAACATAAGAGCTGTCATGTTTAGGGAACGTGGAATACTCATAAACAGTTGGTTAGAGCTTAACTTGGGTTAGAGCTTAAGTTGGAAGACAAATTTGGCCATTTTATCAAAACGTATCATGTAATAAATTTAATGTAGTAGTATTTTTTCCAGAAAGTTATTGTATGGACACCCTAACAAACAAGTGAACCGAAGTATAAGATATATGTGAGACAAAAATATTCATCGTAACATTGTAAATGTGACAAATGCTGAAAAAATCCTAAATGTTTGTAAGTAGGTTACATAAATGATGGATTAATCACACAACACAATATTACATGGCCACTGAAAAGAATTAAGTAAATTTGTATGTACCAATATAGAAAGGCACCCAAGATATTTTAAAGTAAACTGTACGTACAAGGAGTGATCAAACAACACAATGTATGTTTAAATAAAAAAAAAGTATTACAGTAAAAGGCAAATTGCTATTAATCCCCCTCAAAATACTCCCCCTCGCTTTGAACACACTTATCCATCATTCTTGCCGCTTTCTGAAGCATTTCGGGACATCCTCTTTCATGAGTGTCTTTAGTTGTGCTGTAGTGGCTGCCTCAATTCAAAATGTTTACTTTTCATGGTCATTTTGACTTTGGGGAAGAGCCAGAACTCACACGGTGCCAGATCCAGTGAATAAGGTGGATGAGGACACACTATAATGTCTTTATTTGCCAGAAATTGCCGTACCAAAAGCAATGTGTGACACGGGGCCTTTCTGTTGTGATCAAAAGATACAGTGAATATGGCTGCTGAGTGCCATCCAACAGAAAGTCAGGGAGCTTCAATATGGGAAGCGGTGCATCAAACCTTAGTAACAGTGTGTGACAAGTTTCAATATGGGAAGCGGTGCATCAAACCTTAGTAACAGTGTGTGACAAGTTTCAACTTGTTCGGTGCAGTCAGTTGGGTGTGAGCTACGGTTGAGAGAAGGTGTGTTTTATTTATTTGTTTTTTTTAACTTTTATTTATTTAAGTGTGTTTTTCCAAGACCCATTAGCTCCAAGTCAAGTAGTTGTTTCAATCTAGTTGTGGAGGGCGCAGCTCACAGTGGCCCATGTGGGGATCGAACCAACAACCTTGTTGTTAAGAGCACTACACTCTAACCAACTGAGCTAACCGGCTGCCCAAGAAGTGTGTTTTAAAGGGTGCCATAAATCATCCTCCCTCATGACAACGCTCCGTGTCACACATCCCTTCTGGTATACGGCAATTTCTGTCAAATAAAAACATTGTGGTATGTCCTCATCCACCTTATTTATTGGATCTGGCACTGTGTGACTTCTGGCTCTTCCCCAAAGTCAAAATGACCATAGAGGTAAACACTTTGAATCGATTCAAGACATCGAGGCAGCCATGAGAGCGCAACTGAAGACACTGACAAAAGAGGACTTCCATAACTGCTTCAGAAAGTGGCAAGAATGATGGGATCAATGTGTTTGAAGCAAGGGGGAGTATTTTGAGGGGGATTAATGGCAACGTGTGTTTTACTGTAATACATTTTTTTAAACATTCACCATATTGTTTGATCACACCTCATATGTTTGATCACACCTCATAAACAATAGGATGTACAGAAATGTTCTCCCTACCCAAGAGACCAAAACATCTCTCCTACAGCTTGAAATGCCAACATTCCATTTGTCTTTAAGAGTCCCCAAATAAAAAATTATTCCTGATAAGCCATAAACGCTTATATCTCTGGTAACCTTTTCTTCCACAGAAAAATGGGACCTAGGTTCACACACTTATTTTCTCATCTATTTATTTAACAGGACTTTAAAAAATATCAAAAGTTAAATCACACCTAGTCATACTTTTGAAATAAACAGTCTATTGAAAATAAAAAGACTAGATGAATAGAAGTATAGAAGAAGCTCCACATATTTGTTGAATGTTGGATGAATGAAAAGTTAATCAATAGGTATGCCAATTATTCCTCAATAAACTTTAAAAATTAATTTATAGGAACTTGGATATTTGAACTGGGGCCTTCTGACGTCAAGTTCTCTATCATATAGGGTTCAATCAGAGAAGCAAAACCACACACACACACACACACGCACAAAAAGGATTTGTCACAGGGATTTGACCTTACACAACTGTGGAAGCTAGTTATGCAGTCTCTGTAAAGCTGTTGTCTTTGCTTCTGATGCTGGAGCTCAAAGTCCACAGATGAGGCAGTGGGGGAAGGAAAGATGGATATGAAGTGAGGGAAAGCAAGAATGAGTTGGCACCCACAAGCACAAGCTGAAGACCACAGGATGGGCTGAAACCTGTGTCAGTTCTTGTTGCCTCTGACCTTAGTAGGATGGCTGTCCTGTGAAAGCTTGGGACCCTTCATCAGAGTTAAACCCACACACCTAGCTCAGAAGTAGAAGCAGCTGAAGGTGGAGCCAAGGGATGGTGGAGCAGTTGAAAGCCCAGCTGCTGTCTCACTCTGAGATGAGTTAGCAGATCAGTGCCAGTGTGTGTGAGCTACAAAATAGCTGCTGTTCTATTCTTCCTTCCAAATCTCATACAAGAATCTCTTGTGTGGCCCACCATAACTGGAAACATGTAAGAAAGGGATTTCAGGAATATGTAGCTCAGCCTAGCGAAGTTGACACACTACAAAGCGACCACACTAGTTATACACTCAGGGAGATGAGAGAAGTGCTAAGAGATTTATGAGCCTCAAAAAATGAGACTGAAGGTCTTTGCATAGTAGAGCAAAAAGAAGGCAAGGGAGCTACAAGGAGAGGTATGAAGGTATGTATTTGGTTAGTTGCCCTCCCTCTTTTTATTCATTAAAAATGTGTATTGAGCATTTACTCAGGCCCTGTACTAAATTGTATGTTTCAAGGACAGCCACATTAATGTATCCCTTCCAGTATGTTCATCTTACACTGTAATGTTGAAACTCCTGTATCAAGAGATGTGGTCTATGTTCTCTTCCCTTAAATCTGGTCAGGACTATGACTATGGCAGAAGTGACACTGCATGACTTCTGAGGTTAGGTCATAAAGGTTACTGAATTTCTATCAGGCTCTCTATCTCTGTGGAGACTCTCAACATTAACAGTCCCCATGTTATGAGGAAGCCCAGCGCTCAGGGAGAGGTCACATGTACATGCCCTAGTTGACATTTCCAGCTAAGATTTTAGCATCAAACAGCCAGCATAGGTCACTAAATATGTGAATGTGTTTTCAGATAATTTCTGCCCCGGGTCACAACTATCACCACCCCTTCCCCGCCCTCCCCCCGACCCACACAACTGATGCCAAAATGGAGCAGAGAAATGATCTGGACTCACTGAGTCTTGTTCAAATTACAGATTTGTGACAAAGTGAATTTTGTCATTATTTCAAGCCATGAAGTTTGGGGATAATTTGTTACACAGCCATAGTAACTGAAAAGGGCTCTTTGCCAGACTGATGGGGATATAATGACTTACATGTATTATTATATGGAATCATACATAATTACCTAAAAGCTTTGGCTGTAATATTAGGTCCATTGGCTTGAAGCTAGCTTTTTAATCAATACTGTTGTTTAAATAATGGTATGTTTTTATCTTGAAGTGATTGTAGATTTTAATGCAATTGTAAGAAATACTACAGAGAGATCACATATACTCTTTATCTAGTTTCCCCCAATGATGTTAACATCTTGCCTAACTAGAGTACAATATCACAAGCAGGAAACTGACATTGATACAACTCACACATTTTATTTAGATTTCACCAGTTTTATATAAAATCATTTTCGTGTGTACTGAGTTCTATGCAATTTTATCACATGTGTAGTTTCAACCGATATACTCTAGATACAGAACAATTCCACCACGAGGATCTCTTATGGACCCTTCATAGGTACAACCACTCCCACCCCCACCACTATTCCCAATCCCTGGCAACCATTCCTATATTCTCCATTTCTATGATTTTTGTAATTTCAGGAATGTTATGTAAATGCAATCATAGAGTACGTAAACTTCTGGGATTATTTTTTTTCACTCAGCATAACTCCCTGAAAATTCATCCAAGTTGTTGTGCATATTATTAGCTCATTCCTTTTTATAGCTGAGTGGCATTTCATGGTATGGATGTCCCACAGATGTTTAAGCATTCACTCATTAAAGAACAATTGGGTTGTTTCCTGTTGGGGGATATTATGAATAAAGCTCTATGAGCATACATGTACAGTTTTTTTGTGTGAACATAAATTTTCATTTCTCTGGGATGAATGCAAAGGAGTGAAACTGCTGGGTTGTTTGGTAAGTACATGCTTGGTTTTGTAAGAAACTGTCATACTCTTTTCTAGAGTGGCTGTCCCATACATTCCCATTAGCAATGTATGAGTGATCCGGTTTCTCAGAATCCTCATTAGCATTTGGTGTTATCACTATTTTGAATTTTAGCCATTCTGATAGGTGTGGTTATTGATACAATAACATATTTTGTAGTATGGTTTGACCAGATGTGCGTGAACTCTGTCCCTTCTTGTTTACCAGTGGTCTTATTTTCTTCAGGGGCTCTAGGCCCAGTGCTTGCTCAGAAACTTCTCACCCATGTCAAATGGTGGGAGGGGACATTTTTTGTTTTTTAACTACCACCTCTTCCCCCTTGACTACCCTCTTTTAAAAAGAGAAAAGAATGAGTTACTTGGGGTCTGTAGCTAAGGGCTGGCTTTACTTTCTTAGGTATCATTCCTAATAGAAATGCAGAGGCATAATTCATTGCTTTGTTCCCCAGCAAAAGATTTAAATAAATTTTCTACAAGATATTTTAAGTAAATGAGGAATTCAAAATAAAGATAGATAAGGATAGGGAACAGATTAAATCTGAAATAAGGTTAATTAATAACCCTACATGTATTATATATGTATATGTAAAACTTTATATGTATGTATTAAGATGTATTTTATATGTATATAAAATGTATAAGGTCTCTTGTAAATGAGTCACAAATTTGTGCATTTGTAGAGTTAAGAGGGAGATATTGTGAGTTATCTAGTTCACAAAAGTCAAAAGGAAATAATAAACCAGCTGCTCAGTAAAGGCCAGCCTGGTTCTGAGACCAGAGTGAAAATTCCTCCATGCCTACAAGGGGCAGCATAGGTAATGTAAATGAGTGAAGCAGATTGGGAATAAGACAATAGGGGGTGGGGCTGGGGCTGTGTTAACCTGGAAAGCAACATGCAAAGTCAAAAAGGGCAGGAACTACTCAGCTTTAGTCAATGTTGCCATGAGGGAAAAGTAGGCCCAATGTTGCCAGATTTTCTGATTTCTTAAGACAGGCTATAGTCAGATTTGTAGGAGTTATCTCCTGATAATATATATATTAGCAACTATATCAGTTAAAAGTCTGGCTGAATAAAACACTTTAGCAGTCCAGAGTTGGCCTACCACTGCCAGCTGAAAACCCCTGGCCTTGAAAAGTAGGTGGGGACATCTAATGCAGTTCTAATAAATATGACCTTTCTCTTTACCAAAGCTCAGCTTTGGGTAAGTACTGAATGTCACTGAGTTGGTGGTATGCTCTCTGACACGTGTACAGAATGCAGATTGTCTGTGTGGTTGGTCAAGTGTGCCGTCATATGCTTTCATAGCCAGCCAACAATAAAAAAGTGAACAAAAGACTTGAACAGGCACTTCATAAGAGATATCCAAATGGCCAAAGCATATTAAAAGACGCTCAACATCATTACTCATTAGGGAAACACAAACTAAAATCACAATGAGATAAAACCATACACCCGTCACAATGGAAAATATTAAAAACACCAAGTGTGGATGAAGATGTGGAGCAACTGGAACTCTCAACCACTGCTAATACGAATGTAAAAATGTGCATTCTTGTTTCTAACAAAATTTAATTTATTTCTTCCTCATAACCCAGTAATTCAACTTCTAAATATATATTACCCAAAAGAAATGAATGCGTACATCCATATAAAGACTTGTACAATGTTCAGAGCAGCTTTATTCAGATTAGCTATTAACTAAAAATATCCCAAATGTCCATCAACAGAAAAATGGACAAATAAAAAACTTTGTGGTATATTCATAAAATTTATGAGCAATAAAAAGAACTAATTAGGATGCATCCAAAAACATGGATTAATCTCAGAAACAGTAGGTTGAGTGGAAGAAGCCTTACACAAAATAATACATGTATGATTTCATTTTTATGATGCTCAAGAACAAGCAAAGTTTATGGTAATTTAAAAACTGGTTGTTTCCGTGAGTGGAGGAATTGACTAGAAAGGAGAATAAAAGATAGTTCTGGGAGATGGAGATGTTCTAAGTTTTAAGTTGGGCGATGATAACATGATGTACACATTTGTTAAAATTTTCCAAACTGTACACATAATATCTGTGAATTTTCCTGCCTGTAAATTATATCTCAGTAATATACCAAAATAATAGCTGAGTCTAAACAGAAACAACTAGACAAGGACATTGCTGGCCTAGCCCAACTAACCCATGCATCTTCATACAGGGAAGAAATGTCAGCCTCCAAGTTGACATGTTATACTTGGGTGCACGTGCTGGGCCACTTGCACACAGAGGTGGCAAAGCATACATACAGAGCAACTGAAAGAGAAAATACTTATTTTCCAAGAAGATCCCCATCATACAGAAAGGCACTACATGCTAGTGGTTATGAAAATAACTTTGGAGTCAAATAGCATAGATTCAAATCCTGGCTTCCCCAAATATTATCTGGGTGACCCTGAAATTTTTTTTTTACTATTCTAAGCCTTTTATTTTACATCTTTAAAGTGGGCAGAATAGTACCTTCTTCAAAGTATTGTCATGGGGATTGTTTTTAAAGTGCTTACCTAACACAATGGCACACATATAACAAAGCATTCAATAAATGGTAGCATTTCACTCTATAGTCTTATGGGAACCAAACATCTGTACACGTATCTTTCAAGGTTTGTCTACTGCCTTCTCCCTAAGATCTTTTCACCATTCTAATACTCCTAGGAAGAGGAACACAATAAGTCCTTAATACCTTAGTGCAAATACCTTTAGCGAGAAATGACTTCCTCAGAGACAAGCAGGATGGGTAGGTTATAATTTACTTGGGGTGGAGGGAGCGGAAAGCACTGCTAAAGAGGGATGTGTCAGGTAGGGTTCACTGTACAAGTAAGTGAAACATGTTCTGCTGAACTGAAGGCAGAAGGTTGGGAAGGTAGGCTTAGGAGTCTGCAGAAACTAAGCTCGCTCCACAGGCCTAGGCCACCAAACCCACAGCCACCAACTTGAAGCAAGAAGTGGCTAATTAGTGCATGACCTCCAACTGTCTTTGTGCATTAATTGCTCAAGATTCCAAGTTTCAGGAGAGAGAATCCTATTAGCCAAACTCAGACAAACTTCTCCAGCCCGGCTCTTAAAGTAGGCAAGACAAGGAAGGATTGAATGCCTTTGGCTACCAAAAGGTGAGGCAGGGACCTGGGATTATATCACACCAAGACCATCCTAATGAGGGAGAGACATTTCCGCAACAGAAAACTGGGAAACTCTTGGGAAGTGGCAGTAGGTTTTGGACAGCTGAAAACAACAAATGTCTACCAGAGAGTACACAAGGCAGGGGAGTGGAAGACCAAAAAAGGCCTTTACCCCTTTTCCACAGGTTCTTAATTGACTGTATTTGAAGCTTAATAACCTTTTTAGTGACCACATTAAATTCATCTCAACAACAGCTCTGAGCAGCAGAGAGCTCTGACCATCAATTTATCTCACTAGTGACCTGTTCCGGATCTCACTGTATTTTTTAAGAGTCCATGTGCTTTCCGTGGAGGTAAGCAAGAAGCCTACAATAAATATCAAAGAATGTAATTTTGTGGCACATATTTTACACATATAAAAGTTAAAAGATATGGCTGACTTCTTGCACAAATCAGAGGAAAGCATTTATACTAGCAAGATATACACAGTAGTCATTAGAAGATGGAAATATGGAAAACTTTAATTTTCAATTCATGTAAATATTGCCAGAATAAATATTTTACCTTCATAAAAATATTACTTTAGTGTTGCCCACTCTGGCCTTCTAGGGAAGGAGGCCAAAATCTAAATTTGAAAGTTGTAATATACCTAAAGTTGATCTTAATTTTTTAAAATTTCCCAGTCTTTCCTATAAGTATTTTCCTCAGCTTGAGAGAAACCATGTACTTCCATGTTAAAGTATTTTTTTTACTCCATATCAACTTTATTGCGAAAGTTTTTTTGGTTCAGTAATATGTGTGTATAAGTATTTGTGAATTTTGACAACTGCCTTTTACATTTTTTTAAAAAAAATTTATTGGGGAATATTGGGGAGCAGTGTGTTTCTCCAGGGCCTATCAGCTCCAATTTGTTGGCCTTCAATCTAGTTGTGGAGGGTGCAGCTCAGCTCCAAGTCCAGTTGCTGTTTTCAACCTTTAGTTGCAGCGGGCGCAGCCCACCATCCCATGTGGGAATTGAACCAGCAACATTGTTGTTGAGAGCTCACGCTCTAACCAACTGAGCCATCCTGCCGCCCATCTGGAAGCCCAGTGGCAGCTCATTGTCTTCAATCTAGTAGTGGAGGGTGCAGCTCACTGGCCCATGTGGGAATCAAACCAGCAACCCTGTTGTTCAGAGCTTACGCTCTAACCAACTGAGCCATCCAGCTGCTCCTGTCTTTAAATTTTGGTTGTTATAATATCATAGCTTTTTAGCTTCAGTTTGGAATCATCTGTGTGTGTCAACCAATTCCAAGTACACTTATGATCCACAGGCATCTTCACTTAGTAAAATCCTGGTTTTCACCATGACACCGACTTTTACAAAATATTATTTTATATTGTATCACAATACAAATAACTGTATCTTTAGTGTTGAACTTTTTAAACTGAATTTTCAATTGAATTAGTGATTATGCCATATTTTCCCTTTGACAGAATTCTAAAAACTTTACTTTGATTTCATGAATTGGGTAAAAATCAAATTGAACCACCATTCCACAAAAAAACTATTAGAACTGACAAATGAATTTAGTAAACTAGCCAGACACAAAATTACTATCCAGAAATCAGTTGCATTTGTATACACCGATAACAAACTATCAGAAGGAGAAATCAAGAAAACAATCCCATTTACGATTGCTTCAAAAACAATAAAATACTTAGGACTAAATTTAACCAAAGAAGTAAAAGACCTGTACTCATAAAATTATAAGACATTGAAGACAGAAATTAAAGAAAATACAAATAAATGGAAACATATACCATGCTCATGGATAGGAAGAATTAATATAGTTAAAATGCTCATACTACATAAGGCAATATACAGATTCAGTGCAATCCCTATCAAGTTACCAATGATATTTTTCACAGAACTAGAACATATAATCCTAAAACTTATGTGGAATTATAAAAGACCCCAAATAGCCACAGCGATCTTGAGAAATAAGAACAAAGTGGGAGGTATCACGGTACCTGACTTCAAATCATACTACAAGGCTATAGTAATCAAAACAGCATGGTACCGTCATAAGAACAGACACATAGATCAATGAAATAGAATAGAGAGCCCAGAAATAAATCTATACCTATGTGGTCAGTTAATCTATGACAATGGAAGAATTTACACTGGGTAAAGACAGTCTATTTAATAAATGGTGCTGGGAAAACTGGACACACACATGCAAAAAAATGAAGCTGGACCACCTTCTTATACCATATACAAGAATAAATTCAAACTCGATTAAAGACTTAAGTGTAAGACCTGAAACCATGAAACTCCTAGAAGAAAATACAGGAAGTAAATTCACACACATTACCCTTAGTAATATCTTTACTGGTATATCCCCCTGGGCTAGGGGAAGCAAAAGTAAAAATAAACATGTGGGACTACATCAAACTCAATTTTTTTCACAGCAAAGGAAACCATCAGTAAAACAAAAAGGCATCCTACTGAATGTGAGAACATATTTGCCAATGATATATCTGATAAGGGGTTAATATCCAAAATTTATAAAAAACATACAATTTAACACCAAAAAACACAAACAACCCAATTAAAAAATGGGCAGAGGACATGAAGAGACATTGCTCTAAAGAGGACCTATAGATGGCAAACAGACATACAAAAAAATGCTCAACCTCACTAATCATTAGAGAAATGCAAATAAAAACCACAATGAGATACCACCTCACCCCAATCAAAATGGCTGTCATCAATAAATCAACAAACAACAAGTGCTGGCAAGGATGTGGAGTAAAGGGAACCCTGGTGCACTGTTGGTGAGATAGGTGCAGCCACTATGGAAAATAGTATGCAGGTTCCTTAGAAAATTGAAAATGGAACTACCTTATGACCCAGCAATTCCACTCCTGGGTATTTATCCAAAGAAATCCAAAACACTAATTTGAAAAAACATATGCACCCCTATGTTTATTGTAGCGCTATTCACAATAGCCAAGACATATAAACAACAAAATGCCCATCAACAGACAATTGGATAAAGAAACTGTGGTAATGGGGCAGCAAGTTAGCTCAGTTGGTTAGAGCGCAGTGCTCTTAGCAACAAGGTTGCTGTTTCGATCCCCACATGGGCCACTGTGAGCTGTGCCCTCCACAACTAGATTGAAACAACTACTTGACTTGGAGCTGATGTGTCCTGGAAAAATACACTTAAAAAATAAAGCTGAAAAAAAAAAGAGAAACTATGGTACATTTATACAACGGAGTATTACTCGGCCATAAAGAAGAATGAAATCTTACCATTTGCAACAACATGGATGGACCTAGAGAACATTATGTTAAGTGAAATAAGTCAGACGGAGAAAGACAAATACCATATGATCTCACTTATATGTGGAATCTAAAGAACAGAATAAATGAACAAACAAAACAGAAATAGACTCAGAGATATAGAGAAAAAAACTGATGGTTGCTAGACAGGAGGTGGGTATGGACGAGAAGGTAAAGGGATTATAAAGCACAAATTGGTAGTCACAATATAGTCACGGGTATGTGAGATACAGTATGGGGAATACAATCGATAATGTTGTAAAGATTATGTAGGGTGCCAGGTGGGCACTGGACTTATTAGGGAGACCACTTCATGGACTGTGTAGACGCCTGACCACAGCACTGTACACCTGAAGCTGAAGTTAAATATATACTTATATATAGAGTCACGGGATGTGCAGTTCAGTATAGGGAATATAGTCAATGGAATTGTAACATATACGATGTCAGATGGGTAGTAGATTTGGGGGGTTATGACTTTGTGAGGGGTGTAAATGTCTAACTATTACGTTGTTTTGTACACCTGAAACTAATAAAAAAAATGTAACCATCATTGAGATTAACATGTTTTCCATCTGGACCTTCCAATACTACTGACATAAAACTGACCTCACTTAATTCTTTTTTTCAGTTCTCGTGCTGATGGATCAAATACAATAATATCTATCATTTCATTTTTAATATATGCACATGAAAACTTGGAATAAAAAATTATGATATTAGTAAAATGATTACTTGATCTGAATGAAAAGTCACGCTTTACAGAGTGATCTATAAATACACCTTCTGAAGATGTACATATTAAACTATTGTTCTCAGGCCCAGGCTTCTTAAACGAATTACTAAGTTTCAAAATGAATATTTATACATCCTTAATAGGTTTATATTTCTTGATTTTACATAGTCAATTATATTATTTTGGCTCCCAGGGTGGATGGTAAATGTTTCCCAAAATTTTGTGCAAATTACATGTCTATGACCGACTTTTTTAGAAATGGCAATCCAGTAATTCATTTGTCATTAATAAATCATGCACTTCATTGTTTTAGCTCATTGTAACTGAAAGGGTTTATTGCAAAATAAAAAGCATTATCAAACAATAGAACAAATGACAAAAACCACTGTAGAAATACTCTTCAGGCTCATCTCTGTATCTGGGGTTGGCAAACTCCTGCCTTAGGCCAAAATCCAGCCCATGACCTGTTCGTGTAACTAAAGTTTTACTGGAACACAGAGTTTTACTGGAACACAGACTCTCTCTCTTTACTTTATGTATTGTCTATGGTTGAAACAGAGACCATATGATCCACAAAGCCTAAAATATTCGCTCTCTGGCCCTTTAAAGAAAATGTTTGCCAACCTCTGTTCTACATGCAGCATGGCAGGGTTGGTCAGTCTCTATTTCCTGTACATATTTTACATACACCTAACCTCGGGTTTCTCATCCTTGGGACGACTGATATTTGGGGCTATATAATTCTTTGTTGGGGCAGGAGTGGGGGCTGTCCTGTGCATTATGGGATGTTTAGCACCATCCCTGATCTCTACTCTTTGGGTGTCAGTAGCACCCTTCCATTTGCAAAAGCCAAAAATGTCTACAGATATTGCCAAATACCCTCTGGGGGGCAAAATCACCCCTAGTTGAGCATCACTGACTTAACCTATAATTGCCCACCGATACCATCAATTGGGACCTAGCAGTTTCATGCATCTTGCAGGCTGTGGCTTAATACATACCACAACTGGCTGGTATTCCAAGTGGCCAGCAGGGGCAAAGCAGTGTCGAATATTTTTCCTACCACCTTCCAAGACCAGTGGGCATTAACTGTCTCTAGTCACTGATGAAGCACACTTTATTGCATCAATGAGTGCCCTGCATTCTGTCCTTGGAAAGGGTGCGTCGGGGTTATTGTTACCAGTTTTCAGATTTAACTACATGTTATACTAGTGACTTGATCCATGGCCTATTTATCTCACACACAATTAGAGATTATGGCAGAAGCTCTAAGTATAAAATACCAAACCATGTGACCTGAATGGGTGAGCATAATAAATCCATTACAATATTTCTATCTTCCTGCCTTTGGATTCTTTCACCGATATCATAGCAAGAAACTTTTAGCATCTCAAGTTCCTTTACCCTGGCCTCCTTATTGAATCCAACTGAACAAACCGTTAGAATCACTTCCAGCACGTTAAGCTAGCAAAATGAACGCCTCTTAAGCGCTTCCTAAACAATGAATTCAGCCTGATCTTATGTTCTGTTCTGATTTCCTTGGTATAGCACTCATTGAACGTATTCTGATTTTGCCAATATACAGCATTAATAGCAAATTTGTAATTTGCCAACTGGAGCCTGCCATGACCCAGTTGTAGTTTAGGTGCGGCAATGATCAGGAGTAGTGGGCTAAGGGTGAAATTCTCTCTCCTTTTCAAGGTAACACTCTCAGCGAGGTTGTTACAGAGTCTTCAAGGAATGAACAGCCTCATCAACCAGGAGAGGAAGGAAGGCTCTATGGAGTTTGGGGTACTGAGTTACCGACGTCCTATGGGTCTCCATTCCAATTCTGGGATCCCACTCCCTCACAATCCAAATATAAGTTTTATGTAAAATATCTGGGAAATCAATGGTTTCATACAGAAGCCTAAGAATCAAAATTTGAGTTCTGTTTTAGCTATCTTAGTCCAGTGGCTGCAAATGATAAGAAAGTCTTTGAATAAAATCACAGAAACTGCACAGATTTCTGCCTTTGCCTTGACATGAGCCCCTCTCTTTCAACTGTCAAGTTCAGTTAGAAGCAACAAACTTCCACTGTAAATTTTAAATTCCTTAAGCCTTTCATATTATTCCATTACACCTGCACCTACATCCCCAGAGCCTTCCTCAAAACAAGCCTGTTATTCCTAGTAAGCACAGATAATTAGCTGTTTGATTGATGCATGTCTCGGTCTGACTTCGTACCACTCAGGTTTTCAGAAACATCAACACTTAAAAGAGATAATCAACCAGCGATTTACCCCAATCTTCCTGAAGCTAAATTGCCTGCAACCACTTCTGGTACCATTCTCTTGATCAGGTGCATTATTAAGCAGAAAAGTCACTCATTAATAGTTGTCACTATTGGGCAGTGAGCTCGAGAATTGGGTTTGAAGCTAAACTTTCAGGAACAGAACCCAAAATGCTACCTCAAAACAGACTTGATAAACTACTAGTGCCACTGATCACTAAAGAAAGCCCTCATTGCTGTCATCCTGATGCCGTATCTGTGGCAGGAACTCAACTTTGCAAATACCAGGAAACTCCTGTCATTGCCACCATTAGAGGCAAAATACATCTCAGAAGAAACAGAAGCATCATAGATTGCTTACTTCTAAATTGGAGTCTCACAAGGGTGCATCTGATTGACAGGGTCTAGGTCACATCCCTGCACACTCGATGCAAGTGGGGCTGTGAATTTGAGTTTTTACTCCTATGTTGGGGAAGCTGGACTCTGATAGGGGAATTTCCTTCTTCTGGATATCTACCGGTGTGTAATAAACCATCCACAAATTTAGTGGCTTAAGGCAACAACTTTTATTTTGCTCAAAAATCTGCAATTTGGGCAAGGTTCAGAGGTTAGTCTGCTTGGCTCAGCGTAACTGGGGGCTAGAATTCTCTGACAACTCACTCACTTACATGTCCAGTGATTGACGATGGCTTTTAGGCTGTGACTTTCCCTGGGGCCACTGGCCAGACACCTACATGTGTCCTCTCCATAAAGAACCAAAATATTTACCCCATTCACAGCTTACTTTCTACATTAACTTGAATTCACTATTCCACTGTATTTTTTTTTTTTTTTGCATAACTTTAGTATTCCAGTAGACTGCTGCCCAGGAAGATAAAAGTTGTAAATAAAATTATTGCTTTTGATAGGAACTTCCAGAAAGAACCATCACTCTTCAACAGAAGAGTTTACATACCAAGACGGTTTGAGCCTCTAGCTTCAAAATGCTCACCTTGTGGACACCAATCCTAAGATCTTTACCCAAATCTAATCAAGTCCTTATATGGAAAGACCCACTTTAAACCCACCTTCCAACTCTCAATATATCACCAGCTATATTGTCTTCCCTCACTGAGACACTCTCAAACTCCACAAGGTAGTGCTCTAAGCAATACACTCAGCTTTGTCTTATCAATGTGTTGGTCTGGTGATATCTGGAAAGCCAGCATTTGACATCATGAGGCCTGGGCTTCTTTCCAACATGATGGTTAAGTTTCAAGGGTGAGCATCCCAAAAGACAGAGCTTTGTAGAAGTGGTATAGCCTTTCATAACCTCGGGTCAGAAGTCAAACAGCATCATCTCTGCTACATTCTAGTTGCTGAGATAACTACAAATGTTCACCAGGTTCAAGAAAAAGGGGATTAGACTCCACCTTTTGATGGGATCAAGAATTTTGACACAGGGCCGGCCTGGTGGCTCAGGCGGTTAGAGCTCCATGCTCCTAATGCCGAAGGCTGCCAGTTCGATTCCCACATGGGCCAGTGGGCTCTCAACCACAAGGCTGTCAGTTCAATTCCTCGAGTCCTGCAAGGGATGGTGGGCAGCACTCCCTGCAACTAAGATTGAACATGGCACCTTGAGCTGAGCTGTCTCCCGGATGGCTCAGTTGGTTGGAGCGCGTCTTCTTAACCACAAGGTTGCCGGTTCGACTCCCGCAAGGGATGGTGGGCTGCGCTCCCTGCAACTAGCAACAGGCAACTGGACCTGGAGCTGGGCTGTGCCCTCCACAACTAAGATTGAAAGGACAACAACTTGACTTGGAAAAAAGTCCTGGAAGTACACACTGTTTCCCAATAAAGTCCTGTTCCCCTTCCCCAGTAAAATCTTTAAGAAACAAAGAATTTTGACAGGTTTTAAAACCATTATACCTTCCTCTATAGAAAGATCATCCAAAGCTAATGGTTAACCATGAATATATGGGGCTATGATGGGTGCCCTCTACAAAAGGTATACACCAAAATACTGAGAATATTTAGCTTAGGGAGTTGAATCAAAGGATTTTTTTAAATTAAAGTTTATTGGGGTGACAATTGTTAGTAAAGTTACATAGATTTCAGGTGTACAATTCTGTATTACATCATCTGTAAATCCCATTGTGTGTTCACCACCCAGAGTCAGTTCTCCTTCCATCACCATATATTTGATCCCCCTTACCCTCGTCTCCTACCCCCCACCCCCCTTACCCTCTGGTAACCACTAAACTATTGTCTGTGTCTATGAGTTCTTGTTTCTCATTTGTTTGTCTTGTTCTTTTGTTGTTTTTGGTTTATATACCACATATCAGTGAAATCATATGGTTCTCTGCTTTTTCTGTATGACTTATTTCGCTTAGCATTATAATCTCAAGATCCATCCATGTCGTCACAAATGGTCCTATTTCATCTTTTCTTACCGCCGAACAGTATTCCATTGTGTATATATACCACAACTTCTTTATCCATTCATCTATCGAAGGACATTTTGGTTGTTTCCATGTCTTGGCCACCATAAACAAAGCTGCAATGAACATTGGAGCACATGTGTCTTCATGTATAAATGTTTTCAGATTTTTTGGGTAGATACCCAGGAGAGGGATTGCTGGGTCATATGGTAATTCTATTCGTAATTCTTTGAGGAATCTCCACACTGCCTTTCATAGCAGCTGCAAAGGATTTTTCTTGTATATAGTTCCTGAATTTTCTTCAATGAACAGATATTCCTTAATTTACAAAAAAGACATGCAAACACATCCTCAAATCTAAGTTTGATAATTAAGTAAGAAAAAAATTCAGGATAAAATGTCAAAAAGAATACCTGTAATCTGAATTTTTAAAAACACTTTAACAGCTTTATTGAGATTTAATGTTATATAATAAACTTCATTTATTTTAAGTGTACAATTAAATGCTTTCTAGTAAATTTATAGTTAGTAACCATCACCAAAATCCAATTTTAGGACATTTCCACCGCCCTGTTAAGACCACTCCTACCCACTTTTAGTCACTCTCTATTCTTTAAAAAAAATTTTTAACACTCAGTCCCAGGCTACCACTATCTAATTTCTGTCTATGTAGATTTCCCAATTCTTGTATAGCATGTAGGCTTCTTTGTCTGGTTTCTTTCCCTTAGCAAAGAGTTTTTGAGGTTCATCCATTCCGTAGCCTGTATCAGTCCTTTGTTTCATTTTATTGCCAAATAAAATTTCATTGCATGGACATGCCACACTTTATTTCTTTACTCTCCAGTTGACAATCATTTGGATTGTTTTCAGTTTTTGACTATTATAAATAATGCTGCTATGAACACTCACATATAAGTCCTTTTGTACACATTATTTTCATTTTTTGGGGATAGAT
Source organism: Rhinolophus ferrumequinum (assembly GCF_004115265.2). NCBI lineage: Eukaryota > Metazoa > Chordata > Mammalia > Chiroptera > Rhinolophidae > Rhinolophus > Rhinolophus ferrumequinum. The sequence continues at coordinate 95,005,516 of NC_046284.1, read as the reverse complement.
ACCCAGCAGAATTGCTGGATCATAAGGTAAATGCATGTTTAGCTTTTTAAGATGCTGTCAAACTGTTTCCAAAGTTCCTGTACCATTTTACATATCCACCACCAGTGTATTAGGTTCCCATTTCTCCATATCTTCCCTAACACTTTTTAATGTCTGTCTTTCGGATTGTGGGTATTAAGGTGGTATCTCATTTTCGTTTTTATTTGCATTCCCTAATGACTAATGATATTGAGTATCTTTCAATGTGCTTATTAGCCAGTTGCATGTCTTCTTTGGTGAAATATCTATTCAAACCTTTTCTTCATTTTAATTATTTGTCTTGTTACTGAGTTGTAAGAGTTTTTTTATATGTTCTGGATATATGACCGTTATCAAATATAGAATTTGCAAATATTTTCTTATAGTCTGTAACATTTCTCTCAGTCTAGAACCGATATTTTTATGCTTTCCATAGTATAATTATCACCACTTATTTGATTTTGTTTATGGAATGCATCAAATTGGAAGCAAATTGAATTAATGAGAAGGTATGCTTTGGTAGAACTCAGCTTCCAAAGTTCCAAATTGAAAAGACAACTGTCCCTGACTGTAGCTTGTACTACAGAGCTACAATAATCAAAACAGCATAGTATTGCCTGAAAAACAGACACATAGACCAACGGAATAGAATTGAGAACCCAGAAATAAAACCACATAAATATGGACAGATAATTTTTGACAAAGAAGCCAAAAACATACAATGGAGGAAAGACAGCCTCTTCAATAAATGGTGCTGGGAGAATTGGAAAGCCACGTGCAAAAGAATGAGACTGGACTGCTATCTGTCACCATGTACCAGAATTAATTCAAAATGGATCAAAGACTTAAGCATAAGACCTGACACAATAAACTACATAGAAGAAAACATAGGTACTAAACTTATGGACCTTGGGTTCAAAGAGCATTTTATGAATTTGACTCCAAAGGCAATGGAAGTAAAAGCTAAAATAAATGAATGGGACTACATGAAACTTAAAAGCTTCTGCACAGAAAAGAAACCATCGACAAAATAAAGAGGCAACCAACTGAATGGGAGAAGATTTTTGCAAACAGCACCTCCGATAAGGGGCTAATATCCAAAATATACAAGGAACTCATGAAACTCAACAACAAGAAAACAAACAACCCAAGTGAAAAATGGGCAGAGGACCTGAAGAGACATTTCTCCAAAGAGGACATACAAATGGCAATTAGCCATATGAAAAAATGCTCAACATCACTAATCATCAGAGAAATGCAAATAAAAACCACAATGAGATATCACCTCACCCCAGTCAGAATGGCTATCATCAACAAGACAAATAGTAACAAGTGTTGGAGAGGCTGTGGAGAAAAAGGAACCCTCATACACTGTTGGTGGGAATGCAGACTGGTGCAGCCGTTATGGAAGGCAGTGTGGAGGTTCCTCAAAAAATTACGAATAGAATTACCATATGACCCAGCAATTCCTCTCCTGGGTATCTACCCCAAAAATCTGAAAACATCTACACATAAAGACACGTGTGCTCCAATGTTCATTGCAGCTTTGTTTATGGTGGCCAAGACATGGAAACAACCAAAATGTCCTTCAATAGATGAATGGATGAAGAAGTTGTGGTATATATACACAATGGAATACTATTCGGCAGTAAGAAAAGATGAAATAGGACCATTTGTGACAACATGGATGGATCTTGAGAGTATGATGCTAAGCGAAATAAGTCAGACAGAAAAAGCAGAGAACCATATGATTTCAGATATGTGGTATATAAACCAAAAACAACAAAAGAAGAAGACAAACAAATGAGAAACAAAAACTCATAGACACAGACAATAGTTTAGTGGTTACCAGAGGGTAAGGGGGTTGGGGGTGGGAGATGAGGGTAAGGGGGATCAAATATATGGTGATGGAAGGAGAACTGACTCTGGGTGGTGAATACACAATGGGATTTATAGATGATGTAATACAGAATTGTACACCTGAAATCTATGTAACTTTACTAACAATTGTCACCCCAATAAATTAAAAAAAAAGGCAATTGTAGTTATCTAATAGCTCGCAATAATTCAGCTACTTTAGAAAGCTTATAAAACTATACCTTGACCATCAACTAGTATCAGGAGAAAAAAATAAAGAAACAAATATACAAGACGACTAAATATATCCCCAAAAACCAAATCAGTATATTGTATAGTCTCTACCACTGGTTTAAATTCCAGTATTGTTGAAAATTGTTTTGCCTCGATTATCTAGGGACTGGAAATCAAAACACAAGAGTATGTTTTCCAAAATGCTAAACTAAGGGGGTTTTTTTTAAATTTTTTTTTAAATTTTATTTTTTAAATTTATTGGGGTGACAATTGTTAGTAAAATTACATAGATTTCAGGTGTGCAATTCTGTATGACATCATCCATAAATTACACTGTGTGTTCACCACCCAGAGTCAGTTCCCCTTCCATCACCATATATTTGATCCCCCTTTTTTGACATAAGCATTTCTCATTTCAAAAGGAAGGTAGTGGATCTAGATTTTAATTTCACAACTGAAATTTAAATCAGTTTAATATTTCATCTGTACCTGGCTGATTTTTTTCAATGGAAAATAAAGCAGATGGTTGAATTCCCCAAACATTTATTGAGCATGTGTTAAATGAGGCCCTGTGCTAGGTAAGGAAGGGAATACAGGGGTGAGAACAATTGCTCAATTGTGATTTAGTAGATGAAGTAACTGATAACCTAAGTGGTAAGATGTGCAGGACAATTTTACAACTTTCGACTGATAAGCTCAATCCTGCACTCTGCTAGTGAAAGGTAAAACTGTATAAGAGGATATAAGAATGAAACTCTTTTTGCCTCAGTTTTGGTTGAGTTCCCAAAGGAGGAGAAAACTCAGCAAATTCCAAATACATTCCTGTGCTTGAGGACTTCAAAAGAGGATGGAGCGAAAGTAATGTTTTTCAATCCTTAGCACATCATCTATCTTAAAGACACATAATTGGCTTCAAGGTGGCTGCTCAGCTTCACGTGTCTCTAGGTTTGGGAGATGTCTGACGCTCTCAGAGATGAGTCCAAATGTTGGGAAGCTTTGTTTTTCAATTATTAGTACACTTCCTTATACAAAGGGGAGGATTGAACGTGCACATTTTATTATTTTACCTCCAGTTTTGAGAAAGTTGGTATTTAGTTTGCTTGCTTGTTTCTTTACCCTACCAGTGTTTGAACACAGATATTCGTATTTCCTTTTTTCACACAAAAGTTAGCATATGTATGGTACTGCATCTTGCCATTTTAAGTAATATTTTAGATTTTGTAGCTTATCAACACATAAAAAGCATCCTCAATCTCCTCAAATTTGTATAGCATTTTATTGTGTGGATGTGTCATAATTTCTTAAACCAAACCTAAATTGATGGACATTGGTAGTTTCCAAACCTTTAACTTTTACCAAAATATAAAAGCTACAGTGAACAACCTTGCATATACATTTTACACACATGTGGTTGATAAATGTCCATTTTGATGCCTGTAAAAGTCTCCCCAACTAATTAGAGACCCTATATTATCTATATAATCTATTCAGCTATGAAAGAGACACTTGACAGAATAAGTGACATATATGTGCACACATGTACGTGTCCAAAAGCACAATTCCTGGGTCCAAACTGCATCTGTAATTTTGATGAATATTGACAAATTGCCTCTCATAAGAGATATACTATTTTCCACCAGAAATGTATATGGGTGCTTATTTCTTTATGTGGAGGGCCATAGTTTTCAATGAACTCAATTGTTTTTTTAACCAAAAAAGCGAAAAACCAAAAACCAGTTTATAGTCCCTCAGCCAGAATCAGGCTTAATTTTTTCCCTGTGTAGGCAAGTTCATTCTTCAAACTTGCAGACAGGCTATCCCAAGTCCAAGTAGGTTTTTTCTAAACATGGGCCACAAGTTATTACATTTCTAAACATCTTTTCTTCTGGTTTCTGATAAAATTTCTGTTTACGTGATACATTTCTTTTTAACTATTTCTTCTTAAAATTTTGAAATATTTGACCCATCAGGACACAGTGGCGGTAACTCCAAATGGAGAGACAAGCTCGTGTTAATACATACTATAAAATCATTCCACTTCTTTACTCAAAGAAGGGTCCCTTGAGGCTAAACATTATCAAATTCTACCTTACTGTCAGAAATATTACCAGCTTGTGAGACACAAAGAACTAAAATCATTTGTTCATAAAATTATTTTTTAGATTATTTGACCATAAGGAAAAACAGGAAAACAAGCTTGGTGTTGCCATTACCATAGTTTGCTTTTAAATAATGACATGAGTTTGATCAAAAATTTATAATGTTTTGATGTATAACGCCATATGAATAAGCAGAATTTGGGGTCCTATCTAGGTATAGTGTTATAATAATAATCACAATAATTCACATTTTTATGGTGCTTTATAGTTTACAAAGCACTTCCAAGTACATGATAGTAATTTCAGCTGCCACTGATTGTATATGCCAGGTATTTTGATAAACTATACACTAGAAAGTATTAGTCTCTTTTTGCCCAAGATGAGGAGAATGAAAATGCATTATTTGCTTAAGGTCAAAAAGGCAGTGAATGGTAAATCATAGAGACAGGAAGTCAAATTGTGGTTGTCAGGAGCTAGGGGAAGAGGGGAATAGGGTATTATTGTTTAATGGGTATAGAGTTTTAGTTTTGTAAGATGAAAAGAGTTCTGAAGATGGATGGTGGTGACAGCTGCACAGCAATATGAATGTACCTAATACCACTGAACTGTATACTTAAGAATAGTTAAGGTGGCAAATTTTATGTTGTGTATTTTAGCACGATAAAAAAATTGGAGGAAAAAAAGCCAGTAAATGGTGAAGCCTGAAATCTTATTTCATTTCTATCCAACCATGTCTTTGTACTTAGAGCAGTTATTATCCCCAGGTTCCAGATCAGGAGACTAAGACCCAGAAGGACTGAATTGATTTAAGTCAAACAACTGTCAAGAGGCAGAGGTGGAGTCAATCCAATGGAGGTGATTTTACAACCAGAAGCTAGGAATAGGAAGTCAAAATAAAACCAAGGGCTCATCTAACCACTAAGGGTTGGATAATCTTGGGTTAATCACTTCACCTGTCTGGGCCTCAGTATACTCAGTTATAAAATGAAGGGATAGATATAGATCGGGATTCTTTTTTCAATTCAACATTTTATGTCATGATTTACAGTAAGAAATATTTTATATTGTCCAGTGCTTGCATGCATGCGTGTGAGTATGAGCGCACACATACACGCATACACACACACACACACACACACACACGCCCACTTTGTCCTCGGTCTGGTTTTCTAGAAGCAGACCTTCAGATACAGACTCGAGTGCAAGTGATATATCAAGGATGTGTTTCCCAAAGAAACCAGTATGGAAGTAGAGGAGGCAGAGCAGAAAAGGGGTTGAAATCAACCAAGGGTAAGATTTCAGGAGAGGTCCTAGCCTGATCCGCTGGGGAGCTCTGGCACAGAAAATGTACCACAGAATTTGACTCGCCCTGAGGCAGAGAGCTGGGATTTCCTATTTCATCCCTACTCACTCACTGGTTACAGCCCACTCCAGGAGGATGTACCGTCCCAGGCATTTCAGCTCATGGCACCTGTGGTAGCCGGTCCCCAAAGGAGGCCCCTAGTAATCCCCGCCTTGTCGTATTCACACCTGTGCGTAGTTAACCTCCTACACTGTTCCATAGTTGGTCTGTGTAACCAAAGAAATACAGAAGTGATGGTATGTCACTTCCGAGATTAAGATAAAAAAGACAGTGGCTTCCATCTTAGATTCTTCCTTTCTTGGATCACTGCCTCTGGGGGAAGCAAGGTCTCACTTCATGTGCAGGCCTATGAAGAGGCCTATTACATGGGTTCTCATAACAAGGAATTGAGGCCCGCCAACAACCACCTGAGTTTGAAGGCAGCTCCTCCAGCCCCAGTTGCGCCTTGAGATGACTGTAGCCCCAGCTAGTAACAGCTTTACTGCAATCTCATGAGACACTCTGACCAGAATCACCCAGCAAAGTTGCTCGTGGATTCTTGACCCTCAGAAATTCTGTCAGATACTACCTTTCTGTCTTTTTAAATCACTAGATTTTTGAAATTTTTGTTATACAACAAATAATACAAACACATTAGGCTAATGCATCTCCTGCAGCTGAAGGTTATTTTTCTGAAGAACTACAGGTAAGATTGATTAGGAGAGAAGCACAAACATGCTGGGGGATGGGCAGAACCAGCAGAAGAGACCTACAGGTGATGACAGAGCATCAACTCTATTTGCTAACCCTCTAAAACAAATGTTGCATGAAACAACACTTACCCTTATTACATGCAATGCACTTTGATAATTTCTATATGGTTATATTCCTATTTGCATTACTAAATGCTGACATGAGCCCTTAAATTGATTTCATAATCCACTAACAGGCTGTGACCTGTAGGTGAAAAATTATGAACTTATTCATCTTTGAGGTCCCTTCCAGATCTAAACTTCTGTAATTAGGAGGTGGCACAGTGTTATTATAATGACAAGTAACATGTATTGAGCACTCACTATGCCAGAACTGTTTCAAACACTTCACATATATTGCCTCAAGTGAAGACAACAAAGTGGGTACTATATTAACATCCCCATTCCATAGATGTGAAGACTGGTGAGTGGCAGAGGCCAGAAGGGAACCCAGGCAGTCTGACTCCAAAATCTACTGTCAAGAGTGCAGGCTCCTACATCAGACTCTTTGGGTTCTGATGCCAACAGTCAATCAAGAAGTGTTTCTAATTATGATCATGATATAATTCAGTTATTGGAAGCCAGCAGCTCATTGATGGGGATAATTATAACAAAAGGAAGTTTAGGGTCAGGGTTATGTATGTTAACTAAATTCAGTGGTTAACTCATTGATAATCAGCTCAGTGTTCTGCTCTGCTTTAGCCATGCTGGCCTAGTCTTAACCCTAAATTTAGCCATTTACGTATTGAAATAAGATGGGGCTCTGGCCTGAGTTATAAAACATCTCCATCCTTGAATGTCTAAAACACATTTCATTGTAACTAGATAGAAGGAATTTCAATATACTCATTTTTATATATTGGTTTATTAAAGTACAAAATAATTCTCTGATAAATGCAACTAACTGAAATAGATTAGTCACAGTAATGTAGAGGGTATTTCTACTGAAACCATTAACACCAATTAGTGTTCGGATTTCAAAAATAGTGTCAACAAAAATTATGATATAAATGACTAAAACAGTAAAAACAGAAGGAAAAAAAAACCACTACAGAGAACCTGGATACCTGGAACTATCATATTTTTGGCTGAATTTTTCTGAGCCAAATCTCCATCATTTATATCTTTCATGTCACAGGAATACAGTATTCATCACAGGTATTGGAGTTAGTATAAAAGCATAATATCCTTTTAATAAAAGATTGTCAGTAATCAAAGATTCATATACCTGCTGAGTGAATTATCTGGAGCTGGACACATGTAGGGGATACATGTCAGGAGGACATTTCAGCAGCTGCTGTGAGGTAAGGTGACTTAGATTATTCAGAAAGAGAGCACAAAGAAGAAAAAAGCTGTTCATATCCCATTTCAGGGGTTACTGCGTGATTATGGATTACAGGGCAATAAGAGTGACTGCAGTCTAGCCTGGAGTACTGTTAACAGAGGTAAGACACTATTCTCTTGTCACCGATTTTTTAAAAAATAAATGTCATTTTAAATATATTACTAAAGAGGGGATTTACAGAAGGTATTATGGCTCCCCAAAACCAAATATCAATCTAGATGTCCTGAAAAATTAATTTAAAATGTTTTTTAATTATTAAAAAATACATGTTTTTCAGAACATTTACTAAATGAAGAAAATGTAAAAAAGAAAAGAAAAAAAATCACAGAATGATATCAGATCATGAGGTAACACTTATCACTCTCTGGGTGTGTAGCTTCAAATCGGCATCATACTACATTTACTTTTTACAATTTCATTTTTTACTTAAAAACATACTGAGAATTTCCCTGTGTCAAAGTGTTCTACTTCAACATGAATTTGATGGCTGTATAGAATTCCATTCTATGGACATAGGCATTTGTAACAGTCAGAGTATTTTCTGTTTGCCTAACAGTATCCAGTTAGGCAAACAGAAAACACTCTATAAGTTGATGCAGAAATGGACTTAATGGTAATAATGTATTACACAGTTATAAAGAGTTCTACAAAAATAAGAAAGGTGTGTATTAGTTAGCTACTGCAAGCATACATACCCTTTGCAGGTTCAGTTTTAACCCTGTGAGATGTTTCTGAATCTTAAAAGTCAGAAAGTCATTTTGGGTGTTCAAGTAGAGACCCTGGAAACACACACATATATTAATGTTAAGATAGGAATTTAGATGAATGGACATACGAGTATGCTCAAATTTCATCCAAGTAGCTTCTCAAAACAAGTCAAGGTTTTCTCCCTTAAGTCCTAAAACTTTAATGTTTTAGGTTCCTTTATAAAATATTCTTTTCTATTCTAAATGGTATACAAGGCCTGACACTTAAGTTTGAGAACTTATTGCAACAGTGTTGCTAAACTTTTTTGATATCAGAGGGATTATTCATTATGAATTTGTACCAACTGGACAAACAGTTTACTATTTGGAAATGCTGAAAAGGCTGCGTGAAAAAGTTAGACGACATGAGCTTTTCGCCAACAGTTCATGGCTCTTGCATCACGACAATGCACCAACTCAACATGGCACTGTCTGTGAGGGAGTTTTTAGTCAGTCAACAAATAACTGGATTGGAACACCCTCCCTGCTCCTCTGATCTGGCCTCCAATGACTTCTTTCTTTACTCGAAGATAAAGGAAATATTGAAAGAAAGACATTTTGATGATATTCAGGACATCAAGGGTAATATGACGACAGCTCTGATGGCCATTCCAGAAAAACAGTTCCAAAATTGCTTTGAAGGGTGCACTAGGCACTGGTATCAATGCATAGCTTCCCAAGGGGAGTACTTCGAAGGTGACTGTAGTGATATTCAGTAATGAGCTATGTAGCACTTTTTCTAGGATGAGTTCGCAAACTTAATTGTCTGACCTCGTATATATTTAGAAATTTTGCAAAATAGAGCTAATATAAAAAAGGAAATAAAATCACCTATAACCCCACTACCCAGAGCAACCAGTGTGAATATTTCCTATCCATTTTCTTCTGATTTCTTTTCTATGTTTTCACATAGTTGAGGTCATAATGTATATACAGTTTTTTACTGTTTTGTTTAATATTATAACAAAAACTTTGCTTTGTGACTAAAAGTTTCCTCATACACATACTTTTTAATAAGTGTAAACTAGTCCCTTGTTTAGATGTACTATAGATTGGGATTAACACATTTTAATAGCTGTCCTCCCTGAAGAGACATTTCTCCAAAGAGGACATACAAATGGCAAATAGACATATGAAAAAATGTTCAACATCACTAATCATCAGAGAAATGCAAATAAAAACCACAATGACATATCACCTCACCCCAGTCAGAATGGCTATCATCAACAAGACAAATAGTAACAAGTGTTGGAGAGGCTGTGGAGAAAAAGGAACCCTCATACACTGTTGGTGGGAATGCAGACTGGTGCAGCCGCTATGGAAGGCAGTGTGGAGGTTCCTCAAAAAGTTACTAATAGAGTTACCATATGACCCAGCAATCCCTCTCCTGGGTACCTACCCCAAAACTTTGAAAACATTTATCCATAAAGACACATGTGCTCCAATGTTCATTGCAGCTTTGTTTATGGCGGCCAAGACATGGAAACAACCAAAGTGTCCTTCAATAGATGAATGGATGAAGAAGTTGTGGTATATATACACAATGGAATACTATTCTGCCATAAGATGAAATAGTACCATTTGCAACAACATGGGTGGATGTTGAGATTATAGTGCTAAACGAAATAAGTCAGACAAAAAAAGTAGAGAACCATATGATTTCACTGATATGTGGTATATAAAACTGAAAACAACAAAAGAACAACACAAACAAATGAAGGAACAAAAACTCATAGATACAAAGAATAGTTTAGTGATTACCAGAGGGTAAGGGGGGAGGAGGGTGGTAGATGAGGGTAAAGGGGATCAAATATATGGTGATGGAAGTAGAACTGACTCTGGGTGGTGAACACACAACGTGAGATACAGATGATGTAATACAGAATTGTACACCTGAAATCTATGTAACTTTACTACCACTTGTCCCTCCAAAAACTTGAATTAAAAAAAAAAAAAAAGCTGTCCTCCAAGTTTACTCAGACTAGAAGGAAGTCCTAGTCAATTCCTCCTTTTCTGTCATTGCCTGAATCCACTCAGTGCTGAGGGCTGTCTATTCTATTTCTGAACAGTTTCTATCCCAGAGGATTCAATCCCAGCTAGAGCATCTGGGGAACTTTTAAGAAATACTGATTGTTGGGGCTTCACCACAGACCAAGTCAATCAGAAAACCTGGGGGATGGAACCCAGGCATCCATACATCTAAAAGCTCCCCCAGTGGATTTTAATGCAGCCAGAGTTGACATGCACTGCTCTGGCCCCTCCTACAGCCCCACTGCCACTGCCTGAGGTCCAGCCCTCATCAATTAGGTTATTGCTGTTACATCCTCTTTTCCTGCAACCTCTAATCCTGTATACTGCTTCCCAAATGACTTGCCTAAAACACAGATCAGATCAGGTCACTCCATTACTGAGAGCCTTCACTGCTCCCCACTGCTTACATGAGAGTCTCACTTGGCCTGAGCAAGGCCCCCCTTCACCACAGCCCCACCTACATTGCTGTACCCTTCCTATTCTAGGTCCTCCGGTGCACCTCACTACTCTTCTAGGCTTCCTGCTTTTGTTCATCCTACTCTCCCAGCCTGTAATGATCTTCTCCATTCCTCAAAGATTACCGTTATCCTATCCATACTTCAAGGTCCATTTCAAATAACACACTCTTCTTCAGTCATTGATCATCTACTGAGTGACTACTATGTACCATCCATTTGTACATTTTTTTTTTTTTTAGTTGCTATCGTACCTAGGTTCTGGGGATACGACTGTGAACAAAACAGACAAAAAGACATGCCCGTGTGGAGCTTAGTGGGAGAAGCGGACAAGCTCATGAATAAGAAAATGTTAGATAAGGAACGTATAGTAACTGCGTAGCTATTTTCATTTGAAATGGCCTTTCCGAGGAGATGACATCTATACTGAGATCTGAATGCCACGAAGGAAGGGACCAACCATTCAGAGTTTAGGGGGCAAAGCATTCTAAAGATAGGAGCAGGCGGTGTGAAGGTATTCAGGTAAACTAAGTCTGACTGAAGAACAGAAAGGCCAGAGCAGCTGAAGCACAGGGGCAAAGGGAGAGTAGTGGGACAGGCAGTCAGAGCCAGCTCGTGTATCCTTTCTAATCAGGGTGAAGAGTTGAGATTTGATTCTTTGCGCAATGATGGGAAGCCACTGGAGGGTTTTAAGCAGGAGAGTGACATGATATTTTTTGTGTTTGAACAAGATCACTCTGGTTGCTGTGCGAACACCACATTGAGAAGGTGAGAGTAGGAGCAGGGACCAGGTAGATGCTTTGGTGGCAGTCCAGTTCTCCTTGATGTCCTTGATGAATTTAAGGCAAATGAAAATCTAAAGCTTCTTTTGCTTTGGGGCAAAATATTAAAATTCTTGTCATCTAATAGGTCCTGGATGGGTTGACCTCTCTCCAGCCTCCTGTACACCATCTCTGCCCCTGCTATTGAGCCCTACTGACCTGTCAGCTCCCAAAGGCACAGTTCTTTCAGGCCACAGGGCCTTTGCACTTGTTGTGGTTATGTTATGTGTGTGTGATACACATCACATAAAAGTGACTATTTTAACCATTTTAAAGCATACAATTCAGTGGCATTAAGTACATTCACAATGCTGTACAGCCATCACCACTATCTAGTTCCAAAACCTTTTCATCACCGCAAGAGGAAACCCCTTACCTATCAGTCACTTTCCATTCCCCTCTCCCTGAGCTCCAGGTAACATCAATCTGCTTTCTGTGTCTAAGGATTTGCCTGTCCTGGATAGTTCATACAAGTGTAATAATACAGTTTGTGGTTTTGTGTCTGGCTTCTTTCACTCAGTATAGTTTCCAAGGTTCATCCATATTGTAGCATGTGTCAGTACTTCATTCCACTTTGTGACTGAATAATATTCCATTGTATAGCTATACCCATTTTGTTTATCCATCCATTCATCAGCTGACAGCCATTCATTTGGGCTGTTTCCACCTTTCAGTTGTGACTAATGCTGCTATAAACATTCATGTGCACGTTTTTGTTTGGACTGATGTGGTAGCTGTGGTTATATTTTGAAGAACTGGAGATCAGGGAATCTTAGACATGTATCAGTACCACAAAATGGGTGGCTTAACACAATAGAAATTTATTCTCTCATAATTCTGGAGGCCAGAAGGCTGAAATCAAAGTGTCTGCCAGGCCATGTTTCCTTTGAGACTGGGTAGAGTCCTTCCTTGCCTCTTCTCCGCTTCTAGCGGTGACCTTCGATCCTTGGCATTCCTTGGCTTGCAGCTGCATCATTCTAATCAGTCACATGGCCTTCTCCTTGGGTGTCTCCGTGTCTTCACAAGACCCTCCCCCTGTGTCTATTCTTTTAAGACATATTGGATTAAGGGCCTACCCTACTCCAGTATGACCTCATTTTAAATAATTACATCTGCAACAACCCTCTTTTCAAATAGGGTCACATTCTGAGGTTCTGGGGTTAGGACTTCAACTTGTCTTTTGGGAGGACACAATTCATTTAATGATAAACTGACATTACTGTGCATCTGAATTCCCTGGGGATCTTGCTAACATGGGCTTGGGGTGGGGCCTGAGGTTCTGCCTTTACCACAAGCTCTCTCAGCGATGCCAATGCTGCTACTTCAGGGATACGGTAACCAGCTTGTTCTGGTTTGCCCAAGACTTTCCTGGTTTTAGAAATGGAAATCCAAAGCGCCAGGAAATCCCTCGGTCCTGGGGAAACTAGGATGGCTTGTCACCCTATTATATCACAGACCACAGTTTGAGGAGCAAGGATCTAGCTACAAGCTATGTAAATTGCCCCATTAATTACATTACTGAATATTCACATGTACCTTTACATTTCCATAATTTATTTTGCCAGAACAATTCAAGTTTCCAAGAATCTGGACCTAACAGATACCCTAAAAAAACTCCAGACAAAACTGTGAAATGGTGAGCTAGTTGAGCTGATGGGTACCATCGGTGAATATCATATATTAACTCATGAAATTATCAATGATGCTCAGTAGTGTCCCTGTTGGGTTGAAAATTGAGATTTCTAATCCCTTTACAGAGTAACCATGAAAGGGCAAAAGCTTTTGAGGCTAAGGCTACCCAGTGTGTTTGTAGTCTGCAGTATTCTTGTCCTGTTGCTGCCTGGAAACTGTAAAAGTGGAGGGGGGAAGCTCCTTTCTGAAGTTGGATTTAAGCATACTGAAGTAGGGACACTATCCTTCAACTTGACTCCTATTAAGACCACCTGAAGAACTTTAAAAACTGCCGGTCTGCACCCAACACCAAATGACTCAGGCTACCTGGGATTCGGCACAGCCAGTCATAATTTTTTTAAGCTCTCCAGGTGATGCAAATGAGCAACCAGAGTTGAGAATCATTGTGCAGGGTCTTCCTTTAAAACAGTAACTTTGCCAATTTGTTCCTAATCTTTTCCCACCAGCACCCATATTCCTCTCCACTCCCTTCTATGCCCACATAAACTTTTGTTATGGTTGATCATTTCCTTGAGCAAGTTCTCCTCTTCCTCCTGTTTGTGTCCTGTTTATACAATGACCTCACTGACCTGGGACCATGTACAACTCATTGGAGGTAATAATTAGTCCTGCAACAACTGACTTTGGCAGGCTTTCCTCAAGCCTTATTGACTGGTTTTTACTCTTTCGTAAGAGTATTTTAATATCACCCACGATTGAGTTAGCCTGTGGTAGTGTTGCTGTTTTGACTGCAGAGTCTCGCAGGAAGCAAGCTAAGTCTCCCACAGAATCTATACTGTGTGTTTTTCTACAAACCAGCCACAGGAAATCTGGATGGAGCGTATATTATTTTTTTATTGGGATATAATTCACATGCTATAAAACTCACCCTTTAAAAGTGTACAATTCTGTGGTTTTTAGTACATTCACAAAATTGTGCAACCATTCTAATTACAGAACATTTTTGTCACTCTAAAAAAGAAATCCCTTACTCATTAACTGTCACTCTTCATTCCTGCTGCCCCCCTGCAATCAGTAACCTATTTCTGTCTCTCTGGATCTGTCTATTCTGGAGGTTGTCTATAAACGGATCATTTGATATGTGGTCTTTTGTGTGTGGCTGCTTTCACTTAAGTGTATTTTCAAGGTTCATACATGTTGAATCATTCCTTTTTGTGGCCAAATAATTTTCCATTGTATGGACGTCCTTACTACATTGTGTTTATCCATTCACAATTGGTGGACACTGTGGTTGTTCCTGCTTTTTGGCTACGATAAATGGTGCTATGAACATTCATGTACCAGCCTTTGTGTGAAGACATGTTTTCACTTCTCTTGGATATCTAGGAGTGGAACTGCTAGGTCATATGGTAACTCTATATTTAGCTTTTTCAGGAACTTCCAAGTTGTTTCTGAAGATTATTTTTTGACCTTGATACAGCTCTCTTTCCTGGGTGTGAAGTGGTCTGTACTTGTTAGGGTAGGGAAAAGGATTCTCAGGCACTTTAAACTTTTTTCTTGTTATCTGTTAAACATTGTGTCATGCAGGGCGGCCTGTGGGGTCTGCAGGGTCTCTGGTCCCGCTCCCCACATAAGAACGCAGGACACGGTGAGGCCAAAAAGGAACACCCACGGAGCCATAGGTAGGGGAGTCACACCACTATACTCTCTCTGGCGGCTGGGTTGGAGACACAGGAAGCAGGAGCCACACAATTCTCAACCCTCACTGCGCCGCTTGCAGGCTCAGCCACCATCTCCTTGCTAGCTTCCCCTTTCTTTTTCTGCTAGCCTAGCCACGGCAGTTATATTAGTGCCCAATGGCTCACTGGTTACAGCTGACGGCCAACTAGCCACAGCTGATGGCCATTTGATCACAGTCAATGGCCATTTACTATCTGAGCCAGCACCTTTCTATGTGAGGCCGAGAGCCTGGAAACTGCTTTTTGGGGCTCTGTCCCCACACTTTGTATGTGCAGGGAGAATGGTCCCTCCACAGAGAAACTTCTTGTCATTCAGTTTCATCATTTCAAAATGTGAGGAAATCTAAAAAGTGGAGCACTTGTGGTGGCGAGGCTTCGGAGTGTCTGAGCTCCCAGGTTCCTGATCATCCCCTCCAGCTGTATCTCCGGCCACCTGTCTGTTCCTGGCACAGACAAGGCCTGCTTGTTCCAAGGACATGACTAGGGCCACTTCCATCTGAGAAGGCTTGGTGGGGCGTCCAAATGCAGCAACGGGACTGCTTTTCGAGGATACCAATAAACCTCATGTAGCCAGGTGAGGAGAGCCCTGCAAATGTAACGACCTACTATGTACAAAGCAGAAACTTACGTGCCAAGGCGGCCTGGAAGATGTTGCCCTGACCTCCGACCCAACCTCCAGGTTCTCCCATCCCTCCCTGTCGCTGGTCCTGCTCCTCCGCTGGGGGTCTGAGCCTGCGCGGGGATTGCGGGGGCGGGCGGCCTTCTCAGCATGCGCAGTCGCTGCCGGGCTCGCTCCTTCAGTGGGTGCCCCGCGGGGTACGCGCTCACGCACGCGCACGGCCTCGCCTGCTCGCGCACGGGGCCTCTCGCGGCACGCGCCCCGCCCCGCCCCGCCCCGCCTCCTCCCCCCTCCCGCGCGCCCGCCTGCCGCCCGCCGCCGCCGCCGCCGCCGGAGCTCTGTAGTATGGCATCGAGGAGAATGGAGACCAAACCTGTGATAACCTGTCTCAAAACCCTCCTCATCATCTACTCCTTCGTCTTCTGGGTGAGTGGTCAAGCCGGGCCGGCGACCAGGCCGCCGCCGGTCAGTCCGTACAGTGATGCTCCGAGAAAGGAAGGGGGAGGAAAAATCCCAAATCAAAAATCAAAGCTTGGCCCCCTCCTTAAGGAGACAGGCGCAGGGTGGTGCTGGGCTGGCGCTGCAGGATGGTGGGTGCAGGTTTGGGGCTGCTCGGACCCTGGACCCCGTCGGGCGCAGGCTGCAAGGGGCTGCGTGGTGGCGGTGACTGCAGGTTGTCGACCTTTCCAAACGTTGTTTAATACGTTGATTTATTTTTTAAGCTCTCTGGATGGGGTCAGCCTCTGGGGAAAGTTGCGGATTTATTTATCTATTTTCCTCTCTGGAAACCTCCTCCCCAACCTCCCTTACCAGCCTGTAATAGGTGCTACTTAGAGCTAACCTGTGGGCAGCTGGGAGCGGGCGCGGGAGCGCAGGGCTTGATCCCAGATTCCCGGTTATTCCCGACTCCGCGGAGCTACGAGAGGGATGCGCCAGGAGCCTTGTGCCTGCCTGGCAGGGCAAAGGTGGCCAGAACCCCTCAAACGCACTGTTTGGGGGTGGGGGCCCCGCCGCCGCGCGAAGACGCACGGACGTGAGAGGGTCTTACATAAACCAAGGGCATCTTTGAGCTTTCTCGGCGACCCAGGAAATGGGTCTTGCGACCTGTTTCCCACTCCCCTCCACCCTTACACTCTTTATCTGGCCTTTCTGTCATTGCGTGAGCTCAATCCGCAGAGCCCTGGGGGAGGACTCCCGCCACTTGGTGACAGCAATAGCGCCCCAACTCTATTCCCCATCAAACTGGTGCTGCTACCAGTCCTTGAAGCTCAATGCAGAAGGGTGACGTCAGCCCCTCAGCCAAGGCCTCGGGGGGCTGCGTGGTGCACCTCGCGGAGCGATGCGCCCATCTGCGCGCGGGAGGGGGGAGAAGGAGGGGGCTGGAGGCTTGTGCCTTACCTCATCCTGTTTGGCAATTCGTGCAATCGGTGCGGGACTGACACTGCGGTGATTCACTTGGAGGGGTGGGTGGTACCTAAAGAACATTACCCGTTATTTCTCTTTACATGTAGAGAGCCTCCCCCTCCACAAGTTCCTCATTTCCACACCAAGCCACAGCCACCCTGCTGGAGAATGAATGTCTCTCATTCCACACCCCCCCACCACCCGTTCCCCAATAATCTGGGTCGTTTCAGCTTCCAAAGCAGTCATTTTGAGACCTGAGGCTCTGTAGAAAAAAGCCAGTCCCGTCTTCGGTTGTTTTTCTCCTTGCCACCTACCCACCCCCCCCCCCCAAAAAAAAGAAAAAGAAAATTAGCCCTCGTTTTGGTTTGAGACTGGACACAGTGCTCTATGAGGTACCCAGATTGCGCTTGATGGTGAACGAGGCTGTTTGTAATTACCAAGGCAGGAGCTGAAATTTATTAAGGATAAAAAAAAAAATCCCTAATGCTTCCCCACCTCCACCCCTGCGAGCATTTCCTTGTCACTGGCATTGGTGATTCTTCAGGTCAGGGAAACTGGACTCTGGGGACCAGGCATACCAAGAGCTCTGCGATGAGACAGGATATATTAACTGGTATATAACACAAGGCAAACAGAAACACACTTTATTTGGACTGGAAACAACACAGGTTGAAAATTTTCAGTAGTGGAATTGTAAGCTATGTATGGATCATATCTTAGGTTCTGCCTGGAAAAAGCAGTAATGCATGTTGCTTGCTGAAACTTCGCAGTAGCCATTGCTAGGAACTGTTTTAGGTTTTCGTTTGTTTCCTTAAATTTCTTTCTGTTTAGCCCTTTAGTATTTACTTGATTTCATTTTTGTTACTGGAGTAAATCATATGGGTGATTATTTTTAGCTTTTTGAAAAATAAGGTTTACAGTATATACAAAGGAGTGTTCTTTCAGCATCACTGCAGGCTGGTAGAGGAAGGAGTCTTCTAGACTGAGGTTTTTCGTGTGAGCTCCCTAAGTCTTCTTGCTTACCTCTCCCCCATTCCCATGAATCTAGTAATTACTTAATGCCCCCTAATACATCTTAAACAAGCGTTGCATTTCCTGTCCTCTGGTGTTCCTTGATGCCTGCGTTTTAATTTTTTCCTACTTTCAATATTTTATAGTCTGCAATAAAATGTTAACCTGGAGCATTTTCAATAATTTAAATAGCATTCAATAATCATTTCCTACTTCACAGCCAAAAGAATGAAATCTCTCCAGATGTGAGGGTATTTTAAATACGTCATTTTTGTTATTAAACCGTGATCCAAATGCTGTGTTTTCCATTGTACCTTAAATGCTGTGTTGTTTTTTTTTTTTTTTTTAAAAAAAAACAGCCTTATGGAGATACAATTTACCCTTTTTAAAGTGTGCAATTCATTGGTTTTTGATATAGTCATAGATAAGTGCAATCATCACCCCAATTTTAGAACATTTTCATTCCCTGAAAAAGAAATCACATACTCTTTAGCTATCATCCCACCTTTCCCCCAATTCCTCACCCCTCCTTGCTCTAAGCAATCACTAATCTACTCTATATATCGACTTTCCTATTCTGGACATTTCATATGAATGAAATGATATATTATGTAGTCTTTTGTGAATGGCTTCTTTCACTTAGCATGATGTTTTCAAGATTCATCCATGTTCATTCTTTTTTATGGCTAAATAATACTCCATTGCATGACTATATCACATTTTGTTCATTGTCCATTGATGGACTTTGGGTTTGTTTCTGCTTTTTGGCTATTATGAATATTGGTGCTGTAAACATTCATGTACAAGTTTTTATTTGAACATATGTTTTCAATTCTCTTTGCTGCGAATTGCTGGGTCGTATGGTAACTCTATGTTTAATCGTTTGAAGAACTGCCAGACTGTTTTCCAAAGTGACTGCACCATTTTACATTCCATCCAGCAGTGTATGAGGGTTTCGATTTCTCCACATCTTTGTCAACATTTGTAATTATCTGAGTTTTTTATTCTAGCCATCTTAGTAGGTATCTCATTCTGGTTTTGATTTGAATTTTCCTGATGAGTAATGATGTCGAGCATTTTTTTATGTGTTTGTTGGTTATTTGTATATCTTCCTTGAAGAAATGTCTATTCCTATCTTTTGCCCATTTTTAATTGGGGTTATTCATTTTTTATCATTGAGTTATAAGTGTCCTTTATATTGTCTTGATTCAAGTCTCTTAAAAGATACATCATTTGCAGATAGTTTCACCTGTTCTGTGGGTTATCTTTTCATTTTCTACATGGTATAGTAAAGTTTTGAAGTACAAAAGTTTTTATTTTTATTTTGATAACGTCCAATTTACTTATTTTCCTTTTGCTCTTTGTGCTTTTGGTGTCATCTCTAAGAATCCTTTGCCAAAGCCAAGATCATGAAGAAAATGCTGTTTGTAAGTGATTTATCAATTCAGCGAATGCAGTTGATACGTTTCTCTTTCTCTAGCACCTAAAGCTATGTGTGGCACATAGTAGATACTCAAATATTTGTCAAAACTTCTGGGGTTATGTTAAGTAATTAACAAAAAAGATGACCTTGGTGTTGTTTTAAGTGGAAGATGGAGGAAATATTAGGCAGAATTCTTTCCTTTGTGTTCTCTATGAATCGTTTTAATAGGACTTCTCTTCCCTTACTGCACTTTAAATTTAGGACTACTAGACATTTGATCTTAAAGTTGTGGTAGACCAGTAGCATTAAGAGATTGATGTACTTGAGCATATACCAAAGCAGAAGTCTACAGTTATGAAACAGACTTTTGTCTTATCTGGCATCCTCTTCTGTCTACAATTTCTCTCTTTGAGGTGTTCTTCTAAGGCAGTGATTCTCAGCAGGGGATAGTTTTGTCCTCCCACCCGCCCCCGAACATTTGGCACCGACTGGAGACATTTTTGGTCACAGATGGGGGTGGAGTGCTATTCGTATCTAGAGGCCACAGGTGCTGCTAAACTCCCTCTAAGGCAAGGACAGCTCCTCACAACAAAGAATTACCTGGCTCAAAATGTCAACCGCGCCTGCAACCTCTGCACTATTGAACTTCTACATAGTAGTAAGTCCTATGAAGAGAAATAAAGTCTTATGCAAAACTCACCATATTTACTGGGTGTGGAGCCACCATACCAGACCGTGCTCAACATAGTCGCAAGTAAGAAGAAAAACGTTCACTAGTACACCGTAATTCTTTATTTGAAGATGAAAGGTAGGTAGTTCTTTGTATAATGGTGTTGAAATGGGTAGGATGATTTGTCTTAGAGTTAAATGACATCACCTGAATGCTATATAAATGGATTCTTTATTTTCCTTGATTTCTATGTTTCGTTTTCAGGTTAATAGAAGAGGAGGAAAAAACACACCTAGGAGTAAGTTACTCTGTGGTTTAAAGACTAGCAAGCAGTGCCTGGCATATACCTAGGAGGTTTACTGAGGAAATGTTTACTTAATGAATGAATGAATGATGAATAAATAAAATTGTATTGACTACTCTTGGGCTCATTTATTTATTTCTACTCACCTCAATTGGGATACTTTTAAAACAATGTTATTTCCAGTATATCTGTGGTGATTTAAATGTGTTCCTGACACTGATGTATAGAAATGTGGGATAGAGGACTTTATAAAGATTTATTTATCCT
This sequence comes from Rhinolophus ferrumequinum, assembly GCF_004115265.2. Lineage (NCBI taxonomy): Eukaryota > Metazoa > Chordata > Mammalia > Chiroptera > Rhinolophidae > Rhinolophus > Rhinolophus ferrumequinum. Next base: position 94,984,747 of record NC_046284.1, on the reverse strand, counting down.
AATGATAGTTTAATTTTTATATTTTTATGACCAGCTAGTTTACCAAACATTTTAGTTATCTAAATTTTTAATTGGAATTTAATTTGTTAAGCTTGAATTCAAAAAAACATATCTATCTTGTCCTAATACAAAACAAACATCCCTCCTTCACAATAAATACATTTTCTTCAACAAGCGGGAAAACCTTATAAATATGCTGCTTACAAGGTAAATTCTGTTTTGATTTATAAGTTTCTCCATGTATTTTAAATACTCATCTGAGTTCTAAGCTAAGATTTAAATCCACTGTATCTAAATCTGCTAAATAATATTGTGAAAAGAAATATTTTTTGCATCATTCCAGTGTATCTTAAATTTGATTTCTTCTTTGGTTATTCAAGGAAGTAATTAGTTATCAATAGTGCAATAAAATTCTCTTATGGTGAAATAGGAGTGATTTTTTTTTTTCATTTGGGAAACATCACTAATCTCTTTGGGGGAAGATTTTTTGTTAGGTTAAATAGAGGGGGGTGAATCTTATAAAGCAGTCCCTAACGTTTTGCAAAGTGTTTGAATTTGGGCACAAACTAAAGTTTATACTTATTATTTTGCATGTCAGTGCAACTCAACAAACATTCACTGGATGTCTTTTACATGCCAAGTGTTTGAATAGAATGTTTACCAAGTTTTACTAGCTGCTGCATTTAGCATTTTACCTTCGTTTCTAAGTCATGTACTTATTTTACCGCTTCTTGACTTTTCAGTGTTAGGTGTTATATGTTGTCTTTCTACTGTGGAAAATGGAGATTTAACTCTTCTACTTCTTTCTCCCATATCCACATCTTTCCAAATTGGGGCAGACCCCAATCTATCATTTATCCTTTTATTATTGTCCCTTTTCGTTTTGGTTAGAGCAGTATGTGGTGATTCCACTAATGCGACTAGGTAAGCCTGTTCACAGCTGAGCCATGTAGTGTGCTCTTTAGGATTGTTTGCACAGCTTTTTGTTTTCCCTGTCGTTAAAATTGCTTTGTTTTATATCCTTCGCTTCCGTGTTCCGTTAGTCTTCCGTGTTCACCACCAATTTCTCTCCATGCTTTCCCCAAGAACTGTATATCTCACTCAGTATGTTCAAACCCTTCATGTATCCTATCAGTTCCTATTGAAGACATTCCTCCTAGAGCACTCTGACCTTCCATCTGGGTCTTTGAAACAGCTGACATTATTATACTTGCTACCCATCACCCTGGGGAATCCTGTCTCCTTTTATGCTGGATCCTTGGTTTCCTATATGTCCGTCCTCTCATTCTTTTTGTTGGTTTCTTCCTTCATTTTGATGGAGTACCTCTGCTAGTAACTTTCTGGGAAAGAGTGTATTTAAGCCTTACAGATGTGAAATTTTTATTTTGCTCTTGCACTTAATTTGATAGTTTGACTGAGTATAGAGTTCTAGTTTGTAAATCATTTACCTTCAGAATATTGCTGTCTCCCTCTGTCCACTCACCCAGTCTTCTTGTTCTTGTTACGGTTGCAAAATCAAATGTTATTTCTGATTTTTCTTAAATTCTGATTTTTTTTTTCTCTGAGAGCTTTTGGAAACTTTCTTGTTCTTAGTGCTGTGTTGTATATTTAATTCCATTGCTTTCAATCTGGAGACTCAGGTCCTTCCTTCAGTTTGAGGAAATTGTCTGACATTGTTTTTTTAAAAATTTCATTCCCTGTCTTTTCTGTTCTCTCTCTTTTGATGTTGGACCTCTTATACAGATCCTCTAATTTTCATAATTGAATTTTCCATTTGTTCCATGTGTTGGTTTCCACGAGTTCTTTTTTGATATCTGAATGTTTTTTTTCTAGCATCTTGCTCTTGTTTCATAAGTGTAGTATCTTTTGTAAAGCCCTCTGATAATATTAATGATTTTTTTAAAAAGTTTGCTTTTTTCTGCATAGTTTCTTCCAAAATTCTCTGTTTTCTGCTATATTACAGACTTTCCTCAAATTTCTGGTGACCATTCGCTGTGTTGTTCTGTTCATGTTTAAGAGTAGAGCACTAAGAAGCTGATTGGAAGCTCCTAGCATGAAGTGGGAGTTTGTTAATTGTAAGTTGGGTGATTTGCCTGGGCAATTGAGTTTCGGAACCAAAGTCAGTATCTTTAAGTCTTTCCTCCTGGTCCAATCAGATTTCCTGCAGAAGAATCTTCCAATCTTCTTTCCGGATGAAGAATGTTAGGGAAATGGGGGTCTCCACATGCAGTATATAAACCTTTGTTTAATCTCCTATTTCCAGTAGAGAATCCATGTACACTACACTTTTTTGTTCTCCAGGTCAGAGACCCTCCCTAGAAAATAAATCTTTGAACCTGTGCTGGAATGCGGGAGAGGCCAGAGACAGGAAGTTGGAGGGGACCTAATTTCTTTTCAGACAGCTTTTTACCAGAGCCTCCTTATCTTAAGCCCCCCTTTGTCCCAAGTTCTAGATGTTCATGGAGCCACCTTTTGGGGGGGGGGGGTTTGTGTGCAAATATTTCATTCTTGGCTTTTCCCACAGCTGCCATGAGATTTGGCTTTTTCTCAGCTTCCAAAATGTCACTGTGGTTGTCTCCTCTTCCATTCTGTTTGTTAGTGTGTTAAAAAAATCCTTTAGGTGTCATTTCAGTGGAGTTTTGGGAGATAGCCAAGGTAAATGGATGTGTTCAATCCATCATCTTTAACTGGAAGTCCTTTCCATCTGTATCTCTACATTGCATGGTACTAATTAAATGCATAGGTGAATGTGAGGGATTAAATAGAGCACCTAAAATGGCAATAGTTGGGCTATTCTAGTAGATATTGGTATCTACTTTTCAAATTTCAAAGAGCCTTTGGATATCAAGGGGACTGTTCTAGGCTGGAACAGGTCGAATAAGGCACATCCTCTTTAGGATCATCTGGTTATTGGGGACTGGAGTTGGACAAGTAGAAATGAAGGTCTGAAGGTTGCTGCTGCTTTTCTCTGCTCTTCTAATTTTCTTTCCACCACGTGAATGCCCATGTGTCTTCTGACCTAATTCAGACCTTGCTAGATTAATGTGGAAGCAGAAGAATTCTAAGTATGGTGGGGAGTGGGGTGCTTAATGTTAAATGGGTCATTGTTCTGTCGTTTTTATGTTACTACAATGATAACCCTTCGTTTTTATTATAGGACTTGTACATTATAATCCGAAGAGTCTTTTTATTTAATCAAATTTCCTTCCCATATGCAACATGCAGTTAGGGTATGTGCACTACCTTTTATAGCATTTAGAGAACATTAAGTCTTTTGCACTTAGTAGTTGCTTAGAAACTAGCTCAATTTTTGTCCAAATAGAATGAAATACTTTCTTCAATTTTAATTATAGCTAGAGTTCTTTATTTGACCTTACTGTGAGCTACATATGATTCATTGACTGTTTAGCATTATATACTGTTTTAAGTAAGCACCTCAGAAGGTGCCGAAAATTGAAAGTCATCTGTAACTGTATTTCTTTGTTTAAACATATTAAACCCTTGACAGGGGTGACTAATGCACTGCTAAACCAATTTGAAACGCAGTTTTAAAATATATTCTTATGTCTTTTCCTCCTTTGGTTCCATTAGAGCAGCTTCCAATCTGGGTTATCTCATGGCAACCAGATCGCTGGATTACTGCTTGTAACAGGTTTTTTTTTTTTCTTTTTTTTTCTTTTGGCTGTTATTTCCCTTGCCATGACTGAATGCTTTTCATTCTTGGCTGAACACTTTTGTCCTGTTTTATATAGAGCCCCGATATTCATCAAGAAAAGGACTCGGGGCGAGGGAAAAGATAGGAGAGGGTTTTCTGTTTTGTTTTTCCCTTTTGGTTAGTTGATCAGCTGAACATGTAGGCATGTTAAATAGTTTGGTGATAGGATTAAGGATCCCAGTTCTACTTGGAAAGATTTTCTTTAGAGCTTTTTGTAATGCATGATGGGCTTTTTCATCATCATCTGTTTTAGATGGGGTTGGTCAGCACAGGTACTAGCTGAGCAATCTAGATCAGTGCTTCTCAATCCTGTTTACCCATCAGGAGTCCCCTAGGAGGACTAAAATGTTTGCTTAGACCCACCCAAAGAGATTCTGATTCAGTTGGTCTGGAGTGAGGTACCGGCATTGGTATATTTAAAATAATTTTCCAGGTGATTCAGCTGTACAGGTAGGATTGAAAACCATCGATTCGGAGAGAACTCAATATGTAATAGCAGGCCTAAGGAGTATCTAGCATTGGCCAATTGATTTTGTCTGTATTGCCCAAAAGTCTGCACTAGGTCTCCAGTGTATCTTAGTAAGGCCACATGGCCTTGTCACTCTTAGGAGACCTCGCGAGTTGTTCCTGACTGGAGGAGTACTCATCAGAAATACTAAGGGGCTTTTGAAAACACAGATGTTTAGTCCTATCTCATGCAGTTTCAATTTTAATTGATCGGAGAGAGATCTGGGTATGTAATTTTTTAAACCATTCCCAAGGTGATTCTAATTCCTGGAAGGTGACTCCATGGTCCATGGTGCAGTTTGTTATAAGTAAATTCTTACTGTATGAATGCTTTCTTGTGAATTGACCTATGTTACCATAAAGCTAGTTGGAGGAGAAGGTTCCACAAGCAAGATGTGGCCAATGTAGTATTTTTCTCTCTCAACTGGTCTCTGGCAAGAGTCTCCAAATGAACTCTTGGAGTTTGGGGTAGTTTCCATTCCTTCGGGGGAATCTATTTCTGTTCACGGTTGCACTGAGAAGTTAAGAAGTCTCTTGTTTTAGGAAAAACTGAGGGTTGCTAGATGGGCGGGAGGGGTGGGGGATGGGGGGGAGGGTGAGGGGATTGGAGGGCAGTCGGTGACCACAGGATGGCCACGGGTTTGAAAATTAATCTGGGGAACGTAATTTGGTGGTTACCAGAGCATAAGGGTGTTGGGGGGTGGGGGATGAGGGTGAGGGGGATCAAATGTATGGTGATGGAAGGGGAGCTGACTCTGGGTGGTGAACACACAGTGTGATTTATGGATGATGGGATACAGAATTGCACACCTGAAATCTATGTAACTTTACTAACAATTGTCACCCCAATAAATTAAAAAAAAAAAAAGAAGTCTCTTGTTTTGCCCTCTGTTAAAGATGAGACTATCATCCAATATGTAAAACACAAAGCTGAATTCATTACTTACCAAAGTAACAGAGAGCTGTGTTAGTCAAGCACAGTTTTTGAGTGAAGCAGCTTGCTGATCTCTGGGAAGTGTGGTGGTGTTTGGGGGTTGCTTTGGTTACAGAGGCATGAGTGGTTGACCTTGGCCTTAGAACCATGGCTATTTGGGTGAAACTGGTGTTCATTGACTTTGAGAAGCGTGTTCATTGCAGTGTGTCTGTTGCTGATTGGTTGACCTTGCATTGTATGAGACTGTCATTATAATTGGCTTCCATAAGTATGTTCCCTGAAGCAAGTTGCCATCGATAATTAGATTGAGGTATATTGTCATTGATCAAATAGGTTTAAAAGCGGGTGCTGGTGGTTACTATTTACCATTGCCTGTTGAATAATCAATCTCCCCCTACGCCACCCCAAGAGCATAGACTTTTATTCTTGTCTCTGACTACCGTTCCTTGCTTCTCTGGTGAAATGAGGTTGCTTGAGTACCTCAATTACAATTCCCCAAACATCATCCTGGTGATGAATAGAATTCCTGGATCAGTTCATTTTTCTAATCTTTCACAAACACTAATGAGAGTTTCTGATTTCCAGGGATTGTACTAGGACTTCCCAAAAGTAGACCCCTTTGGGTTGAAAAGGAACCCAAAGCTTAATAATGAGGCTGGGTGGTAAATGTTCTTACACATCCCTTCCACATCCTTGTCTTTTCTTGTGCTCAGTTTCTATTTATGATGAGGCTTTTGAGGATTTCTTGCTTCTCCCAATTTCTGTTTCATATATTCTAACCTGTATCGCTCACTTGGTATTCTTTTAACTATTGCCTTCTATTGAGGGGATTTGAAATTAGTACTGTGTGAAGTCTTGGCTTGGATATTTGCCAGGTGACCTTAGGCAAATCACATAGTCCCTTTGAGCTTTAGTTTCTTCTTCAGAATTGAGAATATCTGTGCTTATACGCCTCAGTCAAGTGTTGAAGGCTAAATGACATTCAAGGGCTTTGTGAAGTTTGACACACATGTGTTGGCAACTTATTCGTTATGGTGTAGAATGTTGCTTTTTTCTTAATTTCTTGCACAGGGAGTTACTATATCAATATTTGTTAAACATATAAGTTGATCAGAATGCTCCCTATCCTGGAAATTAAGGATGATTACCCTTTTGGGTTTTATAGTTTGCAACCAAAGAGATCTGGGATTCCAGAAGGGTTTGAATGGGAACCAAAAATATAATAAGTTTAGGTTGCTGAGTTTAGCCCTGTCATTGGAATAAGGGTATTCCTATCTAGGATAAATAAATACAAACCTGTCACTCAAAATCAAATGAGGAATTGATGATTTCCCTTATTCTTTTTTAATAAACTTTTAATTTTAGAACAGTTTTAAATTTACAGAAAACTTGTGGAGATAGTACATAGAGTTCTCATATACCACACAACCAGTTCTCCTATTGTTAACATCTTACATTAGGATGGTACATTTGTTACAGTTCATGAAGCCAAGACTGATATATTATTAACTAAAGTCCATACTTCATTCATATTTTCTGAATTTTTATCTGATATCCCATTCGAGCTACCAAATTACATTTAGTAGTCATGTCTCCTTAGACTTTTTTAGGCTGTGACAGTTTCTCAGACTTTCCTTGTTTTAGATAACTTTGACAGTTTTGAAGAGTATAGGACATGTACTTTGTACAATGCCCTTCAATTGGGACTTTTCTGATTTTTTTTTTCATGATTAGACTGGGATTATGTGTTTTGAGGAGGAAGACCACAGAGGTTAAGTGTGCCATTTTCATCACATTATATGAAGGATACCTACTATCAACGTGACTTATCACTGTTGATATTTTTTAATTTATTGGGGTGACATTGGTCAATAAAATTTTACAGGTTTCAAGTATGCTATTCTATAATACATCATCTGTATATTGCATTGTGTGTTCGTCAACCAAAGTCAAATCTCTTTCTGTCACCATATATTTGACTCACTTTACCCTTTTCTACATCTCCCTTCCCCCTTTCCCTCTGGCAACCACTAAACTGTTGTCTGTGTCTATGAGTTTTTGTTTGTTTGTCTTGTTCGTTTGTTGCTTTCAGTTTTATATCCCACCTATGAGTGAAATCATATGGTAATCACTCTTCTGGGTTTCTACCCCCAAAATTTGAAAACATTTATCCATAAAGATATATGTACCCCTATGTTCATTGCAGCATTATTCACAGTGATCAAGACATGAAAACAACGAAAGTGTCCTTCGATGGATGCTTGGATAAAGAAGATGTGGTACATATATACAGTGAAATATTAGCCATAAAAAAAAGGAAGTGCTATCACTCATGACAACATGGATGGATCTTGAGATTATCATGCTAAGCGAAATAAGTCAGACAGAAAAAAAAATCACTGTTGATACTGATCTTGATCACTTGCCTGAAATAGTTTGTGAGGTTTCTCACCGTAAAGTTACTCTTTTTCCCCCTTTTCATACTATACTCTTTGGAAGGAAGTCACTATGCCTACTAGCTCACAATTAAGAAGTGGAGAGTTATACTTCAGTTCCTTGAAGGTGGAGTATCTACCATTCTTTTTATTAACAGATAATTTCCATTCAACAAATGTTAAAACCAACAGTAAATACTTGATCTAGCAAAGAGTAAAATACTAAAAACGTTTGAGTCAGTTGGGAATTGGACAGGGATTCTTGCTTACCATTATTATTTATTATTTTGGTTTATCTGGTAAATGCAATATGATAAAAATAACTTAATGTTGGGAAAAGAAGAGATGAAATTATTTTCTCACAGATGCAATTGTTATATACTAAGAAACCCAATGGATTCTAGTTTAAAAAAAAAAAACAAAACCCAAAACCTAAGAATTTGCTAAAATAGTTGGATACAAGTTAATAATACAAAAATTAATGGGTTTTCATTATTTTAGCATACCCCTTTAAAAAGGAGAGGGAGGAAAACATTCTAGTCTCAGTAGCAACAGAAATCACAAATATTTCAGAATAAAGTTAGCAAGAAAGGCAAGGCTCTTATATGAATAAAACTAAAGTCTAATCGATGGTCATAAAATAAGATCTGAACAGATTTAAGGATGTTGTGTTCTTGACTGGGGAGATTTAATATAAAATATCAGTTTTCTAAAAATTTGTTTAATACAATTCCAAATAGAATTCCAACAGGAATTTTTCTGAGGGGAGGGGGTGGTATTTGATAAAAATGTTTATGTAGCACAATAAATACCTGAGAAATCAAGAGAAATTTGGGGGGAGGAGAAAGTATGTGCTTTAACAGTTATCAGAATATACTACTGTGTTTCCCCAAAAATAAGACCTAGCCAGACATCTGCTCTAATGCATCTTTTGGAGCAAAAATTAATATAAGACCCAGTATTATATTATATTATACCTGGTCTTATATTAATTTTTGCTCCAAAAGACGCATTAGAGCTGATGGTCTGTCTAGGTCTTATTTTTGGGGAAACACGGGACTGTGGCAGACAGATTATGAAATGGCTGCCACCTTGATCCCCACTTCCTGGTATTCATGCCCTGGTGTAATCTCCTCTACTTGAGTATGGTCAAGACCTGTTACTTGCTTCTAACTAATAGCATACAACAAGGGTGTTCAAATGTATGTCAATATGTGTACATGATTGTATTAGATAAGACTATAATATCTATCTTCCTGAGAGACTCTGTCCCTTGTTGGCTTTGAAGAAGCAAGTTTCCATGTTGTGATGTGCCCTATGAAGAGGGACACATGGCAAGGAATTGAGAGCAGTCTCTGGATGACAGCCAGCAAGAAACTGAGGCCCTCAGGTTGGTAGCTTGCAACCAACAGAATGACGCCAACAATCAAGTGATCTTGGAAACAGATCCTTCCCCATTTAGGTCTCAGATGAGACCACAGCCACCTGACACCTTGATTGAAGCTTTGCAAGACCCTTAAAGAGAAAACCCTGTAGAGCTGTGCCCAGACTCCTGATCCCACAGAAACTATGAGATAATAATTGTGTGTTGCTTTAAGCCTTAAGTTTGTGGTAATATTGTTATGTAGCAATACATAACTAATACAACTATAAAGTCACTAGTTGATTCAATATGATTTTGACTTAGAAATAGACAAATAGATCAGTGGAACAATAGAAAAATCCAGAAATAAATTACAGTGTTTATGATTTAACATATGAAAAGGGACATTTCATTTCTGTGAGAGAAAGCTAGGTTTAAATGGTGCTTATACAACTGGATAAAATGGAAGAAAATATAATTGGAACCCTTACTTAAAATTATATTAAAACTTCTAGTTGGTTTAAATGCTTAAATATGAAAACAAAAAACAAAATACTGAACGAAAATATAGAGCTCATATATATAATACCGGAGTCAGAGAGATGGTCCTTAAACAAGCTGGAGACTCAGAAGCAATTAAATTAAAAAATCATTGTATTTGCTTATAATTTTTAAAATTATATGGCAGAAGGTACAACAAAGTCAATTAAATGATTGTGGTGAGATAAGGAGCTAGTGCCAGAGTGTTAACTAATATGTTGCTTTCTTCATTAAGAAGTCTTGTCACAAAAACATCTATTTATATTCTGATGCAAGCTCCTTCTCATTCTGGACTGACAACAATTTGCTGACCAGCACTGGCCCACTGACTACACTGGGAGTTACTGCTCTAGGGTAGGGGTCGGCAAACTGTTTCTGTCAAGGGCCAGATAGTATTTTAGGCTTTGTGGACCATATGGTCTCTGTTGCAACTGCTCAGCTCTGCCGTTATCCTGTGAAAGCAGCACAAATTTAAATGAATAAGCAATGCTATATTCCAATAAATTTTTATTTACAAAAAGAGGTGGCCAGCCAGATTTGACTGATGACCTGTAGTTTGTTGACTGCTGATCTAGGAGATACCAATATAAGGATGACATAATCTTTAGCTTCAGAATTAAAGTTTGAAGTTTTATATGGGCCTATAGGAGTGGGAATGAAGCAAACCTCAGAATTTTTAGCCTGAGAGAGCTAGTCATGCACTATCCAATAAGGCAGCCTCTTGAGCACCTCAAATATGGATAGTCCAAATTGAGATGTGCTCTAAGTGTAAAATACACAGCAAATTTTGAAGATTTAATATGAAAAAATGTAAAATATCTCAAATTTTATATTGATTACATGTCAAAGTGGTAATATTTTGGACATTACGTTAAATAAAACATTGAAATTAATTTTATCTGTTTTTAATTTGAATGTGGCTACTAGAAAATTTAAAGTTAGATGTGTAGCTTGCCAATAATATATCTCTATTGGACAGCAATGGATTAGAGTACTGGAAGTTTAAATTAAGTCCTGTGGGACCAAGGGAGAGAACTCATCAAACAGGAATTAAGAAAGGTTATGTGGACAGAATTGACCTTGGAGAATGACGGGATTTTGACAAGTGGTGCTCTGGGAGGATAATGAAGGCTATCAGATGGAGGATGTGGCATAAGTAAAGGTTTGGAGAAAGCACTATGGTTTCTGTGTTTGGGACAGGAGTTCGTTTAGCTCTAATAAGGGACAAAGCATGTGATGAATCTAGGTAAGTAGGCTTAGGCCCTATTGTGGGTTGACTTGCATGGGTTAGGGCTTTGGACCTATTGGCTGGAGGGGGCTGGTGGTGAGGTGGGGACGAGGCCATATTTCGAGCAGGGAGTGGTAACTTTGGAAGCTGTTCATAGGTCTCATCTAGAAACAGTAAGTTGGTGGGATTGGAATAAGAAAGGCAAGAAGTGGTGAAACCAGGTTAACGAGGAATGAACGAAGGTATAATACAGGGTGGCAGCAGGAATGAAGAACAGAGGACATCAGAAAGCCACTTGGTGATGTGGCAAGCATATTTGTGAGTGAGTGAGAACCCTAGTGTTACTCGTATGTGCTTGAAGTACCTGCATGATGGTGATGCCTTCATGGAAATGCAGACCTTAGAAGAGACTGGCTTGAGACTAATAGGATGTTTTCCATTGCATGGGTTTAGGTTGAGATACCATTAGATTTAAAAGGTAGGCCAGCTCTCCGAAGCTTGCTCACTTATGTTTTTTGCTGACAAAAGTGGCCCTGGGCAGTAATCTACTTTTGGCCATCGCTGTACTTCCTGACCCTTCCCACTGCCCACCATGGTCACAGTTAATTGACTGGCGAGAGGATCTGATCCTTCCTTGGGTATTTGCTTGTTGGCTGGTCAGTGGAACTTGAGATGATCAGGCTTGTACGATGTGAATGGAACAGTTCTTTTTTTAGGCACTTGAACTTGAGATACAAGAGACACAGTTGGTATAGAGGCAGAAGGAGAAAGAAACAAAGGGGGAAGTAGCAGGGACAGGAAAAACACTAAGTCATGGGAGTAGTGGATAGCTCAGTGTGATGAGTGAACTCCTGGCCACTAGATTGTGTAGGCTCCTGGACAGCTCTATACCGTGTTTCCCAGAAAATAAGACCTACCCTGAAAATAAGCCCCAGTTAAGATCGTCAGCCAGATGGACGCATTTAGTACGTTATGATGATGTTCCAGAAGAAGATGACATGTATTTGAATAAATGTAGATTGTTGTAGAAAAATAAGATATCCCCTGAAATTATGCCCAAATGCATCTCTGGGAGCAAAAATTAATATAAGTCCCAGTCTTATTTTCGGGGAAACACGGTAGCAGCCCATGCTTTCCCCTTCTGGCCTGGAAGAGTGACTTTTCATGGTTCCAGCCAAGCAGTTGATTCCCACCCATTTTATTCCTTCCTTTTTCCTAACAGTAATGTGCCTTGGCTAACCAAGAAGGGTGATTAGGTGGATGCTGGAAGCCGTTAGGAAGGCAGGTTTAGAATTAAAAGAGGAGTTTGGTGTGGTGATGCAAAGTTGAGAAAAGCCCATTTGTCCATATAAGGTGCATGAGATCATAAGCAGTATTCTTTTCAACTGCACAGTGAGCCCAGAGTGAAATGCAGTTGACGCTAAATTGTTTGCTGACAATAGGTGTGAATAGGTTTATCGAAGCATCCAGCTAGCAGCACTAATGGAAGCCTGAGTTTCCAGTAGGTCTTGTTTAAGGGATGAAGGTTCTACTACAGGATAGGAGCCAGTTATTTGAGCCAGTTATTTATTCATCTTAACAGCAGCTGCTCTATTTGCAGAGTGTGGCTAGCAGTTGTTTTAGTTTATATCCTTCAGAGATGTTTTGAGGACAAACAAGTAACCGTTTTGTGTTTTGTATTCTTCATAAGATAATCCTGGTATACAGAGGTGGTAGCTAGCCTGATAGCTTCTATAAATGGCTTAGAATAGGCAGCTTGCTGACTGGAGTCTCAGTGAGTACTTTGAGGGTGGGGGGTTGATTTAGTCTAGATGACAAATGGAGGGGAAATGCACTTTTCCCCAGCATTGGAAACTGAAATCAAAATCTTTTAAACTAAGATGTAAGGAGTGAACTCTATGTGTTTGGCATGGGAATTATTTGGAGATAAAGATACAGGAAAAGAAAGGTGCATACATGAATATTCTAATAAAAAAGATGTTCACATAAGCTGTCTACAAAGCAATATGTATATATCGTGTACTATTTTTGTAAAGACAAAAATGCATGTAACAAATCCTGGAGGGAGACTCATATCAAAATGTTAATGGTTATGCTAAAGTCGTAAGATCATTCATGGGTTACTTTTTTCTTTGTGCTTTTCTTCATTTCCCACTTTTTCCCCCCTTCACCTACATATAGTATGAAATACTTTTTCAATTAAGAAAACAGTAAATGCTGTTTTAAAAACCAAACTTTTTTGGACATTTTACATTATATATTTTTCTTTTGTTTCTCAAATATAAAATGCCTGCTTTTACTACATCGTCTCACTTATAATCCAGCAGCTCTCCGATCCCGTCCATTTTAGATTGGATTAAATGAATGCAGAACAAAACCACATTTAACTTGATTTTTAAGTCTTGTCTCTTCAAAATAGAGGAAAATGCCTGTTCGTATTAAACTTTTAAAGAAAAATTTCACCATGTCTTTCAAATATAATACTAAGACAAAGAATAATATGATAACTATCTGTGTACCTTCCACCCAGCTTTGTCAGATATTGACCTTTTGCCTTATTTGCTTTGGGCATTTAGTTTTTACAGAAATATGATAAATTTACAGTTCATGTCCCTATATCTCCTTCTCTCTCAGAAATTCACAGTTTATCAGTTGAGCCTATTGTTATACATTTACTAATATATACATATCCATAATTATTATAAAGTATTGCTTTGAGATTTTAAAACTTTATATACATGAATCATGCCATACATCTGGTTTTGAAACTTGCGTTTTTTTGCAGGCATCGTTTGACATGTTTCCGTCTTGATAGATGTGGTTCAAGTTTAGGGGTTGAAAAAACTGTGGCCCATGGGCCAAATCTAGCCAGCGACCTCTTTTTGTAAATAAACTTTATGTACTGTCTATGGCTGATTTCACACCACAACAGCAGAGTTGAGTAGTTGTGACAGACACTGTATGGCATGGAAAGCCTAAAATAATTACTGTCTGGCCCTTTACAGAAAAAGTTTGCCGACCTTTGATCTAGTTCATTCTTCGTATGGATATATCACTGTTTGTCCATTTTCCCCTCCATCGACACTTATGTCCTGTTTATTTGTAAAGAAGTGACGGTTTGCTGAACATTGACATATATATCTCCTTACCCTATGAGAGGGTTTCTAGTGTAGCATATTGATTATGATACAAGCGTCTATATACAGTGGTACCTCGGTTTTTAACGTAATCCACGAGTTCTGAAACGTTCAAAAACAGCTGACAGCTAGGCCTCAGGATCTTGCACTCAGCGGAAGCTGTGTGACATGTTTGACTTCTGAGTCATGTTCGCAAACCGAAGCATTTGCTTCTGGGTTTACGGCGTTCATAAACCAAAATGTTCGTCAATGGAGACGTTCGAAAACTGGGATACCACTGTATTTTCATCCTGTTTTCCATAGTTAGCAAAAAAAAAAAAAAATGACCGTTACCTGTTTGGTATTTTATTTAGTGGTTTGAGATAGAGAAGCTATTTTTATTCTTGATTTAGATGTTTATTTCTCAAACTGGATTTTTATTGCTGGAAATAAGAAAAGGGCTGAGTAGTCCATATGGAGCAAAGTGAGAGTTATGAATGGTCCTGTCAGCAACAAGAGAGTACCCACTGTGTGCAGCTCACTATTTTAAGTCGTAGTGATGTCGTTATTATTGTTACTATTAATAGCAGCTACTATGATTATTGAGCATTTACTAAAGGACCAGGAGAGTATGAAAAACGTCACGTGCATCAATCGTCATTCTGACCTGTTGAGGTGGTAATTATTACTCCTCATTTTGAGAAGATGCAGCTGAGGTCAGAGTTTGGCCCAAGGTCATGTTTCAGTGAGGCTTCAGTCTGGGCGTCTCCACCTGTACTGCGCCTGATGCTTGATGTTTCAGGGACGCAGTTCTCCGTGGTGAATCTTTGTAGATGGAAGAAAGGATACTCTTTGGGAATCCACGCTGCCTGAGGCACAAGTCCTCATCAACTCCAGCCTTGGCTCCTACAAGTGGCCAAAGCTTCATGCGCAAAGGAAAAGTTTTGGTTTTCCAGAAAGGTCAAAGTTTACAAATTCAGTAGGAGTATTCATGCCACGTGGGCCCTTCATAGAAAATTGAGGCCAGGGCCCTCTTTTCACATTTTTTCCTGTCCTCCCACCTCAAAACTCTGGTTTTCTAAGTGTGAGTTCTACTGCTTCACAGATAGTGGATACCGAAAACTGTCTGAGGACTGGTAATGCCCATTCACTTCCAGAGGTTTGAATCTGTAATGTCTTTTCCCATCTTCAGTTTGTGGTTGATGTGGGCAAGACATAAGAAATATTGAAAACTTTCACGGGGATAGGTATTCTTTCTACTCTGTCATTAAAAAAAAAAAAATCTTATGCCAAAAGGACTCCAAATTGCTGGCCCAAACTGCATGGGTATTATTTTCCTGCTGCTATGAAACATGGTAAGGATGTGAACTTGTCTCCTGTGGCTATAAGCGCCCAACCACTCTGAACAAGACAGAAGCCAAGGCATGAAAAGCTTCTAGAGATGCAGTTTTTTCTTTGTTTTAAAGAAACAAAGCGGAAAGCAGCAGGAATCGTCAGGCATTTTCCTATGGAGCTGACACTAGCTTAAATGCAGTTATCTAATCTACACAGGGACACACAGACAAAGCTCATTGGCACAATTGCCAAGTAAAAGTTTTTCACCTGGGGTGATCACGCTCCCTCCCCTGAACTTGCTTTCAAGCAATAATCTGACCAGTTGTTTATACCTCCTGTGAACGGCAAGAGGAATTCTTGCCTATATCAGGGTGATGAGCTATATTAGCTCTGATGAAAAGGATTTAAGATGTTAGAGTGCATTTAGAGAAGGTCCAGTTTTGTTTTGTTTTAAATTTATTGGGGTGACAGTTGTTAGTAAAATTACATAGATTTCAGGTGTACAATTCTGTATCACATCATCTATAAATCCCATTGTGTGTTCACCACCCAGAGTCAGTTCTCCTTCCATCACCATATATTTGATCCCCCTTACCCTCATCTCCCACCCCCCACCCCCTTACACTCTGGTAACCACTAAACTATTGTCTGTGTCTATGAGTTTTTGTTTCTCATTTGTTTGTCTTGTTCTTTTGTTGTTTTTGGTTTATATGCCACATATCAGTGAAATCATATGGTTCTCTGCTTTTTCTGTCTGACTTACTTCGCTTAGCATCATACTCTCAAGATCCATCCATGTTGTCACAAATGTTCGTATATCATCTTTTCTTACCGCCGAATAGTATTCCATTGTGTATATATACCACAATTTCTTTATCCATTCATCTGTCGAAGGACATTCTGGTTGTTTCCATGTCTTGGCCACCGTAAACAAAGCTGCGATGAACATTGGAGCACACGTGTCTTTATGTGTAGATGTTTTCAGATTTTTTGGGTAGATACCCAGGAGAGGGATTGCTGGGTCATATGGTAATTCTATTCGTAATTTTTTGAGGAACCTCCACACTGCCTTCCATAACGGCTGCATGAGAAGGTCCAGTTTTAAAAAGGAAATCCCTTCTAGGCTGCTAAAATCACATCTCGTAGATGGGCCTCTTTTACTGCTTGTTAGGCCAACCGTACACCAATAGCAGTGGTCATAATTCATCATATATTACAGATTACAAAGCTCATTAACATAAGTTATTAAGTTATTTGTTAAATTAATTAATAAACATGTGTTCTACTTCTACCATCACCCAAATTGGGATAAGATTCTCCTGTCCTAGATCTATCAGGTGACAGAAGCAAGTGATTTGAACCTTGGAGCCCATTGACTTGGGGTCTAGCTTCAACAGACCTGGCTTAAATCTAGTGTTCCTGTGTAACCATGGCACCATTTTTCTACCCTGGGGCCACTGACTTCCCTCTGCATCAGGGCCCAACATTGTAAGGTTTGAGTAATAATGATTTTGGTGGATTAAAAAACATCTGCTTGTAGATGAGGGCATTGGCCAGAGAGACAGAAAAAGCTGCGTTCAGGTTAAGTGTAACTTGAGCAGAATGTGCAAAATTATGTTGTCTTTTGGATGTAAGGTACCTCCTCACCCCCCAGCAATTAATGGAGTGTTATTTTTCTCTCGTTCCTACCTCCCCTAAACTCCTTTAAATATTGTGTGTGTGTGTGTGTGTATGCATATGTTGTATCCACTTACCTAAGGTGTAAATGCCAGATTTTTGCTTGGTCTCAACCTCACTCATATCCCATGAATCACCAAGCCCTATTGATTCTAATTCTTAAATAGTTCGCCCATGGCTTGCTTTCTCTCTCCATCACATTGCCACAATTTGCTCTCACTTGAATCATTACAGCATTTTCATGTTTTCCCTACCCCCAGCTTCCTCATTTCATCCCATCTATTCTATTGAAACAATTTCTCTAAAACAATCTGATTAAGAAAAAAAAACAAAACGGTGGTTGTTTGATCTTACCTACAAGACTAAGTTCAATTTTTTTGTGTGCTGATCAAAGACCCTTCCTGATCCTCACTGCACCCCACCACCTTTTTAGCTTCCTTTCTGGTCACCAGCTCCAGTTCCTCTGCTTAGTGAATCTCACTTGTCTTCAAGGTTTAATTCCAATGTCAAATTTTCTAGGAATGTTGTGGCTGCTCGCTCGCGGGCAGATAGAAATGCTGAAGGAAGATTTATTAATGTAAGAGGAGGGCTGGCTGGGCAGAGTCTGCTGGAGACTACTGTCTCGAGTCTTTGTTTCTTCTGAAGTTTTAGATTTTCTAACTAGGATGTAAATTGCTTCAGTCTGTAGTGGAATCTTCTGTTTGGCTTTGTTGAGGGTGAGGGAAGCGGTTAAACTGGTTATCGCAACCTTTGCATGTTATGTAGATTTAAGTTGGAGCCTGGAGTGGATACCATACAGATGCAAAACCTCTCCCAAGTCACAGGGCCAGCCAACTAAACGGAACCATTGAGACTGGCATAGTAAATGTACAGCAGACTGAGCCATCAAGACCTGGCAGAAAGGAGGCAAACTAAAGAAAAGAAAGATTTCAAAAAGTCCCAAGCTAAATTACACTTATTAGATCAAATTATACCAGAGATCCAAATCTCAAAATAGAAGATTTAGTGCCACCGTTACAATCCCCCTGTCTTATCAAGGAAGCCTTGCCTTTCTTGGCAGCCTCTCCCTGCTACTCTGGAGTCAGTCTCCTTCCTCTATACCCTCTTTGAACTTTGCCCATCCATTTTAGTACTCACAGTAATAATTTATTTGCTTACCTGTCAGCCTTCCCTATTTATTCATTGCATTTACTCAAGGAATAGTCTAGGAACATTGAGTACCTGTTACATGCCAGTTTCTGAGATTTAACTGGACCTGATGAACGAGATGATCTGTTAGGAAGGGAGGAAAATAGACAATAAAAAGAAAACAAATATCATTTCAAGCAGTGATAGGTGCTCCAAAGGGAAGAGTTCATGGGATGGTGGTGTTGGGACCTACGTGATAGAGGGATCACAGAAAGCCTTCCTGAGGAGGTGACATTTGACCTGAGACCTGAAGAATAAGGAAGATCCATAATTTAGAATCGAGATAATGCAGAAATCAATGTGTTATTTTACTATTTGCTGATCATTGTTAACCTGACCATTCCAGTTCTCTGTGCTGAAGCAGATAGCCTAGAAGTCAGTTTACTCTTTTGGATTGTGGTGACCTCCCCCTCCCCCCACAGCAGCACCAGGTTTGTCTTTGTAAGTATCAGTTCTTTGAGCATGAAAAAAAACACGAACCTGTTTTTTTTTTTTTTTTTAAGAGAGCTAGATAAACAGTGTAGTACAAATGTAAAAGGACTGTCTTGGTTAATCTACATATTGGCATACATATTGGCAATTAATAGATGGTCATGATATAAAGCACTTTGTTGTTAAATATAATTGTGATGTGGATGAGCTAATGAAAATAGGGTGGGCCATTCTTCCCCTTTCTGAAATTTTCTTGATCCTTTCCTTATCTCATTTCCCATACATCTAATCTTGAAAATTTCTCCATTTATTTCTTTTATCCAAGTTGATATGTCTTCATGCCTTCCTCACACATACAATCTCTATCTTTACTGATTATCAACACTAATTTTTTAAAATACAGTATTCTGCTTTATAATGACAAAAACTTTTCCCACAAAATATAATTGCCAACCCAAAATTCTCTGGCTGACAAATATTCGTTGTAGAATCAGTCCACGTCTAAACTTGTGTACACAACCTAAGTCTCTCAAATCCACCTTGTATATTTGCCTCCTGAAAGTGCCTATTAAACATCAATTCAGAGACTTGTGGTTATTCTAAATCCATTGTCAATTAGACCTTTTTTTTGTATATTATTTTTTTTGACACCACCAGCTCTGGATTTAATTTGCTGTGTGACATCAATCAACTAGTTTTGAAGTTATGAACCTAAGCACTCCTGCAAGAAAAGCCCCTAATGAGCATGACTTCATCATATCACTTCTTTTTTTTTAAATTTCTTGATGTTTGTATTTCTTTTATTAATGAAAGGATTGGATTAGATTAGATCAACGCCAAGTGCCTCAGTACCAGGACCATATGAATTCCTTTGGAGGCATTAAATTCTAAAAAGATTATTGGAAACAACAAAAAATTATTATATAAATATAAAATAAAACTAATCCCTGTCCACATAATACAATTTTTTAAAAAATTTATTGGGGTGACAATTGCTAGTGAAATTACATAGATTTCAGGTGTACAATTCTGTATCACATCATCTATATGTCACATTGTGTGTTCACCACCCAGAGTCAGTTCTCCTTCCATCACCATATATTAGATCCCCCTTACCCTCCTCTCCCACCCCCCACCCCCCTTACCCTCTGGTAACCACTAAACTATTGTCTGTGTCTATGAGTTCTTGTTTCTCATTTGTTTGTCTTGTTCTTTTGTTGTTTTTGGTTTATATACCACATATCAGTGAAATCATATGGTTCTCTGCTTTTTCTGTCTGACTTATTTCGCTTAGCATTATACTCTCAAGATCCATCCATGTTGTCACAAATGTTCCTATATCATCTTTTCTTACCACCGAATAATATTCCATTGTGTATATATACCACAACTTCCTTATCCATTCCTCTATCGAAGGACATTTTGGTTGTTTCCATGTCTTGGCCACCATAAACAAAGCTGCAGTGAACATTGGAGCACACGTGTCTTTATGTGTAGATGTTTTCAGATTTTTTGGGTACATACCCAGGAGAGGGATTGCTGGGTCCATATCACTTCTAATTAGCCTGTGGTCTTTGTCATTGTACTTTCATATCTGTGCAATTATAATCATCCTAAATATACTGAGTTCTGCTTTTTCCAGTGAATATTATTCAGATATGGACTTGCATGTGTCAAAATGGTCTGTGTATTGCTTTGTGTTTAAAAAATTAAGCATTTCTGTTGTGGGAGAAACATAAAGTACTATGAAAACGTTTATATACCATGTAAAGAATAATTAAGAAGCAAATACTCATGTAGTTTACCGCCCAGGTTAAGAAATAAGATGTTTAATAGGCAGGTTGAGAATATACACAATGGAATACTACTCTGCCATAAGAAAAGATAAATAGTGCCATGTGCGACAACATGGATGGATCTTGAAATTATCATGCTAAGCAAAATAAGTCAGACAGAAAAGTCGAGAACCATATGATTTCACTGATATGTGGTATATAAACCAAAAACAACAAAAGAACAAGACAAACAAATGAGAAACAAAAACTCACAGACACAGACAATAGTTTAGTGGTTACCAGAGGGTAAAGGGGGAGGGGGTGGGAGATGAGGGTAAGGGGGATCAAATATATGGTGATGGAAGGAGAACTGACTCTAGGTGGTGAACACACAATGGGATATGTAGATGATGTAATACAGAATTGTATACTTGAAACCTATGTAATTTTACTAACCAATGTTACCTCAATAAATTTAGTTAAAAAAAGAATAAAAAAAGAGAAAGAAATAGAACATTGTCAGTACCCCCAGAAGCCACCTGAGTGACCCTCCATCATATACTCCTCTCTCGCATCTCCCCTCTGTAAGGAAACCCTATATAGATTTATTCACCACCTCCCTGCTTTTCTTTATAGCTTTGCCACTTATGAATGCATTCCTAAATGGCCTCTTTTCTCTCTATTTTGTTTTTGTCTATTTTTGGATATTATGTAAAGTGGGTAATACTCTGTGTATTGTGTGACTTTTTTCACTTACCATTGTATGAGATCTATCAATATTGATGGTTGGGGCCACATTTGTTCCTTTTCATTGCTGTATAGTATTTCATTGTATGACTATACCACAAATTACCCATTCTGTTATTGGGCATTTGGGTGCTCCTTAGTTTGCTTTTATGAATAATGCTGCTATGAACATTCTTTTGTTTCCTGTTGAATATTTGTGAAGGTATAAGTGCATCTTTAACCTAAAAAATACTGCTAAACTGTTTTTTAAAGCAATTGTAGATTATTAAGAATTCTAGCTATTACACATCTTCTCCAGCACTTGATCTTGTTAAACTTCTTAGTATTTTTCCAATCTGGCGAATGTTTAAGAGTATCATGCTTCTTTTAATCTATGTTCCCCTGATTAATAATGAGGAAATATATTTTTTCATAATTTGCCCATTCTTATATCAATTTGGGGGCAATATTTTATTTCCTCATAAAAAGGCATCTTATTTTTTCCCTAATTCTTAAGATTTGAAAGAATTTTAATTAATAATTGCATTTTTAAGAATGTTTTTATAACTGTAATTTCTTATATTTGTACACAATATATTTGCATATAAATAGTGATTTGTATACAATACAAAAGTATGCAATTGCTAATCGTGTCATTTATCCATCTGACTGTGCTTCTTTGTTTCTCTGAACCTTGCAGCTTAGCACCACTACCTGGAGCCTTGGCCTAGGCACTTTCTTAAAAAGCTCTGGAAATGTTCAGTGGGCCCTCTTTACTACTTTCAGTTCCGCTCAGTGGTTTCAAGACCAGGCATTGAACTAGAAACTCAGTTTTAGCTGTCATCTATGTGTCTGATAAAGCATTATGTCTGTTTTTTTGTCTCAGTTTGCAGAATTGGGAGTTGTGCAATATTTGATATCAGGGATACTTTGAATATTTTTATCTAATTTCTTTTGGGGATTAATTTTTTTGGAATATATTTCCAAATGTGGAATTATTAAACAGTTTATTTCTTTTAACCTGGTATCTCACAGGTTAGGAGATGAACTAGCTCAAACTAGCTATTTATCCAGTCTATTTCACATATGGCCTTATTTAATATGCATTTCTTAATTTAATTAGTCGGCAGAAGTAGTATAGATTTTTCTTTTAAGTTCACTAAATGTCAAACTTAGGGACCTGAGCTTTAAAAAGTCAATTCCTTGAAAAATCATTTATTAAAAGTCTAGCGCCTATTTGCATCGTGTCCTCAGAGTATATGATCAATTCTTTAATTCCCTTATGTTCTACTGGAGCAAATGACCAATTTATGAAGTTATTAAGAGAGTTGGTCAATGGTGATGATTTATAGCTATGAAACCTCACATAAGTTTAATGACGACTCGTGGAAAAATGTACTTGAGATGTTTCCAGATTTACTTGTGCTCATTAGCTGTGGAGGAAAGCATTGATAATATTGATTACCTGTATTTGAAAGTGTCCTAAATAAATCCAAAGTCATCAACATTCTCCATTTTTTTCTTTCTCTGGGATAGTTACCTAAAGTCACCACTGTTAGCTTTAGCTGAATTTGCGTAATAGCTATTGTTATAAGGCTCTACTGCAGAGGTGTTCAACCCGGGGTGTTTTTGCCCCCCCCCAGGGGACATTTGGCAATGTCTGGAAATATTTTTGGTTGTCATAACTGAAGAAAGAAGGTGCAACTGGTATCCAGTGGGTAGAGGAATGCTGTTAAATATCCTATAATGCCCAGCACGACCCCCCACAACAAAGAGGTATCTGGCCCAAAATGTCAGTAGTGCTGAGGCTGAGAAACCCTGCTCTGGTATAAACAGGTTTCTTTTCCTCTGTTTCCTCCCTAGTCACTGTTATTTCCATGTTTTATGAGTGAACTATCAGTTCACATTCATGTTCCATGGGGATGTAGTATGATTCATATTGCTTAATCAGCTTTGTTGGGGAGATTTTATATACTTGTATACGGAGGGTGCCAAAAAAATTTTATACACATTTTAAGAAAGGAAAACTATATTAAAATTGTAACACTCATTATATATCGATAGCAAAAGATGAATACAAGTCACATTTGACTTATGCAATTACAAGAGGTGCTTAAAGTGGTTACCATCAGCGTAATTTTAATAGTTTTTTCCTTTCTTAAAATGTGTATACATTTTTTTGGTGTTTCTCTCTCTCTCTCTCTCTCTCTCTCTCTATCTATCTATCTATCTATATATATATATATACCTATATATAGGTGTATATATACACCTATATATATATACACCATACAGTTAAAATTGGCAAATTTTATTGCATATATGTTGTGTGTATGTTATGTATGTGTATATATATAATATATGTATACTTGATGAATTTTGACAAATGTATACAGTTATGCAACCACCATTATAAGCATATTTAATATGTTTATTTTTTTAAAAAGATTTTATTGGGGAAGGGGAACAGGACTTTATTGGGGAGCAGTGTGTACTTCTAGGACTTTTTTCCAAGTGAAGTTGTTGTCCTTTCAGTCTTAGTTGTGGAGGGCACAGCTCAGCTCCAGGTCCAGTTGCCGTTGCTAGTTGCAGGGGGCGCAGCCCACCATCCCTTGCGGAACTCGAGGAATTGAACTGGCAACCTTGTGGTTGAGAGCCCACTGGCCCATGTGGGAATCCAACCGGCAGCCTTTGGAGTTAGGAGCACGGAGCTCCAACCGCCTAAGCCACCTGGCCAGCCAATATGTTTACATTTTAATTCTATAGTTTCAAATATGCATTCACTAAGTGATATTATATTCCAGGAAGGAAGAAAACTTAAAAGTAATTCAGGTACTGATGGGTAGCTTGTGACTGATTGGCAGACTGTATATGGTAATACCTGAAGGATAATGCCCTTGGACTGAGTTCTGAATTTTACTCTATTGTAATATTAATCTGGTGGGTACTTTATTTTAATTGGAGGGTCACATTTAGACCTCTGGATGATTGGCTAGGGGATTGTTGTACATTGCATATTGTAAAATAGGAAACCGTATCAGCCTCTATCATAAGGTACCAAGTTTTTTTTTTAATTTTTATTTATTTAAGTGTGTTTTCCAGGACCCATCAGCTCCAAGTCAAGTAGTTGTCCCAATCTAGTTGTGGAGGGTGCAGCTCACACTGGCCCATGCGGGGATCGAACCGGCAACCTTGTTGTTAAGAGCACTGCGCTCTCACCAACTGAGCTAAACAACTGCCCCCATAAAGTACTGAGTTTTACATCCACAAATTTCTGGATTCCCTTTATATTTTCTAGGTTCTTTTGTTCATGCAGGTAAAAATAAAACTGGGTGTTTGAAAACAAACAGAATATATACTTCTCTTCTAAAGGATAATTTCCAGAATGTTGGCTACTTCAGTGGTTGAGTTTAACCTCGGTAAGTAGCAGCAGTTGTCTGTGGTAAAGTGAATGGAAACCCTTGCTTACATTGTTGAACCACATTCTCCGAGGGGCGGGGCGGAGGTGTGTGAGGGGGCTTTACCTTGACTACTAATTGCTGTAATTGGAGCCTGGGAGATGATTTGAGATGAGACTTGAGTGATAGGTGAATCTAAGTGCTTGGCACATGTTTTCTCTTTTCCCCTTTAGTTCCCATTCCAGTCAAGGTGATATTCATAATCAGGGTTTCATAGTGAGTTTGTTCATGTGTCTCAAGGAGAAACACAGAAATGTTAGATGCAAAGGTGCAGCTGTAAATCTCTTGATTTGTGTGCTGTAATGAGAATAAAACAATTCTTGTTTAATGGCAAAAAAAAAAAAACTAGGTAAGGATTGCAGCATTGCAACATTTAGAGGTATTTAACTATGTTTTAATATTATAGGCTATGGCTTCGAACAACCATAGGTATCTTTCTAGTTTTATTTGTGGGTTTATTTTAGGCAAAGTACCAACAGTACTGAAATGATACTCTGTGAAAAGGAAAAAAAAATGTACCAACAAATTTAAAATGCTATGTTTGCTCGTTTTCCTTTCTTGGCCTGATGCACCAATCAAGAATTGCTGGAGAAAGAAGTCATGTTGAACAATTCTGCCAATTCCACCATATAATCTTGGGGTCATTTGTATTTGAATTGCCCCTCGTGGTAAACTTAGTATTTCAGAACACTCTTGATGAAAACAGTCTTCCAACATGAGAAAATTAGGACTCTTTTGGAACATTTCAAATGCTAAGAAAAGAAGATTTTCCTGTGGGTATGTTTATCTTTAGTCCCTTCTCCTTGGCCTCTTAGCCCAAGGTGCCATCTTAACCCCTGGCAATCCAGTCCCAGGAGTGAGTGTCTTGTCCTGAAGAAGTGATATTTTGAAATGGCCTTATTTTTGTTTGAAAGAAAGCATTAATAACATGATCCCAGTTTATTCTTAATAATGGATTGCATCATGGACAAAAATCTCAAGCACTTAAATTCCCCATTTGTCTCTATTTTCATCACTGCCTTACTTACTCTTCTCTACCATTTACTTGTACTGTCCCTCTTGACCTGGAGGATATTTTGCTAATGGATTTGTGGTTATATAACCCTCAAGCCAAGGGCAGGTTAGCATTAGAAGGATGGCTTGGATATTCTGAGTTCAGAATTTCTGTTTGGTGATGCTTAAGGCTTTAGTTGGTTAGCCACATGATTGGCGAGATACTAATAGGTCACAATTTCATGGAAGTGCTTAAAGAGCAGCACAAAACTTTAAAAATCTGGAGGAGTGAGACAGATTTGGAATCATGTTGTTCTAAACATATTTGTGTCCTAATATTTTTCATTTTTAACCAGAATTTTCCCGTGTCTTTAAAAATTCTTTAAAAATAGCATTACATGGCCATGTATTTTTCTATCCTGAGGTTCAGTTATTAAACAGTTTTCTTGCTGTTGGATATAAGATTGTTTCTAGTTTTTCATTAATATAAGATTGTGATTAGTAGCCTTGCACTTAAATTTTTGGCTTCACATTTTTTCCCCCTTCTTCCGCCTCCCTCTGCCCCACTCCGGTTCAAGCCGTTGTTTCTCAGTCTAGTTGCGTAGGACACAGCTCCCTGGCCCATGCTGGTATTATGAGCCTTGCGCTCCCCCCGGCTGAGGCAGTCGGTCGCCTGTCGGCCGCTCACAGCAGCTCACGGCAGCTCTCGCCAGCTGCTGGCCGCTCACAAAGGCTCACAAAGGCACACAGTAGCCCGGCAGCTCATGATGGTTGCCGGCCACTCACGCTGGTCACCGGCCGCTCATGGCAACACACAGTAGCCCACGGTAGCTCACAGCCGGCTTCACATTTCTATTTGCTTAAGCTAACTTCCTGGCAGAATTAAGTGTGAATATTTTATAAATATTGAAAACTTTTGCTGGAAGTGCTTTCAGAAAGGATGTTTGCCAATATCCCCCTTCTAATTGTATGAGAAAATGTCAATCATAGCACATTCTTGCCATTGACAGAGATTTTTAAAACTTTAGAATTCATAGATTTAAAAAATGATAAATTATGTACATGTGTATGTATATATTTAATTATAAGGTATAACTTTAAAACTATTTTTATTTTATGAATTATCTGTTCCTTTACTCTAGCCATTTTTATGTTAGTGGTGTTTTATTGTTTTATGAGTGTTTCTAAATTAAAGCTATTAGTCCATTTTTGTTGTTGCAGATTACCTAATTTGACATTCCTCTTGTAATTTATGAGGTATGAGCCATATAATTTATGAATTCGATAAAATAAAATGTAAATTCATTAGATAGCCATAATGCTATAGAGTAGGTTGGTATTACTATCCATTGACTTTTCCATCAGGACCTAACTGGGCATAATCTAAGGCGTTGTGGCTGAGGCTTTCTGGTCTGGTCTGGATTCTGCTTTTTTCTAGCACTTTTATAACCCGCTCGCCGCCTTTTTTCTAATTGCCTTACATCTCATGAACTGGGTTGGAATGTTACTTTATTGTATTAAGGTCATCACTACTAATTGCAGAAAGTTTTTAGTCTTTGCTACTTAAGTCCTTGATCAAAGTTTCCTGGTAAATACTGTCTTTTAATTTCTAAGTCTTCTTAGTTTTGCAATGCCATCGGCATGTTTATTGAGAATGGTTCATGTCTGTTAGCCTGGCCAGAAATGTGTGTGACAGTCGTTGCTCTCAGGGAGTTTATATTCCAGTGGTGGAGGGCATGCTATAAATGTGAGGAAAAAAGGTAGGATTTTGCTACACGTATTTGTTTGCTTGCTTGATTCTTTTTTAAATAACTTTATTGAGGTGTAATTGACATACAGTTTTTTTTTAAGTATAGAATTTAAGTATACAATTTAAGTTTTGGCGTATGTATACACCTGGGCGTATGTATATCACCACAATTAAGAAAGTGAGGATATCTATCGTGCCAAAAGGTTCCCATGCCCTTTGTAATCTGTCATCATGCCTCTTCCCATTCCCCTTTCCCAGGCAACTACTGATTTGCTTTCTACCACTATAGCTTGCATTTTCTAGAATCTTATATACATGGAATCATACAGTATATACTTTTTTGTCTGGATTTCTTTCACTTCACACACTGATTTTGAGATTAATCCATGTTGTAGTGTGTATTTATTTCATTTCATTTTTCATTTCAATTTCATTTCAAATTTATTCATTTTTACTCCTGAGTAGTTCTTCATTAAATGGATATATCTCAGTTTGTTTACCCATTCATCTGTTGGTGGACAGACATTTGTGTGTTTTCCAGTTTTTGTCAGTTAGCAATAAAACTGCTATATATATTTATGTACAAGTGTTTCTATGGACATATGTTTTCATTTCTCTTGGGTAAATACCTAGGAGTGGAATGGCTAGATCATATGGTAGGTATCTGTTTAACTTTTCTAGAAACTGCCAAACTGGTCTCAAAGTGGATATACTGTTTTATATTCACATTTACAGTTTCAGTTTCTCCATATCCTCACCAACAGTTGGTATGGTAAGCTTTTGAAGTTTTATTTTTCTTTTAATAGATATGTAGTGGTATCTCATTGCAGTTTTAATTTGCATTTCCCTAAATGATAAATGATGTTAAACATTTTTTGCATGTGCTTGTTTGGCATCTGCATATGTTCTTTGATGAAGTGACTGTTCAAAGCTTTTGCCCATTATTCTTTGTAGGGTTATTTTCTTACAATTGATTGTTAAGGGTTCTTAATATGTTTTGGATACAAGTTTCTTACTACATACATAAATTACAAATATTTTCTCCTATTCTGTAGCTCACTTTTCATTCTCTTAACAGTGTCTTTAGAAGAGCTAAAGTTTCTAATCTCAATGAAATCTGATTTATCAATTTCTTCCTCTAAGGGCACACTTTTGAATTCATATCTAAGAAATTTTTGCCTGACCAGAGGTCACAAACATTTTATCCTATGTTTTCTTTTAGATATTTTATACTTTCATGTTCTACATCTAGGTCTATAATCCATTTTGGTTTGATTTTTGTGAAAGGCACAAAGTATAGCTCAAAGTTTATTTTTTTGCATATGGATGTTCAATTGTTCCAGTACCAATTTGTTGAAATGACTCTCCGTTTTCTGTTAAAGTACTATTGTTTGTGCAAAATTTGGGAAATTCTGGTCCATAATTTACAAATATATGTTTCTGTCCCCACCCTTTTTTGTTTCCTTTTATTGCAGAATGGTGTTTAGAAATTAGAACCTGGGTCCTAGGTGTGCTCATTTGATACCGAGTGTCATTGCTTTTAGGCCCTCCCAGTGGTTAGGACATATATGGAAATACAGAGGGTGCCAAAACAATGTGTACACATTTTAAGAAAGGAAAAAACTGTATTGAAATTGTAATACTCAATATATACTGATAACAGAAGATAGATGAATACAAGTCATGTGTATACATTTTTTTTTTGGCATCCCCGGTACACTAACCATGCAAACATACCTGTTTTCTATCTTCCTTCCTCCCTCCCTTTCTCCCTCCCTCCCTCCCTCTTTCCCTGCTTCCCTCCCTCCTTCCTTCTTGTGTGTCTGTCTGTCTATCTATCTATCTATCTATCTATCTATCTATCTATCTATCTATCTATCTATCAAAATTAAGAGCTCGTACTGATACCTCTGATTCTAATCCAACATCACATTGTTCATTCTAGCTTTCTTTCTCTGATGGTGAGAAATCTGGCTCTCATTATCTGTAATATATGCAAATATATTTACTTATTTCTTTAATCTTAGTATACACAAAAATAATTTCAAAATTGCGCACCCATACCCTTGTGAGAAACACATTCACTAGCTAGAGTACCATTCTGGGTAAAGTTCTTTTTTGCCTTAATTTACAGTATCCCATCAAGATACTGTTTTTCACAGTTAGTAAAGCTAGTTCTTTTCTTCCTCATCCCTTCAGTGTGGTTACGTTGTTCACTTGTGATACATTTGGTTCTTCTGTTAGTGTTTGTGTTCCATTTTGCCCTCTTCCCCTAAAGCACAGACATCCTGATTTCAATTATTTATATTTTCAATCTATTAAACATTACTATAGCTCTCAGAGTCAGGTCTATACAAAAAGGTATACTCACAGGTATCACTCTCTCCTCATCCCTACTACGCCTTCCCCTTGCCCCCTTTTGTCACCCCTTCCCATTCACCCTCTTCGATTAGCAATTTCTTTAGTTTCTTGTTCACCCTTACCGTATTTCTTTTGCACAAATGAGAAGATACATGAATGTTTTCTTATATCCCCTTTTTTCTTATATGAAGGATAGCATACCATGGATATATTTTTTGCACTTATTTTGCTTAACAGTTTCTCCTGTAACTCATTCCATATCAGTTCATAGAGATCTTCCTCATTCTTTTTTACAGTAGCACAATACTCCACTGTGTGGCTTTAACCACTCTCCTATTTATTGGCATTTAGGTAGTTTCCATTATTTTGTAGTTGCAAACAGCTTTGCAATGAATAATCTTATGCATATGCATTTTTGTATTGGAAGTGTTTCGTTAGTGTAGATTCTAGAAGTGGGATTCTTGGGAAAAATAGCCCTTTTTGTCCCTCTGTTTGCCTGAAGAATTTCTGATTTGTATCAGAAAATAGCAGGGTTTTGTTTTGTTTTTATTTTGATTTTTTTTGCATTTCCTTCCTCCCATGGCTTTGAGTGAAACAAAAAAAAAAATTTTTTCCCCCCACAGGAATATAGGTGAGGACTTTTCCTGACTTGTCTGGTATTTCAAGTACATTCCTCCTGATATCTGTCATCCTTTGAGCATTAGATTCCTATAGTCATTCCCCCCTCTTTCTTTAAATATCTTTTTTCATAGAGCTCTCTTACATATGTTCTGAACTGTCTTTAATTTGTAGCTTGAGCTGAGATTTGCTCACTGAAGTATAATTATCTGCAGTTTATCTTTGTCAGATTTAAAAATACAACAAAACTGGTGTTTCATCAGTGACAGATAGTCGATTGAAGACAGTTATTTTTTTTCTTAACTGCAACTGGTATCATGTGTACTGAAAGAAACATGGTTTCAAGAAAAAAGACAGCTGTGGATAATTCTCAAGTTACATGGAAAATCATACTTGCTTGAGTGGTAGAGAACACTACACTTAGTCTCAAATAGAACTTTGAATCTTTAAATTGTTAAACACAAACTATCAAGTTGGAATCCATGGGCTGGAAGGATCAATCTTGAGTATCCCAAAGGCCTGCAAATGTCTGCCCCTCTGAAGCGCCAATGAACACATTCTTCTTTTTGTCTGCTTTGCAGTTATTTTTGTAGCTCTGCAAATCTTTGTGGGAGACTAATGTTCCTCTGAATTATATCTTGGAAGTCAAATTTTCACCGGGGCTTTTGCATTAATTTGTTCTTCTCTCAGGCTCTGTGGTGCCAGATTTCCTTCCAAAATGACAGGTCACTAGACCTGCAGTTCTACCACCTTTGTTTCAAAGTCATCTTTGATTTATAGTGTATCTGGGGTAAGAGCACAGAGGCAATGAGAAGCAAATGTCTTTATCTACAGATAACAGCTTCCTAATAATCCCAGCCCTTATCTTCATGTTAAAATGGACAAGTGGTGCTTTGTCCACTTGTATGTCAGCTGCCTGCATGTGAAGCATTCTGTACCTTTCAGATGATTGTTCCTTTCCTTCCTTAATGCTGCTAATGGTCCACTGGGAGAGGAGACAAATACTCCCAAACCCGAGGTTCTATTTGGAAAGCAATATTGAGATCCTAATGTACTTTGTTTTAATTTCTTTACGATACTGATAGATACAGATAGAAAAATAAATGGCATTGTCTATTCTGAGTCAGAATTTGCATTATTCAAATGGTCTCCAGGGGATTCACGAGCACAGTAAAGTTTGAACATAGAAGGTGGACATAGAAAGTGGACAATTTTAGGAATCAGGGCATCTCAAATTTATTCTTGGTCTTTTTTTCTGAAACAGGAACATGTTTCTTAATTCTCCAAAGCACCTATTTTCTCTCATTTAAAAACTGATTTATAACTCGGTTTTCCTAGGCTCACAGGAGATAAGCAAAGGGGTCGTTTTGCTATGTCTAAGGGGACATTTTGAACTCATTGGGGAAAGCACATAACTAAAGATTTGGCATTGTTACTGACTTGCTCAGCCCACCTTCGAAAGTGCCTTTTGACACCTCAAGGCAGGGAATGATCTCTTCCAGATACGATCAATCCTCATTATTTGTCAATTCAGTATTTGTGAATTTGCCGACTTGCTAAAATCCATTTGTAACCCGCAAATCAATACTCGCAGTACTTTTATAATCATTCACAGACAAGCACAGAGTGGTGAAAAAATCGAGTCGCCTGATGTGCATATTTCCAAATGAGGTGAGATGAGGCGACACTGCGTGCTTGTTTCAGCTCTCACCCTGTAAACAAGTGTCCTTTTCGTAGTCCATTTAGTGCCACATTATTCCCAGTTTTGTGCGTTTTGTTGGTGATTTTGCTGTATGAAATGGCTCCCGAGTGTGGTGCTAAGGTGCTGACTAGTGTTGCTAAGTGTTAAGAAGGCTGTGATGTGTCTTATGGAGAAAATACGTGTATTGGATAAGCTTTGTTCAGGCATGAGTTACTGTG
Source organism: Rhinolophus ferrumequinum (assembly GCF_004115265.2). Taxonomy (NCBI): domain Eukaryota; kingdom Metazoa; phylum Chordata; class Mammalia; order Chiroptera; family Rhinolophidae; genus Rhinolophus; species Rhinolophus ferrumequinum. The sequence goes on along the minus strand of NC_046284.1, from coordinate 94,952,676 downwards.
ATTTTGGCCATGAGTTAATGTTCATGAACCAACAATATATTTTAAATAGGTATCTTTGAACATAACTCCACATAAAACAAGGTGTTTGTGGTGACTTTATAGAACATAACTGCTGCAAATAATGAGAATTAATGGTATCTTTAAAATTCAATTAGACTGGGATTCCAACTGGACATCATTTTCTTTCTTATGGCTGGTGATGAAACTTGTTATAAGAAATATTTAGTTGTACTTTGTGAGCTCATTTCAAATAAACATACCTGGTAATGTACAAAAACGTACTTCACCAATATTTGGAGGCTTTCTTGGGATCGAAACAATATGAAAAGGAGGAGGCTTTTGTCTTCCTGTGGGTGAGGTTACATTCTTTTAGGCATGGCATGTGAAACAATTGTACTATAGTTGCTTTTAGACCACCGATTTTTGTTAAGCTCATTTTCTTTTGGGTCCATGTCCTCTTTTTTCAATCAGTTTTCCTGCATGTCACAGAAATCCATGTCCTCTCACCTGCATCCGTGATCTATGCAGCTGCCTCATTTCAGATCCACATCATTTATAGCCTGGATCTTAGACTGACGTCCCCCTGCTCTTACCTAAAGCCCACTCCAGTGCAGCTCACTTTCTACTGTAGTAAACGCGATCCTATCTCTCCTCTGTGAAGTCTCTCAGTGGCTCCCATTTACCTTGGGATAAAATTGAAGATGCTCTGAGATTTGACCTCTGGCTTCCTTGCCACTGTGCTTAAATTTGAAGATCCCTGACTGCTTGATCCTTTCCCACCTCTGTGCCTTTGCATGATTTGTCCCTTTATTTCACTTTCTTCATCTACGAGGCAGTCACCTTCTGGTCTAAGATGTTGAAAATTACCTCTTGTATTGGGATTGTAGGATTTTCCCCCCTCCAGTAGGCAGTGAGAGCCTTGACGGAAAGGAATGGTTTTGTTCAGCTCAGTGCTACTAGTGCCTTTTCCAGGAGTGTCTGGCCATGAGGACACTGGAAGTATTGAATAAATGCGAATTTAAAGGTGAGTCTGATCTTATTAGTGTCAGAATAGACTGGCATTATGTCAACAGCCCTGGTCTGTGCCAGTTCTAATATCACTAATCTCCAAGGAAACCAAGTGTAGAACGCATACTAAGCATTCAATCCTGGAAAATACAAAATAAAAAATTGAGGATGAAGAAATAGCTATGAAGTGCAATTGAAACAGTAGCAACTTGTTTTATATGGTAGGTTGTTTTAAAACAAGTGATGCGTAGTGTAACATTTGTTTGTTAAGAAGTAAAGAATGGAGAATGAATTAATGCAGCAAAGCAGTTTAATCTCCCCTTTTCCTGATTCACACAGTGAGTAATGTACAGCAGTCAAAATGAATGAACTGTTGTGATATAGAACACTATGAAAGTCTTATTAATATAATAAATGGAAATAAGTCCCTCAAGATTACATGATAGGAGTATATCAACATTCAACACAAGATTCACATAGTGGTTACCTTGGGAGGAGAAAGGTAGGGGAAGGGTATGGGGAGGACCACATGGAGAGATGTAAGTTATTGTCCATGTTCTAAAGTAGTAGGTTCATGTATGTATGTGCATATTAATATAATAAACACAAATGAACAAGAAGGCCATGATGAGTGGTCATGAAGTAAGTATTTTGATTAACGTGAGTTATCCAATTATTTTTACCTGAGTTCTATACTTTAAAAAAATCCTTGTTTGGAAATGTTGGGGGAGCCTCCACCCTTTTAACCCTTTCTTGAGGGTGAATCAAACACATAGGTAAAAATTTTAAGTATTTCACATGAGGAAAAGGTGAATAAAATAACCAAATATAAAATGTAATATTAGTGGTGAATTCAAAGACAATAGGCATTATAAAAGTGAGAAGCTAATGGGAACATCGCACAAATAGCCTGGCTTGTTTGAGTCAGTCGAGTACTGGAGATGTGGAGATGGATTGCGATCAGCTTTAAGACCTTAAAGTCCCCCATTTTGTGGTACTTGTAAGAGCTTGTCCTACATTTTCTTGGCAGCAGGAAGAAAGCAAAGGGCACTCACTATTCAAAGAAAAGCAACTGTGTGAGGCTTGTGAGAAAAGTATGCATCCTGTCTTTTCTATGTTGCAATTTTATGACACTCTTCATTTGAAATGATTTTGTTTTACATTTTTCCCAATAGTACTTGCTCTCATGCTCAGTTTCTCATCCATCCTGCATTCCCTTTTCTGCTAGAATCCTTGAAAATCTCTTTCTAGCAGCATTTGGTGCAAGACAATGTGCGTTTATTTCGGTGGCAGCCTTTTCTAGTTTTCATGCCAGAATGTCTGCCTTCACAATGAGCTGGTTTTGAGGCACTTTAGATTTCAGCTGATTCCCAGTATCAGACATGAACAGACAAAATTCTATCTGAATTCTATCTCTGTTTAAGCAGGAGCTTTATTTACCCTCTTGGCAGAGTCCAGAGAGAAGAAGAATCGAGCGGTGCTTGGATTCCTAAGTCATTTAAAAAATATATCATGAGTGTCTTCCAGTATCCTTGGTGATATGTGACCATTTTCCTCCTGAAAGAGTTATTCATTATATTTTTAGTAACAGCAAGAGAGGATATATATTTGGATGAGTTGTGTACCCAGCTGGGAAGCCTAGGCAGACAAAATGTCTTAAATTTCCCTTCATCTTGTTTGTCTCCCCAGCCCTCTATTTTTTTTTTTTTTTTTGTACAGCACAGAAATGGAAGTCCCACTTGTGAAAAGCACCTCACTTAGGGCTTACTGGCTGCCTTTCTTTTCTTTGGCCCTTTGTTCTGTTTCTTCCATCTGCAAGGGAAGCTCTTCAGCTCTGCCAGCTGTTTGTCACTTCCAGAGATATTATGCTGTTTCTGTCACGTCTATCCAGCCCAGCTACGTAAGAGTGGAATCTTACTCTTTGATGACCTATAAATAGGAGGCCCGAGAGACTATAATTTAGCAATGTTTTTGTGTTTTCCAAGCCTCATTTCTCTTGTCTGTTCAGCGAACAGGTGCCATAAACTTATTGCCTGATTGAATTTGGATAATTTCTAACTAAGAGCAATGTTCTTTTGTCACAATTAGCAGGAAAGCTGCTTTCTGTTCTTTCTGGTAGCAATAGGCACTTTCTCTACATTCTCTCCCATCCTCTAGGAGGCCAGCCTCAGCTTTTTCACATCTTAGCAGAAGAGTTCCCAGACGTAATGCATATGCACCCTTCATGCCTCTACCTACATAAAGTTTGCCAGAGTCCCACTAGCCAAAGCAAGTCACATCAGCAAGCCCAGAGTCACTGTGGGAGGGGAGACTACACAAGGGCGTAGATACAGGGAGGTGTGACTCACTGAGTGTGTTAATCAGTCTCCAACAGTAGACTTTTGAGTTGCTAAATGCTTTCAGTCAAATGGACAAAGAGCTTCTGGTTGCTGTGATGAGGGATGAGAGCTGAGAATGGAGAAAAACCAAGTTTCTGCAGTTGGTGTGATGAATGTGCTGTGTGAATGAGAAATCATAGGACACTCTGGCCAAGAGATTTTCATGAAAAGTATCTTAAGTATAAAACCTAATCACTTTTGTGTATTCTTGGGAAGATAAGGAACTAAAGGCAATGAATCTATGTAAAGACTAATAGACTACATAAAAAGGAATAACTCTTTTTTTTAAATTTTTTTTTAATTGGGGAAGTTTGGGGAACAGTGTATTTCTCCAGATCCCATCAGTTCCAAGTCATTGTCCTTCAATCTAGTTGTGGAGGGCACAGCTCAGCTCCAAGCCCAGTTGCCGTTTTTAATCTTAGTTGCAGGGGGCGCAGCCCACCATCCCATGTGGGAATTGAACCAGCAACCTTGTTGTTAAGAGCTCGTGCTCTAACCAACTGAGCTATCCCCTGAAGAGCTCTTATATGGTAAACACTGTGAATAAACAAGAAAACTACAGCTAGGGGCGGCCCGATGGCTCAGTTGGTTAGAGCGCGAGCTCTAAACAACAGGGTTGCTGGTTCGATTCCCACATGGGCCAGTGAGCTGCGCCTTCCACAACTAGATTGACGATAACGAGCTGCTGCTGAGTTTCTGGAGGGGCAGCCGATGGCTCAGTTGGTTAGAGCGCGAGCTCTTAACAACAAGGTTGCCGGTTCAATTCCCGCATACGATGGTGGGCTGCACCCCCTGCAACTAAAGATTGAAAACAGCGACTAGACTTGGAGCTGAGCTGCGCCCTCCACAACTAGGTTGAAGGACAATGACTTGGAGCTGATGGGCCCTGGAGAAACGCACTGTTCCCGAATATTCCCCAATAAAATTAAAAAAAAATAATTTTTTTAAAAAAGGAAACTACAGCTGGGGAAATTATGGATAGCAGACAAAGGGGTAATATTCCTAAAAATTAACAAGAAAGACAAATGTGCCAGTAGAAAAATCAGAAAAGGTCATGAATAGGATATTTACAAAAGAAGAAATATAAATATATACATGGCTGCCAATAAACATTTAAGAAAACACTTGTTTTAATCAGTAATCAAAGAAAGGCAAACAAATGTAAGTTTCTGATAAGTGTCAATTCCCGATACATTTTCATAGCACTTATATAAGAGTAAGGGAATGAATAGATGGGTGGGGGAGTTGCAGTTTTAGGGACAGCCTCTCTGAGGTGGTGACATTGGAGCAGAGGCCTAAATGAAATGAGGGCACAGGCCATGTGTTCTAGAAATGTTCCAGGCTGAAGTAAGAGCAATGGTGAGCTCCTGAGGTGGTACAAAGCAGTGGAAAAGCCAGTCAGTGTGTGGCTGCAACCACCTGAGCTAGGAAATAGTAGAGAATATGTTGAGATTCTCTATCACTCTGGACACTTTATATAAATAGAAATTATATATATATATATATATATATATATATATATACACACACACACACACACACACACACACACACACATACAGGGGTGCCAAAAAGATGTATACACATGACTTGTGTTCATCTTTTGTTATCGGTATATATTGAATATTAACAATTTTAATAGTTTTTTCCTTTCTTAAAATGTGTTTTTTCCTTTCTTAAAATATATGTATAGCAATGCAATCAGACACGGTGTGATAAGTAAAAAAGCAGGTGTCACAGCCCACAGAATGGGAGAAAGTTTTGCAAATCATATATCTGAAAAGGGACTTGTATTAAGAATATATGAATAACTCCTACCAGTCAATAAGAAAAAGGCAAATAATACAATTAAAAGTAGTCAAAGAGTCTGAATAGATATTTCCACAAAGCAGATATCCAAAAGCCATTAAGTACATGAAAAAGTCTTGATATCATTAATTTGGAAAATGCAAATCAAAATTACACTGAGATACCACTTCACACCCACTAGAATGTTTATAATAAAAAATACCAAGTGTTGGCAAAGGTGTGGAGAAACTGAAACCGTCTAAATTGCTAGTAGGAATGTAAAATGATGAAGCCCCTTTGGAAAATAGTCGGGCAGTTCCTTAAACACTTAAACATAGAGTTATCATGTGATGAGGCAATTCCACTTACATGAATATACCCAAGAGAAATGAAAACGTACTTCCACAAAGAATGCTATACATGAATGTTCATAGCAGCATTATTCATAATAGCCAAATAGTGGATACAATCCAAATGTCCATCAACTGATGAATTGATAAATAAAATATGCTATATACATACAATGGAATATTATTTGACAATTAAAAGGAATGAAGTACTGATTCATGCTACAACATGGATGAACCTTGAAAAGACTATGCTAAGTAAAAAAAGTCACAAAAGATCATATATTGTATGATTCCATTTATAAAAAGTGTCCAGAATAGGAAACTCTATAGAGACAGAAAGTAGATTAGTATTCACTTATGGGGGGGATGGGAGGATTTGGGAGCAACAGCTAAGGGGTGCAGGATTCTTTAATGTTACTTTAAAACTATTAATCTTATTATGCATTTAATTCATCTTTTTATTATAAAAAGGAAATATAAATAGGAATGTTTTAGAAAAATCAGTGATAAATGCAGACTAGAATTACACAGACTAGCCCAACTGAGGAGGGGGAGGGGTAGTTGGAAAATGGGTAAGATAAAGTATCAGTTGATTTTGGTCTTGATACCTACAAGAACCACAGCTACAGCCTTCCTCAAGGTATTAGTTCAGAGTTTTCTAGTGTAGTAGCTGATATGGTAAGAGAGATCTTTTTGATCCTGGGATCCTGAATCTGGAGTCCATAGTATTGGTAGCCTATGACCTGGAGGTGTTGAATGCCACAAAGGACATTTTGACCCCCACATTTGTGCCTCACCAGAAGCTACTGCTGTGACCCCCACACCCAGAGGAGCCCCTGCACAAGGGAAATCCCCTTTGTGAAGATGCATCTAAATGGGAGCTTGGAACTTTTTTTTTTTTTTTTTTTTTTGCCTAGTGGAAGCCTTTTTAAATGGTTAAGGTTTTATAGTATCCGTTTTATTGTAAATCTATTGTGATTAGACATCTAAGATAATTTATAACATTGTATGAGGCAATATGTCCAGGTTTCAAATAAATGATTTAAAATGATCTTTTGGGAACTCAGCTTTTTTGTGAGATTGAACTGCCTACAGTTCAGAGCTTCTCTCTGTCTTGCTGTGGGTTATCGAGGAGGACAGCCTGAGAAAATAAGATAAGGGGCTCCAGTTCTCCTTGTAGATTCATGCGTAGTCAAATTCCTATTTTGTGTTTGCTGCTCCGATGTTCTGGGAGCTAATGTAGAAGTGTGCACTTTAGCTCGTTAAATGTGATTTGCATGCAGTCGACATCCCAGAACTCCAGTGTATAATGAATTTCATTAATCCAGTCATTTGTAAAAAGAGTTTGAATTAAACGCTTCTTCATGCTCCAGAGATTGCATTCGGCTGCTCTGTATTGGTTGCCACAGTTTCTCCAGTGTAGTGATGTAAAAAGGAAAAAACAGCTAGGAATGAAAGATAATCCAGAGACCAGCAGGTACAATATTGTAGATCTTGAAACAGGGAAAGCAATATAGCTTTATTTAGATGTCTTACTCAGAATAACTGCTTTTTTCCCCTCTAGTTTTGTGAAAACAAGCAATTCTACCCTTACTGTCCTTCAGTTTCTTATTCTGTAACAGTAGTTTTCACTTAGGGTAGCTTTAAGCACCTGGAGAACCAGTAAACCTACAGATACCTGGGCCCCACCCTTGAGCTTCTGGTTTAGTAGGCTCCTGATGGGGCCTGAGAATTTGCATTTCTAAAAAGCATCCAAGTGATACTCCTAAACAACTACACTTGTGGCAACTATAAAATTTAGAAAGCCACTTTCAATTCCAATGTTCTACAATTCTCTGATTTCAGGTTCTAACATCTGAGGCGTGTGCTTGGGACCAGAAGTGAGCACTGACTATTGAATTGCTCAGCAATCTTTAGGACTCACTTTCTTCTTGACCATGCAGAAACCAAATCATGGCCATGCTTAATGTCCACAGAAGCACTGGTTTCAGGTCTACTTTAACCCTGAGAGAAAATGCTGGGAAAGAGCAGAAGCCATTTCTAAATTGGAATTAAGATTATGAAGTGAATCTTGAATGGCTTCAAAGCCCTATCTTTTTGTTTCCCTGGCATCCCCAAACTCGGGCATCCCTTGAATCTCCCCTGACTTAGCCTGGTCCCTGGTGGAGAGGGAAATATGGGATAATAGAGTAAATAAATCAAAGGGGAGGAAGATGAGGGCAGAGCATTGTAAGAAATAAGTCAAAGTTAATTTGGGACACTAAGCTTTTAATTCTCTTTAAACATTTGTTTTTTTATAGGCAATTCACACTTCCAGAAGAGTTCTTAAGAGGCAATTTAAAGAGAACAAAGTGAGGGTAACTGAACTGTTAGAATATACCACAGTTAGGGTCTTGAGAACCTAACATTCCAAAAAATACCTGACTGCCAACCACCCCGACAGCAGAATCTAGTGTGGGCAGCTCTTACCTCCGAAGACAGTATTTAGTTTTAAAATGTTCAGTCCCAAATTGCCTTTGTTTTCTGGCCATTTCTTAGTGGATACAGCTGCTGTGGGTAACTCTCTTTTTTCCTGGGTATTATTCCTGAAGCTTGTTGTGTACAGCTCTTGAGAAATGTGAGAAAAGTTTAAACAGTGATCTGCTCTCTTGTTTATTATTATTTTTTTATTATACAATTTATCTGTATTACATTTTATTTTTGAATTTTTATTTTATATTTTACTCACTCATTTAATTTTACCAGCTATATATAATCAAGTAATTAGAAATTACTCCACCAAAGAAAAACTCCCACAATCCCATTACTCAGAGATAACTTCCTTTAACATTTTGGAGTACAACCTTACATACACTTTCCTATAATCAGTATCTTTATTTTCTGCAACAATGGAGTCCTGCTATCCAAATAATTTAACCACCTTTTTTTGGTTAACATTATTGCAGATATTTTTCCATTTTTCTCAATACAGTTTTATGCCACAGGAATCTTCTAGGAAACCAGTGCTCTATGATAATTTGGTTCCCTTTTTAGCTATTAAACAATGTGATGAACTTACTTGCATATGCATTTTTACATGTGTGTCCCATTAATTCCTAAAGGGAAATCTTTAGAAGCTGAACCCTGGGTCAGAGAAAATAAGACTGTTTCCCCAAAAATAAGACCTAGCTGGGCCATCAGCTCTAATGCATTTTTTGGAGCAAAAATTAATATAAGACCCTGTATTACATTATGTTATACTATATTATATTATATAAGACCTGGTCTTATTTTACTATAAATATATATTATATTTACTATAATATACTATATTGTGATATAGTATATTATACCAGGTCTTATATTAATTTTTGCTCCAAAAGATGCATTAGAGTTGATGGTCCAGCTAGGTCTTATTTTCAGGGAAACAGGGTATATACACTCTGGAAATGCTTTTGATAACCAGTGCCAATTTGCCCTATAGGAATGTTGGGCCTGTATACATACTCTCTCAGCAGTATCTGATTAGTAATCTGCATGTTTCAAAATGGGTCTTAAATATTTTTAAGAAGCTGCTTCATGGCATTAGAGAACTTAAGTGCCGGTTTTTTGAATGACAGCATTAGCAAGCTGGATATATTGCTGGTGAATATCATTGGGAACCCTCCCTTTGCACAACCTTTCCGCAGCGTGCCTTGATCCACCAGTTCTATTATTAGTGGAAGACAGTGGGCGAGACTCAAATGTTTAACCACCGGGTTTCCTCTGTGTTTAGGAGCTGCATGTATGAAATATCTTTCCTCAAATACTACTTTATACTTATTCTTATAGTTGAAAAGCTCATGCAGCCAAATATCTGTTTACTCAGACATGTCAAAACTGTATTCAGTTTTGATCTCCTGTTTTAAATATCTTTTCGAATTAACGGATTTCTGTATGTGGTGCTTGGCATACAGCTTTTTAAAAAATAAAGTTAGAAGAATTCAGGGACCTCTGTTTCCTACAGTGGTACAGAGAACTCTTTGAAAAAATACTCCTTTATCTCCTTTATCTTCTGAGTGAGGCAGGGACATATTCCTTTGAAAAGAAAAACTTGGAATTCTAAAGCCGTTCTTGCCAATTCCTGCAAATAACAGCGCTCCCATTTCACACCAGGTTATTAACAAAGACATGGATGTCTGAAATGATGAAAAGAAGGGTGGACACAGAAAGGAAGAATGTTGCTATGTTACATTAAATTTCCGTCTTGGACCTCAAAAATGCCCTTTTTGCCAGAGCTGGATGAAGTTCCATTGTGTAAATAAGAGGTAGTACAGAAAACTTGAGGGATTTTTGTCCCCAAAATGTGCATTTGGCATCTAAAGAAAGTTTTATTTGATTCTGAATTATTTTAGTTAACACAATTGCCAATTTCCTTTTTTTTTTAAATTTATTGGGGTGACAATTGTTAGTAAAATTATATAGATTTCAGGTGTACAATTCTGTATCACATCATCTATAAATCCCATTGTGTGTTCACCACCCGGAGTCAGTTCTCCTTCCATCACCATATATTTGATCCCCCTTACCCTCATCTCCCACCCCCCACCCCCCTTACCCTCTGGTAACCACTAAACTATTGTCTGTGTCTATGAGTTTTTGTTTCTCATTTGTCTTGTTCTTTTGTTGGTTTTGATTTATATACCACATATCAGTGAAATCATATGGTTCTGTGCTTTTTCTGTCTGACTTATTTCGCTTAGCATCATACTCTCAAGATCCATCTATGTTGTCACAAATGGTCCTATTTCATCTTTTCTTACCGCCGAACAGTATTCCATTGTGTATATATACAACTTCTTTATCCATTCATCTATTGAGGGACATTTTGGTTGTTTCCATGTCTTGGCCACCGTAAATAAAGCTGCAATGAACATTGCAGCACATGTGTCTTTATGTAAAAATGTTTTCAGATTTTTTGGGTAGATACCCAGGAGAGGGATTGCTGGGTCATATGGTAATTCTATTCGTAATTTTTTGAGGAACCTCCACACTGCCTTCCATAATGGCTGCACCAGTCTGCATTCCCACCAACAGTGTATGAGGGTTCCTTTTTCTCCACAGCCTCTCCAACACTTGTTACTATTTGTCTTGTTGATGATAGCCATTCTGACTGGGGTGAGGTGATATCTCATTGTGGTTTTTATTTGCATTTCTCTGATGATTAGTGATGTTGAGAGCCAATTTCTTTTTTAGTTTCACTTTGTTTGGGGTTTGACAGAAATTAGCTTGATATTACACTTAAACATTTCTAAGACATGTCCTGTGTCATAGCCATTGTTGTAAGGAAGCATTCTATAAACAAAAACTAATTTAATACCCACCATCCTGTGAAGTGTGTGTACTAATATTAGCCCATTTCACAAGTGAGGAAACGGGCATAGGGCAATTATATAAATCACCCAAGAATACTTAGTCGGTGAGTGACAAAGCGGGTAGTCAAGCCCAGGCAGCTTGCCTCAAGATGCTGTGTTCCTAATTATTTAGCTGTGCTGCCTGGCATACAAGTATATAAGCATGCACACAGCAGTGATGGGTTTTGGGAAATGTTAGTCTATATTTTTGACAGGAAGGAATTGGTCACCATTATTCTCTAGTTGACCATAGTTATCACTCTTGGCTGCATGTTGGAATCACCAAGGCACTTTTCAAACTCAAGTAGTAGGCCACACCCCTCACTTGGTAAACCCGTGGGATCCAGTCACTAGTAGTTTTTAAAGCTCCCTAGGTGATTCCAGTGTGTAGCCAAGGTTGAGAAACTCTGATCTAGAAGAAAACATATTATTGATGGTCATTACTTTATCAGAAACATTGGATACAAGAGAGCACTGTGGTGTCTTGATTCACTTCGCCTAGTCTTCTAAGAGATGAGATTATTCACAAAGGAGCAATCTCGTTTCGAGTGGAGGCAGTGGAAGTGTGGAGAACATGATTCTTTCTGAAGGTTCTGGTTCTGACAATATTTTAGAAGAGTCAGGGGTGTAAATCCATTTGTGTTAATATAATTTCGCCAATGTTTCACTTTATTACTTGGGTGAATGGAATACATGCCCTTACTCAAATCAGAGCCGGAGTGGTTTTGATCTTCTGCATGTGAACCTCCAGGTCACTCCCACAAGAGGTACCAGAAAATCATTGGCAGCCGGGAAGGAAAGTCATGTCTCAACCAGATGGCTGAACAAGGGTAAGAGGTTTGGGCTTCAGCATCTTCAATTCCCTGAGAGAGCTGTAGAACTATTTTTTTTTCTTTCTTTGACTGGACATAGAAGGGAAACATTGAGCATGTGAGAATTCGGAATGAGTGTTTCTACTGGAGCAGCTTTGTGCCCTTGCATAGCAAAATGCCTTTCAAGAAAAATGACTTCTAGTCATGGTGGTGTGAGCGGAGCATACATAGCATTTAAGGAAATCTACCAAACATGGGTCAGTAGTTAACGGTACATACTTCTGCTCTTTCGTCTGAATCATGCTGAGAAAGTGAATGTGTTGTTTGGGGTATTTATTTTGGAATTGCCTTTCTGTTTAAACAAGACGACAATGTGTCAGGGAAGTGGTGAGCACACTGTCTCCTGACTAGACATTTCGGTTTGTGTCAGAAGGCTGTCGGCTCGTAGAATCCCACTGGTACAAGAGCACGAAGGCATTTCTTATTATGGCTGTACATGAAAGCTAATGACAGAAGGTCCTGTTTCTGTTTGTTCCTGTTGTCAAGTGTCTTCTGGAATTGCACTTCTGTGACTGCTATCTTGGAGCACATAAAAGGATTGTGATGAATGGAATAGACTGTCTGCTGTTGTTTTGGGGGACACCAGAGACAAATGATACAGATTCTGTGGCATGTGTAATATAATCGGTGACCCAAATAATTTTTAAATTCCAAAATGCATCCTAAATCCAGAAGAATGTTTAGTAGCTGTAATACGCTACAGAGAATGACCACCCATGTGCCCACGCCCCACTTTAGGAAATGGGACGCTAGCAGCTCTGGAAACACCCTTTCCCTGCGTCCTTCCCCAGTTGCGTGATACTCCTTCCTCGCAGAGATAATCACTACCTTGACTCGTTGCTCATTTTCTTCCTTTTCTTTTAGTGTCCCCATGTATGTATGTATCCCTAAACACTATTTTTCTGTTTTCAAAACCATTGCTTCTGTTTGATGAAGGTCCCAAGAGAAGGTACGCTGAGCCAGGTCTCTGAGAGAAGTCTGGGTTCAAGTGCCATGAGGTTATTCTCGGGAAATTGGTGGACAAGGCCACGAGTGACTCCAAGGAAAAATGGGGCTCCTCACCTTCAGGATCTCTGACGATGCAGTAGTGTAGGGCTGGATACTGGATGCCCAGCAGGAAGATGGTGGGGAAGATTAGGAGCTGGCACCGGTATTTCCTGCTTTTCAGTTCGCTGGGGCCTGCCTCCAGCCCTTGGGAATAGGTTAAAGCAGAACGCTGTCATGCAGTGAAATGAAGTCCTCTGCTAATGCAGGCAGCAGAGCATGATGGGAGAGTGGGGCCACCATCAGTCATGGTCAAGAAAAGCAACACTGGAAGGATTTGGGCCCTGCTCCCCTGGTCATTCTGTCCTCAGATTTCATGGCAGCAAGCATCTTGTGAGGAGAGTCCTCAGCGGTCCCGTCTCTGGAGTCCCCTGGCTCCATCTGGACTGTTTGCCCTCTTCTTTCAGGGCCTAGCTATTATCCTGGGCTCATCCTTCACACGTCTGGGGCTGCCCTTGACCATTCCTGTCTTAGAACTGTTTTCCCTTCAGTATTGTTTTCCTCTTCGCTAGTTTTTGGCGGTGCACATCCTCCAGTAACTTTGTGAGGAAGGGTACGTGGGAAGTCAATTTTCTGATGCCTCGCATGCCTGAAAATGTCTATTCTACCATCATGCTTGATTGGCAGTTTGGGAATAGAATTCCAAGTTAGAAAGTCCTGAAGGGAAATGAACACCTTGCTCCATTGTCTTGTCTTTCCACCATTGCTGTCAGGAAGTGTGAGGCCATTCTGATTCCTGAAAGGCTACTTAGGACCCGATTTTTTTTTTTCCTCTGGAAGCTTGTAAAATCTTTCTGTCCCCAAGGATCTGAAATATCCCACTAATGGGCCAAGGCATGGGTTTGTTTCCATCCTCTGTGCTAGATGATCTATGACATTTCATTCTGACACCTCAACTTCTTCAGTTTGGGAAATTTTTCTTGAATATTCCTTTTATTCTCCATTTGTTGTCTTGTCTCATTCTAAAACTAACATTCAGGAGCTGGACTCTCCATAGCAGTTATTTGATTTTCCATTTTTAATTTCTGGATCTGCTCTAATTTTTTTTAATTTATTGGGGTGACAATTGTTAGTAAAATTACATAGATTTCAGGTGTACAATTCTGTAATACATTATCTATATCCCACATTGTGTGTTCACCACCCAGAGTCAGTTCTCCTTCCATCACCATATATTTGATCCCCCTTACCCTCATCTCCCACCCCCCACCCCCCTTACCCTCTGGTAACCACTAAACTATTGTCTGTGTCTATGAGTTCTTGTTTCTCATTTGCTTGTCTTGTTCTTTTGTTGTTTTTGGTTTATATACCACATATCAGTGAAATCATATGGTTCTGTGCTTTTTCTGTCTGACTTATTTCGCTTAGCATCATACTCTCAAGATCTGTCCATGTTGTCACAAATGTTCCTATATCATCTTTTCTTACCGCTGAATAGTATTCCATTGTGTATATATACCACAACTTCTTTATCCATTCATCTATCGAAGGATTTGCTCTAATTTTGAATGATATCTTTTAACACTTCTATTGCTTTTAATTTCTCATAATATTTTTCAATTCTGAGAGTGTTTGATTTTGCATTTTAATTTTCTATCATTTTGTTTTCTATCATTTTCTTATTTGTGGATACAATATCTTATCTCTCCAATGATATCCATGATCTATATTTGCTTAAGTTTTCTCCAAGCTCTGTAGCCTCTGTTCCCTCCAAGTTGTTGTTTTCTGTTTGTGTTGATCTCTGTCCTCTTTGGTGGAGGCTTTTCACAGATGCTTTGTAAGCAATCCTTCATTGCTTGGGGACTAAAAAGCTGTTGTGAAACTCTGAGCAGGTGATGGAGCTTACTGGACTTATTTCACCATAGGGTGATCTGAGTTGGCCATTTATTGGAAAACCCCGATGTCTGTGTCCCTTGGATTGCTTAACTGCCCTTGAAAAGTCTTCCAGTCTCCTGCTAGGAGTGGTGGGTCTGGTACGCAGTCTGGCAGCTCCTGAGAAAGGGGACTGAGGTGGGGGCTGTGTCTGCATTCAGGGTTTAGTATGCACCTTTCTAGGAACTTCAAGACCATGTTTTCACCAGAGTAGCCTGACTATGTCTCCCAAGGCAGATGCCCTGTGTTTTACCCTCTTCCGAAAGTAATACTCTGGAGATTTGCCTGGGCGGGGAAGGGGCAGTTAGTCAGTGGAATGGAGTGAAGAACTAGAAGCAATGGCTTCTAAGATAGCTTGCCTTCCAGCTGTTTGCACTTTCTCCACCTTCTTCATCCCCAGTCCAGGGGAGCCCGGTGTCCATGTGCGGCTTTTTGCCGTGATGGTTTGAGGTCGTTTTATTTTTGTCCTCACCTGCTGAGTTGGTTACCATTCAACTGTCTGCTTTGTAGCTTCCAAAACTTTGTTGCTGTTGCTCCCTCTCCATTTCTCCTAGGTTTACCTTCAAACAAACAAATGAAAAGAAAAAATTCCTTTATGTGGTCTTAGTGGGGTTACAAGAGGGTGAAATTAGGTGCATGTGTTTAGTCCACCAATTTAAACTGGAAGCTGGAACTTACTTTCCCCTTTCTTTCTCTCTCTCCCTCCCTCTCTCCTTTCTTTCCCTTCCTCCCTTTTTGCCCTCCCTCCTTTCTTTCCCCCCTCTGTCATGATTGAATCCAGTGCATTTTTGCTTATGTGAAGCCAAAGGCCACATCCATTAACGAGGTTTCTGACCATTTATGGAACACCTTTGTGCCAGGTGCTGTTGAGCCTTTTGCATGTGTAGACATGCAAGTGGGAATAGATGTTAGTTTACAAAAGACAAAACTGACTCAGGTTAAGCCATGTACCCAAGGTCACTGCTAAAAAGTGGCAGTGCTGCGATCTGAATCCAGTCCAAGATTTAGGCTTTGAAACCCTGTGAGATGTTTTTACAAGCCCAGGGCTTTCTCTGTACCAGGAGCTGATTTGAACTAATGCCTGTGAGTTTTATGGGGATCTCTGAGTTCATTGGACTCTGAAGGAGAAAAATATTCTGACATGTGTTGGGTTGCCACCTTGCCTGGGCTTTTGAAAAGTGAATGGGGCACCCACAAAGTGTGAGAAGTGCCTGCTTTACCCAGCTGCACTGCCTCGCCCCTCCCTGCTAACTTGGTGTGTGGCTGAAGGTCATTCATAGGTACAGTTGTTCTGACCGTTCATAGAACAAAGCGTGCATGGTTTTCTGGCCCGCCCACCCAGGAGAATGTGTCCTACTGGCGAGCCTGTGCTGTAATGGGGGACTTGTCTTTTGTGTGGCTCCAGGGCTCGCTGCGTATTCAATGTCCTGAGCACTAGCGTCTCATTTCCCTATTGGCAGTTTTGCTTTTCATTGCAACAGCATGAAGCTATTGATTTGCAAAATAAATACAGCAGTAAATGGGAGCTTTAGAGTCTTTACAGATTGAGTTATTTATTATGGTTTTTTGCAAACCTTATTGAAACCAAATTTTCAGACCAAATTATGTATCAAAAAAATTATGCTTCAGAGCAAAAGTGTTGCCTGTAGCTTTAAGTATGGACGAGACAGGTTTGAATATTAGGGTATTAGAAATATCGGTAAGCAATGAGACCCTTTTTTTCTATACGTTGAGAGTGTTATAACAGGTTTCAGCTTTAGTGAGCTGTCTTAAGCATGGCTACTGGCTTGTTAATAAGATTCTGTTCATATTCTTTACCATAACTATAGCTAGTCCTTTGCCTAGAAGATTGAAATATAAAACATCAAATAGCTGAAAATAAGGGTTTGTTTTTTTTAAAAAAAAAACAATGCAAAGTAATACCAACCTGCCGCTACACTCTTGAAATTAGCAGCGGTTCCATTTTAATACAGCATTTCAAGCCAAATAATTTTTAGTCTCTATGGAGAGAATCCTTTTCATTTAAAGGAATTAAAAGAGTGCTGGACCAATTTCAGCTGCTCTAAAATGCACATTTGGGACCTTTTTATGTTCCCTCAAGTCCTAAAGTAAAGAACATTATAAGGACAATCTGTAAACTGCTTTAGAGTACTGGCTTTCAAACGTAACTAAATCTTTACCTAGGAGAGAAAACAATGGATAATATATGCCTTGAGTATTTTATTTGGGAGAAATAAAATGTTTTATATTTTAATTTATTTTTTAACGGTTTTCATCTCGGAAAGCCATCTTTTCCATTCTTATTACTCAAAGAAAAATATTTAGGTGTCTGATATCAGAAAAATCTGCTATACCAAAGCCAGATTTTGAATCAGAAGAAAAATTTAGAAGACCTTGTAAATACAGACCTACAATCTCAGGGTCACCATCCCTTTAGAGCTTTCATGAGGGGACTTCTACTGGAAAAAGCCTGGACTTTGGAGTTGGATGTAGGTTTCAATTCTGCCCACAATTTGCATTCTTGGAAAAGTCACTTGACCTCTCTGGTCTTGTTTCTGCGTCAGCAAAATGGGGATAATTCCCAACTTGCATGGTTATTGTAAGGTCTAGAGAGAATACACGTGGTGGGGACGGGGGCTACAACAGCAACTAGTGTATAACCGCTAATGCTCTAATCATAATGTAGCACTAATTGATAGCGTTTGCGGCCTGTTAGCCTCTGTTCCATGGGTTTTATGTGTATTAAATCATCGAAGCTTTACAACAACCTTCCAAGGTACAGTATTATAATAACATCCCCATTTTACAGATGAGAAAATTGAGGCAC
This sequence comes from Rhinolophus ferrumequinum, assembly GCF_004115265.2. NCBI lineage: Eukaryota > Metazoa > Chordata > Mammalia > Chiroptera > Rhinolophidae > Rhinolophus > Rhinolophus ferrumequinum. Next base: position 94,935,165 of record NC_046284.1, on the reverse strand, counting down.
AGAGAGTTTAGTGTGCTCAGGGTTAGACAGCTAGTAAGTGATAGAGCCAGGCTTTAAACCCAGACTGACTCCAGAGCTTTTGTCTTAACTAGCACACAGTGGCAGCAGCTAATGATGTGTTGCATTGTGGTCATCTGTAGGACTCTGCAGTTTCTGCCTCATTCATCTGCGGTGCCTGTTGCATGCTGTATGTATGAGCGGGTGCTCCGTAAGTGCGTGCTGAATGAGTGTATGAAGAAATTTCCATAACTTACTGAGGTGGGTCCATTTTGCTACACATACCGTGTTTTTCTTTAGAGCCACTCTATTCAATTTCCCTGAGCCCTGGTGTAACTCCTTTCACCTTAGGGTGCTGGTGCCAAAGCTTTAATCTCTGGATTTGAGCTAATTTTTGGAAGAAAATCCGATTTCCTGCTGAACTTTCTACTGAACTTTTCTATAGCAGGGCTGTTGCCCATAGCCAACCTGGGCCCAATTGCCTTACAATAACTGAAAGATTTGCTTGATAAATACGAATCTTTGAAAGCTATTCCCTTAGAGCAGGGGTTGGCATACTGTTTCTATAAAGGGTCGGATAGTAAATATTTTAGGTTTTACAAGCCATAGAGTCTCTGTCACAACTTCTCCATTATAGCTTGACAGTAGCCATAGACAATAAATAAAAGTATGAGTGTAGCTGCATTCCAAGAAAACTTTATTTACAAAAAGGAACGGGCTGGCCACATTTGACCTGAGAGCTGTGTTTTGTCAGTCTTGCCACAGAGTACTGCTGGTTGTGCCTCTCTGCAGTGCTGTGGAATCACCTAGAACATACCTTTTTGAATAGATTCCTGGGTGTTACCCCTGTTAAAGGATAACTTTCAGGAAAAGGTAACATCATTGATTTCATGCAAATATAAAAATGAACATGTGTTAATGATATCATTTTACTCATATTAGGGAAATTAGCAGATGCTGTAAGCACTTCAAAGGGATAAAGTCAAAGCATAAATTTATATTGAATAAAGGAATTGACTTGCAAATGGAGGCAAAACTGATTTTTTTCTGCAAGCAGGAGAGAAGTCAATCAAAACTGGACAATGAGAGTTTTTATGTCTATCAGTTACCTATAACCTAAAGAGCTGCAAAATGGCACAGGCAATGAAAGCTTGAAGCCTGATAGTAGTCTGAAGGGATTTGCTATATGAAGACAATGTACAGTTTTCCTGTGAGACACATATTTTATATACCCTAGAGAGACTGGTTCTATAGGTCTACTGCTAGACTGAGAAATCTGCATTTTGAACACATCTCCAAAGCTTTGGTCCAGGACTTCATACCACACATGGAGGAACAATGTATGCAGGTACATTGTTCTTTTTCCTGGAATACTCCTCTCTGCTCTGCACTCCTCTCTCCTGATTTAGGGACATCAACCCTCATCTTGTGAGGTTCACCTCCCAATTTGACTAGATGGATGACAAATAGTTTCTTTGTTGTAGGGTGTGGTGCGGACGGGGCAAGTCTGGCTATTGGGGAAAACTCATCATCTTCTAACTTTGCTATTTGTTAGCTCATGTCAAGAAGAAAAACCAAAGGGATGGAGGGAGATTTAATCTGAATTGATCGTAAAAATAGTTTACATGGACTAAGGAAAGGGAGTTTGCATTGGAGGATGATTAAACCTTGAAAATGCTTCGTGCATTTGTAGGAAGGTGGAGGAAGGGAGACCGGGAGGTTTAGGCCAGCACGGGAGGGATTGTCGGGTGAACACAGACTGGAAGAGCAGGAAGCATGGATTTTAAACAGGACTACACAGACCTCAGTAAGCACGTTACGGACGTCAGAACTCAGTAAGTTGGCAATCCATTATACATTTACTTTCTTGCAGATTTTGAACTGCCAGCAGCTGTTCTGCTCCCTCAAATGCTGTTCCTCCCTGGACAAAACAGCAAATCTGGCTTGTGCATTTCCCGAGGATGCGGAAGTTCAGAAAAGCCCCAGACTGTCAGCAAACTGACTTCCTTTCTACTAGGTTTTCTCTGTGTGAAAAAGCAAAGGGGCGGATGGGTGGGTGTCCTTGATACAGGGTACCTGGAAAGTACCATCAAGTCAGGGTGGTTGAGACCTTAATTTCCCTCCGATTTGCTTTCCGGTGGGAGTATTTCTTTGTGTCTAAGAGTCAGTGTGGGAGAGTAAGGAAAGCTCAGTCCCCCACAAGTCTTTCAGTCAGTTCTGGCTTCTCAGACTGTATCCCTAGTCATAGAGCTACCTTGAACATAGTACGGTTTCCTAAGAGGAGAGCCTTCGTGTGAACTCCGTTTCTCAGTGAGTTCAGCAGTTTAAAGGGAAGACATTTTTTTCATCACCGAATTCTCTGACAGATGCTGTGCTAGGTCCAGGGGCTTCCAGGGACAGTGGACACACATCCTGCCTGTGTGGAACTGGGAGTAGGTGGCCAGTCGTCTGTCTGTGGGTGGCAGCACATAAGGAGGCATGCCTGGTATCACAGACTGGGCAAATGGTTGTGTTCCACTGGAAGCCAGATGGTTTTGCTTCCTGGCATTGAAATGCTGGCTTTGAGCACGTCGTGCTCCTCTCATACCCATGTCTTACTAACGATTCCTCCCCCATCTTGTCTTTGCTCTGAGATTATATCTCAGAACCTGCCTGTTTTGCTGGCAATGTCAAGTTACCACTCATTCTGAAATCTTAGCCAGCCCAGAAATCCAGTTTTCTGCTAGTGTCAAGAGCCTAAATGGTAAGAACATCCAGATGCCCCTGGGATGTTCCAGGCCTCCTGTGTGACCAGGAGGCAGAGGTGCAGCAGCCATGGCAGCTGTTTGGACCCCAGTCGTGCCAGGAATGTAGCACCAGAGTCTTCCCTGCTGGAATTCGTGATGCCCGAACGTGAACCTGACACTGCTGCCAGCCCCTGCTGTGGTCACTCTGCTTGGAGTACTTGGTGCCTCCTATGTTCTCCTTGGAAAACAGCAGTAGTGTGTTCTCTGTGTGCCCAAGATATTCTTCCTGCTCTCACCTTGCTTGCACTCCAAAGGGCATCTGAGATGGGGAAGGTTATCGGTGTTCATTACCTGAAGCAGGGCCTCAGCCTTGAGTCCCTCTCCGAAAGCCACCTGAAAGGTCTTTGCGTGGTGCCAGGTGGGTACTAGACCTATCAGTGTGATCCCTTTGTAAGGTAGATAAATAATCACTGTGCTGTACACCCAAAACTAGTGTAATATTGTATGTCAACTCTGAAAACTAAATTTATAAAAGGTCTTTGTATGGTTTCCGAAGTGATCCTTGGCTGCTTATTTTTAGAGCCGTGGAAGCCTTACGGGGGCTTCTATCTGTGCGAAGGGCAGGAGCCTGTTTTCAGACAGGACGTACTGTCAGTTTAAATTCATAACCCTCGTTCCTAATTTAGCCTGGAAACCTGAGCGGCGCGTGACTTCCACCGTGTTGATGTGCTCTATTTTGTGTTTGTGGGTTGCCAGCACAGAGCACACTGACACTGAACTGCAAAATTGCAGACCATTTAAGAATGGGATTTTAGGATTATTGGGGACTTTTCTACATTGTATACATCACCTTTTTATTTGGGGGATGTAGATAGTAATAAATACATGCGCTTTTAAAACCTACATGGGGAGATGAAATGAAAAAGTGAGCTATCCAAACGAAAAACAAAGCTCAGATTTTTCTAATTTAAAGATAATGTATTTTCCCATTCTTTTCTCTAAGACAATGATATCTGCTGTGCTAGAGAAATGAGTGTGATGTATTTATTGTTATGCAGGTCAATTTGGAAGTTCCTGAGGGACATGGCAAGGGTGGATGGATTTGTCTGCCTATGTAGCCAGGTGGAAACCATATTTGAGGAGAGAAATGATGGGACACGGAGGAAAAACAGGTGGGGAATCCTTGAGGGGAGCAGGCTGACTTCTGCTAGAACACAGTTCTGACAGCCTCCTTACCTTTCAGTTGCAACTGCAGGCCGGCAGGAAGCTCCTATTCCTGGGTCGCACTACTCTGACCACAAACAAGTAAAGAATTCCCCTCCTTATGGAAGCAGATGGGATGGCCAGACCTAACTCGTCTCATTGTCGAGCAAGGTCCTGCCTCGGTCTTTGAGTCCTTATTGGGAGGTAGGCCCGGAATCTATGACACAGGAGAACAGGTGGCATTTGGAAGTCCTCCTCTGATCATCTTTGCTTTAGAAATTGCTTGCCTTTTCTGTTGGAAACTGACAGTCAGATTGTTCTTAAATCTGTATCCCAAATGAAGCAAGGGAGTTGTCACCATGGGCCTTCATTTCTGTCTAGAAAACAAGTTGTGGGAGAGGTCAGAAGCCTCCCTCCCTAACTCCAGCAGTGGCTCTACGGTGCCGCTAGTTCCTCTGTTGTCCACTCTGAGCCTTCCAGGAAGCCACCCCAGCTTCAGAACTCACTTCCGCTCAGGGCCGTGAGGTAACCTACCATCAGGCAGAGCACTAGGTATCAGGCAGGTGGGGTCTTAGTATGTTTTGGCACAACATTTGGTAAGGAATAAAGACTGTAGGAAAACTTGTAACTCAGCTCTACCCATGGGTGTCCTGAAATTGCTGACTCCTGGGGGGCAGAGCATGGGTGTTTTCTTCACTCTATTCCAGACATTTAGCACGATGTCCGGCACATGGCAGAAGCCCAGTAGACATGTACGTAGAGCCTGCCAGAATTCGGGATGCTTTCCCTTCTGGATAGATTGGGACAGTCTACGGATCCTGGAGGCATGATAATGGGTAACCAAGGGTGTTGCATTCTGGTCATCAATTACTGAAAAATGACTGTCTATAAGAAACAGACTGATGCTGATGTGAGAAGGCTTAAGATATTAAGACTGGGTATCAGCAAAGACAGCATAGATTTAGAAAGCCAGACATTTTATTAACTTTTTTAAAAATTTATTGGGGTGGCAATTGTTAGTGAAATTACATAGCTTTCAGGTGTACAATTCTGTATCACATCATCTATAAATTACATTGTGTGTTCACCACCCAGAGTCAGTTCTCCTTCCATCACCATATATTTGATCCCCCTTACCCTCATCTCCCACCCCCCACCCCCCTTACCCTCTGGTAACCAGTAGACTATTGTCTGTGGAAAGACAGACATTTTAATTTACCCTGAGAACATGCTGCTTCCCTGGTTTTTAAGCAAGATCAGCCCATGGTACAGAATTTTATTTATGATTTTTAAAGATAATTTTGTTTTTACTGTCATTTGGCACAGTGGTTGAAGAAGTCATGGGATGGTGTGCCTGGTTATTTTGTCATTGGAAGTTTTTTTTAACTTTCAGGAAGTAATCCTACTACACCAAGCCTGAGCCTCTGAATAAGATATTGTCTGCCATTACAGCGATATGAGAAGAGTTCAAAACCCTGGCTTTTCATGGTGGTTTTTGAATGACATATCTTAAACAAAAAGCCAGCTAGAGAAAGAACAAAGAGTAAAGTAATAAGATCTAAGACTATAAGGAAAAGAGTGGGAGATCAGAGGAATTCTCATTAAAATATTTCATTTGTGTCCCCTGAACACAAACTGGTAATGGTGGTTGGCTCCGGGAAAGGGAACTGGGAGGTCAGGGGTTCTGCAATTCTCTTCACCATATAATCCCTTTGTGTCTTTTAAATTTTGTGTTACATTCATTTATGATCTTTCAGAAATTAATTAAAAACAAAAACACAGCAGCTTCTTGATGAGAAAGAGGAAATAATTGCTGTCACTTGTCTTTCAAAAACAGCATCCAGCTCTGATGGTGATTGTGTTAACCCATCCTACTTGGTTTTGCTGATATAATTACTTTCCAACGAGGCTTATTTCACAAACAGATGCAGATGCAGAATTTTAATCTAGGGTATGCTGTATAGATGAGTAACTTCTACATTTACATACTACCATTTAGCTTTTTATAGCCAATAGTCTATAAACATCTAATTTATAAAGCCAAAAAGAACTGGTTTAATGTAGTACTCTGCTTCTGGATCCCTGAAGTGAGTCCGAAAATTGTCAAGTTGCCAGGCCTTGCCCAGACCACAGTCTATTGATTATTGGCCTTGAAGTTAGTTCTTTGAAAGAATTTGAAAATGCTTAGTTTTAGGATCTGAGCTTTCTTTGATTTGCCTGGGACTGAAAGGCTCTAAGTAAAATTTCCTTGGTCCTAAATAAAAGACTGTAACTGTGGTTAAAACTCTGACTGGTACGTGATATCTCGTGTTAAATCAGCATTGAGTCCTCTTGGAAAAGAGGAGAAATCAATAACCATGTTGGCAATTCACCTTCAGTAGAGTGTAAAGTAAAACTGGTGAGGCAAAGAAAAACAGGTCTATTTCTCATGCCTGTGTTTCATTTTGGTTTCCCCAACTCTTTCAGTTCAGACCTGGGTCTTTACATTTCTTTCCCTGATGATGACTGTGTGATAGTGCGATCCACAGAGCAGTATGCAAATACGATTGGCTCACATATTTCTCTGTATTTGGTACAGCTTTGCCTACTGAGGATCAGAAGAAGCTGTTTTTCTCCCCATTTACTAACAGGCAATACAACAGGGTGTGGGAGACAGAACCAAAGATTGGAGGTCAGAAGAGCCAAGTTCTCCTCTAGCTTTTCTACACCCTTAGGTGGCCAGCCTTGAACAAGTCTCAATTGAGCTGTAGATTTTTTTTTATCTGTACATTTGAGTACAACCCCTCCTCACATCACAGGGCGGCTGTGGAGTTCGAAGGCGAGCCGTGTATGACAGCACTTTGTAAACACTGACGTGTGATCATCGTTAGTTCTATTTTTTCCCATTTGTCAGTGTTACTGGCCGATCCTATGGTTTCTGAGCAACTTGGCTTTCCCTGGAATGATGAGACAAACTACTGAAAATAACACTATGTGGGAAGTCAGATCAAAGACCTTCCTGGAGCTCAGCTTCTATCCTTCCAATGAAGCAAGAGGATGGAACTTCAATTGGTAAGAATTTTAAAGCTCACCGTACATTCTAGGAGATTCTCTTGACTTGACTTCCAAAGTACCCCATTCTCTGGGTTGCCCGTATACCTCCCTGGTTTTTTCAGCCTCCTTGACTAGTTCTTCCTCTTCTCCCCAATCTCTTAATATAGGCACGCCCCAGGTCTCAGTCTGTGCCTCTCTTCTCTGTGCTCACTGCCTTGGTGACTTCGTCCCATCTCATGACTTTTTAAATACCACGTAAATCGTAAAAATTCCCATTTTCCTGAAACCCAAATTCGTATCCCACAGCCTTTTCTACTTTGATATCTCCAACTGAATGTGTCCTCGGGATGAACCGATCTCTCAAAACCAACAACAAAGAAGAACCAGTTCTGTCTACAGCTGCACCCTTCCTTAAGCTCCCACTTCTTTCTCTCCCAAATTATGTTCTAGATATTTCTTCATGCTCCACCCCCCCACCCCAAGTACATGTGGTAGAATCACATGGAGGAGAAAAAAGCAGCTCAGGCTAGAACTTAAACACGTTGTCATTCACTTCCCTTATTTTAAGGCTGAGGGCACAGGCCCAAGGTCTCACAGCCAGGTTTCATGGATTCTTGTTCTCTTGGCAAATAGCTGTGTGAGCTTTTAGGTGTTTTATTTTTTTTCAGAGCCATTCAGTGTAGTCATATATAAAGATGGAATGGCCCAGGCTGGCTCCAGGCAAAAGGTATAATCAAATAACATACAGGTATTAGCCATGATTTTCCATTCAGCATTTTTGTTTTCTACCCAGTGAACCACAATCTTCAGCCCTCAAGAGTGCTGTTATTTAAAACTTTGAATCATAAAGCTGCATCAAGCCTAGCAGCTGGAGGAAATGTTGCTGCCAGATTGGTTCTGACCATACACATCTCTTGAGACTCTTAAAACCAGATTCACAATGAAAGGTGCTATGGCAGGGCAAATTACTGTATTTATTTTTAGGTTGATAAATTATTTATGCTAGCATTGGAGTAACTTCTTTGCTTGGTGACTAATAAATGTTGACTTCTCTTAGTAGGGTCTTAATAAGGCTTAGTAAGTTCACAGGTCCTTAGAAATAGGTTTTAGTATTGATGTTCTCTAAACTAAGAAACATTGCCAAGAAATAGTTCCTAGAGCCTAAAATATTAAAGCGAGAAGAAAACAAATTATCAAGGCAGAATTACCTTGCCTGGTTATAAGTAGCGAATTTGATCTTTCTGTATCTTGCTCACTTGAATTAAAAAGTAAAAATATAATTTGAGTGTCCATTTTTTAAGGTGGTGATTCTCATCCTTGGCTGCAGGTTGGCATCACCTGGGGTGCTTAAGGAACATGGATGCCTGGTTTCCACCCCCAGAGAATCAGGATTTTTAAAAGCTCCCCCAGGGATTCTAATGTGCCACCAAGGGGTGGGAGTTCTTATAATAGGGACTGGAAAATAATTTGAAGATATCTGAACAATTTTTTGTTTTCTGGAAGAGACAGGAACCTCCTTGAAATTTTCCATATCTTTTACTCATTTGTGGAAGATATGAAAAACAGTTCCCCTCGTTTTTAAACTTTATGCTTTTCCAGAATCTGGAGCACTAGCTACATGTACATAGCCAGTTACAGGAGCATGGAGCAGACACATTTCACACCCTGTTCAGTGTAGGAGATTCTTATTAGTGTTCTCCCTTAATGTGTCTAAACCCTGCGACCATCTCACTATCCCCTGGCCCGGAAGTTGCAGGCCTGAGACTTGAACCCTGACCTTTCTGAGCCCAAAACTTCTTTGTCTAACCACTGGGGCAAAGTCTGTTAGGATTCACCAAGAGGCATTTCATTTTCTTGCTAGGCACACAGTTAGACTCCCTTTCCCAGCCTCCCTCCACGTTAGGTGCGGCCATGTGACTGGGTTCTAGCCCGTGCAATGGAAGCAGCCATAGCATATGCCACCTCTATGCCTGGCCTCCCCAGATCATCCTTTATTCTTTCCTCACCTGCTGGCTACAAGTGAGGATCACCTTGGGATGGCCACCTGCCAAATATCTACAGTATAATTCTACATGAACAAGAAAAATAATGTTAGGGAAGAGATAGGGGGGTTTACCTGTTTGAGCAGCTAGTCCTACCCAGATACAACCACGGTGCGTTAATGATTCAGTGGAAAGGGAAAGGCTGAAGATTATATGGAGAGGTGAAAACAGTGGAATAGAGATCCTGGGATAGAGGATCCAGAGCACAAGTGGAAGTGTTAGTTTTGAACAGGTGAAAGGACATGTGTTTTGATTTTGACAGTTGGGAAGGAGGAAAAAGTGAGTGTGGATTCAGGTACATTTAGAGGTATGGCAGGAAATTAAGGTGGTTTTTTTCTGATGGCTTCGGTTGTCTTTGTGATGCATAAGAGATAAGTCTCCTATGGGAACTTCCTAAGGCAGCGTAGGTGGTTTGAGGAGACGATATTTGAAAAAGCGCTTGTGGAGAATGTGAAAGAGATACAAGGGAGATAATAGCGGTTAGCGTCAAGAATTCACTAAGGATGGAAGTCGTGTGAATTTGTCACTGCAAAGACTATAGTTTTCATTCATTGCTATTTTTCTTCAGTACCCAACATTGTGCTTGGGACATGGCAAGTTTTGAATCAATGGTTGACTGGAGAATAAATATAGTGACACTAAAGAAGTGAGAGCTGGAAAAATGGGGGGTATGGGCAGAAAGTGGGATTTTTAATTTACTCCTTTGGAGTTAGAATGTTTCCAGGTGCTGACAAATTTTGTGTTGTGGCCATGGGAGTAGGTGGTAACAGTGGAATGGAGATGAAGTTGCCATTGTGGGGATTCCTCAGGACTGAAATGCTAAAGGCAGGAAGTCACCCTAGATGATAGGGCATAGACTAGAGGGTAAAACTGTCAACCAGTTGTCAATCTTTAAAAACATAAAGGGATTGGTACTGTAACAGGAAGAGGTAGAGTGTAGTATACAGTATAGCCAGATGGTCTGAGCATCAGCGGAGAAGGAATGGCTGTTTGCGAGTGAAAGGGCAATGGTCTGGAAGTGACACTGGATCATGAGAAAAATGCTAACAAGCTTCATGGCCATGAGTGTGTTGGATATAGGGGGAAAAGCCGCAGAAGACATGGTATCCTCCGAGGAGAGCTGGCTTCTACAGAGGTCCAGGAGTTGAAACAGACATTCAGAGCAGAGGAGCTTATTCCTCAACAAAGGAACTGAGTTTCAACGGGAAGACTTTGGAGGGAGTTGGCAGTATGTATCAATTATCTCTCACCATATTAATGCTGCTTATCAATCAACCAAAAACCTCAGGGGTGTACAACGATAAGTGTTTATTGCTCACGTTTCTAGAATCTGATGGGGATCACGTGGGTAGGTCTAACGCTTTCGGTTGGGCTTACTTATATGTCTGGGGGTTAGCTAGCTGTCAGCTGATCTATGCAGGGCTGACTTGGCTTTGTTCTGTGCATCTCTTATCTTCCTGGGACCAGTAGACTAGCCTGAACATAGCCTTATCATAGTGATGATAGCAGACAAGAAAGGAAGCAAGCACAATTGCTCAAGTTCTTGTCAAGTCTCTGCTTGGGTCATATTTGCTAACATCCCGTTGGTCCAAGCAAGTCACATAGCTAGGTTCGGAGTAAGCCAGAAAGTTATATGGCCATAGGTATGGATATAAGGAAGGATAAGAAATTGGGGTCATTTCTGTAATATGCCACACTTTGGGAAACTAGATAAGGAGAGGAATTGAAGGGAGTAGGAGGGTTTGATTCTAGGACTGAGCAAGGACGACTTGTAAATGAAACAACTGTGGTGTATGGCTGGTTCCAGTAGCCCTCTGATGGATTGGGGTGGGCAGTCTGAACCCTCTCAGGAAAAGTACGAATCCAAGGACTTTATCTCCAATAGTCCTCAAAGTATAGACAAAAGACTACTGCAGCTCATATCTGGGGAGTATATTTTAAGTGCAGTTTCATGAGCCCCACGCCGGACCAAAACTAAATCAGAATTTTAGGAACCAGCTTACGTATCTGCATTTAGGTAAGCTTTATGCATACTGAAGACTGAGACTCCATCAATGGGAAACCATTGTAAAGTTTTAAGCAGGGGAGGGACAGATTTGCAATCTCTATTAAAATACCTGAGTAGGATGATTAACAGGAGACAAAACCAAAGGCAACAAGCTATAACAGGATACTAAGTAAAAGGTGATATGCTTTACCAGGGTAATAGTAAAAAATATATAGGTAAGAAACTAAAGGACAGCACAAAATGTCGTACTGTTTTCAAATATCATTTTCAGTTGTTATGTATTATGAGATAAGAGAACTATGTAACAAATAAACTATTTTAACCAAAAAAAAAAAGTACGAATCCAAGTACTTTCTTGACCTTATGTATAAATGGGGATGTTAATATTTTTTAGATTGTTAAGACTACAGTGAGGTAATAAGTTTGAAAACATGTTGCAAATGATGAACTTAAGATGTGGAGGTAGGTGTGCATCGATCAGCTGGCAGATAGCTAACCCTCAGCACGTGAGGAAGTCCAGGCAAGATTACAAGAGCCACACTGAGGAATGTTGGGGCCAGATTACCATATAAATAAAGTCTGTACCTATCGTGTTTCCCCGAAAATAAGACCTAGCCAGACAATCAGCTTAATGTCTTTTGGAGAAAAAATTAATATAAGATCCGGTCTTATTTTATGTAAGACCCGGTCTCATATTATAGTAAAATAAGACTGGGTCTTCTATTAATTTTTTGCTCCAAAAGACACATTAAAGCCGATTGTCCGGCTAAGTCTTATTTTCGGGGAAACAGGGTAGATGGCTCAAACCCCTACCAATACTTCAGTGACTCCAACCACAGGTCTCCTGAAAAAAATATTCTTTATCATTAGGACACTGTCAAAATAAGTAGCTTTCGCCCCTGGAGTGGACAGCATGGATGACTCATATCAGACAGCACAGAAGACAGACCCTAAAGCAATAATAATGCATGGCTCCTCTAGAGGGCAGTGTCCTCTACCCAGCCCCTGGTAAGTCTTCCGGTGGCTATAGTAGGACTTCATAGCTCTTTCAGAGAAGCTGCTTGGAGCCCTCTGGCCTAGAATCTGGAAAACGAGCCTGCCTGACTCCCAGAGTGGCTTGCTCTACGATGACTCTCTGACCTCCCTTGGCTAAATGGAACTTCCCTCTCTTTAGGGGAGGCTCCTCAGATGCAGGGGTCTAGACCCTATCCCATTGGCATTCATCCCAAGGACTCTTCCTATGCCGCTCCCCAATGCCTACCATGGGCAAGGGAAACTGTGTTGGTAAATGGACTTTCAGGAGGGTTTGACAGGTCACAAGCCAGGTATGCAAGTGACTTCCGGAGTGATCCTGGTCATATCTATTTGCTACCCATTTGTGACTATGAACATAGCTCCAGAGGGACTGCACCAAACATGGCCTTTGCATCCTGGGAAGCTATGCGGTGGCAATTCTGTTTTTTAAACAATCTGCAGCCTATTTTACTGAACAGGGAAAGTGCCCTTAGCAGTATGTGGTGTGGCCAGGTGCACAGTGGCCATCTGTGGAGATTTCCAAATGAATGTCATGCATCTTAAGTAGCACAATAAATATTTCTGCATGCCAGGTTTCATTATTTGCCTTATTGCTCCATGTTTCATCTCAGATCTGTATTAGAGCCATTCACTAGGGTATATTTAGGTTTGTTTTGTAAAACTGACATATGGGATATGTCTAAAAACTGAGATCTGTAATGAGAAATTTCTGCCTATTTACTTTAGAAATCAGTAATGTAGCTTAGTATTGGCCAAGTGTTGACATGTGGATTCCTACTGTGCAGTTTTAAATTTTGACCAGAGGCCAACTTGTTTACAAATTTACTGGAACACAGATACATTACAGAAACTTGGCAAACAGTTTCAGAAGCTCAAAAAATGATAATCAGCCTGTTCTCTGCTTATTTGTTTAAGGAAATGCTCCTGCCACTGAGCCTTGGTGCCTGGAGCAGGATTTATCCAAATCAGCATGGGGACTGTCATTGCAGTGTCCAGAGGGGTTGGGAACAATGATCACAACTCTAGTGAGACACTGCAGTGTCGTTCATGGCTCTTGTAGTTGGGGCTCTTACAGCTCAAAATGGGGAGTCCTTCTCTTGCTCAGCCACCTTCCTTGCTGAGATCATTGGCCGTGACGTAACTTGACCTGGTCCCAGGGTTTTTTCTTCTTCCTAAATTATGTACCCCATTGCTGCCCCTACCTGCTTTTCTAGACCACCTGCCTAGTGGCTTCTTTGGGATGCAGGGCCAGCAGCAGGGAAAGGGGAGTTAACATTCAGAGAGATTGAGAGCACCTCCTCATGTTGCTGAGTAAAAATGAGAACCTCTGACCTAAGGAAATTAGTGTAATGTGGGAGGTAATTCACATTTTCATCACCATTTTTAATGGCCAATAAGTTTTAGGTCTTAGATTGTTTTTGTGTTTGGGCTAAGTAGCATAGATATCATGAAGGACTATGCCATGTACTTCAAATGCTTTCTCCCATTGATATTTTTGTTTTCTTTTAAGAGAAAGCCTACAACGGTTTGTTCAATCGAAATAGAACACGAACCTCACGTCGTTCTTTTTCTAGTGCTCACATTAAAAAGTAAAAATACAGAGGTAAAATGCATGAGTTATTTTGCATTCCTTATTTTTCATACTAAGTCTTTGAAATTCGGTGTGTATTTTACACTGAAAGCACATCTCCGTCTGCACTAGACACATTTCAAGTGCTCAACGGCCACTGTGGGTAGTGGCTACTCTAATGGACGATGAACAGTTCAGATCTACAGCATAAAGGGGGTGATGTGATATGGTGTGGAGACTCTCCCACCACAGTTCTCATACTGTTGTTGTTAGCAGCATTGTTTTGATTAAATTTGGGGCGATACACTTGAAGTGTTTAAATTGCAGCCACAATTATCACATTGTTCATTTGATTACCCTTCAGCTCCTTGTTGTTGTGTTTTTTGTATTTTTTTTTTTTTTTGAGTAGCCTTGATAGAGAACTTGTGGAGAACCACTGTTCTTTCTGGAAAGAGCTTTGGAATAGCACAGCTAAGCAGACAGATTCAACCTGACTGGGATGCAAGCCAGGGTTCACGTGGCTGCATGTACACAATGAAAGACTCACCGCTTTAGTCACTCCTCTGAGGAAAAAGGACAGGTGTGATACTCAGAGCTAAAATTCCTAAGAGCATTAGAGCTGGTTACAGCTTAATGCTGCTCTGACCCTAGGCCTCCAATGCCTGGAAGTATGGCTGGCACTGCGCATGTTTGTAGGACTTGCAGAAAAGTGGCCTTTTCATGGTTCCCACCCCCCACCCCCAGATGTTTTTTCATCTTTAGGTCTCTACTCAGTTTAGTATTTGTTGTTCTACAATGATAGAGTACTTTTGCAGCCTTAGTCTATAAACTCTGGAAACCAGGTCATCATCTAAATGGCATTTGCTTTTTTTTTTTTTTTTTTTTTTTTTTTTTTGCACGGGGCGGCTGAGGACCGACTCTGGAATTGGCCTAATTGTATAGTTATGGCCAGAATGAGTTTGGCTTGCAGTTTATAATATTGTACTATGGAAGGCTTAGGGTTCTTGTGGTTGTGCTTAGGAAGAAGAATTAAACATTTTCAAAATTTAGAATGTTACAAAGGAGAAAAGAACAAAAAGTGATAATTTATCCATTTTAATTTAGTTATTGTATGCCTATTTACAACCCAAAACGTCCAAGTCCGTTTAGAAAATGGTTGTGTCCTTCGTGTTGTCTAAAAGGGGTTGCCATGCACTGTTACATTTATGACTTTGATTTATTGCCAAATGCATACTTGCTTCCAGGGGAAAACATGTAATGGATATACCTCTCTGGTCTGTCTTTACATTAATGATTTTTGAAAATCAACAAGCTACGGGCTTAAAGGGTGGTAAATGCTCAAGCCTCTCCTAACAAGTATGATAATATTTTTAATGAGTTTTGTAAAGTTTAGTTTTCTATTTCCCATGGTAGGACTGGATTTCCCTCCATCCAGACTCAAAGTTAGACCTACTGGTGAGAACTATGCCACACTGGTATGCCCAGGTGAAAGACTGTGGATATAGCAATATCCTCCATATAATGTGACTTAAAATCCAAACATGGCTACAGACGGGGATCAAATATATGTAGGGCAGTTTTTGTGTATAGCTCTACTCTCCTGCTGTAGTGATTGTGTTATGTGTACTAGATACCTGTGGACCACTGAGGGGCCAGCATGTCTTTCTTTTATAATCCCTCTTCTTTCTTTCTTTCAACTTTTACAGCTGTCTTTATGGTATGGTGTAGGATAGATTCAGATGATCTCATTCTAGTTCCTAGTCACCTTAAGAAGACCCCTGCCATCCAGCAGCACATTTGTGCAGAAATGCCCCATGTGTAACAAGGGAGCCCTGCTCGTGTCCACGTGTGTACAGTGCAAGTGCAGAAGTAGAGTCCCAAGCACTGGAGAAACCTCGGACCCTAACCTTTTGGCTTGTGCTGCCCATTTCAGCATTTCTCTGGAACGAAGTGGGGCAGGGAGGTGTTTTCCCTTTCCGTTAGTTCATAAATGATCCATTTGCTAGAATTCTTCATGATTCATAGGTGTAATAATTTTTTGAACATGAGCTGCTTTTATTTTAATTTTTTAATCTACCAAACTTGAAAGTAGATAGTTTACATCCAAATCTTTCAACATTAGTTATGATTTTGTTTTTTATTCTGGCATTCTAATGATGGTGCATTTTATGGGAGGATGTTTGAGAACAACTTAAAGGAGAGCTGGCGAGGATTGGCATGGATGTGTCTTTGAATTGCCACAGTCCTTTTGGGGATTTCAGTTCCCCACTTATTTAAATCGAGACCATTTGAACAAACACGGCCTTGCTCTTTGTTTTGAGTTTTTCCAGAATCTCAGGTTTAAAAGGGAGTAATTGCTAAATCTATTGTTCCCCTAGATGTGGACTGAAGAAAGAGTAGTTGCTTTTTGGCTCTGTGACCCATTATACCTTAGTATAAAGTTGAATGTACTTAAACTCTTGGCTCTCATATTACTTCTCTAGGACAATGCTTTCAACAGGTGTAAAGCATCCAAAGGCTTTGTCAGCTCTGGTAAATCTTTTTGATATATTTTATGCAATTATATTTGTAGGTCTTACGGCTGTGTTAAACTATGGAGAAGACACATCACTTAAAGAACATTCGTTAGTGGATTGGTTCTAAAATTACACCTGCCTTAATTGGTGTGAACTGTTCACTTGCTAAGTGTGATAATGCCATTAAGGTTTCAACAGTATGGCATTCTGAAGTCGCCTCAGACAATTGATCTTCATTTGTACCTGTAGCAATGATGATGCTAATTAGTAAAATTCCACTGGACAGAGTTGTAGGATTCCAAGTTAGTATTTATTTGTTCGGTTTGCATAAAGCTCTCTATACCCAGCTGCCCCCAAATCAGTGGCTATTAACCCTTTTTTGGAAATTTTATTTCTGAGCAACCCTAGTATAAGATGTTCTAAAAAGTAGAAACATTAAACTTTTAAGTGTGAGCTAGGGGGAGAGAGTTGTGTTAACAAGCAGAATGAGAGTTTATTTCAGCTACTGATTCTGTTGAGCTACTGTACCCTCACGAGTTCCTTTCTGGCTACCACCTGGCAAATGGAAGCGAGAGTTTCAAATGGCTGGCCTTCTGGCACTTAATTAATCTTGGAAAAAGTTGATGTCCAGTTTGATTTCATGACTTAATGCTGTAATATTCATTGACTGTCATTTGTCAGCATTCCACTGTCAGGAAGGTATCTCTACCAAGTGTTACACATGTGAATATTTACAAAATGGCTCTTATCAGGGAGGGAACATTTTAAGGCTTAATATTGAGTGATGATTTCATTATTGTCATCACTATGGATGAGAAAAAATTTGCTCTAGTACTCAGTATATAAACCAGACCAGTCACTGATAAACAGAAAGATAAGCTGTAGGAGGGTATCCTTAGGAGGATATGCAGCTGCACAAGGAGAGAAGACTAGAGGTCATTTGGTTCTCCTTTTCTTTTTTATTTACAAGTCTCTTCTGCCATTTCCTGGATCAAGGAGCATCCAACCTCCAAAGATGGGAAGCATACGACTCCGCTAAGTAGTCTAAGGCATTGTAGTATAGGTTTATGTACAAGGAAATTTTCTTAAATATGTTTTTTTGAAACATCTTTCAGTCTTGGTTTTACTTTGGCGAGCAAAGCAGAATAAGTCTTCTTCTTATACTTGCATATTATAAACCTTAAGATTTTTCAAAATATCCATAATGTTTTTTTCTGATGCTAAGGTGAACTCAATTTAAACTATTAGAGTATTTTAGTTTTTCTAGTAAGAAGCCAGTGCTCCTAATTCATTCAACCATCAGATGGTTATAGAGTACATACTTTGAAGAAGGCCTTATAGAATTCTGTAATGTTTGAATTTGGCCTGAAGGGAAAGAATCTAGTAATAGAAGCTATGTACACAAATGATGGTTCCAAAGTGCACCACAAAACCGGTACTGTTATAGATGCTAGTAAGTTTAATTTTTAAAGGAACCTCTAAGTTTTCAGCAAAAAAAAATCATTACATCAGAAAACTATTTGTTAACTGACGAGCATATTTACAATGTTTATTGAGGTAGAGACGCAGATACTTCCCCAAGTAAACCTAACTGGTTAATTAATCATGATGATTTTCATTAACATACACATTCACAAAGAAAGCACTTTCTTTACCTTTTCATCCATTTGTTATGGAATTTGAAATTTTGATATTTTGTTCATGTCAATGTGAACTAATTATTGGGTTACATAGCTAATTGAGCATTTCTTATTTATGGGTTAGTGCCATTTGGTTTCTTAATTTTTATTTTCCTTTTACATTTCCAAATGCTTTCTCCATTTGAATAAAGTAGATCATAGAAGGACTAATATTTTATTGACACAGCTCTTTGCAGCATCCAGACGGTCCTCATAAAATTTCCTTCCAGCCTCTCAGTGCCTTGTGAGATAGAGCAGGGACATGAGAAAATTGAGACTCCGAGGTGCAAGAACTAGCACCTGAATCTCAGCTGTGTGATGTCTCTAAACCTCCGCTGCTGCCTGCGTGCATACGCTGATAAGAAACCATGGTCAGGAGCCATCTGGGAAGTGAGCCCTTCCCCCACGAGGACACTTATCTAGGGCAAAGGCCACAACAGAAGCAGGATGTGGCCCACCAGGCGGGGCTGTAGCACCGGTTCTGACTCCATGGTGAACTTCCAGGCAGTGAAGCCTGCCTCATCCTGAACTTCAGTATCTGCTGACTGGATTCTGTGCAGACTCTATTACTGCCATTGAAGATCCGCCTTCCTCTCCTTGTTGGATAGCTGCCTTACACAGACGTGTATTTGTGGGGACTTCTATGACTTATGACTTCCCTCTGTGAAAATAAATGACATCTTTACCTGGGACTCTGAAGGTTGGAAGAGACAAGAGCTAATTAAGCCAGTCAATAAAATCAATTTTCAATTACTTTTAAAGGAAACATACCCCCAAGACCGAGTTTGAATTTTCTACTTTAACTTGGGTGGAAGGGTTTGCTAGTAGAGGCTGAGTTGCCTTTGCAAAAAGAAAAATGTTATAGAATGTCTCTTCTGTTACATTTTGGCAAGACTTTGGGGGACAGAGACAATGTCATGAAAGGATCTTGCTTCTTTACTCTTTCCATTTCCTGAGGAAAAGGATGTAGATCTCTGGTGAAATTGCTTATGAAATAGACACCGTTTCCCATTGTCTGCTGACAAGGATTCATGCCATTTCATTTTTAGAAATGCCCTTGCCAGAAAAAAGAAAAATAAAGCAAGCTTTGGAATCATCCATAATAGTTATGCTGAGTGTTAATTTTTATTGAACACTTACGGTATGCCTGTACTATGTGTTTCCTCATTTAGTCCTTAGCACAACCTTGTGAAAAAGGTAGTAATCTTATCTTCACTTTACAGATAAGGAAACTGAGGCAGAGAATAAGTAAGTTGCCCAAAGTCCCACAGCAGTAAATTGCAGAGTGGGACTCTCATTCTTTTTCTAAAACCCTTACACTAGCTGTGTGGGCCCTTCCAGGTGAGGTGGGCTGTGGTTCTGTGTGGCTGCCTGTTGCAAACTCCAGGGGATGCCATGCAGGACTTAGTTTATGAATAGTAACCCATGGAGTTCATTGCAGGCATCCTATTTCTGCCAAAGGATTCAATTACTCATTTTTAGACAAAACTTTAAAATTCCTTACTGGCAGCCCCACTAATTTATATGCACTTGCTAATTAGGAGGAAATGTTTTTGCAAAACTCACATGGGTTTTACCCTAGCTCAGACAGGCCACATTTGAGCCAAATAGTGCAGAAACCTCTTGCTATTGATAATTAGGATAGCTTAAGTATATCTGTTCTCTCCACTCTTTAATAACTCAAACCACTCAGCAGTAGGACAAAAGCAGTATTTTTCCTTTTTCCCCCTTGCTCAAATTGTTTCATAATCAGTATTATGACTTTGAGTTAACTATTATTTTTTCTTTCCACATAGAGAAACATCTAAAATTGCAAACAGTTGTCACTGTTCACAGCAAATTTGTTATATTTATTAAATTTTTGAGGGTGACACTGGTTAGTAAAATTGTATAGGTTTCAAGTATACATTTCTATAATACATCACCATATATTTGACCCTCTTTTCCCTCTTCTGCCACCCCTCTCCCCCCTTAGCCTCTGGTAACCACTGAACTGTTGTCTGTGTCTATGAGTTTTTGTTTCTTCATTTGTCTTGTTCCTTTGTTGCTTTCAGTTTTATATCCCACAGATGAGTGAAGTCGTATGGTTCTTGACTTTTTCTGTCTGACTTATTTCGCTAAGCATTATCATCTCAAGATCCAGCCATGTTATTGCAAATGGCACTATTTCATCTTTTCTTACGGCCGAGTAGTATTCCATTGTGTATATATACCACACCTTCTTTATCCATTCATCTATCGAAGGACACTTTGGTTGTTTCCATGTCTTGGCCACAATAAATAAAGCTGCAGTGAACATCGGAGCACGTTCAGATAAATGTTTACAGATAAATGTTTTCAGATTATTTGGGTAGATACCCAGGAGAGGGATTGCTGCGTCATATGGTAATTCTATTTGTAATTTCTTGGGGAACCTCCATACTGTTTTCCATAGTGGCTGTACCAATTTACATTCCCACCAACAGTGTGTGAGGGTTCCTTTTTCTCCACAGCCTCACCAACACTTGTTATTGCCTTGTCGATAGCCATTCTAACAGGTTTGATATGCTATGGCGTGGTTTTGATTTGCATTTCTCTACTGGCTAGTGAAGTTGAGCATTTTTTCATATATCTGTTGGCCATTTCTGTGTCTTCTTGGGAGAAGTGTCTGTTCAGGTCCTCTGCCCATTTTTAAATTGGATTGCACAAACAGATTTCTTACACTCAGAAACAGTGATGCCACTAAACAAATTTCTGAGTTAATTTTGGGATGAGAATTAGCACAAAGAGTAGAACATCATGGAAAAAGTTGGAACTCCAGCACCAGAGCCATCATGTTGAGCAATAGTGAAAGGTGACACCAACAATGGAGGACAGTGCTGAGGTGCCTGGTGGGACTGGCCAGGCTGGGGGACCGCAGGCCTTTGCCCCTTGTGACAAACAGAACCAGTATGAGGGCCAGGCAGGGATTTTGTTCTAGTGCATTCTCTAATAAAACTATGGTCCTATTGAAGAAGCACCATGGGGCAAATTGCCAAGATGTCACAAAGCATGTGACTGTAAGAAATTACTCCTTCGTAATCCCAGTTCATTGTTGCATCCTGACTTTCTGGGAGGTTTTTCCTTAGCTGGCCACACCGCAAGTTCCTGTGTCCTGGTAGGATTTCATCTTACTGCTGCTGTCGGTATCCTGCAAATTGACCTTTGAGTATTCTAACAGGCAAATCTCCTTCCTGTAAAATTCCAAAAGTGCTGTTTTTAATTCATCTGACCTGTGAGTGCTCGTGAATACGGTTATTCTGATGTTGCTTTAACCTTGTACATCATGGCTTCCTCCAAGACTCCTTCCCCAGTTGATTTCCGTGTCACATGCTCAAGGCCATATACATATCTAAGAGCTGTATAATCTTGTGTCTTTGGTCCTAGACTTAGAAATGTCATGGTAGTCATTGCTTCCTTTCCATTCTGGGTCCCTCGGGTGGCCCAGCTCATCAGAGCTTCGCTTCCTTTCTGCACTGCTGAGTTATTGTTGGGGATGCTGAACTCAGTTTTTCCTTCCCAGTGCTTCTTGAAACACAGCCATCTTTCCTCACAGGAGAGCAAGTCCCAGCTGATAGGAAATCTTTCTGTGTGCACATGCATACAGTCGTTTGCCAGCGGGGATGGCTGCCAATGGTTTTCTCTAGTTGCAAGGAGTTTGTTTTCCCTGGGTGGCAGCGCTGTGCCACACAGGTGGCCTACAATACCGTAGGCTCCTCACTGATAGAAGTTTCTTTGTGGTGAAGTACCTCTGAGGTGTTTGGGGTTCCCACAGACATTTGTGACAGTTGAGTGATGCAGAAAATGTTTTCATGTTGTAGTGGTTCATGTTTATGGTGGAGCAGAAGATGTGTCCAGATTAGTATATGCTGTAGGCCCCACAAGAGGTAACAGACTACCCCAGCCCCAGGAGGGTTGGCTGGCTGTTATGTCAGACCTGGAGCCCCTGAGAGTCCCGTAGAGCCCCCCTCATTTGAATCATCTGTTGAAGAAAAGTGTTAAGGATTCTCCACTATGTACCCTAACTTTTAGGGCATGGCATGGCTCTCTGGCTAACTCTGTGATGGGGAAGAAAGGGCAGCACCCTAGAACTACACCTTAGGGAGCTATACCTCTCTCCTCACTCACTCCCCAATTCTGGCAAAATACTGTAGCCTTTAATCTTTTGTCCATTTTTTAATTGAAATTATTTTGAAATCTTACTATTTGCGACAACATGGATGGGCCTAGAGAGGACTATGCTAAGTGAAATAAGTCAGACTGAGAAAGACAAATACCATATGATTTCACTTATATGTGGAATCTAAATAACAAAATAAACAAACAAACATAACAGAAACAGACTCATAGATACAGGGAACAAACCGATGATTGCCAGAGGGGAGGAGATTGGGGAGCTGGGTGAAAAAGGGGAATGGATTAAGAAATGCATTACAAAGTGACAAAATAGTCATGGGGATGTAAAGTACAGCATAGAGAACATAATCAATAATGTTGCAACAACTATGTGCCAGGTGGGTACTGGACTAATGGAGGGGATCACTGTATAACTTATATAAATGTCTAAGCACTATGCTGTACACCTGAAACTAATATAAAATACTACTGAATGTCAACTGTAACTGGAAAAAACAGAAAAATAATGAAATTGTATTAACTTATCACCTTAACCATGGTGAGCTCTCTCTCTCTAAAAACACAGAGCAGGCCCTCCTAGGTGAAACCTAATTGCTACTTATAAACAGCTTTTACAGTAGAGTAGAAAATACCAGAATGCATGCTCATCGTGAGGGTAAGCATTGATTTGAGAAACTGTTTAAAGTTGGGTATATGGGGTTTCAGTCTAAATCTTACTTCTTGTGTAGATCGATCATGGTCAAGTCTGAAGCCCATGAGTTGGAGGGTCCTATCTTCTGTCTTAGTCTGAAATTGCCTCATACTCCCATTAACTTGCTTTTGCAGTTGGCCCAGCTCCTGCTCTGCAAAGCCTCAACCGTGCGGAACCCTCCTTAATTATATGGACCTGGGTCACTGCTGGGTCTTAAATCATCAAAGACAGATTAAGTTATGAACACAGTGCACTTTCTGAAGCAAAGTATATACTCAAGGACTTACGTTTTTATGATTTAAAAAAAATTGGTTTTCTATTAATTCTCAGTTAATAAGAAAACTCAGTGAACCCCAGCATGACACTCTGTAAGCATTTTGGTTAATCTACACTTACCCCTAGAGTGCAGGAGTGTAAAGCAACAGCAAGCAGGGACCTTCTCTGGGGAAAGGGCAGTCTTTGGTACCTTTCCTTCTCATGCTTTAATAGGTGGGGGCTTCCTAGTGTCCATGAGGAATACATTTACCTATCTGTACAACACCCGTTGCCTAGCAAGCAAAGGAATTGTTCTGGCAAGCTCTTCTGAGCAACATCTAGAAAGTCTGATCAAAGGCATGTTTAGTTTTTAGAAGGAGAATGAGATGCAACTAGTAGCACTGGCAGTTTACTGGATATTGATGGTTAGGCATGGGCCTAAGTAATTTTACACGATCTCATCTTGTCCTCTTAACAACCCTCTCAGGTGGCTATCGTCATCCCCCTTTTACAAAGAAGAAAAGTAGGTCTTCAGGAAGTTCAGTAACTTATCCAAGGTCGCCTGCCTGAGTGGTGGAGAAAGGATACAAATGGGTCCAGCACGTGAGCCCAGCACTCACATGCAATGTTGTCTTGTTTGGTGATTGTACACGTATATTCCCTCCTGCCTGGAATGTTCTCTCCTGTCCAACCCCAGCTGTCAGAACATATTCCACCTGGCAGGCCTTAGTTTGGATGTTAACTTTCATGAAGCCCTTTTTGCTACCCCTGGTGAGAAGTGATTTCCTGTTCTCTGTACCCATGTGGCACATGGTTGTTCGTCTTTTGGCATGTCACATTCTGCTGTGTATTGGTTTACCTGTTCTTGGGTTGCAAAACTCAATGGATGGTTCTGTTGCTGCTGCTTTGGTTTGGGTGAGGAGGTACTTACTGTCTTCATGAGTGGGGTCTGCTTTGGCAATTTCAAGTTCAGGCTGAACCTTCCCTTCATCTTTGAACAATGATTCTTTCTTTGAGGGATGAGAATATTTTCCTTCACCTTTATAGGAATCTTGAGGAAGTAATTTTATATGAGGATCATTATTTTCTGTTTGTAACTGTATTTGCCAGAGTGATTCTTCTAGAAACCTCAGCCATGAATAGGATAGGTTTTTGGAAATATATATAGAAGCAAAAATTGGCAGCTTTTCTCTGTGACAGATCTGTTCCATTTTCTGCTGTTATATATTTTCACGAGCTTTGGAAGGGGATGGGGAAGATGCCAGGAGGAATAGAAGTAGGATTAAAATATGCTGATATCAAAATTGGATTTTCATTGCATTTAAAAAGTCTGAAGGTAATTGAAACTTGGCTTACCAGGATTGGATATCTAGGGTGCTTGACTTATAATAGGGGAAGGGAAACTTCCTTTTCCTGACACCCTGCTCTGTGCGGGGCTCCACATTTTTACTCCTCCTGGTTTCCTCCCCACCCCCTTTGAAAACTCATAAAGAGCATAACAGCAAAATAGGGGAACAAATGGGCATTCCCAAGATTCCATCTTATCACTGTTTTTACAGATGTGGAAACAGGCTCAGTTAGGTGCTGCTCAAGTTCACAACAGTCCCTATCTGATAAAGGTTGAATTGGAACCCAGGCCCACCTTTCTTCAAGGCTCTTTGTCCACAGGATTTGCTGTTCAAGGAGAAGCCCTGGAATTTTCTATGTACGATAAGAGGCACACTCTTTCAGTTAGTGTTGCGTGAACCCCTCCCCCTCCTTTTGCCAAGGCTGACTAGCTCACTTGCACTTGGAGAAGAATTGCTATTGTATTGACTATTAAGGATATTTTTCTCCCTTAAAATGCTAAAATTTAACTTAAGCCTTTGCCATGACTGTCGGATATGTCTAAATGAATATTTCCATCTGCCGACTGCAGATGGAAACTTCCAGAAAGGAAGTTTAGGAAAGCAGATGTACATTTTTCTCTATTTTTGTGTTTTTTCAAGAATGAATAACAATAGGAAATTTTGATACATAAAAATAATGTCATTTATATACAAAGCAGCTCAAATTGTTATTATTGAATGCATAAAATAGTCAAAATATCAACTTTTTGTTTTTGGGGGGATTTCTGACACATTTTGAAAAAAAATCTTGAAATCAGTTAATGCAGTGAAAGAGTTAATATGCCTTTCAAAGTGAAATTTCAGGGACTCTGACATGTATATATGAAGGAAAGATTAGAGCAAGATCATACACGTCGTACTCCTCAAATGACATTAGGTAGGAGACATCCGTCCAGGAGTGGAGGCTGATTTTTCCTTGGAGGTTAAATAGCAGCGGTGAGCAATACATTTATTGAACACTTGCTAGATTTTAGGCCCAGTGCTAAGCACTTTAGGTATATTTTATTTAATCCTCACGATACCTCCCTGAAATAAGTATGGTATCCCCACTTGACACCTGAGATAAGGGAGACTTTGCCCAAGGTCATGCACAAAGTTAGGTAGTCATGGGAGCTGGGTTTTGTGTCTGGTCAGATGGAAGGCAAAGCCCATGCTCAGTCTTTGTACTATAGAATTTGTGCGTACATTCTTGGCCTTGGAGAATAGTGCACAGCCTTCTAGTGAGAGGTCCCAAATATGTTTGCAGCACATTTGTTCTCACAATGCAGCTACCTCTCTAAGTACTTCTACTGTCTGCAGTTCTGAAGAGAGGCTTTGAACTTTCTCAAATGAAAATTATTTGGTTTTCCTTCTCGATGTTTGTTTCGAGTTGAAGAACAGAGAAAATTGCACGAAACTAGTAATGAAACTGCCCTTGTGAAGGCATGTGCCTCGTTCGTAACTTGCCAAACCCGACTTGTGGCTTATTTTTATCTTCAGGGTGACGCTGATGGAGTTAACTATGAGGAAAGGAGTCTCTGAAGGAGGTGGCAGCAGCCCTCTGGCCAGCTCTACCCAACAGCAGGGCTCCCTTCGTTCATACCGCTTCCTCAGTGTACTTCTCAGAGCGCTTCCCATTTTGTTTCACAGTGTTCCCCATTTTGTCCCTAAGGCAGAGATTATCTTCATTTTACAGATCAGAGGTGGAGGCTCAGACCAAAAATGGCAAAGGTAGGATGTAAAGGGAGAGGTTAAAAAAGGAACAGAAAAGAAAAATGCTTTTCCCCTCTGGACCATCTCCTTTAGTCTTTTGGAAAGCCCTTTTACCATTTTATCTTGGGATTTGTGAGGTCTGTCTCCACTCGCTGCCACCTCATGCTGCCACTGCCCTTTAATTTTCATTACAAAGTATAAAATACTGATTTCCATTAGGCATGAAGAGCCTTCCTCCTATTACAGTAGATATTTGTCACCTTTCTTCCTGAAAGCCATTAGCAGTTTCTTTTGTTCTCTGTCTGGCACGCTCTCATGTGCGCATTTGTTTTGCAAGAGTGAATTTATAACTGTCTTCAACCCTGTCTGCAGTGACTCCTGGGGATTAAAGGGAACACATCTCAAGGCGATAGGTTCCACTGAATCGGGCAGCTGTGGCTGGGACATCTTAAGACTAAACTTATGATTCAGGGTGAGCATGAGTAATAGAAGTCAGCAGAATGATGTTGAATAAAGGAGGCAAGTTGACAGTACCATCACGGGAGGGGAAAGCCACCAGTCTTTCAGTGGATATTTATAGGACAATGACACTTTAATCATCACTGTGCTGAGTGCTGTGGTGGACTCAGAAAAGGCTGGGAGGTTGTCTCCAACTTCCACCCATAATCTATTTTGTGATCTAAGACCTAAAACATGGAACAAATAAGGAAAGAATAAGCATCTCATTATAAGCGCAAAAACAGGGTGGCCTTTGTAATTGAGGGTGCTCTGAGAAATTGGCTTCAGGGCAGCAAACATGGGATGTATAAAAAGTTCAATAAGATACCACCTCTGACCTAAGGGGGGCTCCTCTGACCTAAGGGCAGGGGGCTCCCTCTACTGAGAAGGTACACATGGAAGTGATCCCTCATATGTGTGATATAAAGCAAAAAGCAGCAAATGAACAAACTCATAGATGCAGACAACAGAAGGGTGGTTATCAGAGGCGAGAGAGGGTGGGGGGAGGACAAAGAGAGTAAAGGGGATCAGATATATTGTGACAGAAGGAGACTAGTCTTTGGGTGGTGAACACACAATGCAAGATACAGATGCTGTATTATAGAATTGCATACTTGAAACCTATATAATGTTATCAACCAATGTTACCCCAATAAATTGAAAAATTTAAAATGTATTGTGTAAACATGTAATGGAAACGGATACAAGAGTAGGCAACTAGAGGCAGGGGCTAAAAACATAGACTGGAATGATACGGCTTGGGCTCAAATCCTGGCTCTGCCACTTACTGATCATGTGATCTCAGGGAGCTTATTTAACCACTCTGTACCTCCACCTCCTTGTCTGTAAAATGGGGAATAATAATAGTATCCACCTCATAGAAGGTAAGATTGTTATAAGGATTAACTAAGTCAACACACCTGCACACACGTACAACTTCCACTTACCTCCACCCTATCCTTTTCCAGCAGAGGTTCTCTTGCCCTTCTGTACTGCTCTTCACCATCACTTACATAGCAATGAAAGTTGTACAGTGGGTCCTTAGCAAAGGGTCATTAAAATGTCCAGGCAGACAATGAGTTAAAGACACAAAATGGCTGGATGGGTTATAGGGAGATGCAGCTTGTTAGGTATTGTTTAAACATCAGACTTGAGTGTAGGGGATTTAAACCCCAGAAAAAAACATGACCCAAGTTGGGCTGTAAAGGATGAATCAAATAATGATTAGTGGAAAGAAATGCTTTTCACGTTGGCGAGAATGTATAAACAAAGGTATAGGGTTGGGGCTGTTTGTTCAAACAAATATAAAAGAGTATGCAAAGAAGGTCATAAGGGGGACATTTCAGCAATGCGGTTGGTTGCTAAGATTCAGGAAAAAGGACTTAATACTAAAACGTGGAATTGAGATTCAGCCTATAATAAACTAGAGTTTCCCAGATTCTATTAAGGAAAGCAAAATTGTGGAGATGGAATTTGGGCGTGAGAGGAAACAGATCAGTGACAAGAGGACAAAGCATGCGTTAAGGAGGGAAAATTGGGAATTTCAACCAGTTTTGCTTTGGTGGTAATGAATGAAAGATGATGAGAAGGAAGGGCGGAAAGGCTGGTATCTTTGCTATAAAAGACTAGCACAGTAAGTCACCAGACTTCATAGCATCCCGTGAATGCTCTGTGCTCCTCTCACTCCAACGGTATGAATTTTGCTCTCGGTGTAGGATGGATGGCTCCAGTGAGTGTCATAAAATTAGTGGAGCTCAAACTCCCCCCTCTTCCCAAACTGTGCTGACCTCAGTAAACTATGCACAGGAGAGAGATTTTGATTCAATAGGGTGATGTATAGGCTAAAATTATTCTGAGTCACCTGTTTTGGGGACCATTTTGCTGAGAAGTGCTGATGCTTCTGACCTTGAGTTTAAGAAACAACCGCACTGTTGTTCTGGTGACGTTCTATGATGTGAAGTCTTTATTTCAACCTTGTGTGACCAGAGGACAGTGGTCGGGAATGGGGAGAAGGCACACTAACATCAAAATAAATCTTTATACATTATACTGTAGCTTGGTTTTTCAGTAATTTAACAAGCGTCCTTTTTGATCTGTCTTTTGCATTTCCTTAATGATTTTTGAATTTCATAATAAATTAAATATTGTCACTGTAAACAGTCCTAATAAATCTACCCATGTTCCCTAGGAACTCTTTTACGCTCCTCTCTGTGATAGAAATGATTTAAAGGCATTTAAAGGGAACGCTTTGAAGACTTTGAAAGAGTATGTGTGGGTGAGTGAGTGGCTTGGATTTTAGTCCTGGCTCTGCCTCTAAACTAGCTGTGTGATCTCAGGCAAATATTTTGCTTCTCTGGGCCTCAGTCATCTCATTTGTAAAATTGTAGGGGTTGGACTAGATGATGATGTTGATGAAGAAAGTAGCTAACATTGATTGCCTCTACTGCACCAGGTAGATTCCAAGTGCTTTACACATATTAACTCACTTAATCTTCCCATCAACCCTTTCACGGAGGTACTGTCATCACTGACTCCATGTTGCAGATGGGGGAAGGAACACACACAGGGAACTTGCCAAAGGTCTCTCAGGTGGTAAGTAGTATAGACACGTATATTCTAACCCAGGAAGACTGCCGCTGAGCCTGTTCTCATGGCCACTGCCGCCTCCTGCCTCTCACTCTCCCCTTGCTGACAGTGGGTTACTTCTAACGTGGCGTCCAGTGGGGGGTTAGGAGATACGAGCTCAGTGTTTCTAGTGAAGTCACCCCACTCATCGGCACTATACTCTGACAGCATGAGGTTGAGCCCACTCAGGCTGCTCATTGCTCCTGTGATGTGTGGGGTTTCTTGAGGTGGCTGGGGGTATGGAGGGAGCACCCAGAAGCTTCTTCTAGTCCTGCTACTGTAGGAGCCTCTTGTTGCCTGGCTGGGCCTGACCCCCTTGACCAAGGTCCCTACAGAGTAATCATAAAGCAGACCTGCAGATGAAGGAGCTGACAAATTTTGCACCTCTTCCAAGAGCTCAATTTAAATCAATTTATCAGGGATTTACAAATGATTGATAAAAAGCTTTTTCTTTAGAAGGCAGAGATGGCTGTGCAGAAAATGAGGAGATGGGTATTCTCTAGCTTCAAACCAACATGGCTTATTTTTCCTAAACGCCAGAGCAGATCTCTCTATTCATAACTGTCTAGATGCTTAACAGAATAAAACACTTGCCCACGAGGCAATTCAGAACATGAAAGGATTCTAGGCGGTACAGATTCTTGGTAGCATCCATGGCTGCGGAAATATTTGGAAGAGCTTAATAGTAACAATATTAATAATAAAATAACAGTGGTATAACCAGTTTTTGGTTAACATTTCCTGCTTACCAGGCCTGAATGGTTGCTGAGTATATTCATCAACCCAATGAAATAATAAAGTAGAACCTCTGTAAACATGAAGAACTTGGAAGTGTAGGGTTGTTTTTGTTGTTGTTTTTGGTGTCTGCCCAATTTTTGTTTAAATTAGAGTATTTCTTGTCAGTCACCTGGCAGTGAGTTACTGACCTGGCAAGTTACGGACATTTATTGGTCAAATAGACTTAAAACTTTGGTTTTTAATCTGGTAATAGTTGACGCACTTTCTAAGGAATCCTATAAAGATTTTAAAATTTTGTCGGAAAAAACGTCTTCCGACAAAAAGTATAGATACAATACCACAGAGCTTTTGCTGTAATATCATTTTATTATATGTTCACTAAAGAAAGGCGAGGCTGCAGGATTTTGTAGCCAATGGGATGTGGCTGTGGCTTTGATTAATAAATTTTGTTTGGTAACTTGGCTCATGCACATTAATACGGGTAGCTGTGGGATTTTGAGAAGATGGCATTTGTCTTCCCTCTTTCCGAAACTGATGTGACAGTGGAATAGAGTAGAAAGATTGGGAGGGATGGGTGCATGTGAAAAAGGGGTTCTCGACATGGGAGGTCAGAAACTAGATGAGAGAGATGAGTATAAATGGATGAAGTATGTTCACTGTTACCATTACTTGGAACAGTTTTTGAAATTCCAAATAATCTTAAAGGAGGGCATGAACTTTTCTATGCTCACCAAAAGGAATGTCCGTTTCAAAGTTAAGAAGCTTTAGTGACTTCACAGTTCCTGTGCATAATGATATGTGAGATATATGCTGTAATTAATTATATGCATTCATGTGAAATGAAATGTCCCTAAAGTTTAAAAAAATGTGTTAAAGTGATAGATTTGGGGTATTATTCAATTTGTGAAATTCTGCCTTTAAGCAAGAGAGCAAGCACATGCGCAATCAAGCAACTTCATTGCTTTCATCTTTACTTTTGGGACATTTGTGTCTTCAGCTTGCCAGAGACTGGGGGCCATGGGAGAGCAGGTCATTTCAGTTCGTGACCCTTCACTGAGGTCAGCACTTACATTCTCCCATCCTCCACTTATAAAGAACAGTGCTGATGTGTGTCTTGAAGATAACTTGAGAATGATCTGAACTTCAGGGAGCATTAAGGTGCTGGGGGAGGGGGTGGGGAGAAGATCAGCAAAGAGATTTGGAAGGGGCTCATAGGATGTAAAGTAAAGCACAGGGCATGTAATCAATGATATGGTAATAACTGTGTATAACGCCAGGTGGGTACTAGACCAAACAGGGATCACTTCGTAAATTACATAAACGTCTTATCACTATGCTGTACACCTGGAACTAATAAAAAATAATATTGAACGTCAACTGTAATTGAAAAAATAAAAACCAAAAAGCAATTTCAAAAATAAAAATAAAAAATTATTCTTACTGCTCTGTTTTAACACAGAAATTTCTACAGGTTGGTTTTGCTAGCTAGAGACCTTTAGTTAAGCTCTGTAAATTATTCCCCCAGTTGGATTAAAGGGAGAGAACACATCCAGTTAATACGTAAACTATCATAATAAATTTCTCTAGACTTTTACTGAAATATGTTTTTTGCAAAACAGAATTTTGTGTCAAGGATTCTGTTTTTAACACTATTAACTTCTAGAAGCTACCAAATCTGTTGAGAAGATAAGCATTTCTGGAGTGGGTGCTGTAAGTAGGGCACCATACTGGGTGCTACTGGAAATATAAAATAAAATGGATCAGTGCCTAACGTCACCTGGGTGCATGCTATTAAGATGACAAGACGTCAGATATTGGCAGTTTCAAGACAGATGAAAACTACAATCTGCAAAGTGACATAATTGTGGCAGCATTAATTTGAGAAAGTTTTATTTTTAACTGTTTAATGTTCAGTCTTTATTCTCAGGGTTTGAATACTGAAGAGCCCTGGAGGCTGGATGCTAGGCTTGGATGGAGTCCTGTGGTTTGAGGCAGATGGTCAACTCTGATTCGAATACATTTAGAAGATGTTAATAAACTCGTTTTTCAGGAGAACTTACAATTTGGAGAACCGGGCAGGCACAAGTTGGCTACATAACATAAAATGAATTAAACCAAGTACCAGAAAACTACTTTATAAGTTCCTGGTGTGGTGTAGTCAAAAAGACTTGACCTTCAGTCAGGGCATTAGGTTTTAGTTCCATCTTGGTCACTTACAGACTGTGGGACTTGGGTTAACACTTAATTTTCTCTAAACCTGATTCTTCATTTTGCAAGTGGGCACGCTGATTATGTGGGCCTCGTGGGGTTATTAGGAGTACTAAATGGAATTTTATGAGTGAAAATACTTTATAAACTGTAAAGCACATTACAAGTGTGAGATAATAATTTAATTTTACTTGTTAATATAAAATCCAAGAGCCATTTTCTTCCTCTTGCTGTCTCTAATGATTGTATAATGGCATTTCTTCACTTATTCTTTTCCTGCTTATGTTTTGAGAGAGGACCTCAATCAAGATAAAGATTATCTCTGTCATCCCCTGTGCCCCTGCCTGTCAGTCTCGTCCCTCCATGGATAGTCACTCTTAGGATTTCTATCACCATAGGTTAGTTTAAGCTTTTCCAATTGAAATGTCTTACGAATCAACTGATGCCACAATTACGTTATTTCGGTTGGGTAAGAAGGCCCCTGGTGCAATCCCCAAAACTTGCTTGCTTTTTTATTTACTATATCATTTACTTAAAAATATTTTTATTAATACCCTTCTAGCATTTTGGAAGGTGTTTATTTTGTATGTGCTTGAGTCTCAGGCTCTTTCTAGCCCCAAATGAATATGTTAACAGATTGTGAAACAGTGTGACACCTCTGCCTACACTGTACTGTCTATATTTATCCATTTCTCTCCCAACAGCCCAGCCCTCGTTCTCATGTCAGTGGAGTCCCAACCGTAGTAGTAGAAGCCAATGTCCACCGAGCTGGCAAGTCAGAAGAGGAATGGTATTTAACCCGATGTGGTGCAAGGCTCGGTGTAGGCCCAAGGATGTCCAAAGCATCCTGCCAACCCCATTGGATCATTTATGAGAGAACTACTTTGAATGGTCCTTAGAGGACAGAGGTCTTTAATAGGCTGGTTACTTTAGGATAGTGTCTTCATTTATTCAAGGTCACTCGGCATGGAGCCTCACATGTGGTCAAGGTCCTGAGCCACGTTTGGGGAGGAGCTGAGGGAAGGATCTGGCCTCCATGCAGTCACCCCAGTTAGGCAGCCAGGGCTTCCAGTACTGCAGGCTGCTTCTGGCTACCAGAGTGGAGTTTCCCCAAGGCCTCTTCTGGACAAAGGGCTGTGCTGGTGATGGGACAATCTCGAAAGGCAGTGACTTGGTCTTGGTCTCCCACCAGAATTTTCTGCTGCTGCACAGACTACAGAGTGTGTAAAGTGAGGCTGAATAGGTAGACTGCTTCCTAGGGATGGCCAGTCCTCTCAGGGGCAGGTAGTCAGTGGGTGACCCTGCTTACAGCTTTTTCTGAGCCTCTATTCTCCTAGCTCTTGCTCCTAACATGGGGCATAGGGACATGGTCCTGTTCCCATCACAGACAGTTACGTCAGAGAGATAACCTGACTTGAGATGGTCCCTTCACGTCCTCTCCTCTGCCCATTAGAAATCAGTGTCCAAGGCTGTTCGTTAGTCTGTGATGGATATTTGAGTTGGGAGGTGCTCCAATGGGAGGCTTTTGTCACTATGTACAGAGAGCCAGTCTGCACAGATGGAGAAGAATGTGGCAGATGTGCAAGAGAAGCACATCCCAGAGCCCTCACTGTAGCGGAGGGAAAGGGTAGGTTCCCAGGCTCCATTCCTTGGAGTTACCAGCTGCTTGTGCTGCCCTCAGGATGCCCGTGGCCTTCCGGAGACCTTCCTTTGGCTCAAGGTAATTTGTATGGCTTTTCCCTGGAGCCATATGGTCCATGGTTACAAAACTTTCCGGTTGAACACCACAAGGTAAAGTGAGTTGGAAGAATAGCTTAGCAAAAATAGCAATGTCCATTGGTTTCAGAGGTCAGACTATACCCATGATGCCTGCTGGTCCACGCTGCCAGCAAGTCACTGCAGTCCTGTGGTGACAGTCACTCGCTGTGTGTGCCAGGACTTCAGAGGGCTCTTGGCTTTGAGTGCAAACATATGGTGAGATCCGGTGGCTTCCTCTAGGCCCAGGAAAGAGTGTCCTTGATCATTACCTTGTATGGAGGAAAGGGAGGGCTCAGCCATTCTGGCCTCTTCCATGCTCCTTTATAGAATGGTCAGTGGGCCAGTCACTGGCTGCAAACACTCTCAGTGAGGAAGGATTTCTGCTGTTTGCTGAGAAGCCTAGCTTTCCAAGCTAAATTGCCGATGGGGACTTTTAGGGAAGGCGGGGGACTTACATTCGCAGTCCCTGAGTTGGAGGGGCCTGATTACCAAGTTGTACTTTGCTGAACTGCTAATGTGCCTAAGTCCCCAGCAGTAGTATTTGCTTCTAAGCGCAACATGGAAGCAATGCAACAGCCCTTACTACTGGTGCCACACTTGACTGTTGGTGTTTCTCCGGTCCTTTTTACCTGTCTGGCCCCCAACCCGCCTCTCCCATCCTGTGCCCTCTCAGCACCCTCAGGGGCCAAATGGCATACCCACTGATGTGGCCTAGATGCGGCCCATTTGCTATCAAAGTGCTCATTCTGATCATGTTTTGTTTTCCAAAGCAAGTGCTAGGGACTCATCTGGTTTTGGAGAGTGGATACTTGGGCTCAGTAAGGAATTCACAGAGGTGCAGAATGCAAGGGAATCGGCCACTCATAAGAGATACGTGGACAATCCTAAGCATGTTCAGAGGAGGATAAAATGATTATTATCTTGCAGTGATTGGAAAGGCCTCTTGATGGAAAAGGCATTTTAGTTGGGCTTTGGAGGGCAGATAGGACCTGGCTGTGGGAAGGGGGCTTAGCAGGTAGAACCACCATACAGCAGTGAACTCAGCAGTGGCAGCTGTGTCACCTGAGGGGCAAAAAGTGGAGCTGTATTTACCCCCATGACCCTGACTAAGAGCTAATTACATAGCTCTTCTAAGGAGCTATGTACTTATTTTTATTTCTTTTTTCTTTTTTTTTTTAAATTTATTGGGGTGACAATTGTTAGTAAAACTACATAGATTTCAGGTGTCCAATTCTGTATGACATTATCTATAAATCCCATTGTGTGTTCACCACCCAGAGTCAGTTCTCCTTCCATCACCATATATTTGATCCCCCTTACCCTCATTTCCCACCCCCCAACCCCCTTACCCTCTGGTAACCACTAAACTATTGTCTGTGTCTATGAGTTTTTGTTTCTCATCTGTTTGTCTTGTTCTTTTGTTGTTTTTGGTTCATATACCACATATCAGTGAAATCATATGGTTCTCTGCTTTTTCTGTCTGACTTATTTCACTTAGCATTATACTCTCAAGATCCATCCATGTTGTCACAAATGTTCCTACATCATCTTTTCTTACTGCCGAATAGTATTCCATTGTATATATATACCACAACTTCTTTATCCATTCATCTATCGAAGGACATTTTGGTTGTTTCCATGTCTTGGCCACCGTCAACAAAGCTGCAATGAACATTGGAGCACACGTGTCTTTATGTGTAGATGTTTTCAGATTTTTTGGGTAGGTACCCAGGAGAGGGATTGCTGGGTCATATGGTAATTCTATTCGTAATTTTTTGAGGAACCTCCACACTGCCTTTCATAACGGCTGCACCAGTCTGCATTCCCACCAACATTGTATGAGGGTTCCTTTTTCTCCACAGCCTCTCCAACACTTGTTACTATTTGTCTTGTTGATGACAGCCATTCTGACGGGGGTGAGGTGATATATCATTGTGGTTTTTATTTGCATATCTCTGATGATTAGTGATGTTGAGCATTTTTTCATATGTCTATTTGCCATTTGTATGTCCTCTTAGGAGAAATGTCTCTTCAGGTCCTCTGCCCATTTTTCAATTGGGTTGTTTGTTTTGTTGTTGTTGAGTTGCATGAGTTCCTTGTATATTTTGGATATTTTGGATATTTCTCCCATTCAGTTGGTTGCCTCTTTATTTTATCAATGATTTCTTTTGCTGTGTAGAAGCTTTCAAGGTTCATATAGTTCCATTTGTTTATTTTAGCTTTTACTTCCATTGCCTTTGGAGTCAAATTCATAAAATGCTCTTTGAACCGAAGGTCCATAAATTTAGTGCCTATGTTTTCTTCTATGCAGTTTACTGTGTCAGGTCTTATGCTTAAGTCTTTTGATCCATTTTGAATTAATTCTGGTACATGGTGACAGATAGC
This sequence comes from Rhinolophus ferrumequinum, assembly GCF_004115265.2. Lineage (NCBI taxonomy): Eukaryota > Metazoa > Chordata > Mammalia > Chiroptera > Rhinolophidae > Rhinolophus > Rhinolophus ferrumequinum. The sequence continues at coordinate 94,898,963 of NC_046284.1, read as the reverse complement.
AGTCCAGTTTCATTCTTTTGCACGTGGCTTTCCAATTCTCCCAGCACCATTTGTTGAAGAGGCTGTCTTTCCTCCATTGTATGTTTTTAGCTTCTTTGTCAAAAATTATCTGTCCATATTTATGTGGTTTTATTTCTGGGTTCTCAGTTCTATTCTATTGGTCTATGTGTCTGTTTTTCTGCCAATACCACGCTGTTTTGATTATTGTAGCTCTGTAGTACAAGCTAAAGTCAGGAAGTGTGATTCCTCCAGTATTCTTCTTTTTTCTTAAAATTGCTTTGGTTATTTGGGGTCTTTTGTAGTTCCAAACAAATCTGATGATTTTGTGTTCTATTTCTTAAAAAAATGCCATTGGGAGTTTGATGGGGATTGCATTAAATCTGTATATTGCTTTGGGTAATATGGCCATTTTAACTATGTTGATTCTTCCAATCCATGAGCACGGAATGTCTTTCCATTTCTTTGTGTCTTCTTCAATTTCTTTCAAAAATGTCTTATAGTTTTCAGCATATAGGTCCTTCACATCCTTGGTTAAGTTTATTGCTAGGTATTTTATTCTTTTTGCTGCAATTGCAAAAGGAAATGTTTTTTGTATTTCTTTTTCTGAGGTTTCATTGTTAGTATATAGGAATGCAATGGACATTTGTACGTTGATTTTGTAGCCAGCAACTTTACTGTATTCGTTGATTGTTCCTAATAGCTTTTTGGTGGAGTCTTTAGGGTTTTCTATATATAGCATCATGTCATCTGCAAAGAGTGATAATTTAACTTCTTCATTCCCAATGTGGATGCCTTTTATTTCTTTCTCTTGCCTGATTGCTCTGGCAAGGACTTCCAACACTATTTTGAAAACTAGAGGTGATAGGGGACAGCCCTGTCGTGTTCCTCAACGTGGAGCAAAGGGCTTCAGTTTTTCACCATTAATTATGAGATTAGCTGAGGGCTTGTCATATATGGCCTTTATTATGTTGAGGTATTTTCCTTCTATACCTATTTTATTAAGTGTTTTAATCATAAATGGATGTTGTATCTTGTCAAATGCTTTTTCTGCATCATTTGATATAATCTTAGGATTTTTGTCCTTTATTTTGTTTATGTGATGTATCACATTGATGGATTTGCGGATGTTGAACCATCCTTGTGCCCCGGGGATGAACCCCACTTGGTCGTGATGAATGATCTTTTTAATGCATTGTTTTATTCGATTTGCTGGAATTTTGTTTAGGATTTTTGCATCTGTATTTATCAGAGATATTGGTCTGTAGTTTTCTTTTTTTGTGTTGTCCTTACCAGGTTTTGGTATCAGGCTAATGTTGGCCTCATAAAATGAATTAGGGAGTACTGTCTCTTCTTCAATTTTTTGGAAGAGTTTGAGCAGGATTGGTATTAGATCCTCTTTGAAGGTTTGGTAGAATTCACTAGTGAAGCCATCTGGTCCCGGACTTTGCTTTTGGGAAGGTTTTGGATGACTGATTCAATTTCATTACTGGTGATCGGTTTGTTTAGATTTTCCAGTTCTTCATAGTTCAGCCTTGGAAGGCTATATGTTTCTAGGAACTTGTCCATTTCTTCTAGGTTATTGAATTTGGTGGCATATAGTCCTTCATAGTATTCTTGGATGATCCTTTGTATTTCTGTGGTGTCCGTGATAACTTCCCCTTTTTCATTTCTGGTTTTGTTAATTAGTGTCTTCTCTCTTTTTATCTTAGTGAGTCTAGCCAAGAGTTTGTCAATTTTGTTAATCTTTTCAAAGAACCAGCTCTTTGTCGCATTAATTTTTTCTGTTCTCTTTTTGTTCTCTTTTTCATTTAGTTCTGCTCTGATTTTTGTTATTTCCTTTCTTCTGCTGACCTTGGGTTTCACTTGTTCTTCTTTTTCTAGTTCTTTAAGGTGTAACGTGAGGTTATTTATTTGGGATTTTTCTTGTTTCTTGAGATAGGCCTGTAATGATATAAATTTCCCTCTTAAAACTGCTTTCGCTGCATCCCCAAAATTTTGGTAGGATGTATTTTCATTGTCTCTTGTTTCTATGTATCTTTTGATCTCTCCTCTAATTTCTTCTTTGACCCAGTAGTTCTTTAAAAGTCTGTTGTTTAATCTCCATGTATTTGTGTTTTTTCCTGCTTTCTTTTTGCAGTTGATATCCAATTTCAAAGCCTTGTGATCTGAGAATATGCTTGGTATGATTTCAATCTTCTTAAATTTGCTGAGGCTGATTTTATGTCCCAATATATGGTCTATCCTTGAGAATGTTGCATGTACACTAGAAAAGAATGTATAGTCTGATGTTTTAGGATGAAGTGCTCTATATATATCAATTATGTCCATTTCATCTAATGTGTCATTTAGGGCTGCTATTTCGTTATTTATTTTCTGTTTGGATAATCTATCCATAGCTGTCAATGATGTATTTAAGTCCCCTAGTATAATTGTGTTTTGGTCAATTTCTCCCTTTAGTTCTGTTAGTAGTTGCTTGGTATATTTCGGTGCTCCCTGATTGGGGGGCATAAATATTGATGACTGTTATGTCTTCTTGTTATGTAATCCCCTTTACCATTATGAAATGTCCATCATTGTCTCTTGTTACCTTTTTCACCCTGAAGTCTGTTTCATCTGATATCAGTATGACTACACCTGATTTTCTCTGGATACCATTTGCTTGGAGTGTCAATTTCCACCCTTTCACTTTGAGTCTGTGCTTGTCCTTGTAGCTGAGATGTGTCTCTTGGAGACAGCATATGGTTGGGTTTAGTTTTTTGATCCAATCTGCTACTCTGTGCCTTGTTATTGGTGATTTCAGTCCATTTACATTTAGGGTGATTATTGATATGTGAGGATTTCCTGTCATTCTATCTTTAGTTTTCTGGTAAAGCTGTGTCTCCATTGTTTCTTTGCCTTTTTGTTGTCTGTTATTTCTGTGTGGTGGTATTCTATGATGTTTCCCTCTGTTTCTTCTTTTATTACAGTATATATTTCAGTTCTGGATTTTTTTTTAGTGATTACTTTTAAGTTTATGTAAAGGAAGTTTGATATTTAGAGTATTCCATTTTCTTCAGCACGCTTACTTTGTCCATTCCCATGTTCCGGTTCAGGCCTTTACTCTCCCCCTTTTTATGTTTCGGTTGCCACAAATTGTCCCTGTTGATGGTGGTCGAATAGCCTCCTTCAGTATTTCTTGTTGTGCAGATCATATGTTAGAAAATTCCCTCAGCTTCTGTATGTCTAGAAAGGTCTTTATTCCTCCTTCATATCTAAAGGATATCTTTGCTGGATATATTATTCTTGGCTCATAATTTCTCTCTTTCAATAGTTTGAATATTTGGTTCCACTCCCTCCTGGCTTGTAGAGTTTCTGCTGAAAAATCTGATGATAGTCTAATGGGCTTTCCTTTGTAGGTTACCGTCTTCTTTTCCCTGGCTGCCTTGAGGATTCTTTCTTTTTCGTTGATTTTAGACAGCTTCAATACAATGTGCCTTGGAGAAGGCCTTTTGGGATTGAGGTAATTAGGTGTTCTATTTGCTTCTTGGATTCGAGGATCCAGTTCTGTCCACAAGTTTGGGAAATTCTCATCGACAATTTGTTTGAATATATTCTCTGTTCCCTTCTCTCTTTATTCTCCTTCTGGTAAAGCATCACTGATTTTTAAAGTCAGCCAAGATTTGTACTCTAGCTGACAAATGGTAGAATGTAGTTGCCTAGGGAAAATAGAGCTATTATAATAATAAGGCAAACACTCCTTCAAGGGCCATATCCCCTTTTAAAGACCACAGCCCATTTTATTTGCAGTCTCATTATGTTGATCATGTATTTGTCTTGCTCTTTGTGTAACAAAATGATGTGACCTATCACTTCTTTTTGGAGATCAAAGAATATACAACTCAGAGTCTGGGAAAATAGTTTGCTTGGTTCCTGTGTTGTTAAAGCTTCTATTCATTAATGTATGAAAATCCAGGGAGATAATTATCTAGGAAAAGCACAAGGCTTCCAGGGCAATAGGATCAGACAACTTCTCAGGTAATTCTGCCTTTTCCTGCTGGCTTCCCATTCATAGGACTTCTGTCCCATGGTTGCCTCTGGTGACTCTGTGGAAATGCCCAGAAAGCTGATTACCTTCTGTTGTTACATTTGCAAGACAACCCACTCCATTTGGGCAATGCCTATTACTAGAAAGCTCTTCCTTGTATTGAAACAAAACTCTGTCTCCCTATAACTTCCCTAATACTGGCTTAACTATAGACTTTTGAGGATTGGCCTAGAAACACAGGTACCATGTCTAACACTGTTTCCAAATACAATGTGTTCTGAGTTCCAAACATACAATGTATAAAAAATCTTTTGGAGCACAACCCCATTCATAATTGGAGCATGCCCACTAGGGGACACGGGAAATATGCCCCAGGAATGGAGAAGAGAGAAGATCAGTGCTCACCCGGTCTGTCTGTAGAGTCCATCCCTTCCCCCTGCCTTTTCCCGTGTTTCCTGCATGTTGACAATTAGAAACTGTCTAGAAAACTTGTGGAAATTGGTTTAGAATGCTAGTTTCCTCATTACTCACTCTTTGTAAATTAACTTGATGCATATTGGGGTAACATTGGTTAATAATGCTATATAAATTTCAGGTGTACAACTCTATAATATGACGTCTATGTACTCTATTGTGTGCTCACCACCCGAAGTTTAGTCTCCTTCCGTCACCATATATTTGACCCTGTTTACCCTCTTCATCTTAAGAAGCACTGAGGCAGTGTAAAGAAAACCGGGCTTCTCTTTGCATCACTCACCTACCTGGAGGATAGGGCTAGGGACTGGGTAATACTGGGCAAAGAGAACCTCAGCCCTAGGAACTGCGCTGTTTTGCTCACACTGCCACAGGAGGCAGAGAATTCATGATGGTTGGGGAAAGTGCCTTCAAATCAGACACATGAATTTAACCCTGGGCTGTACCACTTATTAGCTTTCTGACTTTGAGCAAGTTGCCGAATGTTTCAAAGCCTCAGTTTTCAAAGCCTGTATTTTATCTGTAAAACAGCGATTAACAATAAATGTGATGAGGCATATAGAAGCACAGTACAGCTCAATAAATGCCATTTATCCCAGGCACGTATGCAGTTAACTATGTTTCCGGACTGTGACCTTAGTTTGTGAAAGACTGATCCCATCCCCCTTCCAGGCTGTGGGGCAGGCAAATAGGACACCACTGCCTTAGCTGGAGACTCAGCTCATCGCTTTGGGCCAGAGCTACTTTTAAAAATCAGATGATTTGGGCCGGCCCGGTTGCTCAGGTGATTGGAGTGCTGTGCTCCTAACGCCAAGGTCGCCGGTTCTATTCCCACATGGGCCAGTGAGCTGCACCCTCTACAGCTAAGATTGTGAACAATGGCTCTCCCTGGAGCTGGGCTGCCATGAGCAGCTGGAGGTTGGTGTGAGCTGCCGTGGGCTGCCATGGGCTGCTGTGTTGCCATGAGTGGCCAGTGGCCAGCATGAGAGGCCGGCAGCCGGCGTGAGTGGCCAGCAGCCAGCGTGAGCAACCATGGGCTGCTGTGTGCTGTCGTGGGCTACCATGAGCAGCTGGCCACCAGCGTGAGTGGCCGGCAGCCGGCGAGAGCTGCCATGAGCTGCTGTGAGCGGCCGACCAATGACTGGTGACCGACTGCCTCAGCCTGGGGCGGGGGGCGGTGGGAGCGCAAGGCTCATAATACCAGCAGGGGCCAGGGAGCTGGGTCCTACACAACTAGACTGAGAAACAACGGCTTGAACCAAAATGGGGTGGGGAGACGGAAGAAGGGGAAAAACAAAAAAAGCACAAACCATTCTATACTAAGTCCTACATCAGTACTGACTAAAATTAAAATTCAAAATACTGGGAAAAAAAAAATCAGATGATTCCATAGCTTCAAAGTGAGTTCTCCTCATGTATGTTTTAGCCACAGACTCTTGTTTTTCTTCTTAGGGCTAAACCCAGAGTAGTACTTTACTTTCCGAAACTTTCCTCAGAATATGCTGCAGTTTCCTGTTTGTATGTCAAACTTTAGTGATTCTTCATATTGGTCCCTGTGTAAATTTGTGTCTGCTGTTTGTGATATTTAACATTTTGGACTCATCCTGACATATACATCAGGATATTTATTTCTCGTACTGGTTTTCAAAGACTCAAACTGTAGCTTGGAGCAGAACATGTTTACATTTCTATAGATTTTCCTGCTTGAAAGGGGAGAAATAATGGATAGCATTTTAAAATAAATTAGTGACTACACCTGCAGGTTTTATTTTTTAGTTGTAGCAGTCAAGTTCTCATAGTTGAGTGCCAGGATGGATGACACTGGCTTGTGAGCTTTTCTTATAGAAAAGTCAGGAGTAGAGGATTGGGGAGAAAGAACCTTCTTTAGGTGAGGCTACTTAAGCCGGCATGGAAGGAAGGCATTAGTTGAGGGCCAGGGCCTTGAGTACCTGTTCTGCCACTTAGTGATGACTACCTTAGACAAGGTTATAGGGTTATTAGGAGGATTGAGTTAGATAAAGCATTAAAGCACTTAGCATGTAGTAAGTGCCTACTCTCTTCCCACCATTGTGCTTTTTAAAAACATTTTTATTAGGGAATATTGGGGAACAGTGTGTTTTTCCAGGATCAATCAGCTCCAAGTCAAGTCGTTGTCCTTCAATCTAGTTGTGGAAGGCGCAGCTCAGCTCCAAGTCCAGTCGCTGTTTTCAATCTTAGTTGCAGGGGGTGCAGCCCACCGTCCCATGTGGAAATTGAACCAGCAACCCCGTTCTTAAGGGCTCATGCTCTACTCAACTGAGCCATCCGGCCGCCCGACTTTTTTTTTTAAAGAGAGAAATCTTGCTAGTATAAGCACTGCTCATTCTCCTAACCATCAATTACAGACCTCATGGAGTTACAGAATGTTAGAGCTTTGGATTATGTTTCCAGTAATGGCGATGGATTAGACTGAACCATTCCCATGCTTTCTCCTTTAGTCCCCCTTGTGGTCAAAAGCAGACATCTATAAAGCATTGTGCTGGATTAGAAGCGGATTGGCCAAAGAACAGGTATTTATCTGAGTGCAACTGCCCGGGCCTTGTAAGAGTCAAGTCCACTCTTTGGCTTCCTTAGAGTAGCACTAGTGATGATAGATCTCATGGCCTCCAAAGCTCACACGTGCTCACCTGCCGGTCATCTTGTATTCAATCATTTAACAGATATTTACTGAGCACTTACTATGAGCGGGCATTTGTCTTGGCTTTAGGGATACGTCAATAAAACAGGCAACATTCCCTGCCCTCATGGAGCTTACATTCATTTTGGGAGACAGACTAAGAATGTAAATTAAATAGTGTTCAAAGGTGATAAGTGCAGTGGAGAAAAATAAAGCAGGGAAGGGAGGGAGGAAGGAATGCTAGACGGGCAGGGTTCTAGTTTTAAATAGGGTCGTCAGGGAGACCTCATTGAAGAACAGAGACTTGAAGAAATGAGAGCTCTTGGATGTCCAAGCAGAGGGAAGAGCAAGTGCAAAGTCCCAGAGGCAGGAACCAGGCTATTACTGTTTGAGGGCAGCAAAGAAACCTGTGAGGCTGAGTAAGCAAGCAGGGGAGCCAGTGGAGGTCACATCAGAGGAACTAGTGAGGAGTGCAAGTCAGGATGAGAACATTGGCTTTCACTCCGGGAAATGGAATGTGTGGAAGGGTTTTGAGCAAAGGTTTTATATTATTGGACTTGGGTTTGAACAGGATCACCTTGACTGCTATGTTGAGAACATAGCCAGCATGGGGACATGGCGGAAGACAGGGAGAGATGGAGGCTTGGCCCAAGAGGTAGAGGTAGAGACGGCAAATTGTCCTCTTTATGTTTTCCTGAAATGACTGATTTTTTTCTTTTTACCTAGATCACGTGTTACTTAAAGTTAATTTACCCCCCACAATATCCTCTCAACATTAGGCATTTCTCTGTATGTCTTATTGATGGCAGTGTCACTTATATGTGCAGTGTGGATATTTGAATGTTGAGAGAGAAGTCAATTACATCACTCATTGAGTGGTTTTTTTACCCCTAAATCACCACAGGAGAAAGTTAGGGCCACTGAAAGGCAAACACCACCTCACTGTTTGTGTAAGAATCTTATTATTGAATACTGCATGTATGTTTCTTTCACAGATTGTTTTAGTCATTGAATAATAAGTCCTCCTCTGGCATTATGTGTTATCAGCTCCAATTTTATGGGCAAAGAGGCATGAGTTCCTCAAAATACCCCACTGCCTCCCCCTCCCCCATCAACTCATAGCCAGGTAGAGCACAGGCCTTAAGGGATTTCTTCACCATCTGAGTTCTAGCTTCTTCCTATTAACACCGGTGGTTATAAGGCATAATGTATATATGTAGGATTATGGTTTTATTTTTGGTATTTTGAAAATAATAATCCATATAGAAATTATCCAAAGAAAATTTTCCCTTTCGAAAATAATGGAACTCCCAGGAAGCTCAATCTGTTCAACAACATAATCATGAGAGAGACTCCATGTGGGCTCCATGTAGGTTCACATTTGATAATTGTTAGGGCTAGTTTATCCAGGTTCATTTCCAGCTAGTAACTTCCAAGGACATGGCCACTTTAAGGGAGGTGAGTTTGAAGACCAGATCACCACTAAGGTTCATTTTGCATTTATTGAGCTTTCACTATGTACTCATTATGGCACAGTGACTGGTTTTCAAATAAAAAGTTGAGAATCATTGTCAGACAAGCAGTGATTCTACTTAAAAATGGGTATTAGGACAGAATGCCTGAATGACATGCTGTCTTAGAAAATCAGCCACAGGATGTGGGTGAGGCTTTGTTGTTTACAAAAGAGGTAAAGGACCTTATTTCCTCCCACAGGACTCTTCAAATCTTGATGTACACACAATTAACAATGCAGGGCAGGATTCATGTGTGATCAGCAGAAACTTTCCGTCAACACACATTAATAATATAGTTGTAGCTCTTGTTTATAAGCTTATACTGACACGATCTTCTTTTAAAATATCTTTTCTTATTAGTGTGGAATTTGATCCATCTTTTCACAGTGCTGGTCTAGTCCTATGTCACCAAGGAATGGAGGCAAGCAAAGCTGTTTTTCCCCACAGCTCTTCCTGCACTTCGTTGGCCACCTGCTATTGACACTAAGGCTGTTGGTGCTTCTGGAACTCATCCACCTTTGTGTGTGTTAATTGGGTCAACAGATTTTATATACGAGTGAGATCAACTGGGGGTTCCAAGGAGGAGGTGTGGCATAGAGGGAATCCCCCAAACTTTAAGCTTCTGTCACTTTAGCCACTACATCTGGTGCTGATTTCTAAGCACTTTAATCTCCTCGTAAGTAGCTTTGCTGGCCCCAATTCCTAATAGGCATTCACCTATATGCTGTCTATTTATGTATCTGGGTCAACCCTGAAACCAGAGGTCTGAGCTACATCCAGATAGCCTTAACCTCTGATTTGCTCACTTCTTCCTTTTACATGCTCTCAGAGACTTGAAGTTGGAGTAAGACACTCCCAATGAGTGTAAATCAGAAACCGAAGTCCTGCTTTGAACATCTTGTTGAAGAGAACTCATCAACAACACTTACAAATAAAAAGTAATGCCAAGAGGCTCAGAATAAGCTGCCTTTAAAATGTCTCTCTGATACAATGGAACATTTCTCAGTGTGCTAATAAGCACATTGAATGAAATTCTTTTACTTCTGGGGCCTTTCTTTGAGGATTTGTTTTTTTAAGAGGGAGGAGACCTAAAGTCCAGAATCTTTTAGGGTAATATACAGGAAATGAGAAACCAATTCAGGGCCATCCATTCTTTCTCATTTCCTAGTGAGATATACAGAGTTCCTAATAACATGTTTGGAAATTTCCTGTGACCCTTTGTTAAATAATGGAATTAAGTATAAGGTGGAACCGCTTGGGCCTCATTTAAAGGAGTTTGGTTATTCAAGTAGTAAAAGGCTATTTTTAAGAAGTGTTCTTTATTATGATTTTAGTAGCTATGTAGCCCTGCTTTTCTATGATAGGCCTATTTCAAATGTCTCTACCATGTTCAGACCCAGTTTTTAATTCAGAAAGGACCATCACCATATTGATCAATTTCTACCACTTCCTGAGCTCTTAGAGGTTATTCAGCCTCCAGCCAGTCACCTGCTTGAGTCACTGCCCAGTTGGACTCTCCCAGTCTGAGTTCAAAGCTGAGCTAGCACAATCCCTCTGTCTTCTGTCATGCTGTTGACCAGTGTGGTCTGCATCCTAGCTAATAGCTGGGCTTGATCTTGGGCCTTCTGAGGACCATTGGGCAATTCAAAGAAACACAGAAAACTTGAGCACTGGAAGGGCTCCTATACATGTTACTAGAGCCAGTCCTGTCATTTCACAGATGAAGAACTAAAGCACAGATATGCAACATGACTGGTGCAAGCTGCTGGTTACATATTAAAGACATCTGGCAGAAGGAAACATTGTTTGTTGGATTTAAAGCATTCTTGGAGCCATTTCCTATGAAATGATCAGCGGCTTCACTACACAAATGAAGAAGACCCTATGGTGGGCTCACAGCCAGAGCAGGAATTCCTGACTTTTCATAGCGCCATTCAAAGTCCTTTTCATACTTTTAAAAGCATCTATGGTCCGTTAGACAGTCTGTACTTCAGTCCTTTCTATATGGTCATAGGTAAAATCCAAATAGAAGCTAGAGTATGTGAGAAATGACCTAGATCCTGGAACTTGAATTCTATGAATTGGCTACAGGATGAAATAATATTTAAATATAAAATACAACTTTCATGGGCTTTACTGAGTATCTAAATAAAGCGTACCATGTCTGCTCATTGGCATGCCTGGGGTCAATGAACTGTGCTGGTGTTTTGTGTGCTGTAAGTCTTTGGAGGAGAAAAAAGTCTCTTTTCTTCCATGTCTCCTACATTTCCTATTGGCAGCTATGTTCATAGACTTACCCATTCTGTTCTGTGTATCCTCACTGTTTTCTGTCTTCTGGTATTGTCCTCCCATGTTTTAGTGCCCATCTTCCTTAAGCCTTAGTACTTGTCCATCCCACCATCCTCTGCTTCTGTTTCCTGAGACATACTGTTTTCTCAGCTGTCACTTCTGGCCTCAGCCCTCACCTACATCTCTGACTCATTCCTGAACTCCAGTCCTACATCCACAACTGCCTTCTGAACATGTTACCCATGTGGCCTTTGATCACCTCAAACCCAACAGAAAACAGGGCCTCGACCAGATGGTCTCTGAGTTTCCTATTGGTTTCCAAACTCAGTTTTAGCAAACCAGCATTTAAGATCACCTCAATTCTCTCCCTCTTCTCAACTTCCCTATCCATTTTGAATGATACCACTAATCTCCTCACCATGTAATGTGTGTTCTCTTCTACACACATACATGTACACGTATGTACATGTGAGATTACATACGTTATGCATAGACATAAACGTGAGGGAGAGAAGGACTGAATTGGATAACATAACTTGCCTCGCAAGAAACAGCTCAAGGCATATGTCTTGTTGCTCTTAAGATAACAGTGTCATCCTCATAAAGAAAACGTAAAGCTTGTTGTCATGCCAGTGAGCTTATGAATTTTTAGATGTCTGTGTAAACTACAAGGTGTGACTTCCTGGGCATTTTTCCTTCCCTCCCCCAGCAACCACTTGTCACCTTTGAAAGCTGGCAGAACAGTGGGCTTCAAGTCCAGAAATAACCAGCTTTCCTACTCCCAGTGCTATGGTTTGTCATTTACCAGGAGTACCTCATAAATTGTCTTGTGCTTATTTGCCCAATGGCACATCTATAAATATATTTCAGAGTCAATAAGCACATCAAGTTTGAGATTCAGATTTGTTGTATCCAAATGTTAAAGCTGGGAGAAGCACTGAAAATCAGACTTTTCCACCTTCTGAGCCTGCTGAACAGGGAACCGAGGCCCAGAAAGGTTAGGTGATCTACCCAAAGTCACACAGCTATTTTGTGGCAAAACTGCAGCTGAAGCCCTGATATCTGAACCCCCAGCCCAGAGCTCTTCCATTCACCTATCTTTTAAGATTACGTCTGCCCCCTTCTGCCACTCATCTGGAGTGAGTTCTCAAGCCTGCTATAAAACCCCAATAAATTCTGGTTCTTAGTCTATTTTAAAACGTTAAGTATTTACACAAATAATTCTTAATAAAATCTTAAGTTGTAAATATGACAGATTCACACGGTTCCTTCTTCAAATTTAAAGAGAAGACTGTAAGATTCTAGAAGCTTCTGGTTTCTCTGCCTTTCTGGTTGCTTTATCCACCTCTACAAAATCAGGTCAGAACATTGTGCAAAGACTCACCTTCGCCTGCTGTCTCCTCAGCATACATGGTCAAGTAAGACTAAGCCAAAAGCACAGTTTGCTAGCTACTTTTCTTCTTAAAAGCTAACTTCTGAGTACCCTGTATTTTAATTATTGATGATAGGTATGCAGTTTCTGTGTCATGCATTTTTTGGTGTGAGTTCTAGAATCATCTGGAGTGGGGGAAGAACTTTTTATAATACCTCTGTGTGTAGCTGCTGTGAGTGAATTAACCTGTAAACCTCTAGGAAGATTGAATTGTGGCTTTCACCTAAAATGCTATCTAGCTGAGATTTCTGCCTATGATTTCTTCTGTGTTTCTTTTGGCTCGCTTTAGATCCTGCTTTATCCCCCATATGGCTTCTTAGGACGGGGTGTCTTCTAGATAACTTGTGCTTCTATAATTCAATTTTCCATTGTCTTTTTCCTTTAATTGTAGAATAAATGGTTCATGAGCCCCATCTTCTACATGAATATATAGACATTATTCTAATGATGACACAAGTTCATTTTTAGTATATCATGCAATTAAAGAAAAAAAAGAATATATGGACTTTCCACTGTTAGATCCAAACCTGGCTCAGCCTTTCATGGGCATGAGAGGAGCTGCTGCAGTTTAATCAGAAAGTCTGTGGTCTGCATGCAGAAAAGGGAGTGGGCTCAAGGAAAATGCCTCTGGGCATGTGAGAAAGATGGAAGTACAGTATCCTTTTCTCCTCTGTCAAAATCAGGACGCTACAATACAAGGACAGTAGGGAGATTTCTCAGCATTGGCTGCGTTGACCTGGCAGGAGCAAGAAGAATCATTTATCTCTGCTGCCTGCTCCCCAATATCCTCTGCAGGGTGAAAATAAAACTCAGTAAGTCTCTTCCGGAGCATTTCGGACATCCGTTGGTATATTGGCAAACCTGACCTTTTCTTTCAACTTAATTTTTTTAACTATTTTTTCCAATTACACTTGACTTTGAATGTAATTTTAAAGTAACATGAACTATCACAGAAAAGCTTTTCGAGTTCTGATCTACCTTCCTTTTCTGATGCTACCATTATAGGCTTTTCAGCCTCATCGCCAAGCCTAAATCAGAAGTAGGCGGAGGTACTCCTACCCAATATTTTGAGCTGTGCTGTAAGCAGACAGGTAATGTCAAGTCCCCATGAGATGCTGGGAATAGAGACTGAGAGCCTCAGTCTGGCAACTGCTGGTGGGCACTGGGCCTGCCCTCCGGGCTTGTGGTTGATGTGGGAGCATGTAAAGTGGTGGTGGTGATGCTTTCACCAGGCCATTTGTGTGCTTTATCTCTGGGCTCTAGTGTCTGCTTGCTAATTGATTCTTCTGAGAAAGAAGGAAAACTTCCATGAGAAAGCTAAATCTGTGACATACTGGTTGATTTAGAAATTTGAGGTCTCTGAGGCGCTCAGACACAAAGTTGCTTTGGTGAGCTCCAAACCTACTCATTGCATCCCAAAAGTAGAAGAGAGATATCAAAAGAACCTGTCCCTTTTCACCTTGTGTGTGTTTGTTTGCAAAGTTATCTGTGTGGATGAGTGTATGTATGTTGGCAGGAACCAAGGGGAAAAAATCGTACAGATAACAATAATGTTTGTTTTTGGCTTGTCTCTCTGTTTCTTATCCTTCGTAAGAAGCATTATTATATAGGGAAAATGTGAGAAAGCACTAGTTTATTGTGTTTTATGGGTCTTTAATCCTTTGCTTATAGTTTTTTTCCTTCAACTGATATTTTTTCCCTAATACTTACTTCAAGTTCACCACCACTGCCACCACCAAGTATGGTTTTATTCACCACAGGGCACACTGCAACCCAACCTTTTTCTCCCTTGTCTATTTAATCCTGACCTCTTTGTCCTTCGATTGTTGTTTCCCTAGATTACAATGCCTGCTCACCTTGGCATTCTTACCATTTTTCTGATAGGTGCTCAGAGATGGTCCGAGGGTATAGCAGGTAGATGGCTAATGTGAAACTTCTTTCCCCTTCTGACATCTACAATTGGCTACTTATTCATTCATTCAACAGACACATTCTGGACACTGACTATGTGCAGGACACACAACCCCTGTCCTCAGAGGAATCACAGTCCTGGATGTACATGGGAGGGGGATAGGGCACAATGTGACGATGGCATACTACAGAGTAAGTCCTCTTTAGGGAGGCTGGAAGAAGTGGGTGCAGTGCACCATTAGAGTTTAGGATGTAGACAGGTAGTGATAGGAAGGGTAAGAAATCGAGGTAAGAGCATCAACATGAGCAAAGGTTGGGAAGCAGGTAAAGTATGGAAGGTGCATAGGGAACAGCTCAGTTTTCCTGGAACTACATAGAGTGCATTAAAAGTAGTGAGGGAGAAGAGGCTGAAGAGGTGGGTTTGGTGTGTGGAGGTTGGGCTTCCAAACACAGCTAGTGCATCAGGAATGTTTGAGTAGGAGAAGCTCAACATTGGAGGAAGCATTTTCTCTCTGGATTGGTCTCAGATGCCTAGCACACGGGTGCTGGAAGGGGCCTACCTATCCCAGCCTCCATGTCATTTAGTGGGCGACTTTCTTGGAGGATGACTGACTTGGTCAAGGTCAAGATGTTGGATGGCTTTTCTCCCATGCAATATGGTGCTTGTAGTGCTGTGTTTGTGCCCATTGGTAGTCTTCGAGAGGCACCCTCGAGGTCTGCAAAAATAGTCTTTTTGAGCATTTTATGAATTTGACTCCAAAGGCAAGGGAAGTAAAAGCTAAAATAAACGAATGGGACTATATGAAACTTAAAAGCTTCTGCACAGCAAAAGAAACCATCGACAAAATAAAGAGGCAACCAACTGAATGGGAGAAGATTTTTGCAAACAGTGCCTCCAATAAGGGGCTAACATCCAAAATATACAAGGAACTCATGCAACACAACAACAACAAAAAACAACCCAATTGAAAAATGGGCAGAGGACCTGAAGAGACATTTCTCCAAAGAGGACATACAAATGGCAAATAGACATATGAAAAAATGCTCAACATCACTAATCATCAGAGAAATGCAAATAAAAACCACAATGAGATATCACTTCACCCCAGTCAGAATGGCTATCATCAACAGGACAAATAGTAACAAGTGTTGGAGAGGCTGTGGAGAAAAAGGAACCCTCATACACTGTTGGTGGGAATGCAGACTGGTGCGGCCGCTATGGAAGGCAGTGTGGAGGTTCCTCAAAAAATTACGAATAGAATTACCCTATGACCCAACAATCCCTCTCCTGGGTATGTACCCAAAAAATCTGAAAACATTTATCCATAAAGACACGTGTGCTTCAATGTTCATTGCAGCTTTGTTTATAGTGGCCAAGACATGGAAACAACCAAAATGTCCTTCGATAGATGAATGGGTAAAGAAGTTGTGGTATATATACACAATGGAATACTATTCGGCGGTAAGAAAAGATGGTATAGGAACATCTGTGACAACATGCATGGATCTTGAGAGTATAACGCTAAGCGAAATAAGTCAGACAGAAAAAGCAGAGAACCATATGATTTCACTGATATGTGGTATATAAACCAAAAACAACAAAAGAACAAGACAAACAAATGAGAAACAAGAACTCATAGACACAGACAATAGTTTAGTGGTTACCAGAGGGTAAGGGGGGTGGGGGGTGGGAGATGAGGGTAAAGGGGATCAAATATATGGTGATGGAAGGAGAACTGACTCCGGGTGGTGAACACACAATGGTATTTATAGATGATGTAATACAGAATATACACCTGAAATCTATGTAACTTTACTAACAATTGTCACCCCAATAAACTTTAATTTAAAAAGATAGTCTTTTTGCAATAAAAAGAGGAATATCTGTGTAAATTACATTATATGAACATTTTAGCAAGTTGATATTATAGGCTTTGTACTTTACATGAGGAGGTGTTTCATCTACAAAGTAGTGGTTACACTCAAAGAAATTATTTTTTTTAAGCGAAGAAGTGTCATATATTTAATAAAATGTAAGTATTTCTCATCTATTTTGGAGAACTGAGATATCCAAGATTTTCTTTTTTTTCTCATTTTTTTTAAGTTTATTGGGGTGACAATTGTTAGTAAAATTACATAGATTTCAGGTGTACAATTCTGTATTACATCATCTATAAATCCCATTGTGTGTTCACCACCCAGAATCAGTTCTCCTTCCATCACCATATATTTGATAAAGAAATTATTTTTTGAAAGGAGAAAAGGAATAAAAATGTCAATACTGTTTGCCTTAAAAATCACAATTTCTTTTAACTTTGACATATTGCATATAATATTTGTTATGGTAATAAGTGAACTTCATGGAATCACTGGTCACAGAAATATAAGATAATATCAGACTCTAAAGTTGGTCAGTAGTATGTACTGGGGATGCCAAAAAATGTATACAAGTGGACACTTTGGTCAACGTTGCTTAAGCAGTAATTCGCTGTAATCAGAAGTGTCTGGACACTGGTGGTAACCACTTTGAGCACCTCCTGTAATTGCAGAAGTCACACGTGACTTTTGTTATCAGTATATATTGAGTATTACAATTTTAATGTAGTTTTTTCCTTTCTTAAAATATGTATACATTTTTTTAGCACCCTCTGTACTTTCATTAAAACAATCACATTCCAATAATGACTGGCAATAATAATGTATAGAATGCAGCTGCTCAGTATATGTCTGAAGTGTGACTTAATCTTTAGGGACAATCATGTGAAATTGCAAGTCTTTAGATGAGACTTATAGTCAGCCTATGTAAACAGTGACTAGTTTAACTGAATTTTTGGTTTTGTTCAATACATTTTCATTGTGATATTTACAGCTTTGGGCAGATAATGCTAGAGTGGGAAGTAGGGGAGAAAGTTTCTCTTTGATTCCATTTTAGCTCATAGTATTTACCTGATGGAAATGTTTTGTAAGTATTTGGCATTTGAAAGACTTTGTTTTATAAAATAGAGGTTCTAAGATCCAGAGAAATTAGATGTATTTTGTTTGCCAATGAATATTAAGCAATTACTCTGTGCCTGGCACTGTGCTAAGCACTGAGTAATAAAACATAGCTTAGGCACTGCCCTTTCTACCTAATGTCCATTGCATTCTTCCCCCTAATGAATGGAGAATTGAATCTTAAATTTTGATTCTAGTGGGTGAAGACCGTTTTATGTTTCCTTTTGGAGGAGTATGGAAGAGGCTGTTCAAAGGAGGTACTTTCTTTAGCAACCACCAGGTGTCAGCAGAGGACTTGGCAACGTCTGCATTCTTGATTTTCTTAACTCAGGAAGGCTCTCCTCCATTGGAGCTTTTCAAAGGCAGTAGACCTTCACTGGGCCACCGTCTCCCAAATATTAGTGTCCAACACTTTCTCTTCAAGACTGTATAACCTCCACTCACCTTTGGCTTATAAAAGTAGCATTAGTTCCTCAATCTTTCTCTGATTTAAACCTCTTAATTCTGTCTTTCATAGTGATGGTTCTACAAAGTAGAGAGGCTGTCGGGGTGGGGGTAAAGGGGTTGTTCTTGTCCATGCCCCAAATAAGTGGCGCCCACTCTTATCTGCCATGGGAAAGGTGCAGGGTCCGTTATTTCTCCTGCACAGAGAAACAATCTGATGGTGGAACTTGATGGCGCTAAACTGCAGAAGGAGTTTTCAGAGTATAAAGGAGAGGCCTTGGCATCTTCACTAGCCCAGCCATTTGGTTCCTCATGTAGCATATATCTGGTGGTGTTCTCTTACAGGTATTAAGGGACAGGGTGTTGATTGACGGGAAATCTTGGTGAGGTGGGTATTGATTGGTATCATACTGGTTTTCTCCAGTTTCTCATCTGGCCTCCGCATTTGAATGGGCAAGCCGGACAAGCAACTGAGGCATTTGGGGTGGGGACAGTGGGTGATAGGGTGGGACCAACCTGGGGAAGGGCTCCCTTGGACACCCAGGCTTCCTCGAGCCTCATACGGTTTCAGAAGTGGTGGCACTTAGAGGCATTTGCGTGAGTTGCTAAGCTGCTGGTAAACTAAAGGAGACATCAGCTAGAGAGAGGCACAAAGTCAACCACTGGCTTCAGTAGCTAAAGCTTTAGGGAGTGGAAAATAAGGCATAGCATGCAGCCCCAAGTCTAAGCCCTGAAGTAACGGCCTGACTGGCACAAGGTTCTAGAGTTTAGGCATGCTGTGGGAATTTCCTGTGGACTGATCCGCGGGGTTTGACAAATCGCATTACAGCTAATTCCAGGAATTATTTGGATTCTTCTATTGTTTTATATTGAATAAATAAGGCAGTGAATCAATAGGGATTCAAAAATATTTGGAATGCTTTCCTTTTATAAAGATTTTTGTGAAAGTAGTCAAAAAAATTACCTTGTTCCTTAAAACATGTGGGATGTCTTTAAACATACTTTATACACACATGCCATTGAAGAGGGTGGCTGGTGTTCTCACTGGGGTTTTACCCAGCTCGGCATTGGACAGCAGCTCTCAGACCAGACCTGAAAAGGCTCTGAGACGTGTATGCTGATGTACTTTTTAAGCAGCTTAAAAAGTTCTTTATTGTTGACTTGACTTCCAATTAATATAGTAACTGCATATGGAATTGGGTAAGAGACAGGTCAACTTAGATACAATCAAAGTGTCTTTGCTCTATGCAACATTTCCATGGCTGTAGGGGATCCTACAGCAATTGCCATCTTGCTCACGGAAACTTGAGCCTTCAGATTCAGACTGTAGTGCTGTGTTGATTTCATACTCCCTTCTCCCTCTTCCCCTTTTCAGATCACTGGGGTGATCCTGCTGGCCGTTGGAGTCTGGGGCAAACTCACTCTGGGCACCTATATCTCCCTTATTGCCGAGAACTCCACAAATGCTCCCTATGTGCTCATCGGAACTGGCACCACTATCGTCGTTTTTGGCCTGTTTGGATGCTTTGCTACATGCCGTGGTAGCCCATGGATGCTGAAACTGGTGAGTATGTCACAACATCATACTGCTTTCTCAATTCCTTTTTGTAAAAATATAAATCCCATGAAAGTGAACTGGCCCTTCTTGAAGCCACAAACAAGACCTTCCTATTTATTGACTCTAATTTTAGTCCAGACTCTTACATAATCCACCTTTTAATCCCCTAGAGGGAAAAACAACCCTAAACACACAGCCTGGCACAAAAAACTCCAGTCTTGGTCCCTCGAGGTAGATGATGACAAAGCAGTGGCCCGCAGTTCCAATTGGCCATTGATCTCCTCATGGCAAGACTCCCTGTTCCAGTTTTGAACTTTGTCTTAGAAATCTCTTCAAGCATGTGATATGCAGCTTTGGTGGGCAAGGGAGCATCCCAAACATAAGCAGCTTTTCATCTCTAAGTTCCCATTGGAGAAATACTTTCTGTCTCCTTGAGCTTGGCCATGCTTGGATGAATGGGCACGCTCTTCTCTAAACCTGCACACGCTGGCTCAGTGCTATGGGAGTTGAGCTAAGCCAGGGTTTCCCCACTCAACAGAGGGTTGGTGCAGTGCCATGGATTGGCTACCAGTACCAGTGCTGGGTGCCTTTATTCTAATCGGACAGAGACAGCAGTGATGTTTCACAAAGAGTTTAGGGCAGGCTGTTAAAACGTTGTTCCTATGATTCTTAACTTTTGGGTAGACTAGTTGCCTAAGTGTCTACTCACTGCCGACGCTCTTCATTAAGAGCTCATGTTAAAGGATTTTTTTTCAGACATCTCCTTCGGTGAAAGGGGGGAGCAGAGATTCCTTCAGTACTGTGTTGCCTGCCCTTCCTTGTTTAGCTCTAGTTCGTAGTAACATTTAAGACCATCTAGTGACAGATATGGGTATGAGGGTAATTCACTCCAAAGGAAATACCGTCCAAACTGGCACAGGTCAATCTCTTTGTTGGCAGTGTCTTGGAAGTTGTGCTTGATTCAGCACATTCTGGTCTGCAGATGCCCTGGCCACCACTGATTTCTTCCGGGTTGGTGGAAAAGCCTTAGTGAGGCCAGATGGAACCACTTCTGGTGCTATCACCTGCCACTCTATGCTAACATCCTGAGTCTACCTTCTGGTATTTCTTAACAAGCACTAGGATTTCTTTTGCTCCAGTGTCATAGTCCTCAACTTCAGATGCATGCTTAAATCACCTGGGTGGCTTTTTAAACACACCTTTGCCAGGGCTCTGCTTCTAGCCAATTGAACTGGAGTCTATGGTGGTGAGGCTCTGGTATCACATTTTCTAAAAGCTTTCCTGGGGATTCTATTATACAGCTGAGGTCGAGAACCTCTTGTTTAGTACAATGAGTAGCAAGAGGAGGATTCATTTCAGAGGCATAGAAAAGAAGGATTGCTAAAAATCCATCCGTCCAAACAAGAAGGGGAGACCTGGTCATGAGACCTGACTGATTCTGACAGTAACTGACTTAAGTCTTTAGTGGCAAGGTTGTAACCTCTTTGGGCATTTGTCTTCATTTATGAAAGAATGGTCAAGGTTTCTTCATCAAAGTTTCTTCCAGCCCAAATACTATGACTGAAGAGGGGCCAGAAGAGGGGTACAATACCGGAATAGTTATCTCTGCCCTCTTCTAAAGGTGGTTCCATACCACGCTGTCATTTTCTCCTAACACTTGGGAGCTCACTGGCAGGTGAGCCTTTTGGGGAGTAGATAAATTTTTACGGTTTTGTTTTGTGTTTGGTTTTGGTTTTTTAAAAACCATCATTTATTCCTTTTACCTGCTAGATGCTGTCCTGGGTACATACTACAGTTTATTTATTCCTCACCACCACTGTGAAATGCAGGTTGTGTTTTCATATTAGGTGATAAAGACTTTGAGGTTAAATAACACGCTCAGGTTCACACAGCTAATGTGGGGAGAGCTGGGATTGGAACTCCTATATGTCTCTTTCCAGAGTCAGTGTTATGTTAGTACGGTATGTTCATTTGGAGAAAACTTCAACGCTACCACCTGTATTTAGTACAAGCTCTTCCCAATAGGCTTTTGGCCAAGGCCTTCTGAAGGTGAAGGAGCTGTTCTCTGGAAGCTCCTGGAAGCAGGGGACTTCTAGAGACCAAAAATTGCTGATTTGGCTGACAAGAGCAGAAGCCATTTGATTAACTGCCAATCTAGAATTTTACAGTCGTCACTTCACCTCATTAATTGCAAAACAACTGAAAATGACTATTTCTACTCTACGGAGTCCCAGAGACACTGCTTCTTTTGTAAGAGTTAGTCTGTAGCATGGCGAGGACTCAAACCTAGGAGCACTTGTGACCACAGAGTCCAATATCCTTTCTCCCACCTGCCTCCTGACAGTTAATTTTCCATGGGGCTTTCTGGTGGAGTCTAGGCCTGGTGTGAGACTCTCCCTGGAACAAACTGTGCTTCTACCTGCATTTTTGTACCAACTCGAAAGAGAGAAGTCATGTACATGGGACATTCTACTCATAACTGTGTTTGATATTTTAATGGCTGTACTTGTGTGTAGAGACTTTTGTTAATATTTCAAATGAAACTGGCATTTTAAGGCAGTATTTCTTCCTTTTAAATATGTACCACTAGCTGAGAAAAGTAAGTTTTGGTCCTGTGTACATATGTACACAGTCAGGAGATATGTACACTTTACAAGGAAGTCATGTGGCCACGTGCAGTCTATCTAAATTCTACAGCATCACCTAGGGCCATTCCAAATGCTGGGACTGTTGAATTTCATTTTGAGATGAGAAAAAGCAGATTTTAAGGCATATACCTCGTAGGAAAGGAATAGATTCTTTCCTTTTATCTGCTTTTCAAAGTCACAAAAATGGAAACCCTTAATGTCTCATACGTGCCATGTAATATCCCTGAATTTAGTTGTGCACACGCACACATACAAAATCAACTTGGAAAGTACAGGAAGCATGAAGTGAGTAAGAAGCACTAAGGATTTTAGATGTCTGAAACCACTGGTAGTCAGTAGCGTAACATATTTGCTTTTTTAAGGGCTATCCAGTCCACGTAGTGTGCAGAACCAGGGACGTAAGCAGCCCGCTGGCCACTGCTGTGGGTGCTGCATCCGGGTCTGACTGCAGTATTGAGGACGAAGGCCAACCTGTGCACATTCTGGTCTTCCTGTGAGGACGGGAGGGATACAATGCCGAAGGGAGGGAGTTTGAGGTCATTTTCTACGAGATGGTCTTAAGGAAACTAGAGAGGTTTGTCCAAATGAAGAAAAGCAGCAGGTTTGCCCCTGGCTATTTGTACATCTGAAGGGTCTGTTGTAAAAAAAAAGGAGGTTAGGCTGGTTCTTGTGCCTCCTGAAAGCAGATCCAACCCCAGCAAGTGGAAGTTACAAGTGGAAGACTACACAGTGGAAGACTGTGGCCGAGGGAAAGGAAGTCTTTCCAGCAGCTGAACAGTTTGAATATTGAATAGATTGCAGGGGGTGGGTGGGTGGAGGGAGTCGGCGTGGCTTGCAGATGCTCGATGGAGGATGTGGGCAGATGCCAGATGACCACAATGAGGAAGGTGGTATGAAGGATTCCCAGTCAGAGTAGAACTGTGTCCTGTGACTTCCAGAGTACCCTCTAGCTCAAAAATTCTAATGTTCAAAATGGCGGATACCTTAGTATTAAAAAGCTCTTCCAGATTTCTCCTGGTTGAGCCTGACAGGCATGAGGCCAGTTCCTGGATGAGCTCTCCTCAGCATGTCTGCCCCAAAATGCTTGTGCATATTAAACAGACACATTCCTATATTGAGGCTCATGTGGGTAAATCTGGAGACGAGTAGTTTTAAACTTTTCGTAAACATTGCTAGGGAATATGAGGATTTGTCTGATCCCCCCTGACAAGAAGTAACCTACCCCAAAGAAGCACTCTTCGGAATCTTGACATATCTGACTTTGTCATTATCCACTTGATTTTCAGTATGCCATGTTTCTGTCCCTGGTGTTCCTGGCTGAGCTTGTAGCTGGCATTTCAGGGTTCGTGTTTCGTCATGAGGTGCGTATACACAAACTGGAGCTCTCAGCTAAAGGGTCTTTGGGAGGAGGAATTCTGAAACCTCATGAAATGTAAAAAGGGCGCATATAGGCTACTTGGCATCTCTAGTGGTATCGCTATTTTCCAAATGTCATGTAATACGGGCTGAAATGCCAATAAAATTTTAAATGTAGGAATTTCACCAAACTCGAAACCTTAGGTGTTGATCCTCACGCTGTTTCTTTATATAGCTATGATAGAAAATGATTCTCCACCTTGTTTTAAAGCAGTGACCTTCAATATAGATTAAAGACTGCTTTTAAAACAGCCTGCTTCAGCAAGGTCCAAGTGTGTATCTGTATAACAGGATTTCTGAGATTGCAAAGGTAAGCCAAACTAGTTATGGCCCAAAGACAAAGCACGAGATTTCCCCAGAGCAGCCGGTCCTCTCTTCTCTCCTCCCCTGCTGCCCCAGGGGTAAAATCCACAGCCCAGTAGTGAGGAGCCCAGCTGCTTTGCATGGTGCTGAGGGAAAAGGGGAGAAGCCAGTCATGATCCAAAACCCCTACAGCGCTTTGTTTTGAATTCACATGTAAAATTTTAGATTTCTAAAGCTGGGGAAAAAGAATTCTGAACACTGTTTTGTGATCACAACGGTTGGTTTCAAGGACACTGTCAGCTGTCCTGTGATTCGTGTGGTCATCCTTCCATGTACTGTCACGGTAGCTGTTCTAGATGATGGATCAACGCTAATGCAGAGACGAGACGTTCTCATGCTGCCCGTAGCTGCTTGTGGTATCACTTTTCAGATGTGTACAGAGGGTGCCAAAAAGTATATATACATTTTAAGAAAGGAAAACTATTAAAATTGTAATACTCAATATATACTGGTGACAAAAGATGAATACAAGTCACGTTTGACTTCTGCAATTACAAAAGGTGCTCAGAGTGGTTACCATCAGTGCCCAGACACTTCTGATGACGGTGAACTACTGCTTGGGCAACGTTGACCAAAGTATCCACTTGTATACATTTTTCTGGCACCCCCGGTATATTGATGATAGGTTAGAAAGTGTGTATGCTACAATAAAGTTCTGGTTCTAATGCCAAAAGTTTAAAAATCCATTATTGTAAATCCGTTATTGTGCCCTGTAAATAGCAGTCAAACCAGAAGTAGATACTCATGTATTAGAAAGGAACAAAGTAGCAGGAAATCACACTGAAGTGTTTCTGTGGCTCTTGGAAGTTTGGCATCGTCTGTCTCAGGTCCTGCTATTGTGCTCAGAACAAGTTAAGTGCCCAGTGAGTCTGCTTTATGCACTTTTTGTCCCTTTTCCCTATCGCCCTGGTTTTTCCCTTTATCAGAGATGGTATCTCAGATGCCAGGGCTGACTTCTAGAACCCATTTCATATGCACAGTGCATCTGGAATTAGAAGCCCCATTCTTATTCTCAGGTGAGGCGAAATCTGATGACATCACAGTCTTGACAGCCCTAGAGGTACCCCCAGTACATGTGTTGTGAACTCCATGCACAACCTGGCTGGCTCCTACCTGAGCCCTTGCCCACCTTCCTCCCCTGTGCTGCTGTGACTGGGCTCCACTTAGGGGATGTTCTCTTAATGGTTCCTGATACCTAGGGCCTGGACGACCTCATCCACCTAAGTTTTTCATCTGAAACACTTACGGGAGTGATGGGGAGGGTTTACAATGCCACTCTTTGTCCACCAGTACTGGTTTTGAGTGTGGCTAAACAGTCACACACGCATGATGACAATAGGTGACATTTAGCACCATTTACTCACAAGCATATGGTGAGAGAAGCACAGCAGGACAGCAGAGGGTTTGTTTCTTCAGCCGGAGTCCACAAAGTGGACACCCACCCGCCCCTAAGAGACCGTACAGGTACAGTGAAATGAGAGGACACAGCCGGGTGTGGTAGCCACCTGGGCTTAGAAGCTCCATGTAACCAGTGTCTCCTTTTCTCTGGTAAGTGTCCCGTGGGCATAGCATCCAGTATCTCAGCAAGGAAATTGCCTAGTTAGGAGAGTCACTATACTTAGCCCTAAGCCTCCCACCAGGTAATTATTGTCATTTGCTGTCCTCCCAGTCCAGGGTAATTTCACCAGTCAGGGACCCTTTTACTGTGAAGTGGGGTTGCCTGGTAACACACCTGACCCTCCACCTTCAGCAGGTTTCCAGGGGGAACAGAGCTTGAGAGTTAACCAAAGGTCAAATGTGTTCACAGAGGAGAAAGGATTTTGTTAACCGTTTATTAACAAGAAAGGTTCGTGTTCTTTAGCCTCTTCTTTTTGGCCTTAGTAAAGACATATAAGTGAAAGTTGGTTTTGCCCCACTCCTCTATGCTAGAATAAAGATGTTTCTGGTCAAAACATTGGTTTTCCTGACCCCAGTGGCTTGTCCTTTGTCATTCTTCTGAGGAAGGGCAGAAAAGTTATAGAAAGAAAGATGGCAGAGGGTAAGGTGGGTGGGGGGTGGGAGATGAGGCTAAGAGGGATCAAATATATGGTGATGGAAGGAGAACTGACTCCGGGTGGTGAACACACAATGTAATTTATAGATGATGTAACACAGAATTGTACACCTGAAATCTATGTAATTTTACTAACAACTGTCACCCCAATAAATTTAAAAAAAAAAAGAAACATGGGCACTAATTAATTCAGAGAAAGTAACTAGAAAACCCAAGTTTAGTGGTTCACCACCAAAGCCCTTTTACAAACTGACCAGCCACTTCAGTGGGTCCTTTCACCAGGCAGGCTTCCTCTGGATTAGGGGTAAAGGGAACGACTTCTTTTAAATTCCTGAGCTAATACTAATAAACCCTGGGCGAATTTCCTGAGCTCTTTCGTCTCAGAAAACAGGGTATTCTCTCTCCCTTGCTTAGACTTACTCCGAGACTTTAGAAGAGGCTCTTTTAGGGTAGAAGTTGCTAAGACGCGTGAGTCGGTTTGGGCTGCCGTGGAGCAGAACCCATTCCTCCATGTCTTCCATAGATCAAGGACACCTTCCTGAGGACCTACACGGATGCCATGCAGAATTACAATGGCAATGATGAGAGGAGCCGGGCGGTGGACCACGTACAGCGCAGCGTAAGTTCCAGGGAAGGGAACTGCCTGCAAGGACTGGCCTTAGCCTTGTGGGCTGCTGCTGATGTTGGACCAGTAGCATTTGCTGTTGATTCCAGTTTTCCAGCTCTTGGTCCAGTTCCGTTTCCAAGCGTTGATATCCAGTACCTGTCCAGGGTCCAGGTATCCAGGTAATTAGTGTCAAGAAGCATCCCAGTCTCTGGTCTGCTTTTCATCAGTAAGGATGGTGAACATCCCAAGGAAAGCCAGTTTGCCCTTAAAGTCTGAAGCCTTGTTGAAAGAGGTAGGCAGTGAGTGTATTAACAGCCTCGTTTAGAGTTGGTTCCTAAAGGCTGGCGTTCCGGAAATAGTGTCTTTAGTCTGGGTGGAGAGCTCAAGTAAACTGCGTTCACTGGCTTGGGCAGTGCAGTGGGGATGGAGAGCGGACCTAGAAGAAACTGAAGATCAGTCAGGTGAGGTGTGAGTGGCCCAGGCTGCCTGGTGCTTTACAGAGGATATGAGGAAAATAAGTGTTTCCTTGTCTGGAGTCACTCAGGAGGGGAGGTGCTAGTGCTTAAGCCCATCAAAAACCCATGGAGGCTTTTGGTTTGGGGGTGGTTTTCATTTGTTTGTTTATTTTGTTTTGTTTTACTTCAGAAGCAGTATTTTAATTTTGGGGGTAATTTATTTTGATAAAATTTCAAACTTATCCAGAAAAGTTGCAAGAATGGTACAAGGAACTGTATACCTTTTACCCAGATACACAAATTATATTTTTGTCCCATTTGTTTTAATATTCTCTGTGTCACTGGTTGGGCAATCTTTTCTGTAAATTTGAAGGCCATGCAGTCTCTGTCACAACTACTCATCTCTGCCACTGTGGCACAGAAGCCACCATAGACAACACGTAAAGAAAGAGGCCTGGCTGTGTCCCAATAAAATTTCATTTACAAAACCAGGCAGCTGCTGGGCTGGAGTTTACCAGCACCAGCTCTCTTTCTTCATCTACGTGCATCTTTTGCTTTCCTTAAACCGTTTGTTTAGTTCTCAGTATAGATCCTTAGAAGGGCTTTTGAAAACCATTTTTGCCTCAGCTCCCCCATCACCAATCCTCACTGAGTTGCTCGATACCTTGAACATCACCCAAACACACAGGTGGTTTCGATGGCTAGCCAGGCCAGAGAAATACTGCTGTGCTTTGTGGACGTGCTACGAAAGCCAACACGGCCTGTCATCTGGGACGACCTTCCTTCTCTGAGTTCAAATGGGCTTCCCAGTGAGCATCGTTGTGAGTGGAGCTTTAGCTCATCTGTACTCACCAAAGCTGTGCCTGTTGACTTAGAGGCTTGGCCCCTGTTTCTCTTTGAAAAGTTGCAGGGCGGTGAGTGAGGAGAACATAGTCTTTGATCTGCCACACTTTGATTCTTTTCCTTTCCCTGTTAACAGCTGAGCTGCTGTGGTGTGCAGAACTACACCAACTGGAGCACCAGCCCCTACTTCCAGCAGCATGGCATCCCCCCGAGTTGCTGCATGAACGAAACCGATTGTAATCCCCAGGATCTGCACAACTTGACCGTGGCCGCCACCAAAGTTAACCAGAAGGTACTTGCTTCCTCTCTGCCCTGATGGGATCAGTGGTGAATGTTTGGGGAGGGCTGTTTTGTTTCTGAGACGTAGGTTAGACATGGTAGTCTTAAGAGGGAGTCAAGAATACTCCTTTGTGGTCCTTTATTGGCTGGGAGAGCCACTCGAGGCTGCCCACTTCTGAAGGAGAAAGCTGTGACTCAACTCAGCCTGGCATCCCTCTCACAAGAATTGGACCAGGCATATAGTTAGGAAGGTTTAGCAAGTGGTTTCTGTTAACCCTGATGGTGATGTCAGGGAATGTTGGCTTTCTTCTTTCTGGGTGTCTTTCTTCTGCTTAATATATCTTCTCAACATGAAATTATTCACAGCTGGGTGTCAGTCCTTAGCAGGAAGGGGGAGTCAAGTTGACAGACAGCATCTGCTTCTGCTAGGAGGGTGGCCTTTGTTTTAGGGAGTTCACTGCTCTAGGAAAAGAAATCAGCAACTCCACTTCAACTCACTGTCGACATCCTGACTCCAAAAGAAATTAGAGAGAGAGAAAACAAAACTGGCTAAAAGAAACGTGAAATTGAGTATGTAGTGGAAATGAGGGAAATGAAATTTCAGCAGTCAGAGAAATGCCAGGTAGAAAATCTATTTTGGTAAACACAAGGGAGAATAAAACCCTCCTATTGAGTTTACCTGTGGTTATGTGGCCATCAGGTAAATTTTCTTTTCTTACTAAGATAAAGTTCCATTCTTCTAAGATCTTCAACATTCTATGTGATCTGGGTCAACTACTGAATCATTCATTCTCTCAAGATTAGAATTTTAAGAGACGTTTTCTGTATTTTATCCATTTAACGTTGGTGTTTGTAGCATAAATGCTGCCAAGCATTGTTGCCATTCTGGAAGCTCATTTTGTCATTCTGAGCTTATTACTTTGCTATTGGTGTGGTAAGGTAAGGTGTCATGTCTTGGCTAAGAGGACATCTGCTCCTATTGGAGTTTCCTTATGAACCCAAAGTTGGAGGCCTCCTTCACCTCTCAACAGCAAGGTAGCTTCTGGTTTCTTCATGGATATCCCCACTGCATCTCCATACATGTCATTATGCTGCCATTTTATGAAGTGCCAAGCTTGTCTAGCAGATGGTGGATACTCCGATTTATAAAAGGCAAGACGCGCTTTATGGCAGTGAGATGTTGGCGTGCCAGAGCCTCAGGAAATTGTTTATAGACACAGCAGTCATCAAGCTTTGATACAAGTCTTTACACCCAAATTTTCTCTTCTTTTGTGAAAGTGGAGGGTCTAGAAGTCCAGAGTATGTGGTCTGGAGTCAGACTCTACTTTAAATTCTGTCTCAGCTACTTGCTGGTCATGCGATCTTGATCAAGTGTCTTAACCTTTCTGGGTCTTGTTTTTCTCATCTGTAAAATGGAGATAATAGTTCCTGCTCTGTAGGATTGATATGAAGATTGAATGATATAAAGTCTCTAAAGCCTGGTGCCTGCACAGAGGAAGGACACAAGAAATGTTAACTGTAGCATGTAATGTTAGCTGTGATGTGAACGTCAGGATGATGATGGTGAAGTTTGCCTTCCAATGTACCATACTGTGGCTTTTATTAGAAATGATGCAGCTGGTCCTTGTAGGAAGGATCTTTTGTTAGTATTCAAAAGCAAGTTTACAGGCATATCCCATAGTGCACTTGTATAATCCTGACAATTATTTCCAGAATGAAAGATAGGGTAGCCTTTTTTCATTGCATTGATAACCTACAAATTGACCTCACTCCCCGCCCCTCCCCACAATCCTACTTTATATTTTCCTGAGCACCTCAAATACCCAGAAGAGGTGCTCAACATATCTCTCACTTCCCTTATACTCTGCAGCCTGGCTCCCTGAGAGGAGAAAAAGTGAGTGAAAACGGAAAATCATTCATTGAGTTTCATTAGATATTCTCATTTAATGCCCACATGAAACTCTGAGACAAATTACCGTGTTTCCCCAAAAATAAGACGGGGTCTTATATTAAGTTTTGCTCCAAAAGACGCATTAGAGCTTATGTTCAGGGGATACCATCCTGAAAAATCATGCTAGGGCTTATTTTCGGTTATGTCTTATTTTTCAGGGAAACACGGTACTTCTCAGGTCTGAGTCTCTGATACCTCATCTATAAAAGGTGGGAAACAGATGGGTAGAGATAGTAATAGTAGATGCTCATAAAGATTAGCCCCCCTACTGGCTCCCTCCCCCAGGAGGCGTTAGTACTGCCTCATTCTAGTTACGTGGAATCCTGTAGAGAGAATCCTATAGAGAGAATAAATACATTCTAAATCCTCATAAGTCTTTTGGTGTTTTGAACCCTCTGCTCTGACAGCACAGAAAGACGACTCTTGGCTCTTATGTGGCAGCCTGAGAAACCTACCTTGTATAAATAACTGGGAGATGGCAGAAAGGAGGGGAGAATAGTTAAGCAGGATATTTATTGTTTTGTTTGGGGGACGGAGTTTATTTTGCTTTTGTTTAACAGGATGATGACATGTCTGTAGGTTCAGTTGGCCAATAGCCATTGACTGTGTCCCTCCTCCATAGGAAATCCTTGACATTTTTTCAGAGCAGAGGCAAGAGGATGAGAATTATTCAGGTCGGCAGCTACCGAGATACCACTTCCCAGAACCTGTCTGGGACTAGCCGTCTACTCGCGGTATTGAAAGTCTGCCACTCACACATGTTTTCCATTGGTGACCGTGTTGATTTAGATGTGCTGAGAGGGTGAGCAAATTACCTGTTCTGTTTCTGGGTGTTTCTTAGGACACTTAGCAGGCCTCTGTAGGTTTATCTCACGCCTGACAACCAGGCTTTCATTTTAGGAAATTAAAAGAGATCGTTGTGGGCGATAAGATCATCGTTTAGTGGAGAACTTCAAGTGGAATGCAAACAGGGCCTGGCCTTGTGTAGCAAGGCAGTTCTTGTAGTCTGCAGGTCTATGCTGAGATCTGGAAAATGGGCTTGTGGGTCCACATGGTGAGTAACAGAGCTAAATCCAGAGGTAGAAGTCATTGATTTTAACCTTGGTCTTGTATCGTTTAAACAAGGAAGCTAAATCACTTTTATCTTCTCATTTTAAGTAACCCTGTTACTGATATGATTCATTAGTTTGGTTTCTTATTTGGAATAAAAAATAGTGGGGGAACTTTTCTTATAGAAGAGTGCTGCTCAAACTTTATTGGGCATGTGAAACATCTGGGGATATTATTTACATTCGTTAAAATGCATTAAAAACAAATAACCCAGGCAGATTCTAATTCAGTAGGTCTGGAGTGGGGCCTCAGATTCTGCATTTCTAACTCAATCTCAGGTATTGCTGCTGCTGCTTGTGGAAGAACCCCACTTTGAGGAACAAGGTTTAGAGAGAAGGATTTTGCTGCAGTTGTACCAATGCCAGGCATCTACTTCGTTTTTCTGATTTCTCTTACTGGTTGGAGTGAGAGAAAAATATCAAAAATAATGTGACTGACTCTGAAATCTCCTAAAATGGAGTAGAAATCATACTTTAGAAAAACATAGTCAGCTTATATGGAGAATTGAAGTTCACAGGACTTCTATGTCTATGCCAATCTATTGTGCAGAATAAGGTAATAGCCCACCTCACTTCTTTCTACGTTTTATTATTGGGTTTGTATTTCCATATTTGGAGCCGACCTAACACTGGTGCTAGTCTGAACTTCATTCCTCTGCCCAACCATCGACCAGCACTGGAAGGAAGATACAGTCATGATGGCCAGCACGGCAAAACTCTATTTTAGCTGCTACCATTTGGGAAAGTGTTAGACTATCCACCTTTCTTCTCGCTTTGAATTCTTCCTAACCCAAACGGCTCTCCCTTCCACAACCTTTTGAAAAATAGTGCGATATACAGTTTCACTAGTAAAAATGAACTCAGCAAGCAAGCGTCTACTATAAAGAGAGAATCAAATTTCAAAACTCCCCATGAGTAATAATGTATTTCCTTTCCCACCCCTGCCCTGGCCTTCGAATTTACATCAGGTAACTATGGAGTATAGTCTGTCCATTGCATTGGAAACATGTGTCAAAGCACTGCTGCTAAGTTAATGTGTCTTTTTCTCTGCAAACAGACTGTGAATGCATAAAATATCACTTATTAGAAGATTCAGGATTTTCACAAGCTATGAGAAATGTTAAATTCTTCAAGTTTTTAACAATGGGAGTTCTTCAAGAATTTAACAATGGGAGACATAGTTTTTGTTCTTCAGATGTTATTGCAATTTAATGTGCCTTTCTTGATAAATAACAATCCATTTTACTCTGTTTATAAAATTAATGTCTTGATTTTTCACAGACTTTATACATTCAAGTTGAAGCCCTTTTTCAGAAAACTGGAAAATGACCGTGTCTTCCAAAGCTGTATACGTCAGTTCAGAAGTCTAGGTTGATTTGGCCCAGTTCCAA
Organism: Rhinolophus ferrumequinum; assembly: GCF_004115265.2. Lineage (NCBI taxonomy): Eukaryota > Metazoa > Chordata > Mammalia > Chiroptera > Rhinolophidae > Rhinolophus > Rhinolophus ferrumequinum. Next base: position 94,866,552 of record NC_046284.1, on the reverse strand, counting down.
ATGAACATATAAATTCTCTCTCTTTCTCTCTCTCTCTCTCCCTCCCTCTTTCTCCCTGTTTCTCCTTCTCTCCCTTCCCTCCTCCTCCTCCTTTTCCCCTCCCTTTTCTTTTCCCCTTCCCCTCCTCCTTTCTCCTCTTACCCTTCCCATTCCCTATCCCCCCTGCTGTTTGGGATTTAACAGGTAGAGTTAGTTTTTGACTTTGCATTATTGGTGATGTACAAAATTTGGTGTTTCCTAGCTGTACTGGATTGATAAAATGTAATCCAAAATGACAAGAACAAAAAACTTGTTCAGCAATGCTGTTGAATGCCAACCAGATCATTTCTTTTAAAGAAAGGTGAATAATGAAGTTTTGAACTAACACTGGAACTGGTAAAACTGGTGTTGCTTTTAATCTCAACATTTAGCGATTTCGTAGTATGTTAAATTCCTTCATTTTATGGATAAAGTTATTGACATCCACAAAGGGGAAGTGACTTGTTCAAGGGCATATAGGAAATTTGTGGAAAAGACTCTAGAACACAGGTTTTCCCTATTAATAATAATTAAAAAAAAAAACTTAATAGTCTCCTTAGGAAGAATCCTAAAATGCTGTAAAGTTGGCAGGTATTCAAACATCTCCCTCTAACCAGATGATTTCACTTTATATCACATTTTGCCATTTGGTGTCGAAATGTTAGTAACTATGCTTATGATGCTGAGTCTTCCTGTTCAAGGATGTGGAATGCCTTTTCATTTCTTTAAGTCTATTTCTGTATGTCTACAATGTTTGCGTCATAGATTTTACAGTTATCTTGCTATATTTAATCCGACTACTGAAACATTTGTGGATCAAAATATAGCTGACCCTTGAACAACACCAGTTTGAACTGCGCATGTCCACTTATACACAGGCTTTTTTCAATAAATGCCTGTACTCTTTTCGATCACATCTGGGAGTCCACAGATGCTGAGGGCCAACTATATGCATTGATCTACACCATTTTTTACCGGGGACTTGAGCATTCTTCGATATCCACAGGGGTCCTAGAACCAATCCCCTGCAGATACTGAGGGACAATTTAAGTTTTAGGGGAGTCAAAAGTCATACATAGATTTTTGACTGTGCGGGTGGTGCATCAGCACCCCAACCACTGTGTTGTTCAAGGGTCAACTGTATATGCATGCATATATATATATATATATATATATATATATATATATATATATGATTTGCTTTAAAATAATCTAATCAGGGGATGAGAGTTGGGGAGATTTAAGTGAAACAAGATTAGCCATATGTTAATTGTGATGTTAGAAGAAGGGTCATTTGCAGGTTCATTGTACTTGCTCTCTATGCTTTTCTGTATGTTTGAAAATCTTCATTTTTTTTTTTAAGTGTGAGAATAATGCTGTTAAGTTCCTAGGGTGCATTACAATGATATTTGCCGAATGAAGGTTGGAGTGCACGTGGGAGTGTTGCAAGTTAACACAGCCCAGTCTGGCCTGGGTCAAATACGTCTCCAAGACCGTCTCTCTCTGTTTCCAGGGTTGTTATGATCTGGTGACCAGTTTCATGGAGACTAACATGGGAATCATCGCTGGAGTGGCTTTTGGAATTGCATTCTCCCAGGTAGCCTATGTAATTGTGTAGTCCGGTCAAGCCTTTCCCCTGTCTCCTGCTCTCTTTTCCGTCCCTGGTCTCCAGACTCTCTGCCCGCCTCCCTGTGCCTTGGGAGAGGCTGATAGATGGGGTCAGAACTCCTTGCTCATTAGTCCTCAGGTCATCTGTTTATTGATTTTCCTTTTTCAACTTAAATGAAGTTTTGCCATCAAGGGAATATCGGTTACAGTTCAACTAATGACTAGCTCCAGAAAAACAACTTGCTTCTTCTGTAGGTCAAATGGAGGTTAACCGAACAAAAATGCTGGCTTAATTGGAGCATAAACAACTCCAAACATCAAATGGCTGATCGGGATTTAGGGGGAGGCTTTTTCCCTGCTTGACCTGTCTGTCCCTTTTCTGTTCTTAATTCCTATAGATCATGCAGGAGACCTCTTCCTTTAAAGAAAGCCTAAATTTAGCCAACTTCATTTTGTGGTCAGTATGTTAATCTTTAGGTTTGACTATTGTTTCTTAAGAGGAAGGTGACTTCCTGCATATTACATTTTATATCCCTTTATCTCTACCTAGCCTCTAAGAAACAGTGGGAAAAGTAATTATGCAAAGTAAGTAAGCCACAGATACTCAAGGATGGAACAAGGTTAAGCTAAATCTAAAATTTTGCCCACCTTCACCAGGCAGCATACTACCCCACAGGCTTCTGATCACCTGACTAAATGACATATTGTTGCTATAATATTGCTATAGGTAGAAGGATTGGCATATATACTTAACAGCCAAATAAAAAATTTATGTTTCTTGTGGAACTGTTTCAGAGCAACAGATCATTTTTTCAACAAAGCCCAATTAATATTATCTCAGTAATGTATCCATGGCTCTAATTTCACTTGGCTGAATTATGTATTGGCTCTCTCAGACTACAGTTACTTTTTCTCCACTTCTTTGTACCTCTTTCTTTCCTGCTGAACAATAATCTTATTCCAGTTTGTTCCTAAAACTTTTTTTTGAAATGTGGCAGCAAATTATAAGTATTTTAAGTATACAGCTTAATTGTCACAAAATGAACAAACCCCGGTAAATGTCACTTAGATCAAGGAATTGAACATTAACCGAGTAGTTTTTGCAAATAGAGGGCTTAGCCTTAGATAAGTGGCAAAGTTTCCTTTCTAAGCAGTTACAAAAACCCATGTGACACGTCACCTCACAAGCGCATGTGGACTCAGCCAACACGAGTGTGTTTCTTATGGCCGTTCCAAAATTCTTGGCCGTGCTTTGTTTTTCGCAGCTCATGGAGTAAATTAAACCCTCAACACACCAACACACAGACAAACCAGAGTGATGTCACAAACAGTGCCAATCAACCAGTCTCCAGAGGCTTCAAAAGAAGTTACTGCCCTGAACTTTCTTCTGGTTGCTCTCGTATTTCAGTACTAACACTTCAGTGACTTATCTTTAACAGCCAGGGGACATTTGAGAGGCTCCCAGATCTTGTGTTCAATGCAGATGTCCAGGGTGCATTTGACAGCTTGCACATAAAGTGGACGTTACACACGTATGTGCAGCATTCACACCCATATGCAGGACAGACTGGTGCTGGGCAGTGGAGGAGGAATGTCCCCTTGGAGGAAGGAGTAGTGCTCAAGTCTTCCCTAATGGCTGTCTTAGAGCCATAAAGGGACATGATGCCAGTACTTTATGTGGGGAGAAGAGCACCTCAAAGAGCCTGGAATCTCATGGGTAAAACATCTTATCACCCAAGAATATTCCCATGTGGCCATGATGGGGTGTGTGGGGGGGCAATCATGTTTTCATTACTGAAGTGACCCAAGTCATAAAGGGCCTGACTGATACCTCTCCTCCACTTCTTTCTCATGCAGCCCTGTGAAGGGATTTGTGCTTAGACAAATGGTTATCTGGCCTGATGACCATTAACCTCTCCCTGCTACCTTGAAGAAATCCCTCACACAGGAACTGTTGAGTTTACTCTGTGGCCCTCTGGGGCAGTGAGAGAGGGGCTGTGGTCCCAAGGAACCACCACACAGAAACTCTCTGCAGAGAGTTTAGGTCTGATAAGGTATCACCCAGTTGCTGGCATAAGAAAACAAAGCCCAAAGCCTGGTGGCATTGCACAGTCAGTATCATTCACCCACATGGCCAGACAGATGCAGTGGGGAAGGGACTTAAGTCTTGTTATGCTCAGCAGGGAGAGGAATGGCCACGGCTGGCTTTTATTAGCCAGATGTGTTAGGAACTGCAGCTTTTAATGGTGCCAGCAGCCTCAGGGTTCCTGGAAGCTGAAGTTGGCTTCCAGATGCCAGTAGATCCCCTGCATTTCTGGGACATTGGTGGCCACTTACCAGATGCCTATTTAAGAAGAAGCAACCATACTGATTCTGGTCAATGACCCAGAACCAAAGCTTTAGCTACATGTGTTCAAAATTGTAGGACCCATGTCACAGTAAAACTTAGCAAATGTTGGCTAATATTGATGAATCAATCATGTTGGCCTATGTCTTAGCCTTCCTACAATAAAGCAAGCTCTACTGAGTAGAGGCCACAGAGAGATCAAAGCATATAGGAAACAACTGAGCTCTCTCTCTCTCTCTCTCTCTCTCTCTCTCTCTCTCTCTCTCTCTACCTCTCTACCTACCTTTCCTCACCTGCCTTCTACCTTCCCCTTGCCCTTTTCCTTACCTGCTCTTGTGACCTCCATGCTATCATCTTTTGGAACAAACTGACCTTGCATATCTGTTGTCTTGGATATTAAAAGTGGTATAAAGTACAAGACAAACTAAGCTGAGTCTAGCCTTTTAACAGACTGCAAGAACTTTGTCCCTATTGGCTAATTTAGCTAACTTAAAGCCCTCGAGTTCTATTTTTGGACAGCAGGATTCTGGCAGGCATTTAATATTAGGTTGATGCAAAAGTAATTGCGGTTTTGCAATTATCTTTAACCTTTTAAACTGTAGTTACTTTTGCACCAACCTAATACTTCTCTCAACAAACTCCCATTGTCTTTGTACTCTCAAGGAAAAGCCCATTTGTCTAGACTTGATGGGCAGGTTTTGCTGCTCTATAAATTTATAGCAGGAGGTTGAGTGTGTTTTCATAGGGTACTCCTCCCTACTTTTTTGGCAGCTACTCTTTCACTCAAGAGGGTTTGAGGAGATACACACACACACACAGAGAGACACACATACACACAATGCGGGGGCATTACGTCCCCTGCACCCTGGCCTGGAAGCCAAGAATGAGGGTGTCTGAGTATGAACACTTGCCGTGCTCCATTTGTGACACTGCTTCCCACCTTGGTTGGCCTTGGTCTGTGCACATGCACGTGTGTGTGTGTGTGTGTGTGTGTGTGTAGGAGTAGTCATAGTGATGGTGGTGGTGGTGGTGGTGTGAGGTGTCCCCTGCACCTCTGTATTTAGCACTTCTATATCCAATATAAATAGTAGACACAGGGCTTCACTAGACTTAGAACCTGTTAGAGTGGAATAAATCCCCACATCACAGAATGTTATAGTCCTGAGTATGGACAGTAGAGCTGTTTTGAAGAAGGGGAGAGGAGAGTGGCTTGCTTGAGGTTGAGTGGTTACTATAGGTCCAGGATTATAATTCTGACTTCCTCACCTGGTCTGCTGTATTCAATATTTAGGCTAAAGATCACCCTTGCTCTTGCCTCAGATAGCACTTAAAGGGAACTCACTTTGTGCCTTTATACCTAAAGGGTTTGAGTCTGTGGAATAGGAAGGGAAAAGGTACTCATCAAAAACTACAGATCCTCCTCCTACCCATCCATCCCCTGACCCTCATCCCTCTCCCAGAGCCCAATGAGCTTCTGGGATGATTCATTATGGGCCAGAATTCTTTCCTGGGACTTCTTTATATTCTCTATGTAGAGGCCAGGACGAAGCTGTTGATAGCCTTGATGAGACATGGTCGAATAAGGCTAACGGAACTATTTACTCCTTTGTGATGGTCCCTAATAGCATTTATACAGTTTTATTTCAAACAAGATTCCTTGGCATTTTCACAAGGACGTGGTAGTTTTATTTTGTTTCCTAGTTAAGTCATTAACATAAAATCTCCACAGGCATTATAAGAATCTCAATTTTAACCTATTGCCTGTCACTGTCTTGTTAAGAAAGTTGCCTTTGCAGCTTTTGGCTGTCCTCTCTCTGCCCCTCAGGAATCAGGGATTGGGCCACGTTTGCTTCCCATGGTGATTACAGGGAAAGAGACCTTGCCCTTTGCCTTTAACATCTCATGTCTTTGTTGACTTTGGCCCCGCCTCTCTCTTAGCCCCTCACCCCACCTTTTGAAGTTGGCCCGTTACTGGTAATTTGCAGAACCCCAGTGATGCAATCTGTGTTACTAGAGCTTTGTGTTGCCCAGACCCCTCAGCTGTCTATGTGGGGGGTGCCTCCAGAAAGCCTGCAATCAGCCTTTTGTAAGTAGAGGGTCCTTCTTGTCTCCCTCTCTGGCTTCTCAGTTCTTAAAGCAGCAGGAGTTCCCAGAGGTTTTCACGACCCAAAGGAAATCAGAATATAGTACTGATGAGACAGATAGTGGTAAAAGTAAAAAGTTACTTCAAAAAATTAGATGGATGCTAATTACAAAGTCTTAGTTAACCAAATTAAATAATCTGAGCGAAAGCTCCCTAGACTGTGCAGGATTAGTCATTTCGCCAGCCATGGGAAGGGTGAGTGGTGGCTATAAGGTCTCCATCCTGAGGGGTGTTCAGCATAAGAGACAAGCTCTCCTTTTCCTGTCTCCCTCCAGGGTTTAAAGCAGAAGTTTGTCCAAGTGCCCACCTATTGCAGCCTTAATGCATATCAGCAGTGTTCTTCTGCAGGGCAGCCCAGAATCCCACAGAGCCGACTTCTGCTTTTTGAGGCACTTTTAACATATATTTAACCTTTTTAAAAAAAGGTTTCATTTATATAAGGATGGATTTTTCTATCTATTTCATTTATATAAGGATGGATTTTTCTATCTAGAGAGTAATTGGGTCTAGTGGCAAGTGAGAATTTTCTCTGCCCCTGACTGGGGAAGAGGACATGTCTTTAGGCTGAACAGGCTTTTTGTTATGTACTTAAAAATAATCTGGTAATAATTGACATTAAGTATAGGATGCTTCCACCCTCCACCTCCACTTTTCCTTAACTTGGTACTTATGGAAATTAGCAATCAAAGTTTTTTCTCGAATATGGTGAAAACACTATTAAATTTGAAATCAGTAGTCCTGTGAATAATTCAAAACACCTACATTATTCCAAATCCTAGTTTTTCTTGCACTAGAATTAACTAAAAAGCCAATGTATATAAAACACTGTTTTCACATAGCTTCTATGTATATGTGCCTCAGTTCAGGACATATTTTTAGGAAAATATATTTCTTAGTAGATATTAAAAAATAATTTTTAATAAATAAATCTGTCTTCTTCCATGAGCAAAAACAAGAAAGTATGTTCTTGCCCCAGAAATGCAAAATATAGTAAGTTTAAAAGAAAATGTTTTTTTCCCTTATATTTTGAAAAGTTATTGCTTCTGTGAGAAAGTATGTCCAGTGCTTAAAAATGATGCTGTTCCTGTGTTGAGAGAACAACAGCTGGAGGGACGTGGTATATTTCCTTGAAAGCAGAGATTTTAGATACAAGAAATACTTAGGTGTTCTAAAGACTATCCTGGCCATGTGGCTCACAAATTACCATGTTGGCCAGGATCATTGCTAACTGTGAGGTGGAATGGCGACTATTGTAAGTGCTTAAAACACACATGAGGGCAATGAGAAAAAACTAACGTGATAAGCTTTACAAAGAAAGGAAAGTCTAGGAACTTGAAATCAAATAAAGAGATGCCCACTGAAAACCCTCTGCTTAAAGTTTGCAATATAAGGCAGGAAGGAACCCCTGGTGGTATGAGACCTAGGACTTATTCTGGAAAGGAAAGGGGTCTAGTGCTGCAGTGGGGGTGGGGGAAAGGGGCTATTCTTGGCTAGGGGATGAGGGTGGAACCCTCAACTCTGTGTGGGTTACTTGTGTGGTTTGGGGGAGATTCTTTAACCTTACCTGAACCCATTTCCTTATCTGGAAAACTGGGATGGTAATATTGCACAGAGATGGGGTAAGGATTAAAACGTGATATACCTGAATGTGCTATGCATCTCCAGTACTTATTTGTTTCGGCTGGAAGCTGGTTTTTGAGAGTATCAAGTGCATTCTGGTGTAGGTTGGTCCTGGAAAATGGCAGTTCTAAAGAGACGGGACAAGCTGTGAGGTTCAAACTCCTCGCACTCGTGGAGAGAATTTTAGCTTCTTATTTGGCGCAATATCTGGAATTTACAGCCACGGTTCCTTTGGCCATCTGGCAGTACATGCATGATACGATGTATTTTGTGCCACAAAATGATGTTGACCAGAACCTTGGTAGGAGACAGGGTAAGTCCAATAAGGTGGTGATTTTTCCTTACCTGACAGATGATACAGTTTCATATTTCACAGCACAATTTCAATTTTAAAAAGAAAGATAAGAATCAGGCATTTCAGCAAGAAAGACAGGCAGGTGGACAGGAACCTGCACGGGTGGGGAGAGAGCCAGGGAGAACAGAATTCAGGTGTTGCCCTGACCAACAGGAGGGCCCGGTGTGGCCGCAGGTGTTTCACCTGTAAGATAAGGGTAACTAGATAGATGGATTAGATGAGTGGTCCTCTCACCTGGAAGAGGTGTTAAAACCTGGAAGGCTTGTTAAAACACCAATTGCTGGGACCCACCCCCCCAGATGTCTGATTCAGCGGGTCTGCGGTGGGGCCTGAGAATTAACATTTTTAACATGGTCCCAGGAGATGCTGATGCTGCTGGCCTTGGGGCCACACTTGGAGCACACTGTACCAGACAGTCTCTAAAGGTCCTTCCCACTCTGATCCAATAAAACACGGTCAGTTGTTTAAGGAGAAGGGACTCCGTTTGGCTAAGAGAAGCTGTAGGCCTCCAGACTCAAGTACACAATTGGGCTCCTGTCCAAAGGATGCTGATCGTCCGGAGTCAGGAGAGAGAATTGTGGTTTGCAGTGAGCAGAACAGATATGCTTAAGGATGTCTTGATAGTGTCACAATGGCTTTTATTAGATCTACCTATGCTATGGGTTAAGTCAAAGCACATATACAGGTAGAGGACTGAGGTCTTCTGAGGAGGTGGAGATACCCTGTTATTGGTTGTTCTGGGACCTCTGAAAAACTAGGAGGTGGACCTTGGATGTATATGGGCCTATTTAGGTCTAAGGTATCTACATGGTTGAGAGACAAAAAGAAATTAAAACCCCTCTTCCCCTCCACCCCCCCTTTCTCACACACCATAACTTTATTACTTTTTCAGTGGCAAACTCACCTGATTAAGAACAGTGTCTTGTTGTCTCGAGGAAAGAACTATTCAGTCAGCCAGGTGTGGCTAGGGTATCACAGTACATTGAGATATCTTCCCGATGCATGCGTTTATAGTTTTAAGTTAAATTTTGGCATTTAAAAAAATACCTCATTAATTCTGTGTACTTAATTTTTTTCATTATTCTCATAACACGGACACGTTTTAATACTACTTATGTGTCAAAATTTGTTTTTAAATGGCCAAAGTGAGCTAGAACCTTATGGCCAGTTTGAGAACCTCCAGTTGTCCCTCACTGGTAGTTAGACTCCCTGAGACATAGATTTCACAACTGAATTCAGGTTTGACCTTTTTCTGTAGTGCCCTTTCCCTTCGTATATAAAAGCCCTACATTGTTAAAAATTGTATTTGGGGGTTCAATGCAGGATGTAGTTTAGTGACTTGAGATTGCCATTTTCAATTTTCTTCCTGGAACAGCTTATCGGCATGCTGCTGGCCTGCTGTCTGTCCCGGTTCATCACGGCCAACCAGTATGAGATGGTGTAAGGAGAAGGTGAGTGGCGGTAGGGAGTGTTCAATTTCAGGTTTCTCCCTTTGGGGCACGTACTACCCTTTAAATGGGCAAGGGTACTGCCCATCCACTTAGCTACCTGATCTTAGTGGTACTTGTCCATGTGCCAAAACCTCATTTTTGTGGTGCTGGGGAGGAGCTGTGATCGTTGCTATGGTGGGAGATGTACAAATGCTCTTTTTGGCTTATTACCTTATTTTAAGTCCTTATTCATGGTGAGTCACTCACATGTTTTCATCTCTCTCTTAGTCTTTCACGAACGACGGAATAAGAGACCTGATTTTGAAAAGAGCTGCAGCAATCCTTGAAAGACTTCCAAAGAATGTTAGAGCACAGTGCATATTACACCTGCCCTGCTCCCCCTAACCGCCCCCACCCCGTGCACAACTGACACTCCCACACAGTCTCTGCCCTGCCTTTCAGCCCAAATCATGTGTAGTGTTCCATTTTGTGAAGCCCTGTTGTGCCAGAGTGTAGCCAGGTTCCCTGCATCTAGTCTAGTGGACCCCACCCGAGGCTCCTCCATCTGTACTTGGTCCAACTGCCACTCATCGTAGGTGACTGGTGATCACACCATCACTGGCCCCGCTGGGCCTTGCATGTAGTGTAGGAGGCTCCTGTTAGCCCTTCATCATGACTGACAAATGCCACACCCCTTGATGTAGATAAACAGCTATCTCTTCTTTTGACTTAATCTCCTTTAGTTTGGTTTGCCCTTTACTAAGGCTTTTTCCTACCTTCTCCAGGCTGCCTAGGACATGTAAAGAGGTACATCAGAATTATTCATGAGGAGAAAAAAAGCATGCGTGATGCATGAAGGAAATTGTTGAGCTTTAGGTGGCCTCCTTCCTCATTATTGTCACATGCCTGGGTATGTATAGTTTAGTGCTCCTATGCCTCTCAGTTGAAACCCATATAATCCTATTACAAAGCTGTATTGTTGCTTCCCGTGAGGGAAATAATATTACTTCTGTTTTCCCCCCAATTAATTGCTATTGTGTTATTTTACTTTCTGTATGTTTTCTTTGCATTGACACTACAGACATCAAGGACAATTGAAAAATGAGTATGAAGGGGGAACAAAAGTCAAAATATTTTTCCAAGATCTTAAATAATGCCTCTGTCTAGCATGCCAACAAGAATGCATTGATATTGTGAACATTTGTGATACATGTATTAATAAATAGTCATTACAAATTCCTGTGTCCTGGTTTTGTTCTATGCTTATTGCACAAGTTTTAAAACACGTATTTCTATTCCATCTTGTCCCACAAGTGATTGGCTAACAACCACCGTACACCACCGTACACACTGACATACCCCTCCATACATGCACCTACCCCACCCCACCAAAATAGCATTGGACAGAGTAAAAGTTGAAGGGTTAGAAATTTTTTATTTCAGAAACTTGAATCATTGGTCATGAGAAGGATATATTGTTGGTTGCAAAAATAGAACCTTCATATTCCTTCAGGCTAGAGGCGGAAACATTTCAGGAGAGTTTTTAAAAGTCTGGATGTCATTTTTTTAAAAAAGGAAATGAGCATCTATTCTTTCCTTCATCATTTCTAATGAGCATGTATTCTTTCCTTCCTCCTTTCTTCTTCTCTGAATTGAATACACACAATCCAGAGAAGAGAAGTCATCATACCATACAATTTAGTGGTCCCCATGCCCTGGTTTGAACTAAGTATGATATCCTTACACTTCATTTAAAGAGCATTTTAGCAATAGGTACAATATACATTATCTGTGATCTATTTTTTCCTTCTAATGAATCATCACCTTAAAAAAACCCCAAAACTGGTAAAAGCATATATTGATCTGTTCCCAAATAAATGGATGTAAAAAGCTCCCTTTTCTCTGTAGAACAGCCTGTGTAATTAGGATGGAGATGGCGTTCTAATTATATGCATTCATTTGCCTGAACTCTGCATGGGGTAAACCCTAAAAGGCTTACAAAGGGCACTGTCCCACACCTTTGGTTGTTTCCTCTTCAAAAGGAGATCCCTTCTAGGGAAACATAGATAGCTCAAAGCTTTTCAAAGTGTCATTTTTAAATTTCTATTTTATTATATATTGAAATGAGGCTTTTCTATAAAATCCTAAATAGCCCCACCCATAGTTCATCCTTTTGCAAACTATGTATTCATTAGTATACTAATATTAGTATACTCTGGTTAGCAAGAAATCTACACATTTTCTAAATTGTGTTCCGATCTCATCATATATAATTTCAATGGGAAACATTTGGACCAAGGTTGATTTGACTTTAAAAATGTAAAGTATTCATGTTTCAACCTTGCATGCCTTGTATATAATGTACATTCCTCCTTCAAAGGAAATGAAAAAGACATAAATTGAAAACTTTTTTTGAGGTGTAACATTTACGTATGATAAGTTGCACAAAATGTAAGTGTGCCACTTGAATTTTCACAGATGTATAAACCAGTATTACAGCCACAGAATATTTTCAGCACACCTAAATGTTCCCTTCTGCCCCTTCTTAGTCAGTAACCACCACTACCACCCCAAGAGTAACCACTACTCAGAATTCCGTTACTATAGGTTAGTTTTTTCTGTTCTTGGACTTCACATAAATGGAATGATGCAGTATGGACTGTTTCATGTACCTTCTTTTACTCAACATTTTGTCCCCAAGATTATGTGGTACATGTAAACATAGTCTTGTCTTCATTATTGTATAGGATTTCACTGTATGAATATAGCATAATTTATCCATTCTGCTGGACATTGGCTTGCTTTCAGGTTTTGGCTACTATGAATAGAACTGCAATGAGCATTATGGTATATGCTTTTTGGTAGACATAAACACATGAGTGGAATTGCTCAGAAATAAGGTATATTTAGCTTTAGAGGGTATTGCCTAACATTTTTCCAAAGTGATTACACTAATTTATATTCCCACTGCAGTGTAAAAAAGTTTTAGTTGTTCCACATTTTCACCAACTTGATATCTCAGTCTGTTTTATTTTAGCCATTCTATGAGTGTGCAGTGATTTTTTAAATTGCCTTCTCCTTATGAGTAATGATATTGAACATTCATTTTGCCATTGGCCATTTTGATATCTTCTTTTATGAGGTGTTCAAGTCTTTTGCATTTTTAAAGACTCATTTATCTTAATTTGTAGGAATTCTTTATGTATTCTGGCTACAAGTCCTTTCTTACACATATATATTGCAAATATTTTCTCCCAGCCTGTGACTTGCCTTTTTCGTGTACAGTCAATTCTTTTGTTCCCCAGCCTTTATTGAGATATAGTTGACATATAACATTGTATAAGCTTTAGGTGTACAACATAATGACTTAATACACTGATATATTGCAAAATGATTACCATAGTGGGGTTAGTGGACACCTCCATCACCTCACATAATTACCATTTGTTGTGGTGAGAGCATTTAAGATACATTATCAGCAAATTTCAAGTATATAATACAGTATTGTTAACTATAGTCACCATGCTGTACATTCGATCCCCAAAACTTGTACATCTTATAATTAGGAGTCTGTACCCTTTGACCAACACCTCCCCATTCCCGTTACCTCCCAGCCACTGGTAACCACCACTTCACTGTTTCTCTGAGTTTGGCCTTTTTAGATTCCACATATAAGTGATATCATACAGTGTTTGTCTTTCTCTGTCTGACTTATTTCATTTAGCATGATGCCCTGAAGGTCCATCCATATCACAAATGGCAAAGTTTCCTTCTTTCTCATGACTGAATAATATTCCATTGTATATATACACCACATTTCTTTTTCCCATTCATTAATAGATGAACATTTAGGTTGTTTCCATATCTTGGCTATTTTGAAAAAGGCTGCAATGATCATGGGGATGCAGATATCTTTTTGAAATCCTGATTTCATTTATACCCAGAAATAGGATTGTTTGATCTAGTTGAAGATTTTGAGGAACTGCCTACTGTTTTCCATGGTGGGTATACCAATTTACCTACCAATTTACCAACAGTGCACAGGGTTCCCTTTACAACTTCACCAGTTTTTGTTATCTTTTGTTTTTTGATAGTAGTCATTCTAATACCATGTTTCCCCGAAAATAAGACCTACCCCCAAAATAAGCCCCAGTTAAGATCGTCAACCAGATGGACGCATTTAGTACATTATGACGATGTTCCAGAAGAAGATAACATGACTGTATTTGAATAAATGTAGATTGTTGTACATGAAAAAATAATACATCCCCTGAAAATACGCCCTAATGTGTCTTTTGGAGTAAAAACTAATATAAAACCCGTTCTTATTTTCGGGGAAACACGGTAGCTATTAGGTGATATCTCATTGTGGTTTTGAGTTGCATTTCCCTGATGATTAGTGATGTTGAGCACCTTTTCACGTACCTGTTGGCCATTTGTATATTTTCTTTAGAAAAATGTCTATTCAGGTCCTCTGCCCATTTTTAATTGTGCAGGGGGCTTACCCCACTGAATGAGATTTGCCTCAGTGGGTTCTGGTGCCTGTTGAGACCACCCTTTGGGTGTGCCACTTGGGGGGCTAATTGGGCAGTGCTCTGCTGTGATCTGAAGCCAACCTCCAAGTTATATTGGTTCTGGGGCCTCTTGGGAGGGGCTCCGATGCAGGCCCAGGTCACCCACTGCCTGTGACTGGCCAGGGACTACCTGGTAAGAGCTACAAAGCCATCCATGGTTGTTCGCTGCCTGTGCTAACCCTGGAGCCACTCTATGAACCGAGGACATCTGCCACCAGTACCGGCCTGGGTAGCTCCACAAAATTCCAGGATATCCCGAGGCCTGATGGCACCTGCCAGCTCCCTTAAGGTTCAGCCACTGATAAAGTCTTGGGGTGTATGCAAGTTGGGTAAGGCACGTCCCAGTGAGTCAGCAGAGCAGAGCTGCAGACCTCAACAGACCAATCAGATTCAGATTTGGCCATAAGCATAGGGGGCGGGGTCAACAGAGGAAAGATGGCGCCCACCTGCTGGCTGTCCGGAAGGAGGACCTCACAGGGAAAATGCTGAATGTCCTCCAATCTGTCTTGAAGCCACACAACTCAGGCTGGCCCCTGTATGTGCCTGACATCCCCCCGAGTTACAGTCCCTCCGCTGGAGCCCAAGGTGAGTGCCTGGGAGTGAGAGAGTCGATGTGAGGGCCATTTAAGAGGACGCCTGCAGCCTTCCATCCCATCTTGATGGTCGGAATCTCCACTATTTTCACACCTAGATGTGGGGGCTCCTCTTCCTGGCACCAGTACTGTGGGCTGGGGAGGTCAGTATGAGGCTGGGGTCCCTCGCTCTTCTGGGGGGAACCTCCATGGCTAATATCCCTTCCGGTTCTCAACAATCACAGGGAGGTTTAGGATTAGCCAGTTTTGTGTCTCTGCTCCTTCTACCAGTCTTGATGTGGCTTATTCTTTATATCCTTAATTATAAAACTTCTCTTCAGTCAGACTTCAAGTGGTTCTACACGTTGATTGTTCTATAATTTAGTTGTAATTTTAGTTTGTTCACAGAAGGAAGCAGGCACTGTGTTTACTCCTCCACCTTGGATTTCCTGATTCAGTCAGTTCTTGATTAACCACATTTCTAGGGAGAGGTGAATGCAGTGATATAGACAATCTAAAATATAAAAAGTCCTTTCTTCCTAGCAAGAGCAATGTTTGATTCCATAGTGCCTCCATTATTTGTGGATTGATTTTAGAATGAGATTTGTCTTTTTGTTGTGTTCATTCTAATACAATTAGTTTAAATTTCCTAACTATGTAAAGATTTGAGGCTGAAAGGAGAAAATAATTGGAGCATGTCATTAAAAAATACTGGGACAGTCTAACCAAAATATTAAGATTAAAGTAACAGAAAATACACAAAACAAAGATTCTTATTGTTTGCATACATTTGTCGGTGTTAAAAGCCTCTGGAAAAAATTTAGGCTGAAAGATATTTGAAATTATAATCATAGACCATCCAGAGGCTGATTTCTAGGGGTTTGACCTGGACATTGAGTTGTTTTTTGTTTTGTTTTTTAAAGCTCCCCAAGTAATTCTAATGTGCAGCTAGGATAAGACACCTCTGTACTACCGTGTTTCCCTGAAAATAAGACCTAACCAGAAAATAAGCCCTAGCATGATTTTTCAGGATGACATCCCCTGAACATAAGCCCTAATGCGTCTTTTGGAGCAAAAATTAATATAAGACCCAGTCTTATTTTCAGGGGAAAATAGTAGAATCTGAATCCAGCTTATTGTTTTCGCCTTATGCTCCACTTTTATCCCATTTACTTGAGATTACATTACTCTGCTTAATACATGCTTGTTTTCACCGTGTAATATTTCTCTTGGTTACCCTGTTTGGCATGCCTCTCCCGAAGCCTCCCATCTTCAAAGACCATCTCTTCTGTGATAATCTTCCTGATGACTCCAAGTCCCATAGCAATTTTTTCTCTCTGTGCCCCACATTTTAGAGTAGCTATTTTCTAGAACATTGTCCACTTCTTCTATCAAATTTATGAAGCTGTTATAATGTCTTATTTTTGAAATCTTAATGGCATCTAGATTTGTTAACTTTTTCATTCATAATATTATTTGATTTTTCTCTTTCTTTTTCTCAGTCATGTCAGAAATTTGTCTCTTTTATGTCTTTTAAAACAAAACAAAACAAAACAAAAGCCTTTGGTTTGATCCTCTCTGTTGTTTGTTTTCTATTTCATTAATTTTTGCTCTTTTCTTCCTTCTACTTCCTTTTGGGTTTCCTTGGGTTTTTCCTCTAACTTTTTGTGTTGCATTCTTAGCTCATTAATATTTTCTACAATGTTTTCTAGTATGTTCATAAAAGGCTATACATTTTTTCCCAAGTGTTGCTTTAGCTGCATTTCAGTTTTGGTTTACTATTTTTGTCTTTCAATTCTACATATTTTGCAATTTCCATTAGGATTTATGCATTGAATGATAAAGTAGAATTTTTCAATAGTTTCCAAATGTATAGAGTTTGAGGCTTTATGTTCAAAAAACTTGGTTTGTAAGATAAAGAGTTTTTATTTGTCGAGGCTTGCTTTATGCCCTACTATGTGGGCAGCAGTTTTTCTGTATGTGCTTTAAATGTATGTTTTCTTTCTAATTATAGGGGGAAGGGTTAGAACAAGCTTCAAAATATATCTAAACAGTAAATTTTGTGAATATTATTCAAATCCCTTGTGTTCTTGTGAATATTTTGTCTGTTTGACCTATTAGGTTCTGGGAATGATGCATTAAAATACCCCACTATGACTGTGGATTTTATCAATTTTTTGCTTTATGTATTTTAAAGTTATATTTTCAGGGACATGGGAGTTCAAGATTATTTCTCATTGATGAATTAATTTTTTTATCATTAAGGACCCTCTTTATCCCTACTTAAGATTTTTCTTTTAAAGTTCATTTTGTCTGACATTTCAGTTATCATTAACTTTTTTTTAAATTTATTGGGGTGACAATTGTTAGTAAAATTACATAGATTTCAGGTGTACAATTCTGTATCACATCATCTATAAATCCCATTGTGTGTTCACCACCCAGAGTCAGTTCTCCTTCCATCACCATATATTTGATCCCCCTTACCCTCATCTTCCACCCCCACCCCCCTTACCCTCTGGTAACCACTAAACTATTGTCTGTGTCTATGAGTTCTTGTTTCTCATTTGTTTGTCTTGTTCTTTTGTTGTTTTTGGTTTATATACCACATATCAGTGAAATCATATGGTTCTCTGCTTTTTCTGTCTGACTTGTTTCGCTTAGCATTATACTCTCAAGATCCATCCATGTTGTCACAAATGTTCCTATATCATCTTTTCTTACCGCCAAATAATATTCCATTGTGTATATATACCACAACTTCTTTATCCATTCATCTTTCGAAGGACATTTTGGTTGTTTCCACGTCTTGGCCACCGTAAACAAAGCTACAATGAACATTGGAGCACACGGGTCTTTATGTGTAAATGTTTTCAGATTTTTTTTGGTAGATACCCAGGAGAGGGATTGCTGGGTCATATGGTAATTCTGTTTGTAATTTTTTGAGGAACCTCCACACTGCCTTCCATAACGGCTGCACCAGTCTGCATTCCCACCAACAGTGTATGAGGGTTCGTTTTTTTCCAGAGCCTCTCCAACACTTGTTGCTATTTGTCTTGTTGATGATAGCCATTCTGACTGGGGTGAGGTGATATCTCATTGTGGTTTTTATTTGCATTTCTCTGATGATTAGTGACGTTGAGCATTTTTTCATATGTCTATTTGCCATTTGTATGTCCTCTTTGGAGAAATGTCTTTTCAGGTCCTCTGCCCATTTTTCAATTGGGTACTTTGTTTTTTTGTTGTAGAGTTTCATGAGTTCCTTGTATATTTTGGATATTAGTCCCTTATCGGAGGCACTGTTTGCAAAAATCTCCCATTCAGTTGGTTGCCTCTTTATTTTGTCGATGGTTTCTTTTGCTGTGTAGAAGCTTTTAAGTTTCATATAGTCCCATTTGTTTATTTTAGCTTTTACTTCCATTGCCTTTGGAGTCAAATTCATAAAATGCTCTTTGAACCCAAAGTCCATAAGTTTAGTACCTATGTTTTTTCTATACAGTTTATTGTGTCAGGTCTTATGCTTAAATCTTTGATCCATTTTTAATTAATTCTGGTACATGGTGACAGATAGCAGTCCAGTTTCATTCTTCTGCACGTGGCTTTCCAATTCTGCCAGCACCATTTATTGAAGAGGCTGTCTTTCCTCCATTGTATGTTTTTAGCTTCCTTGTCAAAAATTATCTGTCCATATTTATGTGGTTTTATTTCTGGGTTCTCAATTCTATTCCATTGGTCTATGTGTCTGTTTTTCTGCCAATACCATGCTGTTTTGATTATTGTAGCCCTGTAGTACAAACTAAAGTCAGGGAGTGTGATACCTCCAGTATTGTTCTTTTTTCTTAAAATTCTTTGGCTATTCAGAGTCTTTTGTGGTTCCAAAGAAATCTGATGATTTTTGTTCTATTTCTTTAAAAAATGCCATTGGGATTTTGATGGGGACTGCATTAAATCTGTATATTGCTTGGGGTAATATAGCCATTTTAACTATGTTGATTCTTCCAATCCATGAGCATGGAATGTCTTTCCATTTCTTTGTGTCTTCTTCAATTTCTTTCAAAAATGTTTTATAGTTTTCAGCATATAGGTCCTTCACATCCTTGGTTAAGTTTATTCCTAGGTATTTTATTCTTTTTGCTGCAATTGCGAAAAGAATTGTTTTTTGTATTTCTTTTTCTGAGTTTCATTGTTAGTATATAGGAATGCAATGGACTTATGTACATTGATTTTGTAGCCAGCAACTTTACTGTATTCGTTGATTGTTTCTAATTGCTTTTTGGTGGAGTTTTTATGTTTTCTATATATAGCATCATGTCATCTGCAAAGAGCGATAATTTAACTTCTTTATTCCCAATGTGAATGCCTTTTATTTCTTTCTCTTGCCTGATTGCTCTGACAAGGACTTCCAACACTATGTTGAAAAGCAGAGGTAATAGGGGACAGCCCTGTCGTGTTCCTGAACGTAGAGCAAAGGGCTTCAGTTTTTCACCATTAATTATGAGATTAGCTGAGGGCTTGTCATAGATGGCCTTTATTATGTTAAGGTATTTTCCTTCTATACCAATTTTATTAAGTGTTTTAACATAAATGGATGTTGTATCTTGTCAAATGCTTTTTCTGCGTCAACTAATATAATCATATAATTTTTGTCCTTTATTTTGTTTATGTGATGTATCACATTGATGGATTTGCGGATGTTGAACCATCCTTGTGCCCCGGGGATGAACCCCACTTGGTAGTGATGAATGATCTTTTTAATGCATTGTTGTATTTGATTTGCTGGAATTTTGTTTAGGATTTTTGCATCTGTATTCATCAGAGATATTGGTCTGTAGTTTTCTTTTTTTGTGTTGTGCTTACCAGGTTTTGGTATCAGGGTAATGTTGGCCTCATAAAATGAGTTAGGGAGTACTGTCTCTTCTTCAATTTTTGGAAGAGTTTGAGCAGGATTGGTATTAGATCCTCTTTGAAGGTTTGGTAGAATTCACTAAGTGAAGCCATCTAGTCCTGGACTTTTGCTTTTGGGAAGGTTTTGGATGACTGATTCAATTTCGTTACTGGTGATTGGTCTGTTTAGATTTTCCAGTTCTTCATGATTCAGACTAGGAAGGCTATATGTTTCTAAGAACTTGTCCATTTCTTCTAGGTTATTGAATTTGGTGGCATATAGTCCTTCATAGTACTCTTGGATGATCCTTTGTACTTCTGTGGCATCCGTGATAACTTCCCCTTTTTCATTTCTGATTTTGTTAATTAGTGTCTTCTTTTTATCTTAGTGAGTCTAGCCAAGGGTTTGTCAATTGTTTTAATCTTTTCAAAGAACCAGCTCTTTGTCACATTAATTTTTTCCATTGTCTTTTGTTCTCTATTTCATTTAGTTCTGCTCTGATTTTTGTTATTTCCTTTCTTCTGCTGACCTTGGGTTTCATTTGTTCTTCTTTTTCTAGTTCTTTAAGGTGTAACATGAGGTTATTTATTTGGGATTTTTCTTGTTTCTTGAAATAGGCCTATAACGATATAAATTTCCCTCTTAAAACTGCTTTTGCTGCATCCCAAAAATTTTGGTAGGATGTATTTTCATTGTCATTTGTTTCTATGTATCTTTTGATCTCTCCTCTAATTTCTTCTTTGACCCGGTCTTTCTTTAAATGTATATTGTTTAATCTCCATGTATTTGTGTTTTTTCCTGCTTTCTTTTTGCAGTTGATATCCAATTTCAAAGCCTTGTGATTGAGAATATGCTTGGTATGATTTCAATCTTCTTACATTTGCTGAGGCTGATTTTATGTCCCAATATATGGTCTATCCTTGAGAATGTTCCATGTACACTAGAAAAAAAATGTATAGTCTGATGTTTTAGGATGAAGTGATCTATATGTCAATTATGTCTATTTCATCTAATGTGTCATTTAGGGCTGCTCTTTCGTTATTTATTTTCTGTTTGGATGATCTATCCATAGCTGTCAATGATGTATTTAAGTCCCCTAGTATAATTGTGTTTTGGTCAATTTCTCCCTTTAATTCTGTTAGTAGTTGCTTGGTATATTTTGGTTCTCCCGGATTGGGGGCATAAATATTGATGACTGTTATGTCTTCTTGTTGTATAGTCCCCTTTACCATTATGAAATGTCCATCTTTGTCTGTTCTTACCTTTTTCACCGTGAAGTCTGTTTCATCTGATATCAGTATGACTACACCTGATTTTCTCTGGATACCATTTGCTTAGAGTGTCAATTTCTACCCTTTCAACTTTGAGTCTATGCTTGTCCTTGTAGCTGAGATGTGTCTCTTGGAGACAGCATATGGTTAGGTGTAGTGTTTTAATCCAATCTGCTACTCTGTGCCTTTTTATTGGTGAGTTCAGTCCATTTACATTTAGGGTGATTATTGATATGTGAGAATTTCCTGTCATTCTATCTTTAGTTTTCTGGTAAGGCTGTGTCTCCATTGTTTCTTTCCCTTTTGTTATTACAGTATGTATTTCATTTCTGGATTTTTTTTTGAGTGGTTACCCTTTAGTTTATGGAAAAGAAAGTTTGATATTTAGAGTGTTCCATTTTCTTCAGCACGCTTATTTTCTCCATTCTCATATTCCGGTTCAGGCCTTTACTCTCCCCCTTTTTATGTTTTGGTTGTCACAAATTGTCCCTGTTGATGGTGGTCAAATAGCCTCCTTTAGTATTTCTTGTAGTGCAGGTCGTGTATTAGAAAATTCCCTCAGCTTCTGAATGTCTGGAAAGGTCTTTATCCCTCCTTCATATGTAAAGGATATCTTTGCTGGATATAGTATTCTTGGCTCATAATATCTCTCTTTCAATAGTTTGAATATTTGGTTCTAGTCCCTCCTGGCTTGTAGAGTTTCTGATGAAAAATGATGATAATCTAATGGGCTTTCCTTTGTAGGTTACCGTCTTCTTTTCCCTGGCTGCCTTGAGCATTCTTTCTTTGTCGTTTATTTTAGACAGTTTCAATACAATGTGCCTTGGAGAAGGCCTGTTGGGATTGAGGTAATTAGGTGTTCTATGTGCTTCTTGGATTCAAGGATCCAGTTCTGTCCACAAGTTTGGGAAGTTCTCATCGATGATTTGTTTGAATATATACCCTGTTCCCTTCTCTCTTTCTTCTCCTTCTGGTATGCCCATTATTCTTATATTGCTCTTTCTGATGGAGTCAGAAAATTCGTGTAGAGTTCTTTCATTTCTTTTAAGCCTCAAGTCTCTTTCTTCTTCCATCTGTGTCATTTGCAGGTTTCTATCTTCGATGTCACTGATTCTTTCCTCCATCTGGTCAACTCTACTACCTAAGCTGGCTATTTCATTCTTAATTTCTTCTATTGAATTCTTAATCTCCAGAAATTCTGTTTGGTTGTTTTTTTAAAATTTCCATCGCTTTCGTAAAATGCTCATGTTGTTCTTTGATTGTTTTTCTGAGTTCATTAAACTGCCTTTCTGTGTTTTCTTGCATCTCGTCGAGTTTTTTCAGAACTGCAATCTTGAATTCTCTGTCATTTAAGTCACATATTTCTATATATTTAAGTTCCTTTTCTGTAGACTTTTTACTTTCTTTCTGAGCTGTCTTGTTGCCTTGGTTATTCATGGCAATTACTGATTTATTAGTTCTCCTCCTAGATATCTACAGGAGTGGCTTCTGCAACAGGTTGATAGGAAGAGGTCTTTCTTTTGTTTTCCAGTACTTGTTGGTAGAATGTTTCATTTTCTCTCTGACTGCAGCCTTTTTTTCTCTCTCACACGGTAGTGCTATGTTTTCTCTGCACTATTCCAGCTTCTCACCCAATGGGGGGATTCCCTGGGAGACGGGCTTCTCCTCTGTTAATAGTTCGCCTGGGTCACAGGGCGCAGTGTCCGTGTGGGTATGTGAAGAGCTTTTGAAGTTCCAAAGCTCATCTTGCACCAGATTCAGAGCCCGTATATTTCGGCAGTTCTGTTTCCTCCTGCAGGGATCCGCCCAGATAGGTGGGGCCAGGGGCGGGGTGAGTTGTGAGAGGTCGCCCAGAGCAATGGCAGCGACCACCACCACAGCCGGTCCTGCTTCCATAGCTCCCTCCCTTTTGCCAGAACTAGTTGGGCTGTGAATCTGTGTCTGCACTCCACAGTTCTCAGAACAGCAAATATTCTGTTCTTTGATATGACACTGCTACTGTTCCGCTTCTAGCACCGGGCAGGTGGGGGCGGGGTGAGCTCTGGGAGGGTAGGAAGGGGGTAGCTAGTCTCAGTGCCCAAGGCTTCCGTTCTCTGCTGGGCAGTGAGGGCTTAAACCACCGTTTTCAGCCTTCTTCCCTCAGTCTTTGCTCCGAGGTCTCTGCCGTGATCGTTGGGTTCAGCTGTGTTATATGCTGCCCCCTCAACCCTGTGGGCCATAAGCGGAGTCCTAGCAGTCCGAGTCCTTCCCTCTCCCGCAGCTGCGGTAGCTCCGGGATGCAGTGAGCTCGGAGCACTGAGCCAGGTCTGCGTCCTGCGCCCGCCCGCGGGGCTCCGTCTCCGCACTTCTCCCTTCCCTCCTCCCCCGCTCGCAGGATTCGCCCACCTTTCAGTGAATTCAGTAGTGGGCCTCTTCGTCTTGCCTGTCTGCTGTGCAGGGAGTCCTTTGTGGAGTTATAGTTGTTGGATTAGTTGTAAATTCCAGGGGAGCTTTACAGAGGCTCACCTCATGCCGCCGTTTTGATGATGTCTTCTCAGATGTGTCTCTTAAACAGCATATAACTGCATTTTGTTTTATTTTTTAGCTTAATCTGAGAAAGTCTTAACTGAAAAGCTTAATTCAGTTATGTATTGTTATTACTGATATGTTTGTTTTTATTTCTATCACATTTTTTTTCTGCCTACTACTCAGTTCATGTTTTTCTTCTTCCCTGCCTTCTCTTGGAAATTATACATTATATTTTATTATTTTAGTGGTTAATCTTAATTTCTTACCCTGCATAGTTGAAATGTAAAGTTAATCAGAATGCCCATCTTACTCCAAAATGACACAAAGACCTTGGGATATTTTAATTCCAGTCAAGTCTCACTGAACTTCCATGTATTTATTGCCTGGCATTTTAATTCTACTGTCTCCCGAAATAAATCATCACTGTTAGTGTTTTTAAAGTTTATTTAGACTTTCCTACATGTGTATATACCGGTTTTTATGTTTTGTTTTAACCATTACATCTTTTTTTTTTTTTTAGCTTTTATCTATCTATCCATTTATTTATTTATTTTTATTAGTTTCAGGTATACAAAACAATGTAATAGTTAGACATTTATCATTTATATCCCCCACAAGGTGATAACCCTCCTCCCCCAATCTACTACCCCTCTGACATCATATACAGCCATTACATTTCTACTGTCTCTATTCCTATTGCTGTAATCCACTTCTTGTAAATATATACATAAATATATATATAATTATAGTTGACATTCACTATTGTTCAGCTTCAGGTGTACAGTGCAGTGACCAGGCATCTACATCATCCCTGGGGTGGTCTCCCTAATGAGACAAGTGTCCATCGGATACCCTACAAAATCTTTACAGCATTATTGATTACATTCCCCAAATTGACTTTCATATCCCCGTGGCCATCTTGTGGTTACTGACTGTGCTTTCTAGTCCCCTCACCTTCCCCCTTACCCCCAACCCCCTCCCATCTAACAACCCTCAGTTTTTCCTCTATGTCTCTGAGACTGTTTCTGATTAGTTCATTCATTTATTCTTTTCTTTAGATTCCACAAATAAGTGAGATCATATGGTATTTGTCTTTCTCTGTCTGACTGATTTCACTTAGTATAATGTTCTCTAGGTCCATCCATATTGTTGCAAATGGTAAGATTTCTTTCTTCTTTATGACTGCGTAATACTCCATTGTATAAATGTACCACAGTTTCTTAATCCAGTCATCTACCGATGGGTATTTCAGTTGTTTCTATGTCTTGGCTATTGTGTATAGTGCTGCAATAAACATACGGGTGCATACATTTTTTTGAATTAGAGTTTTGGATTTCTTCGGATAGATACCTAGGAGTGAAATTGCTGGGTCATAAGGTAGTTCCATTTTCAGTTCTTTGAGATACCTCCATACTGTTTTCCATAGTGGCTGCACCAATCTGCAATCCTCACCAGCACTTGTTGTTTGTTGATTTATTGATGATAGCCATTTTGACTGGGGTGAGGTGGTATCTCATTGTGGTTTTTATTTGCATTTCTCTAATGATTAGTGAGGTTGAGCATTTTTTCATGTCTGTTTGCCATCTTGCATCTCAGTCCTTCTGGGTTCAATTTTGTTTTTATTGAAGTACATGTTTTGTTTGTTATTTCATCAAGGGGCTTATACATGGTAATCTCAGTGGTTGTCTGAAAAAAATCATATCATCCTCCCTCATGAATGATAGTTTAACTGGGGATAAAATTCTGAATTTGTGTTTAAAAGTATTTCTTATATTATTATTAATCGTAAGCCTAATTGTCCATTTCTGGGTAATCTATCATTTCTCCCTAGTCATATCATTTCTTCCTAGTTGCCTTTAAGACTTTCTCTTTGCCTTTGATGCTCCTCATCCATATATGATTGACTTTCTAATTCTATCTTCTACGTCTCTTAAAGTCTTTCATTTTTTCTATGTCTTTATTTCTCGTAGAACACCTGGATAATTTCCTCAGTTATGTCTTCTAGTTCTCTTCTCAAATTTGTCTAATGTGTCTTAATATTCAAAAAGTTATTTTTTTAAAAAAAAAATCCCCTGTACCCTTTTACAGTGGTCTCTTCTTTCACTGACTTCACATCCTTTCTCTAAAAATCCTCAACTATTTTTATCCTTTCTTTCAAATATTTTATTAGCTACAGTTTGTGGGTGCTAATCGTCTTGTATGTTTTGTTTGCTAACTGTCACTCATGGTAGATTGTTTTCTTGTATTTTTAATTTTTGTAAGTTTCTCTTTGGTGAGGATTTTTTAAATAAACGTTTTTATTTTGGAATAAATATAGATTTGTGGAAAAAGTTACAAAGATATTAGGTTGGTGCAAAAGTAATTGTTGTTTAAAAGGTTAATAATTGCAAAAACCACAATTACTTTTACACCAACCTAATAATACAGAGATTTCCAACCAATTCCCCTGATATTAACACCTTACATTACCCTTGTACATTTGTCAAAACTAAGAAACCAATACCGGTACATTACTATTAACTAAACTCCAGACTTTATTCAGATTTCACCAGTTTTTCCTCCAATGTCTTTTTTCTGTTCCAGGATGTAATCCAGGATACCATATTACATTTAGAAAGTTATAGTTTTTTCTGTGGTACCGTCAATACCATGCAATCTGGCTATATGATTATCCCTACAAAGAGTTTTTGTATTTGTTTAGCCAGACACCCTAGGAGTTTTTCTCCTCCAGAACCAGATTTCATATTACCTTATCAGCTCGAGGAGTCATACACAACATAGGGAGTATAAATTTTGTCTCCACACCTGTATATGGCTTGTTATTTCTGCATGGTTTTTGCTATTTCCCCTTTGACTGGATCTAAGCAAGATCATAAGAATGCAGATCATTGCTCAGAGTGAGCTCCGGGACATGTCTCTTTACCCCTTGTTGGGGTTAAACCCTTAAGGCATAGAGGAGTATAGTAGGTTTAAAATCCCACAGTACCCCACCTCCTGGTCATTGATGGAACACAGCTCATGAGCCTATTGTTCTAGCTTTAAGTTTCTTTGTTTCTGTCTCTTGAAGATTCATCTTTTTGTTTTTAGATGTATGTTTAATTCTAAAACATATTTTTATTCAGTATTTGAGGTTCTGCCCAGTGTGTGTGGCTTCATTTTGTTTTTTTTCAGTTTGCCATGTTGCTAGGACCTATATTCTGTTATTTGCAATATATTACATGTTGCTTTCTTGTTCTCTAATTATTTCATGTGTAAATAATTTCACTCATAGTTAGTATCTTTCAGTAATGTTCTTGAGGGTAAGAACAATGTCAATACTTCCTTTATATCACCATAGTGACTGGCACATAACTAAGAACTTTTCAGGTTCTCAAATTATTTTATGAATAATGAATGAATAAACTCCATGTCCTTAAACTATGTGCCAGAAGCTTAACTGGTCTTAGGTACATATATTTTCTTAGTTTATTATTATTGAGTCCTATTTGTTGTTTTACCTCTAGTATTCTGTGGCATTCTATTTTTGCCTCATGTCTTGTACTCCAGTTAATGTATCACTGCTTTTATCATGGATGTGTCATAGTTTCTCCCACTATCCTCAAAATAAATAATTCAACTTGCCTTGAGTAGTACGGATATGATCCAACCTGGATGCTCATCTAGACTTATAGTCAGAATTGCCAGATTCTTTCTTGGAGGAAGGAAAGTGGTCCTCTGTCTCCTAATAGAACTCCCAACATAACTTTTACAAATAGACTAATAAACACGGAAAGGATCTAAGAACAGATAACTCCTCCTAGCCCTGATAGCTCTCTGCAACAAACAATACTGGGTAATGTATGTACATAAAGTTTGATCTATTACCCAGGACTGCTTGTTGCAGAGAACTACCTGGGCTGAGAGGAGTTCATTTATCTATTCTTGGATCCTTTTGACCTGTTGTGTGATGATTCCATGGAGTAACATAATTTAATTCAAAGGAAATTAATTGAACAGCTACTAGATTCAGACCATGGAACACGTGAGGAAGCATAAGAAAATGTGTCTTCAAGAAGTGTCAATTAATTTCTATGTCTATAGATTACACAAACTACTAATCTTTCTACTAGAATAATTCAGGCTTGTACAGTTGATTGTGAAAAGGCCAATATGACATCTTCTACAAATACAGCTGTATTAGTTATCTATTGCTTTATAACAAATTACCCCATCACTTAGCAGTTTAAAATAACAAACATTTATTATCACAGTTTCTGTGGATCAGCAATCCAGGTGTGGCTTAGATGGGTGCCTCTGGCTTTCAAGGTCTAGCATGAAGTTGCAGCTACTGGTTGGGGCTGTGATCTCCTGTGAAGGCTCAATCTGGGGAAGGGAAATCAGCTGCTGAGCTCATTCAGGTAATTGTTGACAGGCTTGGTCCCTCGCCATGTAGGCATAGGGCTGCCCTATGCCTCCATAACAGTGCTTGGCAGCTGGCTTGCTGAGAGATGAGAAATCCGTGAAAGAAGGGAGTAAGAGAATGTTTAAGGCAGAAGCCACTTTTTTATAACCTAACCTCAGAGGTGACATGCCATCACCTCTGTAATATTCTGTTTGTGAGAAGTCAGTGAATAAGTCCAGCCCAAGCAGAAGGGGAGGGGATTACACAAAGGTGTGAATACGAGGAGGTTGGGATCATCAGGGAACATCTTAGAGGCTGCCTGCCACAACTATGCTTGATTTGCTTCCCTTTGGGACTTATTCAACGATGCACGCAGTTAACAGAGAGTGGCAACTAAACTAAGGAAGAAGACTGTTTTACAAGTAAATTTATCCTGCACTTTCATTGATCTTGGTGTTTTCCATTTCTTTCATTATTACCCAAGCCTTTTTTTTTTTTTTTTTTTTTTTTTTTTGGCACTACCTCCTGAAATATTTCTCGTTAGGAGTTAGAATTCCTGATGATCAGCAAAATCAAATGCTGCAAGTTTTCAAATATATCAGACATATTTTTTCCGTTATCTTAGAAGATTTTCTAATTTCTGCATGTCTACTCTCTCTCTCGAAAACAATCTAGTAATTATCTCATTTCTGTGATATCACACAGCTTTTGTTAAAATAACCATGAAGAGAAATCTTTAAAAATAAATGACTTGGTATTTTGTTTTTACCCTTTCTTCCATTACCTCTACTTCATGAGGATTAATTCTTTTAAATGATGATTGGTTCAGGTAAAGAAATGGAGCAGTGGGGTTATTTGTCTTATTTATAATTTCTTTGGTAGCAACATGATTAACATTTTAAGAGGACATTGATAAGCTGATAAATGAATATGTCCAAAGTACTCTCCAGAATAGTAAGGGTCTAGAAATCATGTTATGGTTGACGGAATTTGTGGTAGTCTTGTTGTGCAGGTTTTTGTGCAGGGGAGTGGAGCATGTCGGACATTGTCTTCTTGAATATTGAGTTCATGAGAGCTCAAGCCTGAGCCATATTCTGCACAGTCTCCTCCTGGGCATTTTTATCCACCCCTATTGCTTCAATGATTATGTATACGCCAGTGACTTCCATCTTCAAATAACAAGCTCACACTTATCTTTGGAACTATAGATCTATACAGGTCAGCTGCTAACAACCAACCACAGGGCTGAAAGGATAGAAACCCAGAGTGATGGCAGTGGTGAGGCTTACTTGGACACCATATTGAGGGAAAGTCCAGATCAATCTGGTTTGGATGAAAAGAAACAAGAATTTTTGGTGGACTTCCTTTATGCAGTCATTCCATAGACACTACTTATTAAACACCTACTATGCTAAGCACTGTTCTGAAT
Source organism: Rhinolophus ferrumequinum (assembly GCF_004115265.2). Lineage (NCBI taxonomy): Eukaryota > Metazoa > Chordata > Mammalia > Chiroptera > Rhinolophidae > Rhinolophus > Rhinolophus ferrumequinum. The sequence goes on along the minus strand of NC_046284.1, from coordinate 94,837,411 downwards.
GTGGGAGTACGGTGGTGACAAGACAAAGTAGGCCCTTGCCTTACATTTTTATGGAAGCAGGAAGCTGATACATGCATGAATGAATACAATTAGTGATGTGTTTTAGGAAGAAAATGAAAACGGGTAACACTGGTGATATTACTTTAAACAATCCAACTTTTACTATATGTTTAAGTTAGTTTTTGAGCCTGGGCAATCAGACTCTAACAATCCTCTCATCTGAGTTAATTTAAAGGTGGGCTGAAGTCAGATTTGTACATACTTGAAGTTTGGGTGGGGCAGTGTGGCCCCAGGTGGCTGTTTGTATATATGGAAATCAGCCATTTATGGTTATGCAAACAAGGCTAAAAACATTCCCCAAATAAAGACCCTGAAGACTCTTCCAGAAATTCAATTAATCTCTAATTATAACTATTCCCTTGTAAAGAAGAGTTAACCTCATGCAGAAGGGTGTGACGATGGGCATGGTGTGTCCATTAAGAAGGACTATGCATGCTATAATCATGATTAGGTTTATGGATGAGCTCTGGCCCTTCACCCTGGGGACCACACCCAGTTCTATGTGTTGTATATGGAGCTTTCCTGTGAGATTGAATTGCAAGAAAGGGTTTCATAGCTATAAGAAAAAGGCTTGAACATCACTGAGTTCAATTATGACACTACTGAGAGGAATCAGAGCTGCCCAACATGTGGCCTAGTTCAGCAGTGTGGGCTTTACCCGGGAACTGGTGACACAGGCAGAATCTCAGGCCCCACCCCAAATCTGTATCTTAACACGATCTCAAGGGGATTCATATTCACAAAAATTTGAGAAGTACTGATTTAGGCCACTGGTTTCCAATCTTGGCTTTGCTTTGGAATCACCTGGGAGTGAAAGCTCCCCAGAGGATTTTGATGTGCAGCCAAGTTTGGGAACACTGATTTAGGCCACAGACTGATCGGTATCCTGAAAATGTTGGCTGTTTGGCCACCTGGCAAACCAAGTTTATAGTATAAGTCAACCATATAGAACCCTCACCCCTACCCCACCTCAGCCCAACATCCTCGTTGCGTATGAAATCTAGTACATAATGAATGGAGAATGGCTATTCTTGTAAGTGGGCAGTGGCAAGGGCACTGAGAATTCCTTTCTAGTAGATGGTATCATTTATTAGCTGGTTTAGACAGCAGTGAGATCTCATTTATATGCAGTGATTTTCCCTCTTCACCAAGGATTAACTCAGCAGAAACACTCAGAAAAACTAGCCTGCCTGCTACTCACCCTATCCAGTTAAATTTATTTTATGTAATTGTGTGCAATAATTTATCTATGAAATTCCTCCAGGGAAGGAAGCCACAGGGATAGCTCAAACCTCTGAATGCAGTAAATAGAATGACCTTATGCATTTGTTAAGTCATAAAGCAAACAGCAAGAGGTTGTTGAGGGAGGGGAGTAGGTGACTGAACATCAGAAAAGGACACCTTTAGGAGGGAAACTCTTCCTTCTTTTACCGACTCCGTCTCCCAGAAATGTGATTCGACAAATTCAATCTGCATTAGATATTTCCAATGTTTTATTTAGGTAACATTGGTTAATAACATTATATAAATTTCAGGTGTACAATGTTGTAATTTGATATGGGTATACTCTATTGTATGCTCACCACCAAAACTTTAGTTTCCATCAATTACAATATATTTGACCCCCTTTACCCATTTCACCTTCCCCCACCCCACTTCCTCTCTGGTAACCACCAATCTGTTGTCTGTACCTATGAGTTTGTTTTTGTTTCATTTGTTCATTTGTTACATTTTTGTTTTATGAGTATATTGCACATACCAGTAAATCATATGGTTTTTGTCTTTTTTTCTATGACTTATTTCACTTAGTATAATACTCTCAAGATCCATCCATGTTGTCACAAATTACAATATTTCATCTTTTTTATGGCCGAGTAGTAGTCCATTATGTGTGTGTGTGTTCGTGTGTTCGTGTGTGTTCACTTCTTGATTCTGAGTCCAAGAATTGGAAAGATATTTTGGAGGGACAGGTGCTTTGGAAGTAGGGAATCTGACCACAAAGGTAGTTACAAGGCTAGGCAATCTCTAGTCTTGTTCAGATTTTAACTTCAAAATTGCAAGAAATTTTTGAAGCTTTCAAAACAGGAATTCCTTAATGTAACAATTTTCCTGGGATGGGTGGTGGTGAATAAGAGTCGAAGGAAACATAAAGCCAAAGTATTAGGTATCACTGCCAATGAAATATTTACCAGAAATAAAGTACAATGGCTCTGAATTTGTAATATAAGTCAATGAGAAATTAGGATTTAAAAAAATGCCCTTTACATAGTACTTTTTTTTCAGATCACATGTTCCAGGCCACCCAGTAGCTTTCCCTCAAAAGCCTTAGGTAAGTAAATTCCTATGGGCAACCTTGAGAATGTATTTGTGCCATTGGGCCATGTTGGCAGGAAAATTCAGGGGTTAGGTCGGGCATTCCTCTGGAATGATATTCAGCCACAGCCTGGTTTCCAGATTATAGCTGAAACACATTGATGAAATCTTCGCTGTCAGCCTATCAGCAGGTGGTGAGTTATATATTAATGCAATATCAACACTACCTTACTGTGCTTATCTCTGTAGTCTCCTAAAAATGAGATTCTGAAAAAGTATAATTCCCAGGAAAGCCTAAGGATGACCCACCATATCTCTTCCAAAGCCACTCACAGCCTGTCCCCTACCTTCAAACCAGCAGCCTAGCAGAAACTAACTCCAAAAGAGTTTTATGGGAAAAATAAAAAGTGTCATTAATAACTTCTCAGACAGGGGCTGGGCAATGAGGATAAATGTGCCCTTTCCCAGAGAATCTCATGAGATTTGGGGGGGATACTGTTTAAAATTCAAAACAACTATATATTAAAACTAATCTAGATAGGCAAGAAGGTGAGAATTGATCAGTCACATCTGTTGCCCTTCAAGCAGTTTATAGCTTTTTCACAAATAGGTGAGATTATTATGAAAGTAATTGGCTACAACAGGGACATTTATCCTAATTCAGTGCTATCTTCAGCCCAGTACCTGATGAATAAAGGCGTGGCACAGAGTGAAGTGAATCCAGCACCTGGAAAACCAGACGTGGGTGTCTCATGTCTTCAAATAGAAAAATAATCATAGTCATGAGGCCAAAGTTCTTTAAGTCCCTCTACCTACCTTGGCAAGCTGCTTTCACTAGAGAGAGAAGGCAATCACTTTGATAGTTTCTTGCTTTTTGCCCATTGTGATTCCCTCAGCTGCCTGCCTTGAGAGAGTTTCCATGCCATGATGAAGGGAGCAAGAACTCACTGAGGCAGAATCCCTGAGTTGCACAGACAGGTTTGAGAGAGTAGGGAGGCCAAAGCAGCTAGAGTTTGCAGGACAATGTACTGGAAAGAAGAGAGGTGAACAGAGAGAGAGATTCAGAGATTACAAAGGAACTACCTTGAATATTTAGTGGAATAGAGATTGGTACACACCTGTCAGAAAATGACCAGAGGCTGGGGAATCACACCAAAGGCAACAGGGAAACAGTACTTGGGGCTCACTCAAGTACAGGAATATTGCCTGTTCCCATCCGTCAGACTAGAAAAACTCACAATTCACAGGGCACTGGGCAAAGTATTCAAAAGGATGTGAGATACAGTTCAGTTACTTTAAAACTATTAAATCCTTTTAAGTCTTTCTTTTAAGTTTCTTTGGGGGACTAGAGCCATGTTTATTCTAGGGCTAATTATTCCCCATTAGTGAGGCAAGTACTGAATATTTTTGTATTCCTATAAATACACAATGGGTAATATTTGATGAAAACTCTAAACCCATATGTCCAAGAAGCTCAACAAACCCCAAGCACAAAAAAATAGAAGAAAACTAAATTAAGGCACATCATAAGCAAATTGCATGAAATCAGCAAGAAAAAGAAAATTTTAAAAATTCACCAGAGGAAAAAGAGATTATGTACAGAAAAGCAAAGATAAGGATGAAAACAGACTTCTGTTTGGAAAGAAAAGTGTCAGCATGAAGACCATTGCAATGGACTGCATATTTATGTTCCTCTAAAATTCATATGTTGAAATATTACCCCTCAAGGTGATGGTATTAGCAGGTGGGGCCTTTGAGAGATGATTAAGGGATGAGGAAAGAGCCCTCATGAATGAGATTAGTGCCCTTACAAAGGAGACTTCAGAGAGATTCCTAGCCCCTTCTACCATGTGAGGTTGCAACAAAAAGATGAACTAGGAAGTGAGCCAGACACCTCACCAGACACCAAATCTGCTAGCACCTTTATCTTGGACATCCCAGCCTCCAGAACTGTGAGAAATAAATGTTTGTTGTTTAAGCCACCCAGTCTGTGGTATTTTTGTTATAGCAGCCAGAAGAGACTAATACAATAGTGGAGCAACATCTTTAAAATATGGGAAGAAAATTTAAAAAACTATTAACTTAGACTTCTTTATTTTCAAAGCAAAGGGAAATACTTTTTTAGACATAAAAAAAGATGAAAGAACTCATCACCAGTAGATCGACATTGTAAGAAATGTTAAAAGAGGTCCTTTAGGCAGAAGGAAAATGATACCAGATGGAAATCTAGATCTACACAAAGGAACGAAGAGCACCAGAAATAACTACTTGCGTAAATACATAATAATTAGGTCTGTCTTTTCAATATATTCAAAATATAGTTGACTGTTTAAACAAAAATAATAGCAATGTAGTGTGGGTTGTATAATATGTATAAAAATTAATTGTGTAACAATACCACAAAGATTGGGAGGGGAGAAGTGGAAGAATGCTACTGTAAGTTTCTTTCACTATATGTGAAGCGGTATGATATCACTGGAAGGTTAGATTGTATTTATTTAAAGACGTATCTATCCCAAAGCAAGCAAGAAAATTTTAAAGTTATAATTAAGGAGTCAATAGGTGGGATAAAATGGAATTTTAAAAGTACTCAATTTAAAAAAGAATTAGGAAAAAGTACAAATCACAGGAAAAAAAGAAAGCTTGTAGCAAGATGATAGATTTAAACCTAACCATATCAGTAATCACAGTAAATGTAAATAGTCTAAATACCCCACTTAAAAGGTAGAGATAGTCAGATTGCATGATTTTTTTAAAAAGCAAGACCCAACTATATGGTGCTTACAAGAAACACACTTTATAAAGACACAAATAAGTTAAAAGTATAAGGATGGAAAAGATATACTATGCTAACTAATTGACACACACCTGAAGTGGCTACAACACTACTAGACAAATTAGATGGTAAAGAGTATTACCAGTGCTAAAGAAGGTCATTTCATAATGATAAAGTGATCAGTTCAAAAGGAAGAAATAGCAATCTTGAAAGTTTATAGACCTAATAAATAAATGACATAAATCTGATAGAACTACAAAGAGAAATAGGCAAATTCACAATTATAGTTGAATGTTTCAATGCTCCTTTCTCAACAATTGATTTTAAAAAGTAAACAACAGACAATGTCGATCAAAATGGTGGCGTGAGGTGAGCCTCTGTAAAGCTCCCCTGGAATTTACAACTAATCGAACAACAATAACTCCATAGAGGACACCGTGCACAGCAGACAGGCAAGACGAGGAGGCCCACTACTGAATTCACTGAAAGGTGGGTGAATCACGCAAGTGGGGGAGGAGGGAAGGGAGAAGTGCAGAGAAGGAGCTGCGCGGGTGCAGGACGCAGACCTGGCTCAGTGCTCTGAGCTCGCTGCATCCCGGAGCTACCGCAGCTGCGGGAGAGGGAAGAACTCAGACTGCTAGGGCTCCGCATATGGCCCACAGGGCTGAGGGGGCAGCATATAACACAGCTGAACCCAACGATCACGGCAGAGACCTCGGAGCAAAGACTGAGGGAAGAAGGCTGAAAACGGTGGTTTAAGCCTCACTGCCGAGCAGAGAACGGAAAACTTGGGCACTGAGACTAGCCACCCCCTTCCTACCCTCCCAGAGCTCGCCCCACACCCACCTGCCCGGTGCTAGAAGTGGAACAGTAGCGGTGTCATATCAAAGAACAGAATATTTGCTGTTCTGAGAACTGTGGTCCTCAGACAGATTCGCAGCCCAACTAGTTCCGGCAAAGGGGAGGGAGCTGTGGAAGCAGGACCGGCTGAGGTGGTGGTCGCTGCCATTGCTCTGGGCCACTCTCACTACTCAGCCCGCCCCTGTGTCCACCTATCTGGGCGGATCCCTTCAGGAGTAAACAGAACTGCTGAAACATACGGGCTCTGAATCTGGTGCAGGAAGAGCTTTGGAACTTCAAAAGCTCTCTGCATACCCACACGGACACTGTGCCCTGTGACCCAGGCGAACTACTTACAGAGGAAAAGCTCATCTCCCAGGGAACCCTCCATTGTGTGAGAAGCTGGAATAGTGTAAAGAAAACATAACACTACCATGTGAAAAAGGAAAAAAGAGGCTGCAGTAAGAGAGAAAATAAAACATTTTATCAGCAAGTACTGGAAAACAAAAGAAAGATCTCTTCCTATCAACCTGTTGCAGAAGCCACTCCTGTAGATGTCTAGGAAGAGAACTAATAAAACAGTAATTGGCATGCATAAACAAGGCAACAAGACAGCTCAGAAAGAAAGTGAAAAGTCTCCAGAAAAGGAACTTAAACATATGGAAATATGTGACTTAAACGACAGAGAATTCAAGATTGCAGTTATGAAGAAACTCAACGAGACACAAGAAAACACAGAAAGGAAGTTTAATGAACTCAGAAACGCAATCAAAGAACAACATGAACATTTTACGAAAGAGATTGAAATTTTTAAAAAGAACCGAATAGAATTTCTGGAGATTAAGAACTCAATAGAAGAAATTAAGAATGAAATAACCAGCTTAGGTAGTAGAGTTGACCAGATGGAGGAAAGAATCAGTGACATCGAAGATAGAAACCTGCAAATGACACGGATGGAAGAAGAAAGAGATTTGAGGCTTAAAAGAAATGAAAGAACTCCACAAGAACTTTCTGACTCCATCAGAAAGAGCAATATAAGAATAATGGGCATACCAGAAGGAGAAGAAAGAGAGAAGGGAACAGGGTATATATTCAAACAAATCGTCGATGAGAACTTCCCAAACTTGTGGAAAGAACTGCATCCTCGAATCCAAAAAGCAAATAGAACACCTAATTACCTCAATCCCAACAGGCCTTCTCCAAGGCACATTGTATTGAAGCTGTCTAAAATCAACGACAAAGAAAGAATCCTCAAGGCAGCCAGTGAAAAGAAGATGGTAAGCTACAAAGGAAAGCCCATTAGATTATCAGCAGATTTTTCAGCAGAAACTCTACAAGCCAGGAGGGAGTGGAACCAAATATTCAAACTATTGAAAGAGAGAAATTATGAGCCAAGAATACTATATCCAGCAAAGATATCCTTTAGATATGAGGAGGGATAAAGACCTTTCCAGACATACAGAAGCTGAGGGAATTTTCTAACACACGACCTGCACTACAAGAAATACTAAAGGAGGCTATTCGACCACCATCAACAGGGACAATTTGTAGAAACCAAAACATAAAAAGGGGGAGAGTAAAGGCCTGAACCGGAATATGGGAATGGACAAAGTAAGCGTGCTGAAGAAAATGGAATACTCTAAGTATCAAACTTTCTTTTCCATAAACTTAAGGGTAACCACTCAAAAAAAATCCAGAACTGAAATATATACTGTAATAAAAGAAGAAACAGAGGGAAACATCCACCACACAGAACACCACCACACAGAAATAATAGACAACAACAAAAAGGGAAAGAAACAATGGAGACACAGCCTTACCAGAAAACTAAAGATAGAATTACAGGAAATTCTCATATATCAATAATCACCCTAAATGTAAATGGACTGAACTCACCAATAAAAAGGCACAGAGTAGCAGACTGGATCACAACACTAAACTCCACCATATGCTGCCTCCAAGAGACATCTCAGCTACAAGATCAAGGATAGACTCAAAGTGAAAGGGTGGTGGAAATTGACACTCCAAGCAAATGGTACCCAGAGAAAATCAGGTGTAGCCATAATGATATCAGATGAAACAGACTTCAGGGTGAAAAAGATAACAAGAGACAAAGATGGACATTTCATAATGGTAAAGGGGACTATACAACAAGAAGACATAACAGTCATCAATATTTATGCCCCCAATCAGGGAGCACCGAAATATATCAACCAACTACTAACAGAACTAAAGGGAGAAATTGACCAAAACACAGTTATACTAGGGGACCTAAATACATCACTGACAACTATGGATAGATCATCCAAACAGAAAATAAATAACGAAATAGCAGCCCTAAATGACACATTAGATGAAATGGACATAATTGACATATATAGAGCACTTCATCCTAAAACATCAGACTATACATTTTTTTCTAGTGTACATGGAACATTCTCAAGGATAGACCATACATTGGGACATAAAATCAGCCTCAGCAAATTTAATAAGATTGAAATCATACCAAGCATATTCTCTGATCACAAGGCTTTGAAATTGGATATCAACTGCAAAAAGAAAGCAGGAAAAAACACAAATACATGGAGATTAAACAACATACTTTTAAAGAACGACCGGGTCAAAGAAGAAATTAGAGGAGAGATCAAAAGATACATAGAAACAAATGACAATGAAAATACATCCTACCAAAAATTTTGGGATGCAGCGAAAGCAGTTTTAAGAGGGAAATTTATATCATTACAGGTCTAGCTCAAGAAACAAGAAAAATCCCAAATAAATAACCTGATGCTACACCTTGAAGAACTAGAAAAAGAAGAACAAGTGAAACCCAAGGTCAGCAGAAGAAAGGAAATAACAAAAATCAGAGCAGAACTAAATGAAATAGAGAACAAAAGACAATGGAAAAAATTAATGTGACAAAGAGCTTGTTCTTTGAAAAGATTAAAACAATTGACAAATCCTTGGCTAGACTCACTAAGATAAAAAGAGAAAAGACACTAATTAACAAAATCAGAAATGAAAAAGGGGATGTTATCACGGATGCCACAGAAATACAAAGGATCATCCAAGAGTACTATGAAGGACTATATGCCACCAAATTCAATAACCTAGAAGAAATGGACAAGTTCTTAGAAACATATAGCCTTCCTAGTCTGAATCATGAAGAACTGGAAAATCTAAACAGACCAATCACCAGTAACGAAATTGAATCAGTCATCCAAAACCTTCCCAAAAGCAAAAGTCCAGGACTAGATGGCTTCACTTAGTGAATTCTACCAAACCTTCAAAGAGGATCTAATACCAATCCTGCTCAAACTCTTCCAAAAATTGAAGAAGAGACAGTACTCCCTAACTCATTTTATGAGGCCAACATTACCCTGATACCAAAACCTGGTAAGCACAACACAAAAAAAGAAAACTACAGACCAATATCTCTGATGAATACAGATGCAAAAATCCTAAACAAAATTCCAGCAAATCAAATACAACAATGCATTAAAAAGATAATGCATTCATCACTACCAAGTGGGGTTCATCCCCGGGGCAGAAGGATGGTTCAACATCCGCAAATCCATCAATGTGATACATCACATAAACAAAATAAAGGACAAAAATTATATGATTATATTAGTTGACGCAGAAAAAGCATTTGACAAGATACAACATCCATTTATGTTAAAACACTTAATAAAATTGGTATAGAAGGAAAATACCTTAACATAATAAAGGCCATCTATGACAAGCCCTCAGCTAATCTCATAATTAATGGTGAAAAACTGAAGCCCTTTGCTCTACGTTCAGGAACACGACAGGGCTGTCCCCTATTACCTCTGCTTTTCAACATAGTGTTGGAAGTCCTTGCCAGAGCAATCAGGCAAGAGAAAGAAATAAAAGGCATTCACATTGGGAATAAAGAAGTTAAATTATCGCTCTTTGCAGATGACATGATGCTATATATAGAAAACATAAAGACTCCACCAAAAAGCAATTAGAAACAATCAACGAATACAGTAAAGTTGCTGGCTACAAAATCAATGTACATAAGTCCATTGCATTCCTATATACTAACAATGAAACTCAGAAAAAGAAATACAAAAAACAATTCTTTTCGCAATTGCAGCAAAAAGAATAAAATACCTAGGAATAAACTTAACCAAGGATGTGAAGGACCTATATGCTGAAAACTATAAAACATTTTTGAAAGAAATTGAAGAAGACACAAAGAAATGGAAAGACATTCCATGCTCATGGATTGGAAGAATCAACATAGTTAAAATGGCTATATTACCCCAAGCAATATACAGATTTAATGCAGTCCCCATCAAAATCCCAATGGCATTTTTTAAAGAAATAGAACAAAAATCATCAGATTTCTTTGGAACCACAAAAGACTCTGAATAGCCAAAGAATTTTAAGAAAAAAGAACAATACTGGAGGTATCACACTCCCTGACTTTAGTTTGTACTACAGGGCTACAATAATCAAAACAGCATGGTATTGGCAGAAAAACAGACACATAGACCAATGGAATAGAATTGAGAACCCAGAAATAAAACTACATAAATATGGACAGATAATTTTTGACAAGGAAGCTAAAAACATACAATGGAGGAAAGACAGCCTCTTCAATAAATGGTGCTGGCAGAATTGGAAAGCCACGTGCAGAAGAATGAAACTGGACTGCTATCTGTCACCATGTACCAGAATTAATTAAAAATGGATCAAAGATTTAAGCATAAGACCTGACACAATAAACTGTATAGAAAAAACATAGGTACTAAACTTACGGACTTTGGGTTCAAAGAGCATTTTATGAATTTGACTCCAAAGGCAATGGAAGTAAAAACTAAAATAAACGAATGGGACTATATGAAACTTAAAAGCTTCTACACAGCAAAAGAAACCATCGACAAAATAAAGAGGCAACCAACTGAATGGGAGATTTTTGCAAACAGTGCCTCCGATAAGGGACTAATATCCAAAATATACAAGGAACTCATGAAACTCTACAACAAAAAAACAAAGTACCCAATTGAAAAATGGGCAGAGGACCTGAAAAGACATTTCTCCAAAGAGGACATACAAATGGCAAATAGACATATGAAAAAATGCTCAACGTCACTAATCATCAGAGAAATGCAAATAAAAACCACAATGAGATATCACCTCACCCCAGTCAGAATGGCTATCATCAACAAGACAAATAGCAACAAGTGTTGGAGAGGCTCTGGAAAAAAACGAACCCTCATACACTGTTGGTGGGAATGCAGACTGGTGCAGCCGTTATGGAAGGCAGTGTGGAGGTTCCTCAAAAAATTACAAACAGAATTACCATATGACCCAGCAATCCCTCTCCTGGGTATCTACCAAAAAAAATCTGAAAACATTTACACATAAAGACCCGTGTGCTCCAATGTTCATTGTAGCTTTGTTTACGGTGGCCAAGACGTGGAAACAACCAAAATGTCCTTCGAAAGATGAATGGATAAAGAAGTTGTGGTATATATACACAATGGAATATTATTTGGCGGTAAGAAAAGATGATATAGGAACATTTGTGACAACATGGATGGATCTTGAGAGTATAATGCTAAGCGAAACAAGTCAGACAGAAAAAGCAGAGAACCATATGATTTCACTGATATGTGGTATATAAACCAAAAACAACAAAAGAACAAGACAAACAAATGAGAAACAAGAACTCATAGACACAGACAATAGTTTAGTGGTTACCAGAGGGTAAGGGGGGTGGGGGGTGGAAGATGAGGGTAAGGGGGATCAAATATATGGTGATGGAAGGAGAACTGACTCTGGGTGGTGAACACACAATGGGATTTATAGATGATGTGATACAGAATTGTACACCTGAAATCTATGTAATTTTACTAACAATTGTCACCCCAATAAATTAAAAAAAAAGTTAATGATAACTGAAATGTCAGACAAAATGAACTTTAAAAGAAAAATCTTAAGTAGGGATAAAGAGGGTCCTTAATGATAAAAAAATTAATTCATCAATGAGAAATAATCTTGAACTCCCATGTCCCTGAAAATATAACTTTAAAATACATAAAGCAAAAAATTGATAAAATCCACAGTCATAGTGGGGTATTTTAATGCATCATTCCCAGAACCTAATAGGTCAAACAGACAAAATATTCACAAGAACACAAGGGATTTGAATAATATTCACAAAATTTACTGTTTAGATATATTTTGAAGCTTGTTCTAACCCTTCCCCCTATAATTAGAAAGAAAACATACATTTAAAGCACATACAGAAAAACTGCTGCCCACATAGTAGGGCATAAAGCAAGCCTCGACAAATAAAAACTCTTTATCTTACAAACCAAGTTTTTTGAACATAAAGCCTCAAACTCTATACATTTGGAAACTATTGAAAAATTCTACTTTATCATTCAATGCATAAATCCTAATGGAAATTGCAAAATATGTAGAATTGAAAGACAAAAATAGTAAACCAAAACTGAAATGCAGCTAAAGCAACACTTGGGAAAAAATGTATAGCCTTTTATGAACATACTAGAAAACATTGTAGAAAATATTAATGAGCTAAGAATGCAACACAAAAAGTTAGAGGAAAAACCCAAGGAAACCCAAAAGGAAGTAGAAGGAAGAAAAGAGCAAAAATTAATGAAATAGAAAACAAACAACAGAGAGGATCAAACCAAAGGCTTTTGTTTTGTTTTGTTTTGTTTTAAAAGACATAAAAGAGACAAATTTCTGACATGACTGAGAAAAAGAAAGAGAAAAATCAAATAATATTATGAATGAAAAAGTTAACAAATCTAGATGCCATTAAGATTTCAAAAATAAGACATTATAACAGCTTCATAAATTTGATAGAAGAAGTGGACAATGTTCTAGAAAATAGCTACTCTAAAATGTGAGGCACAGAGAGAAAAAATTGCTATGGGACTTGGAGTCATCAGGAAGATTATCACAGAAGAGATGGTCTTTGAAGATGGGAGGCTTCGGGAGAGGCATGCCAAACAGGGTAACCAAGAGAAATATTACACGGTGAAAACAAGCATGTATTAAGCAGAGTAATGTAATCTCAAGTAAATGGGATAAAAGTGGAGCATAAGGCGAAAACAATAAGCTGGATTCAGATTCTACTATTTTCCCCTGAAAATAAGACTGGGTCTTATATTAATTTTTGCATCTGAACAAAATTTTACATCATACAGAATTTTACATCTGAAATGTATGTAACTTTACTAACAATTGTCACCCCAATAAATTAAAAATAAAGTAAACAAAAAATCATCAAGGATCTAGTAGACTTGAACAACAAAATCAACCAGCTTTGTACAGAATATTTACCAAGAGAGACCATATTATGGCCCGCAAAACAAGTCTCAATAAATTTAAAAGGATTTAAACTTAAGCAAAATATATTCTGTGGCCACAGTGGGAATTAAGTAAAGGGACCAATAATAGAAAGTTCTTTTATGAAGTATAATAAGTCCATAATGGAATATTATTCAGTAATAAAAAGAAATGAAGTACTGGTACATGTTACAATGTAAATGAACCTTTAAAACATATGTGAAAGAAGCCAGTCAGAACAGATTATATATTGTATGACTATTTTTATAAAATATAAATGATAGGCATATCTTATAGAGACAGAAAGTAGGTTAATGGTTGTTTAGATGTGGGGGCGTGTATGTTGGGGTGAAATGAGGATTGACTGCTGACGCTTACAGGGTTTCTTTCTGAGGTTCACAATCGATTGTAGTGATGATTGCACAATTCTGTGAATATATTAAAATAACCGAATTGTGTACTTTAATGGGTGAATTGTATGGTAAGTGAATTATATCTCAATAAAGCTGTTTTAAAAATATGTATGTCAGGCCAGCCCAGTGGCTCAGGCAGTTGGAGCTCCATGCTCCTAACTCCAAAGGCTGCCAGTTCGATTCCCACATGGGCCAGTGGGCTCTCAACCACAAGGTTGCCGGTTCGACTCCCACAAGGGATGGTGGGATGTGCCCCCTGCAACTAACAATGGCAACTGGACCTGGAGCTGAGCTGCGCCCTCCACAACTACAATTGAAAGGACAACAACTTGACTTGAAAAAAATCCTGGAAGTACACAGTGTTCCCCAATAAAGTCCTGTTCACCTTCCCCAAAAATTGAAAACAAAAAAAGTTTTAGTAAAAAAAAAATGTATGTCAATTATTGTTTGTTAATTATTTTTTAAGAGGTATATTTTGTGTCACTGAGTTCTTCTGAGTCTTCCCCTAAATGTGGCTGGTAAAAAACAGTGACTAAGATCCTTGTGCAGGTAAGCAAGAATTCTGTCTCCACTGCATTGTGTAACATTTTCTTAAGTAATGTTTATTCAGGTTGTAACATTATATGAAGGATGTTTGAATTCCTTGAATTCTTAGCACACCTGCTTGCTAGATAGTTGTTTCTATTTCATTGTATAATCATGTCTCTGTGTGTTAATATTTTAAAAATGTGTTTCTAGAAGCAATTATGTGCTTTTCCTGGCTATGAGAGTGCAAGGTCATCATGGAAGGAGGGGAATATCTTTGTTTTTAAACTTTTCAGTGAAGTGTAAGAGCCATAGAGAAACTGCTCCTATCATAAACATGTATTTGATGATTTTTCACAAACTAAACGCATTCACATGACTAGCACCTGGATCAAAATACAGAATATCTCCAGCTCCCCAGAAATTCCCTCGTGTTGAGAAGTGAATCTTTTTAAAAAATAATAAAAAGCACACAATGTAAAAACTACCATCTTAACCATTGTTGAGTGCACAGTTCACTAGTGATAAGTGTATTCATATTGTTTTGCAATCTCCAGAACTTTTTCATCTTGCAATCTGAAACTCTATACCCATTAAACAACAACTTTCCATTTTTCCCTTCCCCCAGCCCCTGATAACCACCATTCCACTTTGTTTCTATACATTTGATTACTTTAGATACTTCATATAAATGGAGTCATACAATATTTGTCTACTTGTGACTGGCTTATTTCACTTTAGCATAATGTCCTCAATGTTCATCCACGTTGCAGCATGTGACAGGATTTCCTTCCTTTTTAAAGCTTAATAATATTCCATTGTAGGTATATACCACATTTTGCCTATCCATTTATCTAATGATGGACATTTGGGTTGCATCCACCTCTTAGCTATTGTGAATAATGCTTCATAAATATGAGAATGTCTTTTAATATTAAAAATAGCTAACATTGATTGATGACATTAATGTCAGGAACTGCACTAAAGGCTTTTTATACATTATTTCATTTCGTCTTCACAGCAACTATATGAATTAAGAAGCACTCTCACTATTTCCATTTTACAGAGTAATAAACCGAGGAACAGAAAGGTTAAGAAACTTTCCCAAGGTCACACTATGGAGCTGGGATTCTCACCGAATCAGACTCGCACCTGTGCCTTGCACTCAACTACCATGCTATACTGCCTCTTCTTTATTTTGTATAACGATGCTACAAAGTATCACCCATGGAGTACTACATGTGTGTGCTCTTCAAATAGTCAGGACTCCCAATCACATCCCCCTTTAATTAAAAACACGAGCATTCTCTCTTGGAGCCCCAAATTTCTTTCAATTTTGACTCATTTACAAACTGCAGTGTCATAAAGCATATTAAACACTCGACCTTCTAAAGCTCCTTTTCTTGTTCTGGCGAAGCATTTCAGATATGCTGTATATTGGAAAGAAGAAATCAAAATTAGCTTCATGTACTCAATTTTATAAAAAGTTATTAGCAATTAATGTAGACTTAAGGGGGAGGGGAGTAATTAGCCCTCTTGCCCTGAAAATTAATGGGTTCTTTTCATTATACTCCTAAGGGGTATTTTACCCAATAACATTCCATTTCAGATTAATGTAAAATGAAAACTACATTATTTGAGAATGCTGGCTACAAAACAATTACAAACCACAAATCTCACAAAGATTAACAAGGAAGGAAGATCAAGTGGAACAACAAACTATTAATAATTCTAGACAGGACGAAGGTAATAAAATCAATGTGTCAATCATTCTCCCAGAATCGAGAAGCCATAATATTTTTCAAGGGCATGTAAAGTAATAGTTGATATAGTTTTTTATAGGTTCACCTAGGCTTTCAGGAGTGGGTAGTTACTGAATAGTTACAAAATAAATGAAATATATTCCATAAATTCCAATTTTAAATTCAAGGGCCTGTACACAGAGATACTCTCTTTTCTTCATTTCTAGGGAATATCATCTTCCCTCTCTGTATAAAAGGCCAAAAACTCTTCAAGGTTACATGTCAACAGCTATAAATGGACCGCTAGGGGGCAGAAGCAGACAGAAACTGACAACAAGTTGCCCTGAGAACCCATTCACACTTGGAGTGACTTGAGATAGACTGCTGATAATTTCCTCCAATATGCTAAGTTGAATTTGAATTTATCATATTTCCTTACTAAGAACCAGAAACCAAGATAAAATTGCCTATTTTTCTTTTTTCGTTTCTGTTCTGATGCTTAAGTCACCATTTGGTGAGAAATACTGACCCAGGAGCCATAATAGCAGTTACATGAATACAAAGCAATTCTGTTTTATTTTCTGTTCCTCTCCAACTCCAGTTTTACAATCCTCTTCATCCTGACAGCCACTTGGTTTATTTAGGCTTCTGCTTGTGGTTTCTCTCATCACTTGACAACTTGTGGTCTCATCCCAGAAGCAATATCCAAACAAATCTGATTTTATGAGGCAGCTCACTGGCACACACATTTAACCTATACCACAATCATTTCACAACAGGGATAGAGTTCACTTCTCCCACTCTGCAATACTGTGTTACAGTTTAGCCAGGAAAAGTTGCAAAAGAACAAATAAAGAAGTATCAAATACATGTAATAAATCATGGCATTCATGCCAATTTCTGAAACCTTTATCCCCCATAAACCCACAAAGACATACCTTTTATAAGGCGGTAGAAGTGGATTATGAAGTATCCTAAACAATTTCATCTGTATATCATTATATCATTGCAATTGTCTATACACTGAGGAGAAATAAACCCTGATGTTTTTCATTCAGTGAACTGGGTACTTAATATGTGTCAGACTAAAGATGTATAAACTCTGAACCATGTCCTCATGGAGGTCAAAATCAAGTGGGAAGCCAGGTACAGAAAAGGAAAAATATCATAAGTACAATGCTGCATTCTATGTGAAATCATAATGATTTAGAACAGGGTATTGCTTAGCTGTGTTCAGTGGGAGTTGTGAGAGACAGAGCAGTATGGGCCTTATATCAAGCTGAGAATCAGACACTTCAGCCTGTAGGCAACAAAGAGGTGGGGAACTGTTTTGTGCAGGGAAAATGGATCATGTTGGAAGGAGTTGAGGGATGTGAGATTAAGGTAAGAGACTAAGGAGTGGCTACCATTATCCAGAGATGATGCCAGCCTCAGCGAAGGCACTGAGAGTTGGGGTGGAAAGGGGTTACATATTGGGATTCAAATCTGTATGGTTTGGTAATTGATTGAATATGGGAA
Source organism: Rhinolophus ferrumequinum (assembly GCF_004115265.2). Taxonomy (NCBI): domain Eukaryota; kingdom Metazoa; phylum Chordata; class Mammalia; order Chiroptera; family Rhinolophidae; genus Rhinolophus; species Rhinolophus ferrumequinum. Next base: position 94,819,868 of record NC_046284.1, on the reverse strand, counting down.
TGGCATGTGGGTGAAGGAGGAATCAAGGATGACTGTTGGATTTCTAGCTCGGATGACTGGGACAGTGGTGGGGCCACGAGTGGAGATGGAGAACACAGGAACAGGAGAAGGGCTGGGAGATGACAACGAGTCCTATTTTACGAAGGGTGAGTTTGGGTGCCTCAGAGATACCTAGGTGCAGATGTCTGGTAGGCATGTGAATCTCAGCCCAGTGGGCCTGAGTTTGGCTCCGGAGTTTGTTTAGGCTACATTCTTAAGTTACTGGTAGCAGACAATATGGGGTAGATGAGATTTTTCCAGAAAAGGAGTAGAGCAGAAGGGCAAGGACTGAATAGTTAGAGAACCCCAGTATGAAAGGGATAGGTGGAGGATGTGGGTCACCAGGCTGGGGCAGAGAAGGAATGGTCAGAAGCAAGCATCCTGTGGTAGAAAGTTCTGAGAAGGACCTCACCTTACAGGTTAGAAGCATCATAAGACCCTACTCATGTTGTTAAGTTAGTAAATATATGAGTGCATTGTGATAGTCCCTGTGAGGGGAGGGGGCCACTAGGAAATTTACCACAGGACTCGGCCTCAAGAGCCTTATAATCGAGAACTGACTCTGGGTGGTGAACACACAATGCCATATATAGATGATGTATTACAGAATTGTACACTTGAAACCTATGTAATTTTACTCATCATTGTCACCCCAATAAATTTCATTTTAAAAAATAGAGATGAAATAAACAACAAAAATGAGCCTTAGAATCGAGTTGAGGGAACAAAGCTCACTCATAAAAGAAGTTAAATGAAAGCCTTAGGAAAAGGCAAACAGTTGAGGAGGGTGAGGTCAAGAAGACTGTGGGAGCGAGGGAACCAAAATCTCAAAGTGAAGCAGGATCTGGCTGACCCTGGGGCTGGGTGGGCCATGGGGGAAGGGTTCTCCATGGAAAGGAAACATGACAACCAAGACCAAGACGAGGACAATGTAATGGCTACTGTGGATGGAGCAGCCACTTCACATGGGAGAACAGAGATGGATCATACTGGAAAGGTAGCTCAAAGCCAGGTCTGAAAAGGGCATGAATGTCTGCCTGGGGAGTTCAGATTCCATATAAATGGAAATGGAAAGTTCAGTGCAGGAAAAGGGTTGCCTTCATTAACAAGCTGTTGCTAAGTGTGTATCCTGCAAAGAACAGTTTAAGATGAAATGTTTCTGACCTTCCGAGAGAATGAAAGCAGTGTTTTAGAGAAATTAATACAATGCTGGTGTATCTTTTATTTTCCACTTTTGAAACAGTCTGACAAATCAATTTATTTTCAGAAAGTATGGTTTTCTGCTCTTTTTTTGTCAAATTTCTGGTTATTGTTATTTTCAGCGTAACCCTCAAACCTCAAAAAAAGAATAAAACTCTCCCTCAGTGAGACTTAGCCTATGAGATTCTATAAACTTTATACTTTTATAGTAACTTTTCTCCTTCAGAGAGCCTCAGAGAAATCTATGCCCAGGTTCTTCAGAAATCACTAAAATATAGTTACATTAGTCAATTAAATGATAAACTATAATATCAGTGTGGTACTAAATAGCAAAAGAACTTTCTAAAATGTGATTGAATCTCACCCCTATTTAAAATCCTTAAGTCTTACAATTCAATAAAAGAAATGTGGCAAATTAATGTAAAAATAGGCAAAGGACATGAAGAGGCAGATCAAAGAAAAATAATTATAAACAGCCTTAAGCACATGAAAAATGGTTTCTTTCACTCTTATGCCTCACTAGCATTTAAAGAAATGCATATAGAAACAGATAAATGACTGCTTTTCACATCTAAAAATGTTTTCTATGATCCCCTGTTGGTAAGGGTGTAGGGACTCTTGTCCAGCATTAATGGCAGTGTAAATTGGTGCATCTTCACGGAAGGACAATTTGGCATCGTAAATGTAAACATTCCTTGACCCAGCAATTCCACTCCTAGAAATTTCTCCTACAGCTGTTCTTGCACAAGTGTTTCAAGATCTGTATAAAAGGATCTCCAGTGCAGCATTTTTGTGGTTGATTTTTCTTTTTCTTTTTCTTAGAAACAAAATCTAGATCATCCAGTAAGAGGTCAGAGTAAGAGGGCTAGAGTCACTGTGGTATCTACAGATACTGGACACTGGAAAGTCACAAACCAAATGGTGTAGATCGGGGTGTGCTGTTGTGACCTGGGCTATGATCTACACCCTTGGAGACCCTCCACATCCCCCTCAAAGACCGTGATCTGCTCCTGAAAGCCTGGCCACTAAGTGAAGAGCTGTTTCATGAAAAACTACCTACATCAACTTTACTGGGAAAATTGTGTTGTGCTCTAATCCAACCTCAAATAACCAAGAATGTTTTACTAATAGAAAAAGAAATCAGGTGAACGATGAAAACAAGTTTGTGTAAGTAATAAACATCAGTTTGCAAGTGTGCACATAGTGAAGGTCCACTGTTCTTGCCCAAAGGGGAAGAGCAGGGGTGTCCAAACTGCAGCCCGTGGGCCAACTGCTGCCCACAATCCATTGTTAATTGGCCCGCAGCAAATTCCAAAAATATATTTAGTTTACTTAAATAAACCAGGTGAGGCAATACGTACTTCACCTCGAGTGAGTGGCCCGGCTGTTTGTGTATTTTACCGCATATGGCCCTTGGTGAAAAATGTTGAAAAAAGTTTGGACACCCCTGGGGAAGACTTAATAGTGGGTGATGGGTGGTAGGATGGGGCGCAAGGGAGTCCTGCCTTGGAAGGTGAATTCTGCTTTCTGTGCCATTTTCTTTACTTTCTGTTTTTTAATTTTTATTGGGGAATATTGGGAACAGTGTGTCTTTCCAGGACCCAACAGCTCCAGATCAAGTCATTGTCTTCAATCTAGTTGTGGAGGGCGCAGCTCACTGGCCCATGTGGGAATCGAACCGGCAACCGTGGTGTTAATGAGCGCTGTGCTCTGACCAACTGAGCTAACCAGCCGCCCCCATTTTCTTCCCTTTTATGTGGGCTTATGGTTATATTGCCATGAAATTGTCCTTAATCATAAAGTTATAGCATAGAATAATGTGAGGGTGATGTAAAGACTAAACAGAGTGCTTTGATCGTGTGGAAATAGCACACATGAACTACAGACTGAAGATGTGTGAAGGCGATACTGCTTCATCCCTCTTGCTTGGTCTGCGCATACCAAACAAAACATTTTGGCTTCATCCAAACATGGTGCACAGTTCCAATTAGTTCTGTATGATAATCTCTAACTAGAGACCATTATTCAAGTAAATTGGTGAAAGTATCTTTGCCTGAAACTATAGTGTCAGAATTTTCATAGTACATTTATTTAGTATGTGTTGTGGAAGAAAAGTCACTATACCAATTCAAAAAAAAAAAAAGGTGTCGTTCCCAAAAATGGTGTGGCTTTTCAAGAGCAATTATAGAACAGATTAGTAATAAAGTGGAAAAAAAAAAACTAGTGCAATCTCCTTTTAAAAAGGACATATCCCCATAATACTTGCATGTTTCTGGAGAGAAAATTCTGGAAAAAAAATGTATAAGAAATTGTAACAGTGGTCTTTTTAGAGGAGAGGTGTGGGGGCAAAAAAGACTGGTGTGCTATTTAAATTTTTACTATGTGAAAGTAAGATGTTTATGATAAAAATCAGGCTTAATAAATCCTTCAGTATTTTCCCATATAGAGAAAGGAGTTAGAGTTACAGTTCAGGTATTAACATAGAGAATACTGCAGGATCTGTTTGTCCACAAGGCACCACCCATGCCCCGGTATGCCTCATTACAGCCCAAGCAAACCACTTGCCATGCCCAGAATGAACTGCACATCCCTGAACTTCTTTGCTTTTGTGGTGTTTCCTCAGTTTGGAATGTCCTTTCCAAGCTCATCTATCAAAAAACTCCCTTTCATCTTTCAAGACCTAGTTCAAGTGCACCCTCCTATTCGATGTCTTTCCTGACCTCCCTAAACCCCAGTCCCTCCCTTGGCAGGTATGCCCAAATGTGCTTTCCCTGACATGAACATCTGTGGTTCAACTGATGTACTGTAAATGGCTCCTCCTGGGCTGCTTGGGCCACCATTTTTCAATCTGCAGAAAGAGTAGCTTAAGGTAGGGTATGAGCTGCATGCCCCAGTCTGGGTGCAGGGTTCGCTCACGAATGTCATGGTGTTCCCAGTTTTTATTTCTCAGAGCCAAACAGCTGCTTCCTGAACCCTTGTCTTAAGGTTGTTAGAACTGAAGCCAAGAGCTTATGTCTTACTGGCTTAGTTCATCCTAGGACCTGGAAAGATGGGGCTCTGACTACTGTGGGCTCATCTACTTTATTTTCCTTGGTGAGATAATTCTTCAGAGCAAGTTCTATTGGGTTATGTTGGCCAATTCAAGGTTAACCTTAGATTCACAAGAACACTCTCCATATAAACTTGGTAATTTCATTTAGCCTCAGTTTTAATTTTTTTAACAAGGAGAGAAAAAATCATCTATAAAAAGAAGTTCCTATAACATATGCAGAAGTCTCCTTCATCCTTCATGTCCTCACACCCAAGGTTAAATGATCACTAACAAAACTGTAAGAAATCTTCACTACAAAATAAGCAAGAGTAACCAGTAAAATTCTGAAAAAGAAACAATACAAGGACCGTGACCTTACCAGAAATTAAAACATACAGGGATGTCTCAACAATTGAAAAGTGCTTGAATAAAGAATGCGACCAATGGAAAGGAATAGAAAGTCCAGAAATTAAACCAGGTATGTGCTGTTAATATATGATAAAGATGGCATCCCTAATTGCTAGTTCATGAGGATTTCGGACTACTGGGTTGTGATCTGAAAAAGTACAAAGTTGAATCTATACCTCAAAATGTACAACTGTACACTAGAACAAGTTCCAAATGAATTGGAGATTTAAGTGTAAAAAAAGGAACAAGAAGAAAAAAGAAACCATAAAAGCATTTCAAGAAACATGGGTGAATAGACAAAGAATATACACAAATAGTTCACAAAAAAATAAAAACAAAGTTAATGGCCCCTAAAACATGTAAAAATATGCCCAACCTCAGTCATAATTATAGAAATGCAAATTGAAATTATACTGAGGTATTATTTTTAACCTCTCTGATTGGCTGAAATCTAAATGTGTAACAACACATTCTCTTGATAAAGTTTTGGGGCAGTAGGTATTCTCACACATTACATCTATTAACGTCTATCAGAATTACAAATGTGTTTACCTTTCGAACCTATTGCATAGATGCACTTGCACATGTAAGAAATGACATGTTCATGATTATTCATTGTAACACTGTAATTGCAAAAGATTAGACACAACCCAGTTGTCCATGAATAGGAGACTGGTTAAGTAAACTTTGCCATTTCCACACAATGGAATACTATGCAGCTGCTAAAATAGAATGAAGATGTTCTTCTATGTGTACCGATATGGAAAAAAATCTCTAGGGTATATTCAGTGAAAAAAGGGGTGAAACATCATATGTAGTATTATTCTTTTGTATAAGAAATGGAAAATATAAGAATAATTATTCACATTTGCTTATATTTGCATAAGGAAGCACTGGAACACAATAAACTAGTGCGACTAATTACCTAACAGAGACTAGAAGAGAAAAAAGTGGATGGAGTTAGTGGTAGAAGGGATATGCCTTAATATATGTCTTTCCATATCATTTTAACTTTTGGCTATTGTGAATGTATTTCCTTTTCAAAAATGTATAAATAAAATTTTAAAATGTACTCTACAGGAAACTTTTGCCAAAGTTAGAGATAAATAACACAAGAGTGGAGTAGAGCTTATGCTTTAGAAGAAATCTAAGTTAAATGTGTTTTATTGTATTGTTAACTTTACCTCCTTATTAAGATCAACTATGACCCTTTGCTTGGTGTAATAGTTCTGTCATATGTCAAACTAGGATGTCAGTGTTGACAGGAGAAGTCTGGCGAATACTAATAACACACTACACCCATAGGTTAGAAAAATATATCCATAAAAGGTACAATACATATTACCATTAATTATTCATTGAGAATACATATAGTGGAGGGTGGTGGAATACTTTATGGGTAAATAAAAATGTGATTCTTGGCTTCAAGAAAATATTATTTGATGGTCAGAAAGCAATTAGACAAATGATTTCCAAGTGCGAACTTACAACCAAGATTGCCTCCCTAAGATTAAGCCATTAAACATCATGATTGTTAGGGAAACATACCTGGAATCTTGCTCAGGCTATGTGGCCCCGAGGCTGATTTTATCCTCCACTGTACCAATCCCAGAAGGTTTTGCAGTGGTGTTCTGGATCAGAGAAGTGTCATAATTCAGGCTTTCCTTTTCACATCTCTATTAACATTTTTTTCTTCATCTTCAGCATTGGGGCTCGCTTGGTTCTCTCTCTCTTTCTTTTTGCCAGCACATCTCTTTCTCCCCATCTCTTCGATGTTGTTCAGTCACCTAGAAAGATGTGCAGTGGCATTCACAAGCAATGATTGGCATTAGATTTCCCTCATTATTCTACCATACAGTCAACATTGAAATCGATGGGAAACCAAGTGCAATCACATGAAATTGATTGCCATTTGGGTCCTATTGATTATCCTGCCAAACCTACGACAAGAAGAATAGCTGTGATGGATGGCAAAAAGGCAGTGACTACACATGCTTCAGCTGCCATTTGAGGTCGACTAAAATGGCATCTACCTATTGATCTAGATCAGAAAATAAGAAAGAGATGGCCTTACAAAAAAGCATGCCAGTGGAGGAAAAATATTTGTCCTTACCCACTAATGATGGCCTCTCAAAGTTACCTTCAAGGACAGTCATTCAATAATTCTCCTTTTTAAAAAAATTTTTATTGGGGAACAACTGGGGAACAGTGTGTCTGTCCAGGACCCATCAGCTCCAAGTCAAGTCGTTATCTTCAATCTAGTTGTGGAGGGTGCAGCTCCCTGGCCCATGTTGAACTGGCCCAAGGTTGAACTGGCAACCCTGATGTTATGAGCACTGTGCTCTAACCAACTGAGCCAACCGGCTGCCCAGTTTTCCTTCTTTTAACCTCAAAAAATTGTTTGAGAACTGAGGACTTCTGGGAACATCTTGGGCTGACTTACTGTAGATGATCCTCCCACTAGTAACACATAGAGATGGTGGATAGAATATATCAACAATAACTTTAAAATATGTAGCTTAGTTAAAAATAAAGGAAAAGAAATCCCTTCTTACAAATGCAAAACTAAGAAGGAATCAAAATAAAACCCTATGGGTTTGAAGTGGGGATAGGGTGAAGCATCAGACCCAGATATAGGTCTTAATGGCCAAGCATTGGAATTTAATGGTCATATTGGGACAGAAGACATGGTCTTGTGTCCATGCAAGACAAATTGGACTTTATTTTATAAAGCCAGAATTCCAAAAGAGCTGTCCCCTCAATGGAGGTACACTAGAAAAGTTCTCCTGATTGGCCCAAGGATTTAACAGGGAAGTCATCTCTGTGTACAACTCTAGATGGATTTAAAAAGTTTCTGTTAGAAGAGAAAACCACAGGTTTGTGCCACAAGTGGATGTGGAGTATGAATTTTCACTACCTATATGGTATGAGAATCTTCAAGTTGAGAAATCAATATAAATACTGGTTCCAGACCAACAATACCTCTCAGCCCCCTGGCTAAGGGAAATGGAAACACATCCTGTAGGAATTCTACAATCCAGGACACATGGGACTTCAGAAATGTGGGTAAAAGGGATCAACTATATGGTGATGGAAAGAGAATTGACTCTGGGTGGTGAACACACAATGTGATATATAGATGATGTATTACAGAATTGTACACCTGAGATGTATGTAACTTTACTGACAGTTGTCACCCCAATAAATTTAAATTTAAAAAAATAAAGAAATATTGGCCAAAATGTTATTTATATCCCACTGAGGGTTGGGGTCTATGTCCTTTCACTTAAATCCAGGTAGGCTTGTGACTGCTTTGACCAACAGAATACAGCTGAAGTGATGCTACATGATTTCTGAGGCTAGACTTTAAGAGGTCTTGAACCTACTACCTTAGTTGGGGCAACATTCATGCTGGAGCCCTAAACCTCCACGTAAAGAAGTATTACGATCCTGAGGCTGCCGTGCTTGAGAGTTTACATGTATGTGTTCCCACCTACATGTCAACTGAGCTGTTGGCTGATAACCAGGTTAACTGGCAGCCTTGCTAATGAGCCATCTCGGATGTCTAACCCAGTGAAGTCTTCAGGTGACTCTAGGTCCAGTTGGCATTGGACTATGAAAACATAAAAGAGCTCAAGCAAGAACTGCCCAGTCAAGCCCTGAATTTCTGATCCCCAAAATTGTGAGCAACATAAAATAGTCATTTTAAGCCACTATGCTTTAGAGTAACTTGTCTGTAGCAATAGATAACCAAGAAAAAGAGGTGGGGGGAAGGGGGACTCTCTGGTGAAAAGGTGCTCACTAACACAAATTATGAACATGAGAAGAAATGGTTCTCAGTGAAGGAGAAGTCCACAGACAACATGCAGGGAAATACTGAGAACTGGAGACAATGTAATAACCTGAAAGAAACTGTATGTCAGGTATAGCATTTAATTTATAATATTTAAAAATGATTAAAGAAGTTTGACACACACTCAGTGAGATTGTAGAGAATCAGGCACCTTTCATGCATTGTTGGTGGGACACAAAATGTTCTAACCCTATGAAGAACAATTGGGTTACAGCTATCAAAATTGCAAATATAGTTACCCTTTGACCCAGCAATCCACTCTGCGATGCTATCCCACAGATACACCGGAGTGCATGTAAAATGACAAATGTACAACTTATTCACTACAGTATTATCTGTAAGAGTAGAAGGCCAGAAATAACCCAGGTACAGAGTACTGGTTAAACCAGGGGTGTCCAAACTTTTTTCAATGTTTTTCACCAAGGGCCATATGCAGTAAAATACACAAACAGCCGGGCCACTCACTCGAGGTGAAGTACGTATTGCCTCACCTGGTTTATTTAAGTAAACCAAATATATTTTTGGAATTTGCTGCAGGCCAATAAAAAATGGATCGCGGGCTGCAGTTGGCCCGCGGGCCACAGTTTGGACACCCCTGGGTTAAACTAACCATGGTATATCCACACAATAGAATGCTATCTCATGTTAAAAAAGAATGAGGTCATGTTTTATGTGCAAAACGTAAAACAGGACAGTATTCATATAGTATATGATGCTACCTTATGGTAAAAACGGGGGAAAACCAGAATATATGTTCCAAAATCCTTATATTTGCCTAAAGAAACACCGGGAGTATACACAGGAAACTCATAAATGAAGTTACTTATTCAGGAGGAGTATTTTTTTTAATTTTTAAGCTATGCGAATAAAATGAGACTTTAAAGTGATACATTTAAAAATGGTAAAAGGAGTCAAAACCTTAATAAAAGACATTATGAAAAAAGGTAAGTAATAAAGGGAAATGAAAAATAGAGTCATTAGAATTAAAAAACTCAATGCCTATATTGGAAACAGCTGAAAACAAACTTGTGAACTAATTCAGCAAAGAGAAATGAAGAGGTGGAAAATATGACAAAGAGATTAAGAAATATGGAGGTGAGAATGAGAAGGTCCACCATACATTGATAAGAGTTTCCAGAAGGAGAGATTAGAGAGAATGGGGTAGAGATCACCAGAATAAAACTGAAAAATACCAACAACAAAAAGAAAATTATAATGCAATCAGCGGGGAAAGACCAAGGAAGAAAAATTGGACTGAAAACAGACTTATCGACGATAATGTCAGAAGACAATTGGCTACTATCTTCAGCTGTTAACTTGAATTGTAGTCTAAGTGTCACGCAGGGTGTCATGTGGGGTCTCTAGTCCCGCTCCCCACACAAGAACGCAGAACATGGTGAGGCCAAAAAGGAACACCCACGGAGCCATAGATAGGGGAGTCATACCACTATAGTCTCACTGGCAGCTGGGTTGGAGACACAGGAAGCAAGAGCCACACGACCCGCAACCCGCGTCCGCTTCTCTGCCGACCAACCTCACTTGCTAACTGCAATCCGCTCTTGCTAGCTCAGCCCCCACAGTTATATCAGGGGCTAATGGCTAACTGGTAACAGCTGAAGGCCAACTAGTCACAGCTGATGGCCATCTACTACTCGAGCCAGCACCTTTCCACGTGAGGCCGAGAGCCTGGAAACTGCTATCTGGGGCTCTGTCCCCACACTCAGCTAGATTTGTATTCAAGATTGAGGAAAATCAAAGACATTTTTAGAAAAACAAAGAATGAGAGGTGACCACTCATAGACCTTTGCTGAAAAAACTCCAAAGGATGTATTTCAATAAGAGGGAAACTGAAGGGAGTCCATGGGGGCACCGTGGAGGCTAGGTGCAGCGCAGGGTCGCCATGGCAGAGCTGCAGCAGTTGCGAGTGCAGGAGGCAGTGGACTCCATGGCGAAGAGTCTAGAGAGAGATAACATTTGGAAGATACAGGGCCTCATGTGCCCGTGCAGCGCTAGCTTTTGTGAGGACAGCCAGGTGACCAGGCAGCAGGTGCACCAGGGCACTGAGTGCTGCCATGCGCCTCTGGCTCAGGCCCTGGTGAGCAGCGAGCTGGAGAAGTTCCAGGACCACCTGGCCTGGTACATAATGCATCGTGATGACAAAGCCAAAGATTCAATGCATGCTGGGAGTAAAGAGCTTCAGGTGAAGCAACAGCTGGAGAGTTGTGTGACCACATGAACCTCATTCCAACCATGACCAGGAAGGTGAAAGAGTCTGTCTCAGCTATTCAGAAATCAAGTCCTTGCCATTGGCCATCAGTGCTGAGGACAGGAATCTATTTAAAAAGAAGAGTGAGAATTTTGTTCTTTTAAGTGAAGTTTATGAATGAAGAAATTAAGGATGGCAGCAAGTTTAAGGCATATGTCGCTTGCCTCTGGACACTGGTTCATTTATGTCTTAATCCGAGAAAATGAAATGGAAAAACTGGTGCTAAAATTTGGGTCAGAGAGGGCGGCAGGTTAGCTCAGTTAGTTGGAGCGGTGCTCTTAGTAACAAGGTTGCAGGTTCAATCCCCACATGGGCCACTGTGAGCTGCACCCTCCACAACTAGATAGAAACAACTACTTGACTTGGAGCTGATAGATCCTGGAAAAACACACTTAGAATAAATTTTAAAAAATTAAAAAAATATGGGTCAGAGAGTTTTTGAGAGCCTAAATTTCTTGTGGCAAATGCTTATCCTGGCAGTGAGCATCTCCCTCGTACTAAGCCAGAGCCCTCTAAGGTACCAGATTCTTCTCAGTCCACAGGTACCAATATGCTGACAGGTTCCTCTAATGTCCCACTGATGTGTGAGGAGAGCTGTTTCTGTTCGCTGCCAACCTCCTATTTACCAGAAGCATCACCACACCATTTTCCATAAGCTATAAAACAAAGTCCATGAGGTCACTAATTTAAAAGGGGAAGAAAGGTTTCTGGGTCTTTTGTTTTGCTTGGTGTTGTCTTACATATAAGGGCATGAAGTTGATTTAAGATGTGGAGTTGGGAGAGGTGGTTTAGGTAAGAACTTTGAAAGGTTTCTTTGGATATTCATTTCTGGCCATGAAGATGTGGATGTGCATTTCATAAAGTTCTCACACATTACATTGTTCAGCCTGGAGCCGTCCAAAAACATGAGAGGGATGTCACAGTGGGTATGGGAAGCAGACCTTCCTTCTCACTGGCTGCCATGATGGGCCCTGAGGCTGTCTGCAGCAGAGTGACAGGACCATCTTGCAGTGACACTCTCCCTTGAAGGGAAAGAACCTTTTGATTGTGCTATATTTCTGGTATTTGGGAATGAACAGCGGAAGAGGGACTGTTGGGTGCTTAATTAAGAGAGTTATGAAGTACAAGACTTGGAAATAACCTGGTTTTCAGGAATGAAATCTACACCCAGTGTTGCTTACTTAGCCCCTTGAAATAAAATAGCCCTACTGAGACAATCCCTTGGCGACAGGAAGGTCAAAGGAGAAAAAGTATGCAACTCTGGTGAGCTGTGGCTCCTTTAGAGCAAAAGAGGGGCAGCCCCCTCTTACCAAATACTACTTTTGCCTGGGGCCTTTGCAACATGTAGTGTTCCTGCTCCAGCTCTGGCACCTTACTGTTTTGATAAGGACCTTGTTGTCTTTTTACCAGCCTCTTACTTGAAATGATAATATAGCCTGTCTGCTATTTCAGGACTGTGACATATTTTCCTAGTGGTCTGGTTTTAAAAAACAAATAAAGTTTAATTTCCCCCCCCCCCAAAAAAAAAAGAGGGAAATTGAACCTGGAAGGAAGAAGTGGGATGTAAGAGGCAATATGAATTGTCGTTGCTGAACATTCAGTTAAAATGTAAGTAAGTGTAAACTATAAAAACAATAACAATGATAATGAGTGATGGGAGGTTAAACAAGGGACAACTAAATACTAGACAACCAAAACATGGAAAATGGGAGGATTTTGCTTGCAGATTGTGTGCCGAGTCCTTATCTTGTTTAGAAGGAGGGTAAAGATATTAAGTTTTTAGGTCAAATATGCATATTAAACATTTAAGGGTTCCCTAAAAGAATAGAAATGGAACGATAACTTCCAAACCAGATGTTAAAAAAAGAGGAAACAATAAAAAATCAATTCAAGAAAAAAGGAAATTAAGGCATTAGTACAAAGAAAATGCAAAATAATGTTAGAAATAAAAAAATAAAAAGAAAAGAAAACAAACAAAAAAGAAATAAAAAAATAAAATAAAAAAAGAAATAAATAAAAATATGTCAGTAACCACAATAATATGTATGAATTCAACTCAGAAGTTATAAAATAATTTCTCACCTCAGATTATTTTTTAAGCCAGAAAAATTAAAATGTGATGACAGAAAAGGGTAGAAGGTAAAGGAATGAAGAAGAAAAATATGTCAACCAAAGAATAACAAAAACAAATCGGACATAGCAATATTTATGTCAAATAAAATAATCTTCAAGGTAAAAAGGCAATATCTGAGATTAAGTAGCTCATTACATAGTAATAAAAGAAAAAAATAGGAATATATAACAGTCACGAACTGGTATGCATCCAACAATAGATCTTCAAAATATATTAAGCAAAAAAAAAAAAAAAGAAAAATTCAACAATAATGCATAGAAAAACTAAAAACTCCACAATTAGTGAGAATTTTAACACATCTCTTTTAGAAGATACAGATCAAGAGGAGGAAAACTTAAATGTATAGAAGAGTCAAACAGAATTAAAAGGCTTGATTTAATGAAATGTGTAGAATTGAATCCAACAACCTGTGAATGGATATTTTTCTCAAGAACACCTAAGAATATATACAAAAATTGACTACATACTTAATTATAAAAATGTCTCAAAAATGTCAAATAATATCTCACTAACAGGCAAAAATTACTGTATAGAAATTATCATACTACCTTATATCATCTATTATTTGACTTACTTAGTGTTTGCTCAAATGCACATAACTTTGGAGAATTGATGGAGAGTGGAAGTTTTCTAAAAAGAAATAAAGGTTATTTTTCCTGTTTGCTTGAGATACTGTCTCTTATAATTTCATTATGCACATGTTGCTATTTTCGTTGTGTTATTGAGCTATACATGAGAAGGGTGGTGTCTAATTGGCAACATTTGTTCCAACATCTATGAATGAAATTTGTGAGCTCTCAGTTTGACCTCAGCTTGAGGCTTTGGTGGCAAGGATGAAATGTAGGGTACTAGACAAAACAAGAGTTCTTAAAAATATCTTTTTTTCTTTCTTGTCAACATATTTAAACATTCTCATCAGCTCCGTAGTCTTACAAGAAAAGAGCTGACATATAAAGAAACTCATTACTTTATTAAACATTCTTCTGATCTTAGTCCTGTGAACTTGACAGTATAAGAAACTGTATTAGCAGAATGATGACAAACAAATGATGAACTGAGTCTGACCTCTTTCTCTATCAGGCTGAGACACCCCACTGATATGGTAGACAGATGTTTTGGTGTTTGTTTTTTACATCAAGCTCAGTACAAAAGTGTATAATTCTTAAGCCTATGATTATTGCCTTGTTATGTGCAAGGTCTGACAATTAAGTTCAAGAACTCATCCCAGAACAAGTGTTACATACCTCATTGCTGAATATCACTACAGTCACCTTCGAAGCACTCCCCTTGGGAAACTATGCACCAATGCCAGCACCTAGTCCACCCTTCAGAGCAATTTTGGAACTCTTTTTCTGGAATGGCCATCAGAGCTGTTATCGTATTACCCTTGATGTCCTGCATGTTATCAAAATGTCTTCCTTTCAATATTTCCTTTATCTTTGGGTAAAGAAAGAAGTCTTTGGGGGCCTGATCAGGTGAGTAGGGAGGGTGTTCCAATACAGGTATTTGTTCACTGGGTAAAAACTCCCTCACAGACAGTGCCGTGTGAGCTGGTGCATTGTCATGATGCAAGAGCCATGAATTGTTGGCGAAAAGTTCAGGTCGTCTCACTTTTTCACGCAGCCTTTTCGGCACTTCCAAATAGTAAACCTGGTTAACTGTTTGTCCAGTTGGTACAGATTCATAATGAATAATCCCTCTGATATCAAAAAAGGTTAGCTAAGATGAGGGTAAGGGGGATCAAATATATGGTGATGGAAGGAGAACTGACTCTGGGTGGTGAACACACAATGTAATTTATAGATGATGTGATAAAGAATTGTACACCTGAAATTATGTAATTTTACTAACAATTGTCACCCCAATAATTAAAAAAAAAAAGGTTAGCAATACAAACGCAACAAAGTTCGCGAACTTAATTGTCAGACCACATATGACAAGTTTAAAAATTAGGCCTGTCTTTTTAAAAAATTGCAGATGGTACAATTTCCAAGCACTATTCTAATTGTACATGACTGGAGCTTGGGATAAAAGATCTTGTCTGTTACAGGAAGCTAAATATTTATTCTCAAAATCTGTCCTATAACTATGGAAACTTCGGAGGCACCGACCCAATTTTAGAACACCAATGCAAAGTTTATAATATCAATTGATATGCAATGTTTAGACTTGTAAACCTATTATATTGATCTGAGTTGAGAATATATGAAGAAGAATGCAGACCTATAGTTGTACACAAAATGTATATATAGACAGGAGGCAATTGGGTGATGCTCGTTTACTTCTCCAGGGCCGCGTAGCTGGTGAATGACATCTCAGCATTTGACTCTAGGTGTCTCTGATTCCAAAGCTTATTTTCTTCCCACCAATAAAGTTCACCTGATTCCCCTAGATTCTCTACAAACTGTATACTTTGAATTAAGAGTTTAATTCACTTGAAGGTATGTTTTATACCAGCACCAGTATCCTTATGTGCCTTGCAAAAGAAAGTCAACATTGTTGTATCATTTAAGTCTCAAAAGCAGCTCCATTCTTTCATATTTTGAAGAATGCATAACCAGTTCTATCAAATTTCATGTAGCAAACTACACATAAACAAATCTTACGTTTTAGTTTGCAGCAATTAAGCTCTATAATCTCATTTAGTCACTTGTTCCCCCTTTAACAAGCATTTATTAAATATCTATTTTGTGCCCAGTATCACATTAGATATTAGAGAAAATAAACGGCAATACAAGATATGGCTTCTGTTGTGGAAAAGCTTATAATCCGGCTGGAGAAAAGCAATTGTACAAATAAACACTTGAAAACAACTGTAGAATGATTCTAAAATAACATAGAGACAAACATGAGATGGTGTTATGGACTTCAGAATTCAAAGAAAGGGAAATGTCACTACAAAATGGAGGCAAGGCTAAACTGATAAGTGGAATCGTAAAGACTTGAAGAAGAATGTGATGTAGTTCAGTTATGAGGGCACCTTGCGTTTAGAAAATAGCAGGAACCAAAGTCAGAATGTGGAACTCAGCCCTCTCTGACCTCCTAAACTTAAGCAGGTTTCCCTTTTTTGGTCCCAGCTTGAGCACCCATCACATGTTCTGAGAACTTCAAGTCTGCCTGCTTAATTTCCCATGAGCAGGAGCTCTGTCATCTCATTGAAATATCTCTGGCACGTGGTATATTTCATGGTACATCTATTTCCTGTGTGGTAGATGAGTGAATGAATGACAGGTGAACTTTGTTGAAAAAGGACTTTCTTGGAATATCATGTATTGATTCTAAATACTCTTGATACATGCCCTGCTTCTACCGAAATAAATAATGCTGCATACGCTGAGCGAAAATTATATAGTACTACTTCATTTTATTTATGATATAAATGATTTTTCTAAAAACAATGGTGTATCTTTTGCTCGGTGTTGATTGGGCAGCTCTTATCTGCTTTAGTTATCCCAAGGTTTACTATTTTGTGAGATCTGGAGAATATGATGGACATATGTATGTTCCCGGCTTACAATACTCATGACTAGAACTTTGTTCATTTTGTGAAGGTTTTTTTACTTTTTGAGCCAAATTTTTAAAATGATTTGAATGTTCAGTGCTTAAATGAGACCACATGTGCACTGCTAATTAGAATTACATCTCTTCCTATTTTACTGTTCAGCCTCTTAGATATTGTGTGCCTGGAGAAAGACTGTTATAGAAGTAATCTTTGAAAATCTGGTGTAGTAGTAGTTAATGGATAATGATTTTGTAATAAATGCATCAAATCTTACAATTCTTATAGTTGGGACAAGATGGTGATGGCAATGTAGTTTTTAAATCTCTCCAAATACCCTCATAACAGCTAGGGTAACAAAAGAAACAACACAACCCATGGACAACATCTTCAACAAAAGTAAGTAGCAAGGGGCGGCTGGATGGCTCAGTTGGTTAGAGTGTGAGCTCTGAGCAACAAGGTTGCCAGTTCAATTCCCGCATGGGATGGTGGGCTGCGCCCCCTGCACCTGAACATTGAAAACGGTGACTGGACTTGGAGCTGAGCTGCGCCCTCCACAACTAGATTGAAGTCCAACGACCTGGAGCTGATGGGCCCTGGAGAAACACACTGTTCCCCAATATTCCACAAATAAAATAAAATTAAAGTAAGTAACAAATATGCCCATGAACTCCAGAATACTGGTGGGTGGGTCCAAACCCTAACAGTAACCCTGACAGTAGCAGGACCCATGTGGGTTGGGTTTAGTAGCTGTTCAAGGTCAATAGAGGGAAGATAAAGTGGTGTTCTGATCATCCTAAGAGATCCCGGACACAGAAATTACCAACAAATACTTACAAAAGAAGAGAATCTCACTTTGAGTGGAATGTTCAATGAGCAGGTCCGAGAACAACCTGAGAGACATCTTCATAGTTTCCATTTGCAGGTAAGTTCAGAAAGGACCATGAGGACCCACTAAAGAGTCCTCTACAGGAAGGTCACAGGATACTAAGGTGAATTAAGCCCACAAGAACCTCAGCTAGCTGATAACATCCACCATCCAGAAGAACTGAAACCCTCCCTGAGAAAAGAAAAATCTTGTTGGGAGTGGAATCCAAATTGAACAATCCAGACACACTGATGGGAGAGAGAGAAGTTTCATATACTGGCCAGGAGAGGTCCAGAGGGGGCTGTCTTCAGAACTGTGCAGGTGGCTACAGAGAAGTCATGTTTCTTAATACCCCTTAGCAGGACCAGTTGCATAACTTGCAGAGCACAGTGCAAACTGAAAATCAAAGGCCCTTTGTTAAAAAAATTATTACAAATTTCAAAAGAGTAAGAGCAGAGCATAGAAACCCAAGCAGGATCCTGTGCGACTACACAGACCATATGGTAGTGAAACCAGCCCTGCTTCTGAGTCAAAGCAGAGAGGGAAGCTAGGAAAACAGCTCTGCTTTGCCCACCCTCTATTCAGCATCCTTCTCCTAAAAGCACAGGTAAACCCACCTTGTTTAAACATGAACAATAGAAAAAGATCGTGCTCAAACCCTTTACAACGATATTATAAGGAAAAAGAGGAATGAATCAAATAACATACCAACAGATAATGAAAGCACGACAGAAAAATATGAGAAAAAAATGAAACCTCTTATTTAATAATACAAAATAAAGTTAAAAGAAAGTAAGAAAACTATAAAGCAAGACAAGAGCACCATAAATCAGAAATAAGAAATGGCAAAGCTCTGAAATGCTATGGCTAACCAAGAAGAGGGTGTCAAAAGAGTTTTCAGGACTTAAGAGAGAATCAGCAAATAAAAAAGTCATTTCATAAATGAAGACTCAAAGTAGCACAAAAGAGAATAGACTCCATGTGAAGTACAGTAAGGGAAATAGAGGATAGAAAAACAAAATGAAATAGTCAAATAGAAATAAAATCCTTTTGTGAAAAGCAGATTTCATAATCTCTAACCACTTGAATCTTATCTGACAAAAAAGCAATAAGTTTATTTTTTTCTTAATTTGGTGAAGTTTGATAAATCTTACCCAAAGAGGTTATAGTTAATTAATTTTTTAAAAACTCCAGTTTCAAATAGATAGTCCTGAAACCAGTTTTGCATCCATATTCTTCACAATTCATTTGATAATTCGAAAACATTAACAAAAACATTTTTAATCTGCTTTTCAAAAGGAACATCTGTGTGTTATTATTTGTGACAGTAGCTTTGTTATAGCTAGTGAAACATCTGGAGAGACTTGATTACTTGTTGACAGACACTCCAGTGCAAAACATAGGTGAACAACAATGTATTCTCAGTGGGCTCAAATGAATAAGCCCAGCCAATGGTGTTAACCTAAGCTAATAAACTGGAACACAGCAGTATTTGGAACCTTTATTTCTGAGCCATTCCTTGTAGTGAGGTGAGTCTATATTTGTGGCCAATTTTGGTTGTTACCCAACGTGAAAGAACAAGAATTAAGACCTCTTAGCGTGTGGTTTTTACTCTGGGTGTCAGGAGCGGCCTATTTAGTCTCCTTAGATAACTTTTTGCTAGAACAAAACAAAATCTATGTCTCAATAATCCAGATTTTTTGAAGTCATGTTGATAGGATTTTTCAGTCTTTTTAATATTGGTTATCAAATCATTGGTTATTTGAATCAGTTGGGTAGTATTCTTATTTGCTAATGACCAGCTCTAGGGCTGCAGAGAAAAATAAATAAGTGACTTCTAAGACCCCAGAAGGTAATTTACTGACCATCCTAACTTTATTACAGCTTAATTAGGTAAATAATGTAATGCATGTGAAGGTGCCTAACGGGGTACTAGGCATGTGCTAAGAATTCAATAAAAGTTGAATCTTAATGTGGAAGACACTGCTGATTATAAGCACAAAGGCCATTTCATCTTCCTTTCTTGATGGCAGAGAGTCTTCCATACCAAAGACTGAATATGCCAGTTTCTCACTTCCTAGCCTCTTTTGCTGCTAAGGCATGGACGTGTGATCCAATTCTGGCCAATGAGAACTGAGGAAGGGGGCTTCCGGGGAAGGCTTCCTTCCTAAAGAGAAATCCCTCATGGGTGGAAACATCTCTCATTTTCAGTTAGATATTGCTATGTTTTCATCCAATGCCTGGGACCACGACAATGACATTGCAACTATAAAAGCACAAGCCTGGGTACCTAATACCCTAGGGAGGGCAGAGCAGAAAGATGGAGGGAGCCTGGATCTTTGGTGCCATTATGGAGTCACAGAATTGACCTTGACACCACCAACCTCTGGGGTTTTTGTGTATTAAATAAGAATATTTATTTATTATTTAAGTATACTAGTTAAGAATAACGCTATCCTACTGTTGAAGAGATTTGACTTGGGTATTTACATGCAGCCAAAAGCTTTATAACTAATACATTGAAGGAGTTCTCTCATTTTCAAATATCTCAATAGAACCTAAACCCAGTTTTCCTTTAATGTGCCTGACAAGATGCCCAACAAGTTGCCACTGGGGGGAGTGTGTCCTTCCCAAACCCTGAGTCCATTTCCACACTCCCCACTGCTTGCCTTCAAATCTTCTCCATTCACAAAATGGAGTTGGTTGCTGTTTCCCAACTCATTAAGTGTTTATGATGAATGATACCTTAACTAATTTGTGGGCCCCAAATTATGGACACTAGAAAAGATTTTTTTTTTTGAAGAGGGCGCAGCTCACTCACATCATTTACATCTGGGGAACCATTTACATTGGCAGTTCCTGCCAATTCCTCAGTCAGAGCTTCGGGGTAGGTCAGAAGGTGCTGGTTGAAATAACACAGGAAAAAGGAAGAAGCCGCCAGAAGCAGGGAAGAAAGAATCATGAGCTACATGGTATAATGAAGAACGATAGCTAGTTGTGCAAGACATTCGACCCATGCGGGGATCAAACTGGCAACCTTGGTGCCACCAGCACCACGCTCTAAGCAATTGAGCTAACCGGCCACCCCGAAAAGATTTTTTGTTTTTTATTGGAAAATATTGGGGAACAGTGTGTTTTTCCAAGACCCGTCAGCTCCAAGTCAAGTTGTTGTTTTCAATCTAGTTGTGGAGGGCGCAGCTCACTGGCCCATGTGGGAATCGAACTGGCGACCTTGGTATTATGAGCACTGCATTCCAACCACTGAGCCAACTGTCCGCCTGAAAAGATTTTTTTTAATGGTAGTTTTCCATGTGAACTCTGCCCAGGCTGGGGTCTAGTTTATGAATGTGCTAACAGGCTAAAGGACAGAGCGATCTGTAATTCACCAGCAGAGCCCTGAGAGGCTGCATAACATACATTCCTCCTCGCCATCACATGAGTAATAACCATCAGACACACTGGTGAGCAAAGAGTACCTTCCTTGTTTCTGAACTTGTGTCCTGCATTGGATCCAAACCCTATGCCCAAGAGCCTTTGGCGGTAACATCCCAAAGAGATCAGGAGCCCCAACAGGAGAAGAGCGAATCAGCATAGTACCTCACAGAATCCAGCCCAGATTGAAAAGTAATGAACAATTATAGGATCCAAAATTAATATTTAATGAAGATATAAATGATGAGAGTTAATACTGAGTTGCTTGGTGAAATCTATTCCAGCAAGAGAAAGCGGCAATGGTCTGTTGAGGGGAACTGTCTTTCTCATGAGCCATTGTTCTTAAACTTCTCTCCAGCTCTAGCTGAGGCCTTGGCTCAGATTCCCCAAACAGCTGACAGTTACAGCTAGAGTGAAATCAATCTTATAATCCTCCTAGCCATTTTATTCTTAATTTCCCACTTTATCCATCCTTTCTGTTCAGACTGTGCACTCAGAAACAAACTCCACATAGGGTTTCTGACATTAGACTTCCCTGTTGCCAACATTCTGTATGTCCCTCTGTCAGCTGGGTGTCTGCATTGCTAAGGGGGACATGATGACTCCAAGGCAATTCATCACCTCTGCAGAGTGAGGAGAGCTGCTGAGCCCACTTGTGTCAGAAGTTCCTGCCAATTCCTCAGTCAGAGCTTGGAGGTGGGTCAGAAGGTGCTGGTCCATGAAATAACACAGGAAAAAGGAAAAAGCCGCCAGAAGCGGGAAGAAAGAATCATGGACTACAGGGTGTAATGAAGAATGATAGCTAGTTGTGCAGGACAGTAAGCCCCTAGCGGCCAAAAGATGCCAGGGGCTACTCTATTGCTCAGTTTACTCTTGGGTCCCCACCTAGAAGAGGCAATAATCACGCTAGGGCCTGGAAGCAAAGACAGTTTCCAAGCAAAACACTTCCCTAACTAACAGTCCCTGCTCTCAACCAAGCTAGGGACTGAAAGATGAGGGGCCAAGCCCAAGGGCTTCTTTTCTGTTTTCCCAGGTTGGTGTAGGAAAGAGTAGCTTCTTTGTTCCCCAGGGGAAAAGGGTGTATCACCTTTGGTGGTGTATCAGCGCTCCAGCAGTCTATAGCAATTGCTTCACCATGTTGGAGGTGGAATTCCATCTCCAGGGCAGCCAGGCTATGACATAAGCAACATGGAACCCTCCGTAAAGCTGTCCAGGCCCCAGAGGAGGTGGGCTTGAGATCGTGATCATGTCCACCCCTTGTGCAGCCATTAGACCTGCCCGTGCCCTGCCATAGTCTCAGGGAGACTCTGCAGAGGGGAATCCCAAGGACAGCTGCTGCCGTTGGAAGATACACACTCTTGCTCACACACCCTCTCTCCCTGCTCCAGTATGCTCACCGGGGACTAGAACGGTGAGAACGGCTGCACAGTCACTGTCATCACCTTTCAGAACTGTTGCTGTGCTATCTGGTAGCGCAGTGGGTGGCTTCCTGTCTTAACCTATTTTATTTGTGAAGACTGATTCTAGGACCTACAAGACTCTCGGTCCCACACTAATTTTTTTCTCTTCTCTAAATAGACTTGTGAAGGCTCAAGTGAGGTTACATGTCATAGAAGATGAAATATTTTCCCCTGCAATGTTAGAAAGAGAAACCACTCTAGGTATTTCAAACAGAGGGGGGTTAATACCAGCAGCTGGTTATATAGGTCAGAGAAGAGTAAGAGGCCAAAGAGGTGCACGGAGATTAGTCACAGCAGGAAGGTGCTACCACCCTTAAGACTCGGGGGGACACAGGAGGAGGTGGCGTTACTAGAGCCCAGAAGCTGGGGTCGTTTGGTAAGAGCTAGAGACATAGTGAAGGCTGTCAAGTGGGTACTGGGAGAGGCTACCAGTTGGAGGCTTGTATTTGTCTATTGGTGCATAACAAATTATGCCCAAACTTAACAGCTGTAAACAACAAATGTATTACCCCACATTTTCTGCTGGTCAGGAATCTGGGAGCGACTTAGCTAGGCAGTTCTGGTTCAAGATCTCTCTCACAAGACTGTGGTCAAGGTTTCAGCTGGGGCTGCAGTTATCTCAAGGCTCAAATGGGAAGGATCTTCTTCCAAGATCACTCATATGGATGTGGGCAGACCTCAAGTCTTCACTGGCTGTTGGTTGAAGACATAAGTTCCTTGCCATGTAGGGCTCTCCATAGGGTTACTCACAATATGGCAGCTTTCTTTCTTTAGAGCAAGGGCTGAAAGAGAGAGAGAGAGAGAGAGAGAGAGAGAGAGAGAGAGGGAGAGGGAGAGGGAGAGAGGGAGAGGGAGAGGGAGAGGGAGAGGGAGAGGGAGAGGGAGAGGGAGAGGGAGAGGGAGAGGAGAGGGAGAGGGAGAGAGAGAGAGAGAGAGAGAGAGAGAGAGAGAGAGAGAGAATGAATTTGAGAAAGGAAGAGCAAATAAAGAAACCATAAAGAAATAAAAAAGAAAGGAAGAGCAAGATGGATGTCACAGTCTTTTTGTGACCTAATCTTGGAAGTGACATCCCAACCCTTCAGCCATATTGTATTCATTAGAATGGAGCCACTAGGTCCAACTCACACTCAAGAAGGAGGGATTACAAAGGGCATAAATACCAGGAGTCAGGATGATGGGGGGCCCTCTGGAAGGCTGCCTGCCACGGGGTCACAGCCACAGAGGCAGAGGCAGCTCCAGGTTTGGGGGACCCAAAGCTTACACGATCTGGGGAACCATTGTTTTTTAAATTTATCGGGGTGACAATTGTTAGTAAAATTACATAGATTTCAGGTGTACAATTCTGTATCACATCATCTATAAATCCCAATGAGGGTAAGGGGGATCAAATATATGATGATGGGAGGAGAACTGACTCTGGGTGGTGAACACACAATGGGGAACCATTTTTAAGACAAAGAATGCAAAATTACAAATGTAAAATCATATTCACGGCCAGCCACGGGTGAATGTATAAACAAAATGAGGAATACCCATACAATGGAATACTATTTGGCAATAAAAAGGAATGAAGTACTGACACACGCTACAACATGGATGAACCTTGGAAACATGATGCTCAGTGAAGAAAACGAGTCACAGAAGACCACAAACTATATGATTCCATTCGTATGAAATGTCCAGAATAGGCAAATCCATAGAGGAAGAAAGTAGATTAGTGATTACCAGAGGCTGAGATTAGGAGCCAGGATTGACTGCAGAGACACAAGGAAACTTTTTGGGGTGATGGAAATATTCTAAAACTGGATTGTAGTGATGGTTGCACAACTTGATAAATTTACTAAAAATCATTGAACCGTACACTTATAATGGCTGGTTTTTATGGGTTGTAAATTATGTTTCAATAAAGCTGTTAAAAAATTATACACACAGGGCATTGGAAAGGGCCTGTACAAGTGAGAGACCCTGGAGCTTAAGCTTCATTAACTTTTCAGGAAACGTATCTCTGTAGAGGAGATATAGCTATTGCAGAGATGCTGCCTAAGGTAGTGAGAAGATGGGGAAATCACAGGCTTCTCCCCTCCTCTTTCTCTCCAGTTTTCTGCATGTACCTCCTATTGGCCTAACCTTCCCGCATGCCAGGGAACTGGAGTGCTTTGTGATTCAGAGTGGTGAATGTGAAGGGCTGGGAATAGGTCTGAGAGCAAAGAGGCAAATGACAGGCTTGTGGGCCATACCCTGTCTTGCCATTAGTGGTACCTTTACACCCTAATGCCAAGACACCTTGGAACAACTGTAACTTTTGGTGTTGAGAGATGTCTGAGAAGAAATCCAGACTAGGTCCATGTTTCCAAATGAAAGCTTAAGCCATTGATTATTTATCATCAAACAATCTAGAATACTGGATTTGTTGGTTAGCTTATCATTCATTGTCTGGTCACCTGGAGGCTCAAAATCATTTATTCATGTATATATATATGCATGGGGGGGATGGAGAGCAGGCTTTGAGTAGGTAAGAAGAGGAGGATTAGGAGATAACTCATGGAAGAAGAATACTAGATATATTAAATATTCAATATTGAATGCATTGTCCTGACAGCTTTTCTCATTTAACGTTTGCAGGAAATGGGTACCAAGGGCAGGGTGGTGGGAGCAATCAGCCCCAGGTGCAAACCTCCAATAAGAGGATGAATTGTTTGTAGAATTAAAAAGAATAATAAAACCGACTAAACGTTGATATCTTTTATTATCAACACGTCCAAGTAATTCTAAACAATGTCAGTCATAATACTCTTCTTCTCCCCTCCCAAATATCTAATTGGTTTAATTTCTAAAATTGCCAAGCTTACTGTTGAGTTTTTTTTTTATTAGTTTCAGGTGCACAAGACAAAGTAATACTTAGACGTTTATCTTTTATATCCCTCACACTGTGTGAACCCCCCTCCCCCCATCCACTATCCCTCTGACATCGCACAGAGCCATTACATTTCCACTGTCTCTATTCTTAATGCTGTACTCCGCTTCTTGTAAGTACATACATATACACACATATACATATGTATATATATACATACACATATATACATACAGATACATACAAACTTGTAGTTGACATTCATTATTGTTCAGCTTCAGGTGTAACTGTTGAGTTTTAAAGAACATACAGAGGGTGCTAAAAAAATGTATACACATTTTAAGAAAGGAAAAAACTGTACTAAAACTGTAATACTCAACACATACCGATAACAAAAGATGAATACGAGTACATTTTTTGGCACCCCCGGTATGTGAAAGCTTGAAATGAGCAGTTTCATGACTTACCCTTTAGTAAACACTGTTTTCTGCATGGAAGATACAGAGAACCCTCAGTTATACAATAGGTCACATGTGACTCAGCCACACACGTTCAGTTTTAGAGGAAGTTCGTGTTGGTTCGGAATCATCCGAGCTCATTTTGAGTGCAGTTTTGTCTCAGCCCTGGTGGTGCAACATATTCCTGCTTTCAAATGGTAGATTGGGAAACACAATGACAGTACAATGACTGTGAAAATGAAGAAATAGAACGTAAGATGCTTCAATCTGTCACCCTAGGTGCAAATCATTCTTTGGAGCACGTGGTGAGCATTCTATTGAACATGTTTCTTCATATGGTTTTCCCCTCCTTAAAAAAATACATTAATATCAATAAAACTATTTATCCAATTTCTTGTTCCTTTTTGGTACTGGAATATTCATTTTTATTTTATTTTACATTTTTACTAGAATGAAAATGTTTTGTTTGCTTGTTTTTGTTGGTATTGTCCAGGGTGTCTGAGGTGACACAACAATTTTAATAGTTTTTTTAAATGTTGGCTTGACCCGGTTGTGAGACCCTGGTAGAGGCCAATCAGTTCCCCTTCTTTTTTCTTTTTTTAAATTGAAGTTTATTGGAGTGACAATGGTTAGTAAAGTTACATAGTTTCAGGTATACAATTCTGTAATACATCATCTATATATCACATTGTGTGTTCACCACCCAGAGTCAGTGCTCCTTCCATCACCATATATTTGATCCCCCTTACCCTCATCTACCAGAATGAAAGTTTAATAAAAGGAAATTTTACACTGTGTTTCTTCACTGGCTGTTATAATCATTTGTTTCATTTCATGATCATTACTGAAAAAGATTTTGTCATATGGAAGAAAAGAGTGTTAAAAATTATCTGCTCTGGGTGTCAAATATAGTAGATATGCTACTGCTTATAACCAAAAAGAGTATCCCCACAAAGAAGGAAACTGAGGCTCAAGGAGGCTAAGAAATTTGCTTAAATTCACAAAAGTAGTAAATCGTAGACCAATATTTCAAATATATATATTTCAGTCAATAAAGAAAGCACATATGCTTCCCATGTATGAATTCATTTAATATTAACCATAATCATACGAGCGGAGAGTATCATCATCCCCATTTGATAGGTGAGGGAATCAAAATGCAGAGACTGAATGAATGACTCACCCAATGTCCCACAGCTAGTCAATGGCAGAATGAGGATTTGAACCCTGGTAGTGTTCCGGTCGCTGCCTGTGTAACCTTTACACTGGGCTTCCTCATCAACTGACGTCTATTTCTAAGGCTGCGCTCCATCCTCATGGCTGCTGAAGCTGAGTGACTTTGACCTACTTCTGTCTGCACTGTCCTCTTCCACCGTCCGTTGCCCCCAAGGAGGAAATCTCCCAGCAGATGCATGTGGGGGATTTCAAAGGAGACAATTGCAATATATTATGAATTTAGCTCAGGTTGGTTGTTTACCAAAGACTTTGAGAAGGAAAGGATGAGAAAGACTGACGTTTTAGAAATTAGGATCCTTGGTGTTCTAAGACAATTCAACCCCCGTAGACATAGGCATCTTCGCGAGCTTTAGTAAAGGCTGAAGAAAACTACGTGGTGCTTCAGTCACAGGTAATACTGACCTGCAACACTAGATGGCAAAATGGTGCTGTGTTACTGTGTTGTGATCCGAAAAAGCCTGATATGTCTTCCAAAAAATTCAAATCCACTGAGCTGTCCTTTAAAAAAAAAAAATTGTTTATTCTTGGAAAACAAAGTTATGTGAAGTTAATATCTTAATTTTTTAAATCATTGTTTAGAAATGCCCTATTTTGAATTGTCCTAGTCTCCTAGGCTCTATCAAGTAGGTAAATATATGTCTCCTTGCCTAATGGCCAGCTGGTCAAAAGCTACCTCCTAATTGATCAGATAAAAACGGGAGGATAACAGAAGATAATGGAGATAGTATGAAATGTACTTTCAAAAGCTGCATGTTAACATAAATGTGACATAAATGTGACAAATGTATATGGCACAGATGTCATCTGTCATGGCCTCTTCTGTTTAAATAAACTTAGAAGCAAATAACAAATTGGACACACTGCTGTTTCTCATTTCGTTCGTTCAAGAATAAGCACCTCTTATGTACAAGGCAGTTGTAGGCAGCACAGAATACAAAGAGAATTCTACTCTGGCATTTAAGAAATCTGTGTTCTAGAGGGGGACAAAAGACAAATGTACCAGTACTGTCAACCATCAGCCCCAGGATCATTCTCCAGAGCCTCACATTTACAGTTGCTGATCCCCTCTGCCTTCCCCCACCCCACAAGCCTTAGGACCACCCAGGGTCCTGCGGGGGGGGTTAAGGGGGCGGGAGGGAAGAGGGGGCAGGCAGCACATCAAGATATCAAGATTGGCCCCATCCAGCAGTAGCTCAGGGCTGAAATTGTATTGCTCTCTGAATTGCCTTGGCAAATCAAATCTAGCAGAATCCCTGCTTTATCAAGGGTGCACAATAACTAATAACAGGAGGGGTGAGGGACCATGGTATACAGCCATCGAGGAAAATTGTCCAGGAAGTTTTCTAGAACATCACCATATACAATAAAAAGAAGGTGGAATTACAGGCATAGAATATCTTTGGCAAAGACACAGAGGCAGAGAACTCTGTCCTAGTCAGAGGAGCCTGCAAGGGTTAGAGCAGTGGTCCTTCAAGTGTGGTCCATTCAGTAGCATTAGCATCTCTAGGAAACTGTTAGAAATGCAAATTCTTAGACTCTTCCCTAGAGCTACTGAATGAGAATCTTTTGAGGTGCAGCCTGAACATCTGTGTGTTAGCAAGCTGCCCCTGTGATTCTAATGCAAGCTCAAGGTAGAGAACCCCTGGATTAGAGCAAGTCCCCTGCCCGGGAGGGGTGATAGAGTATGCTACCTGCCACTGAGGCAGCTCCGGCTCCTGGCGACCCTATGAATGAGCGATGTCCACCATGTCATATCCTCAACAGCCCTGCTCAGCTCCTGCAGACTCACGCCTATGGCTTCTTTTATGGAATCAATCTATCTCCTAGTTGGTCTTCCTCTTTCTGCTGCCTTCTATTTTTTCCAGCATTATTGTCTTTTCCAAAGAAGCCTGCCTTCTCATGATGTGCCCGAAGTAGGGCAGCTTCAGGTTTGTCATTTTCACAGAGGTTAGACCTTGAAGGTCCTATGCTAGGAAGATTGTTCTTTCTTTTTTCTGTTTGTTTTATCTTGTAGGCACAATGAGAGCCACTGAGGGTATGGAAGTAAGGAAGTGACCAGAACAGATCTGTGCTTCAAATCTATCCTTCTCCTGATGGTGTGGAGGAGGATGTGAAAGGAGGGCCAATGCCCTCCTTAGGGCATCTCTGGTCTCTCTTTATTACAAAGCTACAGCCCTGATCTCTTCTGTTCTTTTTCTCTGGCCTTGTCTCTTGTTGATCTCACCCACTCTTCTAGTGTCAGCCCCATCCCAGCCAGGTAATCACTAAATCCACCTCTTATTCTGTATCTTGTGCCAGGCAGACTGGCTCAACTTCCTGGATATCTGGCTGCCATGTCGTACTCAGCACAGCCAAATCTGAACTCATCATCCACAAACTAAAGATTCCTCTTCTGCCTCCTCCACTGCTGTTAACAGCATGACGGTCGACATGGTTCTTTAGGCTACAACTGCCCTTGGGGTCACCCCCAAAGCTTTTTCAACCCCTAGACTCATTTCATCATTGCCTAGTCAGCATTCCAGGAGTCTTTAGCACATGCTTGTATTCCAACATATTGACATGAGTGTCGGTGAGCATCTTAAGGGGAAAAGAGGCTTTATTTGTATATGCATCAAGCTGGCACCCAGCAGGGAAGCTGGATAGGGTCAACCACGGATGTTTAGTGAATGAAGGAGTGAATTCTACCCCTTAAAGCTGAGGAAGAAAGACCAGAGAAAAGTAGAGACACGCGTGCAATGCCAATTGTTATGCGGGCTGCAGAACCCGTAGAGTGTCCCTGGTAAACCCCTGAAGCATGTGCAGCCCAGTGGTATGAGGGAAAGATTGTTTATGAAGAAGTGGAATTAGATTACAAGAAATTACAGAGGGAGCAGGTATTGAAGC
The DNA here is from genome assembly GCF_004115265.2 of Rhinolophus ferrumequinum. Taxonomy (NCBI): domain Eukaryota; kingdom Metazoa; phylum Chordata; class Mammalia; order Chiroptera; family Rhinolophidae; genus Rhinolophus; species Rhinolophus ferrumequinum. The sequence continues at coordinate 94,790,247 of NC_046284.1, read as the reverse complement.
AGAGGCAGCAGGTATAGATTAAGCTTTCTAGAACACTGGGGGGGAAGGGATAGGAGACAGGCTAACATTTCATAGGAGAAGGAGGTAAAAGGAAGGGTATTTTGGGGGAGTTGTTTTCAAAGGTAGGGGAAACTTGAATATGCAATTCAAGAAAAAGCAAAAAAAAAAATCACTGGAGTAGGAAAGACTTCAGATGACAGAGGAGAGTCAGGAGAGGGCTCAAAAATCACAAAGACCAGGGGTGAATGAGATCATGGATACAGAAGAAAGAGCTAGTCTAAGAGCAGAGGATTTGTCCCGAAGAAATCAGCCAGTGGGCTGAATTTATGGTTTCTGAGAGTGTCATCTCTGAGATTGGTGAGAAGAAGGTAGAAAAAGATACAGACATGTTGAGGTGGCCAGAAAGAAAAGTCAGCAAGTTCACATGGATGTCTGTAATGTTGAAGAGAGGTAAATGGAGTCAGGGAGGGGTTGGTGGCCTAGGGGAGAATAGAAAATGTTTGCAACATACAGAATTTGATCGACAGTCAGCAAGAAGCTCCAAATACGAACTTCCCAGCTTTGTTCACACTGGGCGTACCGCCTATATTGCCTTTGCTCCTTACCCTGCCTGTGGAATGCTTTCTTGTCTTCAAGCCTCAGGACAAAAGTCACTTTCTCTCTGAAATCTTCCTTGATGGCCTCCCTCATCCTTCCCCAGGCACAGCTGTTCTCAATAATAAAAATATGTAAAATATATTCTTCAAACAAGCCTACTGATTCTTTGAGACCTGGTCCAATGACAATTTGGTCTTATTTTCCGTTAGTGGCATCTTCTCCAGATTAAGTAAACATAGATACTTCTACTTTTTTCCTCAGAAAATGCATTTTCATTCTTTTGGTTTCAAAGTGATTTTGTTCAGACTTCTCCAAATTATCCTTAAACCTTTAAAGTCATGGAGCAAGAAATGGCCTTAGTGACTTCTGAACCATCAATGCTTCATTACTCCTGGTCTGGCAAAGGTTTGGGATTGGCTTTGGGTAGCTTTTCTTTCTAGTTACTAAAAGATGCTAATAGGTATAATGAAGGTCTCGCCCCTAATTTCAGTTAGTATTACTCTTCATTGTTAAGCAGTAGGGCTTTTGTCTTGAATGGCATAGTGGGCCACTGTTTTCTCCTGAAATCAACCAGAGTAAATTCTAAATATGCAGTTTGATTTTAAATACATCCCAGTGATTTTGATCTATAAACAATTCAGAATCTTCTGCTTAACCTATGGCATCCAAGTGGGAAATAAACAGAATGACCTCTCTAAAGTCTAAAACTAAGAGGGCAGGTTGCCTTAATCCAAACTTCACGTACAATTTCCTAGAATTTATGGGATCCCCAGCAAGAAGAAGGTGATGGAAGCCATCTTTTAACACTGTGAATACCACTTCACTGCTGGCTGTCATATTGTGGAAGCCATTCTCAGCTTCCCTTCTCACTGTTGAGATCTGCGGGGAGACAGGGATTGTGGTGAAAAGGTACAGTGTTTCCTAAACTGGGCTGCACATGAGGATCACTTGTATGTGTTAAAACTATGGATTTCCTGGGCCTCACTCCCCTGAGATACTGATTCAATTCATATGAGGTTGAGCCAGAGCATGAAAGAAATATATATATATATATATATATATATATATATATATATATATATATATATATATGGTGTCTGAGGTTTAATTCTTTCAGAATCAGACCTTGAGACAAAAAAGTAAGGACACAAGTTTATTTGGGAGGTAATTCCAGGAAGTAATGATAGGGTAGTGAGGGAGGGGAGAAGTCCAACAAGGCATGTGGTATTGAGCAGGTACCACTGTGGGAAACCAGAGGTCAATCCCACTAGGAACTCACGGGGACAGTAAAGATCACATTTTAGAAATATTCCACCCAAGGTAACTGGGGTATTTGACAACTTCTATCATTGACTCCCTGGCAATGCCAGCCTGACTTACAGGTGAACCAAAGGGGCTCTGGCAACCAGAGAAAGGCCAAAGGCAAAGAGTTGCAGATGTGGTCAGTTGGAGGCCATCTGGTTGGCTTGCACAAGGATGGTGAATGCCCAGAAGATATGGGTGAGGCACTAACAGTGTCTGCTATGACAAGCATCCCTGGGGTATGGCCAACTCTCAAAACAGAAGATATTTGGGAAATCTCATTAGGATTTTATGCAAAAAGTCAATAGTTTCATTTACCTTTTTTTCATGATCTTTCCAACCATAGTCCTTCCTTCGACAATAGCCATCAACAAACATGATAACTCCAACCTTTTGAATCAAATGGATTTCAATCCACTCTGAAATTTCAGCTGCAACACTATTACCAAACAACTCAGGTACACAATGCATAACTTACAAGAAATGGCTTAGATCAGAAGAAAAGAAAAAAGCAGTGTCTCATCTATAGCTACAGAGAAAGGAGAAAAGGGTCACAGTCCACATAGAGGTGTCTCAATTGTCTCACAGTGATGAAGCCAAGAACAGTGACATTTTCTATGCATCAGGACTGCCTGGGATGCCTTCCAGCTGCAGCATTGGGACCTTAATAAACGAGCCATATTATGTTTATACTTTACTGTTTAAGTAATGCTATTTCACTCTATGTAAAGCCACTTAAAATACCAGTGGAAACACATGCATGGACCATGAAACAACTTTAAATGGATAATCAATTTTTATCACATATTGAGGGTTAGACTGGTGTATCTGAGTGAATTATGAAAGTCAGTATGTGCTCTGGCTAGGAGTGTTTGCATACCAAATCTTTTTCTTTGCTACAGAACCAATCTATTGTAAGGGAGTTGGGAGTTTCCAAACTCTAACACTGAAAAACTTTTATTCTGAAAGAATTTTTCAGAGCTTGAAAAACATGGGTGTATATTATTTGGGCTTAGATGTGAAAGACTGTATTAGAACATCTTCATTCCTTTCGAAAATAATTCTCCCCTAAAACAGAGGGGATAGGATTAACATGTAAAACACCAACAAGGTATGGCCACTATGAACATGAGCTTATTGATGAAAGTCTAGAATGTACAGTATATCCTAAAACGTATACAGCATGGTTTTAGAACAAACATGAAGAATTTGTTTATGCAGTGACTAGTAAACACATGGAACTCATTACACCCACAGAGCTGGGCAGGATGAGAAGGTAAATGTGGTCAAGGAGAATTTGGATCAATTCATGGATAATAGAACCTTATCAGTATACTAGGGGAAATTAGGCAAGTTCAAGTTACATTCGTAAACACTAAGGATGATGTCATGGATGAAAATTGTCACATTCTTACATGGGAATGGTATCATCTTTCCATACAGAACACAAGACTGTTGGACCCATGATCGGACACATTGTGACATTTCTTACGTTAGCTAGAGGATGTTGAAAATGTCATAAAACCTGAGTGCCCGGAACCACCAGCTCTTTGATTTCCCAAGTTCCGTGTGTCAGCTCTTGATTTCCTAAGTTCCTTGAAGCACTCGTCACTCCTTTTCCGGTCCCAAAAGTAAATAGAGTAGAGAAGGTGCCCTGTCGTGATTACCCTCCTCATACATTCCACAAAATACACACTAACTGTGAACGATGACTTCCTAAAGTACCTCCAGAACCAATATTATTCTCTACATGTGTTTGTAAATGAGGACCCAGAATTGTGAAGGGCAATAGGTCAATCTTTTTTTAAAATTCAAGTTTATTGGGGTGATTCTTTAAAAAGTGATTAATTCATGCCTCATTTAGACATTAACTCATTAATTCAGCATGCTTGACCACATTCTAAGCACTAAAGTAGGTTCAGGATCAGTACCCCTGCTAACATATCCTGATCACCAGGTGGCTTTGATTCAAAATTGACCTAAAAATATAAGAAAAACACAAAGAACTGAAAAATATTAAAATATGAAAATGATTGCTGTAACTAAAGCCAACAAACTATAACATTCTAAAGGTTTATTTTTATTTTTATATCCCGGCATCAAATCCTTGAACCCTCAGTCTAATCTCCTAGGATAACTCATTGGTAAATAATAGCAAATAAATAAATCCGTTTATTTGTTTAAAAGCAGTTTTGAGTACCTACATATCTTATGTATTAGACACGTTATGGGAAGAGTTGAAGGGGGGTTAAAAAGTTTCAAATCATTTCTAAGCTGAAATTAAATTGGGAAGCAATATACATAAAACAATCAGAAAATAATAAAACAACACAGTAATGAGGAAAATAAAATAATATAGCATAATCTGTATATATAAAAACTGAAAGGACATAGATGAAAATGTGTGGTTTCACATTAGAAAAAGAATTTACATACCCTGGTAATTGGGGGAGAAAAGACATATTTTATACACATATACTCTACACACACACACACACACACACACACACACACACATACACACACAATTAGACATTCCTGTTGCTTCCAGATAACGCTGGTAATCAGGCATTTTTCTAGGTATTCACTGTAGTTTCTATTTTTTAATTCTTTAGTTGGAGTTTGGTAGTAATTCAGCAGTATTCAACAAATCATAAATTAAGCGGAAATAGCAGATAATCTTCCTAATGGGGGAAATCCCCATGTACCCCTGAAATGAACTTCAGCTCTGCCTAATTCATGTAGAATTCCTCACATATTTGTTTCCAATTATTCCACATTAGGCAAAAATATGCGAAATTGCTAAGTTCTACCCTAATATTCTTCTTCCGCACGTCTCTAAATCCTAACACATCTATAACATTCATTTGATGAACAATAACATTTCGGTGCACTGTGTAATACATATGCTTTTTATTTGCCACAAAGAACTGTATTTCCTCAACTGATTTATGTACCACCTGGACAAAATTATTTTTATTATGGTTTATTTCATTTTCACCAGCATCCACAACTGAAAAACACTTGTGAACCGCCGATGACAATGGTAAAAAATAAATAAATAAATAAATGAAAGAAAGGAAAAGAGAAAAAGAACAACCTCGACATTTAAAATCCGAACTCCACATTTCTTTAGAGAACCCCAGTGAAAAATGCAGCTGCAATACTTTTAAACTAGCAAATTCAACAGCCACCGATTTTTTGCTGTTTCCTTATGGACAACTAGAAAAAATTCACAGAGAGTGCCAAATTTTTCCAAAACGGAGATAACTATTTGGATTTAGAGTTTGCGTAAGGGACTTGTAAAGAAACTATCCAAACCATTAAAAAATCATGACATAGTAACAAGAAAGTTAATGATATTTTCTAATCACATGATTTCCATTTCCTGAACTATAGTTCATCTAGGACCTGAGAAAAAGCACAGGGAGTGCTCTCCTATTTCTATATTAAAAGTCCTTCTTCACAGATCGTTTTGTGGTATATCATTTTGATGGCTTCTACTGAATTTTCTCAATAATTTTTAAACAACAAAATTGCAACATGTTAAAGCCAGCAATTCACAGAATGTTTGGGAAACACATCAAATGTTTGAGGCCGTTTGCCTAATGAATATAACACGGACTCATTTCATTCCTCTTTTCCTGGAATAGCTTTGAATTTCAAACATTTGTTAGCCATTAGCTACACATTGCATCTAATATTCCATATGTGTATAACGCATTTTAGATTCCACATGCAAAACTAACTTATTTGTGATCCTGTGGCTCTACTAATGGCCCTGCCCAATAACCACTAAGGCCAACGCTTCCCCCCTACCCAAATCTGAGCAATTAGTCCTGATTTGGGGAAAAACAGATTAACAGGACCCTTCCTCCAAAAATACTTTATGTGCCTTTCAAAGTCACCCAAGCAAAGTTCTCCAGAATCTTTTCTTTCTTTATTGTTTTGTTTTTTTCTGTTCAATTTTAAGTTCTACTTAAGTCAACTCTTGCATTACTATAAGCCCACCTCCAGAATGTGGTGACACTTCAGTTACTTTCAGATGATTCTGTGAAGTCAACCAAAATAGAGAGGCTCATTTGCTAAAGAACAGGTTCACAAATATAGGCCATAACACATGCACACAAACATACTCACTCACGACATAGGTATTTCTTGACTCAGGAATGCCTAACTTAGGAATGCTCTTCTGCATGCAAACAGCTACCCACAACTTACAAGGGTGCATGTTATTTGATAGAATTGAGAATACATCACTCTTCCTCTCCTCCCCAATTGCTTTGTAAGGAGACTTAAGAGTCTTCTCTAACGCCTGGTTTCATTCTCTTCTCTGACTGTTCCGAAGACTTTGGGGAGGGGACGAAGAGTGACGTATTCTCAATTCTATCAAATAACATGTACCCTTGTAAGGTGTGGATTTACAAAGTAATTACACAGCCCACCCCCAGCCAACACTCATGCAAATGCTCACTAAGTGGTGTGATCGCCACAAATGCTCATTCACATGCAGACAGCGTGTCTTCATATATGCATTAGGAATTACCCAGTAGCTTCTAGGGCCTTCCAGATATATTCCACATAACTGATGTGGGTCACAACCCCAGGACCAGCAGCGTAGAGTGACCCATATAACCAACTTGGGGGTTGCAGGTCAGTTCCCAGAATGGTACAACACGACTCTCATAACAGCCAGTAAACTCAACTGCCTGGGTTGACTTATTCTTCAGTGTGGCCATAATAAACAATGACCCTTTTTTTTTCTTTTGTAAACAAGCCTCTACAAAGGTATTTCAGGTTCCAAACAGCCAAATGGATAATTATTCTCATTCACCTTTTGAAGAATGAATTTATTCTATATTTATTGAGCACCTACAGTGTTCAAAACTGTTCTGCTTATGGACAAAGACACACACACACACAACCAGACCAAGGAAAATATAGTTGTTGCTATAAGAGAGACTCAAATGGAAATGAGAATTCAGAGGCAGAAGATGTTATTTTGACCAAGGAATTCAGGGATGACTTCATGGAGGAAGTCTCGGTTTGGCTATGCCTTAAAAAGATGGATTTGAATTCAGTGGGTAGAAATGGGGTTGAAGGAAGGAGATGGGCATTTAGGCACAGAAGTCGCAAAAGTACAGTGACTGACGAGTATAATCTGATTGGATGATGTTGTACAGGATGGGGAGAAGAGGGAACCAGATAAGACTAGGAGCTGGGAGCAGATATGGGGAGTTCTAATTAATAAGATGGGGAATTGGGTGGACAGTGGAGAAACATAGCACGGTTTTCATTAATTGTTTTTAAACTGTTTTCATAATTGTGGAATACAACAGAAATCCAGAGAAGTGTATAAATCATAAGAGTATAGGTAAGGGAATTATAAAGGAAACACCTATGGGCCCACCACTCAGGTCAGGAAATAGAACATAGCCAGTGCTTCAGAGGCCTGCTTCTCATGTGTCTTTCTAGTCACTATATCAGCCCCGCAAAGGTAACCACTCACCTGTTATGATAATGGCATCACTGCTTTCCTTTAGAGTTTTACCACCTCAGCACGCACTCCTTAAACCTAGTTTCATATTGTTTGTATTGTGAGCTTTATATAAATGCAGTAATGTAGTATATATTTTTTCTTGTGTCTGGCTTCTTACGTTCAGTGTTGTATGTGTGAGCTTCATCCATGTTTCTGTGGTAGCTGTAGTTCATTCATTTTCATTGCTTTAGAGAGTATGCCTTTGTATTAATTCTACTGTTGATGGATTGTTTCTAGTTTGAGGCTATCATGAATAGTGCTGCTAGAAACCTTCTTGTATCTGTCTCTTGATGCATAGATGTACCATCTCCTAATCGTTGCAGCAACGCAACAACACGTGTAGATGGAATAGCCTGTAGAGAAACTAGTGACAAGGAAACTCCTTTGAAGAACAGGAAACTAGTTAGGCAGTTCCTAACTAGTCTTGAGGGTCTGACTCAGGATGTTGTCTCACTTGTCAAAAACTAGGCAGAACATCTTTGGTTTCCAGTATTCTAACCAAAGAAGAAATCTTTTCTTTCCTATTTTTTTCCTTTTAGCACTGGATTGTACAAGCAAAGAATTGGATTTATCAGAATCCTTTGTCCATGACGGACTTTATCATTGGTCCATTCATGGCCTGCTTCAATTAATTTTTCATTCTGTTTATTTGGTTAGTTTGAATAATGTAATAATCACCTGCAAATCCACAGCTCAAAACAAAAGCCATGACCTTGGTAATAACTACAGCTAACCCTATGTTGCCTCCATCATTCCGTCCTCTGCCCTCTCCCTACCTGGTGTAGAAGTATTTTTGAACATTACATAAAACCCTCAAAAGGGACTATTGACCCCAAGTAAGTATCCATTTGTGCTACGCAAGTAGAAAAGAATATTGATTTCATTCTCTTTATGTCCTGTTATTTCCAGGGAGGCAGATAAATGATAAAACAATAAGTTGTGTGAATCATGTGAACACACATTCTTCCAGGACAAAGCACTTGCAAGGGCTTCACTGTTTTTTCATATATAACTGCTCATTCCTTTTAAAAAGGTTTTTAGCAGAAATACAGCTTATGCAACAACAGACTTCAAGATAAGCCAGGAGATCTGAGAAACCTATACCTAGATGATAAAATTGAACAATGCCACGAAGTTTAAATTCCTTTTTATATGTTTTGCCACCCAAATTGTTTAGTTTTCAGTTTAACCATGAAAACACACCTTTGGTGAACTGAGTAATGCCAGGACAGAGTAAAGGAATCTAAACATCACAGTTTTAAGAAAAGGATGATAAATCCAGTATTACAAAGTTACAGTAGATGGTGCTAGATGGGTGCAAAAGACGCCAACAGACATTTGGGCCACCTTCACGATTTCTCCTGAGCTTAGCAGTTTAGAAAATGTGCAATTTAGATTTATCAATTCAGGAGAGGCACTCAGATAAAACAGTTGAATTAGTGAGATCAATGAATGCAGAACCCTATAATTAGACAAATCTTAGGGTTTTTATGGAAATTAACAAGGAAGACAACTTTAAAGCTGAGGTCAAATTGTCTATCTTTCTGGGGTATTGGTGCCAATGTTCTATCACTAAAAGAATGATTTTCTCTTCATTTAAAATAATTTCACCTGTAAAGTTAATTTTTAAGCTAATTTGCTTTTGGTATAAGTTATTTATCATTTATAAAGTATTTGTACATTTTGTAGGTTGGCTTCGAGATTTAAACATCCGGTATAATGTATGCAAAGTTACTAACAAAGCATTACATGGTATACATTATTCTATAGATGTAAAGTATTATTACTTTTATTATTATTACTTAAAAGTGCTTTTTAAATATTTGTGTTCCTGAGTTTTTTTATAGCCACTTTATATGGGATATTCTTCTTATTCTTTGAATTTTTTAAATGAACCAGCTAAAACATCAGATAATGAAGGGAACAACTTTGAACATGTATATTGCCCCCTTGCAGCCACAGTACAAAATGACTCGCAAACCAATGAGCTAGACATCAGGCAAGCACCTGCCCTTACTGAGAGTGTTATCTAGGGTTAAGAAGAGCAGTTCCAAACCATCTCACTGGGCACATCTCTGTAACAGATGCTTCCTTCTCATGATCTGCTGAGCACTCAGTGGATGCATTGGTCCTTGGCTTCCCTCGAGAAAGAAGCAACATGACAGCGCTAAGCATACGCAGGATGTGACTTATCTCAGAATCTGTCAGTGACTGCAGGAAAATGTCGGATCTAGTGTAACTCACCCCCTGTCTCTCCCCAGAGCCACATTCAGTCTTGGTTCATTTATTGGACGGGGCGTGGAAGAAATTCCTTTTCTAAAAGGTAACCCACTTTCTACAGCATTCGGCAATATGTCCAGCCTAAAATACTCTCTTAACTGCATATTAGCAAATCCTTGGAACTCTGAAGGTTTTTTTCCGAGCCTGGAAGATCACATCCATTTAAGTGAACTCTCTCTCTATATTTATGAATCATTATGGCCTATTGATTGAATGTATGAGATACAGTTCTAACACACCCGTCTGCCTTATCTAAACAGAATATAAAATATCCTGTGGATAGGGATACTATCTATAATGATGAGGTTTCGGTACTATTTGTTCTTTACAGACTGTAGCACCTAAATGCTTACATAAATATAATATTAGTATTAGCATTAAATAATAGTTGTGATATGAATATTTCTCTTATTCATTTTCCAATATATGTTTAGTGTTTATTGTCCCCGGAAGAATGTGCCTTGTCCTTGCTGATCAATAGTCAAAGTAGTCACGGTGGAGATGGCTTCTTCGATAGCAGTGACAGTATATCCAGAAACTAATATGCAATAGGCCTGTCCAGTAAAAAGGATGAGAAAAATCCATATTTTTAAATGTCATAGAAGCTATTCCTGCAGTTGCCCGGCAGCTGACTTTCAAATGTTAATAATTAGGCTGTGGGCCAGGCCTATTGCTCAGCAGCTAATGTGCTGTGCGTGCTACATGCGGGAGGCCTCGATCTGAGGCTCCCAGGAAGCTCTCCTGTCTTCCAGCCCGAGCTGGAAGCACTGTGGAGCACTGTGGAGGTGACACTGGGCACCTTTAGAGGAGAGAGCTGCGTGATGTATCACCCCTCACCAGCCCTCGTCAGAGACCTATTCAGAGGGAGATTACAGTCTCAGTAGAATCTCTCTTTTCTCCTGGTCACGGGGTTATGGAGCACTTTACAACTTGTGCTACAGGAAGGCAGGGAGGGATTTAAATGCAAGACTGGAAGAGCCTCTCCACAAACCTCAGCCAGATCAAACCTGATTCACAAGAAATTTCTGCTTCCTCTGCCTTAGAGGTGGCCAGATCCACATTTATATATATAAAAAAATGTAAACTTGAAAACATGGAATGGAATATGAATCAAACGTATTTTATCTGATCACAGATTTAAGACAACTTGGGAAGCCCCTGAAATTCTGGCAAGAGAACCGCTCTTTCTCAGATTTATCTTTATTACTGATCTCTACGGAGCACCTACTAACGCCAATGGGAGAACAACCCTAATAAGGGCAACAAAAATGTTCTTGTAATAGTGTTTATTAATAGTGCTGCTCAGTGACTGTTTAAAATTGTAACTGCTATAGTCTCTCCCATGGATGAAATATTTTGTTTCATTTTTAACCATTGCTTGGAATTCCATGATTTCCAAATCTTCACCTATGTTCCTTACCTTTAAGATATGATCTAACATTTTGTTTATTAATATTTTAAATTTACAATTTCTGGGAATGGTCTTAGTGGTTTTTGAAAGTCAATCCATCACAAAATGAAATAATATTCCTTTCCTGAAATTGCTCAATGTTACTATCAAAGGGCCCATCAGCTTCCAAACTTTATATAACTTCATCCCTTTGTCTCCCTCCTCCTCGGCCTCCCCCATACAATTTACCACAGACCCCAGCTTTTTTCTCCACAATATCTCTAATATCTATTTGTTAATCCATTAGATATGTATTAAGTGACAAGAAAATTGCTATCAATGGGGGTTCTGTGCTAGAGCTAAGCCTGGGATCTACTTATTTTCATAGTCACTATCCTGAACCAAGTCTGTGGTAGATTAAAGATGGCCACAAATTCCTTGACAGTTCTCCCATTGAGAAGTCTCATATATCTAACAAGACTGTCATCCTTTTAAGGTATAGACTGTATGCTCTATTCATATACTGAATAGGTTACCCACCACTACTAACATTTGTTAACCTACCAAAAACATTCATGTCAGTTAGAATTTGACAGAATCCCATGAGTGTTGATATGACCTCTGGGGTCTTCCAAAAAGTCTGGAAAGACATCTCTAGAATCAGAAACTTTGTACTGCATTGTCTTAGTTTTGATTAAATTCCCTTGAAAGAGCTCATTACAACTTTTATTAAGATGGTTAATAAAATTTGTTTCTTTTTCTTGCAAGAAAGACGTAAATCAAATATTTCCAAGGATTTTCTAGTAGCTTCCAAGAGATTAGGTCTGTACACCTGTTAAAGAGACCCTATATATGGTTTGAATCTGCCGTAGCAGTTTCTTTGGGCAGTGACAATTTATGTCCTTAAATTCAAGTGTTGATTTTAAGTTATCAATAAACCGTTTGAACTCTACAAGTGCTTGGCAGTCATTCTGAATAGAACCTAACTAACTTAATTTGAAGTTTAGTGTTGCTGGCAAAAAGCTATTAAGAGGAAAGTTGATGTGTCAAAACATGGTAATTTTAAAACTACATAAATATGCTGTACAAAACAAAAATAACAACCTTTAGTTATTCAGAGAACTCTTTTTTCTTCAGGAATTGCTTTGGGCCCTCACCCACCACCCAGTAGAGTAAAACAAAGCAAGTTAAAGGATGAGTGACATTCATTTGTTTTTTAAAGCCATAAGCAATGTTGGCTGTAGTTATTATGTGTGCTTTATTTTTACAGACATTTAATAAAAACAATTCAACAAGTATTATTGAGCACTTAACCATGTAAAAGCTCTGTGCTGGAATTGTTTTTCCATAATCTACGGGGGTGATGTGGATATAAATAACCAGAAACACTGCGTGATGTAAATTGCAAAAAATGAAATACTAAAATGTAAGTACAATGTTTTGGGAATACCATGGTGAAGTGATTAATTTCACCTGGGGAAAGGTGTGGATGGGTACAGGAATCAGTGAAGGTGTCCCGGAGAGATTACTTTTCTTCTAGGGATTGAGGAATAATTTTAACCAATGTGGAGGGAAGAAGTAGAAGGGAAGGGATGGGAGGGAAGAGTAATTGCAGATGAGGGAACTGCATGAGCAAAGCGCAGGGTAAATTTGGAGAATGGAGAAGAAGACAGGTTCCACTGTGGCTGCTACACGAGGTTAATAGTGGGGGGGAAATAAGTTTGGGAAGGTAGGTTAAGATGGACTTTAGAAGACCTAGGGCATTTGGATTTTGCAGACAATGGAAAGCCACAGAGATTTTTGAGCAAGGGAGTGATATTGCTGCCAAATTTATTTTTCTTAAATTTGTTGTCAGTAAAAGGATTTGAAATATCCCTGATGTTCAATATAGAGATTGGTTGGAAAAAGAATAGTACATCCCCACAATAGGCTAGTAAGCCACTATAAAAAAGAATGAGCGTGATTTGTATACAGTAATACATCTCCAGAATATGTCTTTAAGAAAAAAGACACAAAGCAGTGTATTTGGCATGCTATCTTACATTAAAGAAAGGGAGAAAATGCTAATAAACACATGTATAGACACACATTTTTGCTGTATCTGACAAAAATAAAAATCACTGGAAGGACAAATGAAAAACTAATAAAAATATTTACCTGTAGAGGAGAGGGAGGAAGCAGGATGGAGGAACCAACAATTGAAGCGGAACTTTTCTGAACAAAGCTTGTATTATTTTGACATTGGAAATGTAGAGATAGTTTAGATAATTAAAAGCAACTTTAAAAGGAAACAAATTGGTGACAAATATAGCAGAGAGACTGGAAGCAAGGATGCTTAGGAGGTTGTTGCAATAATTCAGTCAAGAAACGATACGGTGAAAAGAAATGATCAGAGTCCTGAACTACGTTACCGGGGGCAGCAGGATGTGAAGGAGAGGCCCAGACACTGGTGGGGGCGAAGTCATCACCTCTGAATGCTGCTTTCCCATGCCTACTGGAAATGTTTGTCTACTTGAGGACAATTCATGCAACTTCAAAGTTTACCCATGGGGACAATAGAGAGTGGTGGGAGGACCACTACAGTTGAGTGAAGTAAATAGTCTGGGAAATGAGACTAGCATTTTATTCAATATTGATTAATCCTTACTTGCTCAGCCCACACTGGCCAGGAGGATGGACAGATGAAGGTATGGTTAAAAATGGCTACGGTAACAAAAACACCTTTGGCGCTGAGCCCCCTGAACTTCACAGGGTTCCTAAAACATCAGTGTCCTTCCACTTCTCCCAGAATGACTCAGAGTCACTCAATTAGGTAGCAATTAAAGTTGTCTCCTCAAATTAGTAGGTACCCACGTTTTCCTGCTGCCACCACAGGTGCTATTGCTGGTTATGATGGGGTCTTTGCTTTCTCCGCCTAGGGCACTCATCATGAGCTGATCTAGTAACCAGCACAGACCGCCGCATATCCCCTAGTCACCGCCCCACTTTGATGCCATTGCTCCTGTTACAGGAGTCTCCGTTCTTCTTGTCGAGGCAGTGAAGAATCAAAGGTCAGCAAGTTGATTAATATGCAAGCAGGGTTTATTACTAGCGATACGTTATCAGGGAAGAGAAAGCGGGTAGCTAAGGTGCGAGAGAGAGGCATAAGCTCCTAGTATTAGAGATACATTCTCAAGGAAGAGAATGGGCCTAGCCCAGGTTGGGCAGAGGGGGAGAAGGGGAAAGGGAGGGAGAGAGATAGAAAGAAAGAGAGAAAAGGGAAGACAGTGAGGGCCAGATAGCTCAAGGGCCAGAGAGAGCAAAAACTCTTGTCCCCAGGACTTACAGTTTGCTGGGTGGGGTGAGGGACTTACATATTGACTTGGTGGGAAAAGTGGTGCATGCTCTTCCATGGGAGTGCATGACCTCCTAAGGTGGGTGGAGGTTTGTTGACTCAGGTCCTTATCTTGCTCCAGGCCACCTCTTGTCATGTGTTGTTGTAAAAACAGGTACGTGGCTGGAGGCAGTTAATCAAAGCTAGTTCTGAGCTTTTTCTGTAGGCACTATGAACCCCCTTCCCCCTCCTCCCCCCACCCTCCCCCGTCCTTCTACATTTTCTATAATAACTTCTACCTAACACGCCCAAGCCTGCTCAATTGACCTCAACGAGGTGGCCTTGTTCTGATTTCTTCAGCCTCTCTCAGTGCAGAAGTTGCTTGAGGCTGGGGAAGGGAGCATCTAAGAAGCATTCTCAAGAACTGGACCTACAGCCACCAACTGATCTTGATGGTCTGGAGAAGCAAGGGCCTGCTGGACTCTGAGGGATTGTGGGAGCCATTGTCTTCTTTACACTGAGTTTTAATCCTAGGACCCATTTGTTAGTTAATTCCAATTGTGGTAATCTCAATAAAGACCACTTTGAGGAACTGTCAAAAACAAGTATATTTGCCTTAAACTGAGTGGTGGGTAATATTTTCTTCATTGTATCATGATTCTTTATACCTTACATATAAGTTATAATTATTCCTTTGTAGTTATTCAATATTTAATCAATGTTTTAAAAATATACTATCAACACTTCAGGAGAGTTTTGAGGTTTTCTTCACCTGGGTTCATGTCCCAGCTCCCACATTTAGCAGCTGTGCGACTCTGAGCAAGTAACTTAACCTCCCTAAACCTTGATTTCCTTATTTTTAAAATGGGAATATCATAATACCTACCTCATAAGTAGTTGTGAGGAGAAAATGCATGTAAAGTGCTTAGCCAAGTAGTAGTGGGTGCATAATCAGTGCTTATTAATATTCAGTATAACTTAAAATACAGTGATGATGGGAAATGATAGCAAAGAAAAATGTAATAATAAAAAGTGGAGTGGAAGAAGTGTAAAAGACTCTGTTGCCTTAAAATTATATATATACGTGTATATATATATATATATATATATATATATATATATATACACACCGGGGGTGCCAAAAAATGTATACAAGTGGACACTTTGGTCAACATTGCTCAAGCAGTAGTTCGCCGTCATCAGAAGTGTCTGGACGCTGATGGTAACCTCTTTGAGCACCTCTTGTAATTGCAGAAGTCACACGTGACTTGTATTCATCTTTTGTTATTGGCATATATTGAGTATTACAATTTTAATACACTTTTCCTTTTTTAAAATGTGTATACATTTTTTGGCACCTATAACATATATAAAATAATATCTGCATGTTATGTATAGAAATAATACTGGAATAAAATAAGACAAATATTATTAGTGGCTATCTTTTAGAAAGCATGATTATAGGTGACTTGCATTTCTTTGTATACGTCTCTATATTTTCCAATTCTCCACCACTGAATACAGTTACTTTAATAATTTGAAAAAGAACAATAAATGTTATCTTAAAAAGATAAAAGAAGGGGAGACTAACTGGGGCATCCTAGATTTGGGGAGCCAGAAGCAAGATGAGACTGGAGAGCTAAGCATAAGGCAGGGAGAGCTTCAGGGCTTTGAGACTCTTATCTTTTAAATGGCAGTGGGAGGCCAGTCAAAGGCTTTAACCATGGGAGGGGCAGGGCCAAGGCTGGTTTTCAAAAAGCTCACATTCACGTGATTCAGAGTTTCCAACAAAAGTTGCCAGAATGGAGGGGGGTTGGGGAGCTGGGTGAAAAAGTTGAAGGGATTAAGAAATACAAATTGCTAGTTACAAAATAGTCATGGGATGTAAAGTACAGCATAGAGAATATAGTCAATAATGTTGCAACAACTATGTATCATGCCAGGTGGGTACTAGACTAATGGGGGGAATCACTGCATAAGTTATATAAATGCCTAACCACTATGCTGTACACCTGAAACTAATATAAAATAATATTGAATGTCAACTGTAACTAAAACAAATAAATAATTTTTTTAAAAGATGGTGAAGTAAAAATATATTCATTACACTCTTTTGCTCCAAGCCCACAGATTTGAACCGAGGCAAACTAAAGGAAACTCCATCCACAATGAAACTAAGAAATGGCTGCTACAACCCAAACAGTGAAGGATTTTGCCAAGTACCGTGACACTTGGGCAAAGTTATTGGCCAATGCTGGCAGCTAGCAAATAGCTGTCCACATCTCAAGCAGGGTGTGAATATCTCTGCACATAAGTGAGAGGGTTTTGAGGCATCTACAGGCAAGCCTTTAGATGTACTGTCCAGGATGCGCTGGGGAGTGAGTGGGCCAGGGTGCAATAAGGGTCATCACTGGACACATTTATTTTCACCCCAAAGAGCTACAGGCAAAGCTATGGTGAAGAAAGGACGCTGAGGATACGTCATTTTTGCTTTCCCCAGCCCAGATGAGGCAGAGGTGTCTTTTCTTCACCACCTGGATGAGGCAGGGGTGAGAACAGCTTGCCATAAGGTTGCTGGTGGCCAGAGTTAGAGAACAAAGAAAAACCAATCAATCAAACCAATCCAAACCAAACCTAGACAAAAAACATAAGCCCGTGAAAGAAAAAATTCCAGTGAGCTGTAAAGTTAAAGCAACCAATCTCCCCTGTGAACGATATCTTCCCCTTAAGGGTGTGCTAAGAGCTGGTGAAGACAGGTCACCCCCAGGGATGAGATACAGATTTGGCCACAAAATTTTCTAAGCCACCACACCTGATTTAAAGCAGCAGGCTACCACAGCATACTTCCTTTTACCTTCCTCACAGTGTTCCTTTTGTTTTCCTTTTATTCGAAGTAAAATTTATCAACAACAAAAGGCACAAATTTTAAGTTTACAATGCAGTGAGTTCTAGCAAATGTATACCCTTCTGTAATCACCATTCCGATAAAGAACAAAATAGAACAATTCCATCACCCAATAAAGCTCTTTTGTGCCCCCTTGTAGTCAATTTCTAATTCCTCTTCTTCCCTCCCCTCAACTATGCACAATCTCTGTTCTGATTTCTATCACCACAGATTAGTTTTCCCTATTCTTAAACTTCATATGAACATAATCATAGAGTATGTACTCCTTCGTGTTTGGCTTCTTGTGGTAAACATAATGTCTTTTGAGTGTCATCCATGTTGTCCCATGTATAAGGAATCCATTTCTTTTTATTGCTGCCTAGTATTCCATTGTGTGACTATACCACATTTTATTCATGCAGTCTTCTGTTAATAGACATTTGGATGATTTCCAGTTTTTGATTATGAATAAAGGTACTGTAAACATTCTTGTACAAGTATTTTTTGTGGACATGAGTTTTTACTTCTCTTGAATAAATTGGAGTGAAATTACTGACCATAGTACAGGTGTATATTTCACTTTACAAGAAACTTAGTTTTCCGAAATGGTTGTATCATATTATACCCCGACAGCAATGTTGAGTTTTAGTTACTCCACGTCTTCATCAAAATTTAGTGTTATAAGGCTTTTAAATTTTAGCCATTTTAATGTGTGTGAAGTAGTATCATATTGTGGTTTTAATTTGCATTTCTCTGATGACTGATGATGTTGAATACCTCTTCATGTGCTTATTGGCCTTCATATATTTTTTGTGAAGTATCTTTTCAAGTATTTTATGCATTTTAAAATTGGGCTGCTTGTTATTTTATTATTGAAGACAGTCTTTATGAATTCTGGATATAAGCCCCTTGTGAGACATATGTATTATGAATATTTTCTTCCAGACCATGACTTACCTTTCCATTCTTCCTTCCTTCCTTCCTTCCTTCCTTCCTTCCTTCCTTCCTTCCTTCCTTCCTTCTTTCCTTCCTTCCTTCCTTTCCTTTTCATGATTTTTAATTTTTCAATTATAACTGACATTCAGTAGTATATTAGTTTCAGGTGTACAGCATACTGGTTAGACATTTATATAACTTACAAAATGATCCCCCCAATAAGTCTAGTACTCACCTGGAACCATACATAGTTACTGATGTTGGATGAACATTAGTTTTTACTTTTGATGAAGCCTAATTTACAATTTTTAATGATTAGTTTCTTTTGTGTCCTGATTAGGAAATCCTTGCCTACCTAAAGTCATAAAGATAGTCTCCTAAATTTTATTTGAGAAGTTTATTATAGTTTCAGCTTGTTTGCTTAGGTCTATGATTCATCTAGATGTAATTTTTTGTATGATGTGATGTAAGGTTTTCTTTGTTTTTATTTTTTTAACACAGGGCTGACCACTTGTTCTACAAATACTTTTTGAAGAGACTTTTCTTTTTCCCATTGAATTTTCTTGGCCTCTTTATCATAAATCAATTGACTGTGTATTTATAGCTATCGATTTATTTATGTATTATATTTTGTTTCATTAATCTATTTGCTTTTCTCTGTGCCTTGATTTCTGTCTTGATTTTGGTAACTTTATACTAATCCTCAAAATTGGAAAACGTTAGTCCTCCAACTTTTTTTTTTTAAATCCCAAGACTATATTGGCTATTCTAAGTCTTGCTCTGCTCAGCTTCCTTCTCTAGTACACTGTCAGAAAATTCCATGTGCTTCAGCTGCTCCAAACTCTGATCTCCTCAGCTCAGTGAGAATGGCATACTTTGCTCGGTCTGCACCATGATCCAAAAAGTACCCTAAGCCAGAAGGCCTCACCTTCTGAGTTTCTGTCCTCTCAAGGATCACACTCCTGTACTTCTTGTTGTCCAAAGCCTGAAAACAGTTGTCTCATATATTTTTTCCAGTTTTATAGTTTTTGTGGTTGGAGAGTAAGTCCATTCCCAATTACTCTGTCCTGAATGGAAGCAGAAATCCTCCTAACTTTATTATTAAGTAGTGACCTTTTTCAGAACTGCCATCATTTAAAGATAAGCAAAATGAAGGAAGGATCCTGCATGGCCTATATATAGATATCAGTACCACTACCACTCCCCCACCTTCAAAAGTAGAAAGAGAAGAAAATAAACCTATAATACAAGCTGGAGGAAGAATTTAATCAGAAAAATCATTCTTGGAAACAAAAAATTGTCAGATACTCTAGACCAATAAAATTTTCTGTAATGATGGAAATGTTCTATCTCTGAGCTGTTCAATATGGTAGCCACCAGCCACATATGGCTATAAAGCACTTGAAATGTAACCAGTGCAACTGAGGAAGTGAACTTTTCATTTTACTTAATTAATTTAAATTTTATTTAATTTTAATTTATTAAATTTTGATAGTGGTTACCAAATGTTTAGTGCAGCTCTGTATTCTCATTTTTTCCCCCTTTCTTCCGCCTCCCACCCCCTCTCTGGTTCAAGCCGTTGTTTCTCATTCTAGTTGTGTAGGACACAGCTTCCTGTCCCATGCTGGTATTATGAGCCTTGTGCTCAAATGTCTGAAGACATTTTTTACTGAGTATCAAAACATACCCAAAGGTCACTTCTATCAAATCAATATGATATTGACATAAGACAAGACAAAATACTCAGTGTAAAATAATAGAGAATCCAGAATTATATCCCAAAAGATATGAGAAATTAATAAAGGACAAAAGTCGTAGTTCAAACCACTTTTTGGGAAAAGAATGAATCTGTTAAAAATACATTTAAAATAATTTTAATCCATCTGAAATAAAATTAAAGTGGACTCCATCTTCCATGATATAAAAAATAAATTTCAGAATATTTAAATATAAAATTAAACAACTAGAATCTTTAGAGAAAATTAGGTGACTACAATATAGGGTAGGGGATAACATTTTTAACCAAAGTTAAAAACACAGAAGCTATAAAGGAAAAGATAGATGTATTTGGCTGTACATAATCAAAAATGTATCCAGTTTGCAGGGAAAGTTGTTGATGGTGGAAGCTTGATTGTACCACTCTATCTAGGACAGAAACCTCAGTGGTGGGCCTGCAAAATCAGGCTCTCCACCGAGGGCTACTAAATCTATGACCATTTTTCCTTTTTGGAATGGAAATGCCTATCCTATGCCTGTTTCATCATTGTATTTTGGAAGCAGATAACTTTTTTCCAGTTTCAGAGGTCCACAGATGTAAAAGAAGTTAGCCCCAGGATGGATCATACCCCACATCTTACCCATGCCTGATTTAAACGATTTACATGATGAGATTTGGAACTTTTTGAGATTTGGAACTTTTTGAATTGATAATATATAGATGAGATTTTGAATGAAGAGCTAACGCTGGAATGATTAAGACTTTTGGAGATGAGATTTGCAGGGTGGGAAGTCAGAGGTTGGACTATACTGGGTTGAATGATGTCCCTGAAAGATTCATGTCTACCCAGAACCTCAGAATGTGACTTTATTTAGAAACATGGTCTTAGCAGATGTAATTAGTTATGTTAATATGAGGTCATAATGGATTAGAGAGGGCCCCATTCAATGACCGGTGTCCGTATAAGAAGGCCATGTGAAGACACAGGGAAGGAGACCGTGCAATGATGGAGTCTTGTGTCTACAAGCTAAGGAATGCCAAGAATTGCCGGCAAACACCAGAAGATAGGAAAGGGGCATGGAACAGATTCTCCCTCAGAGCTTCCAGGAAAACAAACAAACAAACAAACAAAACCCTTGCTAACACCTTGATTTCAGGCATCTAGAACTGTGAGACAATAAATTTCTGTTGCTTGAAACCATCAAGTTTGTGGAACTTTGTTACAGCAGCCCTAGGAAATGAAGATAATGCTCTAGCTGAACTCCTTCTTCAGTTCTAGTTAACCCAAGTGGGGTTTCTTTTGTTAAATAACAGTTGTTGGGGTCTCAATCACATGTGCTTTACTTGTGACTTCTCATTTACCTCTCTCCTTTTTCAATTTTGTAGAGGTATAATTGAAATGCCCTATTTCATTTCTTTTGCATGCACTGAGGATTTAGAAGAAGCTCCAGGCAGTGTCAAGAGATGACCCCCTCCCCCACTCAACCTCCTGATGATTACACTGGCTTAGCTGGCATAGTGGTGATTCTAGAACCATTTGATTCAATAAATATTTAAACAGTAAAAACAGCCTCAAACAAATTTTTGCATGACCAAGGATACCATAAACAAAGTCAATACAAATAACACCTGGGAAATACTGTAACCCATAAGACAAAAACATACTTTCCATAATATACAAAGAGTTATTACAAATTGACAAGAAAATGAAAAACAATTCAAGAGGAAACTGAGAAAATGGTATAAACAGGCTAGTAACAGAAGTGCAAATTCAAAGGGCAAAATTATGTGAAAAGATGCTCAAATTCATAAGAGTTAGAGAAATGAAAAACAAATATGCAATGGTCATTTTATACACAACAAAGTGGTAGATTACTAAAGAACAACACCACTACTTCTTGACAGCAGTGTAGGGAAGAATCTCATAAATTGCTGGTAAAAGTAAACCATCACAGCCTTATTTGAAAAGTAACTTGGAAATTTCTATTAAAATTAACAATACACATATATTTGACCCAGGGAACCCCAAAGAGATTTTTTTCTACACTGTTCAAAATGAATGACCAAAGAAGAAATGAAACAAGTTGAATACTAATCAAGAGGTTAAATAATTCTACTAGATTTATAATATGGAATAATATGCAGCCATTTAAAAATAGAATCAGAGATAAATAAGATGACTTAGAGGTATTTCGACGAGGTTGCCGTTGAGAAAACCAACATGCAAATAAATGAGATATGATCTTTTTTGTAAATCACTTACTAAATTAAGGCGTATGTGTTTATCATATCTCTTTATGAGATAGATTGCATTAATAGTCCCAATTTTGTGCTCCTTCCTGTATCCATGACCTTGCTGTATTACTTCACAGTGTTTTCCATCAACAGATGGAATAGATTTCCCTACCCGTTGATTATGATTTTAGCCAATAGGATGTTAGCTGATGTGATACAAGCAGACACTTTAAAAAATGCTTGTGTGATTGGACTTGCCACTTGTACTTACACTATCTCAATGGGAAGTATATTCTTGAGCTAGCCCATTGATTCCAGGAGAAGGATGACAGATACATGAAATGAGTCACTCTAGCAAAGCTAAAAACTACTCCAGACAAACCCAATCTAGAGTAGAGACCCAAGCTGATGCTGAGATGCATGAGCAAGCCCAGTCAAGAGTGACCAAATCTCTTTCTCTCTCTCTCTATCTTTCTCTCTCTCTCTCTTTTTTCTCTCTCTCTCTCACTCCTCTCCCCCGTTTATCTGTGTATGTACATTCTGTCTGCATAGATTAATGTCTGTGGATAAAAGTAAAAGGATCCATAACAATAGAGTAACCTGGACTATGGGAGTAGTATGACGTAGGTTGATGTGGGAAGAGAGGAAGAGAGAAGAATCGAGCAAAAAGTAAAATATAAATAAATAAATATATAAATAAAAAGACTGCTGTAACATAAAAATACATGTATACTATGTCATTTATGTCTATGTACATACACATACACACACATACACATAATGGGTTAGATACCGTGTTTCCCCGAAAATAAGACCGGGTCTTATATTAATTTTTGCTCCAAAAGATGAATTAGGATTTATGTTCAGGGGATGTCATCCTGAAAAACCGTGCTAGGGCTTATTTTCCGGTTAGGTCTTATTTTCGGGGAAACATGGTAGTGCTCCTCCCCAAAGATATGTCCACTCTCAATCTCAGGACCTTATTTGCAATAACGGCTTTTGCAGATGTAATTAAGGTAAAGATCTCTAGATGAGATCATCCTGGATGAGGGTGGGCCCTAAATTCAATGACTGGTGTCCTCATAAGAGACAGAAAAGGACAAGGCATAGAGAGAGAAACAGAGGGGAAGGCCATGTGAAGACAGAAGCAGAGATTAGAGTAATGCATATACAAGCCAAGGAATGCCAAGGATTGGCAGCAGCCAGTAGACACAAAAGGAGAAGCGTGGAACAGATTCTCCCTCAGAGCTTCCAGAAGGAAGCAAATCTGCCGACTCCTTGATTTTGGAATTATGGCTTCCAGGACAGTGAAAGAATACATTTTTGTTGTTTTAAACCACCAAGTTTATGGTGCTTTGTTATGGCGGCCACAGGAAACTAACACATACTGTATATATGGCGTTCATCAGTCAAGATGGTGTTCAGCTGCATATACCAGAAAACTGACCACAGTAACTTAAATAAATAGGAATTTGTTTTTCTCATGAACAGGGAATATGAAGGTAGACCGTTTGTGGCTGACAGAGCAGCTCGTAGATGTCATCTACACCCAGTTTCTTATAGATTCATGCTTTATTATCAGTATGTGCAGCTATCTTCCTTATGGTGATAAATGGATGCTGCAGCTGAAGCACCAAGCTGCTTTTTTGATGGTAAGAGGGAAGGAAAAATAGGAAAAGGCAAAAGGCACATGGCAGTGTTGTTTACCCTCTCTTGAAAAGTTTTTCCTGAAAGCCACTGAGAAGCTTCCTGTTTCATTCATTGGCCAGACCTGACCTCTCCTAGCTACAAGGGGGCATAAAATGCAATCATATCCTGGAGATATTTTGATATTTGAGCCACAGTGACTTATTGATGGGTTCAAGGTGGAGTTAGGAGAGACATAAAAAGCTAAAAACGCACAACTGAGAAAATACAGCTGCCCTCGATTAAGAAGAAATCCACAATTATAAATAAGTTATACAGAAAGATTGTTTTAAAGAGGAGAAGGAAAGGGGCTCAAAAAGAGATAGTAAGGGATGATAAGATGCTGAGAAATAGATATAAAATATATTGGCAGGACTCAGGAAATATGGATAATAAAACAATTATAGAAATAAAACGTGTATTTGTAATGTAAACTATGGACTTTGGGGGATGATTATGTGGCAATGTGGGTTCATTGATTGTAACAAATGTACCACTTTGGTGGGGATGTTGATAGTGGGGGTGGCTCTGAGTGTGTGGGGACACGGGGCATATGGGGTCTTTCTGTACTTTCTTCTCAATTTTGCTGTGAACCTGAAACTGCTCTAAAAATAAAGTCCATTAAAAAAACCCCACAAACAAGCATACAGAAAAATATAAAGCATAATACACAACCCATGTACCCCAACTCAATTTTATAAAATATTGGCGTATTCACCATGATTTTTTTAAATGTAAATGAAGTATTTCAGATTGTTTAAAAAACACATGTTTGAAAGACCAAAGTAGCACAGATATCACTGATATCAGAAGTGAGTAATATGGAGACAGCCTTGAAAAAAATTATCCAATATGAATTGGAAAAGGACAAATAAATGAAACTAAATAGGGAAAAAGTGATAGCTATGAAATAGAGACCAAAAAATGCTAATAAAATCCAGAAGGAAAGGATAGAAAACCCAGAGAAGAAAAAAAATTTCAATGAGAAAATGAAATGAAACTTGCTTGAAATTAAGGAAGACATGAATCTGTGGACTGAGTGTACCCTAAATTGAAGGCAAAAAGTGATTTAGATTGGTAAATAGTCAGATATATACTAGTGAAGTTACTGAACCTCAGTAAATATATCAAATCTTATGTGCATCCATAAAACAAAGCTGGAATAAATCAGAGAGACTTCAGACTTCTCCACACCACAGTCAGCCCTGAAAGATAGTAGAGCAATGTATTTAGAGTTCTAGAGGTGGGGAAGAAGTGACACAATAATGTTATAGCCAGTCTAGCTGATCGAGCTGATCGCTCTCTTTCTCTCTCTCTCTCTCTCTCTCTCTCTCTCTCTCTCTCTATATATATATATATATATATATATATATATATACACACACACACATATATATATACAAGTATATGTATATATGTGTATATATGTATGTATATATATACATATATATGACAGAAAGATATTTTAAAACATACAAAAACTCAGAGAATAATGCATTCACAAGTATTCTTGAAAAAAAAAATCACCTGATGACAAAACCCAGCCAACCAAGAAATGAATTGAAATTTAAAAAACAAGGAATGGGGAAGCTGGTAAAATCCAACTATCAGAAAAAGAGTTTGATATACAGAGATTTAAATTAAAACAGTGGGCAAAAACATAAGGCAAATGGAAGCAAAGTGAAAAAAAGTCACCGAAACTAATATCCTATAAGGTTGAATTTTAAAGAAACACATAAAAATGGTAGAGAATCCATTTTTAATGATAAAAAATACAATCCAAATAGAGAACTAACACATATTTATTCACTAGATAATACATATTTGAAGTGCATGAATTAAAAACCTAAAGGAAGTATAATGAGAAATCCGTAACATGCTCAAAAGTTGGAGACTTTCGGGGGTGGCCGGTTAGCTCAGTTGGTTAGAGGGTGGTGCTAATAACACCAAGATTGCTGGTTCGATCCCTGCATGGGCCACTGTGAGATGCGCCTCCTTAAAAAAAACAAAAACAGAAAAAAGTTGGAGACTTGGAATTACTGTGCAGTAAGACAGATTAAGTATACCACCAACTCCCCACTTACCACTATCATCAAAATCTAAATAAGGCTTTATAGAGGATTTCAATAACATAATAAAGACAATTGATTAAATATATATACATATACTTGTATATTGAACTTTATACTCTGAAAACGGAGTATTTCTTCCTTTTATGTATCCATAAAGCTATAAGAAAAACTATGTCTTTAATTGCAAGATTTCGTCAACAGTAAGATACACCAATCATTCAAAAGTAGCTGTAGGGAAAAACTAACAGTTGGTAAATTTCTTTCAACAGAGATCGTGAGGTACGTTACAATTTTAGAATGATTTAAACAAAATGCATTCATCAGATTTAAGATGTTCCAATAAGAAGGTAAAACCACTGCCAATTACAATGGAAAGCTATGGGGGTGGGGGTGGGGGTGGGGTAAAAGAAGTTAACACTTTTCCTCTCACCTTGTGAGTTCTTCTAGCTGAGCCAATAGTCAAATTAACAGAGACATATTAGCAGGAGAAAATCAAAATTTTAATACATGTGCACGGGGAATTCACATAGTGATGAAAATTCCAAAGACAGTGAGGCAACATTGGGTATACAAGACATTTTGGACAAAAGAGAAAAGAGGGGGATTTCAGAAGTGAGAATGGACGATTTACAGGTACTTGAGGAAGCGTGGAACATACAGACAGGAACACTCTTGCTGGGCACCTCAGAAACAAGGGGACACAGGGGGTGTCTAGCTAAAGGCACCTGCCCGATGTCCTCTTATTTCCCACTCTTAATTCAAATTAGGCTAAGACATTATTCTAAGATTTCCTTCCTGAAGCAGGTTTCTTTGTCTGAATCTCTTGGGCAGGAAAGGGGGGAAAGCCAAATGTTATTTTTGAGTCTTGTTTCTTAATAAACAGCTTAACATCAATATCCCAAAAAGCAGCTTCAGGGTGGCAAAATTTTGGTTTCTTTCAGATACCACTAATTCTTAATACGATTTCCCCATTTCAGAGAGATTAAAATGTGTCTTAGAATCAATAAAAAGGTCAGTAAAATAAAAATGTGTATTAGAATGAAAGGAATAACACATAAGCAGAGAAAACTTTAATAAAGCTCTGAAAGTGGAAATCATGCAAATCCTATATTTTGACCCTAAATAATGAAACCTAAGTTAATAGCAAGCATGGAAACCTAAATAACTTAATTACATAGAACTTTTAAAACTTTCACACAACCAATTACAATGGAAATATATGTGGGGTAGGGGTGGGGTAAAAGAATTTAACACTTTTCTTCTCACAACTCTTGGACCAAAGAAGACACCAAAGCCAAAAATAGGGTCGATCTAAAGAAGAATAATTTAAAAAACTAAAGCAGCAATCAGAAAAATCCACACTCTTAAACATTTTCACTGCAAAATAGGAAAGATAAAAAAAAAAATGAATTAAATAATCAACCTAATAAGTTTAAAAAAAACAACGAAGGAAAATAGAAGAAAGGAATTTATAAGATAAATAAAAATGTAGAGTAAATTAGAAAAATGACAGAATTCATAAATAAATTCAAGAGCAGTTGTTTCTTCAGAAGTGGGACAAAAAAACTAGATGGGCTAAACGTGAAAAAAAGTCAAACATGGAAACAAATGCAAACATCTACGAACGAGATTAGGATTATCATCAGAGAAACAGAGGAACTTGAAAGAACTAGAAGAAAATACTTGGCACAACTCTGTGGATGAAATGGATAATTTTCCAGGAAGATAGAAGGTATTAAAAATGACTTAAGAGATTAAAAAAACCCAAATGGACTAATAACCAAAGTTGTTTTGTCAGTAAGGGCCCATTCAAGAAAACAGAAACTGCACGAGGTATTTTAATAGAGAGGTTTTAATATGGAAAATTAGTTACACAGGTAGTGGAGGCTGAAAGAACGAAATGGCAAAATTGAGGCAATGCAGAGACAATAGCTGTAAGAAGCAGCTACCACTCACAGGTTGAGGGAACAAGAAAGAAGAGGGTGGCAGTACTAAAATATAAGAGATCAGAGAGGAGGCCTGATGAAGTTGCTGCTGAGACCTTTGAAGAGCGGTCCTGCACAGCTGCTGCTGGTGTCCCAGCGCTCAGAGGAGCAGCTCCCCTGGGCTGGGATGTAGAATAACTGATGGGGATTTGTCTTAGATAGGGTGATTAGAGAAGACCCCTCTGAGTTGAGATCTGAAAGACAATAATGAGCCAGCCATACACAAAGCAAGAAGAAGATACCAGACAAAGGCAAAGGAGTTGAAGGTGACAGATTTGAGATATGTTTAGGACTTTGTGACTAATTGGATGTGAAGGATGAA